>NW_026988413.1:24372857-25619285 GCF_030222135.1 Aotus nancymaae
GATCACCTGAGGTCAAGAGTTCGAGATCAGCCTGGCCAACATGGTGAAACCCTGTCTCTACTAAAAAAATACAAAAATTAACCAGGTGTGTTGGTGCCCACCTGTAGTCCCAGCTACTCAGGAGGCTGAGGCATGAGAATCTCTTGAACCCAGGAGGCAGAGATTGCAGTGAGCCAAGATCACGCCACTGCACTCCAGCCTGGGTTACAGAGCGAGACTCCATCTCAAAAAAACAAAAACAAAAACAAAACCCATTCATCTGCTTGTGCCTGGCCCTGGGATTTCACACAGGTTGTTTTCCTCTAGCAGTATCAGTTTTCTCATTTCCAAACGGGAACTGTGTGTCCCCCGGTGTCTCCCAGGGTGAGACTTGGGACTTACCAGGGAGCTCATCTGAGAGGAACAGCCTTGCCCAGTGAGTGTGTCCAGAGAGCCGTGGGCTCAAGGGGCGAGGCCCCTCGTGTACTGGCACTGGTGAAAACTGCTAGAAACTATGTGGGAGCCCAAAACTGAGTGCTGAGGAGTTAAATGTGGTAGGGTAACCATCCTAAAAGGACAGCATTCAGGGCCGGGCGCGGTGGCTCACGCCTGTAATCCCAGCACTTTGGGAGGCCGAGGCGGGTGGATCATGAGGTCAAGAGATTGAGACCATCCTGGTCAACATGGTGAAACCCCATCTCTACTAAAAATACAAAAAAATCAGCTGTGCATGGTGGCGCATGCCTGTAATCCCAGCTACTCAGGAGGCTGAGGCAGAAGAATTGCCTGAACCCAGGAGGCGGAGGTTGCGGTGAGCCGAGATCGCACCATTGTACTCCAGCCTGGGTAACAAGAGCAAAACTCGGTCTCAAAAAAAAAAAAAAAGATAGCATTCATAGTCTAAGGCCTCCGGGGAGATGGGAGACTAGTGTTTTGCCCATTTCCCTCTGCATATAAGGCTGTGTCCTTGGAGAGAAGGAATGTGATTACCTCAGGTCTGGCCAAGTCTCCCTGGGCCACAGGGAAATGGGCACTGGGCGCCTTGGCTGTGCTGACAGCCCCGTCCGTTCCCTGGTTGGAATGAGTGAGCAGTGAAGTCAGAGCTGTCTACATTTCAAGATAAGCCTGTCCCTGTTCTCTTTTGTTTCTGACTCCAAGGGGATGTAAGCCCCTTTTCAGGGGTTCCCTTCTAGAGCTGCTTTTCAGAGCCACAGAGCTGGCCAGGTCTCACTCCAAGGAGCACGGGTGCTGTCTGCTCTCTGCAGCTGAGTGATATGGGTGAGAGGGAACGGAGAACTTTGAATCGAGGACGTGCACTTTGTGGTTGGCGCTCTTCCTCAACCTCAAGGCTCTGTCTGCCAAGATAGATTTCATGTTTGCCGTCCTCAGCGTCTTTGTTTCTGTTCTCATTCTTTTCCATTCATAACTTTGCAACCAATAAAATAGAAACCAGAGCAGACTCTGAGCCTGAGACCAGCACCTTCTTCAAAGGGAGTCAGGGCCGACAGAAGGATTTTCTCTCTTTTTCTCTCTTTCTTTCCTTCCTTCCCTTCCCTTTCCTTCCTTCCTTCCTTCCTTCCTTCCTTCCTTCCTTCCTTCCTTCCTTCCTTCCTTCCCTCCCCCCTCCCTCCCCCCTCCTTCCTTCCTTCCTTCCCTCCCCCTCCCTCCTTCCCTCCCTCCCTCCCTCCCTCCTTCCCTCCTTCCTTCCTTCCTTCCTTCCCTCCCCCCTCCCTCCCTCCCTGCTTGCTTGCTTGCTTGCTTCCTTCCTTCCTTCCTTCCTCTCTTTCTTTCTTATCTTTCTTGCCCAGGCTGGAGTACAATGATATGATCTTGGCTCACTGCAACATCTGCCTCCCACGTTCAGGTGATTCTCCTGCCTCAGCCTCCCAGGTAGCTGGGATTACAGGCATGTGCCACCAAGCCCGGCTAATTTTGTATTTTTGGTAGAGACAGGGTTTCTCCATGTTGGTCAGGCTGGTCTCAAACTCCCAACCTCAGGTGATCCACCCACCTCAGCCTTCCAAAGTGCTGGGATTACAGGCGTGAGCCACTGTGCCTGGCTGGATTTTCTTTCTTTTAGAAGAAACTTTCCTCCTCTATTAAGCGTATGAACCAAGGAGGAGCCAAGCATGAACTCAGGGTCAGTTAACCGATACTGCCCGAAGCCATCAGCTAAAGCTGCCATTTTCCCTGCACAAAGCCCACGTTGATGTCCATGGGCTGTCTACACTGATGGAATATTTATCTTGCAAAGAGGCTGGTGCCTTTGATTCGTCTACACTCAACCCATCCTCCTCATGGCTGGAGGCCTGGGAGTCATGGACAGGAACCAATCTAAAGTGCTGGTGAGATATCAAACATGGCGTCCCTAAGGGTAACTTCAGTGATCTGGTCTCAGACTTTAAAGCAAGAAGGACCATACATTGATGGAGCACCTGCTATGTGCTAGGGTTGTGGGAGGGGTGACACAGAACAGTCTCATTTATTTTTCACAATAAGGCTTCCAAGTAGATCGAGTGGCCATGATTCTTATAGAGGAGTCAACAGAGGCTAGGCGAGGCTGACCAAGGTGCTGGAATCACCTGGGGCCACTTTCAAATGTTCATGGACTATATAACGTTAGAGTCAAAGTCAAAAAAGTCCCGCCACTATTTTGGGAATTACTCCAAAAGAATTAAGCACTAGGAGTGGAGAAAGCTTCTATAAGCCAGGGACACTGTTCCTGGCCAATGGGACCTTGTGGAAATCTTCAGCGATGGGCCCATCTCTGTCCCTGGCCGATGAGCTGCAGAGAGGCAATCAAAGTAGTTCAAGGCAGCAGTGGCTTTTGTGAACAAATGTGCCATTTACAGAGGGGTAATTATACAGCCTGGAGGAAATTCCTGGGTGTTTTTTGTGAGGGTGATGGAGGCCTGTGTGGCGCACAGAGGGTGTCTCTACCTGAGAGGAAGAGAAAATAGCACAAATAAGTGCCCAGGTCTTCTCCCCACTCCCTCTACACATCCTTAAGCAGCCAGTTAAAAAGAGATCTCATATTACTTAGACAAAGAAAAGCAACCCAGGCTTCCATTCCCATGTTTCTTCTTTCCCGACAGCTTGTGGAGTACCTGCTGTTAAGGAGAGAAAAACATCACCCCATGCTCTAAAACATGACAAAAATTACCACCCCGTGACTGCTCCGGTCCTTGGCAGGTGAGCTCCAATGCTGGCAGGCCAGGGTTTTTGGTAGTGCCAACTCTCTTGTGACAAAAATCACTGGTGCCACCAGCAGGGGCACCAGTGATGGCTGAAGGAGTTCATGGAGGCTCCTGAGGTGAGGTGGGGGGCCTTGTTTTGTCATCAGGATCCAGGCACCCGGGTGCAGGAGCCACAGACAGCAGAACAGACGGGTCTGTTCAAGGGAGCTTGGGCAAGCAGAGGGCTGGGGTGAATGTGGACATGAAACCCTGCATAAAGCCAGGGGCCATGGCTCATGCCTGAATCCCAGCACTTTGGGAAGCTGAGACGGGAGGATCACTTGAGCCCAGGAATTTGAGACCAGCCTGGGTAACATAGTGAGACCCCAACTCTACAAAATAAATTTTAAAAAATTAGCTGAGCATGGTGGTGCACACATGTAGCCCTAGCTACTCAGAAGGCTGAGGTGGGGAGAATCACTTGAAGCCAGGAGTTTGAGACCATCCTGGGCAACATAGGGAGACCCTATCTCTACAAAACATTTTTTAAAATTTAGCTGGGCATGGTGGTGCCTACTTGTGGTCCCAGCTACTCAAGAGACTGAGGCAGGAGGATTACTTGGGCCTGGGAGGTCGAGGCTGCAGTGAGCTATGATTGCACCTCTGTACTCCAGGTTAGGCAACAGAGCAAGACACTGTCTTAAAAAACAGACAAACAAACAAAAAACAAAAACAAACAAAAAAATTACATAAGCTTAGAATCACAAACGTGGACAGTACTGGCTGACGGCAAGAGTGGGCAAACTCTGGCTCTGTGAGCCAGATCTGAGTGAAGGCTTGGCTCTGTACTGCCCTTGACGAAGCACGGTTTCACATTTTTAAATACAGTAGTTGGAACAAAAAAGAACAGTATTTTGTGACAGGTGAAAGTGATATGAAATTCAAATTTTAGTGTCTGTAATAAAGTTTTATTGGCACACAGCTCCACATGGGCTGTGGCTGCTTTTGCTCTTCAATAACAGAGTTGGGGTGACAGAGCCTATATGATCCACAAAACCTAAAAGATATACTATGTGGCCCTTCCCAAAAGAGTCTGTCGATCCCTGGCTAAGAGGGATTTAAATCCAAGCTCTGACACTTACCGGCGGGGTGACTTTGAGTCAGTTCTCTAACCTTTGTGAGTTTCAGCTTTCTCATCTATAAGATGGAGGAATAGTCATTCTTTTGCCATGAGGTTGGTGGAAAGATTACCTAAGACAGCAGATGAAAAGAAACCACCAAGTAGTGACCTGGGGCAGAGTGAGCACTTGGTTAAAGTTCGCTTCTGTGATTCTGTTTGTCAGGCTTCTTAAGGAAAGAGTTTGGCCTGTATGAAAGAGACTGCAGGTTTGCTAACCCTATGGCTTTTCACAATAAGCTACTTTAGGTGCTTGGAAATGCTAAATATTTGCTCACTCAGTCTCTCTTGCATCCAGGGATAATCATATGATACAATCTAGCCAATGAGATACACATGGAAGTCTGCTCTGAATATTCTGGGAAAGCTTTTGCTTTCTTGATTAGAAAAGAAGGGAAGTCATGGCTGAGCTCCACCAATTCTTCTTCCTGCCTGGACTATAGATGCGATATCTGGAGCTGGGGCAGCCATTTTGGGTCCACAAAAGCAACGGTCAATAGAATGATGGAGACCACTGACTCTGAAATCATTAAACTGCCAAGTCAATGTCATCTGCCACCTACTTTCAGACGTTTTGCTATTTAGAAAAATAAAACTCAATTTGTTTAAACCACTGTTAAGCCAGGCTTTCTAACTGAACACATTTCTGACGGATGTATCATTTTGGAAGTTGAGTGGGATTCAGAGGAGCCGTGGGTCACAAGGGAGGAAATCAGAAGTGACTGATAGATATAGGGATATAAAAATGTGCCTTTTGAGAAGCTGAGTCACAGGCCTAGAGATAAGATCACAGGAGCTCAGAGTTCTGATCAAGCTCAGCTTTGGCAAAGAGAAAATTCATTGTCATGGCATAGTGGGGACAGGTGAAGAAGAGGTTGATTGACTTTCCCCAGGGGAGCTGTTAGCAAGACCTGGGCCTTTAGCATTCCTGAGCCTGCCTTAGAGGGATAGGGAGGTAATGAAACATATTCTCTTATTTAGAATGTACGACTGTCTAGAAAACATACTCGTTATAGTCCTCCTTAGAGTAACTTAGCAGTCTGAGTGAAGTCTACACATTGCATCTAAGCAGCTCTAAATAAGGCAGTCTCAGAGGCACTTGGCAAAGGAGCATCTACTTGGTCTGTGGGGAGGTTCTTCTCCTCTGAGCTAGCCTTGATCCACTTAGATTTCCAGGAGCATAAAATGGCATGGTCTGGGGGAGGGGAGTAGAAGAGTAACAGCCTCAATAGGACGCGAACTAAGTTGTTGCTTCTCTCTGGACCAATCTGGGAAGGTTTTGTCAAGGAGGGGAGGTTTGGGTTTAAGTTTATTATTTATTTATTTATTTTTGCTGGTGTGTGTAAGTGCAGTGGCTCACGCCTGTAATCCCAGTTACTCATGAAACTGAGGCTAGTAAACAGGTCCTTCCAGAAAACCAAGGGGCAGCTTAGAAGCTCGTTTTAGGGACACAGAGTCAGAGAAAAACATATTAGAAAATAATTTCCTAGATTCTGTGCTGAAGGGAAGTTACTATTTTGACACTTCAGTGTTCCTTCTGGCTGGTCATTGGATTTATTTTAATGGTGGAGGACGGCTTGAGCCCAGGAGTTGGAGGCTGCAGTGAGCTGTGATCGTGCCACTGCACTCCAGCTTGGGTGCCCGAGAGAGACACTGTCTTCATTAAAAAAAAACAAACAAACAAAACCCCACAAATCAGAGCTTTTAATATATTTCTCTTTAGAGAGACAATGCATGTTTAGTATAGAATATTTTTGAATACAGAGAAGTATAAAAAAGAAAGAAAACCACTCTGAAATCTCCCATCCCACACCCCAGGCAACTGTAGATCTCCCTCTGGGCAAATAAACACGTGTGATTAGAAGTTTCACGCGAATGGAATCCTGTCATGCTGCATATGCTTTCTTTGTATTTTCTCCCCTCGCTCTCTTGCACCCTAATTTTTATTTGTAGAGTTTTTTCGTATTGGTGTCAGTAGCTATGAATCGCCGTTTATATGATCCATGTCACATTCCTTTGCATGGCTCCCTTGGGGAGGGAATTGGGGGAACTATTGGAATGGTGGAAAGGGTTGTCTGGCTGGAGTTGAAGCATGGGATGATGTAGAAAAAGTTCCTGATGGATTTCTAGTAAAGATGTAAGTTGGTGACAAGAGGGCAGGTGAGAAAACGGCACGAGTCGGTCACTGATCATGGGAAGAGCTGCGTAGCCTCCTCCTCCTTCTGACCCTCCAGAGTTCTCTATGGGATCTGCTGGCTGGCTGCATGCCCTTCTGCACCCGGGCACAGTCCTTGGCCCCCGCTGTGTTGGGCAGATGCCCCGCTGGCTATCTGGCCTGCCCGAGGTGGATGGAAGTGGGCCACAGCTCTCCACTCACCCTGAGTCCTGGGAGGCTGCCCTGCCAACCAGGAAATAAAGTGGATAAACGATCCTGGCCTGAGAACCTGCCAGGTTATTTGCTCCAGGCACAGCCTCCCCAGTCAGCAGGTCCTTCCAGAAAACCAAGGGGCAGCTTAGAGGCTTGTTTCAGGGACACAGAGCCAGAGCAAAACATATTAGAAAATACTTTCCTAGATTCCGTGCTGATGGGAGGTTACTATTTTGACACTTTAGTGTTCTGGCTGGTCATCGACTTTATTTTAATGGTGCTTTTTTCTGATTTGTCCTTCATTTACCCTTTACTGCTTCCTGTAAGGGTCGTCAGTGAGGCAGAATAGAACACTCTGTAGGAGCTCGGGCTTCCCTCCTGGTGTCATTACCTACCTGCTGTGTGTGTGTGAGGAAGTTATTGGACTCTTCTGACCGTCAGCGTCTTCTTCTGTAAAACGAGGATATTAACAGTGCCCGCATCACACCAGTGCTTCGGCTATGCCTGTATTTCCATGACCTTACTTAAATGCACACTTAAAGGAAGTGTCCAGCTGCCTGGTTTCCCACCGCCCTCTCCTGTCAGCCTCGCTTTTCAGCCTCTGGTGATGGCTTGGACTTCCTCTTTCTAACTGGGCTTATTATTGGTACTTCTGGCTGAAAGAGCTCCTCGGAAAGTGCTTTGGCTTAAATGCTTCCTACACACACCATGAGGGACGGAAGTGAATACAGCGTCGTGGTTCAGGTCACCTCAGGACTTCAGCCTCGGCTTTGCTGGAATATGTTAATGAGGACCAGAAATAAAATTTTAACTAGAAGTAGGAAGCAGGGAGTGAGAATGAGAGCCGATGAGGTAGTGCACCACAAGCAGATGTGAGTGGGAGAAGAGACAGAGACCTCTCCTAAACAGCAGGGATGGTGGGAGGAAGAAGGTGCTGTCCTCCATCTGCCTCTGCAGAGGCATGTGTCCCCGTGGCACGCCACGCATCGGTCTGGGCTGATGGCAAAGTGAGCTCCCAGGGCTGCTGGGTTAGTGAGCAGTCCTCCCGCTTAAGAAGTAAAATGCTGCAGGGAAGAGACCAGAGAGCTACAAGTTGGGTCCTGGGATCACTGGACTGACTGATGCCTTTGGCTCTGCATCTCTTACCCTCCCTCCCTCCCTCCCTCCCTCCCTCCTTCTCTTCCTCCCTCCCTCCCTCCCTCCCTTCCTTCCTTCCTTCCTTCCTCAGGGTCTTGCTTTGTTGCCCAGGCTGGAGTGCAGTGGTGCAAACTTGGCTCACTGCAACCTCCACCTCCTGGGTTCAAGCGATTTTCCTGCCTTAGCCCCCCGAGTAGTTGGGACTACAGGTGCATGCCACCACCCCTGGCTAATTTTTGTATTTTTAGTAGAGACGGAGTTTCATCAGGTTGGTCAGAATGGTCTCAAACTCCCGACCTCAGGTGATCCACCCACCTCCACCTCCCAAAGTGTTGGGATTACAGGTGTGAACCACCGTGCCTGGCCCCTCTGCATCCCTTTCCCTTCTCCTTACACCTTCTAGTGGCCTAAGAAAGCCAAAGAGACAGGACAGGACAGAGACATGGAGACAGAACAGGCAGAGCATCTCAGCTCGCCGACTGGCTGGTTGCCTGCCACCCAGCACCCCAATTTTCACCCAACTGTGGCTTCCTGCCACCCCAGACAGCCCCTCAGGCCCCTAACTGGCTTCTTCCACCGCCCTGCTTTCCTACCTACCCTTGGGGAAAAAGAGAAAAGCTTCTCTTGAAAAAAAAAAAAAGTCCCAGTGGAATGGCTGTAAAGGACAGATTCAGATGAATACATTTCCTGTAAACTTCGAGTAGGAGGGACTCTCCCAGATTCAGAGACTGAGAAAAGGCCCCCTGCCCCTCCACCCCTGGTGGAGCCCCTGGCCCATGCCTTGCTGGGGGTTGGTAGGTGGGTGGCACAGGGATGCCGCTCCTTTTCCCCTCGCTCTTTCCCCCACTTCTCCCTCCCACCCATAGCCAGACCTCAGGCTAAGTCCTCTGCTGGGCTTGAGAGCCTGGCAGGCCAGTTCTAACTGCAGCTGAACTAGCTCATGGGAGAGAATTTTGGCAAAACAGAGCAGAATAGATGCTACTGCTGAGAATAAGATCCCTCCTAGCTTGGAGTTCTATGATTCCATGAACAATGAGGCGTGAAGAAACACATTCAGCTGCTTTCCACCCTAAGAACACCAGTCCCATCATCGGTAACTCTGAACATCTAGTACATTTCAGAGAAGGGGCCCAAGCAGGGGGATGCAGGGCTGAAGGGATTGAGCCACTTTTTTTTTTTCCAGATAGAACCTCAGCACTCTGGCTCGATAAGAACAGCCTGAACCACAGTATTGCCTTTTGTCTTAAAAAAATAAACTGAATCCACTTTAGAATAGAAAATAAGCATTAAACACAACCCTCTATAACCTAATTTTTTATTATTTGTCGATAATTATGTACTTTTTATGTACTTCTAATCACTGTGTACATAGTATTTGATACTGCTTTTCCACTTAACGTGATTTAGAATGTGTGTTTTCCACGTATTGACTTAGACTGAGTCTTGCCGTTAGGTAGCTGTATGAGAACCCATTAAATTCAGATGCTTTAATTTGTTTAGCCAAGCTATTCCCCTATTGCTGGACATTTGCATTGTCTCCAATTTTCGCCATTATAAATAGAACTGGCAGCGACATCTTAAGATGGAACAATAATGATGAAGAGCTGAAATGTTGCTGACTTTATTTTCAGTGGCAAGCAACTTTCGAGAGAGCCTCAATATTGTGCCTCCCAAATGCGGGAGTAATTAAACAGCTGCCTTGAAGGATGGCTGGATGATTTATAGGCAACGAGCTGCGTTCGGTGGGTTTGTCAGTATCCTGCGGCACTAAGGATGCGCTTGTTAATTATCTGTGGTTAATATGATAATTTAGGAAAAACAACACCTATTAAGAGTTCTTCATTAGGCAAAAAGGTTTCTCACTTTTGAACAAACAAAGCCTCCAAAATTGATGATATTCACCTGTGATCTGTCACTGGGCAGAGAGAGAGCGAAGAGTCCCATTTATGTCTAACTTTCCCACAATGTCCTGGGTCAAAAAGAGACTCCCTCTTGGAAAGTTTTGCCAGGCCCTGTCCCTGCCTCTGCCTCTGTGGCTGCCTCTTTATGGAGCCACCAAATTAACCATTGTGGGCCCCATTAGTTTTTTCCAGGTGTCTTGACAAACTTTTGCTCCATCAGCTGAATCGAGAAACTTTTACCCGGTCATCTCTGGGACTGAAATGGAGCGAATAGTGGCATTCTTATTTTGTAAATGAGGAAACTGAGGCTCAGGATGGTGAGTGGCTTGTCTGGGGTCCCAGAGCCAGGCAGGGGACAGACAGGGGGACTCAGGTCTCCCGCTTCCCCACCTGAGTTCCTGGCTTCCCTTCCCTGCAACATGCCCTCCCTCAGGGAGGTCCGCCAGACCAGGACCCAGAGCAATGCGGAGATTCTTGCAGTGAGCAGAGAAAAAGGGAATCGCATAATGCAATGCCGGAGACAATATGAGGAAGATCCGAGGAGAAATAACCTCATCTTTATACTTCAATAAGTATTGAATGTAACTCATGGGTTGTATTCAATCACTGCTCCCCGGTGTCACCCAAGTCATCCTCCACTGCCCCATCTTCATATTTCATTTTGGCCTGGACAGTGCAGACTCCATTGAAGCCATCAAGAATAATTTTTATATATGGGGTCTTTGCTGAGCCAGCATCTTGCTGCAGAGATTCCCAATTTTCCTGTTTGGTAGGGGCAGGAGTCACAGGGTAAACGGCGAGAGAGCTCGCCTAGGCTGGAGGCTCTGTGAGAATCAGCCAGGTCCAGTTTCTCCATCCCCAGCTCTCTCCTTTCAGGCAATACCATTTCCTATTTCAGGGAAACACCAAGACGTCTCCATGTGGTGTCCCTTTGGAAGAGTGAGGAGGAGGCGAAGGGCAGAACACAGATTGCTGTGTCCTGGAGTTTTCGTTCACTCTTCCATTCACTTTTCATAATGAACCTAAGAGATCAGTGTTTAGAATCCTTGTCATCCAGGTGGAGAAGGGGAGGCTGGAAAGGGTTAAATCCCTACTCAATATCACACAGGGATTAAACTGCAGAGGGGAGAGTTTAAACTCTGATGCTCTTTTCATTTGCCTCTGTTCCCCTCCCCTCCACTCTCCTTGGTGACTCTGACACGGACTTGGCCCTTAGTGGGTGAGGAGGGGTGGGGATAGCATGGTGTCACAGCGGAAGCTACAGGGCAGAGGCAACTTAGGGTCCCTGGAGGAGCAGCAGCCCCCCACTAGCACCCAGGGCTGATGCCTGTGATGTGTCACATTGTCTCTGGTTGTGGCCTCTGAGGACAATTCGGTTACTCCTGTTTACAAATTCACCTCCATCCATGTCTGAGTGTTGACTCCAAGTGAAGTTGGAGGAGTGATGGATTAGTCCTGGTTTCAAATTCTCACTGCTACATAGCTAAATGTGCGCCCCCAGACAAGCCCCTGACTTCTTCTAGAGCCTCTGTTTCCTCTGTGACTCTGACACAAATAACATTTGCATGGGCTGCGCCCTTCGGTAGCTTGAAAGATCGACTCAGATGAGTAGGAAAGTGACTTGGAACCTGAAGCATCATTTTATTACAATGAAATCATGCCATGGGTGAGACCAATGATTCTATTTCTTTCACAGCTGCCTCTTCCTTCCTGACAGTGTGTCTACTGCGATTTCCTTAAATAACTCTTGCCAGGGATTTCCAAAGAGTGGTCCAAGGACCAACTGCATCAGACACAACAGAAGGTGCTGTGACAAATACAGATTGCCAGGCCCTACCCCAGACCAGAGCCTGGGGGAGTCGGGAGCCCAGGAATCTGCATTTTAATGTGCTCCCTGGATGATTCTCCTATCCAGGCATTTGCAGTTCAACTCTCCGCTCACTTACAGATTCCCTCAGTTTCTCTTCTCTGAGACTTGGCAAAGAAGGGTTAAAGGGAGTGAGTGGCTGTTTGTGTTCTTTTGTCTGGTTTTTGCAGGTGGCCAGCAGACTGTGAAAACCCTTGGCTAGTCTTGGCTCTGATGTTGTGAAGACAACAATCCCTGAGCCCCCTGTATTTCCTTTGAGCTTGACAAATCAAACCCGTGTTTAGCTTGATCAAGCAAACCAATGCCAGCCTCTTGTCTCTCTCCTTTCAAAAGTGTGCTCAGCCTCCTGGGAGATGGGGCGCTGACTTGGGAAACACTGATTTGGGCCTGGCAGTGTCTCAGGCTTGCCGTGTGATGCTGCTGGGACCCTTGAATCTTTGAGTCTCAGGGCCTCACTCACAAGCAGGAGAGATGCATGGATCCGTCCAGTGATGCTTGGCTGGAGGACACAGTGCCCCTTGGTTTTGTGAGCTGGGCTTCCTGGGCTGTCATCACTAGTTTTCACCAAGTCTTCCTCTTTCTCCTAAAGCTGAAGCCTTGTGTAGTTGTGTGGCTTGAGGGGTCCCTTCGTGGGTCCAAAGGGTCCCCACCCAGAATGCAGGGGTGGGTGCGACTTTTCACTTCCTGAAGAATGTCTGTCTAAAGTGCACACTTTGATTTCCAGTTTGGTGCATCTTACCTGCTTGGAGTCACATTCAGCATAAAGATTTGTTCTCAGACCCAGGCAGGGAGAGGATCAGGGAGGACAGGGAGGGTGAGAGGCAGAGGTTCGTGTTTCTAAACAATCACCAGGACCCCATTCTAAAGCAACTTGGGCTCTCAGGCTTGGGCTTGCTGTGCACACCTCTGTGTGGGATTAGAACAGTTGAGGAAGAGGCAGAGTTTGCATCAGGTTCTTTTGTTTTTCTTTTTAGACAGGGTCTTGCTCTGTCACCTAGGCTGGAGTGCAGTGGTGCAATCATAGCTCACTGCAGTTTCGACCTCCCAGGCTTAAGCAATCCTCTTGCCTTGGCCTCCCCAGTAGCTGGGACTACAGACACGTGCCACCACACCCAGCTAATTAAAAAAATATGTTTTTGTAGAGACAAAGTCTTGCTATGTTTCCCAGGCTAGTTGTTGTTTTTCTTTTTTTTGAGATCGAGTCTCACTCTGTCACCCAGGCCGAGTGCAATGGTGCGATCTCAGCTCACTGCAGCCGCTGCCTCCTGGGTTCAAGTGATTCTCCTGCCTCAGCCTCTCTAGTAGCTGGGTTATGGGCTCCCACCACCACACCCAGCTAATTTTTGTATTTTCAATCGAGACGGGGTTTCACCATGTTGGCCAGGCTGGTCTTGAACTCCTGACCTCAGATGATCCACCCGCCTCAGCCTCCCAAAGTGCTGGGATTACAGGTGCGAGCCAGTGTACCTGGCCTACACCAGGAGCTTGATCCGGCACTCCACCCAGGACTCAGGGAGGCAAGAACCAGGTCAGAGAAGAAAACAGGTACATATGAAAGAGGTTCAGCGGGGAGAGAAGAAGCAGACGCTGTCCCATTCTGGCTGGTGAAGAAGAGATTCCACTCATCCACTCACCTGCTACTAACCCCTAAGTTTCCAGGAGTACTGCTCCCTTCCGAAAGTCTCCCCTGAAGACCCTCTGCTGTGACCTGACCACGCACAGAAAGCCATCCCCACTGCCACCTCACTCACCACCAACTTCACCTCCTCTCTACCTGCAAGTGACAGGGAGTGAGTGACATATTTCAAGGCTGCCCTGCAAGGTGAGGCCAAAGGAGAGTTGATTTCATACTTCACTTATTTCATCTTTCTCCACGGTCTGTACCCCATTCATCTTTCATTCACAATTCTCCTTTTTCACCCTTGACTGATCTGGTCCTTGCCTAATTCTAGAATCTATTTTTTCCTTCCTCTGCCCCCTGATCTGCCACTGAATTGCATCCGTATTACTGTCTATTTCTATATTTCTTTTGCAATTCAGCCTTTTCTTCCCCTGTCATATCCTTTCAGGCACAGTGTGTGGGCTTGTGAATGGTGGTGATTGCTGGGGCCACGCCTTCTCTTTCTCAGACACACCGAGACAAAGGTTCACCTCTAAGAAGCTGTGTGACTTGACCTACACACTTTACTTCTTTAGTGTTTTTTTTTTTTCATCTGTAAAATTTCATGATCTGAGCTGACCATCTCAAAGCTCCCCTTTATCTGCAACATTAGTCAATTCTGTGGTTCAGGGCACTTTGCTGACTGTGAATATTCACTCTACCTATGCAAAAAACATCTCTACATCTAATTTTATATTTCATGATGACTCGCCCAGGCGACCAACCACCACCAGGTCAATGTGGGCTTGGGGGATGTAACAGACTGGCCCAAAGCTAACATAAATCGGAGACAGCAATGGCCAAAGACCCAAATGGTGTTTGTTGATTATTTTATTATCCGAGTGCATGCTCCTGTCCTCCTTTAGGGCATCCATGAATCTTAGCAGTAAATCTTGTTTATTACAGAGTGGGGACTAGAACCCAGGCCTCAGGTCTGACTGAATGCTGGGGAGGCCCCGCTTGGCTCTGTGATGTTGGCAGGATGGACCGGTTCTGGGTCGCTTGCTTGCCAATTGGATATGTTTGAGTACATTAGCCAAAGATGCCCCCTCTGAGTGGAGGCAGCCCCACCCATTGTTTATAACTTGACCAGTTCGTGGCCCTGCAGGAGCTGTCTGCCCCAAACTGAGGGCCATCTGCCTGAGACGGTGACTGCCTAGAGGCCCAGTAGACCTGAGCTTGCCTTACCCGGGGGATCACCCAATGGCCTTACGTGTCACAAGTCACCCCTTCATGAGGGCTTGCAGTGTGAATCTGTGCTGGTGTTGGTCCTTTCCTAGGTCCCATCACTTACACTCCTTTTTGGAAATTGGTATATAAAAAAAATGCATTTATCAACATGCTCTGAATTTCACCAACACTCGTATGTGGACCCTGTACCCAACTGTCATATTAGGCTGGCGCAAAAACAATTGAGGTTTTTGCCTCTACTTTTACGGCAAAAACCACAATTACTTTTGCACCAATCTGATACTGATTGACACATGACTTAGCGTTCCTCAGCTTCTTGGTTTCTTCCTTGATTCTTGACTTACAGACTCTCCTACTAGTTGTTAAAGTCCCAAAGGACAGTCGTTTCCACTAAAAAAACCAAATTCTCAAAATAGCACAGAGCTGAATTGGTGAATGTGCTTGACAAATGCTGCTAAATGTAGTTGAATACAAGATGATCACCCTCAGAGGAGAGGAAGAAGAGAGGCTGAGACCTAGCCCCAGGTGAAATGTCCAAGACCCTGCCATTGCTTAGGAGGAGCGGAGGTCTTCCTTCTTCCCATTGGTCCCTCCCGCTACCCCTTCTCTTCCCACCCTGGCTCTAACAGAGGTTCTGAATGCCTTCTGGGAAAATAGTTCTTGATCTTACTGCTAATGAAAGTGGATAATGTGTGAAAAATTGACATTTCAGATGACCAGCTGACTGCTTTCAGTGTTAAAGAGATTTTCCATATGGGGAAAAAAAGGGAGATGATGAACAGCTAAGAGGTGTTTCCTGGAAGTGGCCTTGACAGCGTTTGGAGGCCACTGCGACTTTCATTCCTTCTTTGCTCTTTATTTCCACAAACCACTGTGAGTGCCTTTGGTGGGGAGAATGGGGTGAGAGGAAAGGGGTTGACTGGGGGGTATGTCCATGGGAGTCATGACCAGACCCTTTCTTCTCACCTCTACTCTGAGGACTTGACGCTGGGTCCCAGGTAAATGCCTCTTCCCGAAGTAGCTGATGTAGCAGTTCTCCTCAGAATCCCCAAGAGACAGCGGTGTGCCAGTCTTTACACTTGTTGGTGCCAGAGTGGGAATATTTACACTATGGAAATTGTCAAATGCTACAAATCAGATCTTTTTTTTTTTAAATTTTGAGAGTGCGTTTAGGTTTACCAGCACATCACCCCCTGAAGAAAGAAAAATCATCTCATGCCCACACTTCACTCCCAAGCCAATTAGTTTAGAATCTTTGTGTGTATGGCCAAGGCATGCACGGTTTTAAAGACTTCCCAGCTGATTCCAACACACAACCAAAGTTGGAATCACTATTCCAATCGAGTCCTCGCATTTTACACAGGAGGAATTGAGATCAAAGGGGTAAAGTGACTCCTCCCAGTTCCAACAGCTTCCAGGGAGCGAGCAACAATAAGCACATCTGCCTCCAAAGAGAAGAAGGACCTCCAGATGGCAGAGGCTGCCTCACCTCTGTGCCATTTTGCCCTTTGTTTTGCTGACCTCTCTTCTTCTACATTTTCTTTCTTCTGTCTCTTCCTTCCAGGTCCTGAGTAGAGCTCTCTAGGAACGGTCACCTAAGATGTGCTCCTTGCCTTCACAGTTAGGTCTCTCTGGGGGGAGAAGGTCACTAGAGGAAATAGTAGTAGAGACAGTTTGTGCCTGTGTTCCCACGTGGGTGATGCAGGGTTTTCCATCTGAGTAGAGTGGCCCAGAACTGAACAGAGCTGTCAGAGCTGTCATAAGAGAAAAAGTTGATGTTTGCTGCAGATCAACAAATCACTTACATTCTACAAAGTCAGAAAAACCAGTAGCCTGGTATTTCTTGGGGTTAGATCTGGGATCTCCCCTCAAAAACTTGTTGGTCCTTCTGCCTGAGGACAGCTCCCTTACCTCTGGGATGTAAAGTGGCTGCAGAAGGCAGTGGGGGTCTCTCCCGCCAGGAGGGAATGAGTAATAAAAAGAGTTTACAGAATGCTTTCACAGGCATGATCTCATTTGGGTGGATGACCCAGGGGCTCTTGAATGGAGAAGGAAGGGGGGCTTGGGAATTCAAATTGCATCTCTATTGTCTTGGGAAACCCTTTCCGGCAAATAGGAGTCAGCAAATCCCCACCTTGCCTGTCCCTCCTTCTTAGGCCAGGAGCATTTAGAACTAATTGAATCACGAGATTAGCTAATGCAGCCTCCATTAAGACCACGAGATCCCAGGGGAGAGGCCATCGAAGAGAAGCAGAAGGATCCACACTCAGCCCAGTGCTGTCCCAGCCCCCACCAACACCACCGCCTTCGTCTCAGTATTCATCAAGCCCCATGGTCTGCCTGGGCCACTTCTTTAGACTCTCCCGTGGCTCTAGCATTTGAAGGCAGGACGGATTTATGCCCTCCATTTATGCCGGTTCTTTATCCTAAGGAACAAGTATATAATAGATGGTGTGTATTCTTTCTTCGGATTTTCTTTTAACGTAGGCTCTTCCTATTGGAGCTCTCGTCCTGTGTCCAAGAAGAATCATAAAGGAAGTAGCTGACCTCCCAAGGTTCGTGAGGTGGTTTGCTAGAAGGATAGAGATAAAAACTCAGGTCTTTGGATTAATTTTTCTTTCCACCCAGACTGACAGCCTCTTCTGTACGAGGTGGGGTGCTGGTTGGATTTTCTGTTATTCACACCAGTTATTAGATGTCCTGAACTCCTGGAGCTGACAGCGCAGTGGCAGGAACGGGGTGCTCCATCCAAATTTGTCAGATGAATGGACAAAGGGGAATTGGCTGACCTGGGACAAATACTCCTTTTCTCAGCACTCCAAGGTGAATGGAAATCTCCCAAACATGGGATGGCAGATGTTGCCTATGTATTTAACGTAGCTTTGCGAAGGCCAAGATCTTGCCCATTCCTTGTAGAGCTCTCTGTCAGCATCTTATTCAAACTCGAGTCCTCTATGTCCTTAAATCATCACCACTGTCCCACAGCTGGTGCACACTGCCCATGCCCCATATGGTAACTGGGTCCCCACCCCTCTTCTCCCAGCGCCCTT
Organism: Aotus nancymaae; assembly: GCF_030222135.1. Lineage (NCBI taxonomy): Eukaryota > Metazoa > Chordata > Mammalia > Primates > Aotidae > Aotus > Aotus nancymaae. The sequence continues at coordinate 24,390,364 of NW_026988413.1, forward strand.
TCCTACCCCAGTGCACCTGCATGTCTGGGGAAGGGCACTTTGTCTGACTTTTAAATCTTCCCTTCCTCCACATTCACCTTTTCCTTTTCTCTCTGCCCTCTTTCCTCTCCACTGTTTGGGTTTCCTTGGAAGTGATGGGCTTGCTGCTGGGGTGGAGTTTTACATGCCTGCTAAGGGCCCCTGCTGTCTAGCAGTCAGTGTTTTACTTTAATGATGAATTCCCTCAAAGAGGTTTGATATGTTTTTCAAAACAATAATGCTTTTGCCTCTTACCAGGATAATATCTCATTGTGGAAAAAATTAGAAAAGACAGAAGAACACACATAGAATAGGAATATTATCTGCCACTATCCAGGAATAAGTACTGTTGACTTTTTGGAAAATTTCTTTCCAATCTTTTAACTACACACACACATACACACACACACAGACACATTTGTTAATATGTATTTATGCACATATATATTTACATATAGATTTATATACATATATGTGTGTTGTGTATATGCATATACGTATATATTAACAAAAGCAAAACACAAATGAGCTCAAACTTTGAGAGGGTTTCTTTTCAGAGAGAACAGTTCAGGGACAAACACAGAGCGCCACTCACTGATCATGGGGCGTTCTTTATGACTGAGGTGACTTCCAGGTATGGGCAGCCCTGTCCCAGCCATCTCAGTGAATGTGGGCTGTGGTTGCAGCTCCAAGAACCCCTGTCCTATGGGCACACTGGGTGGGTAGACAATCACTCTGGTGACTGTCTCGGTTTCCTCATCTGTAAAATGGGGAGAATAATAATGGCATCAGCTCAGAAGGTTTGCATTTCTATCTGAAAGCAGAGCCTGAGACAAGGAGTTGGTACAGCTAGTGACCCAGGAATTTTCTTGGTTAATCTGCGAGCCGGGACCTCTAGCCAGCGATGCACCTCCCCACCCCGCTGCCGGTATTATAGCTTGTACCCACATTTGGTGGTTCCCAAGTTCTTGTCCTGCATCCAAGAAGAATGAGGATACACTGACAGTTGAAGGGTGACAACGGACAGAGAAGGATTTTATTGAGCTGTGGAACAGCTCTCAGTGGAGAGGGCATGTGGAGTGGGGCGGGGGAGGTCCTTCACCTCAGTAGTTGTGTGATTTTTCTCAGTGTGGCTGGGTCCAGGGCTTTTTATGGACTCAGAATGGGAAGTGCATGCTCATTGGTTTGTGAGTATGCAAAAAAGATTAAAGTGAAGAAACCACTCAAAGATGGGCACGACGGTGTAGAAAACCAGTTAGGAAAGGGTAGGTAGATACAAAATAGGCGAAGGGTGGAAATCGATCAGAGGAAAGTGCACCAAATGGGAAGACAGGGTCTCAATCTGGCCTGTGGATTTGACTCGCAGCTTGGCTTTCAGGCTTTACACTGTCTCCAGCTTGGTGGTGGGGTTTCACTGGGGACCCACCCTACCTGCCTAGGCATTTGGCTGCCTCCTGCTGGTATCAGTAGTTTATGTGGGAGGTGACTCAAGAAGCAGGAGGGGCAGCAGAGAAAGGCTAGGCCATGGAGTCTTGGTGTTGCTGGGGCTTCTGGAGCAACTCCGTGAGGATGCCCCAAAGCGCCTGCCTGAAGACCGGGAGGCCGAGGCTTTTTCCCACTGGCTCCTGTCCTGGTTGGTTGCTTGTTGCCCTGGGGGCATAAACTCCCCTGCACTTCAGGCTGCTGCTGCTGCTTGCAGGTCTAACACATGGCAACAGAGAAGGCCCTGCGGGCAGAAGGAGGTGAGCCCAGTGTTGTGTTGCTAAAGTAGGACACTGTCAGTGGGGTGAGTCTGAGCTGGCCTGGAACTCTGCACTGCAGCTGTGGCTGCAATCAGAGGTGGGCCAAGGAGGGATGCGGGACCCTGGGTTACTGCTGCGTCCCCCTAAAGATGCCTCTAGCCTCGGGGGTGAAAACCTAGTGCCCAATTAGAGGAGAGATGAAGAGAGTCAGAGGCCAGAGGTGGACACACACACACACACACCCCCTCCCTACCTCTCAGGAGGGGGAGGATTTCAAGCCATAGATTTTCTGAGGTCTCTGGTTAGACAGAGAAAGCAAGGAGCCAGGTAGGAAGGAAAAAGAGACTTCTCAGGCCATCTAGCCTCTTGAACTAAAATCAGATTGCAGGGGAAAGAGGAGCTCTCCTGTCCCCTGTCTCCCAGGAGCAGGTGGCCCTGCCCTCACCCTCACATCCCATGCCTCTCCCTTCCCCAGGAGAAGGCACATATTCAAATACAGTGTGTGGGTTATGGGTGGGGAAGAGGGTGTGGCTGCCTGTCTATTGAGTTCCCGGCTCTGGCCCAAACGGTGCTTTTTCAGATCCACGCATCTGTCCATAGTAAAGAGGTGTAGCGGCCTTGCCTCTATGGCCCATTGTTGGGGCAAAGGCTTTATCCATTAGCTCGTGACTAAATCAGAACCACTCAGGACTTGGGCTTGTTCAGTTATAAAATGGGCTCAAACCTCATGACCCTCAAACCCACAGAATTCATCGAGAACATCTCTTCCCAAGTCTACATTCAGTGGCATCTCATTAGTAGCTTGAAATTGGCATAGTGGGAGTATTTACACAAGGTTAAAGGGCAAATGTTACAGATCAGGACTTTTAAACTTGGAGATCCAGAGGTTAAAGGTTTACCAGCACAGCACAGCTCTCTAGGAGCTTTATCCATTCTGCAGGGAACTGGCAGATGATGAAGGAAAGCAGCATGTGGATGGTGAAGTGCCCTTCACAGGCACTTTGATTTTGGGGGCAGTCCTGGGCCTGCCAGAAGAAGCCACCATGGTCCCATCAGGCCAAGCCCCCTCAGATACCACGGAGGTTTTGTCTGTTGCCGCTTCACTTTCAACGTGTGATTCCCAAACACTTAACTGCCTTTTACAGTGATGGGCTGAAATGTCTCCTTGGTCTCTCACTCCTTCCGTTATTCCTCCAGCCCCACCCGTCGGGAGCCTGCCTGCCACTGAATTGCCATGCCAGCAATTTTCTCAGCCGCTTAAAAGGCCATCAAGACAGCATCAAACTGCCTGTGCATGCTAAACCCAAACGCTTATGGAGCAGAGCCCAGAGTGGGATGCTAAATTGGATTCTATCAAATCAACATCAGCTGCGTGCAAGCCGCTGATAATGAAAGGCTCCTAACGATGGCGTTCATCGCTATAAAGAGATGAGTAAGAGCTAAGAATGGATGGCTGCTGGCTCTTGCTGGGGTGGGAAGGAGGCACCAGGGAGAGGCTGTGGTGATGGACTGTCCCTTGTGGATGCTGGCTGGACAGGGCAGGAAGGAGGAGGTAGAAGGGATGTTCTCCATTCTCGGAAGGGGGATGGATATAGGAGAGACATTCACATTCCCCTTTCTATTTTACACACACAAAAAAACCCAGAAGCACATTGAGCTAATGAAGGTGGGTCCAGCTCAGATGTGGATATAGATTTTAACTTCTCTCCAGAAATCACTTTCTCTTCACTAACACCCCCCAGCCCCCAGTTCATGAACTCCTCAAGCCTAGAAGGTAATTACATAAAGGAGGGAGGAGAGGCAGAAGAATGAGTCTGGGAATTTGTCCGGGGTCTCTCCTTTTCTGCTGACTTCTTCCCTGCATTCCAGGTCACAGGAGCGTGCTTCCTCCACCTTCTTCTTGACATGTGTATTAGTTTCTGATTTCTGCTGTAGCAAATTCCCACACATGTAGGCTTAAAATCACAAATTTATTCTCTTGCAGTTTTTAAGTCAGAAGTCTGACTTGGCTGTCACCAGGCTAAGATGAGGGTGTGGCGGGGCTGCGGTCCTTTCTGGAGGCTTTAGGCGAGGGCAACTTCTTTGCTTCTTCCAGCTTCCAAAGGCCTCCCTCGTTGCTTGTCTCTTGGCTCTTCCTTCGTCTTCAAAGCCAGCATTGCTGCATCTCTCGGATCCTTCTATAGCTGCGTCTTCCTCTGACTACAGCTGGGAAAAGTTCTCCACTTTTAAGGACTTGGGTCATTAGACGGGGTTTACCTGGATGATCTAGGATACTCTCCCCTTCTTAAGGGCCTTAACCATGATCATATCTGCACTGCCCCTTTTGCCATGTAAGGTGACATAGTCACAGATCTGGGGGTTAGTGCAAAGACGTCTTTCTGGAGGGCCATCATTGCCTACCACAGCATGCAGAAATTGAAGGCTTGCTCCTCAGAGCCCCTTCATTTGGCTGAAATGTCTGGTGACCAGGATGGAGCCAGCTGTGATCAGTATTTGCAGCCTGGGATGCATGACAGTGGGTGGACGATGCTGAGGAGCCGGAATCTGAGGGTGTCACTGCCAAGGTCTGCACCAGCTGGGATGGAAGGAGAGAGAAGCCTGTTGGATTGGAGCTACCTTGAATCTCTTTCCTGAAAACAGTAATGCCAGTGATAGTGCTGCACATGGACAATGCTTTATGGTTTTCAAAGTCATGTTGAAACAGGGTAGCGTGCAGCTGGTTGGGCTAGAGGAAAGTAGATCCATGTTGCAGAGGGGGAAACTGGGGCCCAAGATGGGTCAGTGCTACCCCCCGTGTCATCAATGGCTTTATGATCAGGATCTAGTACTCTTAATTTCCAGTCCAAGACTCTGTTCAGCAGGAAAAAGCATCTAGAGATGGTGTCGATGGATTGGCTTAGAGAAGGGCTCAGCAGGTCAGCCTCAGGGCTGCAAGGAACTTCAGAGAGCAGAGAACAGCATCGACCTCAGACTCCCATTGTCGTTCTCTGCTTTCTGCACTTCTGGCTCACTGCTGCAAGACGGGGTTTCAGTTGCTCCCTCGTGGGGAAGGTGTGTGTACCACCAGTCACCCTGTCTTGCTGGGTCCTATATTCTGTGATCACCCGCGTGTGTCTGCAGGACACTGGCTAGCCTTGTTTCTGCAAGCATCTGTTGTGACCAGTCTGAGAACAGAATCTGACGTCTCAGGTTCACCTTTGCCACCTTCTGATCAGCTGACTCTTGCCCCATGTTCAAAGGTGAGCCCGTTGCATGTGGCAGAATGGACTTTCATGAGTCGGCAGACTTGGCCTTGCCACTTAGAGCCTCCTGGGCCCAATCACACTGACCTAGACTGATACTGGTGAACATAGAGGCCTACGAAATCACAGGAAGAAGAAGCATCGCCCTAGACATTTCATCTGGAAACGAACTAGCTCTATCTCTGGTATCACATCTGCGTTATTTTTTTTCACCAATGTATTTATATTTTGGTTGGCAAGATTTTATGAGTACAAACCACACTTTGACATGTGGACCCTGTGCCAGCATGTAGCCTGCCCACTATCACTAACCAGCTTATACCCTTGTCCTCACTTCGGCACAGAGGTTTCAGCTACTCTTAATTAATCAGTCCTATGGAATGTGGAGAGGAGTTGAGAGAAATCCACTCCGGAGTCTGGCAGCGGTGGTGTTGAGAAAGTTATGTTACTTGTTTGAGCCCTAATTTCTTCATCTGTAATATGGGGCAATAATAATTGCAAGTATTTATTGAGTTTTACATATTGGGAACTGGGCAAGTATTTATCTAGTTTTCTGTATTGGGAACCAGGCTAATTTGAATTACACATAGTTTTCAGGCATAGCTCATCTAATTCTCACAATGACATTATGAGAATTAACATTACGTGTCAACTTGGCTAGGCCATGGTGCCCAGTTATTTCATCAAACACCAGTCTGGATGTTACTGTGAAGGTAGTTTTTTCTAAAGATGTGATTAACATTTAAATCAGAAGGCTTTGAGTAAAGCAGATTATCCTCCATAATGTGGGTGGGCCTCATGCAGTCAATTGATTTATCCTTCTAACATTTTATCTTGTTAGTTTCAGTCCATTGTTCTGGCCCAGACCTTTTTTTTGAATCTTCACTCTATCATCCAACATACCGGCTCTCCCATCTAGCTTTGCTTTGTCTATTAATTTGCTAAGCACGCCTCTTGTGTATCCATGTATCTGAGGATAAAATGTAAAGGAAGAACCACACATTGTATGGTTCTTTGGGGAAATGCACAAGCCTCCTGTGACCCAGCACTAGGGGCTTCTTTAATGTAAGAGGAAAGACTGAGGTCCCCCTAGAGAAAGGGTTTCTGCCTCCAGACTGCCCTCACACACACGTCTGCTCCTGCCAGAACTTCCAGTCTGCTGGCCTGACCTGCAAATTGCAGACTTGCTGGCACCACAATCATATTAGCCAATCCCTTAAAGTAAATCTCTCTTTCTCACCTATTGGCTCTGCACTGATACAGACATTATGAGGCAGGGAATGTTATCATGTCAATGACATAGATGAGGAGTGCTCCCCAGTCTACGCTTTCCACATTTCCCAGCCTCCCATGTGCTGAGATGGGTCATGTGACTAGCCTGGCCAATGGAATGTGGGCAGAGTGACATAAGTCACTGCGCCTGTCTTGGAATTCCCTTACCTCTTTGCACTTAGGCTGAATGGAGAAGACTCAGTGGAGGCCTCTGAGAAGGAGCCACTAGATGAGAAGTTTCGATCCCCAAACAATCTCTAGGAGGTCACCCACGGGATTGGACTGTGACATGAGCAAGAAATAAGCCTTTATGGTATTTGGCCATTTAGGTTTTGAAGTTGTTTGTTGTAGCAAATGGCCCACTCTGGCAATTCACTGTCTACTGTTGTCCAGCCAGGAGGGTGCAGCATCAGTACTGAAACTCAGGTGGCCTGGCTTGCCTACCTGCTGCCTTCCCTGCACTGCAGCTGCCTGTGGTGTTGTTGGGAGGGTTAAATGAGGTGGTGTGTGGTAGGTGTGACAGTTGGTAGACCCCTCATACGTGATAATTATTAATGTAGCAAGGGTTTTATTTGAGGCGTGGATTTGCGGTGCCTCTTGTACTATTGTTGTGGACAAAATGGAGTAAGGTAGGCTGAATAATAGCTTCTTCACTAGTTGAACAACTGTCCCCAAGATGTGTTGGTTAACAAGCCATTGTCAGCCAGGAAGTCCTGAGTGCTGGGTCATAGGAGGTTTGTCCATTTCCCCAAAGAACCATACAATGTGTCTGTCTTCTTTGACATTTTATCCTCAGATACGTGGAGACATAAGAGGCATGCTTAACAAATTGATAGACGAAGCAAAGCTAGATGGGAGAGCTAATTTGTTGGATGACAGAGTGAAGATTCAAGAAAGGTCTGGGCAGTCCAGAACAATGGACTGAAACTAACAAGATAAAATGTAGGAGGGATAAATCAAAGTCTTGCCTTTAGTTCAAAAACTAACCAAATGAGGACGAATGAGGACAGGCTGAGGGAGGCTTCATGCAATAACAGCTCATGGATGAAAGTCCTAGGGCTCTCATTGTCTATTAGCCTGTTATGGGTCAAGATACTGACACAGACTCTTTAAAGATGAAGGACACATAGGCTGCATTAATACAAGCATCATGCCCAGACCGGTCATCCACTCAACAAATATATGTCGATTGCTTCCTGTGTGCTAGGCATTGTGCTGAGTGCTAGGGATGGAGCAATGAATGAGACAGACCAACACTGCCCTCATGCCTCATGTAGCTGACGGTTAGGGACAGAATTATCCTGGGACTTACAACCAGATGCTAAAGGGCTTGAAAACCATGAGATATGAGGGGTGGTCCAAGGAACTAGTAATAATATTTACGGAGACTTCAGAAATATAAAGGGTCATCTCTTCTAACGAATGCTATATACTTCAGAGGGAAAAGAAGACTGAAGACTGAGAAGAAAGGGCTGAGCTTGGGTCTAGGCACTGCCAACCTTTGGGCTAGGCACTGTATTCTTGTTCTTTCTGTGAGTGCTCACAACAGCTCTAGAAGGTAAAATGATTTCCTTATTTTGCAGATGAGAAAACAAAGGCTCAGAGAAGTTCATGTAGTGTGGACATATTTATAGAGCTGGCAAGAGGCTGAGAAAGGCTCCAAATCCTGTCGGTCAGAATTAAAAGCCCCAGGGTCTTTCCCATTCACCACCCTGATGCAGATTTCACAAATGGACCACTGTGTGCTCTTCCACTAGAAGTGTTTTGGCAAAGGCTGGATAAAAGTCTCCTGGGATGCCCCATAAGGGGCTTCCCCATCAGTGCCTGGGAGGTGGGTGGGGTGGGGGAGGGCAGGCTTGGGTGGCATAGCCCTGTGCCTTCATCTCTGGCCTCACTGGCTACATTCCAGCCACACTGGGCCCTGGGAGCTCCTCAAACAGGCCACCTTCTTTCCCGTGCTAAGACCTTTTCACAAGCCAACCCCACCACGCACTTCCCATAGCTAACTTCTGCTTATCTTTCTGGCTTTAGCCAAAGCTTTACTTTCTGCAGGAAGCTTTTCCTGATGCTTGACACTGGATAGATTCCCCTTTTAGAGGCCATCCTGGCATCCTGCCCATGCTGTCCATGGAGCATGCTCCTCCTGCTGCCTAGCTTCATGTCTGCCTGAACTTCCCTGAGGACAGAGACTGGGTCTGTCTTCTATTCTGCCTTGTCCTCAGTTTCTAGCACACAGTAGGCACTCAAGAAGGACTCAAATAATTCCTGACATCCTCTAAGATCCGGCGATTATTTTGGTGCCCTGGGAACGGCCAGCGCCCATTGGGTTTGCACCTTGCCTCCTGCCTTCTCAGCTCTTGGCCATGCCTGGGACAGGGCTGGGTGGGTCAGAGTGGGATGTGCAGTGGGGATGAGTCAGAGAGCAGCAGCGGCCACTGGCCCCAACCCTGCAGGCTTCTCCACTGTGCTGGAATCCAGGTGAGTGATGGCTGTGGAGCCAGGTCTGGCAGGGGAGGGGTAGTGAGCTGCCCTGGTGACCTCAGCGATTACCCAGGCCTCTGTGGACTCTGGGCTGCCTGGCATTTTCTCCCCCTCCTAGTATCCCCAGGGCCCTGGCCTCTTTGAATGTGGGGGCTGCAACTCATTATTCCTTCCTCTGTGCATCCGTGGCTTGACTTCCTGACTAGGAGGCAGCAGGGAGAGAAGGGGGTTAATGATGAGTGGGGAGGTGGAGGAAGGGAGGATGATGTCAGCCAGGCCGCAAGGCAGAGACTAAAGGCCCTAATTGCTCTTTTCCTTCTTGTCAGAAGTGCAGTGGCTGACTCCATAGTTACTGTAATAAAGGCCTGTGGACAGGGAAGGCGGCCCACTAATGAGAGGGCCATTGTTCAGTGATGAAGAAAGCAGGAGATAGGCTTGTGGGGCCAGAGCCCTGCTCCCCAGTGGGAAGACGGAGAAAGTCCCTGAGTCACCTGGCCTGGGCCATGGGCAGGGCCATGGGGGTTGTGGTCAAGTTGCATTTTAAATGCTTTCAACATAGAGCAGCTGGTCCTTTCTGTGACATGACAGACTTCCAGGGCCTCACTGGCAGGATGATCTGAGGGAAAGAGACTGGCCCTGGAGGCTGTGTTATTTGGTTAACAAGTGGGATGACTTCCTTTGGGGGCATGTTTTGAGAAGCCACTATGTTTGCAGGGAATTACCCTGAATACGGGGTCACTCCATCTTCTGTCATAAACGTGTCCTGATTACTCTCAATTGAGCAATTCTTCCAGAGCCTTCCTTAGAATCAGAGACTCCCAGGAGTAGGACGGAGGGCTGTCCATCCACCCATCACTAGTTGGGTTTTTTTGTTTTTTAAAGCAATTCAGAGGGATTGCTCCATGATGTCCTTGCCAGGCTATGGAGACTCTGCCACCTTCTCAGTCCCCTGCAGGCCCAGGATCTGGTGGACACACACAGCTATGCATGGGCATCCCCTCAGCCAGTTCATTTCCATGTGCCTGAGAGGAGCCTGCACAGACCTATCGAACTTGGGTCTCCACCCTCAACTCTCCACACCTGGATTGTCATCTTCTCTCTCTTTCCCTTGGAAAACTTGCCTCCTGCCTCTGCAAGAAAGCTACCCAGATCAACAACATGTAGTCTGTCTGTGCAATGGAACATTACTCAACCTTTAAAAGGAAGGAAATCCTAGCTGGGTGTGATGGCGTGCATCTGTAGTTCCTGCTACTTGGGAGGCTGAGGTGGGAGGATCACTTGAGCCCAGGAGGTCAAGGTGGCAGTGAGTCATGATCGTGCCACTGTATGATCACATTCCAGCCTGGGCAGCAGAGTGAGACCCTATCTCAGGGGGAAAAAAAAAAGGAAGGAAATTTTGATAAATGAATGAACCTTGGGGACATTCTGCTAAGTAAAATAAGCCAGTCTCAAAAAAAAAGCAAACACTGAAAGATGCCACTCATCTGAGGTCCCTCGAGTAGTCAGATCCACAGAGACAGAAAGAAGAATGGAGGTTGCCAGGGACTGGGGCCGGAGAGTGGGGAGTTAGTGGTTAACGGGTGCAGAGTTTCAGTCTGGGAAGATGAACTGAGTTCTGGCCACAGTTACCCAACATCGTGAATGTATTTAATGCCACTGAACTGTATCCTTAAAAATGGTTAAGATGTAAGTGTTATGGTATGTGTATTTTGGCACAATAAAAAAAAGACTTCCTAACGTCCCTCTCCCTTCTCTAAACATCTATAGAACCTGCCTCTTGGACCCCCAAAAGAGAAGCCTTCCTCCTTCTCCTAGATTGTGGTCCCACCAGAGACTGTATTTGTCTTGTATTCACTACAGGGCTGAGTACTTAGCATTCAGGACATACTTGCTGCATTGGGTTAAATGGAATTCACATCTGCATCCTCACCAGAAATCTAGACTTTTCACTTTGGGTGCTTGGGGTGGCCCAAGTTTTGACCAAACAAGTTGAACGGCTTAAGGCCTTATTAAGTAACCCCAGTACCTAGAGCCACCATGGAAGAGGGAAACATGATGTTATTTCAGGAGCAGAGGCCACCTGAGGACAGGAAGGAGGGCCAGGGCATGGTCCCCAGCTGTCTCTTCCAAGGCCGGGCCTGTGAGGAAGTGGTTCTGTGGTTAGGTAGCTTTGGGAGGTGGCACAAGCCACCTAACCCAGTTTGATATAGGAATTCTCTGATCCTTTCAATGTGAGTGTGCCAAGAGGCCCATGTGGTGTGCGCTGCATTGCCCGTGCATATCACCCCATAGTCCCTTGAGGGAAAACCATCTCCCAGGAGCTGGGCTTCATGGATCAGTCCCAGGGAACTTTCTGCATGTGGGCTCCCTGTAGATGACTGAAGGGTCTGCACATCCTCACACTGGGTCAGGCCCTGCAGGATTCAACATCTTGGGGATGCCCAGTTCCCCCCTTACTCCTCTGGGTGCCATCTGCTCATCCTGTCCCGGCTCACACCAGGGTAGGAGCTGTGGGCTCTGCTCATGTCCAAGGCAGCCTCCTCTTCTTGCTCCCCAGCCCTATCCCTTCCCATCTGAAGGCTCATTTATCTTGTCTTCTGTGCTTCTTCTGTTTCCTTTTGCACCCCACTCTGGCCCAAGGGCTATAATTTATTAACAATCCCACATCTCCACCCCGCTGCTCACAGTCACTGATCCCATCCATATTCAGTCGTGCATTATTTAAATCTAGAAATGTTCTGGGCTTGAAATGAAGAGGGAGAGACTCATTAATATGGGTCTTATAGATGTATTTTTTCCAACTCTTTGGAACTTCAGAGGGCTCTACGACCATTATCCCAAATAGCTCTTTCTTCCTTTGAAGAGCAGTGGGTTGACGGGGGGAGGGCTGTGGCTGGGGCATCGCAGTCGGTACCAACCATGCCACACAGGGAGGGCTGCGGGGAAGTGGGGACCGGCACGCGGGTCCTGGCTTTGCCATTAGCTGCCCATGCTGTCCCAGGGAGTCCCTTCCTCCCTCTGGCCCTGGTGTCTTCTTCTGTGAAGTGAGGCATCAGCCACACGGCCTCCCAGGTCCCTCCCAGATACTCACGTGCTCTGAGAAATGCGTCCCTGCCTCTCCGCCGCACCGAAGAGGAAAAGAGTTAAAGTCCAGCAAATCACACTTGTCGACTCATATATCTTTCAAACACATCTTAAAAGTCAAAAGAGCAGACCTATCACAAAGTGGGTTCATCCTTTCAAATCATTCCGCTGCAATAGGAAACCTGAGAATGCCCAGTGCAGAGACTGTTTAAATCCATTGTGTTTATATAGCAGCTTTATTTCCGAAGTGCTTGAAATACATTTTCATATTTGGTCTTTGCAATCTATTTACAGAAGGTGAGTTGAGGAGAGTGAGTATTCCAGTTTACAGATCAGGAATTGAAGCCCAGAGAGATGAAATGCCTTCCTCTAAGAGACCAAGCTACACAGTGGCAGGGGGCTGCGACACAGACTCAACGCCTCCTGGAAATTTCTCCACCAGGATACCCCCAAGCCCTTGGGCTTTACCTGATAAATGGAACCATCCCTTTCTCTCCCAAGCCTTGTCCTCCTTCATGTCAGTCCCACCCTGACTCATCTGGGCCAGAAATCTGGTCACCAGCCTCGCTTTGGGGACTTTGTCATGATCCACACCCAATAAAGCACCAACTCGTTCTCCTAAGAATTCCCTAAAACCTTCCCCTTTTCTATAGTCAACTGCCCTAGGTCAGACTTCCATTGTGCCTCATCTGGACTGGGCTTTTTTTAAATCACAGGTTCCTAACTGGTCTCCTTGTTTCCGGGCTCCCTCAAACCCTTTCTCCAAAAATTCAAATCTGGCCACATCCCCCCTCTTCCCCGCCCCTCCCACACTAGTTTGAAGCCCTTCCTTGGCACTCATGATTTATTGAACAGCCTGCATTTTCTAGCATGGTGTCTGTGAATGGCTGATCTCATCTGGCCCATCTATCTGCACCACACCTTATGTTTTCCTAATACTGGGCCAACAGTAATTCTCCGAATAAGCCATCCAATTTTCCACTGCCACCCTTTGGCTTGTGCTGTTTTCTCTGCTTTGAACAACGAGTGCGGTCCTGTTTGCCTCTTCTTGGCTCATTCCTGGTCCTAATCTTTGAAGAGTCAGCTCCCATGATGTCCTGCGGCTAGATTAGGTGCCACCCTCTTTGGCTTGTCTAATACCCTGCACCCATTTCCAACACGGAACCTTCTGTGTTCTAGGTAGAAATGATCTGTTTACCTATTTGTCTCCACAGTAAGACTTTTGTTTCTTGAGAGCAGGAACAAAATCTTACTCATTTTTATAGCTTCAGTACTATAGCTACAAAGCAGAATGAAGTGTGTGTGGGGTAGGGTTTGAAGGAAAACACTATCTTTGGTTTTATTCTCAGAGTAGTGGAGGGGGAGAAAATGCCTTAGGATGTAGGGTGTCCTAGTAAAGATGTTGTTTCTTTTTCTTTGCACTGATCCCTGGGGTCTCTGCCTAAGATGCTTCACTGAGGTATAGATGCTTGGTCAAGGTCAACCATATCTGTTCAACACTTTCTCTAGTTCTGAGTCCAAAACTGTGACTCCAGCCCTAAAAAGAGCTATCTACTTGGCTCAGAGGAAAGTTCTATCCCCAAGCCACAGATGTTCCTGTGACCCTTGGCAGTCATCTTGGAAATTACTATCCTTGGCTCACAAGGAAAGCTGGTGACAGGTCATGCAGACACCAAGACAAACCCATTCTTTCTCCTTGTATGAGGGAGGAGAGAAAACTCCAAGGAAGCCTTCAACATCACTGTTTGCTTCCCAGCAGTGGTGATGGAGGAAGGGGGGTCAGAGGGCAAGCACCATTTCAGGGATATGTGTGTGTGTGTGTGTGTGTGTGTGTGTGTGTGCGCGCGCACGCGCGGTGGGGGGAGGGGAGGGGGAGAGAGAGAGAGAGACAGAGAGAAAGAGAGAGAGAGAGAGAGAGACTTGTTTTCTCTGCTGCTTAGGGAGATTGAAAAAGCATTGGGACAGAATCTGGCAACAGCCAAGGTTGACCAGAAGTAGCAATCGGCTTTCCCTCCCATGAGGACACTTCATCCCTGTCTATCCATGGGCCTAACAAAGCAATCACTTGTCTCCCACTGTTTCAATCTTTTACTCAATCACTTAATGATTTCTCAGGTCTGGGTGGCATGGCCACAGCCCTGTATTAACACAGAGCATAATTACCCACCCTACTTCTCACCACTGTACCTCCTGTTTACTGCCCTTAAAGAGGCCAAATTCCACCCCTTTTCTTGCTGTGGGCATAAAAGGGACCTCGGGTCTCTTATCACTGCCTGGGGCCTTGGAGCAGCCAGCCATAAACTGCAATATCTGCTCGTTTATTCCTGTTCATTCAATTGGCTCCAAATTGCTCTGAAGGAGTTCTTGGGCTGCAGAAGAAGCTGTGCAGGCCTATTTTCATTAGCGTGGACACTGAGCAGGCAGAGAGAGAGCGAGAGAAAAGAGGAAAGGAGAGGGCACTGCGGCTGGGATTTTCTCTGCTTCCCACCCCTCTTTTGCCCCTCAGCTCTTCTGGCACACATTGCCCCTCCATGCAGAAAACAGGCCACTCCAGCATGCCTGTGCCTGAGCCTTCTGCTGAGAACCCGGATCTTATTGATACAGACTCACTCCCATTAAATATGTGACTTAATGAGTCCATGATGGGAGGGAGATCTAAACCTGTCCTCCCCTCTGGCAAAGCTGTACTTGCTGGAGAAGATGGTGCTATCTGACCATCTTTTTATCTTTCCCAGGAAGGAGCTGGAGAAGCTTGATCAAGGGGAGACAGGGTTCCAGTGTGGCCAGTTAAGCAGGGTTGCCGGGTCAGCTTTACAATGACCTTAACACATTGACATAGTTTGGATCTGTGTCTCGACCAAATCTCATGTTCGGTTGTAATCTCCGGTGTTGGAGGTGGGGCCTGGTGGGAGGTGACTGGATCATGGGAGTGGGAGTGGTTTTTTGTGAATAATTTAGTGCCATTCTCTTGTACTGCTCTTGCGACAGTGAGTGATCTTGCAAGATCTGATTGTTTAAAAGTGTGTAGCACCTCCTCCATCTCCCTCTTGCTCCTGCTTCTGACATGGGAAATGCCTCTTCCCCCGTCACCTTCTGCCACGATGTAAGCTTCCTGAGGCCGCCTCAGAAGCAGATGCCTGCATAATGCTTCCTGTACAGCCTGCAGAATCGTGGGTCAATTAAACCTCTTTTCTTTATAAACTACCCAGTCTCAGGTAGTTCTTTACAGCAATGCAAGAATGGCCTGATACACACATTGATGACTTTTTTTCCCTCTTATCATCAACACTGTCCCCATGGGACCACCTTGTCCCAGCATCCTCGGGCTAAAAGAAGGCTTCTGAGGTCAAGGCATTTGGTTTCCCTGCCCTGTGTTCTTTCTTGATTTCCTGCCTACTGCATTTACAGTTTGGAAGTTCTCAAGGAGTCTGATCTGAATCTTCCTTATATAACAAAAGCCTGTTTCTTTTTTGTTTGTTTTCCTTTGGGGCATCAATGCCTATAACTCTTTTGAAACTGGAAGTCAGTTATGAAAGTCTTGTTTCATTTCCCTCAGACTCCTGTTCTCCAGGCCAAATCTTCATAATTCTAAGAGTCACAGCATCATATAACTTAAGAGTCAGAAGGATGCCTGTTAACCAACTCTTCTGCTTGACTTTATTACCCTTTCTACACATAAGTGACTTCCTCCTTCAGATCCTGCCCAACTTATCAGGAAGACTTTAAAAAATGTGGGTGGTCCACTTCTATTTCTAACAGCCCATGTGGTTCTGGGGCTGAAATGAATACTTCAAAGAGGGGTTCTTGGTCTTCCCAGCTTTTTCTCTAGAGTAGTGGGATGGACAAACATTAACCTGACTTCATTTTCTCTTTCCTTAAGGGCAGGAAAAAGGGGAAGAGGTTCAGTGGAACTGTGGGTTTTCAGCAGTTGATTCTCACATTTCAGCTTCAGGAAGGAGGCCTGCCCAGGGGAGGTGGGCTGTGATAGAAAGAATAATTGGTTTGTGTCTAGGATGCATGGATTCTAGGTACCATTCTCCCAACTCTAGCTGAGTAACCTTGAACAAGTCGATTTACTTCTCTGGGTCTCAGCTTCTCTGTCTATAAAGTGAGGAAATTGGAGCAAAGAAATTATAAAGTCCTCTCTAGTTCTGACATTTCTGAGTAAATAGCCTTCCAGAGGAATGACCAGAGGTTGAGGGATGCTGGCGATCCAGAACAGCGCTGCTGAAGACACCTGGGCCAAATGAGGCTCCAATGAAATAAGCAAGATAATGTAATAGGTGGAAAACAGGGTGGTGATATTGACTCGGAGGGCTGGTGCAAGGTGTGTGGCATGGGTGGTCAGGCCCACATGTGCTGGGAAGTGTTAATCTCCTTTTTGTTCTTCTAGAAGCTGATGTACCCATCCATGGTGCTGTTCATGGCATTAACCTCCATCTGGTATCTTTCTCCTGTAGCCATGGCTCATGTTTGAAGTAGGTTGCTCCAGACTTTTCAGATCATCTGAGAACTACTGTGTTTTCCAGAGTTTCACTCCATCTGGCCATTTAGCAGGCAAATAAACCCATCTAAAGACTAGGCTCATCTCACAGATAGAAAATAAAACCTGCCAGCTTCAAGCCAGCCTTTTCTAACAAAAGGATCCAATAACAATATTTCCCACTGCTTTTTCTCTGCAAATGCTATGGAAATGGTACATTAGATACAAGAGCTGGAGTGGTCTAAAGAAGGATAAACAATCTATTTTCCGTGTCTGTAAACATTTTCTCCTTGAATTCTCTGACATGGTTGGATGTTTTAATTCCTTGGGCCCTGGCAAGTAGAGTGTCCACTGCAGCAGGCTCATCTTCCTGTTTCCTTCTCCTTGGGCTCAGCCAACTGCCCCAACCAACAGAGAAAATGTAGCTTTCTTGTAGTGATGGAGGCTGGTGCAGGCATGGAGCCCTGCAGCTCGCCAGATAGTGTTCGGCAGTTGACCATCTGAAACAAGCTCCAGAGGCAAAGGCAGGGGAGAGACCAGGTTGACTCATCGCCATTTCCCAGAGCCATAAGATTTTCAGGCAGCTGAGCCAGCTTTGGCTGGACAGTCAGGAGGAAGGCCTGGCCAAAGGGCCGAGAGTGGCATTTCTGATCCCCGCTCTCAGCAGCATGTTTTGGGCATTGTGGCTCAGGACTGTTAGGGCAAGCAGCTTTGTCAGTGTTCCCAAATCATTCACTTTCCCTCCCCTTTTCCCCTAGAACATTCTGCCAACTACAAAAATTGCTAGGGACTGAACACAGATGAATCCTTCTGTAGATTTCCGGTGTCTGGATCAGTGAAGCTCACGTGATATGTGACCTTGAACAAATCATTCTTGTTTTTTGTAAAGTGACACCATCTCATCCCTGGCTGCTGCCTGCATCCTGCATCTGCATGGTACAGAAAAGGTCATGGACCTAGAGTGAGGCATCTGGGTTTCAGTTTCAGTTTCCGTTTTAACAATGCCACATAACAGCAAACTTGTGACGTCAAGCAACACTTTTAACCTCTATAAACTTCAATTTCTTCATCTGTGAGATGGGCTTAATATTTGCCATGATTGTAGGATTTTGGAATAACATGAGTTAACAGTGCTTTGCAAGAGGAGAAAATTTGTACAAGGGTAAGTAGTGAGAATTATATAGACATATGTAGCAAGTTTCATGTGAAATCCTTTGATGTTGTCATCAGAAAGGATGTGTATAAGGGTGTGGCCACTGGAAGTGCTGTGTTGAGCAAGGAGATGAACATGTCAGTCCATAGTGCTCAGAGATCCATGCCATCATCATTCACTTAATCATCTGAGAAATGATGAATCATTGAGGCTACCCAATCCCTTACTTGATCATCCCTCAAGCCATCCCTATGAAAACATTTTGGGGAAGACAGAAGAGAAGGGAATAGGGAAGGACCATGAAGTGAGGAGGGCAGGAGCCATCCAAGCTTCTAGGTCCTGGAGATGGACACCATCTGGTTCCTATCCTGCTGATCTTCTGAATTCATCAGCAGCTTCTCCAGGCAGGCCTGAAGCTACAGTGATAGGATTCACTTCTTAAAAAGGCTAGTTCACTTCTTAAAAAGGGAACTAACTGGGTCATGGGAACCATCAAGACTTTGATTAGGGTTGACCAACTTTGAGCTAATTCTTTGGGAAAGACTCATGGGTTGTGGATATTTCATGTGAAAAAAGAACCAATCTAAGGGCCTCACATGGACAGAATTGCTTTTTAAGACATTATAGAATTCCTAGTGCCATGGTAGTGCCTACCTTTGCCTTTGCATTCAAGTGTGTCTAGGCCTGACACACTTGAATCACATGGATAGGTATCTAGATTATCCTTTAAAATATTCTGGGATAGAAGGTTCCAAAATTGCCATCGGCAAGCTATATAAGTATTAGCAAATTTAGCAATCCGAAGGCCTGGACATCTCATCTCATTTCCTACTGTGGAAGAAGATATTTTGGAGTTTCCAGGAAATGAGAAATAAAGTTTATTGACCTCTCTTTGAAGATACACTCTTATTTTTATTGAAATTTGTTCTCGAGTTTATTAATATCGGGAGTTGTGAAGGGTCTGAGATTTTACTTTACTTAAAATGTAATAGTTAGCCTATTATTGTTGGTGGAAAACATGAGATTCATGAATCAGAGATGAATAACTTTATTACTCACAGCAAAAGCAGATTGTCAGCTTATTTGTGTTGGTTCCCTGGACCCAGTTCCCACAGGGTGGGAATGACGATGGCCAGATAATGCCTATATACCCAGCAAGTTTTATTGTAAGAGAGAAACTCTGAGCTTAGAGAATCTAAATATTTTCCAATGGGCAGTAAATATTCCTTTTCTTCACTCTGGAGTGAGACCCCATCTCTATCTTCCAGGGATATTTGCTATACAAATATTCTTGAAAAGGTAATCTAGAACAGGGTCTGGCGCGGTCGCTCATGCCTATAATCCCGGCACTTTGGGAGGCTGAGGCGGGTGGATCATGAGGTCAAGAGATTGAGATCATCCTGGTCAACATGGTGAAACGCCGTCTCTACTAAAAATACAAAAATTAGCTGGGCATGGGGGCGCACGCCTGTAATCCCAGCTACTCAGGAGGCTGAGGTGGGAGAATTGCCTGAACCCAGGAGACAGAGGTTGCGGTGAGCCAAGATCGTGCCATTGCACTCCAGCCTGGGTAACAAGAGCGAAACTCCATCTCAAAAGAAAAAAAAAAAAAAAAAAAAAAAGGCAATCTAGAACAAAAGTTAGCACCTTGCTTAAAAGACATGCAAAAAGCTGAATCCCATGGAGAAGTGTCTCCCAATATTGATCAGTTTTGTTATGTTTAGGTGAGCAAATTCCAGTTTCTCTAACCTTCTTCCCTGGGTTCTATTTCCCTACCCCTTCATTTGTCAGGCACTTATCCCCAATGGTGCTCCGTGGCTATTTTTTTGGGTCCTGTGGTTTCTTGCCTCTTGGGCAGCACCATCCAGAAAGACCCTCTAGTCTTCTATAGGAAACCTCCATGGA
The DNA here is from genome assembly GCF_030222135.1 of Aotus nancymaae. Taxonomy (NCBI): domain Eukaryota; kingdom Metazoa; phylum Chordata; class Mammalia; order Primates; family Aotidae; genus Aotus; species Aotus nancymaae. The sequence goes on from NW_026988413.1 coordinate 24,409,744, forward strand.
AGAAGTGTGCCTTCTTGTTCAGGGATCCCCAAGGAAACTGCACCTGGAAGGTACATTGACATAATCTCTTCTGTTCTAGAAAGATGAAGACAAATTGCAGGCAATTTAGAGACAAGTAACTTAGGTGATTAGGGGTGATGTCAGGGGAAAGATGAAAAGAACTGCACATGCAAGCATCTGCTCAGGTTGTGTTGAAGAAATTGGAGAAAGGGGCTGTAGGGAAGCTTCCAGTGCCTGAGCAGATCAAGCTCAGAGTATCTTTCAGGATACAGACATCTGACTCTTTTCCTCCCTGGCTTGACCTCTCTGTGCATCTGTTTCTTTTTTCATAAAATAGGGATGAAAAGAATGCATTGTTGTTGGAGATTAAAGGACATACTATATATTTATAATCACCTAGAATAGTTCCAGGCACATAGGAAGAGCTCAGTAATGCATCATGTTTTTGGAACACAGAAAATTAGAGCTAGAAAGAATCTTAGCCTCATATTCAGCTTCTCAGTCTACAGAGGAGGAAACTGAAGCTCAGAGGCAGAGGTGACTGATCCATGGACACAACGCTAGCTACAGAAATAATACGACTAGCCCCAAATTCATCCTTTATTTAACACATAATAATATATTATGGCTAATTGTCATTTTAATGTGTTTTAATGGTTAATGTCCGGACGGTGAGCAAAGGTGGCACATATCTATTAGGCATCAAGTTCTCTTTCTCAGTTTCTTTAGAGAGGGTAGGCACATTGGTGGTAATTTTTTTTTGATGAAATGTAGCCTTCTTCTTACAAAGACCTGCTGCTGAAGCTCACCTTCTAATTCTAGGTGTTGACACCATGGCTAAATGCATATGGGCTTTTACAACAACTTCATGTGTTGACACCATGACTGGATACATGTGGGTTTTTTATTCTGGAGGCTGAGTAGAGGCAGCTACCAGTTTCTTGTTTTCCAAGTTCTCTTGTAGGTATCTCTGGGTATGGGTGAGGAAATGTATTCTAACTTCCCAAAAATAAATTAAGCTTCCTCTTGCAATATACATGAAGGATGTCAATGCTTTTAACTTCTAAGTAATCTCACAAGATATTTTTTTCAATCAAGATACATTGATTAAACAATGATTATTTTTTCATCTTATGTTAATCAAAATTTAACTGCCAATCAGAGCTTCTGATCGATAAAATGCTGTTGTCATCCTACTGGGTTGACATAATTTCTAGGCCGTACATTGAAACATGATTTTTTTTTTTAGTGTGCCCAGGCAAATCTGTCTCCCATATAAATTTCTGTTTCATTTTTGGAAATACTGAAAGATGTCCAAAGAGTCCCATTATTACTTTCAAGAAGTGCTAGGGAATGCCACCATGAACCCTAGGGTCAAGAAGCTAGGAGGGATCTCAAATAATTTAGTTAAACTTCTGGCATTTACAGAAGGAACAGAGGCCCAGGGAACAGAAACCCAGGTAATGGTCCGAAGACACTGGCAGAGGCCTCTTGGAGTGGCTTTGTATTAGTTCATTCTCACGCTGCTAGTAAAGCTATAACTGAAACAGTGTAATTTATAAAGGAAAGAGATTTAATTGATTCACAGTTCACATGGCTGGGGAGGCCTCACAATCATGGTGGAAGAGCAAGGGACATCTTACATGGTGGCCTGCAAGAGAGAGCTTGTGCAGGCAAACCCCCCCTTTATAAAACCGTCAGATCTTGTGAGACTTATTCACTGTCATGAGAACAGCACAGGAAAGACCCACCCCCCATGACTCACTTACCTCCCACCAGGCCCCTCCCACAACGTGTGGGAATTATGGAAGCTACAATTCAAGATGAGATTTGAGTGGGGACACAGCCAAACCATATCAGGCCTTCCCAGCTCTATTGATGTCCCTCTTTCCTGAGAATGATTGCAGTATAGGGGGAGGCCTCAGGGCCACATCTGGGCTGTCATTCTTCCTAAACTGGACCCCAGAGATTGCAGGTTCTCTCTCCTGGTCTTGAGCTGAGCTTATCAGACTCTTTCTCAAGAGGTTGATATTTGACATAGGGACTCAGGCTGAAGGTTGCTTGAGGGTAGGGCTGTGAAGGGTGGCACAGTTGGAAGGAAGTCCATGCTCTCCTAATGCTGAGTGCTGGAGCCAGTTGCATGCCCTCTCTTCACATGTCTTGGATGTCCAATGCTTTTTTCAATTTCATACCCCAGGGGCCTTCCAATGAATTCTTCATAAAAAACAAAAGATAATTTAGAGCTGGTTTCTGTTACTGGTTACCCAGGGTACCTTAACTAGAAAGATAAAGAATTAGTAAACAGCAATATTATACCTGGAATCCGGGTCTCAGGATTTTCAATCTAATGCTCTTTCTGGCACAGCATGCTGCCACTCAGAAAAAGCCATAAAGCCTTGATATAACTCATGCTTGAAGCGATATAATAATTATTAGACAATGAAAATTCTAGGGGGAAGAAAGCAACCTTTTTTGGAATCTTTATTGAAAGCTCTTTTTCAAACTATGAGATGGAAAAAACAAAAGTCACATATATACCTAAATACTTGATTGCATTAAACTACAATAATGAATTCAGTTTACTTTAAAATGAGATATTATTACACAATCTCTAGGATAGATTTACCAAAGCATTAATATACAAAATAGAAAGACATTCTCTGAATCTTGAAATATCTTTTGCTGGTATGTTTAATAATGCCACCTGGTTTTCTGTGAGTTCCTAGAGGGATGCAAATGAGTATGCTTCTACAGACAAATGAATATGCTTCTCTTCAAGGTTGTGAAGGAAAAAATAAGGATCTTCTATTTTACTCTTGTCCCTTTTTATGAAGAGAGAAACCAAGGCATTGAGGCTGATTTAATTGTTGAGGTCCACCTACAGGAGGGAGTGGAGGAGTCACAGAAGGAACTAGAATTAAAGCCCACGTGTTTACTGCTTTCTAAGCTTGGGCTTAGCTTCTGAAGTAGATTTTGGATGAAAGGAGAATGATGGTTTAGTTTGTGTATTGCATATCTTTACACCTCTCCATGTCTACCATGTAAACAGGCACCTAATCACCATTGATGGAAAGACGAATAGAGGGAGGGAGAGGGAAGAAAAAGGAGGAAGAAAGAAAAGTAGGAAACAGGGAAGGAAAAAGACAAAGCTACTGATATGGTTTGGATTTGTGTCCCTGCGCAAATCTCATATTGATTTGTGATCCCTGATGTTGGAGGCGGGGCCTGGTGGGAGGTGATTGGATCATGGGGGTGGGTTTCCCCCTTGCTGTTCTTGTGGTACTGAGTGAGTTCTCATAAGATCTGGTTGTTTAAAAATGTGTAGTACCTCTCCCTTCTCTCTCTCCCTCTTTCTCTGACCATGTAAAACATGCCTGCTCCCACTTTGCCTTCTGCCATGATTGAAAGTTTCCTGAAGGTTCCTCAGCCATGCTTCCTGGACAGCCTGTGGAACCCTGAGCCATTTAAACCTCTTTTTTTAAATAAGTTACCTAGTCTCAGGTAGTTCTTTATAGCAATGTAAGAACAGACTAATAAAGCTACTGAACTGGAGAGTGTTAAAGGAGAGCTTGGCTAGGCATGGTGGCTCATACGTGTAATCCTAGCACTTTGGTAGGCTGAGGCAGGTAGATCATGAGGTCAGGAGATCGAGACCATCCTGGTTAACACAGTGAAACACCATCTCTACTAAAAATACAAAAAATTAGCTAGGCATGGTGGCACACACCTGTAGTCCCAGCTACTTGGGAGGCTGAGGCAGGAGAATCTCTTGAACCTGGGAAGTGGAGGTTGCAGTGAGCTGAGATTGCATCATTGCACTCCAGCCTGGGTGACAGAGTGAGACTCTGTCTAAAAAAAAAGAGAGAGCTCATTTAAAAACTGCCCCAAGAAGTCATGAGGACATGTCCCAGTTAACCTATGAGGCAGACAAGTTGGGAAACCTGTAACCATCCTGGCTGGAATTGGGATTAATATGTAGAGAAAGGGAAAAGATGCAGAGTAGAGGAAAAGGAATCACAAGAAAGCAAAAGATGAAGAGGTTGAGCTTGACTTTTGGGGAGCAGCTGTGTGGTGTAGAGTGAGCTCCCTGGCCTTCCCTGCTGCTCGGCTCTCTCAGCTTTCCTGGTTATTGGTCCCCTCCTCGCTCAAGGTGCCTACTCCTCTCCTGTTCTTGATCAAAACTAGCCTCCAGGAAGCGGAGGCACATTCACAGCTGAAGAAAACACTGACCTCTTTTTAAAGTGTTACCAAGACATTTGCATTTTAGCAGATTTAAACCTTGAGCTACAGAAATGAGTTTGTAATGACGCAGTTTGTGTCATCAGCTGGGGGACTGGCAAAGTTTCACTTGTTGCCCCGAAATGAATCCCACTGAATGACTCTCACTGCTCAAGTCCTGCCTCTTCCCCAAATGCTCTTCCTCTTCTTACTTCCTGACTCAGCCCTCCTCCATGCACCTGGGCCCCACTAGTCTTCCATCTGCTCGGTTTCCTCCACGCTTACCACTTGACTGGTAAGCCAAGCATTAAGGAGTTCTGGTCCCAAGTGCGCACACAGGAAGAAACTGTGCACTGCATTCAAAAGGGGCTGCGTGCTATTCCTGCAGAATATGTGGCTTGTGCTTTGGGCCCAGGGTGGCATGACCTCCCTCCTTGAGATGTAATTTGTGCTCACCAGTGTCACAGGCTGACCCAAGCCATACCAAGAAAGTTTAGGTAAACAGGGGTAAGGAGGGAAATATGGAGATAGTTTGAAGCAGATGAAACTAAGAAGAAAGCTGAATGGATGAGGAGGGGTCCATTTGGCCACAGTGGTTCGATGCCATACTCGCAGATGTCCACCAGGGGCAGTGTTTCTAGAGGGTTGATATATTAGTTGGGGTTTTCTAAAGGGACAGAACTAATAGGATCTATGTACATGTGAAGGGAGGAATTGACTCACACAATCACAAGGTGAAGTCCAACAATAAGCCATCTGCAAGCTGAGGAGCTGGGAAGCCTATCCGAGTTCCCAAACCTCAAAAGTAGGGAAGCCAACAGTGCAGCCTTCAGTCTGTGGCCAAAGACCTGAGAGCCCCTGACAAAATCACTGGTGTAAGTCCAAGCATCTTGGGAGTCTGATGTTTGAGGGTAGGAAGCATCCAGCACAGGAGAAAGATGAGGCCAGAAGACTTACCCAATCTGCTCATTCCACCTTCTTCTCCCTGCTTTAGTCTAGCCAGGCTGGCAGTTGATTGGACGTTGTCCACCCAGATTGAGGGTGGGTCTGCCTCTCCAGTCCACTGACTCAAACATTAATCTCCTTTGGCAGCACCCTCACAGACACACCCAGGAACAATACTTTGCATTCTTCAATCTAATCAAGTTGACAGGCAATATTAACCATTGCAGTTCTTGTTATGGTGATCTGGGGGCAGGGCCATTAGGACCCAAAGGGAGTCATTTGAATTTCACAGTTAGGAGGTTGACTGAATGGAGAACTTTAAGGGCAGAGGTGTAGTTTAAAGGTTTGAATAAACTGTGTGTATGTGTTTATGTGTGTTTTCCAAATTGGTGGGAGGCTAGCAATTAAAACTTTGTTGAAGAGACCACTATATCAAGAAACTGACATTTTAATAAATCCAGATCAGCTTCTGTTTCAACCATTCAGAATGCTCTGCTAAGGGCCTGACATTAGAGCTTTTAAGGACCTATCATACCAATACTTTCATCTCTTGATGCCTCAGTTTCCCTTCCAAATGGGCATTTCATTATTGACACACCTTCAGTTTTCTTTTGCCTTATCAACCATGCAGCAAAAACAATTTAAATTCATGCCTCAGTAAAATTGCAAATTACTTTGGTGATGGACTGCCTGGGTCAAAATAGCAAATGATAAACCTGTAAATGCTAATATTCTGTCTACTGTATAAAGCTGGGCCCCAGAGGGAGGTGATTTGGTGTGGTTCCCATTAAACTCGGCTCCACTTAGAACTCTGAGCTCCTCTGTTTTGAGATGAAGGGAACAAGGTTTTTACTGAGAGGGAAATCTACTGGAGAATTCTCCTTCCTTAAGGGAAGATTCTGGGGTGCACCATCAAGCCTGATGAACCAGCTGCCATAGTTTTCTATCCTCCCAGGACAGGGCAGTGCAGTTGCAGCCTGAATCTCGGCAGGCTCTGGGTAAGGTGCTAGTGTTGGGATCTTAGCAGGAGAGGAAGCAGACAAGAGGAGCCCAGCATGGATGCTTGTGAGCCAGAAGAGGCAATAGCATCTGCCAAGTTGATAAAGAGTAAAGCCTGGATCTTGAAATCCTGAAAGTGCAGAGGGAGGGGCCGCCGAGAGGGAGAGAGAGCACAATGTCCCACCAGGGAAGCCGCAGCACTTCCTCTCTGGTTTGATTCCCGTTAAGCATGCCAGACAGACTCACTCAGAGAAGGAAGGGGGTAGAGGGGAGTAGAAAATCAATTGTTTTTCATAGTTATTGATCTCTTTCAATGAATCGGCGTGGCAATGGAGTGGGAGGGGATGGAGGAGAAAGGGTCAGTCCCAAAGGGTGAGTGAATAGCCATCCAGTTTGGATGGGAGTGTCAGAAGCCCACTGAGGGTGCTGGGAGAAAACTGTCACCATGTCCCCAAGAGGCCTCGGGAGGGGCAAGGCTCAAGTCTACTCAGGGTTGGGGGAAGGGCCTGCCATGCTTGTTTAAATATTTGGGGTTGGAGATTCATTCAGATGAGTTAGACTTCCCCGCCCCTATGTTAGAAAATAATACATATTTAATTGCAGAAAAGATGGCTATAGAAAAGAGTACTGTAGTAGAAAAGTATGTAATTTCATGAGAGCATTGCAAACATTCCAGTTTTTTCTCCACATATGGCTTATGTAATTATGCTAGAACTTACATGTACAATATCATATCTTGCTTTGTTTGCTTATCAATAAATGGCATTTGCTACGCCATTAAAAGTGCATCCTTTAAAAAGAACTTTTTTGGCATAAAATAACAAATGACCATTAAAAAAAATTTGGAAAAATACAAAAATATTTAAAAAAGAGGTAAAAGTATTCAAAATTTCATCACCCAGAAATGATTCCTGTTGATAGTTTAGTATATTTCATTTTAAGCTGTCTTCTATACATATATACATAGTATATTTACCTCCATGAAATTTTGATCACGATGCACATGTATTTTTTATGTTCTGCTTTTTCACTTATGTGATTGAATAATTTTTTAAAAAACATGATTTTTAATGTTTGTATAATGTTCTATTATGTGTGCCCAGCAGTCTTTATTGTATTGATCCCATTACTTCCGGTGTTTGTGTTACAATAAACAACACAGTGATGGCTTCTTTACATCTACCTTTACCCTCTTGTCTCGGTACCTAGAAAATATTATTTTTGTGGAGTTGGAGCTGGGATTTTCCCTCAGCTTCAGGTAGAAACTCCACTTCCCCTGGCCTGCTGAAGCTCGGCCCATGCGAAGTTTCTGAACTTAGCTCAGAACCTGCTGAAAGCCTCCTATGGTGGTCGTCCCTCACTGACAACCCTTATTTTTTTTTTAAGTTTAGTGTTTTTCTAGAGCTTTCTGTTGAATACAGTATAATACATATGTGGCTCTTCAAGTTCAAATTAATTCAAATCAAACTAAATTAGAAACTTAGTTTCTTGGTCACACTAACATTTCAGGTGCTCCAGAGACACACATGGCTCATGGCTACCATATTGGACATAAAGTCGTGGAGCATTTCCACTGAAAGTTTTATGGGAAGGTTACCCTGGGGATTTCTGATTGACTTGTCTGGGGATCTCTCTGAGCTTTTGCGGCTATCAGTCTCCACTTGCAATCCCCTTACACCATCTTCTCAGGTAGACTCATATTTCAGCCTTCTCTTTCATTAATACCTAATATTAACACCTAATAAGGTGGAGCTTAGAGCTTAGAGCAGGTTCTTTTTGTCTCTGGGTGAGTAAGAATTTACCTAGAAATCTGAATGATAAAAGCATAAGTAAGCTTTTCTAGTGCTACCTCCTCAGACTCAGTGAGAAAGAAAATGGATATTCCTAGCCAAAAAAGGAAGTTAGTGGAGGTGGCATCTTACCTCTCTAGGCTGGGAATGGCTCAGCTGACAGAAGGGGTGAGTTGTTGTTCCTATAGTCACTGCCCTTATAGAGCTAGGGCCTTTCTCCTCAGCACAAGGGAGGGCTAGAGGGCTAGAGCTTCTGTCAGTGTCTCCCAGGCAGGCTTCACAGCAGCAGCTTGGGCAGAGCAAGGCCATGAGTCACCACTTCCCCTTTATATAGGACTGGCCAGGTGCCGTCAGACTCTGAGAGCACATGGCAAGCAAGCAGGGACTGAGGGTCCTGGCACATTGAGGGAGACCAGGTGTTCAGGAGTGAGCAAGTTGCTTAAACACACCAGGGTGCTGAGAAGGATAGGGTGGGACACAAGCAACACACCAACGCTCGTGAAAAACATAGCTCTAAGCCATTTACGTTCACATTTCTCCCATGGTGCCAGAATCCAAATTCAGACTGTTTCAGTCTAAGCAGATGGCATCAGCCAAATGTATAGAAAGGCCTTCAGGCTTTAATTACTTGGGGGGGCGTATTAATCTGTTCTCATACTGCTAATAAAGACATAGCTGAGAATGGGTAATTTATAAAGGAAAGAGATTTAATGAACTCACAGTTCCACATGGCTGGGGAAGCCTCACAATCATGATGGATGACAATGGAGGAGCAACGTCACATCTTACATGGCAGCAGGCAAAAGAGAGCATGTGCAAGGGAACTCCCCTTTATAAAACCATCAGATTTTGTGAAACTTATTCACTATCACAAATGTGTCATGGGAAAGACCTGTCCCCATGATTCATTACCTCCCACTGAGTCCCTCCCATGACACATGGGAATTGTGAGAGCTACAATTCAGGATGAGATTTGGGTGGGGACACAGCCAAACCGTATCAGGGGGACGTCTAGTGGCCAAAGAAAGTCTCATTACAAAGTAAGATTTGTTTGGGAGGCAGATTCTAGACCCTAGAAGAGATTGTGTTAAAGGCTCCTCCCAAGACAGGTCCTTATCCTTTGTCCACTGCCTCTTCTCAGAAGACAGCGGCACCGTGGGGAAGGAAATGGAGATTGCTTGCCCAAGAGGAAGTGAAGGAAGGAGGTATTTTTCTGGGACTCAGGTTAGCTTCTAGAGTCTTAGCTCTGTCAAAGCAAGAGCAAGAGACAAGTTTGTCCTGCTCAGTGACCAGTCCTCAGGGCAGGCACATGGTAGGTGCTTCATAATTTTTGTCAAGTGAATGAATAACAATTATTTTACAATTCGAATTAATCTGATCTTAATCAATCTCAACATGCCTGCAAAGGGCAAATGTATTTTAGAGAAGATAATGAGATTTGGAACCAGAGATGGCTTTCCCTCATATTATTTTTTAATATTTTAAATTTTAGTATATAATATTTAATAAATTCATTAATAAATATATGTAGAGTGAATATAACAACATAACAAATAAAGCACATTAATGAAACACACACTGCTGAAGCCACCACCCAAATTAAAAATCAGAGTTTTACCAATAAGACAGATTCTGTCTGCATTCTCCTCCCCCAACAGATTCCATGGCCCTGCTCTTTCTTCCATAAAAATAACCACTATTTTGAATTTTATGTATGTCATTCCCTGAACTTCTAAAATATAGTTTCGCCTCCTCATCTGTGTGAATTATTGAGCAATATGCTGTTTCATTCTGCTTGATTTTGAGTTTAAAAAAGACATATTGATGATAATCCTTTGAAACTTGCTTTTTATTCAGCATGTTTCTAAGATTATCCTTGTGTCTGTATTACATTCACTTTTCACTGTTACCTAATTTTCTATTGTGTGCAGATACCAGACTTAAAGTATGCACTCTCATTGATGGGCACGTAGGTTGTTTCAGGCTTTTAATGGAAGCATTATGGTTGTGGACATCTTGCATATGTCTCTTGGTACACATGTGTAAGAATTTCTCTAGGATGTGCACCTGGAGTGGAATCACTCAACTTATGGTAGGTGTAGTTTTAACTTTCAAGGAATTTCCATATTATTTTCCAAAATACCTGAATATACTCCTGACAAAATAATTATAGTTATACTCCTGACATAAGAATTCCCACATCTTCACATCCTCACCACCACTTGTTATTCTTGAGTTTATAATTTTTGCCAGTATGATAAGCATGATATTGTGCTCCTAATTTATATTCTCCTATTAATGAAATTGATCTTCTTTTCATGTTTCCTCTCTTTCGTTTTGTTTTTCATATTTCATTTCTATAGTGGCATCCTTTTTCATGCTTTTTTTTTCTTTTTCTTTGGGTTTTTTCTTTTTCTTTGGGCTTTGTCTTTTCTTTGACTTGTAAGAATTATTTCTGTGTTCTAGATACTAAACCTTGGGCAATTAAATATTTTTTCAATGTTTTCTCCAGTTGCTATTTACTTATTTAGTGGTATATTTTGATACCTCAAAATTCTTCTTTCTTTTTGAACAGAAGTTCTTGATTTTAGAGTAGTCGACTTGTATCAATCTTTTCTTTTTGTGTTTTAAGAATCCCTTTCTGATTTTGAGTTTGTAAAAATACTCCTCTATCTTATCTTCAAGTGTTTTAAAGTTTTTTGCTTCTTGTATTTAAGTCTTCAATGCACCTGGAATTGATTTTTATGTGAGATGAGAGTAGAGATTCACACATTTCCCTATATGTCCCATTGGGATAGCCAATGGAATATCCTTGTGTGGGTAGACAATTGTCTTGGCACCATTTATTGTAAATTCCTCCTATCGTCAGTGACTCAAAAGCCACTTCTGTATCAAGAGTATAGGTTGACTTAATAAATCTTGAAATCTGGTAAGGCGAGTTCCTTGTTTCATTATTCTTGAGTGTCTTTATTTCATTCTTAATCTGGAGGAAAGATGGCAGTACCCATCCCCAAGGTCATAAATAGCAGGGACTTAGAACTCTGGCAATTTGTGTCTGATGCTTGTTTATAAATGCTGCACCAAGTAGACTATGCCAAAAACATCTGTCTGTGATGCTGAAGTCCCCGATTCAATGTAGGAAATTCCGAGTCTCTTTTAGCCTTGGGCTATACTTTCAATATCCTTCTAAGTGTTGAATTCCTAAGACAGCAAAATCATCTGACAGGAATGTTAGGGTTTACCCAAGGACAGGATAACTATCAGTGTTTGGTTTGTAAACCAGATGCAGTGGATGTGACAGTCCCGGGAGGGAAGCAGCATGGTCTCAGGATGGCTTGCAGCCGGTGGTGCCATCCTGTCATACATTAGGAAGAGAAAATGAAGCAGAAAAAAAAAACAAAACAAAACACTGCCTGAGATTTTCTCAGCAAAGCACTTTTCCTCAAAACCTCTGCTTCTTGACAAACAGACTCTGAGATGCATCTAGGAATATCTCTGATATTCCTAGACACGTTGGGTATGTGCACATAGTAGGCACTCAATAAATAGCTATTGTACTCATCCATACAATAGCTATTTATTGAGTGCCTTCTATGTGCCAAGCACTATTCAGCCTTGAACAAAACAGACAGGTTGCTGACATTCTAATGTGGGAAAGCAGACATTAAACAGCTAAACAAATGAGCCAGATAATCTTACCTATGAATAACAGTTATCTGGAAACGAAAACTGCATGACACTCAGGGAAAGTTTCTCTGGGGCAGTGTGAATGGCAGGAAGGGGCATCCTTGGGAAGATCTGCTGTTCAACTTGGTCCTTCAACGAGGGCAGCTCAATAGAGCAGCTGGGCCCAGGTGTTGGCGCCTCTGCTCCCTTCTCCTGTGGAGGCCTGGAGTTTCCTTCCATGCTCTTAGAGGTGGTCTTCCTCACACCCTATCTTCCATCCAATCCCTCCTGCAGACTGTGGTGGCCTCCTTAGAGAGCTACTGCCTGACACTCGCTCATCAGAGCTGCCATTGTATTCTTCCTGACCAGCCCCATCTGCATGAGCTGTGGGACCATGTGTTCTCGGCTGCCCCAGCCAACCTGGCCTTTCCTGTTTTGCAGTGATGCACCAAGCTATCCAGGGATTCAGGCTCCATTGCTGGGGCTGTCCTTGACCCATCTGGTGCAGAGAGCTCAGAACCAGAAACCAGGAGACCTAGGTTCTCATCCTAACTTGCTGTCTGACTTTGATTAAACCTGTCTGGACTCTCACCTATAAAATATAAGGACTGCATTAGTGATTCTCTAATTGTTCTGTGGGACCCAGGTCTTTTCTCTCTGCAGAAGTAATTTGAATTTTATCCAAAAACTATTTTTATGGCTGTAATAGAAAAAACAAAACTCCAATGCGTTATATGCCAAATATCAACATTTTAAAACTCAACATGTTAATTTGTTTTGCTAGGCAAACTCATTTTTGCACAGATCTCAGAATACATCTCTTATTGCCATATGTGTGTGTGCTTGTGTGTGTGTGTGTGTATATATATACACACACACACATATGTATACACATATAAACTATTTATTAAAATGTCATTGATTTGGATGCTTGTAGCTCGGCTCTTATTTGGCATGCCTGCACCTAATAAACAGTACCAGCAAGTGCATGACTACAGTGCCTACCTTCCCTGAGCAATTCACCACCAGGTCTGTGGTCACAGCATATTCTCAGTGAACATTGTAATATAAGCTAGGCCTTCTTCTTCTTTTTTTGTAGTTAAATGTTTGAGTTGGAAATAGCTTTAGATTTACAGAAAAGTTGTCAAGATAGAGAGTTCCCATATATTCTTCACCAGCCTCCCCTAATGTTAACCTCTTACATACCCCTCATACCATTGGCACAGCAGGGAAATTAACATTGGTACAGTACTGTCACCCCAAATTACAGACTTCATTCAGATGTCACCAGCTCTTCTACTACTGTTCCTGAGTCCCCTCCAGGGTCCCACATGGCATTTAGTTGTCATGTCTTCTTAGTCTCCTCCAGTCTGTGATGGTTTTCCAGTCTTGATTTTCATGGTTTTGACACCTTAGAAGAGTGCTGGTCACATATTTTGTAGAATCCCCCGCAATTTGGATCTGTCTGGTGATTTCTCATGATTGGACTGGGGTTATGCATTCCAGCACCCCAGTCTAATCATGAGATGAGTTTCAATGCATTCCAGAACCCCATGGACAGACCATTTCAATGCACAGAGATCTTGCCCACTAGTAAGTACTGTGGCTCAGTCAGTGTTTTGGGATACAGCCCAATCAGACCAGTATTTCCTCTCTTGAGCTGGATTGAGAAGGGAACATGGGGACTGAAACCTTGATTGCTTCTGCTTTAATTATCCCAAAACGGTAAAAAAGCACTGGGTGGAGGAGCCCCCTCATTAGGGATCACTGGGGATACCAAGCAGAATTACTGTTGAGAGTGTGAAGGCAGAAGGAAGCTGAGAAACAGCTCTTAGTGACGTCCCTTGGCTGAGACCCCATAGGAAATGGCGAAATCCTATATTTTATGTCACTGAAAAATTGGTAAGGGTTGGAAAAGAGGAAGGTTCTGTAAGTCATTAGTCTCAGTAATCAAGAATTATGGATACTGTTGGAAATAGAAAGCATATCTGTGCTCAGAAGGATGGACATGATATGTGAGTGTGTATGTGTATGCATATGTGTGTGTGACACAGTGTGTGTACATGAATGTATGTGTGAGTGTGAATGTATGCATGTGTGTGTGTATGTGAGTGTATGCTGAGCGCATACATGTGTACATATGTATATAACACTGAGTTTGTGAGTTTGTATGAGTTCATGAGTGCATATATGAGTATATATGTGACTGTGTATGTGAGTGTATGTGTGTTTGTGGGTATATGCCTGTGTGTTCATGAGTGTTTTGTGAGTATGTATGTGACTGTGTGTGAGTGTGTATGTAAGTGTATGTGTGTGAGTGTATGACAGTGTGTGTTCATGAGTGTATATGTGAGAATGTGTGACTAGATGTGTTTGTGAGTGTGTGTATGTGTGTATATGATTGTGTTTATGAGTGTATGTTTTGGGTGTATGTGTATGTATGTGACTGTGTATGTGAGTATATGATACTGTGTGAGTATATGACAGCATGTTTGTGAGTGTATATGTGTGTGACTGCATGTGTGAGTGTATGTATATGTGTGACTGTGTGTGTGTGTTTGTGAATATATGTGAGTATATGTATGACTGTGTGTATGGGAGTGTATGTGTGATTGTATATGTGTGTATGATAGCATGTGGGTGTGAGTGTATATGTATGTGTGTGACTGAATGTGTGTATGTGAGTAGATGTGTGTATATGATATCATGTGTTTGTGTGTATGAAGTGTGTGTTGAATGTATATGTGAATATATGTGTGACTGTGTGTACATGAGTGTGTATGTGTGAGTGTATGAGTGTATGACAATGTGTGTTTGTGAGTGTATATGTGAGTACATGTGTGACTGTGTGTGTATGTGTGAGTGTATATGTATGTATATGATAGCATGTGGGTGTTTGTGAGTGTATGACAGCATGTGTTTGTGAATGTATATGTATGTGTGTGACTGTGCATGTGTGTGTGTTGGTGTATGTGTGAGTGTATATGTGTGTATACAATAGTGTGTGTTTGTGAGTGTATGACAGTGTGTGTTCATATGTGTGGCCGTGTGTCTGTGAGACTGTGGAACTGGCAGTGGCTTGGGAATTGGGTCCTAGTTCCAGCCTAGTTTCATGCATCCAACAACTCTACATCTCAATTTCCTCTTTCATAAGACAAACCCACGGATAGGGCTCAGACTGGGTGGCCTAAACAACAGGCATTGATTTCTCAAAGTTCTAGGGGCTAGGAAGGCCAAGAGCAAGGTATCAGTAGTGTTGGTTTCTGGTCAGGGCCCTCTTGCTGGCTTGCAGATGGCCACCTTCCCACTGTGTCCTCACAGGGCCGAGAGAGCACTCTGGTCTCTCTTCTTCTCATAAGGACACTAACTCCATCACGGAGACCCTGGATTCATGACCGCATCTAAACTTAATTACCTCCCAAAGGCCCCATCTCCAAATACCATCACACTGGAGATTAGGGCTTCAACATAGGAATTTTAGGGGGCCACAAACATTCAGTCCATAACAGGGAGGGAATATGAAAGAGACTTCCCATGAGCTTAGGTGTTCTGAGTGGAAAAGACTGAGGGTGGAGGAGGAGCTTGGTGAGTCCAGCCCTTCAGCTGTATCCTCCGATGACTCATCCTCAGAGTCCATAGCGCTTCCAGGGGAAAAAAATACCAAGGGACTGACAGAGGGGAGATTAACCGTGTTCTATGAAGCTTGTCACCTTAATGGCCTGATGAAAGGAGGTGACAGAGATAGATCAGAATAACACCGTAGATCACTTACTGAATTGCCACTATCATTAACAGCCTTAATTAGTCCATAATATACTGAACCTCCACAGCAAGTGCCACTGTTAGAAGTGGAAATCAGGCCAGTCACTGGGGCAGCAAGCAGCAGGAATGCAAATGTCAAAGGCCCCTCAGATCCACACAAAGCCTTCTGACCTTGGAATTCCAGGTACTGGCTCAAGCACAAAATTCAAACCTGAGTTTCTTAATCAAGCCTGTCTCTGGCTCCTCTCTCTTTACAATCCCGTTCTCTTCCTCACTGCTCTGATCAATCATTGCAGCTCCTACTGCTTTCACTTCTCTTGATGGTAATGCTACCTTACATGTGCACGTCACTTTGCGTTTTTCCCAACTTGTGTCTGTGAGATTGAGGAACTGGTGGCAGCTTGGGAATTGGGTCCTAGTTCCAGCTAGATCCATGTACTCAGCAACTCTACATCTGAATTTCCTTACTCATAAGATAAGCCTCTACCAGTGGGCCGTAGCAGCCCCAGCTGCCTAAGATACTCTCCTATTCTTATAGAAACTGTGTATTAGTTCGTTTCCACCCTGCTATAAAGAAATAACCAAGACTGGATAATTTATAATGAAAAGAGGTTTGATTGAATCACAGTTCCACATGGCTGGGGAGGCCTCAGGAAACTTACAATCATGGCGGAAGGGAAAGCTGGCACCTTCTTCACAAGGCAGCAGGAGAGAAAGTGCACGTGAAGGAGGAGCTGTCAAACACTTGTAAAACCATCAAATCTCATGAGAACTCACTATCATGAGAACAGCATGGGGGAAATTGCCCCCATGATCCAGTCACCTCCCACCAGCCTCCTCCCTTGGCACATGGGGATTATGAGGATTACAATTCAAGATGAGATTTGGGTGGGGACACAGAGCCATACCAGATCAGACTGGGAACATGCAATGAGGGCAGAGAAAGCAGCTGCCTGAGGCTTGGCATCTGGTTACAGTGTAGGTTCTTAACAGGCATCCTTAGCAGCAGGTAGCTCACCCCTGTGAACCACGCTCAGCTCTACAAACTAAGCCGCCAACATGTCTGAGAAGGCATCCCTGGCCCGAGGCACTGGGTGTGGTCCTAATCTCAGGGGAAACATCTGTTGGTCTCTCTACTATGCTCAGGCTCTCAGCTGTGCCTACCTCTCTTGACCTGTAACTGAGCTGGGCACACAGGGTTGGCAGTTGGTTTGGGAAGTATGAGAGAGAGAGGGAGGTGGGCTCTGAGATTTTTATCAGATGAGGAGACTCATAACCGAACCTCCCCATGGTTCAGAGTCTGCTACTGGGAGCCAGAAAGGGTGTCTTTTTGTCAAAGGTCTCTGCCTCTTGGATATTGATTCATCATCTTTAATTTTGGATGGGGCATGCACATCATATATTCTTTCCAACCACAGATCAACTGCCATTATTTCCTTTATCATCTTACTCTTTCAATATATCATGAAGGAATTACAGTGGCTGGGGACCATCTATTGCTCTGGAACCGATGCTGAAAGGGGGCTGGGATAACAAATGTCCTATTAGAGTAAGGTAATGTTCTTCCCCTGAATTGAAATGAACCTTTCTGGTCACCCAGCCCCTTGAGTGGTAAAGAGACAGGAAGCTGTGGAGCCAATTGTTACCTGTGCAGTAAGGAGGAGGATGCTGGGGAGAAGCTGCTGGGCAGAAGAGCCATGGGGCAGCCAGAAACACAGGTCACAACTAAGTCTATGGTCTGCTTCTGTGCCAGAGATTCTTGGGCAAGACGAAGGGCATACTTCTTGGTTGTGATAGTGATAGTGAATGTTTCTTGAGTGCGAACCATTTATCAAGTGTTAAGCTAATCTTTTAAGCAAAGCCTAAGCACCTTGAAAACATCCCATGAGGTGGGCATGGCTACTGTCTCCATACTGTCTCGACTGTACCATGATGGGGAGGTTAACTCACCTGCCAGGGAGACAAAATCATAGATGTAAAGTTTGAACTCGACTCCAGAGCCCTTTGCTCACTCATTCCTCTGGGCCACTGTCTTTCAAACACTTTTGGCTGCAACCCATGGTAAGAAATATATTTTACCTGTGACCCAATATCCACACATATATTTGAAATTAAACATCTCCTAAAATAATACTTACTTTTACTAGTGTGTCATATATTCTGACTTTTGAAAATTTCCATTTTTTTTAAGACACAGGGTCTCCTTCTGTCACCCAGGCTGGAGTGTAGTGGTGCGATCATAGCTCACTGCAGCCTCAAGCTTCTGGGCTCAGGCGATCCTCCTGCCTCAGCCTCCCCAGTAGCAGGAATTATAAGCATGTGCCACCACACCTGGATAATTTTTAAAATTTTTTTTGTGGAGATAGGATCTTGCTGTGTTGCCCAGACTGGTCTCAAACTCCTGTCCTCAAACAATCTTTGCCTTGGCCTCTCAAAGTCCTGGGATCACAGGTGTGAGCCACCATGCCAGGCAGGCCCTCATTCTTTTTACAAAAGCCTTGTTGGACTTACCAAATTGATTTCACAACTTACTGGCGGATTGTGAACCCTCAGTTTGGAAACCCCTCCCCTTGGTGCCTGCAAAAGCCATTTTAACCACAAGGAGCAATTCTAATATGGCCTCTGAGACTGGGATGGAATTTCT
This sequence comes from Aotus nancymaae, assembly GCF_030222135.1. NCBI lineage: Eukaryota > Metazoa > Chordata > Mammalia > Primates > Aotidae > Aotus > Aotus nancymaae. The sequence goes on from NW_026988413.1 coordinate 24,427,768, forward strand.
AGGAGGAGAGAAGCCCCCCAGCTTGATTATGCTGCATTTGGGTTTGGGGCAGACTCCAGAGGCACTTCCTGTGTGGTGGGGGATGGGGGCAGGTGAGCCAGCACACCTGGTGGCTGGAATTAAGGTGACCTTTGCTGTGTTTCATGTGTGTTAGGCACTGCGGGTGCTCTGAACATGCACGTGAAGATTCCTGCCCTTGAGGAGTTTATGATCTTTTTCAAAGAGCATCTCTGTGTAAAACAGCAAAAAAAACAATAACAGACAGACAGGGCCCTGCAGAAAGCTGAAGGAACATGGAGGAGCTTCATCATTACCTGTCCATACGCAAGCCTTCCCACAAACAGAGCCATAGTCCCATATGAGCTGCCCTTCCACTTAAAACATCTTTCTTCTCCCTCCTCCTCCTCCTGCAGGAAAAAGATTCAGTGGCAGATGACTGAAATTCTCCCTCCCACCCCTGTCTCTAGCCACCTAATGCCCTTCTCTGGAGGTAACTAGCCCTTCTAGTTTCTTATGTCTCCTTCCAGAAAGAGTCTAGCAAGTATATAAGCAAGTGTAAATTGATTTTTTAACACAAATTACATTGAATTATACTCACTGTTTTGCATCTAGCACTTTCTATCTAGCACCTTTTGCATCTAGCACTTAATCTGTCTTGGAGATCACTGCATAGCAATAAAGAGTTCCATGTTGTGGTTTTTTTTTTTTTTTTTTTTTAACTTTCTAAAAATTTCTGTTTGGGTGAGCCATAGTTTCTTTAATCAGCCCCTAATGGATGAAACATTGAGATTATTTACAATCTTTTTATAAAAACTAAAGCGGAGTGAGCAACCTCCTTGCACTCTGGGATGTGCCCAGATAGGGTAAGGTGGGCCCAGGAAGGCCTCTGCCTGCATCTCTGCTCTGTGCCCTGCCGTGTCCCACCTCCCTTGCCCTCAGCTTCAAGTCTGTCTGCTTCCTCCCTAGTTGCTCTCTCTTACCTCCATGCACCTGTGCATGCTGTTCCTTCTCCTTGGAATATCCCTTCTCCCTGGCTGACTCGCAACTCGCCTTCTGGGTCTCAGCTTGAGAAATCCTTTCTTAGGGGCAACTCTGTTCATCCCAGCATTCTGTAGACTTGTAATCAATCACTTAATATTATACAGGGTGACCCGAAAGTTTGTATGCTGTTGGGAATCTTAATACATTTATTCTTATAATACAAACAATCTGCAAGATGGGAGAGGAAATTTAATCATACTTTACATATTTAATTATAGAAATGTTGGCTTTTGACATACCCAGCATCATTTTATATACATTTGGATAGAACCATTCTGTATAACGAAGGGTTTATTACCTAGAAAATTAAGGAAAGAAATTAGAACAAATGAATCATTAAAAATTTCATTGAAATCTTGAGTAAATTCATTCCCTTTCACACTTTGCAATTTGCTTATATATTATATAGAAGGGAATTTATTAAAAACTCAAACTGCACAAGAATTACATGGATATCCTAATTTAATTATTTTTTACTGTATTTCAAGTAAAACACACACACTTTTCCCCACGTTTAACATTTCTGAAAGGGAGATGTGTCTCACTGTTAAATGCTATCTTATGATGCTATGGGCTGGACAGCAACATTGACTGCTGTGATCCATGTCTGACCATGCACAGACTTGGTCATGGGTGCTTACGTTGTCATCCCTCCAGTGGAGTTAGGTGCATGATGGACATTGCATATCTGGGGTTTACTTTATATTTAAAATATCTTTTAAAAAACAATGTCACTCTAATTTGGTACCGAAACAAAAAGGTTATATAGAAAGAAAACACAATAGCAGAGTGTCAATTTGATGCTAGCAAGCAAAGCAAATTTTTACCATTCAAAAAAGAAGGTCAGTATTCTCTTGCAAAGCAACAACAAAATGCTTTACAAGACTGTAGTAGCCTGATTTGTATCCCCCCAAAATTCACATGTTGAAGCTTTGAACCCCCAATGTGACTGTATTTGAAGATAGGGCCTGTGGGGGAGGTAATTAAGGTTAAATAAGGTCATACGAATAGAGCCCTCATCCAACATGACTGGTGTCCTTACAAGAAGAAGAGACACCAGGGATGTGTGAGCACAGAGGAAAGGACATGTGAGGACACAGCAGAAAGGTGGCCATCTGCAAGCCAAGGAGAGAGGGGGCTTCAGGAGAAACCAAAGCTACCTGCACCTTGATCTTGAACTTTGGTCTCCAGAATTGTGAGGAAATAAAGCTCTGTTGTTTAAGCCAGCAGGCTGTGATATTATGTTATGACAGCCTGAGCAGATTAATATAAGGACAAAGAAAGAAAGAGTCCACAGGGAGATGAAGCTATGTTACAGTTACATTAATGTGCAAGAATTGTGTATCATAGGCAAGCATGGAAGCACCAGCATCCATCTGCATGATGAGTGTCAAGAACTTGGAAGAAAGTCTTGGAAGCAACAATGGATCACACTTTTAAGAAATACGGCCTCATCCGTCATCCATTCACGGTGCCATTTTCAAGTCTGTGTTGGAAAGTGATTCAGAAGACTTCGACACTGAATAAGAAGTTTTAGGGATAGTGTAATTAATTTATTTTGCTTTTATTCCTCTTTTTGACTGTATAAGAAAGAACAACACAAAACTAAGTGACTCTAAAAGAGTTTTTCAGTAAGTTTAAAAGTTCTAAGTGATAAGAAGTATTGAAGTATTGTGTTTAATTGCCTATGCTGCTGCTGCTGCTGCTTCTGCTGCTTCTCCTCCTTCTTCTCCTTCTCCTTCTCCTCCTCCTCCTCCTCCTCCTCCTTCTTCTCCTTCTCCTTCTCCTCCTCCTCCTCCTCCTCCTCCTCCTCCTCCTCCTCCTCCTCCTTCTTCTTCTTTTTTCAGTAGACATAAGAAAATGGTGTGTCACGAAGTCGATAGTGTCCTGGATTTGATGAAATATGGTGTATTAGCTTAGGCTGCCATTACAAAATACTGCAGATTGGGTGACTGAAAAACATTAATTTTCCTCATACTTTTGGAAACCCTAAGTTCACAATCAAGGTGCCAGCATATGTGGTTTCTGGTGACGGCTTTCTTTCTGGCTTGCAGATGGCTGCCTTCTCTCTGTGTGCTCTCATAACCCCTTTTCTTTGTACATCCAGAGATAGCAAGCTCTGGTCTTTCTTCCTCTTCTTATAAGGAAACCGGTCATATAACCTCATTTAACCTTAATTACCCCCCCAAAGGCCCTATCTCCAAATACAGTCACATTGGGCTTAGGGACCCAACAAATTAATTTTGGGAGGGGGGATGCAATGCATTCGATAACCTATGGTTAGGTTATATGCATTTATTTAGGTGTGAGTTTCTCCTACCAACTGAAAGATCCCTGAAAGCTGTAAGTTCTTTGATTGTCAGTTCTATGATGATCACGTCTTCTCTGGTCACTGGGTACCCTGGCACCCAGCACATGGTCTGGCACACAGTAGACCCTGCATGAACATCTGTTGACTCACTGCTATCTCTTCCTGATCCTGTGCAAGAATGGAGCACCATTTCTGCTTTGGAAAAGAATGTCAGAGGTCTCTCATGTACGCTTCAGACACTGGTGTCAAGGCCAAATCCTGTCTTGGTTATAATTACTTATCATGGATGATAGTGCAATGCTAGAACGTTGGAGCTCTGCAGTCCTTAGAAATGTAGCCAAATCCCCTCAACTCACAGATGAGGAACCTGGGCAGTGTTCTTACCCAAAGCCAGTTAGAGGAAGGGCTGTGGCTGGAGCTTGGGTCTCCTCTGTGGTGCCCTTTCTACCCATGACTCTGATCAGTGGTCTGGAAATTTACAAGTGTCACATGGAACTGGGTGCTGTGCCTTTAAGACTTTTACAATTTGAGTATAGAAGCCAGAAATTTATCATTGGAAAATTACATGCATTTTTTTTCCTAGTTATAGATGAAAACTTTGACATTATTTTGGAGAAGATTAATCCTTTGTTCTGCAAGACCCCCCGAATGGCCCCTTCGGTTCCACCCACGCTGGGGAACCAGTGGGGAGGGCAGGGGTGTGGCGGGGGGTGGGGCACTAGACAGTGTTGACTCAATGCAGAGGTAAAGCCTGGAAAGATAAATGTTCATTTTAGGAACATTTTACTACTGGTGATTGTGGGGGCGCGTGGTTCTTGGCAGGGCTTCAGAGAATGAGGGACAAGCTGAGTGGCAAACATTATATTTTACTTTGCCTGAAGTCTTGCTTTTTCTTATACACACAATGATGTCACTGTATACATTGTCATGATGGTGAGAGGTCGGGGAGGTTGGGAGTTGCTTTCAGGAAAATAGGAGCAGAGAGAGGACACAAGAGCGTGAGGTTTGATCTTCCCTTTGGGCTGGAAGTGAAAACTGAGGCATAGGCTACCCTGCTATAGAAAATTAGCACAAAAGGCCTAAGGACTGGAAGAATTGTCACTGGTCCTTTTAATGGAAAAGCCCTGGATCTGGGCACCCAGGATGTGGAGGATGGATCAGCACTGAATCTCAGACAGAGAAGCTATTCTGGGTCCACTGGCCTGGGTTATAAGGTCTAGGGGCTCCAATCTTGGCACCATGAAGGGTGTTCTCAGTTCGTCCTTGGATGGTGAACTTTAATATGACCCAGATGCTGCGGAGTTGCTGTCCTGGGACACCAACCCCTAGAGCACCATGTGAGGGGTGCCCACTGGAACTGGGATGTACTGGACACTTGGGTGTAATTCCTGAGGACCTTAGGGATATCTGGAGATTTGAAAAGATAAGATGTCCTATGATTAAGCAGACTGGGGCTCAGAGTCATTGCTCTTGGTATGTTGAATGTCAGTGAGCATTTGTCCCCACAGGCTAAGACATTCTGGTTAGACACACACCAGAGCATCTCTTTTTCTCTCTAAGCTCAAAATGCTTCCTTACAATTATTATTTTTTTATTTCATGTGATCAAGGTAAAAAGGGTAAAAGAGAGTGGAGATGTGATAGCCCAGTAACCATGGGTACAAATGCTTAGCACTTTTTTTTTTTTTCTGTTTTTTGAGACAGAGTTTTACTCTGTGGGTCAGGCTGGAGTGCAGTAGTGCAATCTCGGCTCACTGCAATCTCTGCCACCCGGGTTCAAGTGATTCTCCTGTCTCAGCCTCCAGAGTGTCTGGGATTACAGGCACACACCACTATGCCTAGCTAATTTTTGTATTTTTAGTAGACACAAGGTTTCACCATGTTGGCCAGGCTGGTCTCGAACTCCTGACCTCAAGTGATCTGCCTGCCTCAGCCTCCCAAAGTGCTGAGATTACAGGCGTGACCACTGTGCCTGGCCCTGGCATTTTCTTTTATAGGCGTTTAACCCACATTGTCTCACTTAGTCCTCCAACCATCCTAGGCCTAGACCTGCTATGATGTGTGTTGATCTGCTCATGACCTCATGGGGCAGACAGGGATGGGGACAGGGCTGTGCCTGTCAGGAGAGCTGCCCATGATAGAGGGACAGACATGGGGAACTCAGTCCCAGTGTCTCTTGTACACACAGCTGTGTAGGGAGGAGGCTGTCCGCTGGAGCAGAGGCTCCATCATGGCAGCACAGAGCCTGGGGGTGGGTGAGAGCCGGGACTGCAGCCAGGGCTTTGGTCAAAGCCTGTCAGTAAGCTCTGCTATGGAAGACAGTGGAGCCCAGCTGACCATTGGAGCTGTGGGCAGACTCTAGGACTGAAGGAGGCCAGGAAACCCCTGCTTAGTATCCATTTTTGGATTTAGGCATTGGAACCAAGGTAGAAAACTTTATAGTGGGGAGAACGAAAATGAGCCACCGTAGAAGCTTCCTGTCTCTGTTAGGATCAGTTCAGGATCTAGGCAGGGAGTGGAGGAGGGAAGTCCCTGTAGTCAGCCTGGGACTGACTACAGTCAGAGGAGGAGAAGGGAAGGCACAGGCCTGGGAGATGAGGCAAAGACTCACACTTGTGGTTTTGGGATGTCCTTTCCTCATTTTCAGTTATTTGCTTGTTGATGGATTTTTCTGCTGGAGTAACTACATCACACATGGGGAAACTGAGGCATAGGACAGGTCAATGCTAAGGCTGCCAAGAGTTTCTTACAGACTTGGAAGACAAGCATGGTTTCTGTCACCCTTCCAGAATCTTCTTAGGCAGAAGCGGGAACGAGGGGCAGCTGAAAGCAAGTCTGGGGACATCTCTGCTAATATTTTGCTCCTAGTTAAAGAGCGCTTCCAGGATCTGAGAGCATCGTATGGCCTTCCCCCTGTGCAGGGTGTGGAAAATTGCATTCGCCTGTGCTCAAGGTAGCCAAGGAGAACCCGGTATGTGCAGGGGCCCTGCTCTGGTCTCTTTGTCAATTCCTCTGTGACAGCTGCAGATTCAGAGACCACACTTCAATTATGTACCCAGCAGGTGAGGGGGTGCTTGGACAGGGCTATCACGTTGAGATCAAGGAGGTAATTCATCCTTATTACAGCTAGGAAAGGGGGAAGGATCGTGTATACAGATTGTGGTCCTGGTCTGAGAGTGGGATGGCGGATGAGGAATGGGGGAGGGGAGAGACAGAGAAAGCGAAGGGTAAGGAAGCTGAGAGCTGAGAGAATGATCAAAAGGCTCTTCGGGAATGGACTTGTAGAGCCACCTATCTCTGCATCCCCTCTCGCTCATCCTTGTCATTCCAGGCATTTCTACAAAGTACTGTTTCTGCATCAAACGATATCAAGAAGACTTGAGGGAATCCTGGGAGGGAGGACTTGCATGTTGGAGGAGCTGGATGGAGCAGAATTCTCCCCACCTGCCCACCTCCTGCATCCTTTGCATGCAGCTAGCTGTGGTCTCTGCAACCTCATTCAAATACCAAAGGCGAGGGCTGGCTTGGGTTTGCCCAAGGGAGACCTGAATGATTCAGTGCCTGAGGCCAGTAGCACTTCGGGGAGAGAATGAAGCTCAGAGAACTGCTGGGCTGAGAAGTCCTTTCTCTGCTCAAAAAAAGTCACCTTATTAGGGTGCAGTGGGGGAAGCATGTGGGGTGGCATCATATGAAATCTGACCTTCTAAGGCTGTGTGTGAATCCGGAAGGGCAACAGCAGTGCAGGGTTTTGGCAGGTGACTGGCTGCTACTCCCTGGGCCTTGTATGGCTGTACTTTGAAGCCCACTTGCATCAGGGCATTTGAGAATTTGCATAGGAACCATAGCATGGAGCGGAGAGTATGGGACAACAGCCAATGTATCACTCCTGGGGGGCCACTCCTTGACGTGGTCTCTGAAGTTTACAGATTCTCGGAAAGCCATACCCCAGAAGCCCACACCTGGAACATCAGACCGTAAAGGGAATCTGCCAACCCATGTGGCTGTAAGTCCAGGCTGCTGGTGCCTCAACTTCCCTCCTTGACTTGGACTAGCCTCTTCTCTCCTCTGCCCCCCTGCCTGCTTCCTTGTGGTCCCCAATTCCTAGGCCCCTGCACTCCCAGAAGCCTCTTGGCTGAGGAGCTCTTCTGGCTTTTGGCTATGAAACCTTTGGTTTGCTTGGAGTTCTTGTCCAGAGCTGAGCCAAGCTGGGTGTTAGATGGGAGGCTTTGAGCTGGAAGTTTCTTGCTCTCATTTTCCATCCTTATTGCAAGATGGTGGATGCTTTTCCTCACACCTCCCTCTGCGCATTGGAGCCTTTTGGAGGGGATGCCTACTCCTGAAGCTCTCTACCCTCTGAGTTCTGTTGAGAGGGCTTCTCCTAACAGATCCCTGCAGCCTCTCCTCCATCCCCCAGCCTCCTGGTGGAATTGAATCCCATCTTCGTTGCCTGCACATGAACACATCCCATTCATTTACTGATTTCAAGTTCAATAACCTGGTCCTTGGAAAATTCCTGTTGTTAAGTATAAATGTGGAACTTTCTGATGCTGTTGCTGCTGTGTGATTTTGTATCTTGCTGGGTTAGCTGGGGGTTTGAGGCCAGCCTGACAAAAAGCAAGGGGCAGGTGCAGGGCGGTGAGGCCAGAAAGAACCCGACGTGGGGTGCTGAGGAATTGTTGGAGCATCTCTTCCTCTCCATTTCTCCAGGAAACCTCTTAGCAATGTATGCTCACATTGTTTTTTCTTTTAATTGTTGGGAACATACTCCACCGTGCCTTCTAGCTCTTGGCTATCTTGAACCCAGCACTGTATTTTGTCTTAGTTTCATGCCTGTGACTGTTATCATCCTTTTAGACAATTTACAAGCTCCTGGGGACAGGGGCCATATCCCTAAATCCAAGTATACAGTTCAAAAAATCTATTGAAGTTCTTACTCTGTGTCAGGTGCTCTGCTGGCATTGAGAGTGCAAAACTAAGTATGCTATGACCTTTGTCCCCAAGGAGGAAGCAATGGACACAGACTTCAGCAGAACACAGTGACTGTATTAGTCAGGGTTCCCTAGAGGGACAGAACTAATAGGATATAAAGGGGAGTTTATTAAGTATTGACTTACATCATCACAAGGTCCCACAATAGGCCATCTGCAAGCTGAGGAACAAGTAGAGTCAGTCCGAGTCCCAAAGCTGAAGAACTTGGGGTCCAGTGTTCAAGGGCAGGAAGCATCCAGCGTGGGAGAAATATGTAGGCTGGGAGGCAAGGCCAGTCGAATCTTTTCACATTTTTCTGCCTGCTTTATATTCTAGCTGCACTGGCAGGTGATTAGATGCTGCCCACCCAGATTATGGGTGGGTCTGCCTTCCCCAGCCCACTGACTCAAATGTTAATCTCCTTTGGCAACACCCTCACAGACACACCTAGAATCAATACTTTGCATCCTTCAAAGTTGAGACTCAGTATTAACCATCATAGCAGCCATCATGACAACGCAGGCATGCACATCCACATGTCCCAGACTGTGTGGGAGGTGGTGGCCAGACGGGGATCTCAGAGGGGTTCCTTGAGAAGCTAAGACCTGAGTGAAGTCTGCAAGGGTGAACAGAATCAGGTGGAAAAGGGAGAGGGCAGTGTTCAGAGAGAGCAGCATGTGCAAAGGCCCAGGGGCACTTGTTCAGTGATCTAGAGGAAGTTCTATGTTTCTGGAGTATTGGATTTAAGGCAAAGAGTGGGATAGGATGGTGTGGATGAGTGTGGCTTTCTGTATGTGTGTGCATAGTGTGTGTATGTGTTGAGGCAGGGTTGCTGTGTATCAGGGACATGTTTGCGTGTGTGTGTGTGTGTGTGTGTGTGTGTGTTGTGCCAGACCTCTACTCACTCCAGTACGGATGGAACTATGTCAGAGAGGCCAAAGAAAAGACCAGAGCCAGTGAATGAGACATAGGGTTTATTGAGGCCTTACACATGGGGCAGTCTAGTGGCAGTGGGCTAGATAGGAGAACTTACTATTTGTAAAAAGCATGCAGTTTATACAGCATATTCACTCAGCACCCTCCGCCCAGGAACCTCCACCTAGCATCCTCCATTTAACCCTAAACAAAGGGCCTTGATGCCCGGTGTGTCCTGCATTCCAAGGAATAGGCCAGGGGTCAGATGACCCTCATGGATTAGGAGTGAGGCTCCGGGCTGGCCACTCCTGGATTTCTTAGCTTGGAACTCCAAAACCAACACTCTTCTTAGACCACAGGGCCAGTCTCAGGATATGCTTAAGTTATTGCTGTCAGGTGCATCTGCCATGCACTGTGTGTGTGTGTGTGTGTGTGTGTGTGTGTGTGTGAGAGAGAGAGAGAGAGAGAGAGAGAGAGAGAGAGAAAGTGATGTGGTGGAGTTGCTGTGTGTGCTAAGTGGGAGGGGCTCAACTTGATTCCGTGGGTGACAAGGAAGGAGATACTGATGGGAGGAGGTGAATCACAGGTTTGCATTTCGGAAAGCTCAATCTGGGGAAAGATGGACGGGCTGTGGGGACCCAGAGCAAAGCTACTTCAGTGGTCCATCAAAGAGTTGATGAGGGTCAGAGTCAGAGAAGCAGCTGGGGGAAAATGTGAAAAATATTTGGGAGATACAATGGTCGGGACCAGATCCTTACCTTTAACTGTTCAGTTCCTGAATATGTCCTTGATGACACAGTAGACTGAGGAAGAAACAATCAGCACAAATGAGAACCTCAAGTCCCACTGTTTTCTCAATCACCTGGAGCAAATTGTGTTTGTCCTCCTCTGTCTCAGGCAATTTTAGACTTTTGCTGTCTGCAGCCCACTCAGAACACTGGCTTCATTGATTTAATTTCTCTCTCCTCATCTCTGCCGACATCCCCCTACACACTGATTGCCTGAAGGGAGTGTGAAAAGCCTGGTTAGGATGAAGGATGCCTTGGATAGGAGCAGACATAGTCTTTCCCTCCTTGTGATGTTCCCAGCATTGAACCTGGGGGTCCATCTCCCCCACCTTCTACTCCACGTCAGCCTAGAGACTCAGCTCTATGTCCCGAGAACACACAAGATTAGAAGAGATGATCTCTGGCTCCAAATGCTGTAAAAGGATCACAGTAGGTCCCAGATAGTTTCCACTGGTCTTCAGCAAAGTGGGGAAAATGTGGAGGCTGTCCTATTTTTCATAAGTCTAAATTTATTCCATTTAAGTTTCTGCTTTTATCTCAAGATTATCTTCATTCCATCTTGTGGTGTTAACAAGTCATTTAAAAAATGAAGTGATAGTGATAATGGGATTTATTTTTAATGTGCTTATTTGGCAAAATATAAACTTGGCAATTTTGTGTTTATCTACCCTCCCCAAATTATTTTGAATTTTTCTTGGCAGGTGAAATCTCTAAGCCTGGGAGCTGTTGAGATGGATGCTACATTTCTATCCCAGGAGGTAGATAATGGGTAAGAGCCTAACTCTGGAACCGGGCACATCTAAGCTCACATTCAGCTCTAGCTTTTGCTCACTGTGTGACTTTTGGGCTTCAGGTCCCTGATCTGTGAAGTGGGAATAATATAGTAGCTACTTTATAGGGTTGTAAGGATCAAATGAGTTAATGTGTATTCTCTGTTATTATTACTTCTAAAGATTATCATTAAATATATCATTTTCTTGTCTACCTTGGGCTCTAATTTCAGAAATTCTACCCAAGAAATTTAGAATGCTCTTCCTCCACTATTTTCTTTTTTTTCTTTTTGAGATGGGGTCTAGCTCTGTTGCTTAGGCTGGAGTGCAATGGTGTGATCTCGGCTCACTGCAACCTCCGCCTCCCAGGTTCAAGCAATTCTCCTGCCTCAGCCTCTTGAGTAGTTGGGATTCCAGGTGTGTGCCACCATGCCCAGCTGATTTTTGTATTTTTTAGTAGAGACAGGATTTTCACCATGTTGGCCAGGCTGGTCTCAAACTCCTGACCTCAGGTGATCCATCTGCTTCGGACTCCCAAAGTGTTGGGATTATAGGCATGAGCCCCATGCCTGATCTTCCTCCGCCAATTAATCCAATCCCTCTCATATTTCTTTGGCATTTAGAGTTTTGATGAAAGGAATGAGCAGAAATAAAAAGGAACTGAAAGGAGAATGCTTAAAGTTGGAACATCTGACTATGTTCCTTAGTGTAAGATCAGCCCTATGTCCAAGCATGCAGCTTGTAGCATTGGCTTGGACATGTAGCATAGATTTGATCTTCCCAGGAACAATGAGGAGGGGTGGGTGAGGAGCAGATGAAGCCATTGGGTTGGGGGAGATTCTATAGAGTTGAGTGTCAGGGTGAAGATATTTCAGTGAAAGGCTTATTCAGGGATACAGCTACCCTGGGATCTCAGGGCAAAAAGATCAGATAAGAGCATTTGGAAAAGCTTCCAGCCTGGGGTACCATTTAGAGCAGACACTCACTAGACAATGTCTTCATTCCTCCCTCTAGAGCTTGGGCTTAGCTAAATGGTCTACTGGAAATGCCATATCTCCCCACTCCCCATCCAAATAATACTCTTCCTACAAGATCATTCAGTTCAGTTTATTCATCAAACACTTAAGTATATTGTCTTCTAGAAGCCAGCTACTGGGCTCAGTTTTGGGGACTCAATAGGACTAAGGCACCTTAAGAATAAGGGCTGTGCCTCCTAAATTGTATGTGTCTCATGAATACACAAAGCAGTGAGATAAACTTAATCAGTCTTTCAAAGCATCAATTTTACTTGAAGATTGAAGAAAGAAAATAAAGTAAAGCAATTTAAATGCCAAGTAATTAAAAATAATATTCTTATATTAAAATGAACAGATCCATTATGGAATAGGGGCAAAATTTGCATATATTTGAAAAATAAAACGTGAGATTTCAAAGAAAGTTTATGCAAGTGGTTGACTCTTTTGGACTCCATCCCAGATACTTGGGAATACACATGTTAATTCTCTGCCACTATGGGTGTTCTGGTTTAAAGTTTGGAAGTTCTTTCTGTGTGTCATGGGAAGAAACTGAAGGGTTTTATTCAGGGAAGAGTCACAATGAAGGTTGTAGTTTGACAATGTCACTCTTGAGGAATACCAGGTAAACTTGCAGATCAAACACTTAATTTATTTCTACTCCCTCCCCAAACTCCACTGACATGACCATAAAGAGTCAAATAAAAAAGCCAAAGAAACAGAATGGATAGACAGTGTCTACAAAATTGAGGATGCTGGAAAGCAACAGGCACATGACAAATGACTTAGCAATGCAGAGAAAGCTAAAACTGTGCTGCGGAAAAACCAAGAAGCAAAGTGATTTGCAGAAAGAACCAGAAATCAGAGGCAATGGAGTCTGAAGTCTTCTGTTATAGATTGGGTGCTATGTTGAAGCCCAGTCCCCAGTGTAACTGTATTTGTAGATAGGGCCTTTAGGAGATAAGTAAGGTTAAATGAGGTCATAAGGGTGTGGTCCTAATCTGATAAGATTAGTGTCCTTATAAGAAGAGACATTAGAGAACTCTGTCTCTCCATGCATGCTCAGAAGAAAGGCCATGTGAGGACACAGTGAGAAGGTGCCATCTGCAAGCTAGGAAAAGAGACCTTATTGAAAACCAAATTGGCCAGAACCCTGAACTTAGTTTTCTAGCCTCCAGAACTGTGAGAAAATAAATTTCTGTTATTTAAACCCAGCCCATGATGTTTTGTTATGGCCACCCAAGCTAAGACACTGGCTTGTAATAGGAGAAATAGTTAAAAATAGTTATAAGGAGCAGTTGGACTCATGGTTCCCAATCCTCAGTATGCATCACTTTCATCTAGAAGAGTTTAAAAATATGCAGGTCAGGACCTCACCCCAGAAACTGAGAGGTAATGGTTCAGGAGAGGATCTAGGCATCAGTTTTTAAAAATGTTCCCCAGGAGATTCTAAGGTGCACTCAGCATTAGAATAATAGAATAGGACCTACCATATGCCCTTTGCAAATTTACATACTCAGGTATCTGTCTATGACTTCAGTGCAGGAATGAAGCTTTACTCTCTGGAGAAGTCATACCCAGAGAGTCTCTAGACTCAGAACACCACCAGATAAAATTGATGGTGAGGTTAAGTTAAAGCCAATTTACTGAGGCCTCTTATTCCCCTTCTTCCATTCAGCTTCCCAGAATGCTGGTAGGCAGGTTTATTTGCCCAAGGCAGGAGTTCTAATTATTCCTCTCTGAGTAAAACAATACACCCAAGATAAAGATCTAAAGGTATTGCCACTTGGGGTCCCCTTACAAAAGGTCCTGGGCATACCTGATCAATCAATAGTGAGGTCAACTAGTGGAAAAGGCTGTGACAGAGTTTTCAGTCAGCATTTGAATGCCTCACTCTTGAACATAAATAGATAGCCAAGGACATAAGACATCTGAAGAAATATTTTTAACATGAGACAGAATTTGAACTAAAGCAAATCAGAAGGAACTCAGAAGAAATGAATGCAAAGTATAGTATAGAAGGAAAACAAAAATGTCCTCATGATGAAAATGCTTTGGGATCTAAGACAGGATACTACATTCATAAAACAATAACAGAAGGTTGTAAAACAAGGAATTTCAGAGAACAAGATTACAGCAATTAAAAATAAGAGAACAGAAATAACTCTTAACAAAAAAGTTTCATGATAGAGTTGAGGAAAACCTAGAAATTAGATCAAATTAAACTAGATACTGAAATGGAAGAGAAAAATAAAGAAAATCCAGGAGATCCAATAAATAAAAGATGTTTAGAAAAAGAGAAGAGAGGAAATGAGGGCGGGGAGAGAGAGAGGACATTTTTAGAAATAAACCCGCAAACAAAAAGACATGTTCAAAGAATATGAGTTTCCAGACTAAAATGATCTGTTGAATGTTCAGCATAATGAAGGAGAAAAAACACCCTAACTGAAAACATTATGAATTTTTAAAATGCCATATAAAGACCCTAAAAGCTGAGACGGTGGTGGGGAGAGAGGGGGGGAGGTGAGAGAGAGAGAGAGAGAGAGAGAGAGAGAGAGAGAGAGAGAGAGAGAGAGAAGAGAGAGAAGGGAGAGAGAGAGAGAGAAAGAAAGAAATACAAAAGAGCAGGAGTCACTACAGCATGGGTCTTCTCATCAACAATGTTAAAAGTTGGAGGCCGGGCACGGTGGCTCACCCCTGTAATCCCAGCACTTCGGGAGGCTGAGGCGGGTGGATCACGAGGTCAAGAGATCGAGACCATCCTGGTCAACATGGTGAAACCCCGTCTCTACTAAAAATACAAAAAATTAGCTGGGCATGGTGGCACATGCCTGTAATCCCAGCTGCTCAGGAGGCCGAGGCAGGAGAATTGCCTGAACCCAGGAGGCGGAGGTTGCAGTGAGCTGAGATCCATTGCACTCCAGCCTGGGTAACAAGAGCGAAACTCCATCTCAAAAAAAAAAAAAAAAAAAAAATTTGGAAGACCATGAGGCCATATCTTTGGAATTCTGAGAGAAAATGCTTTTGAACCTAGAATTTTATATCCAGCCAAACTGTCTCAAGTATGAAGATAGAATAAATTTTTAGGAAGGCAGGTCTCAAAATATTACTGCCTGTATACTCTTTACAGGAAGCTGTTAGAAAATGTGTTCCACGAGGATGAGGACTACTGAGCAGGATTGGAAGGCTTCTGTCCATATTGGAAAATGGAAGAGAGAGCTTCAGGAGGGATGTCTCCAAGGAAAAAAACGTTAAATGGATTCATGACCAGGTGTGTTTACACACATTGAGAATAAATATTCTGGTGGAGGGTTTGGAGAGACAATAGTAAGGAGAGATATTAGAGATATTAGTGAGATATCTGAGTCCATTCTTGTTGCTATAACAAAATACTTTAGACTAGGTTATTTATAAAGAACAGACATTTATGGTATCATAGTAGAAGGCTGAGAAGTCCAAGGTCAAGGTGCCAGTGGATTCATTGTTTGGTGAAGGCTGTTCTCTGCTTCAAAGATGGTGCCTTCTTGCTTAGTCCTCATATGGTGGAAGAAGCAAATAACGTGCCTTCACATGATGGAAGGGATGAAGGGCAAAAGGGCCTAGTGAGTCTGCTTGAACACTTTTATAAAAGCACTAATCCCATTTATGAGGGTGGAACCCTAGTGACCTAATTGCTTTCTCTTAATACTGTCACATTGGGTCTTAATTCCAGCATAAGAATTTGTGTGTGTGGGACATATAAATTCAAATGATAGAACTGAGGGCTACATAAAAACTAAGCACATAAGACAACTAGGGAAAACAAACAAAACTGTACAGGAAAAGAAATGTAATCATCGTATATGCCATGGATCAGCTGTGAATAATGTTATAGAATCAAAACAACAATAGCAGGGAAACTCGTGATATAACAATCTCAGGAGAATAAAGACAGGAAAAGTGTGTGTCTATAAAAGATCTAAACCTTCATCTTTCATAACAGGAAGTTGATAGATATCTAAAACTGAAAAGCATCAACAAATTGAATCATAAGCATGTTATTTAGAAATGTAAAAATAAATACCAGAAGGTGATGGGATGGGTGTTGGGAAGAAATACCATTCTTTCTTATGACCCATGAGTTACATTTGGTTTCATAAACTTTAGTACTTTAATAAAACTAAAAGTTAAACTACAGAGATTGGAAATATAACTTTTGTAGATATTCAGAGAGGGGATTGATGAAGGTTCTGCCAAGGTAGAGGAGGTAGTCAGGAGCCATTGAAATTTTCTTGTCATCGTAGGTTGGATTCCAACATGCAGGCCCTTTATTAAGGAGGGTCCTTGGGGTGAACATCTGTGAAAGGACATGGACAAAGGACCATGTTGTTCTGTGATGCAGGCTCACTTGCTGTCTCAGATGACCCTACAGGGTGCTCCAGAGCTATATCCTGGGTTGGGCTGAGATGCATGCACCTTGAGTGAGACAGTTCTCTGCAGCTGAAGCAATCTCATCAGTGGTTGACAGATGTGTTAGGTCATTCTTGCATTGATATAAATAAATATCTGGGACTGGGTAATTAATAAAGAAAAGAGGTTCAATTGGTTCATGGTTCTGCAGTCTCCTAGGGAGTGCTCGGGAAGTTTTTACACATGGTGGAAGGCAAAGTGGAAGCAGGCACATTACGTGGCCAGAGCAGAAGCAAGAGAGATGTGGGGAGATGCTGCACACTTTTAAATTACCAGATCTCAGGAGGGCTCACTCACGATCACAAGGACAGCACCAGAAGGATGGTGCTAAACCACTCATGAAAAATCTCCCTTCATGATCCAATCACCTCCCGCCAGGCCCAACCTCCAATACTGGGGATTACAATTCAATGTGATATTTGGGCAGGGACAAATATCCAAACTGTTTCAAAAGCTGAAGGTTGAGCACCGACAGCTCTCCCAAAGCTGAGGCAAAGGTCCTTTAGTTTAGATTGAGGGGGAATCTGGGCTGTGCATGACAGTGTCCACTACAGTAGGTAAGGAATGATGATAGGACGATGGCTTGACCTAGCTTGTGGCAGTGAGAATGTGGAGGAGGGAACAGATTTCAGAGGTACTTAGAAGATAAAGTCTGCAAGGCCTACTTGATTGGTGGTGATGAATGAAGGGAAGGAGAATGAATTAGGATCATCTGGTATAACACCATTTTTTCTTGCTTGTAAGGCTGGACTCACAGAAAGAGGGTATATGAGGACAAGGGTGATGAATTCAGTTTGGGATACACTGAATAGAGAGGCCTGTGGGAGGAGAAGACCTGCTTTAAGCTTCTATTTCAGACCATTCAGATCTTTTAATTACTGATGACTTCATTTTCTGAATTCCACAATCAAACCCTGAAATACATTTCCTATAAGAATGTAAACTCCATGAGAGCAGAATTTTTGTCTGTCTTGGTCTTTGCTGTATCCCAGTCCCTAGGGGAGACCCTGGTATGAAGTATGTAGCAATATGTGGATATTTGTTGTTGATTCAGTGTGATGTTCCCATGTCTCCTTGTAGTGTCTGACTTCTTCATGAGAGTGCAAGCCTTTTGCAGTGATACTATGAAAATTATTTTACTTCTCTGCATTCTACAGCACCTAGCACATTGCTAGTACACATGTGTCAAATGCATGAGGAGGAACTGGTGGTTCTCAGGTCTCTGAGATGAGGGGATCTCAGGCCTCTGACTGCCTAGGACTCTGCACACCCCACCCTGCCTCCCAGGCCTGCCTTCTGTGATGGTCTCTCTGGTTCTTGATGTGACAGATGCTCTACAGGATCTGTGTGAATGGTGTGAAAAGATGGTGGGGCCCAGAGACAGGGGGAAATCCCCGTGAAACACTGCAGAATTAGCCAGTTTTATTGGAAATGAACTCACATTATGTACATTAGCAGGGGAAGGAGGTAGTTGCATTTTAAGGACACACATATCAGAAGAGCAGAGTTGGGGATCTCCTGAACTTCCCGATTCTGCTCCTTTAGGATCCAGCACTGTGCTGGGCAGGAGGGGCTTTCATCACGTGGTTGCATGACCCTCAACCCAGGGAGGCTTGATTCGGCACTCTCCACCTCTCCTGGGCTGAAGTCATCGGTCTGTACCCCATCGCGGGTGGGAGGTTCTTTCAAATTGCCTAGTCCTCACTTTTGAGATGGAAAAAGTAAGTTGAGGACAAATTTGAAGAACAAAGAAGAAAAAATCATGAGGGTCAAATAAATTGCTTTATTTTTGGGGCTCAGAGTCCTGCGGGTGAAAATGCATTCACAGCATTGGCCATTTGTGGGGAAGAGTTATTTTATCTACTTTATACGAAGAAAATAAATTAGGCAATCTAGAAGCAGAAGTAAGTCCGATGACTTGGTTGGTTTATTCTCTCTTACCCGGGACCCTTTGTATGCGTACTTCCTGTTAAGACTTCAGGACTGATTTAGAAGTAGGTGAACTTTTGAGGTTTATGGTGAAATTAATTCTAAGGGTCATGGCAGGTTGTGGGGAGCCTAAATAGGGCAGACTTTGCCAAACTTGCTGGTGGGGCTGGTGTTTAAGCTTACTGAGCACTAAATCAGCAACCAGTGAGTTATAGGGAACAAGTTCGTGACTTATACCAGGCCCCAGGCAATGTAGTTTTCAAGTTTATGTTTCCCTTTCCAAGACTGAGTAGCCCCTAGATGTGACTTCTCATATGAAGTAGGACTTGGGTTTTGAGTTGGTTTCCAGGTCATGAGGATGAGTTTGTGCTGATCTACCCATTCTCTCTATTCTTCCCCCACACAAAACCCCATGTGACCTCTGGCATAAACTATTTGGCATGGGCTCGGTATGGGCTCTGTGATCTATGCTCATGAGCAAGGACCACCTTTCTCAGTGTGAAGAGACAGCACCTGTAGCTGTGAGAGTCAGCCGACCAGACATGTGCTTATGGCCAGGGACTGGAGTCTGTATGTGGTTTGCATATCGCTGTGATCTTAATGAATAGTATGCCACCATCACCAGTGGTGCTACCATTACGATGGCAGCATCAGAGTCTTGGCAGTGAGGGTAGGATGAAGAGCCCTGGCACTTGGAGCCTGAAGATGTGGTTCCAGCCTTGCAACTGCCTTGGACTAGCTTTGTGGCACTGAGTATGTCACCTAATGTATCTGAAATTCTGTTTCTATTAAAAGGATGACAATCTCTATCTTGACTACATCACAGTAGGTTCTGAATATTGAATGAGACAATGTAAGGGAAAGTGCTATATAAACTGTGAAGTGCTATGTGGCCAATATGCTGTTACTGATTGCAATGAAAAGACTATTACTGTTGCAATGCAAAGACAAAACTTCCTTTATTCTTACATTCCCTGGATATTAAGCACCTGGTATGTGATAAATACCAAGCCAGGTACTAGGAGTACAGCCAGCAAAAAGCAACCAAGTAGTATGGCTTTGTGGTCCAACATTAAGATTTCCAGGTTCACATTTGGTGGTCTGCTACCTTTGGGTGAGGTGCTGTACACCCTGGGGTTTGCTTCCTGCTAGACCTTTGGATGGGCCACCTGGAAAGGCCTCTAGAGAGGCTGTTTTTAAACTGTGCTCTGTAGAGCCCCAGGTTCCCAGGGAGAAACTCACATGGGTGAGGAGTAGAACAAACGGGAGGGATTCCAGCCTGTTTCAGCCTCCCCCTGCCTTCAGCCAGGCTTGCTTTCCTTTGACTACTTTATTTGATTGTTTGAAAACTGCTGCTATGGTGGAAGAAGCTAGACAATCTGGATCCTTGATCTTTTCTAACTTTTGCATCTGACTTATGGGTGAGTCTTTTTGAAAGTCCCTTTCCTCCTCACTCTTCCCAGGGCAGGCCAGAGGCATAGACTGCCTGTTGTCATTATTGGAATGTAACTAGGGTTTGAAGACTTTAATTTTAGTTCTTTTTTTTTTTTTTTGAGACAGAATTTTGCTCTTGTCACCCAGGCTAGAGTGCAACGGCGCAATCTCAGCTCACTGCAATCTCTGCCTCCTGGGTTCACGTGTTTCTCCTGCCTCAGCCTCCCTAGTGTCTGGGATTACAGGCATGCGCTACTACACCAAGCTAATTTTTGTATTTTTAGTAGAGACAGGGTTTCACCATGTTGGCCGTGGCTGAACTCCCGACCTCAGGTAGTCCACCTTTCTTGGCCTCCCAAAGTCCTGGGATTACAAGTGTGAACCACCACACCTGGCCAGTTTTAGTTCTTATATCCAATGGGAAGGGTCTGGGAGGGTCACCTGAAGGGGTGGACTGGTTTCCTTTCATAGCCATGGAACAATAGCCTGCACAAATAGCTTTGACAGCCACCTGTCTGGGCAGCCATGCTTCATGAGAAATGCTGTGCATGACTCTACCTAGGGCAATTTCTCCATGCCACAGAAAGTCAACTTCAATGGTGACTTGGTAACCATGTGGTAGCTTCACCCCTGGCCCTGAGCTCGTTGGCAGAGTCCTAACAGCAAATGGCATTTTAGATAGTCTTTGACCTTGGATGAAACAATTCTGCAGCATCTAGACTCTTTGCAGTAATTGACTCTGATGGCTGACAGGCATTTCCAAGGGAACAGAGTCCCCCAAGCCTGAAGCACTGACCAGCAATTGGAGTCATCTGGGAAGTAGTTCTTAGGTCACAGTGGGGACTGGAAAGTGGAAGAAATCTCTTTTCTAGCCAAACTGTGAAATATTCCAGGGATTTTTTTTCTTTTTTGCTTTCAGATAGCTCCTAATTATTTAGACAGTTTCTAAGATGGAGTATTCTGTGCTGGGAGGTTTACCTATATGCTCAGGATGACTCCCAGATTATTTTTGCAATGTTTTTATAGCATCTGCAATCATCTTAATGAGCCAATCCTCACTACAATACTGGTGGCTGCTGTAATAATAATAAATAACCCTGCAAATGCTTGAATATGAGAGGAGTTTGATTCTTGCTCACATTAAATCCAAAACAGGTGTTCAGGATTGGTGGGTAGCTCTTTTTCAAGTGGTTACTCAAGGACCCAGGCATCTTTCCTCTTTCCTCTGTATTTCTGCCATCCTCAGCATGTGGCTTCTAGGCTCATCATGTTTGTTTATATCCAGCCAATGGAAGGGAGGAAAGCATGGAAGATTGTATGTGGAAGGTTTTTATAGACCAGTCCTGAAAGTGGTACACATCACTCTGTTTGCATTTCAATGGCTAGAACCCAGTAACAAGGCTCTACCCAACCACTAAGAAGTCTGGGAAACAGAGTCTAGCTGTGTGCCCAAGAAGAGGAGATTTGGAAGACAGTTAGCTGTCTCTGCTACTAGTATCTACTTAGGTAAAATCTCCCTATTTATGGGGAAAGGAAGGCAAGAAATAGAGTAAGAAAAACTCTTAAATAGCAGCAATGTAGTTGACTTTCCACATTCAGAATACTCCTGGGCAAAATAAAACAACTATGGGAAATCATTTTCACTCATCCGATTTGAAACTGTTTTACAGTTTGATGGTGATGGCAGAGGTTTAGGGAAACTGGTTCTCTCATACCTTGCTTGTGGAAAAGTAAATTGGTCCAGCCACTTCAGAATGCTATTTGTCAGTATTTATGACAATTTTAAGTGTTCACGTCCTTTGACCCAGCAATTTCATTTCTATTTTTCCTAGAGTAACACTCACCGATGTATATGGTGGGGCTCAAATAAGATGCCTTTGCAGCAAGGTGTAGAAAGCAAGAGACCAAAAATCACCTAAATGACCAGCAGTAAGGGACTATGTGAGTAAACTATGGTTCACTTGAGTTATAGAATAGCATGGAATGGTGCTATGGACTTAATGCGTTTGTCTCCCTAAACTTCATATGTTGAAGCCTCAGTGTGATGGTATTTGTGGGCAGGGCCTTTGGGAAATGATTAACTCATGAGGGTGGAGCCCTCGTAAATGAAATTAGTGCCCTTATAAGAAAAGCCATGAGAGAGATGATCTCTCTGCATTGTGAGGATACAGCAAGAAGGAAACCAAATTGGTCGGAACCTGGATCTTGGACTTTCAGCCCCCAGACCTATGAGGAATAAATATCTGTTCCAGTTGATGGTATTCTGTGATAACAGCCTGAACTAACTAAGACAAATGGTTAAAAATATAGGGTAGCTTTATATGAGCAGATGTGGTCAGGGCTTTAAGACAATTCCAAACGAAAACAGCAAGTAGCAGAGCAAAAGGTATCATATGACATCATTTATAGAAATAATCACGGGAACAAGACAAAACTACAAATCTCTCTAAGTATATATACATTTACATATGCAAAAGCACAGGGAAGAGTCTAGAAGTTTATAAACCAGGGCAATGCTGTTACTTTGGGAGAGAGGACTGGGTTTGACATGGTAATTAAGGAGACTTTAGATTTCATTGTTTGGATTTTATTAACCCTAAAGCATCCTCAATGTACTACTTATATAATTAAAAGCAAATTAATAAAAATAAAGATGTTAAATAAATAAACTCAAAATATTTTGGACTTTGCAAATATAAATACCAATGGTATTTATCAGGTTTTATTATTCTTGAACAAAGGAAAAAAAAAAACAAAGCAAAACAACAAGAACTTTCTCAGAAATCCTAATCAGAGGCAGGCCACTTGTCCACGGTCACCTCAGAAATCACAACAGTGGGTGGGATTATAAAATCACACAGACTGAGTGTGTCATTACATCATTCAAGACCAGTAGGTGATCACATGACCCTGTAGCCTTAAACATGGTACCATCCAAAAAGAGCTTATTAAGAAAAATGGATAACAGGGAGTGCTGCTCTTATCTAGTAGTTCTTCAATTATGTTCCAATAGTCTGACAGTTGGAGTGAGGTTGATTCCATAGCTAAAATCAAGTAGTTGGTCACACATCTTTGTTTAGTTTCTAGAATATGCCAGATACACTAACCAGAAACTGAAATGGAGCCATGAATAAGATAGTCATTGCCACTTTGCTCATGGGGCTTGCAATCTAGAGATATTTTCCTAATTAATACAAAACATTTAGTCACCTCATAGAATTTTCTCTGTTTGTAGTTTTTCCTCCATAGATGTTTCCTTTGATTTTTGAGTTGCTTACATACCAGCAAGCACAAATGACAGCAGCAATAAAGCTGATGAAACAGTAGCAAATAAGTACTAACAGAAAAATTCAGAAATCATTTTTTATGTTTAATCTGACAGCTAATCTTTTTGGACAGGTATGCAGGGTTGTGATATTATATTTCGTGTATATGATATCATCTTCTTGTCCCCAGTTAAAATTGTTGATTTGTAAGTGGAATTTAAAATATCTCATGGGGCTATCCAGAGAATGTCATAATTTCCAGGCTTGATACTATCTGGAAAAGTTTAAGAAACATAGACTTAATACTTTGCTCTTTTTAAGGGTTCTTTTTCCTAAGGATTCGAAACAGGCAGAAGTCTTGGTTAAGAAGGTTTTTTGGGATTTACACTTCACTGACATTTTCCCAGTGTTCTGAGTCATTTCCTTCTGAGCCACAGCTTATCTAGTTACCAGGCAGTGTCTGGGTCATAGAAATACACTCTAATGAATTTTTTAAATTTCCAAATAATTTCTGTCTTCTTCTTGCCTTTTTTAATGTCATGATGTCCATAGTGATACTTCCAAAATCTACTTTTCTTTCCTATTCACTTCTCTCATGCAGCCCAGGCTACCAGAAATCACTTTTTATGTTTAATCTGACAGCTAATCTTTTGGGGCAGGTATGCATGGTTGTGATATTATATTTCATGTATATGATATAATCTTCTTGTCTCTAATTAAAATTGTGGATTTGTAAATGGAATTTAAAATATTTCATAGAGGCTATCCAGAGAATGTCATGATTATGTCCCCCCAACATAAACCTTCTGCTACTCTTCTTTCTCCTCCTTCTTGCCTCACAATCTTGGATTACAAAAGCCCAAAGGACTTGTCTGGCCTGAATGAGCCTGGTCTAGTGAAGGAGGAGGAAAAACCAAGAGGCAGACAAAGCTAGGCAGAGCTAGAGGGAAGCAGGGAGTGAAAGGCAGAGAACAGCCAGAGGTTAATCACGATTATCTTTTCACATAATCATTTGTGAAATGGTTCACTTGGTCAACATATATTTATTAAGCACCTCTCAAGTACCAGGGCCTATAGATACAATAGTAAACAGAATGAATATGGCCTCTGCCTTCATGAAGCTTCCCCTAATGGGACATAGAGAGGAGTAAGCAGGTATTCACCCAGCACCGTGATGAATGCTGAAGAACAGTGGTGCAGGAGCTCATTGGCCACCATGAGGTAGGAGGAAAAGCTTCCTGAAGAAGGCCACAGGGCTTGGCCAGGAAGCCAGAGCCTGCTAGGTATCCATTAATATTTCTTTAATAATAGCACCTAAATTTTTCTGACCAATGGCTACCCAGCTAGGGACTACATTTCCCAGGCTCCCTTGCAGCTGAATTCGACCATACACCTCAATTCTGGTCCATGAGACCTGAGCAGAAATGATGTGGGCAACTTCTGGTTTGCGCCCATAAGATGAAGGGTCTGGCTGCCTTCTCTGATTCCTGTCTGGAAAGTGGGCCTGCAGGTGGTAACTGGAGCAGCCACCTTAGACAGTGAGAAGGAAGCTCAATGGTAAATGTGGCAGAGGAGAAAGAATGAAGCAGAAACAATACTGTGCAGCAGAGTTGCCCTACCAGCCCAAGACCTGCAGAGAAAAAGATTCTGTCTGGCATAAACTATTGTTACTTAGTTTCTATTCTGGCAGCTGGACAAATATTTTAGGTCATATATCAGGTTTAAGAGAGAATTCCAAATTTCTGATCTCCTCTTCTTAACCACTTGTGATCTCACAGTTTAGTTCAGTAGCAGTCCTTGGATCAATCAGTCTGGGAGGCATTTGGAAAATGGGCTGTCAGTATTTTAGATTTCATGGGAGGAAGCCTCAGTGATGCAGGTACTCTTCCAATTTAATTCCCATGAAAATTTCTAAAAGACAGAGATTACTGTCTTAGTTGCTGAAAGAATGGCCTAAAGGAAAAGGATTTATGTATTTGGCCTGAAATCAAACTCTTTTCTATTAGGAAGACTAGAACATGCAGAAACAGGGAATACAGAGGCATTTTTCACTCTCTGGCTTGGAGCTCTTTAGCCCAGGGTTCAGGGATGGCCTTGGGATAAGTGTGGAAAGTGCCCACCAGTTTCTGGAGCAAGTCTACCCAGATGGTGCCTTCCTGATCAGTCTTCCGACTCTGAACTATTTCTTTCATCTTGACCCCATCCCTTGACCCACTCCTTTCTCTTTTTCCATGGCACTGTGGCTCCCTGTCACCACTGAGAAGCACCCTCTCAGTGTGACAGCTGGGAGGGAGTAAGCCTCAGACAACAAACCCATACCCAAGGTGGCACTCGGGTTCTTTACAAATAGGATCAGTCAAGAGAAGCTAGGTTGTGCTGGAATAATGAAACTCCCAAACCTCAAATCCAACATGACTGCTCACTTTAGCCACTCAAGTCAACCTGTATGACAATCCAACATGAGGCTTCAGGCTTCGTTGTGGCAAGAGGAGAGAGGGCATGGGAAATTCTTGATGCTCCCAGTCAGAAGAGACCCATTTGCTAGACAGAGAAAGTCACGCAGCCACTTCTAACTTCATAGGTTGGAGAGTAGGATCCTCCTGTCTGTCTGGAAAGGAAGGGCAACTGGAAGGGTCAGAGAGCAGCACAGTCTACCACAGAGATGACCTGAGAAAGGGCCAACAGGCAAACACAGTGTCTTCAAACAGGTGCATATTCCAGGAGGCGCACAAGAGGATCCATTGAGCTCAAGAAGAACATAATAGAATGTTGAATTATATTTATTCTTTGTCTTCTCCTTTTACAGTTTCTGTATTTTGAGTGTGTCTATTATATCCACTATAATGTCTATTTATAGTATAAATAATGTTAGACATGTAGTTTATGTGATTATAACTTGTAAATAAATATGTATATACTGGGAGTGGAAGCTCAAAAAGTTTTATGGATGAGGCTAGCAATTAAAAATGGAGGCTGCTGTGCTGGACAATAGGACCCTGAGCCTCTTAGGTTGTGAGTGCTGAGGGCTCCTTGAAAACAAGGCTCCTGCCGCCCTTGACCTCAAGTGACTCAGTTTCCTTGGTTATGAAATTCCTATCATGATTCCCTCTGCAGAAGCTGCTAGGATCGATATTCCAAAGGTCCTCAGAGAACAGGCTGAGACAGGGTAGGCAGGTAGGGTAGACAGATGAGGCTGAATACATTTTCTCCTCTCTTGCCTGCAGCCAGCAAATGCAGACGCACTGCGAAGAGGCAACGTGCTGTTGTAACTGCGCGTGGCACGTAGAGTGGGCATATGGGGTGCGTGGTGACCATCTGTGTGTCAGGTAGAGAATGCGGCCTTGGACTGGAGAGCCAGGGGAAAACATGACCAGGGAGTCTGGGCGTTATTTATCTGCCGTTGCGTTTCCTGATGTGGATGGAAATTTTTGAAGGACCCACTCTGAGGGAAGAGTGTTGCTAAGTCTGGCTGATTTGGGGATAGGGAGAAAGGGTGTGCAGTGGGGAGGAGAGAGACACACACACAGAGGCAGAGAGCACCATTCTTTATCTGTCAAAAAGCTATTAGGTATCCAGAGGGGAGAGGGGAGAGGGAGGGATAGAGGTGGGGAGAAGGAGCGAAAGGATGCCTGTGTGTACGTGTGCATGAGTATGTGTGTGCACCCGCGTGCACGGTGCTGAAAGCTGATGTGGACAGAATCTATTAGTTTTTCTTCCTCTGATTCAAATGGGGTCTCCCAGCTTTGGGACGTGGAAAGTGTCACTTCCTTGCTCACTCCAATGCCCCGCAGAAGAGAAGAAGAGCAGGGAGGAGAGCGGGATAGGGAATAAGGAGTGTAAGGAGCAGGCGCTACCGGGGGCGGGAAGGAGAGAAAGTGTCAGAAGACAGAACCCAAAGTGAACACCGGAAGTGACTATTCCCAGCGTCCAGAGCCGTCAACCACAGCCTGCAACCCAGAGCCCCAGGGACGCCGAGGCCGGGCACTGCGGGCCGCCTGCGGTGGCGGGAGCAGCTCCAGCGCCCTGTCTCCTCCGCCAGGGGCGCAGGCTGCCTCACGGCGGCGGGCCAGGCAGGCGGGAGGCGCGTGGGGGGTCTTGGAGCGCGGGCGTCAGTTTCCCTTAGGGCCCTCCGCCCTCCGCCACCCCTCCCTCTCTGGGAGGGACTGTCAGTTTCCGAGCTACAGGCTCAAACCCTCAGCTGTCTCGCGCAACCCCTCCCGCTCCACCGGTGGCCAGAGCCCTGGAATCTCAGCTCTCCCGGATCCCTCCCTCCCGTCCTCCCCGTGCCTGGTCCCCAGGTCAGGAGGCAAAACCAAGGCGTGCCCTAAAGCCCTGTGCTGATGGTGTTTCCTAGGACTTTCCAAATCTTTTGTTCTATGGAATAGAAACCAGCGTTCTAAAAGAGGGCGGGGCTGGGGGGAGGGAGATTGATTCCAGTTTAAGGGCAGGGGACATCTGGGGAAGCCAGGGGGCAGGATTTCAGAAGAGGCTCCGCAGGGTCTGGAACGTGGAAGCCGGCGGGACACAGGCGACCTCCCCAGCCACTCTTCCATCTCTGCCTCTCTGCACATCTGCTTCCTCCTTCTCTGCAGCTTGCTTTTCTCCGCGGCTCAGTTCTGCAGTGGGAGGTGTCTCCGGCATCTCCCAAGTATTTACATCTCCTCCATTCAAGAGATCTGAATACACTGAACTAGTCCTAAATTCCTTGGAAATTTCTCATTAGTCAAATTGGGCCAGGTGCCTCTGTCCCGTCAGCTGTGGCCAGGCAGTCAGAGCGCTGCACACAGCTGTGGTTGCTGGGGCCCGCGTCTGTGCCTGCCAGCCTTGCCTAGGCACCCTCCCTGTGGGTCTGGCATTTATAAAACCTCTGCGCCAACAGCATTCTCTGAGTCTTCAGTGCCTCCCCACCTTTGAGCTTTATTTCCATCCACTTACATGCTGAAAACGATGTTCAATATGCATGTTCCAACTTCACCCTCTGTCTGCTGCATTCTGTTATCTTTCCAGGGTGGGCCTGCTCGAGCCCACTCCAGCTGTGGGACTAGACCTGTCCAGTACGGGGGCCTCTGGCCACATGTGGCTACCGAGCACTTGAAATGTGACTAGTCTGAATTGAGATGTGTAGTGTGTCAATCACACACTGGATTTTTAGCATTTAGAAAAAAAGAGTGTAAAATATCTCAACAATCATTTATATTGTTGATCTGTTGGAATGACATTTTGGATATCCAAAATACTGAATATTAATATTGCATTAAATAAATAAAATTTGAAGTTAATTTTACCCATTTTTACTTCTCTAATATGGCTACTAGAAAAATGTGACTCACATTACATTTCTACAGGATAGCACTGGGTGAAACCATATTCTCAGCAAAGGCCCAGATGTTCTCACTTACTGCCTTTACTCAAGCTGTTCCTCCCTCCAGAAGGTCTCCCATCTTCTGCCTACCCAACTCCTATGCATCCTCCAAAACCTTCCTCCAGTGTTGCCCTTTGAAGCCCCATGCCCACAGGCAGAAGTAACCTGCCCACCTTCAGAACTGTGGAACTATTTTCTTTTACTATTTTTTTTTCTGGATTTAAAAGTACACTTCTAGTACACTTTACACATAATTATTAAAATATATTTTATCTTTTGTATTATATTGTAGGTCCTTGTGGCTGTGTTTTGTTTATTTTTTTGTATTCCAGGTATAGATAGCCAACGAGTGCCTGTAACTGACTTGAAAATATTAAGTCTGTGAAAGAATATCACGCGTTTGTCCTGGTCTGTGTTCCAGTTTTCTCCATCACCTCCTCACTCACTCACTGACACAACACAGGTGCACTCTCTCTGTCACCCCCACTGCCATGTCCACTTAGCCACCAAATACTTTTTTTTGTTTTTTTGAGATGGAGTCTCACTCTGTCACCCAGGCTGGAGTACAGCAGTGGCATGATCTTGGCCTACTGCAACCTCCACCTAGAGGATTGAAACAATTTTCTCCCTCAGCCTCTCCAGTAGCTGGGATTACAGGCGCCCGCCACCATGCCGGACTAATTTTTTGTATTTTTAGTAGAGATGGGGATTCACCATGTTGGCCAGGTTGGTCTTGAACTCCTGACCTTGTGATCCACCTGCCTCTGCCTCCCAAAGTGCTGGGATTACAGGCATGAGCCACCACGCCCGGCCAGCCACCAAATACTTAATGGCACTTTCCTGTGCCAGGTGCTAGTGGAATCTGGGTGAACACCAATGAATAAAGAGACACAGCCCCTGCCTTCATAGAAGTCACAATCTAAATGCGAGAGTGGTCATTAAAAAGTGAATAGATCCACATGGACTTATGAACTGTGATATGGAGGATTCAGAGGAGGTGCCAGTGGGGGAGGGCGGGTTTATTCAGATTCATGGTCAATTGGCGGCAATGGCCTTTAAGTAGAGGCCGGTGGGATGGGAGGCAGCAGGTACAGAGCAGAGGAGGAGGGGCCCAGGCTCAGAATCTGATGTGAAATATCCCGAGATGGAAAGGCGCTAAGCCCAAGGAGGGAGGAGGAAAGCTGCATGAGACCAAAGGGCATTTTCTCTGCAGTCCAACCTTTGGGTGTGTGGGAGGAATCGCTAGTAGGTCAGTTTCCTCTCTGTCTTCTGAGTTTACTCTTTGGAACTTCAGCAGCATCATGAACTATACTGGGCTTTTGATATCTCCAAGGTACTTTTCAACAAAGCATAAAGATTAAGTCCATTTTTTTTCGTGTAGTGTTACATCTAGGTGACTATGTAATGCAGTATATATGTATTCTTATGAAAATCATGTGTATAATCTCATTTTGATGCCCTTTGGATAGAAATCAGTGGTTTTCAACCACAGTTGATTTTGTCCCCCATGAGACATTGGGAGAGGTCTAAAGACAGTTTGGGTTGTCACAACTGCTTGGCGGGAGGTGTTGCTGTGGCATCCAGTGGGTAGTAGTCAGAGATGCTGCAAAATAGCCAACAATACACAGGAAAGGCCCTCCCTGCACCCAATAAAGAATTATCTGCCCAAAATGTCAATAGCGCTGAGAGTGAGAAAGAGTCAGGATGAACACATTTTTTTTTCCTTTGAGATGGAGTCTTTCTCTGTTGCCCAGGCTGGAGTGCAGTGGTGCAGTCTCTGCTCACTACAACCTCTGCCTCCTGAGTTCAAGCAATTCTCCTGCTTCAGCCTCCCAAGTAGCTGGGATTATAGGTGTGCACCACCGCGCCTGGCTGCTTTTTGTATTTTTTAGTAGAGACAGGGGTTTCACCATGTTGGTCAGGCTGGTCTCAAACTCCTTACCTCAAGTGATCTGCTTACCTCCCACCTAGGCCTCCCAAAGTGCTGGGATTATAGACAAGAGCCACCGCGCCTGGCCAGGGTGAACACATTCTTTTGATAGGTAGAAAGTTGAATCTGTGACAGAGACTGCCGGGTGCTACATCACATTCGTTGTTCCTTCCATCCTTAGTAAAAGAAGCCCATTTTTTTGCAAGGTCACACAATGCATGCAGCTAAAAGGTGCTATTTCCCAGTGTCCTCTGCATTTAGGTGTGGCCATGTGACTAAGTCCTGGCCACTGAGATATAGGTGGACATGTGCTATCTTTTGGGAAGGTTGCTAAAATGGAGTTGACTTGGCACGCATTGCTGTCAAGGGGATATTTTGCTCTTGTTTTCCTAATCTCCTGCTCCCTAGAAGGTGGTGTGATAGCAGGAGCTCTAAACAGCAATCTTGACATACTCATGACCTTGAGAATGGAAGCAAGCTGTGAAGCGGCCTTGAGGTGACCTTCAAGGTGGCAGAGCACAAAGTCAGCAGCCTTGGTCTCCAATGACTTCATCAAGCCCCTGGACTCTTTTCTTCCCTCCAGACTTTTTTTAGGTAAGAGAATGTGCCCTGACTGTTAAACCGTCTGTTACTTTAGTTGCTTGTAATATGCAGCTGCATCTATTTTTAGCTGAGAGTGTCACGGTCACAGAGAAGGCCGAAGGTCCAAGGCCCTTTCCACTGCTTCTCTCTCACAACAGGTATCTGCATTCCTCTTTTTAGTACTGGTCTCCCTTGCTAAATTGTCAGCCTCGGATGCAGTTTTCACATTTTTCAAATTCTAGGCCAGACTCTACCTATGGGGAGATCTGTGTATAGCCCTTCTTCCAGGATCACGCCCCAGGTTGTTTAATAAATTCCCCACCTTTGGGTGCACATTATGGCGTGGCCACAGCACAGTAGTCTTGCTGCCCTCTGATCTTTCTTGGAGACGTTCAGAAGTTGTGAAGGAGTTGGGTACTGAGGAGTGTGCACCGGGCTTGGCCCCACTGCTGTCACTTTTGAAGTCTGAAGTTCTGTGTCAGAGCGTGGATTTGGAAGCATTGAGATATGTTTGCCAAAGGCTGGAGTTTTGATGTGGAGTGGAGAAAGAGCTGTTACTTTGAGGGGGAGAAAAACACCTTTCATTTCTTTAGGGAAAGATAAGTAATGCAACTTTGCAGTTTCTCACTTCTGATCTTCTGGGGAGCAGATGTTTCTTAAGGAATGGCAGGTCCAGAGGCGACATATTTAAGTTCGCAAACACCACACATTTAGATGTTAGACATTTCAGTGTTGCTAAAGAAAACCACCAAATGAAACAGCCAACTCTCCCTCTTAGTTTGTCAAAGGGAGACTTTAAAAAATTTACTTGGCTGCTGGCTGGGGGGACCGGCTCACTTGCCAGTCTCAGAGATGGGGGAAGGGGATTGGGGCTGGGGAGACCAGTGACTGGAAGAGAGGGGATATGGGGGTTCCTGGGCACACAGAGAAGATTCCCTTCCTTGTGGATACAGACAGGGAACTGCTCCATGGGCCAGGCACCCTCCTGTTCATCCATGTTACAAGTGGCGAACCTCTGCTCCTCCAAGAGGCAGTATCATGGCACTCAAGGGGGAATCCACCCCTGTGCCACCTGGGTGGCTATCTCCTAAGAGATGCTCTCTCCAGGAGGCAGAAACTGGGAGGAGAAGAGGGGCCTCCGGTAAATGAATGAAAAAGATTCCTTCAGATAAGAATGAATGACACCTGGGATTTAAATGATGCACTTTGGGTTGGATGCCTGGCTTCCCTTAGCCAGATGACCCTCTTACCATGCATGCATGTTTTAGTTTTTAAGACATTTATCGAGGCTGAATGTTAGCGGGGGTTGCTTCAGAGAGAAGAGACAGAGAGAGAGAGAGAGCAAGAGAGAGAGAGTGAGAGTGAGAGTGAGTTTTAAGCAGCTGTATTCTAACTATGGTCTGAATAAGATGAAATTCAGCCTTTTATTTTTAGCAGGGATGGGGGTACCAGGGAGAACCTTCAAGAGGGGATTGGAGGATGAGGATGTGAAGGTTAGGGATGCCTTCCAAACACTTGCCAATGCAGCAGCAGCAACAGCGGGGCAGCCTCGTCGCACACGGCACAGCTCCACTTCCCAGTCTCAGGCACTCCTACTGCCAGTGCTCTGGTGGAGACACTGAGGCCCAGGGGTTGTAGTGACTTGTTTCCCATCTTCCCAGAAATGCCCGGGGAGGAGCAGGGCCAGCCTGGGGCTCCTGGCATCTCGTGTAGGGGTTTTGTCTGCATGATTGCTTTGCCTTCATTATATCACTTTCTGCTCGGGTTCTTGGAAGTGTTCCACAAATGCCCTGCTATGTGAAACTCTTCCTTAAAATAGGAAGAGGATAAACTCATCTAAAGGAATGGAAGGACCTTGTGAAGAGAATTGGGCATAATTACAACTCACCCTGGTTTCACTAGTTCAAGCAGGCAGATGGTGGGTAGAACTGAAGCCAGATAATTTGCACTTACCAAATTAGCACCCGTCTGTTAGAGTCTGCAGAAATGGGAAAAAATGGGCATCTCTCTTTTCACCATATAAGGTAAATAAAAGCCAGTGCTCATGGAGTGTTGGCCCTATGGGACACAGAGGCAATGCTGTCCCAGCTACTGCTCTACAGCCCACAGGCTTCCCCCTCCCACCGCCAGTGGGGACAGCCCAGTGTAAAGGGAAGAACTTAGACCTGGGAGTCAGACAGCCAGAGGTTCAAATCTTAGCTCTAGTACTTACTAGTTCTTACTCTAGTACTTACTAGACTAGTGTGGTCTTGGGCAACTTAACACTAGAGACGCTGTTTATTCACCTATAAAGTGAGGACAATAATATCTATTAGTCTAATTAGGTAAATAAAAGTAAATGAACAGGTTGTAGTTGGCTATCTGCAGTGTTAGCTCATTGGTAATGGCCACCAACCCCCATTCAGTCATCACCTACATGTGACAATAGACACAAGAAAGGTGGTGGAGGGGACTAAGGGGAAGGCTGGTCTAGGGCAAATTCCCCATCACTCCAGGACATTGCCCATGAACCACATGCTCTTGTGGTCAGCCATATGTGAAAGAAGGATGAGGCGTTTACTCTGTAGAACTTAACAATCACATGATAGAGCAACTCACTTACTTCCAAGGCAGCCATGGACACATTTTGGAAACAGTCACTGACCACTCTTTCTACCAGCTGTTACTGGGTGGCCCTACTTGATATCAGGCACTGCTCTGCCATTGAGGTGACTGGCTCTACACTCAAGGAATTGCAAATCTGGGGGAAAGGGAGATACAGAAATGTAATTATGACAAAATGTGTAAAATCAAGGTGTGATGAATTCCACTGGGAATGGGATGGAGGGAGCTGTGGAATGTCACTCATGTGGACACTGAGCTGGGCCTTTAGGGACGAGGGGCATTTCATTAGGTAGTTTTGGGGGAGGAAGGGCACCCCAGGCAGAGAAACAACATGTGAGCAAGGCCTCAGGGGTGGTAGTGCCTGGCTCTCCCAGAGAGAGTGGGCACTGCAGGGTGACCAGTGTCAGTCCCACCCGCAGAGTGACCAGGCACAGCAGAGCAGGGCTGCCTCTGACCCTGAAGGGCCTTTTCTGAGTTTGAATGTGGGCCTTGAGACAAGGAGAATTTTTAGTCAGTGGAGTGAGTAATCCCTGAGGGTTGCAGTTTGGGAAGATCCATCTGGCTGCACCAGGGAGAAAGGACCACGAGAGGCAAGAATGGAGGCAGGGAGACCAGTTTTTAGGCTATTGCAGGAGTGCGGGGGTCGGGGATGCAGGGAGGGGTTGAATGGAAGCAGTGGCAAAAGGAACAAATTTAAATCCCCATGAGAGGAGAGACTGGGCAAGCTTGGTGATGAATTGGCTATGGCGTAAGTGTCAGAGGGCCGAGGACGAATGCCTTATGGCTTTCTTGGGCAGTTAGAATCTTGGGCCAGCTTTCTGTTAGAGCACTTTCATTGTAATGCTTGCAGTGTACTTCTCCTTTGCCATTGGACTATTCCTCGGATGCGGGGACTGTGTTATTCATTCTACCCATAGCCCTCATGCTAATACAGAGCAGGGGCCTAACAAGCATAGAATTAATATATTGGTGGATGAATGAATAAATGGACTATTCATTCTGCCTTATATTATACTGCACACTCCTGCCAGGAGAGTGTGTGCCTGACTGGCTTCTTACAGCATGGGGTGTCATTATCCCCCTGGAATAATGAGGATGATGGTGATGATTATAGTGATGATAATGATGGCAGTGATGGTGATACCGATGAGGATGATGGTGGTGATAGTGGTGATGGTGATACCGATGATGCTGATGGCAGTGGTGGTGGTGATGGTGATACCGATGATGATGGCAGTGATGGTGATACCGATGATGATGGCGGTGATGGTGGTGATGGTGATACCGATGATGATGGTGGTGATGGTGGTGATGGTGATACCGATGATGATGGAGGTGATGGTGGTGATGGTGACAGCGATGATGATGATGGCGGTGATGGTGGTGATGGTGACATCGATGATGATGATGGCGGTGATGGTGGTGATGGTGATACCGATGATGATGGCGGTGATGGTGGTGATGGTGATACCGATGATGATGATGGCGGTGATGGTGGTTATGGTGACAGCGATGATGATGATGGCGGTGATGGTGGTGATGGTGATACCAATGATGATGATGGAGGTGATGGTGATAGTGATGATGACGATGATGGTGGTGTTGGTGATAGTGATGATGATGATGATGGTGGTGGTGATGGTGATAGTGATGATGTGGTGCTGTTCACCTTCCTCTTTGCAGAGCACAATGCTTCTGAATTTCCCTGAGGAATACAGGAAGCCTAATTAATTAATGTGAGAAAAGTGATTTGATTGGAACTTCTAGGCTGCAAAAAGCCATAGGCTCAGGGAACATCTTTACACAGCAATCATTGCTCTCATAGCTCCTCATGAGGGGCCCCATTAAGATCCTTCTATCAAAGGTAGATAAAACCAATTCCTTTAGGCTGGTTATTACACTTCAGAACTATCCATCTCTCCATCTATAAAGTTTTCCCTGGATTTCTCATCTGCGCGGTATGGATTTGCAGCTACTCTTCTGTTGTGCTCTGGTCTACTCCTGGCTAGGTGTGGGAGGCCATGTCTGCCCTTGAGGAGGCAAGAGGGGATCCAGGATTGGTGGGTGGTGGGGGGGGGGGAGCGGCAGGTGAGGCAGGAGTGGGAGAAGGGGGAAGAAATGAGAGAGGCTGCTTCTCCTTAGACAACTTAAGCCATACTGGAAGTTGCTCTAGAGTTTGAAGCCATGCTCAGAAGGCGTATCTTCTGGGGGGATGTGCAGGTCAGCCTCTGGGAAATGGAATGCTCCAGGCGTGGGTTTTCTGGTTAACTGTGGATTATTGAAAATCCTTGTTTTGGTTAGTCTTGTTAAACTTTTTCAAAGACTTCAGTTCATTTTCCTTCCTTGGATGTTTGAATGTTGAACACTATTTACTTTTGATTTGGTGATTTAGAAAGCATCCAGGATCATGATTCAGAAACCCCGTTCCAAAATGCCAGTTTTTATTATAATTGACCATAGGTGTGGAAGGCTCAGCGGACTGTGTGAATCTCACTTCAGGATGCATTCTTGATTTTGTTTGGCTAAATTCCAGATCTCAGCTTGTTTCTTGTGATTCGCTTCTACTAAAGTTGAAGGTAGGGAACTCTAAATATATGAGTTCAAGCTGCTTTCTGATGAATGAAAATTTTTGCCATGTATCAGGTGCTCCCTCCTTTCTATTTTTTTTCCTCAGGCTTAAAGTGTGGGGTGGTCCTGTGAACCTAGAGAGTCACGTGTAAAATTGCACCCAACCCTATTGCTAACTCTGTGTGAGTTTGGTGGTTCAGTCAGTTCTGCTATAATGCTTGTTTTGGAAATGCAAATCCGTTCCAATGCAATTGATGGATTAGGGAATGATTTGAGCATAACACAGATTTCACATTTACTTATGTGCAATTTAGCCTAGAGAAACAGTAGGTGAATGCAGAAAACTGCGAACAGCTGAACTGAGCGGGATGAGAATGTATAGAATGCACACTTACACACTTCAAAGGTGGCCCAGTAACCTTGGCTGGTTTCCCTTTTGTTGCCCTGACCTGCTCAAGGAACTAAGAGGTTTTTCTGATGATGACTATTATTTTCCTAGGGCTGACATAACAAAGTACCATAACCTAGGTGGCTTAAAAAAAAAGAAATTTATTTTCTCACAGCTCTGAAGGCTGGAAGTCTAAAATCAAGGTGTCTACAGGGCCATGCTCCCTGTGAAACTCTCAGGAGACTCCTCCCTTACCTCTTCCTGGCCTCTGGTGGTGGCTGTCAATCCTCGGTGTTTCTTTTCTTTTTTTTTGAGATGGAGTCTTTCTGTGTTGCCCAGGCTGGAGTGCAATGGTAAGATCTCAGCTCACTGCAACCTCCTCCTCCCAGGTTCAAGCGAATCTTGTGCCTCAGCCTCCTTTGTAGCTGGGGTTACAGGCATGTGCCATTGCGCTCAGCTAGTGTTTATATTTTTAGTAGAGGTGAAGTTTCACTCCTGGCCTCAAGTGATCCACCTGCCCATGTTTCCCAAAGTGCTAGGATTACAGATGTGAATCATCACATTCGACCTTTGGTGTTTCTTGACCTGCATCTGCATGGCTCCAGTCTCTGTCTCAATCTTCACGTGACAGTCTTCCTGTGGGTCTCTCTGTGTCCAAATTTCCCTCTTTGTATAAGAACGCTGGTCATATTGGATTAGGGTTCACCCTAATCCAGTCTGATCTCCGCTCAATTTGATTACATCTGCAAAGCCTTATTTCCAAATAAGATTACATTCACAAGTACTAGGGGTTAGGACTTAACATTTTTTTTGTGTGTGTGGTGGTGACACAATTTAACCTATTAACAATAACCAAACCAAGTTCCAACTCTGCCTGGGTTCCTGTGTCCCCAGAATTGGCCCAAATCCGCTAGTGCCACCTACCCACTTCCTAACAAGCCCTTCCTGCACTGTCGTGCTTCTAAGCCCTTGATCTTTCCACCACTTATCACATCGCCCACCTGTTCCTCAGTGCCAAAGTCTAGTTCTGCTTTGTCCCCAAATCCTGGGGACAAAGATCTGTTGACTCTATCACAGGATCCCTTCTCTAAATTCTTACAGCTATTGTTCAGACATAGCCTCATCAGTACAGTAAATAACAAAGGCAGTGCCTATTCCAAAGGGTCTCATCAACCGGGCTACAAGGCAAAGTGCATGGCCTTGGCATACCACCGCGTGGATTTGGATCTTAGTTCTGCTGTTTCTTTACTGTGTGACCTTGAATAAAATGACTTATCTTCCCCGTGCTGCATCCTCTTCATCAATAAAATGTGGATAAGAACAGTGCCAGTCTAATAAGTTGTGAGAATTAAATGAGATGGTTCCTGTGGAGTGCTCAGCATGGGGCCTGCACATTTGTTAATTTTATTGTGAGTACTGAGGACACTTGCCTTTTAAAAGCACCCCTCTTTAGGTTGATGCTGAGCCTGGGCTGGTGTGCACTGCTAGAACTGGAGTCAACAAAGGAAGGGCCATCTAGGGCTGGGACAAGAGGGAAGTGCAGGACCAGGAAGGCTGAGTCCCAGGGAAAGGCTGTGGCTAGGGGCAGAGTCTGGTGCAAGCAGATATCTAGGGAACAGGATTGAGAGATGTCACCATCTGCACATTGGAAATAGAGGTATGTCATGGTCCCTGCGCCTGTACAGAGAAACAGCTTTTCAAATGAATAATAAGTTTAGTTCGAAGTAGTTGTAGAAGGAGCTATAGATAGGGAAGACGTCACAGTAATTATATGAAGTCAGATAGGTGGGGAGGCAGGGGTGGGATAAGGCAGGAGAACCTGTGGCATCCCTTGGCCAGTTCTCTTTTTTTTTTTTTTTTTGAGACGGAGTTTCGCTCTTGTTACCCAGGCTGGAGTGCAATGGCGCAATCTCAGCTCACTGCAACCTCTGCCTCCTGGGTTCAGGCAATTCTCCTGCCTCAGCCTCCTGACTAGCTGGGATTACAGGCATGCACCACCATGCCCAGCTAATTTTTTGTATTTTTAGTAGAGACGGGGTTTCACCATGTTGACCAGGATGGTCTCGATCTCTTGACCTCGTGATCCACCCGCCTCGGTCTCCCAAAGTGCTGGGATTACAGGCGTGAGCCACCGCGCCTGGCAGCCAGTTCTCTTATATTACGTAAATTGGTGTTTACTGCTTATTGAAAAACAACAGTTTACCAGATTATTAAGACTTTTCTATTTCATGTAACAAAACCAGCACAAGCTAATTTTCACAAGACAGGGAACCTTATTATGAGGATGCAAGGGTGTGAGTTTCATGGAACCCAGGGGCAGAGATGAATTAGAAGCAGAGCCCTGGATGATATCTACCCTCTGTCTCTTTTCTTCTCTGTATATCTATGTTCCTCTTTTCTCTCTTCATTTAAAGACTAGCTCCTCCCATTGTTCCAGGCTGGTTGGCAGAGCATGGGGTCCCCATCAGCTCCTGAGCTAGTGGGAGTTCATGGGCCACTATCCAGAGAGAGGTTGATTTCTCTCAGCACTCATCCAGTGCAAAATCTTGGAGAAAGGCATGCATATTGGCCTGACTTGTGTTAGGTGCCCCCCGCTCCTTCCCAGGAGCACAGGGGGTAGTGGAGTCAGGTACCTTAGCACCCATCCCTGCAACTATGCAGATTGGAGACACAGGGAACTTCTCAGAACAGGGGTATGGACAGTGGTGGGCACAGCTGGGCAAATAACCCAATTGGATGGTCTGCTAGGCACTTTAGGCTTGTTATCTTTTAAATCCCCACCACGACCTTGCAAAACATGCATTAATTTTCCCAATAACCCATAGTGGGTACAGAGTTTTAATTTAGATCTGTTTGAAACAAAGGACCCTGCCCCAAATTATATGATTTGCCCAAGGCCAGTATTAATTGGTAGCTAAATATGCACTCATCAGTGTGATACAGTTTTAAAAATACAAAACCATAGCCAAGGAAGAAATATAAATATATGCCAGTCCTCACAGCTGGGAGTCTAATATACTTGGTTGAAGTCCAACACCCGACTCCCAAGTCCTAAGGTCGGCCCTGCCCTTTAGCATGCAGTATGAGCTGTCTCCTGGGATGTGTGAACCCTCTCCCATAGCAGAATCTGTACTTTCAGCAGTGGTTTCTCTACTCAAGATGTTTACTATGAGACTGAATCCTGGCCCGCAGGTGGTCAAAAAAGCTGGTGCATATTAGAAGC
Organism: Aotus nancymaae; assembly: GCF_030222135.1. NCBI lineage: Eukaryota > Metazoa > Chordata > Mammalia > Primates > Aotidae > Aotus > Aotus nancymaae. Next base: position 24,467,308 of record NW_026988413.1, read on the forward strand.
TGGGCTCATTCACTTCTTCCTGCAGCCAAAGCTGGTACCAGAATCCTCTTAAGGGAGGTCAATGAATCTTTTGCTTGGAGACCAGACACAATCACTGTCTGGATTATCTGCAACTCAGGGCTGTCGAGTAGCTGGGCAGAAGTGATTTACGGAGGAATAGTTCCCGACAAGGGATTCTGGTGACCTTATAAACCAAGAGAGTGAAGCAGCTCAGCTCCTCTCTTCCCAGGGTGGAATTAATTCCACCTTAATCTCTGCAGTCCATTTGATATTTTTTTTTCAATAAAGAGAATACAGATCCCAGCAGTCTATGCTACTTCTTGGAGACATTTAAACGACCAATCTCATTAGTGTGGGAGTTTCTTCAAGGAAAATTGAAACCAGCAAACTGGCTATGAGAATATATAGTATGGAAAGGAAGAAAAATAGGGAAAATTTTAAAGGCTTTTATTTCTAGGCTAACAGCTCTTTTCTGGGTACTTTTGGTATTTCTTTGATTTTTTTAATTGATCGATTGATGGGTTGTAAGTGGTTGATAGGCATATGTATTAGAAAGTTTTGGTTATGGTAGGGGAGAGGTTCTCTTTCTTTTTCCATGTTTCTTCTGATTCATAGAATTGTACCAACACTTCCTGTTGGCATTAAGGATATCCTTCCACCTCTCAGCAACTCCTCCATGGATAGAGGAGAATCCACTGAAAGGTGAGACAGTGAGAGTCTGACAACCTTCTCACCAGGCCTGTGTCTCTTCACAGTGCAGATCTGTATCAAAGGCTGATTCTCATTTCTCTGGTCCCTCTTGTACTCTCTTTCCTGGATAAGATTGGAGGCAGGTCCATGTCATCCCTGGTAACTATTTTGGTGGCTGGGTAAATGTCTTTTCTGCAAACTCAAACCTTCCTTGTGTGTGAGGACCAGGGTTGGGGCTTGGAAAGAAAGACTGGGGAGCTTGTTTGGGTCTTGAGTGTAAACTTTTCTGCTGGTCACAAAAGCAAATATTTTTATTTAACTGAACTCAGGTGATTTTGAAGTTGATTTTGAGAAGAATGCTCTGAGAAACTCCTCATAACAACAAGGAGACCACAGGTCCATAAAGAAGCTGATAGACAGAGGCAACCCCGTCTCTTGGTCGTATAGGTTACAGAGCATGTAGCTGTCATCTGGGAAGTTTGCTCTGGACTGAGCTCCAAACCGCCCTGCAAAGCCATGACTGAGAGGGTGGACTCCAAATGACAACTCATGAAGAAGGTGAAGTATCCCTTTGAGAGTCAAACTCATTTGCCACAAAGGGTGGACAAAGTTCTCATATTTTTGTCCAATGGTCTTTGATCTTGAAAAGAACAGGGAGTCCAGTTACCTCACTAGCTAGAGAGTCAAACCTGAGAAAAATCGTACCAGAGTCTGAAAAATATGAGGCTTACTTGGATTTTGCCCAGGCAATCACTAGAACTGAAAATTATTGGATGTTTACATGAGTAAACCTAGATTCTTCTATGGTAAGAACCTTTGGGACCAGCCATCATTGATTTAGAAGAGGCAAATTTGTCCAACAAATTGAGATCTGAGTAAGAATGAGAGAAATATCTTAGTCTGAGCTCCCACATTGCTTTCCCCATGTGTGAAATGGGGATTTTAACATCAGCTTCTTTCTTAGATCTTTGTTGTGTGTGCAAGGACATCTTTTAGAAAAGGATCAACATGTACCAACTGAATCAATCACTAATCTAATTCTATTCTAATCACTTAGTATGTTCAGCTACATGTGACAGAAACTTCCCTCTCTCCACCATAGAAAAAGACCCCAAACTGTGTCTTAAACAACAGAGGAGTTCTTTCATAAAGACGTTCAAAAGCTATCATCTTGGGCTACCATGAAAGCTTCTGTGTACAAGGAATCCAGGCACTTTATCTTGTTCCTCTGTCATGTGGGGCTTCCATTCCCAAGGCCACCTCCTTATCCATTCTAACTACTGGAGCCTCAATCATGAGATGCAGATTCAATAATACAAGACAAAGAAAGGGGAGGAAAAACGACACATCTTTTCCCTTTACACTTTCTCAAGTTGTACCCACCATTTTCACTTGTATCCCATCGACCAGAAGGTAATCGCTTGGTCCTTGTTCCAGATGGTTGTGTGTCTAGCTAAAATTAGGGGTTCTATCACTAAGGAAGAATAAAACAATGGGGGGATCACTAATGAGCTCTACCACACTATCAGAAATGTTTACTGTTTTTTTTTTTTCTTTTTTGACTCAGAAGGCTCAATTATATAATCTGTGGGTTTCTCTAGAGAGGTATATATTTCTTTATATTAAATATTCCTTCAGCAAAAATTCTCTCAATATTTACTGAAGCCTCCCATGTGCTTAGTGGTGTAGTAGGTACTTTGAGGACTACAAAGATTGACAAAATATATTATCTGATCTCAAGGTGTTTATCATTCATTTATTCAATAAATATTTGAGAGAAAAAAGCTTCTATGTACTAAGTATGTACTCAGCTCTGGAGATAGAAAGTAAAAAACTATGGGGTTAAACCAAAGAAATAAGAATACATGAAATAATAAATATGAGGGCAGAAGTCAATACAATTAAGTAAAAAAGAAAAATAATAGTAAAGATTAATATAACCCAAAGTGAATTTTTTCATATTATTGGTAAAATAGACCACTGATGAAACTAATCAAGATAAACGAGAGAAGATACAAATAATAAAATAAGAAATGGAAAAAACTATAAACAAATCAGGAAGCAAAATAATAAGTGTTATGAATAATTATAGGCTAGACGTAATGGATACATTTTTAGAAAATATAAAATGCCAAAATTGGTACAAGGAAAAAATGAGAGGCTGGTGCCGTGGTTCACACCTGTAATCCCAGCACTTTGGGAGGCTGAGGCCGGGGGATCCAGGGATCCCTTGAGCTCAGGAATTTAAGGCTGCCTTGGGCAACATGGTAAGGCCTTGTCTCTACAAAAAATATAAAAGAATTGACTGGGCATAGTGGCATTCACCTGTGTTCCCAGCTACTTGGGAAGGCTGAGGTGGGAGGATTGCTTGAGCCCAAGAGATTGAGGCTACAGTGAGCCATGCTCACACCATTGTACTTCTGCACTCCAGCTGGGGTGACAGAGTGAGACCCTGACCCAAAATAAAATAAATTAGAGATCATAATGAGACCAAAAATATTAAAGAAGTTGAAATGATAACCAAAGACATCTAATCTCCCCAAACTCTAAGCCCAGATAGTTTTAAGGTTCATTCTATCGAACTTACAAAGGACAACGAAGTCCTACCTTTTCCATATTCTTCTCAAGAAAAGAGAAAAGGAATAAAAGTTGAAGTTAGTGTAGTGTTTTGTTGTTTGTTTGTTTGGTTTTTTGAGATGGAGTCTCACTCTGACACCAGGCTGGAGTGCAGTGGTGTGATCTTGGCTCACTGCAACCTCTGCCTTCCAAGTTCAAGAAATTCTCCTGCCTCAGCCTCCCTAGTAGCTGGAACTGCAGACATGTGCCACCATGCTGGGCTAATTTTTGTATTTTTAGCAGAGACGGGTTTGCACCATGTTGGTCAGGATGGTCTTGCTCTTTGACTCATGATTCACTCGCCTTGGCCTCCCAGAGTGCTGGGATTATAGGCGTGAGTCATCGCATCCAGCCTGAAGTTAGTGTAGTTTTCATTTCAAAATGAGATAAGAGCAATGACTCAGGCAGTCAGCCAGTCTGGGGTCACATCTAGGTCCAGAAGTGGCCACTGACTTTGGTAGACTATGCATGGGAGCCCAAATCAAAGCTCCACACAATTGTACCCCTAATGTAGTTAGTGTGACCTGAGAACCAATCAAACGATTAGTAATAAAATATAAACTTTTATTTTGCTTCTTCAGCAAGGAGGTGAATCCCTTTGAAACCAGGTTCCAATGCTGTTTGTTTGTTTTTCTTCAGAACCATGGCATTTAGATTCTGTTTCCAAGTTTGTGGATGTAATGAGATGATTTATCATGGAAAATTATTGCATGATCATCAAAAAGTAATGAAGGTTGTCACAGACTTCCTTCTTAATGGTATTTTTCCCTGACCTCCTTCCCCCTACCCTGAAAATGAGCTCTAGGACTTTAGCATGAAGCCAACCCAGGGGTCTGATGCTATTTAATTCATGCAAGCAGTCAACCATAAATGCATTTTTCAGAAGTAAAGACAACTTCTGTAACTTTTTAATTAAAGCATAAAAGCCCTTAATTAAAGAGACATACATCACTGAGAAACCTTTAAATCTTCATAATCTTTTGTGGCATTGTATGTGTTTCCAGCTGCGCTCACTCCAATCTCAAAGGCAGCAGAGTCCAGAAAGGGACAGTGCTGCTCTCCAGTGACCTGGAGCCATGGCTTGGCAGAGCCAGGCATTTGGTGGCTGTGTTGTGGTGGAGGGGCTGGTGTGGACCCTGTATTCGGTGAACAGAGAGGCCCAGGAGACCTTGGAACAGGAACATCCTGCTCTGCTTCTCTCTTAACCTCAGCCCATACTCAGAGTGTTTGGTAGGTTAAGATGGCAGCCATTTCTAGAGGATAGAGGAACAAGTCAAACAACAACAGGAAGAAGCAATCAGATGAATCAGGAATATACAACATTTATAAAACTGTCAGCCTGGGTTCGTCAAAAAGTCAGTGTTATGAAAGAAAGAAGTTGGAGGACTGTACTGGGTTAAAGGAGACTCAACAACATCACAGCCAAATACGGTGTATGAATTTTGATTGGATTTTAGTAATTAAAAAAACCTATAAAAATATATTTCTTAAGATGATGGAAAAATTGAATAGGGACTTGATGTTAGATAATATTATGAATATGCGTAATTTTATTATGCATGATAATGGTATTGAAGGTATGTAGGATAATGTTTTATTCTCAAGAGAGGTTTGCCAAAGGGTCTAGAAGTGAAATTTCATGGTGTCTACAAATGTGGCAAGATGATAACAATCATTGTGTACAGGTGGAGGGCACCAAGTGTTCGTTTTATTAATCTTAAACAGTTAATATACATCTGAAGCAACTTTATAACAGTACTTTGGGGGGAAAAGAATGGCAACTTCTTTGTAACTTCTATCTGATCTTCCTCTACATGCGGGTCTCACCAATGTACTGATTGAATCAGGTTGGGGCCAGTATATCTGGACAAGTTTTCCTCTCTGTTGTGACTTAGTGCCTGGGTGTTGTGAATGTACCCATTTTCCAGGCTTTAAAATAATATGGGCTTTAACAACAAGGAAATTATTCAGGTCTTCCCTCTGGAGCACTCATGGCTGATCCACCCGTATCTGAGGATTTACAACTTAGGAGCACAGAAGTCCTTGTTCTTCTGGAGCTCCCAGTCCAGCGTGGGAGACAGATGAATAGTTAGGCGGTCAGTCCTCACAAGGCGTCATCCCATGCAGAGGCTTCTGACATGTATAATGGAGTCTGCCATGATGCCTGGTGCCCCTCCAATATTGGTGATACCATGATTCTTCTTTTTCTGTTTAAAGATAGACAACAAGGGCATCATATACATCTCAGAGTGGTGTTTATTGTTCTGTGAGGCATTGGACATCACTGCTGGATGCTGGGGGCCTCTGTGAGAAGATGAGGAAGTGGTAGATCACAGAATCTTTCCAGAAATCTTTCAATCTTTCCATTGTAGAACTTGAGGTGGGGACTAGGGTCTAGAATGGGACCGAGTCTCCAAGATCTAAGCCTAGCAAAGATGATCTGTCTGTCTGCCTATCTATCCATTATCAATTATCTATCTATCTATCTATCTATCTATATCTATCCATCCATCCATCCATCTGACTAGCTAGCTATGTTGAATGGAAACATTACTGGACTAGACCCAGAAATCGCCATACTTTCTAGCTCTGGTGTTAAGTAGCCACCTTCTCACAGGGCTCAGTGCCTGATGAAGCAGAGTGGAATTGTGTGGCATGAAGTCCAGCAGGGTCCCATCAAGCGACAAGCCTATCCATGCAGCTGAAGAAGAAAATGTCCCTGGTACAGCCTTTTCCAAATTTTCAACCATTCTTTTTCAAAACTGAAAAAGGCTTTAATTTAGAGAGTGAGAACTGGAGGGACCTCAGAGATTGTACCATGGTTTTCAAAGGGTGCTGCCATGAAGTTGTGGGACTCTGAGAAAGTTCAAATGCAAGTCAAGACTCAAACAGTTTGAAAGCTGCAAATCGAGTCTGGGCTAGTCACCTCATAGAAAATGAGCCTATTAGTTTCCTAGGACTGCCATAATGAAGTACCACAAACTGAGTGGCTTAACAGAAATCTACTGTTTTGCAGTTCTGGAGGCTGGAAGTCTGAGATCAAGGTGTCTGCAGGGTCATGTTCCCTCTGAAGGCACCAGGGGAGGTTCTGTTTCAAGCCTTTCTCTTAGCTTCTGGTAGTTCTTGGCTTGAGACAGAATAACATGGCATTCTCCCCGTATGGGTGTCCATGTCCAAATTTCCCCGTTTTATAAAGACACCAGTCATATTGGATTAGGGTCCCATGCTCCTTCAGTATGATCTCATCTTAACAAATTACATCTGCAATGTCCCTAATTTCAAAAAGGTTATATTCTGAGGTATTGGTGGTGACAACTTTAACATAGGAATTTTGGGGGAGACACACAGTTTAACCCATAACAATGAGCTAGAGAGGCATAAACTTGCCTTAGCTCAAGTAACCTTGCCTGCTCATGGCCCCATGCCTGGGTTTGAGTCTCTTGGTCCATCACCTGGAGCTCCCTTCATCACTGCAAACTGCTTCCCACCTGATGCTCAGGCTGAACAAGGATGCCCAGGCACACTTTTCTCAGCCTTAGCATAGGAATTGCTTGTCAGTTTGGGGTGCCCTCATTCAACCTCTTTTTGGTGAGCTCCTGATCTCCCATTTGGGGAATCCTCTATTGTAATGCCCTTCCATGGCAGGCAGTGCTTGTTTCCTTCTCTGAGGACTGAAAGGGCAGATCCTCCTTCTCCTGTCTCCAGGGAGCCCGTGTGGACACATGGCTTAGACTGAGCCAGTGGGACCTGCTGCCTGGGACTTGGTCCCTGGAATGAGTGATGGCATGACATGGAGGCCCCACTTGGCTCCAGAGCTACAGCCACGCCTGCATCTACCTGTCCTGTAGGGTGGCCTTGCGGGGCCTTCTCCTGAGTCATCCTCTCTTCTCGCTTTTGTGAATCCCTGATGTCCTTTCAGTAAGTTCCATCTTTGCCTAGGAGAGGCAGATGGCATCCATTTTTGTGACGGACACCACTTACCTGGAGTGGTGTCACAAAATTCATCTTAATTTTAGGATGAGCCAGGACAAATAATGAGACCCAAAAGATGACACATGACCATTATGTGACATTTTTTTTTTCCCTAAGTGAGACGTGAGGTCTGTTCTCTGAGGGTGTGACTAACCCAACTGGCTTGGAGCTGGGGTAGGCAGGGAGAGGAGCTAATTTAGATTCCATGACAGCCCACGCTGCATATCAGTTGTGTGGGTAAACAGCTTCCCCCCGGCAGAACACCAGGCCTAGCGATTTTATCTTGTTAAAACTGAGCCTAAACAAAACAGATAAGGGCTGTATCATCCTTACGAATTAGTTCACCTCTGTTTATCTTCTGAGAGGTTTGCCACCCTGTCACTTGTGTCACTGTAAATATCGGTTGGGTGGGTCACTCTTAACTAATTTAATTTGCTTTCAAATGTATATGTGTGTGTGGGACCTCCACTAAACCAAATTATTTGGAAAAATAGCTTCAAGGTGGGTGAAGTAATGCATGTGGCAAACCAGGGTCTTGGGTTTACTGCTTTTTTTTTTTTTTTTTTTGCTTAAGGGGAAAAAAAAGACACGTAGGGGTTTATTTTTGATTAAATGCCTTAGCCTTGCTTTGGTATTTATCTTTCTGTGGCAGCCCCTGATCTAGTCACAATGTGTAATTCCATTAGCATTATCTCTCAATTCATTTGAGAGGGGCTTCAGCCTGAACAGACACGGCATAAAGGGGCTACAGCGTTCCAGAGGCTTATTTCTTATTTCTTCAGCAAGTTTATTCCTTTATCGGCAGCTCGTTTAAAGGGAGCTAAAGGGGAGCCCGTCAAATCGTTAAACGAGAATTTAATGTGGGTTTTTAAAGGCAAACCCAAAGCTTTTCAGAAAAAAAAAAAGGTTAAATTAAATAAATGAACAATGGCCCACAGCAAGCATAACTGATGGCCAAGGATAACGCAGACGGGCCTCAGATTTATGAAGGAGGTTTTATCTTTGTGCTTTTAATGAGAAGAGTGATTTTGATCGGGTGTCAGGACTCCTGGGTGCATTCTAGCTGAGCCACTAAGTGACCCCATGACTCTGTTTCTCTCCCTGCACCGCACTCCCATCTTTGTCTCTTGCCCACCGCAGAGGTGATGCTGGGAGGAAGAAAGAGAGGCTCTTTCTAAAGTGCTTTGAGTAGCTGCAAAGGAAGATGAGGGCAGATGGAATGTAGATACAGGCAATTCTCATTTGTCCATGCTAATGGGAGGCAGGGTGCCCAGGGAGAAAGGAATTGCTCAGAGAATGCCTGGACCTGGAGTTTTAACTCTCCCCTCCCTGAGGGGCCTTTCACCTCATGGGCTGGAGGGTCACCTCTCTGGCTGGCTTGGCTTTGCCTCCTCTCCTTGCTCTTGTTCACCCCTTCACAGAAGTGCCCACCGGCCAAGACACATATGGAAGATGAACAGCAGGTGGAAAGAGGTGAAGATGTTGGGGGTGGGGGTAGTGACGTGATAATAGCTCCTGCGAGCTGCTTGTAGGATGCAGAGCCTGTAATCCTGTTTTCTGGGAGATGGATGTGCCAAAAGAGCACATAATATGCAGCATTTTGAGGATGGAGGTGGGAGGGACTGTGACAGATTGCCGACCCTTGCCATTAAAAATGGCAACACTAATGCATCTGAAAGGGAGATCGGGGACAACCTTTGGCTAATGACCCAATATGTGCCCAGTCCTGTGCTAAGTCCTTTATAGGTCTTATGTTTTTAAAAAAGTGTTTCCAAGCTTAGAAATAAAGTCTGGACCCTTATCAGTAAATTTTTTCAGCGTTTCCAACACAGACACATGTATTTATTTATAAGTTATATATATTCTATTGTTGTAATGCATTATGTATATTATATGCACAACCGTATATATTTTAAAAGAATGAGAAATAGAAATAGAAGTCACAATACTTTCCCCCTGCATCCTTGTGGAGTGGTGGGCAGACACTAGGGGCTCACAATTCACTCTGGCGATTGTGCTCTTCACAGCCTACTTGACAGACAGGTGTTGTCACTTCCATCGTATGGATGAAGAACTGTGGTGAAGGTTGTTTGAGTGATTGGATCAGAGCTGTGATAGTAACCATGTCTTCTGAATCCATTACAGTGCATTCCCTTTTTCTTTCTTCTTGTCCTCAACGTGGGCCCTGCATTTCTGTGGTCCACCCTTCTCTCCATCCCCTGTTCCATGGCTCCCCATGTTGATTGCATCTGCAGGGGATGACACCTTGACTCTTGATTAGTCCAAATCAGTGGTAGTGATTCCATACCTCCTTTCCAGACTCATTTTCCCAGCCTCCCTTGCAGCTTGGAGTGGCCATGTGACCCAATTCTGGCCAATCAGACCTGCAGGAGCACTCTGAGGTTTCACTTGCTGTCAGAAGGAAGCACTGGGAAGGAGATGCAGAGAAAGTAAGAAGAGAGACTGGGTTCTTGATAATGTCACTGAGTCTCTGCACCAAGCCAGGAGCTGCCTACTTCCAGACTGCTCTCCTGAGATATTAAATGCTTAAGCACCTAGGTGGGTGTGATGGTTAATATTGAGTGTCAACTTGATTGGATTGAAGGATGCCATGTATTGTTCCTGGGCATGTCTGTGAGGGTGTTGCCAAAGGAGATTAACATTTGAGTTAGTGGACTGGGGGAGGCAGACCCACCCTCAGTCTGGGTGGGCACCATCTAATCAGCTGCCAGCACAGCCAGAATATAAAGCAGACAGAGGAACGCAGAAAGACTACACCGGCTTAGTCTTCTGGCCTGCATCTTTCTCCCATGCTGGATGCTTCTTGCCCTCAAACATCAGACTCTGAGTCCTTCAGCTTGTGGACTCTTGGACCTTTCACTACAGGCTGAAGGCTGCACTGTTGGCTTCCCTACTTTTGAGGTTCTGGGACTCAGCCTGGCTTCCTTGCTCCCAGCTTGCAGACGGCCTATTGTGGCACTTCACCTTGTGATCATGAGTCAATACTCCTTAATAAACTCCCCTTTATATATACATCTATCCAATTAGTTCTGTCCCTCTAGAGAACCCTGACTAATACAATAGGCATTTTGTTACTTGCAGACAGAAGCTTTCCTAACTGACTTAGTCTCTATTTCTAGTCAACACTTTCCATCCTCAGTTCATTTCCTCAGTTTCCTTCTGTGCCCATGCCTCAGTTAACTTTTGTGGAACCAGGCTTGGTTCATATGGCATAAGAAGTCAGATGACGCAGAGATCCTTTTAGAGCTACAGATTTTCCTAACTCTTTTCTGTGTTATCATTCTCAATTGTATTGCTATGTGTGTATTTGTGTGTTCCATTTCTTTCCCTTGCATAGTTCTACCCACATTGACCCTTTTATGGTTCTTTGGAACCGAGTATCTTCCCTGCTCTGTGTCCCACCTCACAGCCTTTGCACTGGTCGCTTCTGTTTCATCTTTTCTCATCTGCTCCCTCCTTCTTTTCCTTCCAGTCTCAGTCCAGATGTCAGTCACCACCTCAAGGAAGTTGTTCCCAGCCTGTGTACCTCCACTTCTCACAACACCATGTGTGAATTTCCTTCATGTAAATTACCACTGCAAGAAGTTCTATTGCTATTTCTTGTCACTCATTACATCTCACCCCCATCCAGAATGCATGCTGCACAAGAGCAGGAACTTTGTCTGCTTTGACCTCCACTGTATCTGCAGCACCTAGAACAGCGCTTGGTATACAGTAGGAGCTCACAGTGTATTTATATAACAAATGAATAAAAGAAAGAATGAATAGATAAGAGGTGTCCACTCATCCGAGTCCTTGGTTTTCTTCCCCAAGGGTATATTTGAGTGTTTATAAATGGGAATACTGAAAGCCAGAACAACCAGAGCTTCCTGTGCAACATGCTAGTTAAATAATATGCAATCATCAACTTTCTATAACTTAAAATCTTGACTCAGAAGAACATATATAAACATTATTATTTCTCGCTGTGATGCCTTATTTTTAAAACATTGTAATAGGAGAGACATTAATAAAAACACATAGTTATAATTTAATATAGTGTTATGATCAGAATCAAGAAGAATTGCATTCTAAATCGACACTCTCTCCCTTACAATCCCACACTACTGGGCGAATACTTATATCTTAGCATTAACAACAGACTACTACAATTATTTGTTTACTGTTTTGTCCCCTATTCACTTGAAAACCCCTAAGGGTAGCAACTATGGCTGAAACAGCTTTGATCTGCAGCATAGTGACATATGGTAGGCATTCCATAAATGTTTTTTTCAATGGATGATTCTAAACATGATATGAGTTACATAAAATATCCTGTTGGCATATTTTGCTCTACAATTACAGTGAAATTTTTCTAAAATAAAAAATCTTTATAGTCCCATGAAAATCTGTGCGATTTCTTTCGTTTTCTTGATGATACCTTTATCACTGTCTTCATCATTCCTTCCTTCCTCTATTTCTTTTTCTCTCCTTTCCCTTCCTTTTCCCCCTTTTCTTCTCTCTCTCCCTCCTTCCTCCCTCCCTCCTTCCTTCCTTCCTCCTTCCCTCCCTCCCTCCTTTCTCCTTCTCTTTCTTTCCTTGCTTCCTTTTTCTCTCTTTCTTTCTTTCTTTTTCTTTCTCTTTCTCTCTCTTTCCCTCCCTCCCTTTCTCTCTCTTTCTTTCTTTTCCTTCCTTCCTTCTGCTCCCCTCCCTCCTTCCCTTCCTTCCTTCCTTCCTTCCTTCCTTCCTTCCTTCCTTCCTTCCTTCCTCCCTCTCTTCCTCCCTTCCTCTCTTCCTCAAGGTGTGTTCTCTCTTTCTGTAGTTTTTATGCCTGAATACGCATGAAGAATTAGGGAGGGAAATTATGATCAGGCCTGAAAGATGTTGATAAAGCCAGGAGGGAGGAAAATATGGGTGCTTTAGTTTTATTTTCAGGAGAAGAAAATGATGTCAGTGTTGATGATACTGATTGCAGTACAGGAGGAAGCATAATTGGGAATGGCAAAGAGACATTTAGACAAAATTTGGGACTCCTGCAGAATAAGTAAACACACGTTCTTTCACAGAGAGGTGCACTGATGATAGAATAATTTCTCCCAGGGGAGAGATGAGAATACCATTGTTCAGGTCATTTAAGACAAACTAGAGGAGGAAAGAGGAGTCATTATTTTTAGTTTGTGGAATGTCCACAGTGTAGTTAGGCATAGGACAAAAACCTCTCCAGCCCCCAAGTTCACAGTCCATAGGATGGGACGACACTACCCGACAGTGCGTTCATCCCCTGAGGCCTCTCAGAGACATTAAGATCTCTGGCCTGGTTTTCAGGACCTTATTAACTGTTGAAGCCTTCAGAGGGTTAAGGGGGTAGGAATGGAGAAATGGAAAGGGTTCCCCACGGAAAGCGAGAGACCACCTAGTGAAAAGGGAGACAAAAGGGATCTGGACATAGAATGAAGAAAGACTGGGAATGCTGGGGAGTGTGGAATGGGAAGAGGGTTTGAAGACCAAAGAGAAAAATAAATAAAAATCAGAACCCTAGATTATATGAACATCCAGTAGAACATGGAAACATGAAAGATGAATTCGAATGGGCCAACACCAAGAGGAAGATGGCACATGTGAGGAATGAGGTGTACAGCACGGAGTGGGGAGAGGCAGCATTTAATCCAGCTCGGTCTACTCCTTCTCTTCACCCCACCCTTGACCCTACATTTCTGGCTTCGTCCTTGACTTCCCTCCTTGGTAATCATCTTGGGTTGGATATTGGTTCTCTTCCCTAGGAATTACCCCTCAAGCATTCAGGTCAATCCAATAAGTATCTACTGAGTCAATGCAAAGCCTATGACACTGTAAGGCATACGTGATAAAAACAGAACGACAAACATCTCAAACCTCTTGAGACACCAGAGGTCATTCAATCTGAACTCTAGTCTTCACTGGAGCATCACCTGGTTTCTGCCTGGCCATGCAAAGTGATGGAGAACTCACCACCACTCAAGGAAATTTATTTTATCTTTAGAGAACTCTATTAGAAAGACATTCCTCACATCAAGCCAAAATATGTCTAAATAAGATAAGTTCCATTCTCTGATCCTACTTTCGCATCTTGAAGTTACACAGAAAGAAGGCAGCAGCTCTTCTCTTTGACAGCCCTTCAAATATTTGAAGCTGTTATGTTCCCTTGAGCTTCACTTCTCAAAGCTGAACATCACCAGTTACTTTGATTGTTTCAAATTAATTCCCTTCTGGGCTTGGCCACTCCCTCCTGAATGTGCTCAAAGTTGTCATAAAATGCTTAAAGTGTGGGGCCTTGAGCTCTATGCAGTATATTGCAGGTATAGTCTGCCTATCTCAAAGTTGAGTGGGACTGCTTCCTTTGGGACTCCATTCTCTTTTAATATAGCTTATGATCCCATTGACTTTGGCAGCATATCACTGTTGATTCATATTGAGCTTATTGTCAACTTTGTTTTTGGTTTGAGACAAGGTCTCACTCTGTTACCCAGGATGGAGTGCAGTGGTGCCATCTCTGCTCACTGCAACCTCCGCCTCCTGGGTTCAAGTGATTCTCCTGCCTCAAGCCTCTGAGTAGCTGGGACTACAGGCATCTGCCACCACGCCCAGCCAATTTTTTTTTTTTTTTTTTTTTTGTATTTTTAGTAGAGATGGGGCTTCACCATGTTGCCCAGGCTGGTCTTGAACTCCTGAGCTCAAGAAATCCACCTGCCTCAGCCTTCCACAGTTTTAGGGTCACAGGCGTGAGCCACTGTGCCCGGTCTGAGAGTGCCATATATTTTCAAATGTAGATCTGTTAAGCTCGCCCACCTTTTTCATTCCTTAGAATGGTGCCTCAAGGCAGCACCAAAATGCCTTGCCAAGACCCAAAATGCCCAGCATTCAGCAAAAGTTTCTTTTTCTTCAGGATGGAGCAGGATTGTAAATACTTATATTTAATATTTTTCTTTTATTGCAGTCATAGACAAATTTGATGACCATGTCTCCTCTATCTTTATCCAAATCATTAGTAATTGTGTTGAATAAGATTAGCCTGAGAACAGAGCTCTGACATACACCCTAAGAAAACCTTCCTTCATGTTGTCTTTGATGCATTAATGAACATCTTTGGGGTTTAACCATTGAGTCAATTAATTCACCAGCCGACATTGCCTGGTGTTCTACAAGGATTTTATTAAAGAGTCTATTAAATGCCTTGATGCAGTTCAGATGTTCTCTCTTACGTTTCCTTGATCTAAAAGCCTCACAGCCTTGTTGAGTTAGAGAGCAAGACCAGCCTAACAAAGTTTGTCCTTTGTGATTACTATGGACTAAATGTGTCATCCCACTTCCAATTCATATGTTGAAGTCCTAACCTCCAAGATGGGGCCTTTGGGAGGTAATCAGGTTTAGATGAGGTCATGAGGGTTGAGCCCCCACCCATGACTCCTTATAAAAAGAGGAAGAGTCACTCCAGATCTCTCTCTGCTTGAATGACCAAAGAAGAGTCATCCGAGGGCATAAACAAGAAAGGAGTCATCACCAAGAACCTGACCGTGCTGACACCCTCATCTCAGATTTCCAGCCTCCAGAACCATAAGAAATACACATTTGTTGTTGAAGCCACCCAGTGAGTGGCATTTCATAATAGCAGCCCAAAATGATTAGGGCAGTGATTCCAGATTTATTCCTAGTGATCAGTCACCTCCTTTTCTAAATAATCGCACACCTATCTTTCAGTGATGCAATGGTCAACTTGGGGGCCGTGCTCACTTGTTTGTGCTTTTCAGAACTCAGATTAGATCCCCCTTTTGCAAAACTGGAATGCCATTTGCCTGTCACTGGTCTTTCTTTGTCTCTTCCTACACAGCTCCTGATAACATTAATAACAATATGGAGCTTTCACTCGTTGCTATCTAAATGTTTCCTGGCATCGTCATATTTTTGGCCTGTACCATGTCTGGGTGTTAGCTTTCATAAGTTTCCTGACTCCAGGGTAGAGGCGTATTTCCTTTGACTTGATCTAAAGCTGCCTGCTTTAGCATGGAAAGAAGGTGCTGCAGCATCCCTGGAATCCTCCTCTAATCAATCTAGAGCCAAACAGAAGTTCTCCAGCCAAGGAGGATCCTGGCTGGTCTTTAGGAACTGAGAGATGAAGTCTCATTCTCTGGGACATTTACAGGATCGTGCCTGGGCAGACAGGCTGCTGTGTGACCTTCACGGCAGCCCACAGAATAGGAGCAACAGGGTGTATCTAGTAGGAAACCAGAACAAAGGCAAGCTCGAATACGATACAGATGGGGTGGAGGAGTGGTTGGCTGGATTTGAGAAGAGGGAGCGAGCAGAGGACTGGCGGTGTGAGAAGGATGTTTTTAGCAGCAGTATTTTTTTGTTCATTTTCAACTAGCTTTTTGAAAGATGGAGAATGTAGTACTTGCACGTGGTAAAACGTCAAAAAGAATAAAGAATATACAACAAAACAAGAACATGCCATATCGCTCTGCCTCTCACTCTGAGGTTTCTGTTGCTAAGTTTTTTGTGTATTCTTCCAAAACGTTCTATGCATGTACAAGCCTATTTTGTATATTTTGTATATTCAAAATATGCAAAGATATACATGAATACACCATTCTGCCTTTTGCTCTTGTTTTTCAGAGCAGCTTATGTAGATTTACTTCACTTTGTTTTCGTTTTGTTTTACAGCTGCACCGTCTTCTGTCGTATGGATGTACGGTAATTTTAACAGCAGAGTTTTGAGGAAATGAAAATAGAATTTCTGTCAAATCCAGGGCATTAATCTTAAGTTTGAGGTGGAGGGAGTAAATGACAGGTGTTACCAGATTTGCTTTTCAAGCTCCCTGTATACTCGTGGGTCATGCCAACATCCCTTGCCTTAGTTTACCTAGCAGGGAGAGAAAAACAATTTGATTTTCGTGTCAAAAACCAAGAGTAAAGGCTCCTTAACTACGGGACTTAAAAAGAACAGCTAATAGAAAGAGTCCATATTCATATTCTCTTATAATCAAAAGGTGGGGTAGGGACAGAAAGAAACTCTTACTCTGACCCTGAACTGGGCTGATGCAGTTCATGTATCCGATGGGTTCCCATGAACAATCATTCGAGAACTGGGCAGGCCTGGGTTGACCTACCTTATCCAGGCCCATCATTAGCCCTGCCAGGGGTGTACTGGCAGGTGCTTAACAACCAGCTCTCCACAAAAACAAAAGTCTCAATTTGTAGCACATGCTGATTCCCATGGTGCGAACACATCCCCAGTGGCTGATTTCCGGCTGCTGGCCTGGCATCGCTGGCTGCAGAGTTGGGGAGAGATGGCATGATTGGCCCTCCCCGGCCCTCATGTGCTACCACACATGTCTGTGGACTTCAGACTCCTAGGGTACCTGCTCCCTCTGGACCCCACAAGGGACATCTCACATCTGCGAAGGGGTGCATTAGGAGAAAGCCCTTCAAAAACAGAGGAATATGGGGCCTGGCCAGGAAAATAGGGCCAGAAGGAGAATGGAGCCAGGCCTCAGAGTCCTGGAGTGGCACACTAAAGTGGGGCGAGGCCACCTTGGGCCTAAGCACTGTCCTCAGAATCTTGGGGATTCTTGGGCAACTGTCTGTGGCTCTCTTTCTCTGCTTAGCATGGACACCTCTGTCCCTTCGTTGTCATTCATCTTTGCCTCTTTCTTCCCCTCTTCTCTTGTCCCAACCCTTGTATATGCGTTGACCCTGCTGATAGCACAGGCACCTCTGTCTCTTCATTCCTCTTCCTCTTGGCCTCTTTCTTCCCTTCTTCTTTCATGCTAACACTTTTATATTCCTTGGCCCTGCTGATAACCTGCAGGCTCCACTGAGCTCTCTGGAAGCTGCTGAGGGCAGAGGAGAGAAGGTGATGTGAGAAGTCCTCATGGGGACTGGTGTGTAGGGAAAGTGGACAATCAGCTTTCAATCACATCTCACTTCTAGTCTTCTTTTCATTCAACCTTCCATCTGCAAGAAGCATCCTTGGGCTTCCCTCCTGCCCTGTGGTGCAGCACGGATCAGGATCAGGTGCAGGGAACATTTCAGCACCACTGGGCCTGGTGCTCTGCAGGTGCAAGGCCTCACCCTGGAGCCCCATTCAACCCAACCTCCAAAAGGCTCTGTGGCAGAGGCACATGCCAGACAGCTCTTGAATGTAAACAGGACCCAGCACCACTTTCTGCCTCTCTCTTGGATGTCTCTGATGGCCAGTACCCTGGCACTGATGCTGGCCCATTTCTAGTGAGTACTGGATTTGAGCATTCTGGATGTGGATGCTTTCAAGTCTCTTAGTTGGATTTTCTCATTTCCATTTAATATACTGAGATGTGCTAAGAGGTTTATCCCAGGAGCTCTGAAGGGAGTGACTGGCAGGACATCTACTGGTGCCCAGTCCTGCCCAGTATGACACTATCATGCATCAAGCATGATAGTGCTTTGTCCTTATTCTAAAGTCAAGTGGGCTCAAATAATAAGCGTAAGAGGTTAATGAGGTCAAGGTCAGAGGAATGATATCTTCCCTGCAAATCACTGTATTTGTTATCTACTACTGCATAGCAAATCACCTCCAAATCACTGGCATAAAACCACATCTTATCTCTGCTCCATGATGTCTGGACCTCAGTTGGAAGCTTCTGAAGGCTGAAATCATCTGAAGGCTTAACTGGGGCTGCAGGATGGGCGTCTAGGGTGGCTTACTCATGGAGCTGGCAAGCTGGCACTGGTGGTTGGTGGGTAGGCTCAGTTTCTTGCCACACGGCAGCTCCGAGGGACCCAAGAGATCAAGCTGGAAGCTAAAATGTCTTTTTTTGACCTAGCCTTGGACACTGTCACTTCTTGGTCACTTAAGTCAGCTCTGATTTGGTGTGGGAGCAGACTGCATGAGGGCATGAATACCTCTGGCTGAGGGTCACTGGGGCCATTTTGGAGGCTGGCAACCACAGTTACTTAGAACAGCTTACACGCAGACCACCTGACAACCATCTTGTAAATGTGTTACCAGGCAAGAGCATTCAACCCATTAGCACAAATCCATCTTCATCACAAGGAAAACAACTTGAGGCCTTTTTGTTATGTGCACCCCAGTTAGAGGGGCCAAGTGACTCATTTAAACTACTACCAGTGTACTAGGCAGTGCCGAGAGAGGCCTCATGTGGGAAACATGAACTGTATGCCGTCCTCAGAATTCTGGCATACTCTGGGACCCTGTGCCTCCCAGGACTTAATCCCAAGAAGGGTTACACCGAAGTGTTTCTACTTTCTTGTTATAGCAAGACATGGCTCTGGCCAGATCTGGGACTTTGTTACTTTCTGGCCAATGGAGTTAGGTCACACCCCCTCCCTCCCTCCCTCCATCTCCCCTTACCTCATAACATCCTCTAACTTCTGGTTTCTGTGGTTAAAAAGACAATTTTTTTTTTGTTAGTTGAAAGAGAAGGAAGAATTCTATAGAGGGGTAGTGGATGAAAGGGCCTGGGGAGGAAGATTTGGAGCATGGGAGGCATGGAAGCTGTTTTGGTGTCCAGAGGATCAAGATCCACAGGGTATGTGTGGAGGAGGAGAGGGGCGTCCTCCCCACCTAAACACCAACCCCGTGGTGTGGCTTGGGAAGCCATGACATGGCACCAGAGCTTGCCATGTTCAGCAGTGCAGCCGGATAGAGGTGTCCTTACAGAGGGCACCATGGAGCTGGCAATGCAGAGATGTCCTTCCATCAAATGGCTCATGGGCAGTGGATTTCCAAGAGGACACTTGTGGTGAATGAAGTGGTCAGACTTGTTCCTAAGCACACCCACCAGTGGGGGTCTCTGATATAATGGGAGGAGACAGGGAAGGGTCTGTCAGTGGTGGCCAAAGTCTTACCTGGGCAGAAAAGACTGGGAGTTGAGATTCAGATGTTAATATCTCTGTGCTCATTTGCACCCACAGTCTAGGGAAGCCTGGAACAGTTGGGTCTACTAAGAATACCCAGCCACCAAGTTCAATCTACTAGTAGGCACTGTGATGACACAGGGATGTTCCTCCTCACCCCTTCCTTGAAAGGCACTCACCTCTCCTTTCTGCTTTACTGTTCCATGGTCCAGTCTTGAAGACAGAACCCTTGGCTTAGTCCCTTAGGAGTCAGAGGGAAGAATAAATTACTTTGAATGAACTGAGAATCCTGAGAGCTGATGCCCATCCCATGAAATGGCAGAATTCAAGGAGGATGCAGATTAAAAGCCTCTGGAGTGTGCTGTGGACATCTGGTGACACGTGCAGAAAGCAGGAGACAGAGGGTACCCTGGCCTCACCCATGTCACTGCGGAAGGCTCCTCCTGCCTCCTCGGCTGAGCTGTGGGATACGGATGATTTTTCTGCTGTCCTGCAGGTGGCGCCACAACGTAGGTTTTTAAGCTGCTGACTGTGGTTTCTCTCCAGTGCAAGGTACAAGACCCAGCCATGGGGACAGCTCTTGGGGAAAAGAAAATGTCTCTCTAGCACCACCAGGCTCTGGTGATTTATTTAACGAGCAAATCTGGCTTTTATCAACTTAAATAGCAGCACTGTTCCTAGGCTAATAAAATGGTGGTAGCTAAGTGAAGGGAAACGTAAGGATTTCTTCTTCTCTCTCCTATTAAACTGGTCCTTTTATTCAGCCGTGAGAGATGAGCCAATACTTTTTCTGTCTCAACCCAGCAATAAACCCCAACCCAAGTCCCACAGACATAGCTTCTTTAGAAAACAGGACTCTGTGAAGCAGTTTGCCATTTAGCTTCTCCCTCTTGTGGCCTTGGGTTCAGACGATAACATAACCAGCTTCACGACCAGGCAAGGGGTCGAGGGAGGAACTCACAGAGCCATTGTCAGCAGAAGACAGCTAGACGGCCCTGCTTGAGTCTCCCTTAGCCCTCAACAGTTGGATGGGGTGGAGGAGGTGTGAGAACCAAAGGGCTAATGCAGAAACATGTTTTGAACAGTGATAAGATGCTGCCTTTGCCTGTTTACTCATGGGGTAGGGGCAAGATAGCAGAAGGCCTACCCTCCTTATATCGATCTATTTGGAAAAAAAAAAAAAGGATACATTCATCTGGAAAGTGACCCTAATTCCTTACATGTGTTTTGTACTTACCTTAGAGTTTCAAAACACCTTAATAAGATGGTATGTCCTTTGAAAGTCATTGCAACTCTAAGGGGGCATATGTGTCAGGTGATAGATGGGTATCATCAAGAGGACGTGACCTGCTCCAAATTATAAAGCTGGCCGATGGCAGCGCCAGGAGTAGGACACCCATTTTCTAACTTCCAGTGTAGAGGCCATACTCATCCCACCCCATTCCATTTTCCTAACTTAAGACAGTCAATCCAATGGGCCATCACTGAAAAAAAAAATCCTCTGCTGTTGCTAATTTGACCCTTTCTGCTACTCCCTCTGATGATGTGATAACTGCCCCCTTCAGTATGCCTTTCACTGTGTTATTCAGTGGAAGGAAAGCAGGGAAAAGGCAGTTTGAGATATGGCCCCATTAACAGCGGGAGAGCTGGCTGGGCCCCTCACCTGCCAATGGCTGCTGGTCCAGCTTTCTGCTGTATGTCTTCCTTGTCATTTGGCTCTGTTATTACTCTTCAGGCACACATGGCATTCATTTCTCTGAATGAAAATAAATGACACCGCACACTAGACAGGAGATAAAGAATAATAAACACATTTTATTTGCCACCTCTGAAAAAAAGGAAAAAAAAAAAGGTCTTTGACTTCCCGTCCATCCATCAGGAAATGGGCCTGGAACTCAAGCCATATTCACACACGCATGCACGCACGCACACACACAAACACCCGATCCGAGGAGGAAAAAGACAATCAGATTGTATTAAAAATACATGCTAGAATGACTGAGAATGGAGACAGAGCTGTTTTCTCACCTTCCCCCCTTCCTGTTGGCATTTTATGGCATACCCTGAAAGCTGAGCGGCCAACAGACATTTGAAAGGAGTTCCCCCTCCCCTGCTTTTATTGAACGATATTCCTTAAGTAACCCTTTAGGGACTTTCATGGGGCTATCTGGGCTGTCACTTCTGGGAATGGCCCATGATGATCCTGTGCAGCAATTTAAAAAGGGACACCTAGAAGCAGTGCCAGGACCAGGTGACACAGGCCTTACACGGACCTGGGGGTAAGGGCCTCCTTCAATTTTATATCTTCAGTGCCCGGCTGGCCTCCTGCCAATCCAAGACTTGCATAGGAGACATTTGGCCCTGGGCTTCCTCCATTCCAGAAGGGCGTCCAAGAGGCAGCCAGCATTGAGTGATTTTGTTATGTGTGTTTCTGGACTTCTGAAACTAACCTGATATTGTGTGCTGTGTATCTGGACTTTGGAAACTAACCTGATATTGTGTGCTTTATCTAGAGTCTGGGATTCAGGGTTTCTGGGAAGAGTGGAGCCAGATCAATGTATTCACTTAAGCCTAATAAGATAACTCCTTGCTGCTTTCTGGGCCATGCAATACTCAGCAGAGAACCAGAGACTAAAAGGACTCCACGTTGTCTCCTGGAATATCCTTTGACCAAAGAATCAAACATCTGGTTTCCTCCTCGTTCGGGCTTGGTTCATCTTCTCACTGGTGAGAGCAAAGTTTCAGCAGGCTCCTCTCTGGGTGGGCCAGGCCTGACCTACATGCGCTGCTCACCTTGGGGCCTGTTTAAGCTGTCATCTCACAGCTCGGTTCAAAGACTCCCCAGTTCATACAACTTTTATTTCTGTGAGAATATAACCCCTGTAGGGAGGTGTAGGAATTTATGCCATTATCAGTCATGTCCACCTAATAAGGAGGCTCTGAGATGTTTCGATGGGAAGGATAGTAATGGACAGGGAGTTGCTGGGTATGAGGACAGTTAGAGAAGGGACAGGAGGGAGGAGGCCAAGAGCCATGGGTCCTTCAGAGGGTCATCCTTGATGGTTGCCTATCCCAGGGAATGCTTACTGCTGAAGGTGCCACTTCCCTGAGACTAAGGTGGGAGCGGGGGATGAGGATGAGGGAGGTATGCAGAGAGTTGAGTTAATAGAGGTGGAAATCCTTTCGGTTTCTCTTGGTGGGTAGGCCCATTCCTATGGGGATCTAGGCAGAGGTTTGGGAGGTAGTGCCACCCACTCCCCATCTCCACTGCCTAAGCCAGAGCCACATGGTGATTTCTTTCTTTGGCCTTCTGTAACCACCCTGATGATGGCATGGCCTGTTCTGGATGTAGTCTAGGATCTAGGGTTTCAGAGAAGAGAGGAGCCAGGTCAGCCACTCAGTATAAACATGACTGGAAAAGTCAGGTTACCATGCCAGCTCTGGGGCACTTGGCCACTCATGTTCCCTCATGCAGGCCTGCTGCCGTCGGTGTCCTCGGCCTCTTTGGGTTCCATGTGAGGACAACTTGGTGGGGTGTTGGGAGGGGTTCTGACTAGGAATGGGTGTATTCCTCGGTGTCAGTATGCGCTTGTGTCAGCTCTGAGCACCTGAGGGTCCCTCCGACGGCCAGTGCCCAGAGCTGCACCTTCCGAGGGAGGCGACTGAGTGGTTCCCTCTGAGCGCGTGCCGTGCGCCCGGGTCACCCCTGTGTGCGCCCCTCTCCGCTCCCCATCGCCACCGCCAGGGTGGCTCCGTTCGGGCCGAGGATACCCAGGGGGTTGTCGGCAAACGTCCGTGCGGGGGAAAGCCGGCGAGCTGGGCGGCGGCAGCGGGTGGGAGCGTGTAGGGAGGCGCCCCCTGCCCCCTCTGCCGGCCGCTCTCCCTCGGTCTGGATGTCAGCCGCGAGCTCCGAGCCAGCGAGAGCGAGCCAGAGAGGGAGCGGCGGCGGGCGGCGGGCGGCGGGCGGCGGGCGGCGGGCGGCGGGGAGGAGAGGAGGCGAGGCGAGGGAGGGAGGAAGGGAAGCAGGGAGGGCGGGAGGGAGGAGAGGAGGACCCAGAGAGCGCCAGGCAGCTGGAGTTTTTGCAGCGCTTGGCCGGGCTTCAATGCACAGCAGCAACGAGCCGCGGCGGCAGCAGGCAGCCCGGGAGCTCCGGCGGCGGCCGAGCCAGAGGCGGCCCCGCTCCCTGCCCCCTGCAAACTTTGCTAGCAGCCAGCCCAGGGGGCTGGGGGCGCGCCCGGGAGGCCCGGCTCGGCCCGCGGCCGAGCTCGCCGCCGCCGCAGCGCCAGCCGCCGCCGCCACCACCGCAGCCCCGCGCCTCCCCGGGGAGCAGCCGGCGGCTCCCGCGGCCCCCCAGCCCCGGCCCCTGGGCACTGCCCGGCGAGTCCCCCTGCAGGGGTGGGGGCTGCCGCGGCGCGGCTGGCCGCTGGCTACCGGGGGGAGGCCGCTGCTGCCCAGAGAGGCGCGCAGAGGCGCCGAGAGCGCTCCCCGGCGGGTCCCCCGCGCACTCGCCGCACCGGGGCAGCGGCCCGACCGGGCGAGCATGGGCGGCGCGGAGTGACGCTGCCGTGCCCGCTTGGCATCAAGGACATTCAGCCCGCGGGGGTGGGGACGAAGGGGGGCAGCCCCGCGTCGCCACCGCAGCCCCCGAGAGCAGCCGCCGCCGCTGCTCGGTCTCCGGGGCTGGGTGGAGGAAAGGGGTGTTCGGAATCGATCCCCATTTTCCGACCTTTTTGTTGGACATTACGCCCACCGTGGACGCCGCAAGAGGAACTGTCAAGCCCTGCAGGCTCTGATTCGGCGCCCTCCGTGTTCCCCGGCTGCTCGCGGTTTCCCTGTGCCTCGGTGGAGTATTTGCGTTCGGGGCTGGGGCTGGAGGAGGCAGCCACACGCGCGCACACGCACACGTTCAGAGGAGGGCGAGAGGCAGCGGCACGGGCTCCATCTGCAGTGTCAATGCGGCGCTCCCGCTGAACGAGGGAAACGCGGCGCGTCCAGGTAAGGAGCCGGCCGGCTGGGGCGCGGGGCTGGGCGGGCAGGCGGCGAGGGCGGCGCGGCCGGAGAGACCCTGGCCGGCCCGGGAGTCCTCGGTGCCCCGGAGCCAGCCCGCGGCACACGCACACGCACACACACGGGCACACACACAGATCCACACGGGCACACACAGCGCTCGCGCACCTGCCCACGTCCCACCTGGGCGCCCGCGGAGGTGCAGCGGCCGGAGCAGGGATTTCCCGGGTGCGTTCCCCTCTTACACTCCGGCACTCAGAATTCTCTTCCTTCCCTTCCCCGGGACTTTCGGGGTGGGATTCTGTGTATTACCGGCTCTGCCTCCCACCCGGGGAGGCTGAGGGAGGGATTTTTTAGCTCCCAGCCCCTTTCATCCCTAGCTGGACTTTAAAACGGGAGAAGTCATGGGAGGTCTCCGGAGACCCACCCAGTGTCATCGCGGCCCCGTGGCCTTTGGACACCCAGGGATTTCAACGGGAGACAGACCCACAGATATTCGGACTCATATTTGGAGAGAGTGGTGGCCCAGCGCGTGGGGAGGAGGCCACATAGGCGGTTGGGGCTGCAGTTCTGTAGGGCGGCGCATATGGAACAGACACTGCGTTTCCCCAGTAAGAGGCAGCACAAACGCCTTTCTGAAGCGTGCACTACCTCTCCGGGAATGCGCCGAGATTTCAGGCAGAAAGGGGCTTACAGCATCACCGCGTGTGTTGCTTGCCTAGGGAAGGTGTGGGGGCCAGATCCTCCTTAAAAGGCATGACCTTATTCACAGCCTCAGTCCCTGCTTAGCAGCAAGCAGACAGGGCTTGGTGACACAGGACTTGGGTCCCCTCTCACCTCCTTACCCTTCCTGGGCACGTGGGGCTGCCTTCCCCGGTGCCTCCTCCTGTCACATGTCTTTCGAGGTGTCTGAGAAAGAGAACTAGAAGGGGGAAGCACGAGGGGTGTAGTCCTCCAAAAGAGGAGGCTCTCCACCCTCACGACCGCGGCGGCAGTGCCCACAGGAGGAGGCAAGGCATTCATGGGTCTGCCAGCGTCCCCCAGAGCCCGGCTGCTCTGAGCGTAGAATCACTCGCCAAAAGCCCATGTCTCAAGGTCCTATTTCCCGAAAACATTTTCATTCTTGTTCTCCCTGGCTGGAGTTTCACAGGCTGCTCATTTTAACTTTTTCTGGAGGAGGTAGGAAGTGGTTGGGATTCTAAGGGGCTTTTCCGTAGTTCCCTTCTAAGAGCAACTCATTTAGGGTTTCAGTTGTCATAGGGAGAAGAATGTGAGATCCAAATCAAACAGTATTTTGGAATTGAATATACATGTACAAGCTCCTACGTTTCTGGAGCTCTCCCTTTGACGTAGCTTTTTGGGCAACCTGACCATATCATCCCCTGCGAAAACTGAATAAGTTTGTACCCTCTGTCCAAGATCATGTGTTCGGAGTATCCCGCAAACCCACCAGTGGAAAAAATACGTTGGGAGTCTTCCAGAACGCGATGGGAGAAGAGCAAACATTCTTTTGAACAAGAAGGCCTCAGTGCTAGGCACAGAATTTGGGTTGTTTTTGTAAATCCAGAAGATGGGTGCTGAATGAAAGGGCTTTTTCAGCACCCTGACTCCACTATTTCCAAACTTTTTTTCAGCTCCTGCAAAGGTCTCTGGCTAGGCTGGGGAGAAACGCAGATGCCCTGGGAGGGAGATTGTATTCCTGCTGCGTGTTGTGTGAGCTGCCCTTTGATTGATTGAAAAGGGTAGATGGAATAAAGCAAATCTCTCACAATGGGGAGACCCCAGTAGGGGGAAGAAACCTTATTTGCTTTTTAAGAATGGTGGGCGTGTGCACGCACACACCCAGATATATACACACATGCATTCTCAGAGTCTGGCTAAATGTGGTCAGCTCCCCCAGCCATGTGTGACAATGGGGTCCACTTCTGTCTTCCTGGCTGTGGAAGAAATGGAACATTTCTCTCCACATGGCCCTCGAGGGCGTGGACAGGCAGGTCCCACCTACTCGTGCAACAGCACATAGTTTGCAACCGAAATAATGAGCTCCAGCAACAGTGGGTGCCTCCAAGGTAAACGGTCCCTCCTGGGACCTGGAAGAGGCAAAGGGACAGGGTACAGGATCGTCCTGAAATGACTGCATCTTCCCGGTAGAGCCCCACTCCTTTCTCTCCTTTCCTCCCTACCTTCTTTCCTTTCTCATGTATTTGCCGCCTCAGGATCCATCATTTTAATGCAAAGCCAGCAGTCATTATGCTGGTTATAAGCTAAACATCTGGGTTCAAAAAATCCCTGCACTTTCTGCACTTAGCATTAGGTACCAATTTGGTTTCTAGGACAAGGCAGGCATTAATTAACATCTCTGTAAAGCGGAGTATACATCATGCTTTCCTGGCTCTCTTGCCCAGCCCTGGAGCATGCCACGCTGTCATTCACCCTCTCTGCCACTCTTCTGTGCCCTTCCTTTTAAGTTCTCTGAGGTCTTTCTCACTGGGAAGGGAGTCACACTAGAAAAACCCCAGCCACGAATGCTGCTTTTCAGCAGACTCTCACTGCCTGGTAGACTGTGTTTAAGGCAGCTCTCTGGTGAGCACTAGGTGTGGGTCACCTGCAAGCTGTTCCTTCTTGCCCAATCACGTCCTCCCGGGGCTCTCCTCTGTCCTCCCAGGACTTCATCCTGAGTGCCCACTGGGATGCTGCAGACATTTCTGGAGGACCCCAAGGCAGTCAACTTGTTCCCTTTCTCCTAATCCGTGCCTTTCTGTCGCCTGCTGCTGCTACTCCCTGAAGACAGGGAAATCTGCACGGCAGAGTCTGCCTACATACACTTGGCCTCGGGATCCTTTTCATCACAGTGAGGGCTGCCGGGAATGAAGTGGGGGCTTTCTAGGATGGCAGCAGTCCTGAAATGGGAGAGAGCTAAAGGGGCTGGGTCATTAACCGCTCTTGGCTCATAGTTATCATCAGGCTTTGATGCAAAGAAATCGCAGCGGATCTCTCTCCTCCTAGCCAGCTAGGGGGCATTTCTTAGCTGCTTCTCCCCATCCTCAGCTAGAGAAGGCATAGGCAGACAATGCACATCAGAGACCTGTTGGAGCGGCTCTGTGATGGGTTAGCGGAGGGCGGCAGTAATACAGAAAACACGACCGTGATCTTGGCTGTCATTAGACTGTGCAACAGATGTGCCAGCATTCTCCTCTCTTCTTATTTGTGTCCGGCGCTACCCAATATGAACCTGGCTCAGGCCTGGGTTATGGAGTAGGTTCATTTCCCTCCCTTGACTCCCCCTTTCCTGTTCCCCCAAACTCCACTTCTCTGCCCCCACCACTCGCTAATCTACCTCTTGGCTTTGTGCGCACATCCACCAACCCATTCGCCCTCAAATTTGCGGCACTCCAAGCAATCAATATAACATGAATTTAACGACAGCTGGATGATTAAGTGTTATTTATATTTAAGAGCGGCATTTAAAAAAGACGTCTCGCTAATAAATCAAACGGCTGTTTGGGAGATGCACATGATGAGGGTAATTGGCCTATAGGCTCTACTGAGCTATGCTTGGTCCGCACAGGGCCCTGCAGACAGGACACTGTCTCTTTAAAAGCCGCAAGCTCCACTGCTCCCTCCGCAGACTCCCACCTGATCCCCTCTGGCCACCCAGACTTTCTCATTCTTCTTTCTTTCACGTTGTCCTTACTGACCAGGCTGTAGCGTTCAAGTTGTGGCAGGAAGGTGGAGCCTGCAGGGAGACTGAAGGGGGCTCTGCTGCTAAGTGGTAAGAGATGGCTCTTAAAACGAAAGGCAGGAAGGGGTCCTGATTCCCAGAGCCCAGGGCTTGTTCCTGAAGGAGGAGGCTGCTTCCCTGCGTGGTATGAAGAAGAGCTTCCCGAGTCCCTGTGTGAGTCTGTATAAGCCCCCACACCCTGTTCTGTCCTGTGGCATCAGCCTCCCAAGGGAAGAGGCTGTGAGGACGTTAGTATTGGTTTCAGTTCTTGTAAACACAGTGGAATAGAAGATGATAATTAATGATGATGGTGGCCAATATTTATTGAGCACTCATTTGGGTAGGCACTGTTTAAATAGTTTGCCTCATAGCAACCCAAATAGGCTATTACTGTCCTCATTTTCTCCAGGAGGAAACTGAGATGCAGGAGGTTAAGGACTTTGTCCCAGATCACACAGCCACTTAGTGATGGAGCCAAATCTCACTTGTGAGCAGTCTGAGCTTACGTATCACTGTGCTGCTTGCATACCAGATTGCTGCCCCTTTGGGAGGTTTGTGGGTGAGTGCTTGGGAGGAAGTTTACAATATCTGGCCCTAGTCTCTTGCACTACCTCTGTGATGCCAGGCAAATGTGTTTATTCATTAAGCCTTGATTTCCCCATTCATCAAGGGGGATGAGTTGTCTCCTTGGCTGTTGGTGGGTTATAAAATTGGATGGATCATTCTAGTAGAGTGCTCAGGTCCTGAGGGGGCCTGTCACCTCATTTGTCAATTCCCATTTTCTCCTGGGAAAAAATAAGGAGTAAGTGAATGAATGAATGGGTGAAGTCCTTATCTTTGCTTTTGATTCTATGAGGCTCTGATTCTGATAGGAGTCTAGTTCTCCCTGGTGACTGCTTCGAATTGCTGGTATTGTGGAAACAACACTTTCTCATTTCATCTTTAAAGTAGTTGTGCAAGGTAGGTATTGTTTATTCCCATTTTGATAGCATAGAAACTAAGGCTGTGAAGAGAGTTTAGGTGACATGTCCAAGGCCTCAGGTTGCTAAGGGATAGACAGTTTTTCACTCTTGAGCGAAGATTCTTTTACCATTACACAGCTCACGGTAGGTGCTTGACACTTGTTCATTCATTCATTCATTCATTACCCCTAGAGTTTCCGACTTCAGGATCCAGAAGCAGGGAAGAAATCTGTGCCTGGGGACATCATGCCATGCTGGGTGCCTGGATCCCGTGGTGGTTGCAGCAGAGACTCATCGGATGTTGGTGCCAATGGACTGTGTCAGGGGATAGATATCCTGTAGCACTTACAGGAATTTTGATAGGCCTCCATTTGTACGAAGAAAATAACTCACACCTGAGATGGTGCAGGCTGAGGTGAAGCATTAGGAATTACATCCTGATGCAAAGATGTGGGTGCCCTGAAGGAGCTCATAGGCCTGGTTGGGTTTTGTCCCACTCCAAAGCCAGGGCTAAGCTCAGTCCTTCTGGTCTGAACATTTTAGGAAACAGCCACAGGTGAGGAAATTTGGTTACTTGCCTTTTTTTTTTTTCATTTTCTCCAAAAGAAAATGAAAGAAAAAAACCTTTATCCCATGCATTATTTCTTTGACTTCTCTACACTGTGAGGTAAGTGAAGGTTCTGTCCAACTTGAGGTGGCTAGAAGGGCTGCACTTGGAATTTCATCACCTGCCCTCTGGGGCAGCAGTAGGAATAAGTGGATAAAACATTGCGAGGTAAAGTCCTGTGCAAACTGAAACCAACAGGTGTTGGCGAGGTCTCAGGCTCCCTTCTTTTCCTTCTAAGCTTGGATCTTTCCCTCCCCCTCCATAGCGTTTCCTCCATGAACCGGGATTCGCAACAGCAAATTGGATTTTGGGGTGTTTTGTCACTCCAACACAAAACAGATCACTAGCTAAGAGGATAGAGTCTCCGCAGTCAATGCGCTGAACAGAGCCTCGCTGAATCAATTCCCAGGGTCTTACAGGGTAGAGTATTTTCATTATGAAATGCGAGGGGAGAAGCAGTTGAGGAAGAGGTCACTGGAAATGTAGGAAAGGAAAACCATGGCAGCTCAGAGGTTTTCCTGGTCTTCGCTCAAGATCAGCTCCTTATCTGACATACTCACTGAACTCTTCTCAAATGAGCACAGCTGGATTTCCCTTTTGGTAATGTGGACTCTCAAACTAGAAGGTGAACCGATCATTCTTTAGCTTTGGCCCAGAGACCAAGAGGAAAGAAGTCAGCAAGTTGTGGCTGGTGGATTGCTTCCGTTCTCGTGGCGGGGTTAGAGAGTGAGAGGAGACAGCAGCAGGCATCAGGATGTGCAGACGAAGCAGCCTGCCTGGAATGTCAGCTAACGTTGCTAGAGTCAGTTGGAGTTCATTTTCTTCCTCTCCATCTCAGACCTGCCTTCCTGAAAGTAATACTTAAAATAGAGCACAGTTTCCCAAAGTATATGCTGTGGGGGAGTGACTAGGCATTACATACAAAAAAGTTTTCACAGTCAGGTGAGTTTGCAGAACCCTGAGCGTAAAGCAAAGCTAAAGATACTCCTTGCTGCAGGACTTCTCAGAGCCTTTAATATGCTCACATGGATTGTGAAATCACAAAAGTAGATCTATTGTGTAGCGGACCTGGAATCCACCGAGAAACACTGGACTAAGACATGCACTTTCCTACGTCTACTCTCAAATGTGAATAAAGGGGTGGCTTCTACAGTGAAAATTTCCACTGAGCTTTTATATTACATAAACCAAGTACTGGATTCTGGTGATTGTGTAAGCGAGAGGTTCTCAAGCAGAATTGTGTCAGGCAGGCAGAGAGTCCGTCCACCTCTGGCCTCAGCATTTGCTCAACCTTCTCCACAGCCTATCTTGCCCTTGTCTTTCCAAGGAAAGAGAGAGGTACTCAGGCATGTGTCAATTTCCTTAGGTTCCTAGATGATTCCCGTATGTCCCCTTGCTTAAAAACCACTATTGTGGAAAAAGCTAGGCTTCAGTTATAAACAGATGTAGATAACGCTAGCTAAAGGATCTTGGGAAAAGCATTTTATGTTTTAGTTTATTGTTTATAAAATGAGGAGGTTGCTTTTGGTCTAGATTGGTGATTAAACATATTTTAATATGTATACAGTGAAAGTCTCTACTCCAGTGAGATTTTATTTGGAATTCTAATGCACAGAACAGATGCAAGCAGGACTCTTCTTGTCAAAGCTATGGAGAGCCTGGGCCTTGCCCCCTCTGTCTGTCTGTCCTTCACCTCAGTCACAGCCTGGGTTCCCTAGAAAGTAGAGCTCAAGGCAGAAGCTGTGAGTTACAACTTTATTGAGGGGTGGAGTCCCAGGAAGCAAGAGTGAAGCAAAGAAGGAGAGGGAGGGAAGGAAGGAGAACAAATAGTGTGTTACCAAGCTGGCCTCGGCTTCCCAGGGAAGAGCAGCTGGTGGTTCCGTCACTCGGGAGGTATCCAGGGAAGCCTGGTGTGAACACCATGTCTCAGAATAGTCTGTGGTGGGGAGGCACAGCCAGCAGTTAATCCACGGGTCCTTCTGGTCTGCTGTAGCTCACTGGGCACAGGTCACCCCGTGAGGCATCAGCCAACTCCCCTCACTTTGGGGTTGGGACACCAGGTCAAGCAAGAGCCTCTGTGGGTCAGGTCCTAGGGCTAGGGCTTCCTTCAGTCTCCCTGCAGTAGGTATGCCAGGGTTACCCCTTCAGGATCCCAGCCTTTGCCTCTGAAGGAAGAAAAGACAGAGAGAACTTTAGGACCAGAGGAACGACAGAAAGCATCACTGGGGCCTCTCTTGTCCATCAGATACTGACCCAGTCTTCCTCCCTAAGTGCACTTGCCCCTAACCACTGATTGACGTGGGCAGCTCACTGACTTAGAGACGTGGTTCTGCGTTAGCGTGTCTGCCTGAGAGTTGCGGCTCCTAGAGGGTAGGGTCAGCCCCTGCTTCAAGCGGTCTCTTGTTTAATCAAGGACTCAATTCCTGCTTTTTAATAATGATAAAGAAGCTGCTACTGGCAGTGGCAGTGATAACAGTTGGAACAGGAAAAATGACTGCAGCTCAGAATTGGGGTGGGGTGGGGTGATGTCAGGTGAGACTGAGCAGATCTGGGCAGATACATAAATTGGGAGTCTGGGATAATGGTTTCCATGCAAGGAACATAAAGTTGTTCAGAACAGAGTCGGATGGCGAGACGGGGCAGGGTACTCCAATTAGGAGCCCCAGAACTCATGAGTCTATGTCAACACTAGTTGACTACACTGTGGATTACCCAATTTAAACCCAAAATAGAAACCGCGTTAAGAATGGGTGCCAGCCCGATTTCAGAAGGCTTTCCTAACATCTCAGGGCTTATTAAACAGCGGCGAGCCTTCCGCAGAGTGGTGTGTGACTATCTCAGGGACGGAGCGGCTGCTGGGGAGCAGGGAGAGGTCGTGATGACCCCTGCCACTCTCCTAGTTTTCAGAAATAATGAAAGCATTGAAATATATTGCAACAGGGGACATTTCTGCATAAAATATTTCCTGTAAGTCATTGCCTCTAGCTAGTCCTGCCCCTCATCAACATTTTTTACTACTCTTGTGCTTTGAAGACCCTTTAGGGTCAGGCTGGGCGGAGGACTGATGGTCATGCTGTGCCTGTGACCTCTTTCCCAGCTCTCTTGTCCATTAGATACTGACCCTGTCTTCCTCCCTAAGTGCACTTGCCCCTAACTACTGATTGATGTGAGCAACTCACCCGACCTAGAGACGTGAGCCTGCATTAGGGTGTCTGCTTGAGAGTTGCAGCTCCCAGAAGGTAGGGTCAGCCCCTGCTTCAAGCAGTCTTTTATCTAATCAAGAACTCAATTCATGCTTTTTAATAATAGTAAGAAGCTGCTGGGAAATGGCAATGATAACTATGGGAATTATGTATTTCCTTACGTCTTAGGTTGAGAGGGACCATTGCTTACTTCTTGTATACCAGAGCCTATCTTACTGGAAGCAATTGATAAATATTTGCTGTAAAAATAGAAGGAATAAATGGAACAGGACAAGGTGAAGAAGAATGACCTTAAAAATGTCAAGACTGGGGAAAGTGTGAACCAGGCTTATATGGTGGGTTCCTGCTCTCCAGCAGGGACAGAGTAGGGATCACGTCAAGTCAGGCTGGCTGGCCATTCCAGAGGATTCAGATGAACCTGGATGAGTGCAGACTGAACCCCTCAGTCACCCTCCAGCGTCTTCTGGGTTATAGTGGTCGGGGACAGGTAGGTGCAGTGGTCTCGCACATGGAAACACATGGAATTGAATTTTTTCTCTTTGTGTAAAACTCACTATGGGTTAGGCACGATAGATTGCGGGCGAAGACTAAACTGAATTTAGCAGAACATTCCAAAGACTAGTCCATAAAACCCTCCATGGAGAAAGCATTCTGTGGCCAAATAAGTTTGCAGACATCCTCTCTTTTGTTCTCTTCCTGGAGGTGCACAAGAGCGAATTAAAGATGAGGAAGACCTGTTCTTGGGAAACCTATTTATTCTTAGCCCACTGCTTTTCGGGTTATTGGGCCATGGGGATCCCTTTGTTTGGGTGTTTTTAAGCCTACTGATGTCTCCTGGAAAGAGGGTTCCATAGAAAGGCATTCTGGGAGATGGTGGCCTTCAACTGGAAGCTTTCAAGTTTTAGTTTAGTTCAGAGGTGAAAAAAGCAGAAGAATGAATTCACTGTACTGATAAAATAGGGACGTGTGACTCCAACTTTCAGAGGCACTGCCTGTCTCTTTTCCTTGTTATTTGCTTTGGGGACTCCCAGAAATGACTGTGAATTCTCACAAAACTTTAGTGACCATGGCCAGGCGGTCTGCCTTCAGGTGTGTATTTCATAAAGAAACCGTTTCAAGAAGTGTGAATACAGCTCTGACAGGTTTGCGGACATGTTTTCCACAAGTGGCACTTTTTGGTTGCACATAACAGATCAAGATGGATGTTTGCAAAATATGTGAGTAATGACATTCACCTTCTCCATTTTTTTTCCTCAGCCATACTGCTTGAATAAGAGGCTTCCATATAACTGACAAACGTAAATGTTCTTTATCAAATTAACAAAGGAAGCCTGAGTTGTTAAGACACACCTCTCTAAACTTTGGATGGTTGAAACAAATTTTCTCTTGGGAAGAGAAAACTTTGCCACCACTGGATAGTGACTAGAGAGTAAAGTCAGGCATTTCCCATGGGAAGCATTTTCACTGCATTCATCCTACATAGGCAATGATGTGTGTATGTGTGTGTGTGAGAGAGAGACAGAGGGAGAGAGAGAGTGTGTGTGAGTGTGTGTGTGGGTTGGGGTAAAAGGGGGTAGTCCCTCAATGGTTTTTGGGTTTGAATCACTTGGGGACACTCTCTGGTAATCCATATGACCAAATATAGAGCCTCCCCATACTTGACGCAGGCACCATGCTCCTTTCCAGAGTGCATAACAGTTGCTAACACACACTAACAAAATTCCCCTGACACCCATTCATAAAGCATTGCACTAGTGATTCTATCAGCATTAAACTGTTTGGTGACTGAGCTTAGAATTATAGGAATCGGAGAAATGAATTAGCAGTAAATCAAGTCCCAGCTGAGTTCGAACCCAACTGCAGTGAGTTTTAAATTAAAAATATCTTGCTATGGTGAAGCGATTGTAAGTCGAGCGCTGGAGGTCTGTCGCTCTTGACTTTGGAGAGGTGTAAGGAAAACCCTGACAACAGCTTGTATTGATTCCCAGCCATGCTGGGAAATTACTACTTCATTTCTTCATCATAAACTGTTTTTTTTTTTTTTTTCAAGAAAGGAATCCTATTTGCAGGGATACAGCAGAGCTTTGGGAGGAAGACAGGTGGGAGAGGGCTCGGGCCCATGGGGAGCTATTCATGGCATTCTCTTTGGTCCTCAGGAAAAGTCATGCGGAAGGGGAATCTGGGTCTGCAGGTGTCATGTGGTTTGTTTTCCTGCTTGGACTGTATTTGATTCTCCCTCCTGAAGGATTCGTATGGAAAAACAACAAAGACAACACTTCAGGGAAGCTGCAAGACTGTCGTGTTGCAGTGACAATTGCGGTGTAATAGGAAATCATTTATGTAAGTTACGGTGCCCTCTAAATGGAGCTTGTTGGAAATGTGGCTACAGCTTCTCCAGGCCTATTTTTGTTTCCTTCTGCAAAATAATCCCACGGTTTTCATTTTCAGAGCAATTGAAGAAGTATTATGTACTGGCCAGGGAATAGAGAGCTCGAGCTTCTAATCCTAGGTCTGCTGAATGTCTTTCAGTGAGTTCCCTCTCTGGGCTGGCCTCAATGTCTCCTCTTTAAGTCCAGGAATAAGCCCTTGCTGTTTCCCACCTGCAGCCCAGGAGGTGAGGATGAATGTGGCCGTGCATATTAAAGGGCTGGGTGAGCATCAGAAGAAAGAGTCTATTTACACACAAGGTCAAAGAAAATCAAGACAAAGAGAATGAAAACTGAGCTCAGGCCTCTAGTTACACCTTTGCCAGCTCTGGTGTGTTTGCTGATCTGGTTAGGAGGTGCAAGTGATAAAAGCCACTTGCAGAGGATCAGAAAGGAGAATGCAGTAGGGATGGCAGGAGACAGTGGCAGGGGACGGTCAGTGCAGGAGTCCAGAGGCCTGGGTCCCCAGGAGGGTCCCGATCCTGGTAGTAGCAGGTTCAGTTGGGGACTGCAGAAAAGGGTTCATAACATCCCTCAATGCCTACCTTTCAACAAGCTCCATACACGTATATTTGCATATTTTAGTAAGAGAGGTTGCTATGATGTTATGAAATATGTAACCAATTGATTGATCAATCCATCAGTCAATTCAAGCAATATTTATTGAGTGCCTACTATGAGCTAGGTACTATGTGAGAGTTTGTGCAGAGATGAAAGATCTACTTCCACCATTAGGGAGCTCAGGGCTTAGTATGGCCACAGCATATGTGGGAATAGGGAATTTACATGCAGTGTGGCAGGAAGTGAGATTGGGGCATGAAGGAGGTGCTCTGGGAATAGGAAGAGGAATACCCATCCAGTTATGAAAAGCAGGACATGAAGAAGGCCTCCTGGAGAAGCAGAATGAGGAGCAAGAAGAGGGGGAGGAGGAGGAGGAGGAAGAGGAGGAGGAAGAGGAGCATCCAATTGAGTTTTAGAGGTTGTTTGAAAGGATCCCTTAGGTTGAATTTGTGAACTCATAAGCAGAGGTCCCACGTGGAGGAAGCAGCATGGGGAGGTGAGAGCACAGCCCTCGGGGTCTGCAGGAGATCAAGGCAGAGATGGGAAGTGGGGCAAGCACCACGGCAGAGGCTGCACCAGGACCATTGTCAGTGTCCGGCTAAGGGATTTATCCATCAGGCAGCAGTCAGGCCTTGGGGAATCTCCAAGGAAGAGAATCAACAAGACCAGATTTGTACTGTAGCAAGGTTTGGTGGAGAACAATTGGAAGGGAGGCTATTGCAGTAAATCAGAGCATCCTGAACCAGGGCTGATCAAAGGTGATGGCAAAGGAGAGAAAGGGGCCGATCTGAGAAGTACATCATAGGAGTTGGCATTGACGGTGGATATGGTGGTGAAGGTGGTGGGCAGCAAAGAACAGGGAGTGGGGCCGTCCTGCAGGTGTCCCACCTGGGCAGCTTGTGGGAGGCGATGCCGTTCGTGGAGCTGGAGAAATCTGGCCTGGGACAGGTTGTCAGGGGTGAGGTGGGGTAGGAGTGCTGCAGTCTTTTCTGGACAAGATGAATTGAGGCACATGTGAATTTGCAGGTGGAGGTGACATGGAGGCCGGCAGATACAAGGCTCTTGTGTCTCTGGCAGCTTCATCTTCATGCTTACCTAATGCTGTTTACTTCTGGTCCCAGTTGTAGACTTAGAAGTTCCTTTTGGGATCTGGCAGAAACTTGACAAAGAAGCAAGAAGATACACATAGAGATTCTTACATTTTTCAAGTGGTTCATGTTTCGATGTAAACATACTGTCTTGGACAATGTACTTGAAATTGTTCTGAATGCATCCTGGGTATTCACCTTCCCTTAGGAGAGTCCCACTACTTTCCAGTGGAAAAAGAATGGTCCTGGGAGGTCGAGTAGCACTCAGAGTGCTATGGAGCAAGCTTGGAACAGAGCACGCCTGGACTTCTGTTCTGCTTGTTCCCTTCCTCGGTGCGTGTCTCCAGCTTCAGTGAGCACGTGCTCAAGACAGTGTGGTCTAGGGAAATGAGCTCCACCATGAACTAAGAGATTGATGATTAAAATATTGACCTTGCCTGCTAGGAATAATGTCTTGTTGGTCTAATCCTACATTCTGGGAGGTAGGACAATCAAGGCCTGCAGGTATGACCTGGCCGCTAGATAGGATTGGCTTGGTTCAGGAGTGTCAAGGAATGCCTTTAGGTGGGTCAGTCCATCTCCAGGCTCTACCCCCTGTTTCTTATATCTTTGCCTCACGCATCTATGATGAAGGTATTTTTAAAATACCAGACACAGCCTAGGGCCTAGTAAGCACTCAAGCAGTATCTGTTCTCTCTCTTTCCAATACGTAGGAAAAAAATGAATGGGTTAGCATACTAGTGACAGGTGCTTTGCCTTCTGCAGGGGAGCTTTATAATTTAGTGGTCTTCATTTGTTGCAGGAGGTGTAGACAGGGGCTCCTGTGTTCCATTACAGTGTTCATACCATAGAAACTGCAGAGAACAGGCCATTGGTTTGAGCAGAGTGCTAGAGAGAGATATATCAACTTCCTTCAAGTCTTCCAGATGCTTTCAAACCCCTGTGCTGCTGTGGAAGGTAGTGAGACTTGGGAGTGGGGAGAGGCCCCAGACAGTGCTTGGCTTCTGACTAGCCCCAGCATCCTTTAGACCAGTTCTTCAAGACGGAGGGACCCAGGGAGTTCAGGCCCGAAGTGTCTTTAGCTGCAAAATTGCAGTACAACGTCAAGTGAAACGATGGATCTACTTCTCTGAATTGCTTCTGGGCATCTCAGAGCTGCTAATAAAATTGGCTTGTACTTTGGGTTGTCTTGTGGGGAGAAACGGGGGGCAGGGTAAGTGCTTTTGAGCTCTAACCTTTCAAAAACCCCACAGACATGGCAGGATTTCTGTTCATTCCTCCTCACGCCTCTTTTCCCAGCCCTTGTACATTTTATCAACTGCTCTCAGCATGTTGTATATTAATGGAGCTGCACTTTTGGTGTCAGGGAATTCAGCAGTTTCTCCCAGCTTATCTGGTGGCACATTGTTTCCTTACTAGGAGGCAGAGGGCAGGGCCTGGGACTCTGAGAAGTAACCTAACCACAGTGATCTGTGGTCAGGACTGGAATAGAGCAGTTGACGCCTCCTGGGGGTGTCCTCGTTACATCCCCTCACCATGCCCCTGTCCCCTGCGGGTGAGGCCTTTGGGATTGGTGTGCTGAGCCCTCTCCAAGGCTGTCTCAGAGCCTGCAATGAAGGTAGGGAATCCCTATGCTTTCCCCTTTCCTTGTACCACCTTCATATGTTTTAGTTTAGAGACTACCTACTGACCTGGGGTCATGAGATATTCTCAAATGGGCTGCTGGTTTTATGCTTGGATGATTAGATCTAAGAGACTAGGCAAAGGTGAAAGAGGCAGGGCGCTGACCCTGTGCATGGTGTCAAATTGGACAAAGAAT
The DNA here is from genome assembly GCF_030222135.1 of Aotus nancymaae. NCBI lineage: Eukaryota > Metazoa > Chordata > Mammalia > Primates > Aotidae > Aotus > Aotus nancymaae. Next base: position 24,505,873 of record NW_026988413.1, read on the forward strand.
CTTGGCTGTCGTTGGCCCCAGGCCGAGTGCTGGGGGTGGTGGGTGGAGAGTGAGCTTTGCTAAACCCAGGCCTAATTGCATGAAGTTGCTGGAGCTCATTTCACTCTCTTTCATTCCTTCTTCCATGACTTAATACTAGCAAGGCCAAAGCCTTCTTGGCAAATCCTTAAAAATAAACTAATTAAATAATTTTTCTAAACTGTATTTATATTTCTGTCAATCATTATTGAGCGAAATGGTATTTTATTTACATCTAGGATTTGCAGCAATGTAATAGAAGTTCTCTTGTTTTAATTTGACGATGCTCATTTTCGGAATGTTCAAGAGAGCTTTTACAAAAAAGCTTGCAGAATATCACATGACCAAATATAGAAAATTCAGTTTGAAAAAATGTCATTTCTCCAGCACATACCGTTCTGAAAGAATGGCATTTTCACCTAAAACTTATATTTGAAAACTTTAAAATATTGCTATGTATGGAATGGCATTTAACCAGGTAACAAATTTTACAAGTAGACTTAGCCACATACCAGGCCTTAGCCAAGTCAGGGCATTTTTGTGTGAAGACAGTAGTATACGTACAGACTTTCTGAAAATTCAGCCTGCCAAGAATTTCCTGGTAATATATAATTTATTGGCTTATATTTTCAGTATTTACATCTCATATTCCTACTTAATTACAAGCTTCTTGAAATTGTCTTAGACACATTTGCAGTTCCCTTTGGACTCAACATTGTTGTGTTGGGTTGTTTGATTTTTTTTTTTTCTCTCTCTCTACCTTAAACTTGGTTTTCTGAGCTTGAAAAGAGACGTATTTGAATGGTCGGACAGTAGAGGGCATTACACATCCTGAAACAACTGTGGATCTACAGGAAGTGGGAAGTAGCTCTCTGGGGAAGTCTGCAGGCAGTGATGTCCATGTCTTGGTGTTTATTCTTCCATACGATTATCGTTTTTCATCAGCTGATGGTAAACAGAGCACCTAACAAGTTGGGCTCTAGACCACAGACTTACCATAATGCTTGGTAGGCACAGAGGAGCTGCAGATAACATCCTTTCCAAAATGAAAACTCCATTAAACTTGGCTGGCTTCCTGTTGTCTTTGGTCAAAAGGTCCTAAGGTTTTACAAAGGTGAAAACTTTTTAAGGTAAACTAAAGGAAAATTCAAGGAGACAAAGAGGTTTTTACAAGGGCACAAACAGTTGCTCCTTGGTAATTGATTGCCTATCTTTATGCCCCCTCCTTCCATTTCCTCCATCTTCTGTGAAGAAAATCTTAAGTTGTAGGTTTTGATAAACTCTTCTCCCACCTTTTTTCTCTGAGCCAAACATCCTGGCTGTGCTGGCAATTTGGGAGCTTTTGCAGGGGATGGGAACAACTCAACTTCAGTAGCACGCGATGGAGGATTCTTTGTCTTTTCACTGCTTTCTGCATTGATGGAGAGCTCATTACTGTTCATGGTGTAGGTAGGTCTGACTCCACATCTGATTTTATGGCTGATCACAGGTGCAAGTCACCATCTGCAGGAGGTGTGGATAGCAAAGCCCAATGTCAGAATTCATCCGTGTGGCAGGCTTGCTGGGCAGAGGCTCCTGTAAGATCTTGTGGCAGCCCCCATCCCACTGCTGGTTCGTAACCAGTGGGTCTCTAAGCTTCTCCCGCCCTCATTGTATGTGTGTTTTACACAAAATTCTGCCGTCTGATACTTTATCCATTAATATTTTTTGAAGCCTAAAGTTTCAACTTATGTTTGTCACTTTCAGTTTCTTTTTGGGGGTCCAGTTTTGACCTTGCTTCAGGCTGCTAAGGTATTTAAACTTTGTGCCATTCCCATCAATAGGTTGAGACTTACTCTAATATTAAATGACTTCTCTCATGTTATCTAATTTGACCTTCACAAGTCCTGGAGTCTGTCAGTTGCAAATTTGATAAATGTGACTCTCAGTCTTCATTCAAATTACCAATAAAAGTACAAAACAGTGCAGAACCAAGGATAGAACCCTTTGACGTGGCATTTTCTGAAGAGCTTCCCTTTTGGGTTTGACAAATAACCATTGATTCACTTTCTTTAGGCTCCAGAAGCAGGGGAGCACCCAGGACCCAGGATAGTATTTGGAGGCAGACAGGCCTGGCACTGCAACCCAACTTATGCCAACTTGGCCATGCCTGATGGGCAGATTATGTGGGGACTCACTTCCAATGATTACAGGCAAGTGAAAGCTGTGGGCCTTCTCCTCTACAACCTTCCTACAAAAAAGCAAGTTGCAGACTCAATTCTACCCTACCTACCAATCTTTGTTAGTAACCAGGCACAGAAATAGCCATACAACCTGTTTTTTTTTTTTTTTTTTTGAGATGGAGTTTCGCTCTTGTTACCCAGGCTGGAGTGCAATGGCGTGATCTCGGCTCACTGCAACCTCCACCTCCTGGGTTCAGGCAATTCTCCTGCCTCAGCCTCCTGAGTAGCTGGGATTACAGGCACGCGCCACCATGCCCAGTTAATTTTTTGTATTTTTAGTAGAGACGGGGTTTCACCATGTTGACCAGGATGGTCTCGATCTCTTGACCTCGTGATCCACCCACCTCGGCCTCCCAAAGTGCTGGGATTACAACCTGTTTTTGAAGCTCAGTGTGGATCCAGCTCTCTGCCTTAACTAGTGTGTCAGGGAAGAGTATCAAGGTTTGCTGATGTAGTGGGTTGCCTCACACCCGCAGGTGGACGGCCAGAGGACGCAAGGGGCATGCAGCAGGCAGAGGCTCCCTCTCTGGCCCCAGGGTGTGGTAAAAATATTATCACTTTCTGCAAGTGTCAGGAAGTGAGAAACTTTGGGAAACACTGACTTAGTAACTCTGACAAGTTTATTTCAAGGAAGATTTATTTAAGGCAGATGTGACAATGTGGTTGCAGGTTTCATCTCGCCTTCTAGTGGGATTAGAGGACAGCATCCTTTGAGAGATGAAACAGACCTAGTAGGACCCCTAGGCCAAGAATGGAGCCACAAAGGGCTCTAGGCTTGCCAGATTTTTGTACCCAGAGGGCAGAGATGTCTGGATGGCATTTTTAACCAACTATCCATCTTTGACACTGCTTAATTTCCCGTTGATAAATTGTTTCCAACATCTCTTATGCTTTTTAACAAACAGCGTAGACTCTGATACAAGACTTTCAAAGGCTAAGTCACCAGCCCTGGTTAGTTACAACACTTCAGATGTTGACTAACCATTCTTGGGTGGGAATTGGAACTAACTTACATTATATCACCCTGTTTCAGCTGATGCATTTTAAAGTAATTTACAGACATCCTCAAGCCTTGGCTACTCAGCTATGTAGCATCAGCATGTTACCTGTCTTCTCTGATGTTCAGTGTTCTTATCATTAAAAGAGTAAAACAAGAGACTACTCTAACAATTAAGCGACATAATACATGGGAAATAGCTTGCACACTGCTTGACACATATTAAGTGCTCAATAAATGGAGAGATAATATTATTGAAAATTGTTGCCTGGTCTTCAGATTCCTAAACCTCGTCATTCTGTTTCTTGCCACCCTGTGTTGGGTTAAAACACTTCAGTTTTCTTGGTTTATAAATAGTCACATCTGTTTCTAACACTGGGCTTCAATGAGCCCACTGCCTTGAGGTTCTATAAGCAAACGGGAAGGGAGGAAGAGCAGGTGGCTGGTCTCATTGCATTAATTCTAGCTCTCTGTCAGAGTATGACCTCTTAAAAAAGATTTAAAAATATTTGTAGGGATTCCTTTATTTTTGGAAGACTCAGAATTTTCCTGGAGTCTAGATTTAACAGCCACGTTTATATATTCAATCTGTGCTCAGATCAGCCATCCACATGTAAACATACATTATTTTTATAGGGCCTGCAGCCGTGATATCTTAGATAATGTGTTTTTCTTGCCAGGCCATGGTGATGGGTAGTTTTTTTTTTTTCTTTCAAGTTTACCACCCAAGACTCTGAATTTGGTGCAGGGAGAGCAGATAGGAGACTCTTGGCTCAGAGCAGTGGCTAACCATTAGTGATTATTGCCTGGAGCCTACCTGATAATTATGCCAAGCATTGCAGGATGCGGCATCTGCTAATGTTTGCCTGCAACAAAGTCAGAAAGCGGAAGTGGTCCATTGGAGACCAGAGAGGTGTGTTTAGTGTACACGGTATTTGCATACTTGGATGTCCTCACCTACTTCCAACAGGGGATGTTTATGAACACAGCCCATCTCCGCTGTCTTCAGCCCCAGGCCCTGGCTTCCTGGAAAGATAGCCTTAAACTGGCGAGTAAGGCTGGGATTCTCCTGTGTGGTTTTCATCATGTACAGCCAGCCAGCCAATCAGAACCGTCTGCCCTGCGGCACACTGGCTCAGAGCATGCTCGATTCTCCCGGGCATCTTAGCTTTGAAATCAGTGAAATCTCTGCATGAGGACGAACGATTAAGCTGGAAACATTGCATTATTCCCAGCAACACTCTGGCTGAGGGAGGAAAAACCACTGGTTCACTGTGGAGAAAGGTGATTTGCCACTGTGGAGAGGGAACAAAAGCTCGGAGAGTCTGGAAACGGAGCGTCAGTGTATTTTGAGGATGATGGGACCTCTGTGAGCAGAGAGTCCTGCTCTGGTCTTCTGGAGATGGTCTTTCCAATGCATAGCACACCATGGGGAGCTTTGCCATTGCTTCTCTGTCCCCTAAAGGAAAAGGGGCACCTTATTGTCACACTGTCCCCCCAGGATCCTTGTCACTGCCATCCTCTACTCTTCCTCCCATCTACAGTGACCACAGGCCCTGTGTTTACTACAACGGTCTGTGGGGTGAGTAGGTGTCCTGATACTTTTGATTTGAAAATAGTCATATCTCTGTCTCTGTCTCTCTCTGTCTCTATCTCTATTTCTGTCTCTATCTCTCTATCTCCAATCGAGAAGTAGTTGAATTTTGCCCCAAGTACTTGGGTATCTCCTCTCTACCTCTCTTCTTCTTTCTTTAGAGAGGGGCTTTGGTGCTATACACTGTAGTGTGTATACCTGTGAGCTGAGAGCAACTAAGAGCTGACATTCCGCTCATGTTTTATTGGTCAAGGCTTGCTGCATCTCCTAGCTCAGGAAGGGTTGCCCTTTTCTTCCCTCAAGATGCCTTCTGTTTACCAAGTTCTGGCCAACCAGAGAGGAAGGACAGCACTCCCTAATTCTCAGTAAATAACCATGTAGACCAGTGGGGACCCTGCTGTTTGCACCCTCTCCACTCTCTTCTGTTTAGCCTTGGGCCACAGAGAAACAGAGGTGATGGGGGAGGTGCACTAAAGTGTAGTTTGAAGAAAGAGAAAGCTTGATGCTTGACCCTCAGAGACCATGTTGCAATGGTGGACTTTCAGCATGTCAGTGGAGGGAGTAAGATGTGGACTGGGAACTTTGCTAGGACCTCTCAAACCACACAGGAAGATCCTATGAGTTCCCACTGCTCTAGGTGCCTGTGCTTCAGATTGAGCACAGGGACAGCTATCTCTGGCACCTCTTTTGCATTTAATTTTCATGACTCTGTCAGGAAGCTCTCCCCATGGGCTGATGACCATCACCCCTTGGCTTTTCTGATGGGTCTGAGGAGGTCTGGGGGGCCTGGAGATCCTTCTGACAGTGTTATGAGCCTCCTGGGGCAAAATACCATTTGCAGTAATGTGGGAAATAGCCTAGGGGCTGCTGAGAGCTGCTGCCTCCTGCCATGTCCCCACACTTCCTTTATGTGTGTCCTCCCTGTCATTCCAGGAAATGATGACCTCAGGGTGAGCAGGTTGCAGGCCACGCCTGTGGCTGGCAGAAACATATTTCGGGACACATCTGTGAGGCTTCTAGATCATCCAGGTGGAGATGTCATGCCAGAGCTAGGCATCCAGGGCAGCAGGCTCTCTGCCTGTGAGGTCCACCCAGAGAGACTGGCTTCTCCAGCAACCAGAATTAGGAGGAGCTTCAGGTTCATGGCATGGGAACCCATTACACCCCAGAATCCTGAGCCAAGCATTCTAACTGCTAAAAAGCCAACCCCCTGCCTCCTGGCAGAATCACCCCTAACAGGGCTTATCATGGGCAGTACTGGCCCCTAGACAAGTTTTTTCTGAGTTTCTTTTATCCTAACATACCTTCTACTTCAACCAGTATCACTGAGCTGGCTTTGGGGTGAGGGTTGCAGGTACCTAATTGATTTTATACAGAGGACATTTCTCCTGACATTAATCTTCAAGGAAATAAAGCCCATTTTTCTTCTGTCCAGTGTTTTGTGGTCCAAAGGGGGTGTGTCTCCAGATGAAGGAAATGTAGTACCAATGCTAATTTGAGATCCAATGAGCAGGGGTTGAGGTAATCAGATACCATTTCAGCTGGAAACCTCACACCTGCAGAAGGATTCTTTCTTCTCACCTTCCAGAGTCTTCTAGGTATGAGGTGTGCTACAGGAAATTGGGAGCTGATGAAGGAGTGAGCTGCCCCATTCCCACCCCCAGGGCTGCCTGTAGAGTCCAGACACTTCACTTCCCAGTGCCTAGCACCTTGGGGCAAAGGTACTTACAGCTACTGCTTGTGAACCAGAATTTTTGAAGTGAGGGTAAGACTAACAGAGAGCCCCAAACAAGTAACTTTCACTGTGGCTTCTTTTTTAGACCAAGTGTTTGCTGAGAACAAAATCAACTCTCCTTCTTTTTCAGAATTTTAAATCAAGATCTAGGAGTCAGGGCTCTAGCACTGAGGTTCTGGGTAACTTTGCCAGCTATGATCCTGGACACCATCTCTGAATGGCTTTTCCTGCCTCAATTAATGTCTTCCTTGCTCATCACATTAACTCTCACTGGGAGCTTTCCTGTCAAAGGAAGGAGGTGGAGCAAGCACTTAGCTTTCCATCTACTGTCAACTTTGGCTGCGCTTCAGCTGCATGTGTGGCATTGATTTTACATGTCCCTCCTCAGCAAACCTGCTAATAAGATTCTTTTCTCTCCTCTCCTTCTCCCCACCTCCTTCATCCTGGCCCCGACTCCTGGTCAGACCTTGATTACATGTCTCATTGATTCCATTCAGCTATTTAGTAATACACTAATTAGTATGTTCGTTTAAAGGAGAGTGACACTGCTTTTTAAAAATAGATGTACAGAGGTGTAGGTTAATGGAAATCTCTGTTTATTTAACATCTATGTCTGGTATGAAGAGGATTAGTTTTGGATGTTAAAAGGACACAGGGGTTTTTCCGGGGCTTAAATCATGTTAGCTGACAGTCACACCCTATGAAACGTGACACCTAGAATCATATTTCATTTTCCTTGAGTGATCATAGACACTCCAATATTGGGGTTAGAAAAACTAGAGGGCAATTGAGAGGGTACAGGGCTAGTGGTATTAAGTCTTTGGTAGACAGCTTTGATTGTGTATGAGGACTGCCTGGCTCTTGCAGCCATCAATGAGGTATACTTAGTACTCTGGCTGTAGGATCCAACTTGAATGTTGTAATGAAAGGTTTGTGAATGGAAAAGCATTGCTTTTCTATTATAGTCTTGTTCTTTTTGTTCTTGAGTTGCTTACTATAATCATGGTTGGTTAATTCTGTAACAAACCACCACAGTTTAACATGGGTTAGTATGTGGGGGGATTTTGCTCCTGCAGTCATTCAGGAACCCAGGTTCCTTCCATGTTGTGGCTCCACTGTCCTGTTGAGGGCTTCTCAATTTCCCGCTGGCTCTTCTGTATCTGGTCAAGAGAGAAGGGAAGAGAAAATCTGTGAAGGAAGCTGCTGAGTGCTCAGGGGACCTGGGTGTGCACCTATGCTCTCTGTCTCCAAGTTTGGCAGTGCTGGGACTGCACTTTGAGTGTGGGAAATTGTCAGGAGGCTGCTGCTGTGGTCCAGGGGAGAATTGATGAGGACTGGACTTGAGGTACTAAATGGAAGGGAAGGGAGAGGCCCAGAAGTGTGTTTTGGTGAGAATTAGATGAGGCAGCTGAGGGGCATGGAGGACCAAGTGGATGGTTGTGCTCTACAAAGGGAGAAGGAACAGGTGTGTTCCTGTTTTTGAGGAGCCATGTTTGAAGTGTCTGTGGGACAGCATGGAGATGTACTGGATGTGTGAGTGGCTAGGAGGTCAGGGGAAGACGGGGATTGAGGTCTGCACTAAAAATTGGATGAGGGGCTGTAGGTACAGATATGGTCATTGCAGCCCAGTGGGCTGGGTGATTGCAGCACTGGGCCAAGGTGGACTAGTAGGATCCTCAGTAGCAGAGGAGCTAGACTCTTCCTTTCCTCCTCCCAGTAAGTCTCTCAGACGGAAGCCATGAAGGTGGGGAGGATGGGGGAGGTTAATTGTGTATAGCAGAACTCAGTGCCTTGCAAATACAAAATAAAGTCATATTTTGGTTAAAACTCAAATTAAGATGATTTTTTAAATTAGTTGAGCTGCACTCAGATCCTCTTTAAGTGTCTACTAATTGCCTCCTGTAGCTGAAGAAATGGTGACCCCTCCCTCTCATTGCTGTTCTTCCTGTTAATCCAAGCCTGGAAGAGGTTCTTCCCCAGATTCCTTCCAGCACAAAGAGATCAGGCTGTATATTTGAATACAACTTTTTTTGATGGGTCAAGGGTTAAAAAGGAAACACAGAGAGTAACTCACATTTCTTTAAAACGTGGCCACTGTAGGCACGTCCAGGCTTAAACCTGTTGTCACTTTGGGTGCCTCCTGCCCCACTCCTGGGCATCCTGATCCCTAGAGGAAGGGCAGTCTCACCACCATGCTGTGGGGTTGGGGGTACTCTGAGTTGCAATGAAAACCCACATTCCAGTCCTCATTGTCTTCCTAGGGAATGTTCATTTCCTTCAGGTTAACCTTACCCTTGGGTAGCAGGTAAGGTATCGCCCTAGCCTTAAGGCACCCACAGAGCACCTGCAGCAGAACAGCATTCCAATATGGTATATTCCCCAAAGTCTGGGTTGGTGGTCCAAACTGCAGCTGGATCCTGGGCTCAGCACAGGTGAGGATCTCACCCACCTGTGCTGTCTTCTTCTACCTATAACTCTACCTCTTTCAGACTATAACTCTTCCTCTCTCTACCTAATGTTCAAACTGGTTTAAACTATAACTCATCTGTCTTTTCACAAAAATAAGCTGAGCATTCTGAAGTCATTTTAAGAAAAAAAATCCAAGCCCCCATGCTGCTCCCCAAACAACAAAGAAACAAACAATCCCCCCGCAAAAGGGAATATTATAGATGTAGCAGTGACTTAACCTAAATAGCAATAGACATGACTGCCGAGGAATCCTCCCTCTATTTGATGTACTTTGCCATTTTCCGGAACACCAAGGAGCGTAGTGACTCAGGCAAACGACTCTCCCAGAACCAAGGAAATCTGCCCCCAGGAAGATTTTAGGTCCACTCACTTTTAAGGTTATTCCTGCATCTATGGCTCCAGCTTTTCGAAATCTTGGGAGGATCCAAATGTATCAGAGTTACTGGAGTTGGGACCCAGGATTTTTTTTAAGTTCCTCAGGTGATTCTCATGAGTAGCCAAGTTTGGAATCATTTTCAGCGTCTGAACTAAGTGGTCCCGTTCCTACCAAGACATCTCAAAGAGTGTGAGTAGTTAATAAATATTTTGCAAGTGGAAATTATGTTCCCCGGGATTCCTGTTTTCTTAGGTGGGATGATGATAGGGGTGTTACCAGAAGGGAATCCCCATCCAGACCCCAACAGAGGGTTCTTGGACCTCACACAAGAAAGAATTCAGGGCAAGTCCATAGAGTAAAGTGAAAGCAAGTTTATTAAGAAAGTAAAGGAATGAATGGCAAGTTAAGAAAGAATGGCAACTCCATAGGCACAGCAGCAGGATGAGCTGCGTGACTGAGTATATTTACAGTTATTTCTGGATTATATGCTAAACAAGGGGTGGATTATTTGTGAGATTTCCGGAAAAGGGGCAGAGGTTTCCTGGAAATGAGGGTTCTTCCCTCTTTTAGACCATATAGGGAAACTTGTGGATGTTGCCATGGCATGTGTAAACTGTCATGGTGTTGGCGTGAGTGTCTTTTACCATGATAATGTATTATAATTAGCATATACAGAGCAGTGGGGATGACCAGAGGTCACTTCATTACCATCTTGGTTTTGGCTGGCTTCTTCACTGCATCCTGTTTTATCAGCAAGGTATTTATGACCTGTATCTTGTGCCAACCCTTATCTCATCCTGTGACTAAGAATGCCTAACCTTCTGGGAATGTAGCCCAGTAGGATTCAGCCTTATTTTACCCATCTGCTATTCAAGATGGAGTCACTCTGGTTCAAACACCTCTGACAGGGGTACATCGTACTGTTCAAACTAAGAAAGAACAGATTAAGGTTTAAAAGCTACATTGGGTATTTATTGGAACGTTTAGGAGAACCATTGGTCTTGGTCTAGGGTGAGAACGTGCCCAGCTTTGGGTCAGAGCACCTTTCTCTGGGCCTGGGCCTAGGAGCAGAGAACTCAGGCTGCCTGGCAGCCTCCCTCACTGTTGTCGGTGTTGTCCACTTCCACGTCCCACTGCTGGGCTCTCTCCACCAGGCAGAACCCCCTCATTCATACAAAATGGTGGGACATTTTTTAAAAAAGCAAATAAATAAGAACCTTACTTGTACCTGAAATTGCCCTAGGCTCATCTGCTTATCATAAATCCCTTCTCAGTCATCTTGCAATTAGAATTAAACTCTACTCGGAATTACTTTTGCTTTAGGATTTAATTTGATTTGTGACGCGGGCTAGGCGAGTCTAGAACTCCACTCCCTGCTGTGACAACTAAGTGCTGTTCAACAACCAAGACTCTCCAAACCCCTCACAAACCCCACTAGATTTGGGACGTGGCATTCCTAGAAACTCTTTTGAGGCTTTCCAAAGCCAGGCTTTGTCTCTCTTCACTCTCTCCCCACTTGCAGCCCTGGAGTGAAGCCACCAATTCAAAGGGCTCTGTGTGGCTGGGTGTTTTCTTTGGTTTCACGTTTTGTTCGACAGCATTAGATCTGCTAGCGTTCAGACTCCCTGGGGCCTGTGTGTGCGTCACTGAAGACTTTCTGTCCTAATTTGGTCATAGTGGTCTTGGGATCTGTAGTTGTGGCTACAAAGAGAGGTGCTCTCTGCTTTCTTGCCATCCCAGGGCTCTTTTGCAAACCGCTGCATGAAGCTGAAATACAGAGCCATTCAAAGAATAAAAATCTAGGCCACCAACAAACTCTGTTGTTGCCTTCACAACCCTGATTTGATTCTCCCGGTGGGTATATTTGTGGGGTCCTAATGGCTTTGACCGCCTCCCTGTCTTCTCTGTGGTTCTGGTTTGCCTGGCTGTTGGAACGTCTGTCCTTTGATTCTTCTGCACGGTAGTCAAGAGTCAGAATCCCTGGTATAGTTCTGCACCCCACCAGGAGATCCCAGGAGGAGCCCCAGACAGTTCCCAGCCTCTCCTCTTGACTCCTACTACCCACTGGGTCCTTACCCATGGCTGCATGCACTCGGGAGCGCCCTAGCAAAGAAATGGATGCAACCACATTGGCACAGAGGGGCTGCTTGTTAAGTGACATTCAAAGACCTAGAAGCTTAAGCAGAGATGTAGATGTGGGAAGGTTTAAGAAAGCAACATACTGTAGGCTTCAAGGTAAAGGCTCTGGAATCAGATTTAAGTTCAATTCACATCCTACCACTTTGTAGTTTGGGCAAGTTACTTAAGTCTCCCTGAGACAATGACTTTACATGTAAAATGGGGGTGACGGTACCTTCCCTACAGGTTATGTGAGATGACATGTGTGAAGCGGTCAGCACTAGCACTGGGCCCAGAGCAAGCATCACTGAGGAGCACAGCATGGTGTATCTTCCTTTTGAAAGGATTTTTCACTTTAAATTCTCTCTGTGAGCTGGAATCAGGGAAAATATCACCATGGAGCTAGCTCGCTGTAATTCAGTTTACTATTTCAAGAGAGGAAGTATTTAAAACGTAGATGTATTTTTCAGACCACTTGTAACAGATTAGCATCCTTTTGGGCTCCCTTTCCTGGAGTAGTGAAGCCAGATGGGCCAGTTTGGCGTTTGACTTGCATATTTTCATTTTGTGAATCTCATGGGTTGGACCCATGATTTCCGAGCCTTGCTTGTCCTCAGATTCACCTGAGGAACTTTTGAAAGTTATAAATTCCCTACCTTCATTCCAGACTGGTGTAATCAGAATCAACAAGGGTGTTGAGAGCAGCGGTGGGGATGGAGAACCTTCTCAAAAGGGGCTTAAGGTGGATCTGATAATCAATCAGTTTCGGAAGCCCAAAACAAGATTACTGTTCACCAGTGGGGCATTTGTTTCAATCACTTCTATTAATGCTGTTTCTTCTCCCCTCTGCTCTCCAGTGTATTATTAAAAAATCTTAGCACTCAAGGGATTACCAGCACCCGCCCCCTTCTGTTCCTGAGTATCTGTGTCTGGTTGCGAATTAACTGGTATTGGCCACATGGATATATTAGATTCTGGAGATATGCTTACAAATGGCTTTCACCAGAGTTCTACTTTCTTTGGATTTAAAAAATTTGACTGGTGCATTGGGAGTTTCAGTCTCTCAGTTCTTACATCCCAACAGGATAGCATATTGAACCCACTAAGGCTGTCAAAGCAGGAGGGAAGATCTAGACCATATGAAAGGGATCCCTAATACTTGCCCCTTCTTAGATGCTGCATTTTTTGTAGTCCTGCAAGCATCTATTCCTGCATTTCCACATCCTACCTTTTTTTTCTGCAGTGCTACCATTGTTTTTCATTCTGAAGATTAGTTTAGGGAGTAGGTGAGCTTCTATTCTTGAAGCTCTAGCTAGAGGCAAAGATCCCAAGTTCTTGGGTGGCGGCCAGAACATCACAGAGGGGAACCAGACATAGGTTAGGCTAGTCAAAGGCACCCATCTGAGCACCATCTGGGGTTGGGGTTACAGCCAGTCCCCTGTTGGACTCATTAATGATGACTGTGATTATCAAAGGTGACTGACCACTCAGCTTTAGTCAGTTTTTGGGGTTGGTTGGTAACTGTTGGTCCCCTTCTTAGCCTTGAATGTGCAAAGTTATTTTATCAGTCAGCAGGAATACACCCAGCCGCCTCCTGCAGGGTCCAGGCCCACAGGTGCCTGATGACTGTGGTGGATGGTGTCAGCCAATCAGTCAAACCTCTCCCTACTCCAGCAACACTGAGTTTTTCTTGGCCTCCTTTACCCTATTACACTTCTTAACACCTTAGTTTCAAATTATCTTTCTCCTCACTTTTTGTTTTCTTTCCTGCAAAAAACAGGAAACTCATCCACTTGCTATTTTGCTTTCTTCTGGAATAAAGTCATTTGGAGAGAAACGTGAGCACATTTATATGGAGGATTCTCCTTGGGGGCTGTGTCATGAAAGAAAAACCTTGGGTCAACCCCTTGCCCTGCTCTTGGGTGGCAAATGTATGAGGATTATTTGACAAGAAAGGGATGCCTGGCTTGTTTTTCTCATCCCAGCTCTCTCAGTTCAACAATTCAACAAGCATTTGTAGCATGTCTTTTATGAGCCAGCTATTGTGCCAGGTGCTGGGGGTACAGTGTGAGTGGCAAACACGGTCCTACCTATAGGGAGCTGAGAGTCTATTCCTGGGACATTTTTGTTCAGCCTCATTGTGCTTTGATAGGTTTTCCAGGCCTCTACCCACACCTACATCCTGACTTCCACTGGGGAAAATTAAAGCTGTCCACAGGAGCATGTGAAGTAACTGCAGGAGGTAGGGTCCTTTTGAAAGAATTAGTAGGAGCTTTCTTGAGGAAGAGAAGAGGAGCCCAGAGGACACTGGGGGAGGGGTGGTCATCCTCTTAAATTCCAAGTCTGAAGTGAGAGAGGAGTCCTGGGATAGAATAGGTAGAGAAAAATACATTTGCTTTTGCAGATCTTATTGCTTTGGTGTAGACAATAAGAAAGGCAAAAGCAAACGTATTGTGTGGTGAGCTTTGCCTGGTGTGGCTGTACTAGTCCCCTCTGTTGTCGCACAGGCTCAGTTCAATATCAAGCTCAGTCCTTTATTTATGAAATTATATAGCCCTTCCCCAAGTTACATTTTACTTTGATTTCATCTCTAAGGTCTTTACAATGAAAGTGAAAGTTTATTTTTATTTTTTCACAGGTAGCTACTTTTGATATTCATCCATATACATGTAAGGGAGGAAGGGGAAAAATATCTGTAGTACATGACAGACATCTAGGCCAAGAAAGGCATAATTATTATTTAAAGGTTTGCATTTCCACTGCATTCAGACCCTTCCTAAAAACCTGGGAAGTTAACGCTAATGGGTACCTTTTCATCACTCCATAGAACCAATGGTGAGAATCCTAGGAGCCCACATGGATCACCCGTCACATAGTGACAGGGTGTGCCCCTCACCCTCTGCACACTTCAGTCTATTTCTGTGTGCCTCTTCTTTTCTCTGGAACTTCCTGGCTTGTATTCCAATACTCTAGGACCTCTGATACTAACAAGTGGCTCTGGGAGTTTTCTCCTTCCTCAAAACAAGAATTGTGCTGTCAGCCAGCTTCACTTAGAGAATCTCTAATATCACAAAATGGGCTGCCCTCTGACTCTCCAAGAGGTTATCCCACCTGCCTGATTGTAGTGACACCATATCTAGATGTATTCCAGGGGTAGACTCTCTATTCTCATGTGAAATCGTCTCTCCTCTGGGAGGTTTTTGGGTTGGAGAGTGGCCACTGTCCCTCACTTCAAACTGAGATCTTTTCTTTGCACTGTCTCATGACAGTGGGTGGGTTGTGGCTTAGACCTCATTTATAATCTCTTTCCCTTGGCTGAGCTACCCATGTTCAAACCCTCACTGTCATCTTTGATTCTTCTTTCTCTTTCAACCCCACTCTCAGTTAACTGGTAAATCATATCATTTTACTTTTCTCTCATTGTCCTTCATCTGGTTTTCTTTCCATATGCTGACTTCTGTCTCTGTCCTCTAGTTGGTGTGCCTCACTCATGCAATAACCCTGGACTTCCCATCTGTTCCTGTCTTCCTAGCCTTGCCACCACCCCAGCCCTCACTCAGATAGGTTTCCTTCTTCTCTGAAAGTTTGATAAGAGGGGTCAACTCTCCTTCCTGATTTTGGTCTCATCCCCCTCTAATCAGTTTGGCACATAAGTGCCCAATTCATCTTCCTCAAGTACAGTTCCCAAGTAGAACTCCTTTGCTTGAGAATCTTCAATGAATCCCCCATAGCTTATTGAAGATCCTTCCTTTTTAGCCTAGCATTCAAGTTTATCAATGTTTTGGAATTGGCCTATTGTTTGGGTTTGTCTTTTATGTCCTCCCTGGAACATTGAACAAAGTAAATTCAATGTTCCAGTCAAATCATATACCACTTGGGAGATTTTTGCTTCTGGTAAAGGCAGAACAGCTAATTCAGACTGACCTTCCTACTGATAAAAATTCAGAAAGTGGAGAAGATATTTTCAAAAGCATGCTTGAAGACACATAGAAGCTAGTAAGGTGGTAAATATTGAAAGGGCCAAATTTTGGAAGAAGTTGGAAATCAAGAGGTTAACTAACCAGAGGGATTAGGCTTTGCTGGATTCTAAAGAGGCATCAGAGGGTCTAAGCATTGCATTTGACAGCATCAGGGCATTAGAGGACACAGGCTGGAGTCCAGGGCCTATCAAACATGGGAACATTTTGGGTTGGAACTACAAGTAAATCAGCTTTTGCAAGTCATGAATTCAGGCTTTGAATCCCTTGAGTAGCTAAGAAAAATGACAGCTTCCGAAATGGGATTAATGTTACACTACGTTGCAAGTCAGTTACCTGGTAGAAGCAAACAATACTATCTGGAGGAAGATACTTTATCCTAGTCATCACATTATTTCTACAAAGAAATCTTTGAATACAATGTCCAGCATGTAATCAAAGATAAGCTGGCACACGAGGAAATAAGTCAACATGACCAAAAACCAGCAGAAATAATAGATTCACAGGTTTTCTGGATAATTTCCAGTGCAGTTATCAGACCATAGATTTAAAATAACCATGCTTACTATTTTCAAGAAGAAATAAGACAAGGTTACAAAGTTTGGCAGCAAACTAGAAACTATAAAAGTGACATAGTAGATTGCAAACAAGAATCAAAAAGAAATCCTGGAACTGAAAAAATACAGCAACCGAATTTAAGAATTCAATGGATGTATTTTAAATAATTTAGAAATAGCTGAAGACATAATTAATGAAGTAGGGTAGGGGCAAATGAAATCATCCAAAGTGAAGTATAATAAATACAGAAAAGGGGGTAGGAGACATTGAGGATACAATGAGAATAGTCTTATCTATTTAATTGGATTTCTACAAAGAAAGAGAAAATGAAGAAGTATTATTTGAAGAGGTAATGACTATGAATTTTCTAAAACGAGGAGAAAATGTCAATACAGAGATTCAAGAAGGTCTGTAAATTCCAAGCAGGGTAAATAAGAAGAAATCCACATTCAGACCTGTCATATACACACATAGAAAATTGAAGACACATTGTAGGATTTGTTATTTCTTGAGTGAGTCTTTAATTTTCTTGCATTTGTACCTTGGCATATACTATTCCTCCACCTCCTCATCTTCATCTGTTCAGATGTTACCCATTATTTACCAAGCTTTATCTGATAATCCTCCTGTCTTTACCTCCAACTGGATTTATAATTAAAATTATCAATAATAACTGAATGTCAACCACATTAATCCTACTTGTTTGACTATTGCTATCATTATCAAGTGCTTACTTAGTTCCAGGCATTATCCTTGGCACCAGTCACACATTATTTCTTTTAATTCTCATAAAACTCAGCAGAAGTTACTACACAAGAAAACACAAAGACCACCCAGCTCTCCTCTGAACTTGTCTAGCATTTTACCTATCATGTACCACCTATTTCGTTTTCTTTTTTGAGATGGAGTTTTGCTCTTCTTGCCCAGACTGGAGTGCAATGGTGCAATCTTGGCTCACCTCAACGTCCACCTCCCAGGTTCAAGCAATTCTCCTGCCTCAGCCTCCCAAGTAGCTCGGACTACAGGTG
The DNA here is from genome assembly GCF_030222135.1 of Aotus nancymaae. Classification (NCBI taxonomy): domain Eukaryota; kingdom Metazoa; phylum Chordata; class Mammalia; order Primates; family Aotidae; genus Aotus; species Aotus nancymaae. The sequence continues at coordinate 24,522,965 of NW_026988413.1, forward strand.
CACGCCACCAAGCCCAGCTAATTTTTGTGTTTTTAGTAGAGCCAGGGTTTCACCATGTTGGCCAGGATGGTCTCAATCTTTTGACCTCATGATCTGCCCACCTCAGCCCCGCAAAGTGCTGGGATTATAGGTGTGAGCCACCGCGCCCGGCCCCTATTTCATTTTTTTTAAAGCATCTCTTCTAAACATGCATTACATTTTCCTGGAACTATTATAATTTGTATGTGAAGCCCATTTTATCTAGAGGAAGTGCTTAGCATCTGGCTTTGCTCATGCTTAGTAGGTACTCATTCATTTGTTGAGTGAGTCTCTCATGTGGCTTACCTGGCTTGTCCCTGAGATGCCTTAAATGCTTGCGGATCTGTTAAAATCTGAGCAGATGCAACAATAGAAACGGAGGCCATCCCCACACCTTATCATCTCTGCCTGCCTTAGTGGCTCCCATTCACACGTTAAATTGAAAGCAGCAACCCATGCTCTATTTAAAGTGTCCTCGGAAACAGTACTCAAGTGTGTAACACAGCTATTTCACTGACATGGGCTAAGTATTTATGGAGAAGTTGTTTTTCCTCTGGATAGGGGGCTTTATAACCAGAAGCCATTATATGACACCTACGTGGATGTCAAAAGGAAAACAATGAGAAAACCTCTACTAGTTACTTACATCTCTATCAAGACATAATCTCCCTGGTTATTTTCTCCATCAAGCTGTCTCTCTTCCATCAGCATCCAAAGATCACAAAATACGACCTGGGGCCAGTGAAGTTGAAGCAGGAATTGTCCAGAGCAGAAAGAATAATTGCGGTTTTCACCATTAGTGTTCCAGCACCGGCTCTCTCTGGGTTTGTTCACCAGCTCAGCTTGACAGCTTAATGGTTTGCGGGGCAAGGAACATTTTAGCACAGTCAGTTGCTACTGTTATGGGGAGGGGGAAATTGGTGAAAGCACTAGGTGGGAGTCTCTAGAGAAAGGGGCTATATATGGGAAGAGAGGTGTTAAGTTAGGGGAAACGACCAACTTCATCCCCCCACAGTTCTTCATCCAGTGCTTCAGGAAACCTGTGAGTGGTGCATGCTTTTGTCTGCTGCTGTTACTTTCCTCCCCTCTGGCTCTCTGTCTGGCACTTTTTCCTTGGGCATCCTTTGAAATAAATCTTTATTGATTCTACTGATTAAATTCATTCCTTGCATTTTTGACAGCCAGGATTGTTAACTTTCTGAACAGTACCAACATTCTCCTCTCCTCCTTACCTCCCTCTCCCTTTCTGAGTAACAAATAATAAACAGCCCAAAGTATTTAAGAACAGTCCACACTATACCTTCTGCTCTCTTGACCCAACATCCATTTCCTGCATGAGTTTTTGGGGAATTGGGAGAATTCCTGCTAATACCGTGTTGGAAAATGTTTGCCTGGACCCATGGAACTGGAGATCTAGTCCAGGTTTACTAAGCAGTGATGAGAGCTAGGGCAATTGAAGCAATTGCATGTTAAATGAGACAATGAAATATCTAGAGTGAAAGCTGGCCCTCACAGCACCCACTCTAGGACTTAAGCAGGAAACGTTTCCCGTGAGACTTCCAGCCCCCCCACTGCAGTTACTGTGATTGTTTAACGGATTCTCCACGCAGAGACAAGGTGCATGCTCTGGATAGCTCCAAATCGCTGGGATGATCAGTGTTTCTCAGTGGAGTTGCTATTGGCATTGGAAGTAGGATACTCTTTCATTATGCAGAACCGTCTTGCACAGTGCAGGAGGAGCATCCCTGACCCTCTGGATCCTAAAAGCCAAGAGCAGCACTCAGTCAACCACAAAGCCTCCATACATTTCTAGATGCCCATGGGGAAGGGAAGAGGCCCCAGAGGAGACCTTCTGCAAGTCTGGGAGAAGGAAGGGCATTGTTAACACCTTGCCTTCAGTTAACACTGTGTCGTTCTCTGGGGAATGGCTGCTAAGATATCTTTGACAGCTGAGTGACCTTGAACGATTTCTTTCAAAAACTCCCTAAGCCTTCACTGAGGTCCTTGATGGTTGCCTGGTGATCATAGAAGAACACATCTCTCAGGTTTGTTAGGAACATTAATATCAGCAAATATCTATGAGTGTTTACAATTTGCTATGCACGTTATATGCAGGGTCTCATTTAATCTTTGTAACCAGCCACCCCATGAAGTAGGCTCCATCATCATTCCCATTTTACACATGATGGAACTGGTTTTGGTCCCACCTTAGGATGCAGAGACTTCAGTGTATTACTCAAGGTTGTGCAGCTAGCTGGACTATTCCATAGGTCAGTGGCTTTTAAAACTTCAGTGTGCTTCAGAACCTCCTGGAGGGCTTGGAAAAAGTCACAGACTGCTGGAACCCAGCTCCAGAGTTTCTAATTTTGTAGGTCTGGAGTGGGCCTGAGATTTGCCTTTCTAATAAGTTCCCAGGTGTTGCTGCTTGGGGGACCAATAGCAAGTTGAGAACCACTGACTGGAGCCTTCCAATTCAAAACTGTAAGTAATTTGGAATGTATGGTGAACTCTGGGAAGACAGGCAGACGGTCTGGCCCTCTCTCCATGTACACACAGCACACTCATCAAGGGATATTATATGGCTGGTATGTGGTTTTGGACAGGGCACAGTCCCTTTGGCAGGTTGGGTTGTGCTTCACTGTCAATCTCTTGAGACTCACTGTGTCCCACAGCCCTGGGAGGGAGAGGCAGGGTCCTAAGTAGGCACAAATAGGTGCTGGGGCCTTGTAGTAGGAGAGAGAAGAGCAAGGTAGGTGAGGGGGTGACGGCAGTCACAGGGAAACAGGCAGGGGCTGGGAGGTTAAAAAGTCATGGAAGATGTGAGTTATTACAGGATCCGAGACGTACTCAGGAGCTTTAATTATTTCTACTGTGTTTGTATTTTCTGTGACTATCAGATTTTCATTCTCTGTTTTTCACAATGTCAACTTGGGCAAAGAGGAGCCAAAGAAAGGCATTTCCCTTTTTTTTTTATGAAAATTAATCGAGATATTTAAAATAGGGCAAACCATAATTTCATCCGAATATAAATGTATGCACGTGTTTCCAATGAGTTATCTATCAGTTATCACAAACAGCAACAGCAGAAAAGTCATTTTTAAAAAGCCATAGGCTTTTCCTTGCCCTTAGCTGTAATAATGCATCTGTTTTTGATTTCCTCCAGAGCTGTATTTCTGTCCATCACCTGTGTACTGGCCCTGTGTTTACCACTCTGGTCCACTCCTCACCCTCTTGCTCCCCTGGTCTTTTGGAGTTTGTGACATTGATTTGAAATGGATGGTGAGTGGCAAGTGAGAGCAAGTGAGATTGTTAGAATTAAGTTCCAGCTATACAGTTTTCTAACATAGCTATAAGGTCCTCGTTGCTGTTTGTGATAACTGATAGGAAAGGGATTTTCTTTCCTCTGTGCTTGGGGCAGAATATTAGGAGGGGAATCAAAGTAAGGGAAGCCCAGAGAGCATGGATAAGGAGCAAGGCAGCAACCTGCAGCATCCAGGCTCTCCTGGCCTGGAGATGCTTCCAGTCGTAATATGATATCCACTGCTTACCATGCACAGGAGCATGTGCTAAGCACCTTATCATAGTTGTGAGGAATGGATCCTATTTTTGAAATCCATTTTATAGATAAAGTAAGTCTGAGAGATTCAGAAATTTGAGAGGTGTACACAATGAGCAAATGACAGAGCCAGGCCTGGAGCCCAGGGCAGCCTTAGATACAGCTGGCACCGTTAATGCTTTTGCACTAATGCTCACATATAATCTTGGTGCTTACTCTGTCAGAATTCCTGACGGTGAGGATACTTCAGTTCCATTCACCTTGCCCAGATGCAGGTATTCCCTTCCTGTGAAGCTGGTGATGCTCCAGGCTTCAGACTGCCTTTGCCTAAGACCTTGCTGGTGAACTTGTGCTGATCATATAACCTCATGGGACCTGAGTGTCTCCAGCTGGGGAGCACCAGGACTCCTTTCCTCTCTTGCTGGGCTGTTGTGTGGACACTGACCTGTCTCTGGGCTCTTGAAAGTGGGAAAGGGCTCCACTGCCACCCTGTGTCTGCAAGCCTGGTGCACATTTCTCCTCCTCCATGTGGGTGGTGGCATTGGGAGGACTGGAGAAGGGGAAGCAAGAGAGGACAGCGGTTGGATTGTCTGATCCTTTTCTTGGAGGGATTGAAATGTGAGCAGGTCTGGGGTCGGGCAGGATCACTGGAGCTCTGCATTACGTAGAGATGTTGCTCTGTGCTGGGGGATTTTCCCCTCTGCTGGTTTGATAAATGATCCCAGGCCGGGTGTCCAGGCTGAGCATGTGGGTCGTGGTGGCCCCCACTGCCCGTGCACTTCCCCATGAAATTGACAACGGAAGGTCATGGCTTGAAGAACGGCTTGATCAAGATAAAGATTATCTTTTTTTTGAGAATTTGCCATCTCCCATTCTTACCAGAGGCTTTGCTATCGTTATGGATTTGACACCTCACTCTCAGAGGGCCTGGCTTCACTTCTCTCTTCCTCTCCGGCCTTCCTCACTCCCTCTTCCACGCAGCACGGTAGAGCATGTTGAGTAAATGCCTCCCACCCTCTTCGGGGTCTGATCAGGCACATGTGCCTCGGTGTTTGTCTCTAATGAGGGAATCCTAGCTAAAGCCCTTAAAGGGGGTCTTAGCTTTTTTGAAATAGTGCCTTGGGTGCTGAAATGACCCCTTCAGGGCATTGGATGAACTGAAAGTATTAAGGCTTCTTCCCAAAAGGCTACTTTCATTGTTTCAGGCCAAAAAAAGAACCACCAAATCTTATCATTAGATTATTAATTCCACCCAGAGTTTTCATTTGTTGAGTGCTTGGTAGGTGCCAGACACAGCCAAGAGCTCATTTTAGGTATCACGTGGTCCAACCTCCTGCCCTGGGGTGGGGGGTGGGGGGTCTTGTGCACAGGAAATGGGCCCCTGGCTGCTGCCTGGATCTGTCTGGGGCAGCTTGACCCATTGCCGGGCTGGCCCTGTGGGCGGCAAGTTCTCAGAGAAGATCAAGATCTCTGTCTTCTGACCTCCACTTGAAGGCCCTGCTTCTGCCCTTTGGAAGAATCCAGAAAGAAAGTTTGCTCCTCCAGGCAGCAGCCCCCAAGTGCAGTTTATACGTAACCTGTCACTTCAAGACTTCTTGGACTTCTCTAGTTGCCTGCTTCCTTGTCATCTTTTAAAACAGCCTAATGCCCCTGGGAGGAAGGTCGACTTAGCAACCCTCCTTGGCAAGAAGCAGAGGCTGACAGAGTGGGGACTCAGCAGTTCATGCTCAAAATAATCCACTTTTCTTCAGAAATACTTTGCTCGTGACTATCTCTTTCTGCCCTGACTTCTTGGAGTTGGGACCTTGGACTTTTCAAAGTCAGCCACCTCCTTAGGGCAGTGTCTCCTTGCTTGGGGGTGGCATATGGGTCTCTGCTGTTCCCTTAGCTGCTGGACCAGGCAACTCCATGGCTGGCTCTGGGATTACAGCCCGCCAGCCTCTCTCTGCAGCTCCTTGTGGCTGGGTCCTCTGGGCTGATTTGCCCAAGGACTGGTTGTCTAATTAATCTCCAGGTGTCTGGAGCCCCGGTAGAGCAACCTATATCTGGCAGGTTTACTCAGAGGAGAAGCTTGGCCGTGCCGCGTGGGGGCCCTGCAGGGGCTGAAGGAAGCCTTGTTCAGAAGCCTCCTCCTTCCTTCTGCAACGTTCAGGTCCTCGTTCTGTTTGCTGAGACCTTGATGTGTCAGTGGGGTGCATGCAGAGGTGGAGGTAGGCTCAGGGAGGGGAATTTAGTCTTTGCCCTCTGTAGTGCGCAACTTCTCCCTTGGTCTGTTGCAAGGGTCAAGATTGGGATAAAAGGATAAAAATCAGTCACTTATAGGGAACAACAGGAAGAAAAACTGAACTTACTAGAGAGAACAATGTAACAGTCATAATGATGATAATAACTGCAAACAGGAATACAGCAGCTACTATGTGTTCAGCACTGTTTGAAGTATTTACACTTATTAACTCATTTAATCTTCGCAAAAGCCCCATGCAGTATGTCCTATTATTACCCCATTTTACACACAAGGGCCCAAGGTTCAGAGTAACTCATCCAAGGTCACAAGACGGAGGTAAGTTTTTCTCTAAGTTTGGCATGCCTGATTGCTGTGGGAAGCGGAAGAGAGGTGGGGAGCAGAGATTCTGGAGCTTGGATTGGAGTCTGGGCTGCAGGCTTTAAAATGATCTACTCTCTGTGAAACCCAGTTTTTCCCTCTGTCTACTGGTAATAAGACCTACCTTGTAGGGTTGTGGTGGGGATTAACGGAGGTGATGGGGGTCAAGTGTACAGCTGCATGCCTGGCCTGTGGAGGTGATGGGGGTCAGGTATACAGCCGCGTGCCTGGCCTGTGGTAAGTTCTCAGTAATTAGCTCCTGAAGACGCCTTGATTTTTCAATCACCGGGAATAGATCTTGCCTGTGTGGCCTGCAGAGGGGATCTTGGCCAAGGTATAAAGCATGAGCCTGGGAACAAAAGGATTTGGGTTCTCTTCGCTCGGGGTCACAGTTTGCTTTTGCTTTCTTAGTGAATTGATGGGACAGTGAGGTGTGGGGTATGGGGTGGCTGCCATTGAGGTAAGTGAGATGAATGAGGGTCCTGAATACCAAGGGACCCTTTTCCTTTTCTCTGGAGCCCCAACTCTACCGCTGATATGAGGAAGAGGGTAGGTCGGGGGATAGGCTCGTTGGCCTCAGCCACAAAAGGCCATTTGGCTTGAGCTGGGTCTTGAGGTTCTTGAGTGTGGTCCCCTCTTGCTGTTCTCTAATGGAAACCCACCAACCAGGCCACAGCCCCTCCTCTGCCTCTGCAAGCCAGGATAACCCTCAGCAAAGTGGGGGAATGGCGTTTGGTCTGGGATGTTTTTGGCATGTGCCTCCATCCATTGGGCATTGTCTCGAAGTAAGTGAGTGTTCATTGGGAAGTTCATCATTAATGATGGTGAACATAAATCCAGATATCAAAATAGTTTTTCTAATACTTTTGATTTCCCTTCTCTTTGGATATGGGTGATTTCTGGTCTGATGAGTTGGTGCTGCAGCTCGTAATATGGATGATGAAGAGCTGTACTAGGCATCGAGGGATCACCTCTTAATTTTCTTATTGATTACCAGTGCCTGCATTATTTATGCGTTATTTTCTATCCATTTTCTCCTGATAGGAAGCCCTTAAAGCCACTTGCCTAGTTTTTAAAACACTGGATTACTGAAGTGAAATAATGCAGTAAATCATAAGTTTCCTGAATTGGCTCAGATATACTGTCATATCTTGCTAAATACCAATGGCAGACTAAGGAATTGGGGCCCTGTGCCAGCCTTGGCATCATGGTGCTGTCTGCTCTCAGGCACCTGCAGGACCTGCGTTCCTCAATGCACCAGCCCGGTCATGGCATCTGTTCTCTATATCAAATATTAGGAGGGTTGTTATATTTTACTCTTTTGAGACACAAATAGATTTAAATAGAAGTTCTAGCATTTTCTTTCCATAGCTCTTCTTTCGGACACCACTAAAATAAAAGGCTTTGGGTGCCAGCCAACCCAGTGTTCGTCCCATTTGCTTCAGCTTCTGGCTGCTCTCAGGCTACAGGCTCTTTGTGCCTCCTCACCCCATTCCACCACTGTTGAATCTGTGCACACACAACCTCATGGGTAGGCCCCTGTGGACAGGGCCCCTGGAGCCAGGTTCTCAGCCTCTGCACCAGGCGCAGATATGTGGACGCCTGGGTAGGGAGGGCTGGGGTGGAAGGAACCTCAGGTCTCTCACTTGGCTTCTCTTCCCTCCTACCCTCTTCTCTCTTGGAAGTTGCTGCTGTTTCATGGGGCCTCCTACAGAGGGGAGGGGGTCTGATGGTGGAAGTAGTTTGTAAGGGCAATGGCCCTGCAGCTGGTGACTTGGGGAGCCTTGGAGTAGAGTCAGGGAAGATCTGGAATTGCTGATTGGATTTCTTACCACATATCCCTGTTCCAGCTAAGCAGTCCTGTATCCTCTCCTCATTGAAGCTGACCAGTTTTCCATTTCAGTGAGTTTCTGCTCCCCTCTTTTCTTTACTACACACACTCAAGCTGCAGCTTCCTCTTCACTGGCCTTTTCTTTTCTTTCTCTTTACTGGCTTTGGGAGTTCTCATAAAGCAGTCATTTTATTTCCCAGACTCCCTTTCTTCAGGCTTCTCTCAGCCCCCAAGGATGTCTCTCAATCTCATTGCCTCTGTTGCCTGGTGACGTGTTCACATGATAATAATAATAATAATATCCTTATTCTGTCCTTTAGAGAAACCCCACAGGGGTCTGGTTCTGTGGGAAGTGGCCCCAAACCAGAGTTCTTGGTTACAAGATGAGGGAATGAAGTGGCCTTGTTCATGGAGGTGGGTTGGTATGGGGTGGGCTGTGGCTCCAAGGTGGGCAGCGAAGGGAGGAAGGGCTGGGTGCGGGCAGCAGGCAGGGAAGGGAGAACAGAGCTCTTTGGGCCTGCAGCCTGTGTGCTCAAGAAGCCTGGCTTCCGCTGATGAGAACTCCCCGAGGTGGGCACAGCAGCTGCAGCTTCTTAGACTAGCAGAGCAAAAGGAGAACAGAGGCCCAGAGCTTCAAATAGAGAAAAATGGTTTTCTTGTGGAGCCAAGGCCTTTTGTTTTAAGTAAGCACAGGGGAGTCCTGATGTGGATGGGAATCTTTGAATTATTGGAAGACGCTTGGGATGGAAAACTGGGCTGAGGCTGGCCTCTGTGGATTCCGGGGAACCCTTTGAACAGGGGATGTCTGGGGACAAGTTAAATCTTTTTATGTTGGGGGCTTTACACCTCTCCAATTCCTGAGCTTGCATTCCACCCAAGGATTTGGCTACCTGTGATGGGACCTCGGAGCACTGCAAGGGTGGCTTTAGGGGGCGATTTAAGGTGACACAGTCCTGATCTTTGTTCCTCCTACTCTAAGTGGGTGTTTGCACTGTGCTGAGTACTGTGCATGAAACTGAAAATAAGAAGCATATCTTCACCTTAACGGGGTTTCTTTAGCAGCAAAGGGAATACGGGTATAAACGTTATGGCAAGTGCAAAGTAGAACATGGTAACGACAATGTGTGTACAGATTCTATTATTCTGGAAATTCAGGGAAAGACAGAAATCCCTTTGGTTTGAAAGTTAGGAGGGATTTGTGGTGGCGGCAACCAGTTCCAGGGATTGCCCTGCTTATTCCTCATCACAACCTCCAAGGAAGATCCTACTGTCATCTCTGTTTTATGGTTAAGGAGACTGAGGCCTAGAGGGACTAAGTAGTCTCAGGTCACATTTGTAAGTGTAGAGATAGGGAAGGAAGGAGTAAAAAGGAATCTCAGGTAAAGGGAATGACTGGGTGAAGGCGTGACAACAGGCAAGTACAGGACATGCATGGGCAATAGAGAAGAAGTTCTGTTAGAGTGGAAATCATGAAGCCAGATGATGGAGACTTCAAATACAACATTAAGTCTGTCCCTCACTCTGCAGGCAATAGGGAACCATTGAAGATTCTTGAGTGGGAGAGTGGTATGATCAGAGAAGATGAATGGTTTGGCAAGAGGAGAATCTGCAGATGTAGAGAACATTAGAGGTGACTGTAACAGAACATGTGACAGAGAATGGTATGATGTCACATTTTTTCAAACAAGGCAGGAAAGAAAATTTTCTTTCACTTTCATAAGAGGCAACTGATTCCATAAGAATGAAGAAAAAGTGACCCATATTCTAGTTCCTCCCAACTGCATCCACACATTTGTACCTGGAAACTTCCTAGAAATACGAACTCTGATACCCCACTCTAGACCTATGGAACCTGTGTTTATACAAGACTGCCAGGTGATTCTGAAGCATGGTCAGGTTTTAGATTCTGACCCCCAGGCTAGGCTCTAGTTATTTTTGTCCCATCCTTTTTCTGTCTTCTTACCGAATTTATTTGGCACAAATGCCAGTTAGTTTTTTAGATCACTCTAATGCCAGTTTGTTGGAATGGGTAAAAGTGCCTTTAACACCTTCAGACCTGTGTTGACTTTGAGGGAGGTTGTGGTTGTGCAAAGTTGGCACCTGGAAGCATCTGGATCATTGGGGTGATGGCTTTATGCTGTACTGAAAAGAGCACTGGACTGACGCTCTAGGCCCAGCTACTAACTAACTCCTTTTGTGGTTCTAGGATTTACTATGCCTGATTTTGAGGTTGCGCATCTGTAAAATGTGGATAATAATGAGATTCTGGTGTGGTTCCTGGGCTACCAGTGTTACCTGGGAACTCGTTAGGAGTGCAAATTACCGAGCCCTGCCCAAGACACCAAGTCAGCCTACTCAAGATGGGCTCCAGGTGAGAATGAATCAGGTAAAAAATCAACTCAGGTGATTCTGATGCACTGTTAAGTTAAAGAGCCGCTGCTGCGTGTTGAGAATGACTGCTGCTTGTCGTAGCACCCAAAAGTTCAGGCTCTTATCTGAACTCGATTTCAGCTCTATTACAGTGGTTCTAAAACTTGACCATGCTTCAGAATTACCTGGCAGTCTTGTCTAAACACAGCTTCCTTAGGTCTGGAGTGGGGTCTGAGGATTTGCATTTCTAGGAAGTTACCAGATGAGAAGCATTACTCTATTACATACTAGCTTTGTGGTCTTGGACAGATTTCCTGCTCTCTCTCAGTTTCCTCATCTATAAAATAAAGATTATAATAGTATCTACCTTATAGACTATTAAGAGAAATAAAATATGTAACTCATGCAGAGTTCTTAGTGCATTATACCTTCATAAGCCTTTTTCTTATTAATTAATCTGTAACATGTTTTACAAATACAGACAGTAATTGTGAGAGTTGGATGGCAGAGGACTACAGTGTGTCTATATTTAAGAATTCTTGTGGTGGTAGAGAACATAAAACAACATTTTCCATTTTAGCCATTTTAAGTGTAAAATTCAGTGGCATTAATTACATGCATGATGTTGTGTGACTACCATTGTTATCTATCTGCAGAACTTTGTCATCTTCCCCAGCTGGAACTCTGTTGCCATTAATAGCCCCCCACTCTCTTCTCCTCCCAGCTCTGGGTAACCACTGTTCTACTTTCTGTGTAGGAATTTGCCTACTTTAGATATTCAGATAAGTAAATTCTTAAAATATTTGTCCTTTTATAGCTGGCTTGTTTCACTTAGCATTATGTTTTTAAGGTTCACTCATTTGTAGCACGTATCAAACCTTCATTCTTTTTATGTCTGAATAATATTCCATTGTAAGGATATATCACTTTTTGTTTATTCATTCATCTGTTGATGGACACTTGGGTTGTTTCTGTTTTTTAACTCTTGAACGTTGGCTGCAATGAACGTTGTTATACAAATGTCTGTTTGGATTTCTGGTTTAAATCTGTTTCAGAATATACTGAGTGGAATTGCTGGATCATGTTTAGCTTTTTGAGGAACACCAGATGGTTTTCCACAGTGGCTGAACCATTTTACACTTTCACCAACAGTCTTCAAGAGCTCCCATTTCTCCACATCTTCACCAACACTTGTTATCTTCTGTTCTCCTGATTATAGCCGTTCTAGAGGATGTGAAATTGTATTTTGTTGTAGTTTTGATTTGCATTTCCCTAAGGCTAATGGGATGCATATTGGCCATTTATATATTTTCTTTGAAGAAGTGTCTCTTTAAATCATTTGCTCATTTTTAAAATGGTTTATCTATTTGTTGTTGAGTTGTAGAAATTCTTTATATATTCCAGATATTAGACTTTTATCAGACAGTTGATTTGCAAATACGTTTTCCCTTGATGTTTGTTGCCTTTTAGGTCTGTTTTTAAATAGTTTTATTGAGATATAATTAATATTCCACAAACTGCATGTTTAGACAGCTGAATGAGTTTTGACATGTGAAGCCATCACTATAATCAAGGTAGTGAGCATAGCCATCACCCCTAGAAGCTTCCTCATGGCCCCTGGTGATTCCTTCCTCCTGTGCTTCCTCTCTGTCTATTAATAATACTGATCTAATACCCTGCAGTTGACGCAGAAGCATGATGAGAAGATACCCAGTCTGAGACTCAAGAGATCAGAACCCGAGTGCCCTGGCTTTCTTGCCAGCAGATGTGTGATTTTGAACCCTGGGCCTGCTTCCTCATCTTCACCTGACAGGGTTTCACTGTCAGTGGTTCTCATCCACTCTGACTGCATAAAAGAATACTCATTTGGGAAGCTTTTAAAAAATATTAATATCTGCCCTAGACCTTCTAGACCAGAGTTTCTGGGGGCGGGGTGCTGAAATCTGTGTTTTTTAAAAGCTCTCCCTGTGAATCCAAGGCATAGTGAGTTAAGAAGATTTTCCAGCACAGCCAGCATATCCCATATTCCATGATTTCTATAACACCTTGGTTTTTCACATTGATTTAATTTTATTCTTTCAAAAACACCACGAGGTGGGCAAGAAAGACATAGCTCATTCAAAGCCATGAAAATAAGCATGCAGAGTAGGGAGGATTTGAGTAGGTGCGAGGTAGAGTGAGGGTGAGAAGGTAGCAGGTGTTTTCTGCTATTTCTGTTATTCCCTTTGATTGCTGTTGAACAAGGTGCCACCAACCTGCAAAGGAAGGCAGCCAGTGGCCGCCAGGTAGGGCCTTCCAGGGTGGGACTTTGCCAGTGTGTGTACCCAGAGATGAACTGATTCTCAGAACTAACTCATTCTACTCCCAAGGATATTGTTATTTAAAATAAAATGCCATCTAATTGCTGGAGTCTGCTTTTATCCAGTTAATGAAAGAATGGCCGTTGCTGTCCTAGAGACCCTTCATAGTCTTCATAGTAGTAAGGTATCATCAGCGAGCACAGCTGTAGCCTAAGGGATTACTGGGTGAGTCAGTGACATGTTTTCAGCTTCTGGAAGGACCCAGTAATAGTGTCAACCATAAGTGCATAGTGGCCTCACACAAGAAGACCCAGGTCGGTCGGCTCCAAGACTGGGGTCATTCAGCGGCTCCCCTGCCTCATCCTACTCCTGGCACTTCCCTTCTCTCTGTTTAGCTATTGTGGGCACATCAGTGGTGTCTCCCTCATGGGCACAAGAAGTCTGCCACAGTTCCAGGCATTCATAAGCAGGTGAACAAGGAAGAGAGGTGCTCCCTCACATGTGCCTCTTTTAAAGCCGGGCAGGCTTCCCATGCAGTCCCACTGGTCAGGCTGGGATGGCACAGCTGTTATCAATGGCAGGTGGAAGGAGACCACCATGATCAGCTTAATCCTATCCTGACTATTGGTTAGGGCTGGGATTCATTGGCTTATTCCAATCATGGAGGGTGTGGCCACGTGTGGAGGGTGTGGCCACACGTGGAGGGTGTGGCCACACGTGGAGGGTGAACTCCAGAATACAGCTGGGAATGTTCCAGTAAGACAGACACATTGGTGGGTTGGCTGCTCCTTAGGGGAGCATGAATCGAGACCAGGAGGCTCTTCTTGAGAACAATATCCTCTGTACCATGGAGAAGCTTCGTGTCCAACTGCTGCTCCTCCTGGGAGTTCACTCTCCTGGTGAGTCAACCACAGCTCTCCCTCCCTGGCTGGTGTGAGATTAAAAACCAAACACTCATGTTGCTTACTCTGTACTCTGAGTTGACCACCCCGAGTTGGTTATACTTCTTTATTCGAGCTGTTTAGATTACAGCCTTCTTAAGTTATATTCTTGTCCCGGGGAAGAAACCTTGTCGCCCTGATTAGGCTTCACTTTCTCACTCTTTCAATGGGGACCTGGAGATACCTTGCCCTTGTAAAGTGGTTTCTGCAGATATCAGGGGCTTCCATGTCGATGTCTTGATTGTTACTAAATTAACTCTCAGAAGGTCACCTTATCTCCTTGTTCCAGGGGCTCTGTTCTCTTGCCTCTGTGTGCAGGCTCTATCAGCTACTTCTCAGGGCTGTCGGAAGATGCTCTTCAGATTGGATCAGGTGGGCATGTACATGGAGGTTGCATCTGGCATGTGGGCAGTATGCTGGCAGGTGGCATGGGGAGTCAGTCTTGGAAAATACAAATATGACCGTAATGCAGTCGGGTGTCAATTCAGCTGGGAATACAGGTCGTTGGTCGGTTGCCTCATCGATTTTTTCAGGCTGAGCCTTTGCCTCATTGATTTTTCACTTTGGACTGAATCTTGTTCATCCGTTCACTAGAGATTGTTTCATTTCTTTCCAATTCTTCTTCTTTTTTTTTTTTGAGCTTGTTTGACACTGTGCCACTTTGTTGCTCTTACTCACTGTAGATTCCTAGGAAAATCTCTGTGACCTGGAGAAAGGCATTGAGCCTCATTAAGCCTCACTTTCCTCATCTGCTCATTGGGTAATTCCTGCCTAAAATGCCTACAAGCTTTGAAGGCAGTTGGGTATCTGGGAGAGTAGCTCCTGAGAGGTGGATAGCAAGAGTTTCTCAGTAAGGGAATTCTTACCTTGCTAAGCAAAATAAAACTCAGACTCTAGACTTGGCAATGGAGGAAGAACCTCTAATTGAGGAGGTGCTGAAGTCCTGCAGCCTCAGCTCTTGTCTAAAGATCTCAATTTCTTCTGCCAATAACTGCAGCTTAGGCCACATTGGGTCCAGGGAATGGAATGCATCTTCCCGATAATCTACATCCTAAATTCGGATTTACAGCTGTCCATTACTTTCTAATAGCATGGCTAACATAAGGCTAGGCATTTAACAGGATTTTACCCAGGGCCCATTCAGTACCATTGGTCAGGCTTGGGTGGCACAGCCGTTATTACTGGCAGGTGAAAGGAGACCACTATGATCATGACTATTGGTTGGGGCTGGGAATCATTGGCTTATTCCAATTATGGCTGCCACCTCCTGGGGTGTGGCCATGTGTGGAGGATAAACTCCTGAATACAGTTGGGAATATTCCAGTAAGAAAGACACATTGGTGGGTTGGCTGCTCCTTGGGGGTTATAGTAACTCTATTTCAGTTTGATAAACGAAAATAAGTAAGAGTTACTATAACAAATCAATGGGTTTTCCAAGTTATGGTTTATTTTGCTTCATCCGTGTCTCTTGTAGAGTGGTCCTGTTTAACACCCATTGTGCCACCATGGGGCAGGGTCTATACTTGACCACTTACCAGACCATCAAGACCCCCTAAAGTTCAGGCATAAAGACTATGTACCAGAGAGGGTTGGGAGGTCCCTGTCCTACCTGTGAAGGTATACTGTCAGTCCTAGTGACCTCTTTGGGAGCCACCTGGATGACTGCCACCATAAATGTTCACCTCCTTTTTGAGAAGCCATGCCCAACCCTCACAAGCATAGCCTTACCCCATAGGCCAGGACAGAAGAGTCCTTATCCCCAAATAAAATAGCAACCCCAACAGGGGTGCCAGGAGTACTTGCATAGAGGCAGCGAGGAAGTGAGCCATTCAGACAGGGCACGTTACAAGTCGAATCAGCTCTTTGGATGTGAGGATTGGCGGGGTCCTTGGGTCTGGGAATGAGCTAGGAGTGGATGAAACAGAAACCCACACTTTGTTTAGATAGACTCGTTTTATCCTTCCTCTGTTCTCTACATTTGTTTTCCTGTCAGATTTCTTATAATCAGAGAAAACTGTGGCCTCTCTCAGCTGTGCTAAGAGGATCAGGAGAAGGCAGTTGTCACAGGCGTGCAGGCATCTGCCAGGAGATTAAGGGGAGGGCTGCTATGTGTCCATGGGGCCATGGTACTGAAGGATGCAATGTGTTACAGGATTGAGCCTTCAGTAGGGAGGGAAGATCAAGAAGTGCAGAGTCTATACCGCTTGCTCCCGTTACTTCTCCTCACCTAGAGATTTTCCTTCCAGACCTAAATCTTGAGAGCTTGGGTTTTTCTTTCAATAAGTGAAGCAAATTGCTTTAAGCTTCTCAATTTACTTGACAGGGATTTTATAAAGACTCAGAAAGTAGATGTAAAAGTGCTTTGAGGAATGGAAACCAACATGCCGGTATTTCCCAAGGTATATACCACGGAACAGTGTTCCCGGAGGTCATAATAGGGGTTAAGCAAGAAAAGCTTCCTTAGTCAAACAAGTCTGAGAAACCCTGGTTCACAGACCCTGGGTACAGGGTTTGCTTATCAAAGCACCACCTCTCAGGATGTTCAGTGAGCTGACGTGCATCATGGCTCCCCAAGAGGGTGATGCAGTGTTGGCCACACTTGCTTAATAGGGGACCCTTTCAGTTAGGCATGATGGCTCACACCTGTAATCCCAGCACTCTGGGAGGCTGAGGTGGGCAGATCACCTGAGGTCGGGAGTTTGAGACCAGCCTGATCAACATTGAGAAACCCCATCTCTACTAAAAATATAAAATTACCTGGATGTGGTGGCACATGCCTATACTCCCAGGTACTTGGGAGGCTGAAGCAGGAGAATTGCTTGAACCCAGGAGGTGGAGATTGTGGTGAGCCAAGATATCATGCCATTGCTGTCCAGCCTGGGCAACAAGAGCTAAACTCTGTCTCAAAAAAGGAAAAAAAAAAAAAGAGGACTCTTTCGGGGCAGAGCCTTGGGAGGGACTGGTGTTCTCCTCAGTGCTATATTATAATCCTGTGGGTCTGGAGATGCAGGTTGGTGACAGGGACATGTTTTCACCCAGAAAGGTTTGACAGGCATTTGTTCACACGTTTTCTCCAGGTCTTCCCATTCTCACCTGTGTCCATGAACTGGCAACTGTAAATAGGAGTTACTTAAAACTCAGAAGTTTCTGATGCTCCCACAAAATGAATCTTTATTAAAAAACATCTTTCATGTTTGTAATCCCAGAATTTTGTGAGGTTGAGGTGGGAGGATTGTTTGAGTCCAAAAATTCAAGACCAGCCTGGGCAACATACCAAGACTCAACTGTACAAAAATTTTAAAAATTAGCCAGGTGTGTTGGCCTGTGACTGTGTCTCAGCTATTTAGAAGGCTGAGGTGGGAGGATTGTTTGAGTCCAAGAGTTAGAGGCTGCAGTGAGCCATGTTTACGCCACTGCACTCACTCCAGCCTTGGCGACAGTGAGACCCTGTCTCTCAAACAAAAACGAAAAACCACCATGTTGCCTTCATGTTACCACGTGAATGAACCTTGAGGACATCATGCTAGGCGAAAGCAGCCAGGCACAAGGGAAAAATACTGTGTGATCCCACTCATATGAGGTACCTAGAATAGTTAAATTCATAGATATGGAAAGTAGAATGGAGGTTTTTGGGGTGGGTGGGCTAGAGGATGGGGAGGTGCTTGATGGGTACAGGGTTTCAGTTTGGGAAGATGAAATGGCTCTGGATGGCAGTAATGGTTGCACCATGACATGGATGTACTTAATGCCACTGAATTGTATGCTTAAAAGTTATTAAAATTGTCACTTTTATGTAATGTATGTTTTATCAAGATTTTTAAACATGTTAATGTATTTTTTTAAAGTCTTACCCTTAGTCTGAGTTCTTTTGATTTCAGTCTAATTTCCTTCAGACTGGCCTTTAGCCCTTCACTGGTTTGTATAACGGAGTACCCAGGACACTCTTTATGACTTGAGTGAAGAGAGGGCTCCTTGCTAAGAAGTATATGATAATGCTGTTTCCCCTTTGCCATTTTCAATCCGTTAATATTATTAACTTTGGTTGGGAATTTATGAAGTTTACAAAGTAGCCTCTACTGCAATAAGCATCTGTAATTTCCCTTTGGTAAAATGGAAGTTTTGCTATGCTAGTTCTTCCTTCACAAACAATAAGCATCAAATTCTAGGTTCCCAGGTAAAATACTTTCATTGTCATCCCCTTCGGCCCACCAAGAATCCTTGGTACAATCTCTGCAACTATCCAGGGTCCATCCCAGTTGCAAGGCCCTCGTCTCTATGGGACTTTCTGCAGGGTTAGGTTCGTATCTTAGTCTCACTTCATTGTAGGTATTGAGAATCAGCTTCTCATCTAGAGAATAAGGATGACATCAGCGTCCTCTTGGGAGTATTTACATGAGATGCCTTCTGCAGAACACACAGTATGGTTCTCCGTGAGCCACCTCCCTTGACTGTTCTCTTGAGCATCAACCTGGGTTGGGTGGGCTCTGCAGACAACCTCGCCCTTGACATCCTAAAAAGGACTCTTGCCTTCTCTGCTCCCCTGCCCTGATTTCCCCATATCAGTTAAATGGCACCAGCACCCACCCAGACCCTCCATCCAAAAATCAAGGAGGTGTGACTAAGTCCCTCTCTTCTGCCCCTCTCGTTTCCATAATCACCAGCAACCCTTGCTGGAGCAACCAGTCTCGCTTTCTGACACTGTCACCTGAGTCAGGCTGCTGTCACTCCTCAGTGAACTCCTGCAGGTCTCCTCTTCCACCCAAAAACCATTCTTCACGCAGCAGCCAGACTGAGCTTGAAAGCCATAGACCCTGACCATGTCATTCCCTTGCTTAGAAGTTTTTCATGGCTTTTCCTGCCACTTGGAATACACCCTCTGGCATCCACTGTCTCCCTTCTCTCCGACCCCATCACCCATCCTTCTATGCTCTTCTAGGCCATCCAGCCTCTCGACCTTCTGCCTTTTCCTTGCCGAGTCTGCTTCAGGGTCTTTGCATTTACATATCCTTTGGCCTAGAAAGCTCCTCTCCCAAAATCTTTGCATGGCTGACTCCCCCTGGCCATTCAGTCCCCCTGCAAGCGTCACCTCAGAGATACCAACCGTGGCTGTTCTAACTAGAGAAGTCAGGGTTGGTCTCTCTGAGGTGATGCTTGCAATAGTTGCCCTGTAGCAAATGACTTTGCTTCTTTTTTTCTTTTAGGTCTTAACGCTATCTGAAACTAGTTATTTTCTTCTTTATTGTGTTTTCTCCCTGTGAAATGTAAACTCCATAAGACCCAAAACCTTTCTGTCTTACTCACTGCTGCACCCCTAGAATGCAGGTTCCTGGTGTAGAGTCTAGGGAGTGGAATAAGTGTTGGTGAATGAATGCAATGAAGACATGGGCTGTCTTGCCTGCCTCCTGCTTGGCTTCTTCACACCAGCCCTTGGCCCCCGAGAGCTTGCCTATTGGTGCTATCTCCTTGGGCTCCATTGTGCATAAGTTATCAAGGCCTACCAAGGTGACAAGCCAGAATAGGTTAGAAGGCTTTTCTCTCTTCCCAGTTAAGACCTGTGCATTTATCACGGGCCTTCTAGACTGATCTCCCTTCCCACTTTTGCTATACAATCCCCAGTGATGACTCTGGTGAGTGGTATTGGGGTTTGTTTATTTATTTTGAGACAGAGTCTCCCTCTGCCACCCAGACTGGAGTACACTGGCATAATCTCAGCTTACTGCAACCTCTGCCTCCTGGGCACAAGTGATCCCCCTACCTTAGCCTCCTGAGTAGCTGGAACTGCAGGTGTGCACCACCATGGTTTTCTAATATTCGTAAATTTTTTTGTAGAGGTGGGGTTTCGCCAAATTGCCCAGGCTAATCCTGAATTGCTGGGCTCAAGCAGTCCGCCTGCCTCAGCCTCCTAAAATGCTGAGATTACAGGCATGAGCCACTGAGCCCAGCCAGCTTTGGAGTTTATAGGAAAGTATCGATCAGCAGAAGACCCGAGGTGTAGACAGAAGAAAGGCATGACTTTGGGCAAGTTAATGAGATTCTCTGATACCCAAAGTCATGCCTGGGCAATAATCCCAATGGGTTGGGTTGGGGTGGTCATATATGTTTGGAGTCATGAGTGGTTTATTGCCTATGAAGGGGCTTAGAGAAGGCAAAGTGTTCCACCAATGAGAGGTCGTGATGGTTGTGTTGATGATGGAGTTTTGGGGAAGCATAAAAAGAGGAGGCAGTGGGAGCTGGCAGGTGTTCTCCCCTCTGCATGGAGTGTGCTGCATCTCTGTCCATGGAGCTGATCCATAGAGTGGACTCAGAAGAGCTGCTGAGTCTACCGAAAGACCTCCTGGGTCTTGCAGTGGATCTGACCCTTTATCACACCTCAGTTCACCTCATGGCCTCTTTTTCCCCACGGACACAGCTTCTGAGCAGGTCCTGAAAGGGGGATGTCAGCAGCATCCAACATGAATCTCTCCTCTGCCTGGCCCCCCTCCAGGCCCTCCACCAACATGCTCCCTTTTGTATTCCTGTCACCTGAAAGAGGAAGAGGGCACGACCAAGTCATAGGGGTGCCATGGGAGGGAGCCCGTCATGTTAGGAGCACTGTCGAGAGGGCTTGGTGTTGATATCGGGGGTAGAGCTTGGCTTGTTGAGAACACATCTATTGCTGCTTTACAGTTACGGGCACCTAAGAGGATGGTGTCCTTGGGGCTTCACCCTTCTGTGCCTGGCTTTGTGAAGTTGGGGAAGAAGGGGATGAGACTTCTTGCTCCTTGCCCATGTGTTCCTGGCACAAACACAGAGAGAAGATGAGGGCTTATCACAGTGTGGGGGTCAGGGGAATATGAGCTGGGAGATGGGGATGTGTTAGTTAATTTGGAATCATTGCCAGAAACTGCACATCTCCTTGGCCATTTGACTCATAGGTATGTGCTCGGTACGTGGGAGAGGGAGGATGACTTGGAGACTCGGACCCAAGCCCTTAAAGCACATGTGAATTCTTGAGAGTAAGGAGTGAGTGGACCCAGAACACCTCCTTACGATGTATGACATGTTCTTCCAGCAGGTACACTATATATTACACAAGTTACTTAATCAATGCTAAATATTTTTTAAATTTAGTGTTGTCATGGTGATAGGGATTATTTCCAAACTTTATGACCTAAAATCCCCTATTCTGCTGCCCCCAAACATATTCTCAGGTAGTACTGCCTGGCCGCAAAACTTTGTTGCAGTCATTCTGATTTTTTTTTTTTTAAAGGAGCAAATATAGCTCTGTTCAGCTTCCGGCTGCAGCGGAGATTTCTGCCAAGATTTTCGGCACACAGCTGAAATATGTTTTGTATTTTATGAGCTTTGGCTCATCGTGGAATTAAATAGCACTAATTACATGAATATAGACCAGCAAGGGAGACAACTGTTCACTTCCTGATTTTCCCTGGAATTGAGAAAGAAGAGAGGGGGTAGAGGGGCAAGGGAGGCCTGGGGCCCAACATCCCACTCAATGTTGGTGACAACAGCAGCACTGTCATTTGGCCTAGTAAGCCCCAAATAGCCCACTCCCCCACAGTGCCAATGTTTGGTGGGATTACGGGCTTCCTAGAGTGAAGACTTCGTGGGACCAGAAGGCGGGTGGCTGAGTTGTGGGGGCGGCTGTGACAGGGGCAGGTGGGAGTGGTCAGGCCTTTTATGAGTGGAGGGGTGGCCAGAAAGATGCTGAGCCCCAAGGATCTGAATGTGTGGAGTTTCAGCTTGGTTTTTCCAAAACCTTGCATGCATTATCATTTGTAAACCCACTGACTTTACAGTTAGAAAAGTCTAGCTAGAGATTTCATACCAGGCTGTGAAAGGGATTCTTTCCATTTATTTTTCTTACTTGCTATGAGTAGGAAATGAAATGGGTCAGATCATGCTGGCAGAGTCAACCTGTCGAGGGGTCTAAATTAAGCCCTTGGATGGGTGGATGGGGTTTCAATGCATGGAGGCCTCCTGCTGTGGACTGAGGTCCTCAGAGGTGGGAAGAAGCAAAGGCCCTTCCTGGAAAGATCAACTTGCTGGTCAGGCTCAGTGAAATGGACCAGCACCTGAGCTGTTAAGAGTGTCCTTGGTCCTTCTTATCTGAAGGAGAAAACGGACTCCCCAAGAGTGTGAATTAGGTCCACTTAACAGATGAGCACCCCGGGTTCTCTGAGGGCAGGCTGTGGCATTCAATGCTGGCAGGCATTCCTGAGGCTCCCCGCAATTGAGATTCAGGCAGCTAAAAAGGCAACTTAGGCAAAGATGCAAAGAGTTTTTGGAGAGAAACTTCAGCACCAGCTTTTTGTCTCCCACTGAATGCCTCCGCCCCAGGTGTTTTAATCATCACATCACATGGCTCTGCCTTGCACCTCCGCAAAGGCCGTTTGTGGAAACTTCCCAACCTCGATGATGGCCTGTGTTCTGTGAAGCCTAAAACATTTCGCTCTCACTTCTGGATTTAGCCCAAGAAGAAACTGGGTGATCCCTCTTCCTCATCCTATTTCCAGAAACACCATATTACAGATGGGGAAACTGAGGCAACAAGAAAGAAGGGCTGTCACTTAGCAGGACGTGGCTGGTTAGAATGACCATTTATGATGCCTATAGTATCCTTGGTCATAGTGATTCTAACAGGAGGCTTTTATGAGTGACACCAGCTGATGCATGACTGGCTGTGAGCTAAGAACATCCACTACTTCCCCTGACTATGAAAGGAGAGCAAGGAGCTCATCTGGGTGAAGACCACTGAATGTGGCTTTGCCTATTGGAGCCAGGCTGGAGAGGCTACGGGGAGTGTAGGTTGGAGTGGCAGGCAGGGTTGCAGTGAGCCTCCCATCCCAGTGAAAATGTCAGCTGGGCAAGCCTCAGGTCACATGCACAAGACAGGGCTTCATGGAGAGGTGACTGTCCCCAGTCTGTGGTGACCCCAAGCCCCTTTTCTGTGGCCCCAGTGTCCACCCAGGTCTTGGGGCAGCAAAAGTAACAGCAAGTCTCCCTTTGCTACAGCTTAGCAACTTCCCAGGGTGTCCCCCTATTTCTGTGCACCCAGAGACTAGTGGGTCCTTTTTGAAGACTAGGAGCAAGCACTCCTGGACAGACCCTGGATAGAGTGTTCCTCATGGGCTGGGCAGGAGACAGTGGCCACATAGGTGCCAGGCTGTGCCATTTTGCAGAGCAGTTCTTGACATCAACTCCAGCTGTGGCATCTGACTCCAAATTTCTGGCTGGCCTATTTCTTTAAGTGAGATGCTGGAAAGAAGTTTGGGATTCTGTTCGCCCCAAGCCAAGATCCTACTGAGAGTGCTGTGTTTTTTAAAGCCTTGCTGCCACTCTTGAAGTAAAGAAAGCCATTGCCTAGCGACTCTCCCGCCCTGAGGCACAGTGCCTGGAATCTCAAGGCGATCTCCACGTGGTAATGAAGAGTTTCACATGGGGCTGCCTGGGTCTCGGCTGGAGCTCCTGCTCAGCTCTGCTGGGGATGGCAGACTTGGCCAGGGAGAGGTGGTTTTGTACCCTGGGGGAGCACCCTCCAGGCCAAGGACAAGGAGGCCTGGAGGAGGGAAAGGAAAGAGGGCGTGGAAACTGTGGATAAAGGTCTCAGAGGTCCAGCTGGGACCTGATCTCTGAATGCAGAGACTCACAGACTCAGTCTCCTGCAGAGGCTTCTTCCAGACTGGGTCCAAAGGCTCTGTCCATGGTAATCACTTCTCCTCGGCCCCTTTTAATAAACTGGAAAGTAAGGATTAAGGGAGCCCTGTGTAGCTGAGCTTGGTGCTGAATTTCCCTGGGACCGGGCTGGTTGCCTGGTAGTGCCAAGACTACATCAGTGCCTGGCCCTCCGTCACTCCCTCTTCCGCATCTCTTATACCCTTCTCCAGCTCTTCCATCAGTCATCAATTTCACAGTTCCCATCCCTTAGGAGAGAAGCAGAGGCAGAGGGAAGCACGCTGGAAGAGGGCTCCCATGGCCCCTGCTGGACTGTTGCTTTTTAGACTTAGGCTGGGTTGTGGCTGAGCTGGCCCCATGAGGCCCCACCCACACTGAGACTGTCCAAGGCCAGCAGTGACCTTTTCTTGGGAAGACAGTTGTTTTGGCTTGACTTGCCCCACTAGTGGTAGTAAAGAGTTGCACTGTATCATCTCTACCCTCTGGCTCTTTCCTCTGATGAATGTGACACTCATTTCTGAGATGGCCAGCAACAAGGGGCAGGGGTGACAGTGAAGGTCGGGACGGATGTGGCTGCAGTGAGCTGGCCAAGTACATGAGGTCAGTTGTCCATCACAGGCCCCAGACCCAAGTGTTTAAAGTGAAAAAATGCAGATGGGGAAAAAATACCGATCTTACTGAAGATGTTATTCTGAATGCATGGATTACAGATTGGAGTAGAAATCTGCAAATGGCATGTGTCCGTTTTGTTTGCATGGATCAATGGGTGTTTAGAGCTTCTTGGATGAAATGAAAGAGAGGCCTGTTGCTGCTCCCCAACTCCCTCACTGCCCTCAGCTGCACACACACTTGCCTCCCTGGGCCCCAAACTTGGAAATGGCCATCAAGCAACATGGAAGATTTCTCTATTCTGTAGATGTTAGCATGGCCGTCTCCTCTCTCTCTGGGCTTGACTGCTTGCAATCTGGTTTTAGGAACAAGAGAGGGGGCTGCTGACACCTAAAGAGAACTCTCCCTAGGGCCAGAGCCTGATGTTCTACAAAGAACAGAGACCCGGAGCACCCAGCATTAGGTTTGAATCCCAGCTCTGAGATGCAGTGAGCTCTCTGTGTTTCTGTCTGTGAGTTAGGGTGAGGCTAACTGTTGTCACACACAAATCCACAGTTTCAGGGTTATCACAGTAAAGGTTTCTTTCTTGTCCAGTGTTCCTAGTGGGTGCATAGATCTTTCATCAGGAGGCTCCACCATCCTATAGGGCCTCAGGGTCCTCTTTAACTGGGTGGTGAAAGAAACTGTAGAGAAGACACACTTATTTCTTCCCCGCTTTGGCACGGAATGTCACCATGACCTCGCTATTCAGTCACACCTGGATACCATGTGGAAATGGAGAGGTGGGGAAATGTCCATAGCTGATAGCCACCTCTCACTGACTTCATACTAGCAGCCTCATGCATGTCCTGTTTTTGAAGAAAAGTTAACTTCCTGTCCCCAACCCACCTGCACAATTGCGATCAAGTGACCTGTTGTACAGTGTTGTAGGAAGGACTAAGGGAGGTGATAAAGTTCAGCGTTTTTTAGCAGCGGCTGGAAAGGGGAGGATCTGCCGAGCTTGCCAGTGGGACAGCTAGAGGGGCCTCTAGAAGCTGCTCAGCCCCTGGAGAGCAGGGACACTTTTGTTGTTGTTGTTGTTGTTTGAGATGGAGTCTTGCTCTGTCACCCAGGCTGCAGTGCAGTGGTGCAATCTCAGCTCACTGCTGCAGCCTCTGCCTCCCTGGTTCAAGTGATTCTCCTGCCTCAGCCTCCCGAGTAGCTGGGACTACAGGCATGTACCACTACACCCAGCTAATTTTTGTATTTTTTTTTTTTTTTTATAGTGGAGATGGGATTTCACCACATTGGCCAGGCTGGTCTTGAACTCCTGACCTCAAGTGATCCACCCACCTTGGCCTCCCAAAGTGCTGGGATTATAGGTGTGCGCTACCATGCTTGGCAGGGACACTGTTTTCTGCTCTGGACTGTCTCTACCCTTTATACCTAGCTCAGAACTCCTCATGTGGTATGTGCTCCATCAGCAGTCGTTGGCTGAATACATGAGTGCATGCTGACTTCCAGCAACTGGCATCTGCTGCATTGTGGCTGTTTTCTGTTGTCTGTTTTCCATGCTGCATTTTTACTTTCAGGCTCAGCCTCTTCTATTCAACCAGGTCCATACTGATTTCCCTTGCTGCATAGGACAGTGGTTCTCAAAGCCCAATTTGCTAACACAAGATGACTTTTTATGACATCCCAGCTGGTGGACTGGTCGGTCTCAATGAAATCATGTACAAAAGATGTCGTTTCTCTGATGCATTTGAACTCATGTTTTAAAAGGACAAAATGGAGTATTTTAAGTAGTTATAAGCCCTGGTTTACAACAGGGTACAACCAATTTTTTAGGTTGGTCCCTGTTTAAACTGGCTGGCTTGAAGATTTACTTGAAGCACCAAAATTTACTTTGTACTTTAGCCGTACATGATACCCACTGCCATCTCATATACTCTGCTATGGAGCATTCATTCATTCATTCATTCACATGTTCCCAAACATCTATTGCATAACTACTGTGTTTCAGGCTCTGAGTTTAGAACTGGAGAAAAGAGTGGTGAAACAATCCTTGTCCTTAAGGAGCTCCTATTTTTAGACTAGGGGACAGTATCAATGGACAAATATAACAGAGTTTGTAAAATGTGAGATTCTGGTAGTACCGGTTCCTGCACTAATGTATAGTAGGGGCATCTAGACCAGTGGCTTGAACGGAGGAGGTTTCATGTGAACAATGAGTCTAACTCAGGGCATGGAGGCATAAATAGGTGAAGACTTCCCAAGAGCCCTGCAGGTGCAGCTCTCAAGGCAAATGCTCAGCAGATAGGGAAGTGCTGTGTTTGATTCTGAAAGCTGGTACGTACACATGCACACACATGCATACACCCTCAAACATCACCTGGGATTATGCCTCGCTATCTGTAAAACCATAGTTTATCTCTGTGGGCAGCAGGAGGCACAAATCTGTTTGGCTTGCTCAGTTGATCACATGGGATAATAGTCTATTAGAGAGGCTGTGGTGGGAGACACTATACTCATTGGGCTTTTTCTGTGTACGGGTTAGGATTCTTATATTGACAAGTGCCAGAAAACTGAACCCAAACTGGATTCTGCAAACGGGGAATTTTTTTTTTTGGATCACATAACTGGAAAGTACAGGCATAGAGCTGGCTTCAGTGGACACAATCGAGACATTTATAGGATGTCGCCCAGGCCGGGGACCCAGTACTCTCTATCCTTTGGCTTAGTTCTGCTCTCCTCAGTACTTTGGCTTCATTCTTCCAGGCTCCTGTCCCCTGCTCCCACCCCTGTGATTACAAGATGGCACCAGTGGTTCTTAGGCCCTTGTCTCTCCAAGGTCACATCTGGTGGAAGAGCTAGAACTTTCTTCCTCAGTATCTCCATCCAAAGCCTGTTGCTTGTCAGAGATCTGATTTAACCAGTTTCTCATTCCTGAGCCAATCACTATGCTCTCCGCACTGGCCCTGCTCTGTGCTGAGTGGCTCAGGCCTTGAACCAGAGGTCAAGTCAATTCCAGCAGAAGTGTTTGGGCTGAGATAGGGCAAAGGCACAGATGCCCAGATAATAAAGAAATGATAGCAAAAGCAACTGTTATGCACTGTCTCTGAAAGTGTGTTTCAAATTTTTTTGACCATGACTATATTCTTTGGGCTTCTTCAAAGAAGATAGAACCGTGTGTGTGTGTGTGTGTGTGTGTGTGTGTGTAGAGAGACAGAGATTGATTTAAGGAATTGGCTCACACAATTTTGGAGGCACCAAGTTCAAAACCTTTAGGGTGGACCTGTAGATAGGAGACTCAGAGAAGAGCCACTGTTATATCCAAGTCCAAAGGCCATCTGCTGGTGAATTTTCCGCTTGCTCAGAGGTGGCCAGTCTTTCATTCTATTCATGACCTTTAACTGATTGGATGAGGCCCACCCACATTATAGAGGGCAATCTGATTTACTCAAAGTCCACTGATCTAAATATTAATTTTATCCCAAGACACCCTCTTAGAAATATCCAGAATAATGTTTGACCAACCATCTGGGCACCATGGCTCAGCCAATTTGACAAATAAAATTAACCATCCCAGGGACCCAGTTACATTATACATATTTACATCACATTCAATGTGTAGTATGCTATATACTGGGTAAAACAAGTCAGTGCTTATCTTTTCTATATGACATACTAATATTTCCCCCTCTATTTTATTTCATTAAGAAGAGTACTTGGCTGAGTGTAGTGGGTCACGTCTGTAATCCCAGCACTCTGGGAGACTGAGGTGGGTGGATCACTTGATGTCAGGAGTTAGAGACCAGCTTGACCAACATGGTGAAACCCCATCTCTACTGAAAGCACAAAAATTAGCCAGGGATGGTGGTAGGCACCTGTAATCCCAGCTACTTGGGAGGCTAAAGCAGGAGAATTGCTTGAACCCCCAGGAGGCGGAGGTTGCAGTGAGCCAAAATCATGCCTCTGCATTCTAGCCTGGGCAACAGAGGGAGACGCCATCTCAAAAAAAAAAAAAAAAAAAAGCACCTGTAACTCACCTAATTCATGGTGTGTTGTGACTTGGATTTTGAAATGTCATCCTAGGACACATTTTCTGAGAATCTGTTATCCCATAGCAAAAGGTCTGAGGAACAGGACTCTATCCAGGGGGCCAGGAAATGTACTGTGAACAATTGAGTGAGACTTAAAGAGCTCAACTCTCCAAAGCCCGATGTGACTGTGTGTGACCTCAGCCAAGACCTGTACCTGTTCAAACCTCGGTTTCCTTATCTCTAAAGGGGGCATTACTTATAAATACCTAATCCACCTAACAGGGTTGTCATGAACAAGAAATTCAGAACAAGGTAACATGCATGAAAACACTTAGTAAACTCTAAAGTAATTTCACAGGGTAATTGCTATTTTAAACGACTCTATAATAACTTTCCTCTCTACCACTCAGGAATCTGAGAGGATGGTGCTATTTCATGAAAATTAGTTTCAGTTCTTTGAAACTTGCTGCCTAAAACAAAGACGGCCCCAATTTCTCTAATCAAAATGATGATCAGCTTCTAAAAAGGAGTCCCATCTCCCCTGAGACTACTCCAAATTAAAATCTGATTTCAAAGAAGGGAAAACTTAGTGTGTTTGGGCTGGGTTTGGGGATCTTTCGGTTATTCTGCCTTCTGGCCTACCTTATGTAGTTTGGTGAATGCTTTGGGGCAATTGTTGAGGGTTATTTGTTCCCATTACTTGCCTTTAAGAAGTGGAGTTGGGCTGAATGCAGTTTTCAATACTTTGTTTTGAAACTAGCTAAATGGTGACTTGAGAGTGACATGGTGGGTAGGCTCTGAAATTGGGGTGGGGTTTTCCAGGTTGGGGTTACCGCTTACAAGAATTGACGTCCTGGAAGCGAATCCCCCCGCCCCGGGGGGCCAATCTGGCTCTCGTGAAATGGTGGGTAGACTCTGAAATTGGGGTGGGGTTTTCCAGGTTGGGGTTACCGCTTACAAGAATTGATGTCCTGGAAAGGAATCCACCCCCTACCCCTCGCCCTGAGCTAATCTGGCTCTTGCTTTGCCAGATTGGAGAGCATTAGACAGCTCCGGGAGGCAGGGGGCTGGTGGCTCTGCATATCTGTGTGTCTCAAGCTGCGTGGGGAGATCACCTCTGTGGTGGTGCCTTGTGGGGTCTTTAGTGAGGCAAGCTGGAGCTCACATCCTTATTTTCTCCTTTTCTCCTCCATCTTTCTCTTATTTGTTTCCTAATCAGTCTCTTTCGTGGTGTGTAAAATGAGGCTGGTTATTCCTAGCACACGTTATTGTTTCTGTGGGCCCCCCTCCTCTCTGGGTATCGTGATCTCGCCATCCCCAGATGAGGGTGATAAGTGTTTGAGATGCATAACTGTATCTCATTTCGGTGCCTAATACAAGATGCAGAATGAGCCGTGGTACCTTTCTGCTCAGTAAATTCATAATTGCAGGCTTCCTTGTCTTGCCTCTTGCAGACTAGAGAGCTGTTGATTGGTCCTGGGTCCATGTGTGTGTACAGTAAGGTGGGCCGTGGGGTAGGCGCCCTTTCCCCAGCATGTGTCAGGTTCCATTACAGAGACTGTGCAAAGTTCCCTCCTCCAAAAAGTTGGTGGCTGAGTCCCGACCTGCACCTGCCTGTCTGGAAGGGGGATTAATAGCCTTGCTGGAATTTGGTTGTTGGCAGAGATGTTTTGAGAGCCCTGTTAGCCAGCAGAGCATATGGTGCGCAAAGAGCCGTCTCTTTTCAGACAAAAGCTGGGAGCAGCTGCTGGAGTGAGTTCACATGAAGTCAGAAGAGAGGCTGGGGTGATGGAAAGAGCATGAAACAGACAGTGTGAGATCCGATCTTATGCTGCCTTCAACTCAATGTGTGACCTATTACAGTTTCATCTGACCTCTTGGATTTCAACCTCTTTGTCTCTGAAATCAGGGATTGGGAATCACTAAACTGGATTATCTCTTTCAGATCAAAAACTTCCAGATTCTTCTTTGATATTTGAATTTGCACAAGCAATTCAAGATGAACCATCCTGACTCTTCATCACTAGTCTTGAGATGTACCACCAGGTACCATCTCATTATCATAATCCTAATCCTTCTAATCCTATTTCAATCTTGCTAAAAATAACAATGAAAGCAATTATCATTTCCTAAGCACTTTCTCTGTGCTGGGCAGAGAGGCTCTGTGCAGCTGCTGGTTTATGGTCATTAATACTTTGAGAGGTAAACCACAGAACTCATCTGATTGGTGTTATCTACCAGCTTAGACCCTGAGGGTCAGAAAGGGCTTTGGTTTTCTCCTGATACTGGCAGGTGATATCCCGAGATTTCTGTGTTTCAGGCTTACACGGGTTAACAGGGGCTTCTAAGTGCTCCATCTTCTGGGCTCTGGAATTGTGTGTTTCTAGAAAAGTATGGGTTTTGCAGTGATTGAAACCTGGACTTAACACCCAATTCTGCTACATATTTACCAGTGTCCTTGCAGAGCTAAAGTTTCCTCACCTGAAAAATGAATAAGACAATCAATCCTGACCGCAGAGAACAGTGGTGAGGATTGTATGAGCCAAGCTATGTGAAAATATTTGCATGGGCTCTGGGGTGCAGCAAATGCTCCACAAATACTGATATTCCTCTATGCTTCTAGCCTCTCTTTCCACCAGTCAAGAAATAGTTGCTGAGCCTCTTCTATATGTCCGGCTGTGAATGTGTTGATGAGCAAGACAGATCCAGTCCTGCCCTCAAGGAACCCTCAGCTCCAAACTCTCCTTCTGCAGACTAAGGCTAAATGGAAAGGGAGAGGCTCCTCTCTGGGGCCTTTGTTCTTTTCCTTTACAATTTCATGTCTGTCTTCAACACTGCGTTTCAGTCTCAACTTCTCAGTGACATCCTGGCAAGGCTGTGGGCTCTCTGTTTTCAGCCTCATATTCTACCTGATTCATTCATGAATTGTGTTCTCTAGATGTATTCTTCCTTGTACACACCCTGGTGTGATATGCCCATGCTTCTGCTGTGTGGACCCCTCCCCTAGAAGGCCTTTCCCTTTGTGCCCTGCCTGTCTTCTCCAAGTTCACAGCTCAGCCCAAATTCCATGCCCTCCCCAAGGCCCCCTGCATCCTGCTCCTTGCTCTCTCTTACCCTGAGTTAGAAGTCGTCTTTCTTCCTAGGAACTGCTAAAGCACTTCTTGTATGCCACGTGACTTTTTGTCACACGCATCAATTCAGGTTCTGTGGGTATCTGCCTGATTTGACTATGCGTTCTTTGAGGATCTGATCCTTGGGTCCCACAGTGTCTTGCACATATTTTTGAGTGTTCTGAGCAAACCTTTGCCATATGGGTGAATGAATGAAGGCCCTTGGCTGGCAGCACTGCTATTAACTGTGGTGTGCTCCACTAGCTGGTCTTCCTCCTCTGATATTCACTGGAAAAGACCTGTGCTTTTCATTCGGATGCTGGCTGACAATGCAAAGTCTTTATTTGGTTTTCTTCCTTCTTCTCTTGGTTTCTGTCTAACCTATGGCTTGCTCCCTGCTGGGGAATTTTCTATTGCTTAGTGGCCTACTTCTTCTCATTCCCCATTCTTGAGGTATTTGGAGGTGAATGAGAAAAATTCCACAGAACTGAGATGTCCCCATATTAGGATGTTGGCAATTCCTGCCCTGAATTCTCCCAAACTGGAAGGAACACAAAGCTGTGTTTGTGGGAACACACGCAGAAAGCATCTTGAATAGAAGGAGACCCTCAGGATGGGAGGCGATCTTTTCCTCAGGGAGTTTTTTTATTTATTTGTTTATTTGCCTGGCCACTTCTTAAAGCATTTCTTCTCTCTCTTTAATGAAAACCTCTCAGAGGAGGCCCTGCTAGGAGAGGAAGCCAAGATCTGCCCTGTTAAAATGACATTAGGGCTCAGGGCTGGGCAGCGAATCTAGAGGATCTGGTTGCCACTGCAGTGGGTTTTAAATTTGGCCTCTTCATCCAGCAGAGGAGGCACAGAGGAAAGGTTTCTCCTGCAGTAGTAGATACAGACGCAGAGAACCAGAGGCAGTGGCCATAATGGATAGTGTCCAAGAAGGAATCAACCTTAACTCTTCTGCTGCACGGGAAGGGATCACAGTACAGCCCCATCTGTGCAAGGCTGGGGTGAACCGACATGGTTTGGTAGTTAAGGTTGTGAATCTGCACACATTCACACTACTCAGATTTGAAGCTACATCTACCACTTTTAGCTGTGCAACTTACACAACTTCCCTAAGCTCGCTTTCCTTAGCTGTAAAATGTGGATACAATAGGACGTACTTCGGAGGTCTGCCGATCAGGGTCCCAGCAGGTAATAGACAGCACACACAGATTTGGTCCTTTGAGAAAAGGTTGATAAAGGGGCTCTTCATAAAAGTGTGGTTCTTAGGCTGGGTATGATGGCTTATGCCTGTAGTCCCAGCACCTTGGGAGGCCGAGGTGGGCAGATCACTAGGTCAAGAGATCAAGACCATCCTGGCCAACATGGTGAAACCCCATCTCTACTAAAAATAAAAAAAAAAATCAGCTGGGCATGGTGGTGTGCACCTGTAGTTCCAGCTACTCGGGAGGCTGATATAGGAGGATCGCTTGAACCTGGGAGGCAGAGGTTTCAGTGAGCCAAGATCATGCCACTGCATTTTGGCCTGGAGACATAGCGAGACTCGGTCTCAAAAAAAACAAAAGAAAACAAAGTGTGGCTCTTTAAGGGGCAGTGCAGTACAGGGGGGTAGTAACCGTGAGGTCCCTATTACCACCTCTACGGTCGGATGGGGTCCAGTAGGAGGTGGTTCACAGAGCCTGAAGAGAGAGAAACTGTGTGGAGAGACCTCCTGTGGGGAACACCAGATGAAGCTTGCAGCCTGCACACGCAGCCCTGCCTCCTGCCTCCTGCCTTCCCTCCCTCCCTCTCCTCCTCCAGTCAGCCTTTTGCGGATGCTGCCTGCTGGTGGCACCTGACTCGGCTGACAGTGCTGGACAGTATCTGACACAAATTCAGGCACTCAGTGGCTAATGGCTGTTGATCATGATCATCATCACTGCTATTATTATCATGTCATTATCATCACCACCATTATCATTACTGATGTGTCCTCCTGGGGCTGCTGCTGCCACCCGGCTCTGTGTCACATGCTCGTGGTGGGGGCTGACTCAGCCAGTGTCCGGCACCCCCCAGTGCATTTCTGCTCAGTGTGTGCAGAATGTTTTGAAAGTCCAGGCAGACAAGCTGTGGGGTGAAATGAAGCCGCTGGCCTTGCTATCCAGCTCACAGTCTTTCCTCTCTCCAATAGGGGAGTCTGCACTGCTGAGTCCTGGCCCTTCAAGGGGACGACCGTGCCTAAGTGCTGCTGTGCCGCCGGGACCTGCCTCTGCCATGAGAGCCATGCCCTGGAACTGGACCTGCCTGCTCTCCCACCTCCTCATGGTGGGCATGGGCTCCTCCACTCTGCTCACCCGGCAGCCAGCCCCGCTGTCCCAGAAGCAGCGGTCATTTGTGACATTCCGAGGGGAGCCTGCCGAGGGTTTCAATCACCTGGTGGTGGATGAGAGGACAGGACACATTTACTTGGGGGCTGTCAATCGGATTTACAAGCTCTCCAGTGACCTGAAGGTCCTGGTGACACATGAGACAGGGCCGGATGAGGACAACCCCAAGTGTTACCCACCCCGCATCGTCCAGACCTGCAACGAGCCCCTGACCACCACCAACAATGTCAACAAGATGCTCCTCATAGACTACAAGGAGAACAGGCTGATTGCCTGTGGGAGCCTGTACCAAGGCATCTGTAAGCTGCTGAGGCTGGAGGACCTCTTCAAGCTGGGGGAGCCTTACCATAAGAAGGAGCACTATCTGTCAGGCGTCAACGAGAGCGGCTCGGTCTTCGGAGTGATCGTCTCCTACAGCAACCTGGATGACAAACTGTTCATTGCCACGGCAGTGGACGGGAAGCCTGAGTATTTTCCCACCATCTCCAGCCGGAAACTGACCAAGAACTCCGAGGCGGATGGCATGTTCGCGTACGTCTTCCACGATGAGTTCGTGGCCTCGATGATTAAGATCCCTTCGGACACCTTCACCATCATCCCTGACTTTGATATCTACTATGTCTATGGTTTTAGCAGTGGTAACTTTGTCTACTTTTTGACCCTCCAACCTGAGATGGTGTCTCCCCCAGGCTCCACCACCAAGGAGCAGGTGTATACATCCAAACTCGTGAGGCTTTGCAAGGAGGACACGGCCTTCAACTCGTACGTAGAGGTGCCCATTGGCTGTGAGCGCAGTGGGGTGGAGTACCGCCTGCTGCAGGCTGCCTACCTGTCCAAAGCGGGGGCCATGCTCGGCAGGACCCTGGGAGTCCATCCAGATGATGACCTGCTCTTCACCGTCTTCTCCAAGGGCCAGAAGCGGAAAATGAAATCCCTGGATGAGTCGGCCCTGTGCATCTTCATCTTGAAGCAGATCAATGACCGCATTAAGGGGCGGCTGCAGTCCTGCTACCGGGGCGAGGGCACGCTGGACCTGGCCTGGCTCAAGGTGAAGGACATCCCCTGCAGCAGCGCGGTGAGTCCAGGGAGGGCTGCGGGCTGGGATGGTGGGAGTGTAGGATGAGAACCCCAGCCTTGTAGCCCGCATGGAGTGTGTATCAACCTCCTTCCCCTTTCGCAGATGAGGCGAGTATATCCCATCCCACCTCTGAGTCTCATTGGACCCAGAGTCCAAAACATTCTGCAACTATGACATTGAGTGTGTAAGAGTCAGAGTGGGCGCTAAAACATAAATTCCCATCAGAGTACTTTTCTCTGCACCATATTGGCTCACTGGTTATGAGAGGGAGTGCTGGGAATAGGTAAGAACTGTGTCAAATGGATGTCATAGGGACCAGGCACGGCGACGTGTATATGCCCTTTGCACTCACTGAGCCTCCAAATAACTTTCCTGGGAGCTTAAATAAAACCATAGGGTAGGGGGAGAGGTGAATGTGAAGAGTCATCCTACATTTGGGATAGATACGGAATTTCAGGAGAGGTGTGTTTGAAGCTCTTTGCATGTCTTTAGGAAATGCTAAAATGAGAGCACAGTCAGGTAAGAGTGCAGTGAACACAGAGAAAGCAAAGCTAACTTGGAAAACGGATGGGAAGGGACAGATCGTGTTTATTGAGCATCTTCCGTGTGCACAGTGCCTTGAAAGAGACATGTGACAAGGTCAGGAAGCAGCCAGAGAGCGGCATGGACGATGGGAGAGCTGCGGGACCCAGAGGGAGAGCAGGAGAAGGGCTGGCTTAGGGGTCTTTGCATGGCTTGTGGGTATGGCCTTGCTGGGGGACCCCAGGTGAAGCGGGGGACACAGCTTCCTGCCTGTCACAGCCTAGCTCACCTGTGCCCCACCATGAAAAGCGTCTGCCTTCTTTTGTCTTGGCTCTGTTCCTCTTCGCAATGGTCCTGTTTTTTCACAATTATTCTTTGGGTGATTCGGAAGGCTCAGCTCTCAGCATCTTCTGTGTTCTTGTCCTTTTCCTTTTGTAACTGTGCATTTTAAAGATTATGAACCTAGTTTCAGAACATCAATTCTGTAATTTTAATTTGGGGAGAAGAAGAAAGGAAAATGTATTCATCAGACAGAAGTATGCATCCATATGATGTGATTCTTGACTCCTTAAACTTGAGTGGAGTTCCATATTAGGAAATGTATCTTGTTTGATTTGAAAAGTGTAAGTTTCTCTTCATAAAGTATGACTACATGCCAGGCAGATCTTGGAGGGGACTGGCACCCTCCCCAGCCAGAGTGTGGAGAGGCCATCACTCCCGTCTTTGGGATTTGGGTTGGAGGTAGGGAAGAGGGAGGAGAAAGTTGGTGCCCTGGCGCTTAAGCTCAGGCTGTTTTCCATTGTCAAGTTTTCCAGACACTGGGCTGGCTGAAACTAAAAGATGTCATTTCTTCTCAGAGGTCTTGAAAAGCTAGGAGTCCCCTGATGTCACAAAGGAAATAGGAGAGGTGCTTTGGACCAAGCAGGGCATCAAAAAGTTGACAAATCGGAGACAGACCAGAGAATGGAGGGGACTCCACTGTATCTACTGAGCCTTCCTAGCAGGTGTCATAACCTTTGGGAATGCCTCCTGGAGCCCTTTGCTTGGGGCCATAGCTGAGCCACTTAAGAGAGTCCATGAGACAGGGCTATGAACTTGCGGGGGCATGGACTGCTCCCAGATGAAGGCAGCTAATGACGGAGGCTGTTCTGGACATATGTCTATTACACACTCAAACACAATTACGTGGGTGAGATGTGTCAGAATGTTGGTGTTGAGAAGGCCCTTCGAGAGCCTTGGCCTAACATTTCATTTTGCACCTGAGCACTTGGAGACTCAGCAAGGTGAATGAATTGCCCAAGGTCACACTAGGAGTGAGTGGCAGAGCCAGCACTTGAAAAGAATCCCCCTTGCCTACAGGACACCCACACATGCATGCATGTGATAAATTCCCTGTGAGCATGCACACAGATGCAGGCCTATGTTAGAAGACGGCAAGTTTATGCTGTGCGCATACTAAACAACTAGTTCTTTTGAGATCAGAGGGGTTGGCAATCTCTGACACTTTCCTGTAGAAAACTCGCTTCAAACCCTGCCTTTTTGGGTGATGTTTTTGGGAGCAAAATCAGCTGCAGGGATCCGTCCAGCTGCCCGTGGGCAAGTGTTTGTGCTGCCCTTATTTCCTGCCACAATACGAAAAGCCAAGTTCATCATGGAAGTCTGCAGAGCTGCAGGTGCTAACACCGTGTGGTAGCCTTGGAGAGAACAGAGGGAAAACAGCTTTGCAAGACAGGCTAATGCCAGGACGGGCAGTAATGGAGCCCAGATAACAAGCTTTTGATTTTTCTTTTGGCTTTAATTAGCCCTTTCAAGTTACAGGCAAGTTCAGGGCCGAGAGTAGAAAGGAGGCCAGAAACTCTGCACAGGGCTGGGGCTGTCTCCCCAGCCAGTCTGAAAAAGGCCAGGCTGGCTTTTAATGCACAGTATCAGTTTCCTTTGATTTGGCAGATACCCGAGTTCCTTTGCTCTGGCCCTCCTGTGACCATTCGTTTGGACTTGGCTCAAACCACACGTGTTTCATGTGACATCAGCCAGGCCAGGCTCCATTCTGCCCTGATGACCATTTGCAAACCCAGCTATTCCTTAACCCATTCACAAGGCTGTCGGGTTGGTTTCCTTGTTCTCTTCCTGACTAGAGGTGGAGGATGAACAAGATGAAGTCTGGAGTGCTCTCTTGTCACGGAGTCTGACACTCCCTCAAGCCCTGTGAAGTGGAACCCAGTCCCAGATGACCTCTGTCCTGTGGTGTTTCTGCTGTAGGAAGATGGCAGAGGGAAGGACAAAGCCCAGGAGGTTGGCTTTTAGGACTTGTGTTTTGTAGGGTAAGGGGTCCCCTGTGTGTTTTATCATAGTTACTACTCTAAAAGCTTGAAGGGATGTGACTAGCAATGGATGTCGACTGTGCTCCATGTTGTAGCATCTCTCCAAGTTGTAATGCCTCCCATGGGGCTCTTCAGGCTTTTCTAGCCCTTTCCACCTCCTGAGACTCACATTCTTCCCCATGAACTCACGCCTCCAGAAATCAGAGCTGGGATCTGCATAACTCCCAGGCCACCTGCCTACTTCACAAGGTCCCAGCACCTGCTTGGGCTGTGTTCATCTGGGGGACGGGAAGGAAAGGGAAGAAGAATGCCTATTCTAAGGCCCCCATTTCCAGGGAGCATCCACAGAGCACTGGGCAGGCCGGAGCCTGAGGACCAGGCAGAGGGAAAAGTCTTGGGCTGTGGGGGTGGAACCTGCTGACCTGCAACCCCCAGAGAGTTCAACGGTGCCCCAACTCCAGGTGAATCAGGGAAGGCTGGCTGTGCTCCGGTCAGAGATGAGGGCTGGTCAGCCAGGAGTGGCCTCCTCATGGGAATGTGTTGCTCTGGGCATAAACAGTCCTGTTGGAAATGCACATCCCTGAGTGGGCACTGAGTGTGGAGGTGGGGCAAGCGGCTGGGGCTTTCTGGTGTCTATGGGGGTGGGAGCAGCAGCTTCCACCTTCGCCCTCTGAGCAGTGCTTTATCCCCGTCCTGGCCTTTCTCCAGCCTGGGTGGGGAGAAGTCTCCCAGAGCAAGTGGGTTAGTATCTGAAAGCAACTCTAAGGATCTCATGTGGACATGGTATGATATGAGGGGGACCTAGAGGGTCTGTCAGGGCCCCAGTTTTTCTCAGGACTCAGGGGACTAGAGGTCAAGCTGAGACTGATTTGCTAATGAGCACTCACGTGGGGAATGGCAGTGATTTCATGTCTCTGTTTCTGTGGCTTATCCCTGGTGCATCTCTATTCCCAGCCCCCTTTGAAGGCTGCCCCCAGGCTTCCTGAGACCCCCTGTCTGCAGAGCATGTGACAGACAGTAAAGCTGAGGAACCCACACCTGTGGCTTCTGTCATGTGCCAGGGCCTTATGCAGGAGAAAGTGACAGCTCTCTGTCCTTCTCTGGGGGACCTGACCCTCTTGACTTGGAGTGGGCAGCTGGCTGGAGAAGATGCTGGGTTTGACCAGGCACCTGGCATCCTGGAATCTCCCAGGCATAGGGTTATCTATACGTTCTGTCACTTCTTCAGCCTTCTGGGGCAACCTCACCCAACACTAATGAACTAGTGCCTCCAAATAAACGAATGAATGGCAAAAAACATGTATGAAGCCCTAGGAAAGGGCTTGGCAATGCACTCCCTCCTGGTGGATACCAAGCATCATGGAATGGCATCTGTTTCCAGGAGCCACACAGTGGAGGAGAGAGATGCACACCAGCAGTCATTGTGGCCCGGGTGATGGGAACAATGGCTGTGGTCATGGGAGTTACCATCATTCACTCCACTTCAATCTTCCCTGACTTTGGAACCAATTGAGCCATGGGTATGGGAGTCAGGTAGTCTCGGCCGTAGCACCGATTAGGCTGTATGGAGAAAGGTGGCATGCTGGAGGTGCGGCAATCAGCTTCTCAATGTCCCTGTCAAGGCTTGACCTGAGTGTCCTTCAACTAGAAAATTTGGATCCTTGGAGCAGAAACTATTATCCAGAATCATTGACTCACACCTGTCAAACCCCACTGGTGGGAGCAGAGGGTGGAGGCCTCCTGGCTGCCTGGAAATAACACCCTAGAGTTCACATGGTACCTGATGGCTAATGAGGGCTTTATCACACCTGTTCTTCTTGCGACAGTACTCCTATAGGATCATGGAAGGACAAGCATCCTCTGCATTTGAGGGAACGGAGAAACAGAAAACTCAAGTGCTTCAGTCGAGGTCACGTAATGAGTAGCCTGAAAGCTGCTCTGTATCCTAATTCTCAGCCTGGTCCTCTTCCCATGGTGCTTCACAAGGGTGTGCTGGCGGCGTCCAAGGTGGACAGTTCATGGTGCGGGGACTGGCTGAAACTATAGGGTATTTGTGATCCGGGGTCCTAGAGTGCTGAACGCCGGTGGAAGTTCCTGGCCACCGTGAGACTAGAAAGTCTCTCACATTTCCAGAAGCCTCTCGTTGAGAACCATTGCTAGACCCAGCTCCCACCTGACTCTGGAGTTTACCCCCAAGCCCTGTGCAGTCCCACAAGGGCCACACAGGCACAGGAAACGGAGGTCTTCCTTTTTAACCCGCAGCTCCCCTTCCTGCCCTGCTGTGTGCATGACTGGGTAGTGACAGGGGTCCCCTTCCCACGTGCCATTCCTTTGATTCACTGGTTTCCTGGGCATGGCAGTCCTGAGCAGGAGACAGGGTCACCCCCTTGGACTCAGGCTGGCCTCACGTCCCAGTCTGCATGGTCACTCAGGTTGGTCTGGCGCCTGAGATCCTGAAACTCCACGAAAGTGAGCATCCGGAATGGCCAGGCAGGCATCCCAAGCTCCGGGGCCTGGCTTCTGCAGGTCTTATTGGGGTGTTTTCTTTTCCCTGTCAGCAGGAAGCACAGCTCAGACTCAATGGAGTTGTATCCTGTTGTTTACGGCGTTAGACAAGGCTTGCTCTTTCTGCTCAGCCCTTGTCCTCTCTCAGACCAGGAACTCCTCCTCTTCCCTGCCCCATCCCGCCTCTCTCATCTCCACTACACTTGCCACACACTGCGGCCCATGCCACACTCACATCCCAATAAATGCACGCATCAAAACATCTCACATGTTGGTCTGAGCGCCCACCTGTCACGGCCCATGACCCTGTACTCCAGATTTCTTATTTAGCACTGGGTGCCTGACATGTCACAGCCCCAATCCTTATAGAATCAAGTCTTCCCACTCTCTCTTGGAGATGGCTCCTGTCTTAGGTATGTAGGTGACAGGCCCACCCACCTCCCTCTTTTCAGCCAGCAGGGTTTGCAGTGAAAGTCCCATCCCAGCCTAGTGTGTGCGGTGCTTTATGTGATGGGTGGCTGAGCCCTGGGCGATGTATTGGGTCTTGTGGGAGCAAAGTTGAGGTTGGCTTCCTAGGCTGGATGTAATCTCCCAGGATGCCCACCCTGGAGGCCACTGGGTCAGAGCAGGGAGTGAGGTGGGACCCAGGAGTCACACAGACTGAGTTTTAACACAGACGGCTGCCAGGAGAGCTCAGCACAGAGTTAGAGTTGAGGATGTGAGGCTTCACAATACTGAGATGTGGACCACGCCTCCTGAGCCCGAGCACAGTGGCGTGCACACCCATAGCGCACCCACGTGCACACACCCATTCTCTGTTCTCACTAACACTCCTGGTTCATGGTCCTCTCTTAGCCTTTCTCTGTCTCCCTCTTTCTGTGACTTGTTCTCCCTCACCCCACACACACTGCTCAGCAGCAAGTATGAGGAGATTTCTCTCTCTCTCTCTCACACACACACACGCACACACACACACACGTGCCTCATGTGGTATGAGATAGCCCTGCCCAAATGGGAAGCCGGACCTCTTGTTCAATGAGCACATAGATATTGAAAGCGTTCCTTATCAAGGGAAAAATTGGATTCAAAAATTAATTTTTACTCATTTAATTAGTCAGCAAATATTAATTGTGCTGATATTATGGGCCAGACAATAAATTCAGCCCTACTTAACCTCCAGATCTGGATTTCTGGGCTTTCCCTTCAATTCCTGTTGTCCTCACAGCGTGGCGTCTTGGCTGGGTTACTGGTCTGAGAGTCAGGATCTTTGGGTTTCAACCAGTCCCAGCCTGTGAGAGGTCACTGGGCAAGAAGTTTCCCTTTTGCTTTGAATCACACATTTTATCTTCAAGAAAGAGATGATGAAAAAGTATCCCTTTAATAAAGAGTGCAGAGATTCATAAGGAAAGAGAAATATACAGACGTTAATAATGATAGACACACAGCCCCTTATATTCATAGGACACTCACACGTTCAGAGCATCATTCTGTGTCTCCTCCTTTGGGTATAGTAACCACCCAAGGGGACAGAAAGGGGCATCATAATATTGTGGTGATTTCATGCTTAGATTTTTTTTCTCCACCAATATCTGCTTTTGAGAGATTTGGGCTATGCTTAATGCAGGTGTGATGTTTGGTATCTCAGGCCCTAGAATGTGCTCCAATTGCCTTTATTTCTTCTTCTTCTTCTTCTTTTTTTTTTTTTTTTTTGAGACAGTGTTTCGCTCTTGTTGCCCAGGCTGGAGTGCAATGGTGTGATCTTGGCTCACTACAACCTCTGCCTCCCAGGTTCAAGCGATTCTCCTGCCTTAGCCTCCCTAGTAACTGGGATTACAGGAATGCGCCACCACGCCCAGCTAATTTTTGTAGTAGAGATGCGGTTTCATCATGCTGGCCGGGCTGGTTTCAAACTCCTGACTCGGGTGATCCACCTGCCTCGGCCTCCCTCCAATTGCCTTCCTTTCTATACAGTGCAGGTTATGAATGATAAGAGAATGCATTTGAACGACAAGACATGTTTTGAGCAGTGCTTGCTGCTGTTACCTTCGTGTGTCCATTAGTTTTTGTAAGGCAGAAAGAAAGGACTGCATGTCGTCACATCAGACTTGTTTTATGAACAAAGTTAGTGGAGAGAAGGAAAAAGAGACAACTGAGAGAGCTCTTCTCCATTTGGCCTCTCAATTTACATGTTTTCCCTATGGGATCAGTGGGAGAGAAGTAGCCCACACCTTTCCCTAGTCTCTGTGTCATTACTGTGTCTCTGTCAGTGTTCCAAAATATAATGGGATTTGTTCGGCTGATTTATCCCGCATGCAGGCAACATTACCCAGACCCACACCCAGATCCGAGGAGCAAGAGAGGAAGATACGGGACCACGAGAGTGGGGCTAATAAAATTTATTCCCACTAACAAGGGAATGACCTACCCCATAATTCAGCCTGGTGAGCAGGGGCACTGCTTCCCAACACCCACTAGAAAAGACCCAAACGTAATCATCATGGTGTTCCTCACGTCAGTTACAGCCCTTGTGGCAGCTGAGGCTGTCTGCCGTAGACTCTGGGAGGGAGTCTAAAGTACAAAAGGAGAGAGCTGGCCCCCCAGTAGGTTTTGGTTGTTACCATTCACAATGCTGAGGAGCTTCCCTGGGATTTCCAATGGATAAGAGAATGTGTTTGAACGACAGGACGACAGGATGCATTTTGAGCCAGTGCTTGCTGCTGTTACCTTCACGGGTCCCTTAGTTTTTGTAAGGCAGAAGGGAAGGGCTGCCCATCATCACATCAGGCTTGTTTGTTTTATCAACAAAGTTAGTGGAGAGAATGTTAGTTAAAGGAGTTAACTAACCAAGTTAATGGAGCCATTCCAAATGCCTTCCATTGTTCCAAAGGTAGTTAAGTGCATTCATTCAATGTATATTTGCATCAGAAGCCCCAGCCCCATCTCCTAAATAATAAAGGAAATGGTGTACCTCTTTTAATAATAAAGGAAATGGTGTACCTAGTTGGATTGTAACAGATGGGTTTTACTTTTACTTTCCCATGGGTCTGGTTTTGGCTGCTAGACCAGTCCCCAGTGATGATGCTGTCTGCAGAATTCCAATTCTCTTGGTAGGCTGGCCTAGAGCTCTGGCTCATCCAGACCGTCCCCAGGTCATTGTGCCATGGCCCTGTCTGCTTCTCAGAGGGAGGAACACAAGGCTCTTGGCAGCTAAGCTAATGAGGAGAAGGTCATGGGTTCAACCCTTAGGATTCTGAGATGAAGCTTGTCTTTGGCTGCTATGCTCAGCAACCCCTAGACGGGGTGCATTGCTAAAGCTCGCTATTGGTTACAGCCTGGCCTGCAGAATGTGTGCTTAATGCCCCTCTCCAGGGAAAACTGCTCAATTTAGTGACATTAGTTTCCTATTAGAAGGATAGTTTGTTTTGATGATAAATGAAAGACCACTTAGATATCTGGTGGGTTTGGGCCACAGATGGTCTCAAAACACACATAGAAACTTCAAAATGAGTATTAAAAGAAGCGTTGCTTTTAGCAAATGGCTTCCATTATTCCATAGGTAGTTAAGTGCATTCATTCAACAAATATTTGCATCAGAAGCCCCAGCCCCACCTCCTAGAACACAATGACTTTCTATCCTGTTTTCTGGTCTGCTCTCTTCTTTTTGAGATTCCCAGAAGCAAAGCTCTTGGTTCTTGAGAACTGGGGTCATATGATAGTCCCCACTTATCCTTGGGAGGTGCGTTCCAAGCCCCCCAGTGGATGCCTGACACTGCAGACAGTCCCAAACTCCATATAAACTGTGTTTTTCTCTAT
This sequence comes from Aotus nancymaae, assembly GCF_030222135.1. Lineage (NCBI taxonomy): Eukaryota > Metazoa > Chordata > Mammalia > Primates > Aotidae > Aotus > Aotus nancymaae. The sequence goes on from NW_026988413.1 coordinate 24,566,604, forward strand.
GCATACTGATAGGGTTTGGCTGTGTCCCCACCCACATCTCATCTTGAATTCCTCCCTGTGGGAGGGACCTGGTGGGAGGTAATTGAATCATGGGAGCAGGTCTTTCTCATGCTGTTCTCGTGATAGTGAATAAGTCTTATGAGATCTGACAGTATTGTAAGGGGAGGTTCACTGCACAAGCTCTCTCTCTTTGCCTGCTGCCATCCATGTAAGACGTGACTTGCTCCTCCTTGCCTTCTTCCATGATTGTGAGGCCTCCTTAGCCATGAGGAACTGTAGGTCCATTGAACTTTTTCTTCCAAGTCTCAGGTATGTCATTATTAGCAGTGTGAAAATGGACTAATGCACATACATACCTATGATAAAGTTTAATTTATCAATAATTAGGCACAGAAGATTAACAGTTATAATAAAATAGAACAGTTATAATGATATACTATAATAAAAGTTCTATGAACGTTGTCTCCTTTCTCTCAAAAGTCTCTTACTGTGCTCTACTCTATTTTTGGACAGTGGTTGATTGGGCTGCGGTAACTGAAACCATGGAAAGTGAAGCCAGGGATCAGGGAACTGCTGTAATTTATTGGGTTGTTTTTCCAACCCCAAGACACTTTTCTCTAGTGCTCAAAGCCCTGCAGTGACTTGTTTGTCTAACTGGGTTATTGTGGCTGTGGCTTGCTGGCTTTCCCTCTCTTTCTCTGTACTCATTTGTTTTCCCTACGATCTCATTGAAAACGACACCAGAAAGAATCATTCTGAGATGAAGCACTAGTAACTGAGTGGGTGAGCACTCACTCCAGCACTGTTTCCATTGCCTGTGCTCACAGCCAGGATTCAGGGGTCAACTTTCACCTGTTACAGGACTTCTCTGGGTTGCTTTTGAGAGACTTCAATCTCATAGGGCCAGCATGGGTCATGTGCCTGAAGGTCACGTGTCTGAAGGCAGACCTTCCGGAGAGGGCTAGAAGTCATAAAAGAGAAAGAATAGTTTAGGCAGAACAGTAAAGCAATCAGAGGATAACAGGTCTTTGTAATTTCTTCTTTCTTTTTTGATCATTACAAAAATGATCACTCAAGCACATGGAAATATCTTATAGAATAATAGGCTTTCTGCCAAGCCAAACCTAAACCTACTAGAGACTCCCAGAGATATTTCTACCACCCTGTGGAACCTCTCCTCTTACCTCTACCTCTGAGGAGGTAGTGTGGAGTAAACACGGCATCATCTCAAGGGGTGGATGCATTCTGTGTATTTATGAACACCTTAGGGGTCAGCTGTCATATTTGAGATATGGTTCCCAATAAGTGGGTGATCATTATCTCCCTGTACTGCAGAGCTTTACAACTGGAGCCTGCATTTAGACATGAGCGATTACAGTTTATCTGATCAATATCTCCCTTTAAAAAGAAATCCCACATGTGTAATTCATTGATTCCCCACTTCCAGTGGAGGTGTGCTATGGTCAGCTCCTGGGATATGTGTGTGTGTGTGTGTGTGTGTGTATGTGTGTAAGTGTAATTAATGGGAAGAAATTTAGGGCTGCTTAATATGAAGAATATAAAGACCTTTTCTTTTCTGTATCAACAGGCAGCTCATGGACTTACCTTCCTTTTTTCTTCTAATTTGAATTTCTTTTCAAAACGTCAGCTCTCACTTTCCTTTGGGATGCACAGGCCCAGGAAAGGAAGAAGCCCAGCTTGGATGATTGGCCAAGGGCCTCCTCAGGAGGGGAGAGTTGGTTGCTTCTGCTTTCTGGAGATGGCAGAGCACTCATCCCTGACGCTGGGAAAGGGAGTGGACGCATAGGATCTTCCCCAGCAGTCCCCTGCCTTCCTCTGATCCTGGAGCAGATTATCTTTGGGACCACCCTCTAGCGACCCCAGAGGAAACCCCTACTTAAGATCAGTTTTTTCTTTTTCCTGTATCTGGGAATTTGGAGTTTTGGTACCTATTTTCTCGGCAACTTAATAGGTAACTAGGGGAGGCACCTCACTCTCCAGACCCTACTGTCCCCTTCTGTAAAATGGGGCAGTTGGATTTTATGATCCTGAGTGATTTTCCGCGTTTGAAATATGACATGTGAAAGAGGGGTAGAATACTGTTTCATAAGTCAAAGAACTTGGATGTGAGCCTAAACCTCGCCTCTTCCTCAAAGTCATGCCTGCTCCTCAAGGCAGTTGGTGGCCCACTCTCTGGACTCCCCCATGCACCTAACTGAAGCAGGATCCAGATGGCTTTGTCTAGTCATGGCCCAGGTCTGTCCATCCCCACACTGGGAAAGAGGCAGTTCTTTGGGCCAGAAACCGAGACTTTTCCACCTTTACATTCTTAGGAGCTCACCTAGTGCTTGGTGCTTAGTTAGGTCTTTCATAAATGTTCTTAAGCAAATTAATAAGTGAGAAAAAGTAAATAGCATTGTCATTATCCAATCCCTGTTTCCCTTGCTGAATGCAGGGAGTTCCAATAGCCCAGGGAACCAAAGGTTTGGTGGAAAAAGGTTGGTCTAAAGATCCAGTTGGCCCCACTATGGGTGAGTTTGGGAAAATCTGATGTCTTCTTACCCCATGCAATGGACAGGAGTGGGGGCTTCCCAGCTGTGGAGGTGCATGAGGCTAGATTATATTTTTCCATTCAGGAAGGGCAAGAGAGTTGGTTTTCTCCCAGACAAGAGAAATCCTCTCTCTCTCTCTCGGACCACAGGAGTTGCCCACAGAGCAATGAGAAGACCAGGTTTGACTTTGTCTTCCATCCTGGGGCTGAGAGATGGCTGCTGCTGGCCCAGAGCAGCTGGGCAGGTACATGAGGCTGGGGGAGTTGGCTGCATGGCCCATCTCTGCTGGTCACCTGGTCTGCCTCTTTAGGATCAGCTTAGGATGTTTGTAAACAGTGGATGCCTACAGTAATAGGGCAGCCTGTGGCTATGGAAGAGACTGTGTCCCAGAGCTAAGCTAATTGGCCCACAGGGGGATGGATCTGCTAACCTTCACCTCAGTAGCACTGCATTTGGGCCACTGAGCTCTGACTTGGTTCTGACCTTTCCATAATAAGGACTCAATGTGAGGTTTTTGCAAAGGTGAGGCAAACCAGGGCCGGGGCTAAAACATCTTCGCTTGGCACAGTAGGTGCAATCAGGAATCACGCCAGGGGCTGTGCAGGCAGGGGTCAGGGGAGGATTTGGGGATCAGGCTCCCACCATGCCTCATCACCTGTGGCCTTCAAGATGGGTTGGTGTGGCTGTCGGGGTGGGTGATAGTTGATTCCTTGAGTGTGTCATTGAGGCCTAGGGTTGGGGGTGATGCTGAGGGTTCTTGGGGAGATCCCCCCACTGTTCCTCAGGTCTGCCTCCTCCTCCAGCCTTTCCCAGGAGTCTCCACAGAGACCATCAGATGCTTCTGGAGTCCTTGGGCAGTGGCTTTGCAGCTCTGCCCCCGAGCCTGGGGAATTGCTGGAGGAAGGACACTGTCTGCATTTAAAATCCCCTTTTCATGGAGATGATAGAGCTTTTCAGAGTGCCAGTCTCTCTGCAGTGTGGGAGCAATTTCCCTGTAATTGGTAAAGTAACCGTAACTGCTCTGTCATTTGTATGTGGCGACACGTAATTGCACAGTAACCTTTGCCGCGGAGCACGAGGGAAGCGCGGTAAGCTATTAGATTGTAATTCGGACTGTCAGCTCCAGCTCCCCACGGCACCTCCACCACCACCATGCTGCATGGCAGGCCCCCAGGGAAGCTGCTGTGGGGGCTGTCTGCATCCAGGTCCAGTTCAGGGTGCTGCTCCAGAGTAGGGATGCTAGGCACATGCTGTGTTCTGCAGTGCCCTCAGCTAGGAAGGGCCCTCTGTGGTGATCTAGGCCAGTGCTTCTTAAACCTTAGCTAGAGAGGGTTGGAATCACCTGGAGGGGTGTGAAGACACAGATGTCTGAGCCCCCAACCCCAGACTTTTTAATCCTGTAGGTCTGGGGTGGAGCTCAGGAATTTGCATTTCTAATGAACAGCTATCAATTTTCTGGATCTGAGACCATTCCCCTTCTCCTTCATTCAGCTTTGTGGCTAAATGTCTATCTGATTCTGAAAGATCTTTGGGAAGAACTGCCTTTGCTATTTCATCTTCACATTAGCCCCTTTAATCTTGATGACATCTCTGAGATAGATACCATGAATTTCCTCAAAGATGCTGAGATCCACAAAGGTCATCTGACCCATCTAATGGCAACAGCAGTCAAAACTCCCACAGAACTGACTCTAAGTGCCAGATATTGTTCTGTATGTTTTAAATCATTTAATCCTCACCACAGTACTATACAGTATGTACTACTGTTCTAATCCCTATTCTACAGTTAACAAATTAAGGCACAGAGAGGTTAAGTGACTTGCTCAAGGTCACATAGGATTAAGTTGCAGAGTTGGGATTCAAACCTAAGCACTTTGGTTCTGGTTCACTACTGTTAGCCACTGTGATACTCAGGCATTTATTGATCCACCCACCCATCCATCCATCCATCCATCCACCCACCCACTCATCCATTCATCCATCTATTCATCCACCCACCCACCCACTCATCCATCCATCCATCCATCTATTCATCCACCCACCCACCCTCCCATCCATCCATCTATTCACCCACCCACCAACCCACTCATCCACCCATCCATCCATCTACCCACCCACTCATCCATCCATCCATCTATTCATCCATCCATCCACCCACTCATCCATCCATCCATTTATCCACCCACCCACCCATCCATCCTTCCACCCACCCACTCATCCATCCATCCACCCACTCATCCATTCATCCATCTGTTCATCCACCCACCCATCCATCCATCCATCCACCTACCCACTCATCCATCCATTCATCTATTCATCCACCCACCCACCCACCCATCCATCCATCTATCCATCCACCATCCATCCACCCACCCACCCACCCATCCATCTATTCATCCACCCCCCCACCCCCCCACCCATCTATTCATCCACCCCCCACCCCCCCACCCATCCATCCATCTATTCATCCATCCACCCACACACCCACCCATCCATCCACCCACCCATCCATCTATTCATCCATCCATCCACCCACCCACCCACCCATCCATTCATCCACCCACCCATCCATCTATTCATCCATCCACCCACCCACCCATCCATCTATTCATCCATCCACCCACCCACCCATCCATCCACCCACCCACCTACCCATCCACCTACCCACCCATCCATCTATTCATCCATCCATCCACTCATCTATTTAATACACATGTATTATTATTAGCCTACTATAAGCCAGGCACTAAGCTAGGGATACAAAGATGCATAAAACATGGTCCCTGTCCTTGAGCTCATGGTCCTTGGAGCACAGTGGATCAGCCATCCTAATTTGTACCCCAGTGCCTTCTATGAGGACATTTGACCCAGTGAAAAAAAGATCGAGTGTCTTCCGGATAGGGACCCGGAGAGTGTGGCCCTGTCCGGGCTTCTGGGTCTGTCCACGGGGTTGTCAAGTGGGCTCCACATAAATTCCCATGTAATGGGCCCTTATTTCCTTTCCCTGTGAGAGTGGAGTTGCCCTCTAATAAACAAGCAACATCATAACCATGGCCAACATTTTGTGTATTTGTGGAGTGACAGGAGGCCAGCCCCAGGCCTAGGGCACGGCTGGGCTCCTAATCACAGCAGTCTGGACCTGGCTCCTCTGGCTGTGGCTCTAATCTCACTGTTAATGGGGCCCAGGGGAAGGCTCAGCCAGGGCTAGAGCAAACACTCTCTTCCCCCATCTCCCAGGGTGCTCAGGAAGCCACACCAATGCTCACCGGTTGAAGGCTTTCAACCAATTAGCCTGCCCTTCCTGGGTGCAGGCAGCCCTAGCATCTGTTCCCTATATGTTCACCTCCCAGGTCTATAGGCCCTGGGGGACCCTCCCTTCTCCTGCTTCAGGTACTATAATTACCTGGTGGTTTCAACTCAGACCCAGCAATGCATACTGTGTTTGCAGTGCATGCTGTGGTTGAGAGGCATGCTAGGGCCACACCCTGCAGTCATTCTACCCCTGTTCCAGGTAGGATTTCCATTCACAAGAAATCAACATGAAATATCTTACATTGAAGTGCTTCCCAGCTCACCAGGTGCCTTCGCTCCTGTGAACTTACCTACGCCAAAGCCAGGGAGAGTCAGGCTGGAGAACAGTGGGAGCCCGTTGTGCGACTGGGGAAGCAGCCGAACTGCCATTCGAACCCAAGTCCTGAGAATTTTCCATTGCTTCAACCTTAAAAATCCCAGCCCCATCACCCCAGCTTCGAGGAAACAAAGCTGTGCCACTTCTTGCCACAGCTGGGGGACCTCAGCAATCATGCAGACCTGGACAGTGCTTGGTCAAAGGCCTCAATGCCACCTTTATCACTTGGGGCTCCATTCAGAGGGAGAAGCCAAGCCATGGGGAAACTTAGGGAGAAAGCCGGCATTGTCCAGTCTCACCTGGGCTCCTTGCCGTGTGAGGTGCTGGAGAGGAGGAGATTCACAGAGGTCCCTGACCTTCTGGTGAGTGAATGATGCCACTGGCCGAATGTATACTCTCTTTCTGTACATGGCTGTTGATGTGCTTGTGTGTGCCCAGCCAAAGGGAAGAACTGTATTCGGTAATCCTGACCACTCAGAAATGCAATTTGGGGAGCTGAGAGGCCTGAAACCTCCCCAGGCTAATGAGGCCTGTCTGTGGCAGAGGTAGTGGGGAACTGTGAAACGTGGACTCCCTTTCTCCCTGCTTCAGTGTCCCCACCCTGTGCAGTGTGGACAGTCATTCGGCCACATCTACTGGGAAAATGGACCAGAATGGGTGATGTACAGAGTTTGCAATGGCAGAGGTCCCTGTAGCATAGTTTAGGCCCGAAAAAGTCAGAGATGCGAACTCCTTGTGAACCAGAAGCAGAAACATTCAAGGGCCACGAGGATGCCTAGCACCCAGGCTGCCCTCGGAAGGCCTGGCAGGTTGCCGTGGTCACATCCGGCAGGGACAGGGCATCTTCTCCCCTTTGCCTGGATTTGTCTTTCCTCTCTTCTGCACCTCCTTTTAGTCCTCCGCCTCCGGTCTACTTCCCCATCTCCTTATTTAGGGAAGAATGTTAAAGATCAGACTAAATCTTGAAAGCTCCCTTGTAAATTTGACTCCTGTAATTTTTGTTTTGTTTTGTTTTAGTAGAGTTGGGGTTGGTCTCGAACTCCTGACCTTAGATGATCCACCTGCCTCTGGCAGGATGACAGGCATAAGCCACTATGCCTGGCCAGTACTTTTTTTTTTAAGGGAAGGGGAGAGAGCTGTGTTTGTCCTGGGCTGATGGTGCAGGCCACGCAAGAGAGGCCAGAGGCTATCATAGGCCTGGAGCAGATACCCACTCTGCACGTGGCCTGCTCGGGCTTGCCCATGCTCTCCCCCTTTTCGCTCTGGCTGTCCTTACCCTGTAGGAAGAAGGGGAGCAGTCAGAGAGGCTTCAGATGCTCAGCAGATCGCCTTCTCTGGAGGGACAGTGCCAGTCTGCACCCCTTCTGGGAGGGAGGGGAGGAGCCCTCTGGGGCCTGGAGAAGGCCTGTGGACCGGCTTCACATACTCCCTGGCGAGAGCCTGCCTGCTGTTCTCCAGGTGCCCTTTCCTTTGGCCGAGCTGAAGGCTTTAAAAAAGTGACACCTTGTATTTTATTTCACCCCTTTCTCTGAAAAGTCCAAAGACATTTACAGGCACAAGTGCAATAGGCTTTATGGTAGCCCATCAAAAAGCAGGGATTGTTTCCTTCATCTTTATAGAGCAGAAAATAAAAGCGCAGGAAAACAGAGTAACTCTTCTGAGACCACATAGTCCTTCCAACACACGGCGGAAAATCCACTCCAGAGGGGTGTGTGCCAGACCCAAGCTGCTTGTGGGGAGTGCCGAGGGCTTTTCACCGGCTACTGCCGGGGTCTTCACCCCTTCCCAGCACCACAGAGCCCAGCTGAGACCCTCCGTTTCATGGGGGACCTGATGACCTGGTATGAGAAAGAGAGATTCCACTGGATACGGTGGGGCAGCTGGCCCCAAAGCTTCCTGACTTTTGACATTATACTTCCTGGAGTCAGGAGCAAGCAAGTCAGGGTCAATATCTCACCGCATATCTGGAGAATATTCTCTTTAAGGAACAATAGTAGGTGTTCCAGTCAAAAATGGTTTAGTGGCTGGGTGCAGTGGCTCACAGCTGTAATCCTAGCACTTTGGGAGGCTGAGACTGGTGGATTGCTTGAGACCAGGGGTTTGAGACCAGCCTGGGTAACATGGTGAAACCCTGTCTCTACAAAGAATGCAAAAATTAGCCAGGCGTGGTGGCACATGCTTGTGGTCCAAGCTACTCGGGAGGCTGAGGTGGGAAGATGGCTTGAGACTGGGAAGTCAAGGCTGCAGTGAGCCGTTATTGTATCACTGCACTCCAGCCTGGGTGACAGAGTCAGATCCTGTCTCAAACAAACAACCAACCATCACCAACAGCAAAAACGGTCCAGTGAACGAAATGCTTAGGAGTGGTTGAGATAAGGCTAAACGTATTTCTCCTTAAAAGGACTTTTCAGACCATTCACGTAACTAATCATTATGAATCTCTTAGATGGTGTTAGAAGGTTTTCCTAGAAATTTGCCTGTGGAGCCCTTTTGCATAGGGCATATAGGGGACTGGGTTTCCATGGATGGCACTTTGGGAAGTGCTGGTGTAGGCATGGCAGGACTAGGGCTGCTCCTCTTCACGATGCTCTAAAAGACACAGGAAGCCTGAGGTCGGAGCTCATGAAGCACTTGCTGTGGCACACTGAGTTGAATCAGGAACATTCCTTCTCTCATTGCTCCTTTCCCCGGCCGACTGCCCACACATGCCTCTGTTGTGATAGTGATACTTACGTACTAATGCTTCCAGTTCCCTAGTATACACTTTTGAGTCCTCGTGTGTGTGTGTCTGCCCAAGATATGGAGACCACATCCCTCTTGTGCCTGAGCAGAGTGGCCTGGAGCCCCTGCTCCTGTGGGCTGGCCTGGAGCTTTTCCATGGAGGGGGAGGGGGAGAGGGAGGGAAGCGGGGAGGGGAGAGGGGAGGGGAGGGGGAAGGGAGGGGGGTGGAAAAGACCTGGGAATTTGTGTTTTTTTGCCATGTACCTGCACCTGCCCACTCAGGTACCTCTTCACAGGTCACCTAGTTTCTCTGGAGTGCTGTTTTTCATGTAAGAAAGAGGGATTGTTACCAGATGATTCACCTCTAAGGATTCTTCTTCCTTCATAGTTTTCTGACTTGATATTTCTGCCAATTTCCCTGACGCTCCCTTCTAATTTTTCTGTTTTTAAAATTTTCAGCTCTTAACCATTGATGATAACTTCTGTGGCCTGGACATGAATGCCCCCCTGGGAGTGTCCGACATGGTGCGCGGCATTCCCGTCTTCACGGAGGACAGGGACCGCATGACTTCTGTCATCGCGTATGTCTACAAGAATCACTCTCTGGCCTTTGTGGGCACCAAAAGTGGCAAGCTGAAGAAGGTAGGAATGAGGTGCGGTCCTTTTGGACTGTCCCTCTGGGATGGATATTATCTTATGTCTTTTCGCTACCTTGGGTGTGTGGGCAGGTGATCCAGGTTTGAGCTAAGGAGATACGCTGCTATTGAGGTCATGATATTCATTGTGTCCTTTCTGTGCTTCTGTGCGGAGGTTGCGGGGCGAGTGTGTGGAATCACCTCCTCCCTAGAGCTCATGTGTCCATGAGAGGTGTCAGACCAGCCTTGCAGGGTTGTTCTAAATGGCACATACTGTGTTCCATTTGGGCTTGTGCCCTTAAGGCAAAGGTTTTATTAGGTCTGGGCAATTGGGGAAGGTGGGCAGGGGGAAGGGACATGCCTGTTCCCCTTGCTCCAGCCCTTCTGCCTGCTGCGTCATCTGGAATCCATTCAGGGAACAGATGGAGGAAGGCGCAGTCCTGTTAGAGTTGCTAATGGGGCCCAGAGCCAAGCTGTGGGATGAGAAAACCTCGGGTGCAATGGAGGCATGGAAATTGCTTCTGGCGAGGTCGGATGGTGTGATCTGGGGACCTGACCTTTCCCCTGCGTCTTCCAGAAGCTGGCAGGTTCTGGGGTCCTGGGCCATCTTGGCTCATCAGCTGTGTTGGGAGCCGTCATCTACCCAGGGGTGTTCTGTGCTGATGTTCCTCATCTCACAAGTTGGAGCTGGCCCTACAGCGCATGCCCTTCTTGATTGGGTTAAAAGCCCTGTTAAGATGGTAGGCAGGAGGTCTTGTTTTCTGTTGGCCAATAATTGCACTACAGTCCTCTCCCAGAAAATGTTGCTGATTCCATGTGGAGCTCTTGCTTGCTTTATTTTGGCCTCTCTTGGAGTTCCCTGGACATTGTGTGATGCAGATTGAGTAAAGAGGCCCTGCCTGATTGCGACTGAGCCTTAATCCCTCCATCTCCCTTTGCTGTATTTCTGGCTGGTAGCTCTGGATGGTCAAGAGGAAGTGTTCTGTGCATATTTAGAGGACTGTGTCTATTTTATCATCCTACAGGGTAACAGGCCAGCAGTCGTTTCTATTGGCATCTCTGTGGACAGGTGGTGTGTCTGGAATGGGAGCATGTGGAGGACGAGAGGCAGGCACCCCGGTGTGTGTTTGTGACTTGGAAACTTGTGTGTGGAGTCATTATATGGGAAGTGACTGGGAAAGAAAACAGCAAGCACTGGGCAAACACCATGGGGCTCTGCAAGCTTGGTGCCCACGATGCGCCACGCAGCCAGTACTGCCCAGGAGAAAGTAACCACCTAATTTGAGTGTACCACCCTCAGTGTCGCAACTAAAACATAGCAAAACCATTGTGTACACATCTTTAAGAACTGTATTTCATCATTCCCTGCAAAGAGTTCTATTTCATACTTCCTTTCAGTAAAGAAGACAGTAAACACGATGGAATTTTTCTTGCTGCCTCGAACTCCTTGTGATTTTTTGCTCACATACTGAACTGAGTTTTTGGATGCCCAGGGAAGACACTGTGAGACATGGGCTTGTCCTCACACAGCTCCTGTGTCTGATTGTTGCGCCTTCCCGGGTCTTCCTCTCATGCACTTGGCCACTCATCACTTCCATTTGCTGCCAAGAATCCTGGTTGACTTCAGCACCCTGCCTCCTCCCTCATTCTGCGGCTTCCAGCTTTGGTGGGCTAGGAAACCAGATAGCCAAACTCACTGAAACTGTGTCTGAAAGCATCAGTCCACACGCTTTTGGGTAGGGACCTCAGATAGCTCAATTATTCACTAGGATGTGGTGAGATTGGTCTGCTGGAAAAGTGAATTCTAAATACCAGAGGCATCACTATGTACAATTCATGCACTGAGACCTGCTTCGCCTGCTGCAGTGGGTGAATGAGCGCTATTGGGAGTACATAAGTCAGCGAGGCAGTATGGGGGGTGCCTTGCTGACTTTTCTCCAGTAAGCTCAATCTCAGTGCAATGGAGAAGTAACTTCCTGCCTTGCCCTAAAAGAGTCCTACCCACTGAATTTCCTACCAGCTGCCAGAGGACCATTTACTAACTGGCAGGATGGAGTAGACCCCGGATAAAGACTTTTTTTTTTTTAAATTTGTCATTGTCTGAGCTGGTTGGGCAGTGAATGTTATCAATGAAATGAACATTGAGAGTTCAGTGCACATAACAAAACAGACAGTTATTTTCTTTTGGAAAAAGAAAGGTGTTTCCTGACTATGGCTGCATTGTAAACCCAAGATAGTCAACTTGCATTTTTGTGCTGTTGGTCCAAGGGTGGGTTGAGGCATTTGGTGGCTGGTGCTCTCTCGCCTGTGGAAGCCTGTTTAAATCTGTTCCCCGACAGGGAGGTCAAATGCAGCACTGTGAGTTTGGGATGAGGACACCCCCAGGAGCCTGGGCCAGCAAGGGGCTCAGAGACAACCCTCCTGAGGCAGGTGAGGACAGAGCCCAGCAGTCGATCAGGCAGGCAGTGACAGGTGACACAAGCAACACCCCACCAAGAGGCTGGGGCTTCATCAATGGCAGGCATTCCCATCTTTCACTTCGTTAGGTTGATAGAGGAACAGTTCTGTTTCAGCCATCTGGGGCATTCTATCTAATTTCCAGAGTAGTGGTGGGGATGGTGAGGCAGAAACATTTGAAAGGTAAAGAGCGCCAGGGTCAGGTGGGGGGAATGAGCCTTCCATCCTCCTGGGGAAAGCCAGGCCACTGGGGCGGCCAAACTTTCTGCTCTGTAGGCTCCGAGTGGCAGCCTTTTAATGGTTTTGCTCAGGCCTGGCTCCCGCGCCTGCAGACTCAGCACAGCTGGCCCAAGGGGACAGTCTGAGCTGGGAAAGGAAGGCTGGGCCTCGGAGTCTGTTGTTTGAAATAATAAAAAGCTACAGTGGCCCGTTTATTTATTTATTTATTTCTGAACAATAGAATTCCCCACCCCTGCTCACTCGCTGAGCACCACTCCCCTTTCCTTGTAATGACTCCGACTCGCTTTTCCCAGAGGTTATCAAGACCACAGTCGCCTTTTGGGCAGAGGCCCAGCCAGGACAAGTCATGGAGCTGCAGGAGGATTTTGCTGGAAGTTTTGCAAACGACGGAGGCCAGGGCGTGAGAATAATGGAACTCATACTGTAGCCATAATTACAGAGTTGGTTTCTCCGAGCCCCGTAATAATCTCCTGTGTGTATCAAGGGCTTTCCAGAGCTCTTTACAGTATAACGAGAGACTGGCAATGGGGGTGGGTGGGCAGGAGGGGGGTTGGGGGGATGCTGGGAGTAAGAGTGTTTGCTGTGAGTTTCAGGGGCCCAGGAGCTAGACTGAGCTATCTGTGGGCTGGCCTCAAAATTATTGACTTTTTATTTTGTATGAAAGGCGTGAGTCCCAATTATTTGCAACCTTGTCTTTGACGACCATAATTTCACTCCTTTAGTGCACACATCACATGAGGCAGGGAGAAGGGAAGTGAGGAGAGTACCAATTTAGATGTCTTTGATGTTTTCTGTTGTGTGTGTTGTAGATGGTATTGGCAGCCTCTTCCTGTGGCGAGCCTTAAAGGTACGTGTGTTAAGAAATGTGGCCTATAAATGCTACAGTCACGAGCAGGTGTTTAGGGACTTAGCAATAACCCACAGACTGTTAAAATTTTCACTATAGGTAAAAATCTTAAGGCAAGTGCCATCTTGACTAGCTTTGGGGCCAAGCAAACCGAAACCTTTGACTTGAGTTGGGACAATCAGGTCAGTGTTGTCTCAGAAGGACAAGATTTCTTTGCTTGAATATTTCTGCTGGAATCTTTTCCCCCTCTCTCTTTCTCTGCCTCTTGCTTTCCTTTCACTAAGTGATCATTTTTATGGCTGCTGTTCAGCGGTGAATTACTGCCTGACATTAGTGGGAAAGACTAATGTTCATTGTGAACTAAAACATCATAAACTTCCACTTGAGGTGTGATTGCTCCTCTCGCTGGTGATTGCATCGTCTCTGAATGTTTTGGCTAGGGTAAACTGTTCACACCTAAGGGGGTGGAGCGCTGTGTGGATGTTGGTTAAGCGGAACTCTGGCTGGCCGTGCTGTTAGCCTGTTGTAGGATGTGCATCCACGTGTCTGTGCACAGACTAATCCATACCAGCCTCTCTGGATAGGACCTGGGTACGTGTCCCCTTGGAGAGGCAATGGGAGTAGACAGTACAAAAATCATTCTTCCTGGGAATTGTCATGCAGATTAATTTAATCTTCCTAAAATTTTTTTCTCTAGCCTGTTTTAAAATTAATTTGCTTGTGCTCCCTAGACCCTCAGCACGGGTCCACAAGGGGGTATCAGCCAGGAGTGGAGTGGAGGGAGACCCACCCGGGGTGAACATTGCTTCTCAGGAACAGATGCTATATGTGTGCCTTCAGTGCTTGAGTCACAAAGCAATACCAGATCAGAGTCCAGCCGCTGCTTTGCTACTTCCTAAATGTGTCTGGGAATTCTTCCTAAAATTACTCTGGAAATTTGAATCCACTTTAACTAAAAACAAATATTCATGGCACAGAAAGCCCTGCAGATGGATGGAAGTGTCAGGAAATCGAATGGAGATACAATGTTGGGACGCCAAATAGACTCAACCTGTGGTTAGGGCAGAGGGTATGTGCATTTGATACAGAGTTTGGTCAGGTAGTTGTGACGTGCTATACGTTTCTCCAGCCCAAGCTGCCGTGGGTTCATGTGTGATTGATCACAAGCAGAAAGGGAAAGAAATGCAGATGCATCAGGGCTGACCGATTTCCATGAAGGGAAAAGACCATCTATTTGCTACACTGTTTCTGCATTTTCCATCCCTGGTTTTGCAAATATTAAGCCTCCATAGACCTTACCTTGTGGGTTGTGTGAAGGGGAGGCTGAGGTTGAAGGGCTCCAGGCAGAAGATCCCACAGATGTGCCACGGGGCCACCCTCCCTCCTCTGATTTCACGGTGAACCACAGACAGAGAGATCATATTCTGCTGCTAGTCCTTCCAGCCTGGGAGTCCTAAGACTGGCCTGTCCGACTGATCTTGCCTTATGCCAATGCATCTGCTTCTCATGGGCCTTCCTCCCACCTCGTTTCAGTCTCTTCTGCTGTGTTTTAAGCCTTTTCCCCAAGTTGTACTCAGTTAGAAGAGCAACTAAGCTGGTTCCTGTCCTCTTAGACATATTTTATATTCTTGAACACTATTAAGTCCTCACTCAATCATCCTTTTGATGTTAAGTGTAGCCACATGGGCCCTCTTCTTATCTTTTTCCATTTCTCACTATTCTGCCCTGAGGCCCGCCCACCTTCCCTGCATGTCCCTGGGGGAACTTGAGTGGTCCCTCCATGCTGACTTGAACAAGCCCGGGGAGGTGTTCTCATCGTGAAGTTTCTGCTGCAGCCAATAGCTAGGCATTGTTGCATTCTCCTCCTGAAACACGCATTGAGATCCCAGCAAAGAGTTTCTCAGAAACACCTGTCATTCTGTTTTCCAAGTGATCATTGCTAGTGCACATGATTTAAAGAGATCGTCTTAAATGAGCTTTGCCAATGCAAGATTTATTGATACATGTGCCACTTTTGTGAATCATATGTGTGTATATATACACACATTGGTATAGAAAGATCCTGATCATAAATTAAAATGCAAAACATTAAAATTGAAGAAAGTGCTGCAGAAACACCCCAAATCACAGCGCACATTCAGTCAGCTGATACACAAATGTCAGACACACTGGAGGAATTTATCCAGTGACACATGCAGTTGAAGTAAAATATTGTGCTTTACAAGAACATGTCATTAAAATGGAAACTAGCAGCATATCAAGAGTCTGGCCATGTAACCAAGACAACAAAGATGGCAAAGGATGAAAGACATGATGTACAGAGGCAGAGGGAGGAGGTAGAGGAAGAGGGATTGAGCCCCCAACCGTACGTGGCCCTTTTACTGCTGGGGTCACACCTGCTAGACTCTGGATGGGAGGAGAATAGAATCTTGGGGTCAGTACCAGTGAAGACTCCTAGGGAGGGTAGAGCCAGGGGAGGTCTTTGTTATCAGCAATTGCTATGACTTCCTCAGCCGCTTTGATGGGGAAGGCAGTAGCAGTTGGAAGGACTCACAGCCCACCAGTTGATGTTCTGATTGTGGGTCTGCTGAGAGTCCATACTTGTTCTTAGGGAACTTCCTGGGAAGGTGTCCACTGGGCTTGCTTCTTGGTGATGTCATGGTGCTACTTTTCCTAGCAGTTCTGGCTTCTCATAGAAGTATCCATGGTGACTTTTTAAAAGTGGTCTCTCAAGTCTCCCACATTCATGCCATGCCTTCTCTCCTGGCCCAGGGGACACAGGTGTATTAGTTATCAATTGCCATGTGATAAACTACTCCAGAACTTAGAGGCTTTGAACAGCATTTATCATCATACGTACAGTTTCTGTGGGTCTGGAATCTGGGCACGGCTCAGCTGGATCCTCTGGCTTAGGGTCAAGGCGTTGGCTAGGGCTGCAGTCATCCCACGGCTCAGGACCAGAAAGGGGAAGAGTCCACCTCCAGTGTCACTCCCGGGTTTGTCGGCTAACCTCAGGTCCTCACTTAAGAGATCCCCGCATTGCCACGTGGACCCCCGCCATGAGGCCACCTGCACAACAACACACAAGATGTCTGAGAGAGGTGGCGAGAAAGAGGCGGAGCAAGGTGCAAGCCATCATATTTCTGAAACCTGGTTTCAGAAGTGACACCCCATCCCCTTTGCTGTATTCTGTCTTAGAAGCCACCACCAGGTCCAGCTCACATTCCAGGAAGGGGCTCTGTAGGTCATGAATACCCAGAGGTGGGGATCACTGGGGGCCATGGTGGAGGCTGCCTTCTACACGAGGGCTTTGTTTTTTAGCCATGGAGGGGACTTGAACCCGTACTTTCAAACTTCAAGTTCACTTTTAGTAGTGTGGGAAAGGGCACAGCCTTCCTCAGGAACAACAGTGGACCAGGTACTGAATCCTGTCTTTGGGCTTGCAGCTTTGATTGTGCAAACACAGTAGAGAATCCAGAGGATGAGCAGCAGGCTGTGAAGCAGTTGCCACACCCATAGGACCAGGGGCGAGGAACCTTCCTCGACAAGGAGGCCTGGGTCTCAGCAGGCAGTCCCAGGTGCTCCGTTCATCTAGGGAGAGGGAGGGGCTCGATGATGTACAAGAGACACTTAGATTTTGAATGAGTAGCTGCCGAGAACTCTGTGGCCATGGAGAATCCATGCCTTCTGCCTTCGGCCTCTGTCAGCAAGCACCCAGCATCTTAGGAAGGGGTCATGTTCTTGGACTTTGGGGCTGGCAGAAAAGAGGTGATGCAGAGGGAACTGCTGAGCTTTGAACACCATGTGGGCACCAGGATTGTTCTAGATGTTTTATGCATGTTACTTACATTGATTGTCGTGTGCAATCCTCAATGTGTTCTTTTGAGGTAAATGTTACGCCTTCCATTTTGCCCAGGGGTTGGGTAACTCCCCAGAGGTCACACAGTCTAATCTGAGGTTGTCCTGGGACACGTATAGAGTGATATCACAGACTCTACCTAAGGCCTGGCTCCCGGGCTGTAGGGTAGGTCACCTCCCCAATGGAGGGAGGAGGTGGTGGCCAGGCCTCCTGTACCTACCCTGGAGCCTGTTGGTCAGAACCCTCCTTTCATTCTCTCCACCCCTGCCCTGGCTCAGGTCCCGATGTCCATGCTAGGGCGGCTGAAACTGATTTTCCCCTCTTTAATCCATCTTCCCGGGTCATGATGGGAAAAGCAGTTTGGATGGATCCTAGATGGCAGATTCAGCTTCCTAAAGCAGCTCCAATCCTCTCACCCTCGTCACCAAGGAAAGCAAAACTGGACTTGTCTCATCCACCCTTCTGCAGCCCCTTGCCTGTAGCTCTGCCCGCGTGGAAGTGGCCCTGACATGCGGAGGATGCCGGTCCCCGGCTCAGCCCTTCAACCTCGGCTGGCTGCCCGCCCAGGCCTTGATGTTTTCAGTCCTCAAGAGCCCTGGCTAAATTTAAATACCAAGGAAGGGGCTGCCACTTCAAAAACAACGGGCCTCCCACCTGTGTGGCTGCTCTCACATCACCAACCTGCCTCCACGGGCAATTTCCTTCTCCAGGAGTAATTATGCTGGAGCTCAGATCCCACAGCTGAGTGGGAGGCGGCCACGGGGAGGGCAGGAGGTTTTCCGGGAGGCAGCCGAGCTGTGCCTTTCCACTTACCCGTGGCCTGCTGCCTGGGACAGACTGGGCTCATCTTTATCTTGGTTTCTCACTGCAATTGGCCCTCCTAGAACCTAAGGGACTGTGTGCTGTGGGTCTGGGTGATTTTTCCTGTGACAGGGTATCCAGGGTCCCTGTCTGGACCCATTTGGAGGATGGCAGCTTCTCCCTAGTCACGGGCCATGATTGCTTTGCAAGTGCTCTGGAGCGGAGGGCCTAATTAGTCAGTGTCCTTGTGACTCCCGGTCACCGGGAGCACCTGTCGCCACCAGCACATCCAGCCTACTTTTTCCTTCTAAGTGTCCAGCCCCGAACCCAAGCTCCTTGGCTTTTCTCCCAGTCCTTTGCCTACCTTCCTCACTTTCACCCTCTCCGCTCTTGCTTTTCCTTCCTGTCCCTCTGTAGTATTGTGCTTTTAACTTAGTGAAGATGTGCCCACAAATGTCATCTTGACCAGTTCATTTGCTCGGGATGATGTGGGGTTAGGAAGGCCTGAGGCAGTGCTGATTTTGCTACTTCTTTATAGATATGGGGACTTGGGGCAAGGGTACCATTGGATGGGAGATGAGGGAGACCGCCCTTTGGAAGTGCGGTAGTTCTTTATATAGTCAAATCTCCTTTTAAAAAAATGTAAAGGGGCTAGGTGCAATGGCTCATGCCTGTAACCCCAGCACTTTGGGAGGTTGAGGTGGGTGGATCACTTGAGGCCAGGGGTTCCAGACCAGCCTGGGCAACATGCCAAAACCCCATCTCTACTAAAAACACACACACACAAAGTAGCTGGGCATGCTGGTGCGTGCCTGTAATCCCAACTACTCTGGAGGCTGAGGGAGGAGAATTGCTTGAACCCAGGAGGTGGAGGTTGCAGTGAGCCGAGATGGCACCATTGCACTCCAGTCTGGGCAACAGAGCGAGACCCTGTCTCAAAAAAATATATATTAATAAAATAATGCAACGAATCTACAAAGAGCAATCTTCTTTCCCCCAAAACCACCCCTGGACACCCACTGCCAGGTAGCATTCTCTCCCTTGCTCAGTTCGGGGTCTCAGGCTCACTAAGGTGCAGTGAAAGACCATATTCCCCACGCCCTGTGTTATGGCACAGCCGCTTGGGGACCCTGCTCTATTTTGTTGGCCTCCTGGGTTTCCTTTATGAGTCCCTTTAGGAAAGGCTCTCCAAGTGTTGCATCTGTGAGAAGTGGGTGTTAGTTTGGGGTTTTACCCCACCCCACAGGCTCTCTCCCCCTTGGGTCTGCCCTCTGACATTCCCAGTGCCTCACCTAGTCCCGGTCCCAGTTTTTCATTTGGGAACTGTTTTTTGTTTTCAAAGAGATAGGGTCTTGCTCTGTCAAGCAGGCTGGGTGCAGTGGTGCTATCCTACCTCACTATAGCCTCAAACTTCTGGGCTTAAGTGACCCATCTGTCTCAGCCTCCCAAGTAGAAGGCACTACAGGTATGTGCCACCATGCTCTGCTAATTTTTAAGATTTTTTGTAGAGATAGGGTCTTGCTATGTTGCCCAGGCTGGTCTTAAACTCTTGACCTCAAGCAGTCCTCCCATCTTGGCCTCCCAAAATTCTGAGATTACAGGGGTAAGCTACCATGTCTGGCCGTGGGACCTTTGTCGAGCTGTCTTCCAGAAAGTTTTGCCCCTCCTGAGAAGGCTTCTAAGGCTTTGGTGGTAAGGAGGTTGGAAGGAAAGAGATGGGTTGTTTTTCTGCTTAACCACCTTTACCTTCCCACCAAGATATGAGTATTCTGGGGCTGGAGGTGGCTACATGTGAGTGTTCCCAGGTATTGTTGGACCTGAGAGGCCAGAATGATGTTGAAGCCACTTGATGACCTGCTCTCATCATTGCATCCCAAATTTAAACCAAATCCTACTTTGTTCCAGGTATTCCCATGGGGATCTCAGATGCAAATAGCCATTTTGGCCTCCAGATAGGATTCTACCTGAGATCTCATATGGGCATCTTATATACATTGTGGTTTTTTTTTATAATAATGAACATGATTAGATATCTTCAGTGTGCCTTTAAAAATCTGTAAGTCAATACATTCTTTACCTGATCTTTTTGCAACTGACCAACATTTCAGCTAATTTCAGCTAAGTGATAATTCAGCTCTGTCCATTTTGGTCTTCCTTCCCCCACAGAGCATATAAATTATCCATGATTATTTTGGTCTGAAACAGGATTCCTGTACTACAGTTATCTCCTGTGAGTAAACAGATTTTTTTTAAGTTGCATGTAAAAATAACCATATTTTAAACGCATCAGGTTAGCATACCTCGAATATTTTGTTTAATTCAGTCTTTATGATCAAAATTGTTCTGGGCCTTTCCCCAGACATACCAGACTTGGGAGAAAAAACTACATCTTAAAACTTACTTAGAGACAATAGTAAAGACTTGGAACCAACCCAAATGCCCATCAATGATAGACTGGATAAAGAAAATGTGGCACATATATACCATGGAATACTATGCAGCCATGAGAAGGATGAGTTTATGTCCTTTGCAGGGACATGGATGAAGCTGGAAACCATCATTCTCAGCAAACTGACACAAGAACAGAAAGCCAAACACCACATGTTCTCACTCATAAGTGTGTGTTGAACAATGAGAACACATGGACAAAGGGAGGGGAACATCACACGCTGGGGCCTGTCGGGTGCGGGAGGCTAGGGGTGGAGTAGCAGGGGGTGGGGGCATTGGGAGGAATAGCATTAGGAGAAATACCTTATGTAGATGATGGGGTGATGGATGCAGCAAACCACCATGGCACATGTATACCTATGCACATGTAAACCTGCATGTTCTGCACATGTACCTCAGAACTTAAAGTATAATAATAATTTTAAAAAGGGAGAATGAGTCTTTCTTAGATCCAGGGAGGTCGAGTTAGGCAGTGTTGGCTTATGCCCTAGGTGGGCCAGTGTTTTGTACACTGTTGACCTTAAGTAGAGCTAGTGTGGCAGCTGGGGACCCTAGAGTCTCCATAACCCAGGCAGGGCCATGGCCGGAGGGATGCTGGTAATACTGATGGCTTCCCTGCCTCATCCAGGCTGTGGGCTTCTTTATCTTATTTGGAGTAGGAAATGTGGATTCATCATAGGAAACTAATAATGAATGTCTTTCTAAAATGAAGAATTATTTTCTAAAATTAATAGCCTTATAATGTGTCCGTTTTATAAAGTTGAGTTTTTATTTAGTCACATTCTGATTATCCCCAAATTACAGGCAATAGAAGCTTTGAACATTGTAGCTGATATGTTTTTCTGAAAGGAATTTGTTCATTTTCTTCACATAGAAAATACAGTTCATTAATATACCTGGATCTATTTCCCGAGTGTATTTACACCTTGTCCCAATTAAACTGCAGGTGCCTTCATAGTACTGCCCTGAAGGTAACAAGGGCTGAATAAAAAGTGTATTTGAAGATGGACCACTGGGGCTTATGGTCTTACAGTGCCTGTGTACATGTGTGTGTGTGTATCAGCTAGCTTAGACTGCGTTATTCTGCAGTAACAAATGACCCCCAGGTTTAAGTGGCTTACAACAACAATGAAGCCTATTTTCAACTCATGTTCACTTGCACCCTGGGCTGGCAGCAACCCTGCTCCATGTTATTTATCTGGGAGACTTAGAAGGGCAGCCCCTGTCTGGGACATGTTGATCTCACGGCCAAAGGAAATGAGAGATGGCAGAACCTTGCCATGGTTGTTAAAGTTGCTGCTTGGTGGTGGCCCCTGTTATTGCCACTCACATTTTATTGGCCCAGCCAAAGTGAATGGTATGAAAAATGTAACCCTGCCTCAAGTCTGGGAAAGGGGCTGGTGTGTACGTATGGTGGGAGAGAAAGGCAATGAATATTTTGTGGATAATTCTGTCCATACAGTTTATCATAAGGATTATTTTTGTGAACATCAACATTTAGTCAAGCACTATCTTCTTGGTCATCTATAATGTGCTAGATGCTTCTTGACTTAAAGAGCCTGTGATCTCTTCTTTGCTTACTGTTAGAGAATATGTGCAAAAAAAAAAAAACAAAACAAAACAGGATATGGCTGATTTTATATCAACCCCAAATATAGTGTTTAATATTTTTAAAAGAGTAAATCCTCTCTTAGATGATTTTCTTGTGATTTACTTTTCTCCTCCTAAAACTGAAACTGAAATTATCATTTTTTTCTTTCATTAGTCAGGTGCTGAATGTTTGTATCTCCCCAGATTTAGTTTTGTTAAGAGTGAGGGCACTTTTCTACTTAAATACAATGATTAGATTGTGCTCAGCAGATGTCTCTTGGATAATTAAATTACCCAAATTTATGGAAGCATTTCTTTTACCTATAATTAAATAACGTTTCCAAATTAATTTTCCCTAAGTAATTTAAGCTTCAAAGATTCCCCCACTTTCCCTCTGAACCCACTTTGCCAACCATGGGTTCCAAAAAATTCACTCTGGACACAGGCGGGATATTGTCCATTAATTCCGTTTCTCAGGACAAGGAACCCAAAGCTGACTACTGACTCAAAACAAGCTTGTACATCTCCTTGTTAGGGTTCCCTGTCAGCCTGCTCCTCTCTGGAAAAGGCAAGAGACTTGCAGGGTCAGAATCCTGAGTGGAGGAAGCCATCCTGCAGATTGCATTGACGAAAAACATTGATTTTTATCTCTCAAAGTCATTTTGTAGACTGCCAAGTTTTTGGCCAACATGTCTTAAACTTGCATAGTATTGATGATGCCTGGGGAAGCATCAGTCATCTGTAACTGGGTATCATAATATGTATTTTCATGGCTGAGCTGGTGACAACAATTGCAGGGGCCTTGACAATCTCAGAAAGCTCATAAGGAGTTGCCCAGTTGCTACTATGCAACGAGGGGCACTTTGATTCTTTCTAAGCTCTCCACCTTCTATATTCAGGTAGGTAAGATATACTCACACATGCATGACTGTGTATCCCTCTCCATATACACATCCATGGTCATAAACATGCACATACACCCAGTTGACACAAACAGCTGTGTTCATCCATGTACAGGGAAGCACCCACATATGCACACATAGGAACTGGCAGAGTGTTTTCTGTACCCAAGCCTGGGGCTGCTACCACTGGGCTCTGCCCTCTTGGATGGAGCATCCACCTCCCTCATGTTCTCTCTGGGAGATCAGCAGCACACCATCTAATCAGTTTACCTCTGATTCGCTCGCTTAGGCTTCAGGATGATGACAGAGTGGAGCTATTTAGCTGTCAAACGCCCTGACCATTGCCCAGATGGACAGCGCCTCAACCACCAGAGTGGCTTCTTTCTCCTCCGGGTGTGGGGGGAATCAGTCTCCCAGTTGCTTTTCTAAGTGCTCCTTGCATCTGCCTTCAATTTTCATGTTAATGCCTCTTGCTTGCTGACCTCCCTTCCCTGCAGCCAGAGTAAGTGTGAGTCCCATAATTAGCTTAGCGATAATTTAATCTCTCTGCCTTAAATCTGATTGTTTCTGAGGGGACTTGGGTCAGAGGAAGGGGGACCTTTATTTTTCCCTTGACCTGTGCTTTTGTCTGGATTCTTGTTTTGTGTGGGGGCAGGGGCAGAAGGAAGCAGTAGGGTTAGGGAATGCAGTGACAGAGTGGTCCCCAGCATCACGGTTAGATACTGGGCAAGAAGCTGAAATGAAGTTCATCTCTATCTCTAACATTTTCTCTTAGAGAGCGTTCCATTTCTTTGTCCTCATTTCCCCCTAAAACTGTGAAGCCATGTGAGTGTAGGCACATAAAGAGCTTTAAGATGCTTGGAGCAGTGGGGGTAGGGGGCGGGGGGGGCAGCTTGAAAGTGGGAAATCAATGTGCTTCCTCCGGTAGTCACGAAAACCATTCTCTCAAGCCCAAGGAGGGCTGGGAGGGGCCACGGGAGCCACTGAGAGCCACCCTGCTGCCTCCTATGCCTGCTCCTAGGTACCCCTGCAATCCTTATGGTCTGTGTCTGAGGCCATCTGTCCCTCTAAACTGTTAAGAGCCAGTAAGAGAGCTGGGTGTGGCTTAAAATCTTGGTACCAACATCCAGGAGATCTTAATTTTGTTGCTGGCTGCACTTCTGATTTGAGACAAATTCTTTATCCATACGCATGTCACCTTTGGAGTAATGAGCCTAGGAATGTAGGCACCCTCCTTCCATCTCTCTTATGAATGAACTGAGGATACTGAGACTTCACATCTGTAGAGCATTCTTTGATTCACCCAGAAGGAAAAAACTAAAACAAATTAAGAAGATGGTGAAGATCCCTAAGACCTTCTGTGTTTAGGAAACTTAAGAAGAGTCTTCAGACTCACAGATCCAGATAGCCATGTGAGCCCAGGCAAGGTAGAAATGCAGAGGGTGGAAGGTTCCCATAGTTGAGTCTCTGAAGGGGAAACAGCAAATGCTCCAAATAGATGTACTAACCAGTTCTCGTGGGATTTAAGTGTGTGTGTGTGTGTATGTATGTATGTACATGCCCTCAATATCTCTTTGGAAGAACTTCAGAGATCCCAATGAAGAAGATAAGATGTAATTCATCAGAGCCACCCTTGGCTACTCACTGAATCCCTATAACATGTGTGAGGCTGTAATTGAGGTGAATAACCTGGGTGAGAGAAGCAGGACAGGTGGGGAAGGCTCAGCTCTACAACGCTTAGGGTTCCTCTTACTACCTCCTGCAGCCTGGAAACAGGGGCTTTGATTTATGAGCTCAGTTTTAATTAAAAGAACTGCAGAAAAAAAAATCTCATGTTGCCTCTACAGGATAAATGTTTTACCATCTAAACTAATTTTGTGTCTTTCCCAAATGCCCCAGTGCTGCAGATGGGTATGTGTGTGTGTGTGTGTGTGTGTGTGTGTGTGTGTGTGATATCTGATCTTGGCTCGGCCCTGTGGGTCTGACCCCTGTAGGGATTCTTTGCTCCCACAGCTAAAGCTGCCCCTGCCCTTTGGGCTCTGCTGAACAGCCCTAATGCCTGCTTCTAGGTGTTTATTGTTGTCCTGGTTTTTTGCCATTTCTGTTTGAAGCTTTCTCTAAAGTCTTCACTTGAAGGGATGCTGTCATTCTGAGTTACTTGTTGAACTTTGTTTCCTTTAACCACAAGAATGTTCATGCTGTCTTTGGTGGGAGAGATTTTATTTTGGTGGCCACCCTAAATTCTTCGTACATTTTAATTTCTCTGACAACCCGTCATTACATTCCCTTGGCACTTTCCAGGATGGAATTTATGAGCCTCCCAGCCCTTGTTCTCAGGGAGCTGATCTTCTCTAATATGACTGAAACTGACAAGGGAGTGGCCCTGGTGTGCTTGAATACAAACCTGGCCTTTTTTATGTGACAATATTTCTTGACCATCACTATCCATCACCAAAAGCAATGTGATACGGACCTCTGTCTTCGGTGGGTCCTGCCTTCCATAAGTACCTACGTTTATTTGACATTTAGAAACGTGTTTATTTCTTTGTGAGAGGTGTCAAGTCTGCTTTTCTTAGTTATTTTCACACCTTCCTTCATCACAAGGGTTCATGGGATGCTGTCCATTAGCTACAGAAGCAGAGAAAGGGGTCCCCGTCCCAGCCAAGGACCTGTGCCACTGCCCTCCTGGGACTGCTTTTGGGCAGCATTAAGGCAGCTGCTGGGGCCTCTGTGCCAGGAACCAGAGGAGAATCTGACTACCAGATACATTAAGAAACTGCAGGGAAACTGACCAGCAAATGTCTCCAGGTAAGGAAGCCAGAAAACCAACCTCAGAGCCATGGAGAGGTAGCCTGGGCCAGTGGCAAGATTTGGGGTTTGCACCTGGTGACAAGTTCTCAGCTTTTTCTGCCACTGACTCACTGCGAGATACAGGGAAACCTTGCCCCCCTTAGCAGGGATTTGGTCTTATTTTCAGTAAATAAGAGGGAATGTGTCCCACCCTCTCTACCTTCTGCCTGCTGCTGCATTTATAAATACTCTGCCACATAACGTCCTGATGTGGGCATGACAGGAGAAGCTGTAACTCCACAATGAGAATGTTTAATAGTTTGCCACTCATCTCAAATGAACTGTGTTGGTATCTGTGGACCTGTCCTGGAACTTAAGTTCACTGTGCCTGGGGTCTTAGGGACGCTGAGGAAAGCAGGCTAGCAAGGCCCCAGAACCTCCAGCCTGTTCCCTGCTAGCCATGCCCTCACCATCACCTGTACCTGCTGTCCCTTGTGGTCTTGGTGCTCCCTTTTGGTGAGCTAAGAGAGGGGCCCTGTGCCTTTCACTGACATTATGGGACTAGCAGTGACATCCACTTCCCAGCTTGTCCAAATGATGTTTCCCTGAGCCCTGGGGCTGTTCTGCAAGATGAGATCATTGGTGCTAAATCTGTCTCTGCTGACAGCCTGGAATTGGGTTCCACTGCCCCAACAGGCTTGGGAGGCGGTCGGCTGGGGGCGTGTCCTGCGGGCTGCCCTGGCTCCGGCCATCGCCCCTGCCGCTGCCTGTTGAGAGAGGCTCCTTATTCCTCTGACATTCTTACCTCTCTCTTTTCAGCTCCCAGTTTCCTTGTTCTAAAGATTTGCTTTTGTGCCCGAAAAGGAAATTAAAAATATGATCATTATAAGGGAAGTCATGGTAGATATGAAGGATCCAGCAAAATATAGATAACTGATGCTCTTGTGCAACTGACCAGAGCAAATTAAGAAACAAATAAGCAGGATCCAATAAGGAAAATATTTCTGAGAGAGAAAAGATCCAGATTTTCATGCCAAAAGATCTTGCTAGGTCCCCAAGAAAAATAAATAAAGATATGGGAAAAAAGTATCAGGGCAATGTTTTGTTTTGTTTTGTTTTTTTTCATGATCAAAAAGCAAGTATGCAGGAAAATAAATTGAATTTGAAGAGGAAAGAAAGGTCAGGGTGGCCTCAGATTCCTCAGACTTCTGAGGCTTGTAGAAGAAGATAATGGAGCGTGGTTACAAGCAAACTTTACAAAGTGTTTTCTGCGGAATACAAGTTCCAAGAAATTCTCCATCAGAAAATTGTTTTTGGCTTTTGTTTGTTTGATCAAACACCTTTACGAGATGCTGCCAGTGTGTCCCCTTTTGGGGAGTTCAACAAAGCACACTCGATGTATTTTAAAATTCTGAGAAAACAAACAAGCCGGAAAGCATACCTGGTTCTGGTAGGAAAGGCCGTGGCCTCGCTTGTTTGTTCTTGCATGCCCCGTTGTTTGGCATGAAAAGCGAGATGGCTGGTGTTTTGCGAGTCCACGTGTGGGGAAGTGGGTGAAGAGGGGACCAGAGTTTGAAAGAACGCCCCTCCTCCTCCTCCTCCCACTCCAAGGCATCCGAGGTCTATCTTTCTGACAGGTGATGTTTGGACCTCGAAGGATCCCAGGAATTAGAAACAACATCTAGAAGGTCCTTTAAGGAACAGGGCCATTTGCAACTGGAGAGAGGAGAGGACAGGCTGCTGTCCTGGAGAGGGGACTGATGAGGAGCAGGGCCAAGGTGCTCCGTGGGAGTGACAGGTGACTGCCCCTGTGGAGGACTCAGCCAGCAGCACCTTCAGAGAAGTTGGGCCATGGAGGGATGAAGGAAGAGGGCACCTCACCAGGGATAGGCAATGTATTCCATTCCTATTGCTGCTGTCACAAATGACCACAAATTTACTGACTTCACACAACGTGGCTTATTGCCTTACTATTTGTATTAGACCATTGTTGCATGGCTGTAAAGAAATACCTGAGACTGGATACTTTATAAAGAAAAGAGGAGTAACTGGCTCATGGTCCTGCAGGCTGTCCATCTGCTTGGCTCTAGGCAGGCCTCAGGAAACTTACAATCATGGGAGAAGGCGAAGCAAGAGCAGGCACGTCACATGGAGAAGCCAGCAGCAAGAGATGGAGGGAGGTGCCACACACTTTTAAACAACCAGATCTCGAGAGAATTCTCTCACTGTCACAAAAACCACACCAAGAGGATGGTACTAAACCATTCGTGAGAAATCCACCCCATGATTTAATCACACCTCCCAAGGCCCCACCTCCAATACTGAGGATTACAATTCAACATGAGATTTGGGTGGGGACGCATACCCAAGCTGTATCACAGTTCTGTAGGTCAAAACCTGACATGGGTCTCACTGGGTTAATCCAGGCACTAGCAGGGCTTCATGCCTTTCCAGGAGCTCATCCCTTTTTGGAGGTTCTAGGAGATAATCTATTTCCTGTCTTTTCCAGCTTCTAAAGGCCACCCACATTCCTTAGCTACAGTTCTCTTCCTCCATCTTCAAAACCAGCAATTATGCATGTTTCTGGCCTTTCTTCTGCAGCCATGTCTCCCTCCCTCTGACCATGGCCGGGAAAAGTTCTCTGCATCTGAGGACTCATGTGATTTGAGTGTGCCTACCTGGGTAGTCCAGGCTCATCTCTCTCTTTGAAAGTTCTTAACTTCATGATATCTGCAAAGTCCCTTTTGCCATATTAGTAACATATTCACAAGTTCTGAGGATTAGGATGTGGACATCTTTCGGAGGGGGCATGATTCTGCCTATGCAAGTGGAGATTCCTCTAAAACATCTGCAAAATTGTTTGGGGATAGGTGTGAAGTTGGAATTTTGGGACTGACATTTTGGGAACAGATAGGGCCACTGAGAAGTCCACATCCAAAGAGAAGGTGAGGAAGTCTTTACAAAGACTGACAATCCCATCAAACTTTGCCGTCATTCCCAATTAGAACACTTCAGGTCCTCTGATCCAAGCCAGATGGGGCAAAGACAGGCCCCCCATGTTTCTGAGCCCAGTGACCAGGCTTATGTTTCCGTGTTTTGTTTCTGTTTTCCTCCTATAATTTCCTGGCACCACTACCATCTTCTCCTTAACAGTTACTTTTGAGCAAGATGTGATTTTAGGCATTGTGAGATGATCAAATAAGGGGGAAAAAAGGTCTATTTATTCTTGGAGATTTTAGGTAGACAGGAAAAGTTAGAATGGACGAATGCATTGAGGAACCACAGAGGCATCTTGGAATGAGGACCATAGACTGCTTTCTTATCAGAAGGGCGTGTTCTCTGCTTGGCTTTGCAAAGCATCCAAATGGAGCCCTGTTTCAGGAAGGCTAAGAGCTCCACAATCAAATTATTGAAAGTCAGTCTTTAATCCCAGGGCTGAGAAATAGAACTAACTTCCAGCAACAAGGTGAATCATTAGCTAAGATTGGATCTGCTGCAAAAGTGGAAATGACTTCTAATGAGTCAGGGCTGGGGAGAGAAAGAGAAAGAATGTAAAATGAGAAAACAGTGAGCAACTACTCCATGGTGGGCCTTGGGCTACCAGTGTTTTACACATGCACAGTCTAAGGCCCTCATGGCAAGCATGCAAGGTGAGGATCTTTGCTCCAATTCACCCATAAAGAAACTTACATCCAGGGAGGTAAGGCACGTCTTCATCCACAGACTCCAAAACCCGTGCCCTTGTATTACATCGTGACATTGTGCCACTGCTTCCTTTTGGACCTAAAACACTTTTTTGGGGGGAGGGGTGTGTTTGGTGTGCATTTCAGAGCTCAACTTATTTTCCCTACCAAATACCCAGCTCTGTAGGGGTTAGTTTGGGGGATATGTGGAGACTGAGGCTCTGGAGAGGAAGCATTGGGTACTAACATCTCAGGTCACCCTCCAGGCTGGAAGCTTCTAAGCGTTCCACAGGCCATGTTCTGTGCTTCAGAGTGGGCTTTTTCTTAGTTCCTGTTGAAATTCCTAGACTCTCACCCTGGACTTCTATACTTATAGGATTGCAATCCATTTCAAGTGGGCCTGTGAAAATGAACAGCTGATGTGTTACATAATTCCTTTTCTCCTCAAATGTGTGTATATAACAGTCATGCATAAATATTGTGGGTGTATATTTGTGTGTGTGTGTGTGTGTGTGTGTGTGTTTTGTGTGTTGAAGGGAGGGGGGTGTTCCTGGAAAAGGGAGGAGGACCTGTCTGCCATTTTGGATAACTTATTCAAAGCATTCTTCTCCCTTTCTCCTCATCTCATTCTACTCCTACTTCTGCAGGAAGAGTGAGAGGGCCACGGACCAGTGTTGTAGAAAGGAATGATAGAAGCATTGCCTGTCCCCTAGACTGCCTCTTCTACTTTTTCACCATAAGGCTAAGACTACCCCACCTGACCTCAGCTCTTTGGATTATTGAGATGAGATTTTTTTTCCTTCAGGGTTCACTGGGCTTGAGTGTGCAAGCTAATAGCACTATTAGGAAAAATTATTAATATAGAATACGTATCGTATATGTATAAGCACCAACTTACAAAAATAGTAACTGGGACAATTTCTAAATTGTGTCCTCTAGATATGAATTATGTTTTCAGTTTTCAACAATACCGTCTGTGTGTGTATGTGTGGTGTGTGTGTGTGTATATGGTTTAAAGCCTTGGAAGTTTGAATGTAAGATTTGTCTATCTCTATTATAATTACTTGAGGCTTATCTTAGACCCAGTTGGTACCAGATGACAGGTTTTTTTTGCAAAACTTTCTCTTTTTCCAGGTAGCTAAGGACTGGAGTGGTCTCTTCTAACTCGGTCACACCAGGGTGGATTGGGGAGTGCTGCCAGGTGTACCCAAGGAAACACCCAGCGAGCCAGCTGGAGCTGCGTGTGTGTGTGTGCAAGTGTGAGCACCATGTGCAGTTACTGCTGATGGCATTAGAGGGGACAGGTGTTTAATTAAGTTGGAGAGATTTGGAACAAGTTGGTATTCCAAAGTGAGCCAGCAAGGATCCCACAGCCAAGAAGTGTGTTTCTCGGCAGCACTGCCATCCAGGGATAGTCTGTTTTACTATTTGGATACCACTGGTCCTGAATGATGAGGTTATTTGAAGTATTAGAAAGACTGAAGCAACTTACTCCCATATTACCCATGGGAATGTTCTCTCGGGCCATCATGGAAATAGGCTGGGAACCTGGGTCCCTAGGTTCAGTGCCTTTTAATTCTGTGATCTCGGGCAGCTACTTTGCCTTCTCTCTGTGTGTTAATTTCCCACCTTTGTGTTGAAGACCAGAAAATGTGCTTAGGATAGGATGGGTGCTTGGGACATGTGCTGGGACATGATGCCCAGCTGAGACATGGGAGCTTTGAGGAAGTTGTTGGTGAGTACCATTGGTGAGCAGACCAGTTTTCAGAGCCTAGGATGGGAGGATTGAGTGTATTAAGCAGTATAGTAACAAAGCCAAGGTCTTTCACGTGTCCCCTGCAGGGGGACAGCAAATACCTCTGGCCCGTGGCCTCAGGCAGAACCCTGAGCTCTTGCCTAATGGGTCACCTTGGCTGTGAGAGACTGTGATTGACTCAGCTCTGGAAAAATAATGCAAACTCACCCCCCAATACAGGTCAGTTATCCTCACACCAAGACCAGCCACTCTGCAGAGCTGTGGAGATGACCCCAGAGAGGTGGGCTAGGAGCTCGTCATCTTGTGTGACTTGATGAATTGGGAGACAGGCAGCTTCAGGGGCTCTGGACTCTCAGTCACCATCTCACCAGCGACTTCTCAGTCTGTCTGAGGCTTTTCCCTGTGTGGAGCAAGTAGCGTGCAGTTTACCTGACGGGGCTGCTTAGGGACTCGAGAATGATCATGGAGGCCAGCTAAGGCGTGGCAGCCATGGGAGCTTCTCTAAAAGGTTAGAAAACATTCTAGTTAGGCAGCTTCCCCCAGCAGGAGTCTCCTGCTAATCACCCAGAAAGCCCAAGAGCCTGTGAACAGGCAACTGAAATGATGATCCTACATTGTTTAAGCTTCTTGATAGATGGCTCTGCAAATCTGCTAAGAGGACATGGGAGAACTTAGAAAATGCTTAAAAAATGTTAAAAAGGAAGAAAATGGAGAGAGAAGAGAAAAGATGGAGGTGGGGAGAATGCCCCGAGGGAGGGGGTTACCCCTAGAGAAAATTGCTGTGGGGTGGCTGTTCATATCCCACTGCCACCCGGGGAACTTCATCCACCCACCTCCATCCTTGCTTCTTGGGAGGGCTGGACCAATGGGGCTTAGCATGAAGGGGACTTCCCCATGACTCCTCCAGCCAACCCTGACTGCAGGCTTACCAAGTGTGGATGCTGCTCTGCGTGATTTACATCTGTTAACTCATTCAACCCCAGAACAGCCCTACCAAGGAGATACACTTATTATTGCTAAGGATGATCAAGGAAACTGAGATCCAGACAGGATAAAGAGCTAACTCAAGGCCACATGATTCAGGCTGTGGAGGCAGGATTGGGAGGCAGGATTTGAATGCAGGGCCTGGCTCTTGGCTCCAGAGCCTGTACTTGTCCTCGTCATGCCCTGCTGGACTCAGGCTGAGCCAAGTGTCATCCACGACTCCTGCCCCAGACCTGCAGCCTCCCAGAAATGTCAGATATTATCTCACCTGCATATTTGTCCCTTTCACACTGGCCCTCTCTCTGGTATCCTTCTTGCTCTAAGATATTTCAGAGCCAAGCAATAATAGACCTCTTTCTGCCTAGCTGGCTGATGGCTTCCAGCTTCTCCATCTCTGAGGGGAGAAGCTGAACTGAGTGGCTTCAGCTTGCTGACCTCTTGGTGTTTCCCAGGTTGAAAGTAGGCCCGTGACCTGCGTGGGTGCCTGGCACAGTGACCTGTGTTGCCCATGTGCTTCTGAATTCCTACAAAGGGAATGTTCTCTGGCTCTAAGCTGGTGTGTCTCTGTTTCCCTAGCCTCCTCTTTTTCCAAAACTGCATTTCGAAAAACACAGATGGGTCTCTGTGTGCTCTTCCAGCCCCTCTCTCTTCCAGCTCTGCAGGAAGAGTGGTCTCCTCTGGGTCTTTCTGCTTTCTTTCCTTCGCACCAAACCTGCTGCCTACGTCTCCTTCCAAGTTTGTGATAACATACTGCTCATTTGGGCTCAACTGGCCTAAGCTGACAATCCTGGGTTCCATGATCCTGGGATGACAGCACATGAGAGAAGACGAAGGGCTTCTTCCATGGAATAGAAAATTCCTTGTACTTAGGGTTGGTGGCCACATGCCCGGAGAGACTCTGGATGGCGTTACTGTTGGACTACATTTTCCCATTAGGAATAAAACATGGTCGTTGTTTGGATGGGTCCTTAGGTGACTTCACTCTAATCCAAGGACCAAGGTCTCCTTTCCCTGGATTTTTATAAACCTCAGGAACAAAGATTGTAAACCTTTTTTAGAGTTTAGAGGGAGAACCTTTTCTTCATATAAAATCTTATGTGGAAGCCAAATATTAAACTGAAAAGAATCATTTCAGGTTGAGGGTGTATGTTGGTAGGTATGAGGTGGTTTCAGTTCTTCTCTCTCAGTCTTCCCAGTGTTCCCCAAAGACTCTCAGGACACCTCGGGGAAGCTCAGAGGGCCCAGTGCAGCACAATGAGAGGTCCCACCCTCCACACTGCCTGGTGGGTAGTCTAGACTGAATCGTGAAACCACCCTGTCTATGGGCTGTGTCCAGTTGTTGGGGTGAGGTCTGGGGAGTGGGGGATGTGAGTGGTGGGGGGAATGAAAGAAGGGAGGGGACTTTCCAGTGCCTCACCATTCGCCCTCCCCATAGGTGGTACCTGGGCTCCCCGGGGCTGGGTCAGGCTCTGAGTAACAGTCATTGAAGAGAAGCCAGCCTTCAGGAAATTGCTGCAGATCAGAGCTTTGAGGAAAACAGGGTTCTGGCCAGGCCACCCTCATCCTTAGGAAGAGCTGTTTCCATCTGAGGAATCTTTCTATAGACAGGTGCTGGCCATTGAAGGCAGGTCCTCCAAACTTGTGCGGTAGAATGCCTGAGCCACTGGCATCCTTTAGTCCTGCTGCGGGGAGGGGCTAACTCCTGGTAATTTTCATTCTGTTGATCAGTAAAGGTTGTACTGGCAAATGCCACCTGCATCACTACTTTTCCGCCAGATTCTTCAGGACCTACCCTCCCACGTGAATCTCAGGTTACATTTTGCAGAGCCCTTTCACGTATGTTGCAAAGCATTTTGACATATGTTTCACATGTTTCACGTATTTTGCAAGGCCCTTTCACTGTATTTCAATGCACACCCACCTGAGATGCAGGTGCTGCGAGTCTTACTTTACAGATAAGGAATCAAGAGGTTCCCTGACTCAAACCAGGCCACAAAACTGGTTAGTGCCAGGGTAGGGACCTGACAATCAGATCTCATTCCAAGCCGGATGGCAATGCCACAAGGGCCTTCTGGCGGTATATCTGGGGACTGAGGACAGAGCGGGAGTAAGACAATGGCAGACCCTTAATTTGTAGCAGGTTCTCTGCAACTCCCTCCTAATCTCCCCTAATATTCCCGCTTACCTCCCTGCCCTTCCCTGGTGAGACAGAGCAGGACTCTTCCAGAGAAGATTTCTATTGTTATTTTTCGCATCTCAGCACCACGTGTATTGCTATTTTTATCCTGTACTAGAAACTATTAAGTGGGGAGAAATGTTAATTGGTATTATTACAGCAAACTGTGTCCTAGGAACATTGCAATTCAGAGGTAAGCTCCCCGCTCCCCTCCCCTGCCTTTTAGGCAAAGATAGGGATTTTATTCATTTCGCTGACAGCCAGCACTGGTTTCCTAGGCTGGCGCTGGGTGTGTGGGGAGAAGTACTTGGGACTCTGACATGTATTGAACAGGCTTCTGGGCCTCTGCTCTGTGGCTAGTTTATAAAGGAAGGAAGTGGGGTGGGTGGAATAGTGATGATTTTTGTTCTGTTTTATCCACCGATGCTGGGCTGGAAGGAATAGGATGTCTGCTCAGGAAGCATTCAAGGGGGGTGGCTTGCAGGGTCTTTGTGAAAGAATCTGGGGCATGTGGATTCATGGTCCAGCTGAATGTAAGAGACAGCAGCCTGCATGGTGTGTCCCTATAAGCCAGAGGGAAGAATGAGCAGATTAAAAAATAATAGCAGTGAAGTTCATATAAGTTCTGCCTAATTTCCAGAAGGAAGAAAGGAGACAGATTATTAGTAGGGATTTAACAAATGGGCTAAGTTCTAACCCTGGCAGCTTGCCTTCCCAGCTATGTGACCTTAAGCCAGTCTCTTATCCTCTCTGGCCTCAGTTTCCTCATATGTCAAATGGGCTAAAATACTTCTATCTCTGGGTTGTTGTGAGAATAAAGCACACTGCACAAAGCACACAGTAAGGGCTCTGGAAATTAAAGCTTAATAGTTATTTTTTTTTTTTCCTCATGTGCTGTAAGAATCCTGAAGGGGCTGTCCAGGCATGGTGGCTCACGCCTGTAATCCGAGCACTTTGGGAGGCAGAGGTGGGTGGATCACCGGAGATCGGGAGTTCGAGACCAGCCTGACCAATATGATGAAAACTTGTCTCTACTATAAATACAAAAAATTAGCCAGGTGTGGTGACATGCACCTGTAGTTCCAGCTATTTGGGAGGCTGAGACAGGAGAATCGCTTCAACCTGGGAGGCAGAGGTTGCGGTGAGCTGAGATTGCACCATTGCATTCTAGCCTGGGCAATAGAGCAAAACCCTGTCTCAACCACCACCACCACAACAACAAGAATCCTGAGGGCTGAGTGTGCTAGAAGCACTGGCAGGTGGAAAATCCAGTTTCCAGCCCAGTAGAATCCACTGACCGCTCAAACCCAACCTGTGCCAGATTGTGCCTTCCAAATCCTCTCCAGCCCTTCTTCCTCCCATGGGAAGGATAATCAGCTTGATTTCATGGTACCCTACAACTTCTATTTTTCATAATGTTGATTATTTTTAAAAATTATTATAGGCTGGGCATGGTGGCTCATGCCTGTAATCCCAGCACTTTGGGAGGCCAAGGTGGGTAGATCACCTGAGGTCAGGAGTTAGAGACCAGCCTAGCCAACATGGTGAAACTCTATTTCTACTAAAAATACAGAAGTTAGCCAGGTGTGGTGGTGTGTGCCTATTATAATCTCAGCTACTTAGGAGGCTGAGGCAGGAGAATTGCTTGAACCCGGGAGGTAGAGGTTTCAGTGAGCTGAGATTGCACCATTGCACTCCAGCTTGGGCAAAAAGAGTGAAACTTGGTCCCCCCCCAACAAAAAATTATTATAGAAATGCATATTGTTTGTGGAAACTATAAAACGAGAATAAACAAGAAAAAAAACCCTGAAATCCTACCATTTTCAAAAAATTATTAATGCCTGGTGTGGTGGCTTATGCCTGTGAATATCAAAGTCTTGGGAGGTTGAGGTGGGAGGATCACTTGAGGCCAGGAGTTTGAGGCCAGCCTGGGCAACAGAGCAAGGCCCTGTCTGTACAAAATAATAATAATAATTCTTTTTTTTAATTAAAAAAATTGATACTTAGAATTATCCCTGTGCCTTTTTCTCTACAAACATGTACCTTAAATATAGACAAAGTTGAGATTGTATATGTACATATTATGTTTTCATCCCTACTTTTTATCGTGAGCATTCCCCTATGTGATTACATATCCTTCAAACATGGTTTTTAGCGGCAGCCTAATATTTCATAGCACAATCCTTGTTTTTCTGCTTTTGGTCTTTAAGCTTTCTGGTTTTCTTTTTGATGTATTTACTTCCTATTTCCTTTCTATCACCTGTTAATCGTGCTGTGTGGGTTGGATTTTCTCTACTTTCCTTCCTTCTGGTGACTTGGAAAGGATTCATCCTATTTTAACCTAATATTGTTTACCCTTAAAATTTTGAAAGCACATTTAAACCCACATTCCCTAAACCATCAAAGTGAAGAATTAAACAGTATGATTTTATGTCCTTCTCCTCCCCCTACTTTCCAATTTTTATTAACATGATCTAGGTTTTGAGACCTGTATTAATTTTTTTTGCATTATGATAATTTCAACATTGATTCATCCCTTTCAAACACCGTTTTTGACATTTCTACTATGTTATAATTGAAATTATACTAAGTATTTGGACAACTCTAATAGCTTTTCATTGCTCATAGATCTGTAACATTGCAAATTTTCCACCTGTGTGTTCTTAATTTTGATTTGTCTCCTGGTAGATCAGCATTCGCCGTTAAGACGTTTTTCCCCCATGAAGGGAAGAATATTTAAGCCCTTGGATATCTGAGACTGTCATTCTGTTAACCTTAAATGTAAATGGAGACTTGACTATTTTTCTTTCCCTCAAAGTTGTTGAAATGACTCCATTGTCTCAGAGCAATGAATACAGGAGGGGAACCTGAGACCCGATGGATTTTGATTCCTTTGTAGGTAATCTTTTCCTTTCCTTTGTCTGAAGGTTTATAGAATTTTCTCCACATATCAGAAACATTTATCAGGATATGGATGTGTGTTGACTTAATTTCTTTTGCCTTGCATTTAAATATGTTCTTTCAATCTGTAGCCTCCAGTTTTCAATGCAGGAAAGGCTTTTATATCACTATTATTATCATTCTCATCAAGATGCTGTTTTCTCCTTAGAGGGTTCCTTGTATGTCTGTATTGGGATGTCTGGTTTTGTGGTCCAGATCTTATTTTGTTTTCCTCCCTGTCATCTGATTTCTGAGAAAGCTTTTCAAGTGCGTCTGTCACTTTATTTTCTGCGGTATACTTCCTGCTGCTTATAGTGATGTTTTAACTTCAGCCATTCATGCAACCTTACCTGACGGCAGCTCCTTCCCTCTGGATCAGGGGAAGAGGCCAGATTTAGTCCCACCCCCTCATTTACATATTGTTTCTGCTTAGGGAAGCCTTGTAAAGAGACCACGTGGCCCCAAAGCTGTGCATATTTTCTGTCTCGCCTTTTAATGGAAAAGTTTGCTGACCTCTGCTTTAGATTTATTGACTGATTTTTTCATACAAAAGTCCTCATGAATCTTACTGAAAAACAAAGTTTCCCAGACATCCTCTTTCTTTTTTCCTCTTAGTAAATCTATCTCACAGGAAAATATTTCTTGTGATCATCCTCATTTTTTTTATTTTTTACTTTTCAGGGCTGCAGTATCTTTCTGCTTAGTTGGTCGCTTGTTTCTGTTTGTTCAACCTTACAAAGAGAGGCTGTGTGCAGAGGTACTGTGAGTCTAAGAGAGAGAGATGTGAACATCATTCCGAAATGTTTAGATTCTGCTCCCATCCCCCGTCTGCTTTCGTTTTACTGAAAAACCAAAATCATCCTTGTGGTGGGTGATGTGTGAGATTAGCAGAAGGTAGGATTTATTCTTAGGCAGTACAGGAAAGACAGGGAGAAACTGAGGCTCAGTGAGGCTGTATCCACATGTGCTCAATTTTGAATTTAAACACTGCCTGCTTGCTTTGACTTCCCCAGTCCCACTTCTCAGCTGGCGGCCTGATCTCCAGTTGTTCTGACTTGATTTGGTTTCCAGCTGGCAAAACATCACCCAAGGTTCTTTGGCACCTGAAGCTCTGAGAAGCCTGTGACGCTGTCACTTGAGAAGTGGACCCCATAGAGCTGCAGGAAAGAAGGGTGGGCATGCAGCTAATTTTTTCCACGCAACTATTTTTGAAAATATTTAGAGAAATTACTATTTGAGGTGGTTTTTTGTCGTTTGTTCGTTTGTTCATTTGTTTTTTTGAGACAGTGTCTCAGTCTGTCACCCAGACTGGAGTGCGTCTGCATGATTATGGCTCACCCTAACCTTGACCTCCTGGGCTCAATGGATCTTCCCACCTCAGCCTCACAAAGTAGCTGGGACTCCAGGCGTGTACCACCGAGCCTGGGTAAGTTTTTAAACATTTTTTGGTGGAGACAGGGTCTCATTACGTTACCTAGGCTGGTCTCAAACTCCTGGGCTCAAGTGATTTCCTCAACTTAGCCTCCCAAAGTGCTGGGATTACCAGAGTGAGCCACTGCACCCGGCCAAATGGAATTTTTAAACTGCTGTATGTGAGTTGTACACAGCCGTAAGTATTCTTCCTATCGGTTGCCGTTGTGACTGCATTGGGTACCATATTATGTGCTGATATATAGGTTAATTATAGGAGGGGCATGGGGAAGAGAAGGGGCAGGGTGTGGGCACCCGTTTTTTACACAAATGAATTTAAAAAATCAGATATTTTTGCAATTTAGTCAACTCCAATTATCTACACTTATGTAAGGGAGGTGTGATGTGTATCATAGAAACCAGAAGATAATTTAAACATTATTTTCACTTTGTTTTGTGATATTGTATATTGGGAGCAAAGGAGCCTCCCCACTTCAGATCAGGCTCCCTGCCCCAAGCAACCCCCTAGTAGATTTCCCTTCTGGTCTGTGCCTTCTTTGGCTGGTGTTGAAACACTCCCAGATTTGCTGAAATGCTGCCATGGGTCTGAATATCTGGGGGAGCAGGAATATGAATTGAAAATGCCCGAGGGAAATAAACCACACATGAAGCCTGAGACCTGGACCCCATCCGGCATCTCTATCCCCCTAATGTGCTGCGCCCTGGTAGAATCCACAAAATCAAATTGACCATAGCCTGCTCACAGCTCTTTGGGCTTTCCCTGGGGTTCCTCTCCTGTTGCCATTCGATTTGCATCCGGCTCCTCTTGAATGACAGATGATGACCAAGAAGACTGTATTTCAAATAAGAAAAGGGGTGGGAGAGCTTTTCCCCAAATGTAAAATCTTGTTCGTGTTAAAATCGACAGTGATAACTATTACTGCACCTCCGGTTCTTACCTTGTGCTTCTTCACGCAATGTTTAAATTAGGGGTTCTGGTTCAGAAAACTGTATGCTCAGGGGGATTGATCCTCAGAGCTATTGTTTTTGATCAGACAGCAGCCCAAGGGGTCCGAATGCTCCACAGTTGGGTGGCAGGAGGAAGAGCGCGGGCTCTGGTTCGGTTGTGCCGTGTAAAGGCACACGCTTTACCTAGGCCTACATAGATGTGTGCATTTATACTTCCTAAGCTGCATATTTCAGGCTGTAATTGCATCCTGTGTCCCCACAATATTATAGACATGAAGGGAAAATGAGGGCTTTGCACATTCCCGGAGATGTAATTATGGTAATAGGCAAACCTCATCTGCAGTGCTTGTCCCGTTAGGCATTCCGCCCAGCTCTCCACTGCACGCAGCTTGGGAGCGGATGGGCTTGGCAGAGGGACTGTTTCCAAACTTGGATTTCTTGGATAACTTTTTACTGCACTATCATATTCAGGCAGCAAAGTGCGCATGTGCTAAGCGTACACCTTGGTGAGTTTTCACATGTTGAACTCCTCCATGTTGCCTGTACTGAAACCAATAAATAGAACATTCCCATGCTCCAGAAATCCCTTTCTGTTCCCTCCCTCCAGGGTCGGCCACCAGCCTGACTTCTCACAGCCCAGACGTGCTTTGCCTGCTTTGTGCTTCATATGCCTGGAATCCCGTGGTCCATGCTCTCGTGTCTCCTTTCTTTTGCTCTGCTGAAGTTTGTGAGAGAAACTCAGCTCACTCTATGCAGCTGTAGTTGGTTCATTCTTGTTGCTGTGTAGCATTCTGCTGTGTGGATACACCAGCATTGATTTTTCCATGTTATTGTGGATGAACATTGGAATGGCTTTCAATTTTTGCCTTCTATGAACTGTGCTGCCCTTGATATTCTCATGTGGGTGTTCTGGTGACCATATATATTCACATTTCTCCTGGAAATATACCTAGGAGTGAAATTGCTGGGTCACAGCATGTGTGTTGCTTTGGTAGACCCTGCCAAGCGTATACTGAGGTTTTTTTTTTTTTTTTTTTTTTTTTTTTGCAATGGTGTGATCTCAGCTCACTGCAACCTTTGCCTCCCGGGTTCAAGCAATTTTCCTGCCTTAGCTTCCCAAGTAGCTGGGATTACAGGTGCTCACTACCATGCCCAGATAATTTTTGTGATTTTTGTTTTAATAGAGATGAGGTTTCACCAAGCTGGCCAGGCTGGTCTTGAACTCCTGACCTCAGGCGATCTGGCCACTTCAGCCTCCCAAAATGCTGGGATTACAGGTATGAGCCACCACACCTGGCCTTATACTAGATATTTTTAAAGGACTTTTTGGTTCTGGTAGTCTGGTTAATATCCTCAACAGAAAATAGCAGGAAGAGGGTACCCTGTCATTTTTAGACTGCATGGTGTGGTGGGTTTTAGAAGGAGATAAACCTGGATATATTCACTCAGTGAGTATGTCTTGTGGTGCCACTGTTCTAAATGACAAGATGTATTGGTTTCCTACAACTGCTGTAACAAATGACCCCAAACTTGGTGGCTTCAAACAACATAAATTTATTCTCTTACAGCTCTGGGGGTCAGAAGTCCAAAATGGGATTCACTGGCCTAAAACCAGGGTACCCACAAGGCTACATTCCTACCGGAGGCTTCAAAGGAGAATTCATTGCCTTGCCTTTTCCAGCCTCTGGGATGCCATTACTTGGCTCATGGCTCCTTTTTGCATCTTCAAGGCCAACAACGTAGCATCTTTAAATCTCCCTGCTCTGTCTTCACACTGCCTTCCTCTCTGTGTGGTAAAGTCTCCCTCTGTCCTCTTATAAGGATACTTGGAATCGCATTTAGGACCTACCAGATAGTTTAGGATAATCTCCTCCATCTCAAGGTCCTCAACTCAATCACATCTGCAGAGTGTCTTGCTCTAGAAGGTAACGTGTAAGGTAGCATTCACAGATCCCAGGGATTAGGACATGGGCGTCTCTGAGGACCATTATCTGGCCAACCACACAGGGAGGTATCGTCTCTCCATTTTTTCCATGTCATCCTCAGAACCTGCCTTCGTGAAACATCATAAATGGCACCACAAGCTGCCCAGTTGTTTAGCTCCTCTCTGTGATGCTTCTCACATTGTGAGGGAAGGTTGATGGATGCGATGGGAGAAGTGTGCTTAAAGGATAGATGACTTAAGATTTGTTTCATCAAATTGTCATTTACTTCCAGCAGTAATGAAGACTAAAATGGATAGGCAGAAAAATATCAGTGCAGTGCGGGATCTTGGATTGGATCCTGGAATGGCAAATGGACGTTAGTGGCAAAACTGATGAATTCCAAATATAAGCCTGTAGTTTGGTTATCAGTACAATATTAAGTTTGTTTTAATAGTTGTGCCATGGTTACATGCAACATGTTAACACGAGGGGAAGCTGGGTGCGGGATATACAGGAATCTCTGTATTAACTTTGCAACTGTGCTATAAATCTAAAATTGTTTTAAAATAGTTAAAAAGAATACAAGGTACCCACTTAGGTACCAGAGAAAAAGCTCCAAATTTCTTATGTTTATGTGACATGGGAGACAGGGTTTTGTGTTGGCAGAATGAGTTTAGATCTGGAAGGTAATGATGAAGTTTAAAAAAATACAGATCCATTAAAGTATAAATGGAAACTCTAATGGTTGTGAGACAAATCAGATGGTGTCTGTTATCTCTATGGGGATGTAGGAACCAGTTCCATCCAAGGTCTCCCAGGCGGGCTGGGCTGAGGGTGGTCCCTGGGCATGAATGGAGAGGGAGCCCTGCCCTCAGTCTCTTGATTGATTTCGTCAGCACCTCCCCAGGCCTCCTCCCTCCCTCCACTGCCTTGCTCTCTTCCTGGCCCATCTTGAGCTCAGCCTGTTAAGGGCTCCCCAGTGGCTGCTGGCTCACAGCTGAGTCGTTATCTTCTCGTCACACACTTATCTGGGCATGGTTAGAGCTCCGTAATAAAATTTGTCACTGACTTTAATCCCATCACTGTCCAGACCCGGTTGATTAGTCCCTCTGGTTGTTTTGGCTGAGTTCTGTACCTCCAGCCTCTTCTAGGAAATTGGTTGAGATGGAAGTTCAGAGTTCTCTCTTGGCCTTATAAAAAGAGAACAGAGAGGATGGGAAGCGGGACCCCCAAACACATCCACCAGAAATACATATCAACCGTTTCGTCTCCCTCCTGCCCTCCCAGCAGCCCCGTGTCAGGCCCATCAGGGCCAGAGGCAGGGGAGGGGCACCTTCTGTTGTCCATGCTGTGAGCTGCAGAAGGCTGACCTCACCTGCATTCACCTGACAACTTTGTGTGCCCCGCATCTTCCTCCCAGGCCTCCGGAGATGGGCAGAAGGGATGATGGTCAGGTCTGGGCAGGGGAGGAGAGGGACTGAGGCTGTGAGTCAGGTCACTGGGAGCTAGGCACCCATAGCCTCAAACTGGCTGAGGACCATCTGGGCCCCACTCCCCCACCCCTCCGCCAGGCCACTGGAGCACCCTGGCAGGCTTCTCTGCTTGTATCACCCTCTTCACAGCTGCACGCTTGATGCACAATTTGGAAGCCCAGAAAGAGAGGGTGTGTGTGGAGAATGCAAAGGGAGGATTCTCCAAGGAGCATTTTCACTCAGCAAACATACTGCAGGGGCTCCCAACAGACAGGAAGACTGTGCTTGTGTGTGTCACCCAGGGTCTGCATGCAGGCATATGTGTGAGTGATTGCATTGGGGTTTGGCGTGTCTCCAAGTGTCAATTTGAGCGGCCCTCACTCTGCGTGTGTGTGTGTGTGTGTGTGTGTGTGTATCATATACTTGGGCACACTTGAACGTGGTCTGGCCCTTTCCTCCTTCTCATGTTCTGCTTTGCTGCACACCTGATACCTTCCTCTATCTCATTCCCTCTGCACCATCCTGAGAGCTGGGTGCCCCTCCCCGCCCCTGAAGTTGAACCTGTTCTCTGCAAATACATGTTTTGTCTCGGCTCCGTGGTTTTCTATCCTTGGGCTGTCTGGGCTTCATGCTCTATTTTCAGGTACCTGCCGGGAAGGAGGCAAACACTGGAACAGCCAGAGTGCTGGCCACAGATACCTGCCAGTGTGTGCGAGTGTAAACAGAGCCCAGGTGAGGCTGCAGGCTGACAGCTGGGGCTGCCTGTCTCTCTAAGGTCTCCCTACCTCCTCAGTCAGGGTGGTACCTCTGCAGCCTCAGGCCCCCACCCAGGGCAGGGATGCACAGAACCTGCACCTCTTGGCCAGCGCTGGCCCCATCAAGGGTGCTGCAGGAGCTATGGGAAGGTGGACAGCCCACCGTGGGACATGAAGAGATCTGGACCAGTTTGCCAAGGCTGCCATAGCACAGTACTATGGAGTGGGTGGCTCCCACATTGATTCCCTCACTCTTCTGGCGGCTGGATGCTCAAGTTCAAGGTGTAGGCAGGGTTTCTCCTAAGCCTTCTCTGTTTGGCTGTTTATTCCCTGTGCCCTCATCTTATAAGGACACCAGTCAGTTTGCATAAAGGTCCACCCTACTGACCTCATTTTAACTGAATTGCCTCTTTAAAGACTCTGTCTCCAAATACAGTCACATGCAGAGATACCGGGGGTTGGGACTTCGACATACGAATTTGTGGAAAGGCAGTGGCAGGGTTTGGGGGGCACACTTCAGCTCAGAACAGCATCCCTTCTGTGCCCTACTCTACTCAGCCTCCTTTTGTAGGGCCGTTTCCCAGCCAGCTTCTTGTTAAAGCCAAGAAATGCCCCTCACAAAACCCAAGCCCCTCTTCTTGCGTGGGTGATAAGGC
Organism: Aotus nancymaae; assembly: GCF_030222135.1. Lineage (NCBI taxonomy): Eukaryota > Metazoa > Chordata > Mammalia > Primates > Aotidae > Aotus > Aotus nancymaae. Next base: position 24,610,800 of record NW_026988413.1, read on the forward strand.
AGCTTTGGGTTTTGTGGCTTGCAAATTAACTGCAAAGAAAACGGAGAGGTTCTTTGTTGCTGTTCTTAAGAAGGCAATGCAGTAGCAGGAACAAGAACTTTGAGATGAAACTTAAGAGTCCTGTGGCCTTGATCAAATGACTTCCCCACGAACATGTTTTGTCTATACGATGGGGCATGCATTGTGAGGACCGAGTGGGAGAGCGTGTATCACATGCTCAGGACAGCGCCCGACACGCGGTGGGTGCTCAAAGCTTACTTGCTCCCTTTACTTTCGTTGACAGCGTGGATGCTGCTGCTGTTCCTGCATAGGAAAGTGTGATGACGACAGACACAGTAAACCCAGTGCGCTGCTGGGCAAACATCTGCCCACACCAGAGAGCAGGGACAAGGGTGTGCTCAGCACATGGCACAAACCTCATTCTGCTCTTTCACAATAAATCACACTCAGGTGTCCTTTCTGCTGATGGTGGGTCAGAGACCACATCTCTGGATACAAATGCTTATTACAGCCACTGAAAGTGCTATGAGGTCTTGAAGGGCAACTTGGACACAGCGTTTAAAAACGCTGACTGTGGGCAGAGGATGCAATGGAAAACTGGAATTCCTTTTTCTTCCAGGGGCTGTTCTCAGACCTGAATGTGAATTGGGATCTCCCGGGGAGCTTGTTAAAACACATCCCTACAGTTTCTGAGTCAAAAGAGCTAGCGTGGGATCCAAAAAGTAGTATTTCTCACAAGTGCCGAATGATGCAGCTGCGGTTTGTCTCAAGGCCAGGATTGGAGAACCGTGGCCCTGGGTAGGGCCTGTGTCACCTTTCTCTCCAGCCTTTCCCATCTTTGCTGCTCCCCCGCCTGCCTGATCTGACTTCTCCTCTCTCTTCCTGGGGGAAGGGCAGGTTTTTTGACTGGCCTCCATCCTCTCCCTGATTGATGCAGGATTTGCATCTGTTCATGGGCAACTAGTTTTTTTGTGGTCCTTATCCTTCTTTTCTCCTTTTCCTCCACTTCTCTTGTCATTTTTGGGCCTCTACGTAATTCCCCATGACCAAAAAGTAGAATGTGGTACATGCTCCTTAACTGTTGCCTGCAGTGACCCCAATTAGGAGGAGGCAGATGCAGAAGGAGCATCTTTGCCACTACCATCCTCATCTTTGGAACCCCTAGGTGCCTCTACCCCAACACATATCCATTCCCTGGTCCCAATTCCCTAATCACTTTGCCAGAGTAAATAATTGCTGGTGCGTGGTGACCCAAGGTCATAGCCAATGGAGGAATGTAATTAAGACCTGCATTTCTGACCATCTTGGGAGCTGTCTTGCAGCTGATACGTATCTCTGAGCCCTTGTACTGACACTTATATCCAACCCCACCTCTCCCCTTTGAGGACCAGAGAGCCTGGGTTGGAAGAGAGTTGCTTGTGAATAGATGCCCATGCTGCCTTTCTTTGCATCTCTTCCCACAGAAGCGAGAGGGTAGAGCATCAGCCCCCACAGGGAGCTGGGAGCGGGACCCTTACACCTTTCAGAACATATCTTGTAGTGTGTGAGTGCTCACTAATGAGGCTTGCAAGGAGAGATTTGAGACTAGAAACTCACTCTGTGCCATGTCTTTCTGGATTTCCCAAGACCTCATGGCCACTATTGTTTTCCTTGTGTTGGCCACGTTAATTCCTCTTTTCCTGGCCTTCTGAGCCCTGCTAACATGTACTTGGTAGAGATGGGCATGCCATGGGCTCCCTGGGTTGAGAATGCCTGAAGTGACTTGGCATGTGTCCTGCTGGGCAGGATGCTAATGTGGGAGGCAGAAGCCTGGCCTTTTATTCCTGTCTCTTCCATCTCTCCATGCTGGAACGATTTCTCTTTCTATTAATTGCATGGTGCTGGGATGCCTTGCTGGGGGCGATGATGACAGATATAGGCTTTTGATTTCCGTTGGAATTATCCTCCTGGTCAAAGCAGGGGAAGAAAACATCTTCTTGCCTCCACTCTGATTCCCATGGCTAAGCCAGACTTGAGGCAAAAATAAAACCAAAAGAAAAGGGCAAAAAACTCTTGTGAGTCCTTCTAGGATCCCTTTGTGGAATGGGAGAGGACTCTTGGGGAAGGAAGAGGGCAGGGAGTGTGGTGTAATATTTTGGCATCTGATACTTTGAGCCTCCTTTTGGGAAGAACTTCCAGACTACCTAAAGGGAGCAGAAGTTTGATTGATTTAAGAAAGGTGGGAATCATTGACTGTCATGTCTAGGAGGGACCTGCCTACCAAGGAACTTGCCCCCCTCCCCGCCCCCTGCACAGCCCCAACCTGTCCCTGTGCCAATCACTCCCGGGCCACTGGGGCAGCTTATGAGTGTGAGCTTGCTCTCTTCCAGGGGCTAGCACTGCCCTCTTTTCTTGGCATCCCGTGGGGTCCATGGACCAAGATCCTGCCTCCTTCTAGAAAGACTCTGTATGTGCAGGGATGTTTCCTTGACAGCTCAGCTCACTGCCCTTTACCCACTGGGCCCATCAGGCAGGGCTGACAACAAGAGTACAGGAGACCCCACAAAGGAAAAAGCCTTTCCTTGCTGGACATCAGTACAGGTGAGCCCTTGCTGAAATTTTGACTTGGGACCAGGCTTCTGTTTATTCCTATTTCCCCAGCTTCCCAAGGACTGGACCCATCTGCCCTTATGGATGTGCTTTCCCAAATACCCACTAAGCTGCTCAGCACATTGGCTCTTGTTGGTAAAGGGGATAATGATGTAAAGTCTGTGGCTGCTGCTGTCCCCAACCCTTTTCCTGTGATAACCTCAAGAGGCTTCAGGGCAAGGATGCAGTGAAGAGGAGGACCACGGTGCAGACTTCAGCTAGAAGCATTGGAGTACAACCCAGCCACTCCTTAAGATGAGATGCTCATGAGGGGAGGACTTCTGGACCAGCGTGGATGAGGCCTTGGCTGTGCAGGGTGGGCCCTGAGTCCCTCGTGGTCTAGGCTTACTGCACCTGGCTTCATGCTCCTTCCTTAAACATGGTCTTCCACGAGGCATTGCAGTCAAGTGCCATTTTCACAAAAGTGGCTGGGGGCTGGTGAGTAACTAGGACTTCTGGGTTTGCATAATCTACACTGTGAGGGTGTGGCTACAGAAGAAAGGATGACCTGGGATTTTTCTCTGGCTTGAATCATCTTCCTGGGCTCCTTAGCCTTGGGTCAAAGATTCTGCCCAGTAGAGAACTTGAGCCATAAAATGAGAGGATTAGGAACTGATTCATCCATGTGGGCCTCCTGGGCCTCTGACCTGCTCAGGGAGCTCCAGGCCACTCATGGACATACAGAAATGTCTCTGGGATCTGGGGGAGAGAGCTGAAGAGGCCCACTAAGGGGGATAGGAGTCCCTGGGGACACTCAGCTGACTCCTTGGCCATTGTTCTATAGCAGGCGGAGCAGGTTCCTCTGCTCCAAGAATTCTGAAGTGATGCTACCCCTGACACCAGTTGAGGGCAGGGTCCTGGCCTTTCTGGCCTTCCCAGTCCACTCTCCTTAGTAGCTGAGTGACTGAGAAGCTGGGGAGGGGGGGTGAAGTGAACATGATCACTGGCTGCTGATAGAGCTGTAATGAGATTAATGGCTCTTAGAGCTCTCTCATTAACAGTGGAAATGGTGTGTCAGAGGCATTTACAATATTGGTTCTCAAGACGTCAGCCCAGGACACACAGAGCTAATCTCCGTGCGAAGACCCACCTGCCTCCTTGGAGGAGCACTCCCTCCTGTTTTGCAACTTCCCATATGAAGTTTCATACCTCCTTCATAGCTGAGGAGGAGTAGGGGCCAGGGTTTTGAAGTGGTTGCTTCTGAGATCCATAAAAACAGCACTATGTGGCTGCATTAGATTCCAGAAAGAGCCACAGCCTCCCGGACCTACATTCCAATCCTGTCTATCCTAGTAACTTCTGTGTGAGCCGGAGTGGGTTGCATAGCCTCTGTGGACATCACCTGTATGTGGAGGGGTCCCGTAGAGCAATCATCTTCCTTCCTGGAGGACAGAGGGGACTTGAGAAATGAAAAACAGGAGCTGGTGTCCAGGAAGGAAAGGGACAGTGTGACTGGGAGAGGCATTTCATCAGAGTTCATTAGCCCAGGTCCCCTGGGGGGCTGTCACAGCCTCTCAACTCTGTAAGGTGGTCTGTAAAACAATGGATGAGTGAGCATTTTCCAAAACCTTTGAGAAAATTCTCAGAGAGGTCTTGGTTCCCCCCAAGGTGAACACCCACCGGCAACTTAGTGTGGAAGTAGCCTGGACTTCAGCCACTAGGTTGGGGAGGACAGGCCTCTCTGTAGAGGCAGTGCCTCAGCCCAGCAAACCTGGGCTTTTGTCCAGGCCACGGGCACTGCAGGAGCTTTGCCTCTGGTTCTGGGTGAGGCTGTCAGGAAAGAGAGAAGCAGGACAAATGGAGGCAGTCACAGGTGACAGAGGATCCCAGAAAAGGACAGGTTTCCAAATGAGATACCTCTGTCTCTCAGCCCTTTGTGGGAGTAGAGCTGGTGCCGTGTGACCAGGATCTGAATGGAGCCTGGATCATCTGCAGTGGGAAGCACAGATCAAGGCGAGGGGCTGGAGAGCACGACTCCTCCTGGCTTCTGAGCCCACCTCTGAATGTGGACGTGGTGGCACCAGCTTCATTGCCTTGACCTGACTAGATTTTGGATTGTTTTAACTTGGGTTGTTCAAGGTGCATAATTGAATGTTGTCAGGGACAAAGTTACCAGCTTACTAAGAACCAAAATCCCAAACCACATGGATCTGAGTAAGAGGCCAGGAGCCAAGAGAACTCTGGAGAAGGAAGCAAAGCCAGTCAACTGGACAATACAGGAATGAGTAGAGCCAGGGTTATGAGCTCAAGATAACTTATATGGTCATGTGTATGCCTAATCAGTGACTGTCTAGCTGGCTAGCCAGCTGGCCAGCTAAACTTTACCTCTTGGAAAAGGGATTTGAAAAATGTTGACATCTGATCATAAGCCACTGTTTTCCCACCAATTCTATTCAATTCAAAATGATTCAACTAATAAACCAACATTTTATTAGTTACCTTTTGTAACATCAATGTCTTACCAGGTACAACTGTGGATATATAAGAAATGAAAGGCATAGTCCCTGATTTTGATGAGCTCTGCAGTTAGCTGTTGTCTTGTATAGATGTTTCTACCCAAGAAATATCTACTGGGCTCTGTATAAATGCACGTATGGAATTCAGTCTATGGTTCAGAGCTCTTTGCTGGTTCTTCCATCTCTGACTCATGGCTTCTGAGAATGATAAGGTCTGAAGTTCTGTCTCCTCAGTTTTCTCCACCTTAGGTCTGAGAACATGAAACAATAACTGCTTTCTTTAGGGAAGAAATAACATATAGATCAGAGAGAATAAGACGTTGCCTGGTAAGGAAAGAAGGAAAAGTAATTGTTAGAGTTTGCTTTTCCCAGGATACTGAAGAATGTGGATTGCCTGACTTGCCTCTGCCTCGTCCTCCTCACCCCATCCTTTCTATGTCTCCGCCTCTATCTATGCTGACCACATGACTGGGCAATCTCTTTATGAAACTTTCGGCTCTACAGAAAAAAGAAGTCCTGATTTATAGCATACGCCAACTTCTGTGGTGTAAATACTTCTACCCTGGTGTTCACAAGCTACCAATAGTAACAACCAGATCACAACCTTCCTAAATATGTAACGATCAGCTATTGTGAGCTGGCAGTGGCCAGTCTAGCATACCACCGTGAGTGTTCTCCTTGTGGAGCTGGTCACCACTGACCACTTGACAAGACACTGGGCCTATCCCTCATTGACAAGATGGCAGCTTCCATAAAATACCAACTTGGACACCCGCTGGTCAGCACCCACCAAGAATGGGAAGTTCTGAAAGGAAAATGTAGCTCTGTTTAGAACCTAGTACTCCTATTACTTATCAGAGACAGAAGCTACAAGATGAGGGAGAGGTTATATGTGTTTGTTCGAGGGTTTTTTTTTATTTTAAGATCTCAGTCTGTTGGCCAGGCTGGAGGGCAGTGCAGTGCCATGATCGTGGCTTACTGCAACCTCTGTCTTCTGGGTTTAAGCAATCCTCTTACCTCAGCTTCCTAAGTAGCTGGGGCTAGTCACATGTCACCATGCCTGGCTAACTTACTTTGTGTGTGTGTGTGTGTGTGTGTGTGTGTGTGTGTGTTTTAGTAGAGATGAGTTTTACCATGTTGCCCAGGCTGGTCTTAAACTTCCGGGCTCAAGCCATCCATCTACCTTGGCCTCCCAAAGTGTTGGAATTACAGGTGTGAGCCACTTCGCCCAACCTGAGTTCTTAAACTTACAAGAGAAGCTCATCTTCCTAAGATATGGAAGACATGGACAAACGACTGACTTAGACGACCCCTGGGGATTATTAAGTCCCATTTTAGAAAAGTTATTCTATGAAGTCTTCTGATGGATTAAGAGATGAGGGGCCCTCTGTTTGTGACATGGTATCCCAGTCCCCTTCCTACCTCTATCTCTGAGTCCATTTGGTCTTCCTCATAATCCCCTTTCTCCTCCACAGGCGGTCCAATTACCCCAGCTATGGTTGAAAACATCGGTACTTAGGTCAAAACTCACCTGCTCCCACCTCCCAGGGCATTTTCCAAAGTTTTCCCCTCCTCCCCTTCCCTTTGAGAGTCTTGAAGGACTTGAGGTGTGTGTGTCCATCAATCGGGTAATGGGGACAGAGTCTAGAGGGCACTGAGTTTTGACACTGTGAGAGCACTAAGAGTAGGAAGGAGGGGGATGAGGTCCAGTTCTGCTTATCCAGGTGATGCACTATTCCATTCTAGGCTCTAGCGGGAGCCTGGCGAGCTGGCTGCAAGCCTCTAAGGGGAAATCAACCAGAAATGTCAGTCAGGCAGTGGAGCGGGGCCAGAAAAATCAATGCTGAATTTCAGATATCAGGAGGGCAGGAGAGGGGATAGGAGGATGAAATGAGAGCATTTGTTTGCAATTCTAATATAACAAATCAGATCACTGGGCAAAGATGTCTAATGAAAATGCGCATTATGGATGTGGGTGGGTGGGGAGAAGAAGGGAGGATGGAAGGTCCAGGCATAGGCCTGTCAAGGAATTCAAAGGTGTGTGTGTCTGCTGCAGGGCTGCTGGAGCGGGGAATGGTGCCAAAGACCAGCTAGCTCTAGGCTAGAACCCCAAATCTGCCGCTTACTAGTTGTATGGCCGTGGACTCATTACCTCAGCTTGTTGATCCTCTATTTTCTCCTCTGTAAAATGGAACCCTCAGGAACACAGACAGGGTAGGGTTTTTGTGAGGATAGAATGAAGTAACATAGGTACCTGGATAGTTGATGCTTGATATAGGGAAACAGCTACTCTATTTTCTTGTTGAAAAGATGCATCTTAGTGTCTGGTTCATAAAGTTAAGTTTCCTCTCCCTTCTCTTCAAGGAGGCAGTTCAAACGCTAAGAGATAGAGTCGGCGTTCAGATTTCATGCATTGTCCGGGCAGCTGGGCCGTTTTAAAACCTTTACCAGGTTTCTTCTCTGGGCCCCTCCAATGGAATCCATGAGTTCCACGCTTTTCAAATTCCCCTTTCAATTCCTCTTCTAGCAGTGAGACTTGGGGCAGATAGTTAATGGCACAGGGTCTGGATCCCCTCTTGTATAATGGGATGGTGACAGTGCTTGTGCCTAGCTTGTCAGGCTGTGAGGTGGCAAACAGAAGCATAATGGGATATTTGTTGTTGTTGATACGTTGTTATTAATATTACCTAACCTTTACTGATGGGAATGAAGTGCAGCCTCTGGTCTGAGAATGCTGCATGCAGTTTTTCATTTAAACACAAACAACTGTAAGGGGTTTGCACCGTTACCCACCTACAGCTCAGGGAGGTTGGGGGGTCAGTCTGCCTCTTGTGCCCAAGACCACACCTGGCTGTGTTGGCCTGGCCCCACCTCGGGCCTTCCCTTCCTCCCCTGGGGCTGCTGGGCTTGTGTTAGCCTGGAGCGGAGCAGAGCTGAGCTGACGAGGGAGACATCAGCTCCACTTTCAGGGCACAGCAAACGATCTCCTTCATCAAGAGGGTCTTGGGAGTTTTTGCTCTTTAACTTCGGTCTTCATTTTCCCACCTTGTCACGTAAGCCTGAGAGGCTGTGTCAGGAGCCAGAATCTCTGAGGGAGGACACAGTGAGGGCTGAGCAGAGCCTCCAGAGAGAAGAGCTTCCTGGCACCCTTCAGTCCCATTCCACCCTGGCCCTCCATCCACAGGGAGGGGTCAGTGGCATCTCTGGGACTGCTTTTTTGTGTTTCTCACCTTTATTTTTCTGTACAGGGAAATGAAGTGTTTCAACTGATCTGGTTTCAAATATATATACATAATTATATATTTATATAAAAATAAACATATATATTTACAACTGGAGAAATTTTCAAAGAATTTTGGCATGAAAATGCCATTATCTAGAACTGAATGTCCAAGTTACACAGGTGTGACCATGATTTGCTCAGATGCAATAAATTCTGGTTCACACCATGGAGACAAGTCTCTTATCTATTGTAGCCCATGGCAGTAGGCAACTAGACGTGTGGTGTGAGATGCTTTTGGGGAAAATCCACAGGGCACTGATGATGGTCAGTTGAGTGGATGCCAAGGCAGGGGCACCCCCTTGGCTGCTGCAGGGAGAGGGCTTTGAAGACCCAAGAGACAAAAGTCAAGATGGTGTGGGATGTGAGTTGCCCCAGACAAGTCTCTTTGCATCTGCTCCAGAAATCACACAGGAGGAGGTGCTGGTGGCAGATTGGGAATATTAAACTACACATGGAAGGGTAGATGTGCTTGGCTAAGCCAGGAAGTTTATGAGAACCAATTCTTAAGGGGATGCCTTTTAACAGGCCTGACAGTGCTGGTTTTCAGTTTCTCCACTTGCAGGAGAAACTGGATGCATTGCATGCATGGTCTATTGACGGTGACCAGTGGAGCACTCAGGTGTGGGGAAAGTGGAGAGGGTTCATGGTTGCACACCTACAGCTTGGCACAGCTTCACACAAAACCCACAGACCCTCCCACACCAACCTACACATGCCTTAACACAGATGTGTACCAGGCTGCCTGGGGTTATGGGAACATAGGTCCCTTTATGTGTTCATTAGATGACACCTGCTGTTCAGGATGCTCAAAGAACAGAACTGGGTCCTCTTTGTCAAGAAAGGAGTTACTTTCAGCCAGGTGCAGTGGCTCACACCTGTAATCCCAGCACTTTGGGAGGCCAGGGTGGGTAGATCACCTGAGGTCAGGAGTTCGAAACCAGCCTGGTCAACGTGGTAAAACTCCATCACTACTAAAAATACAAAAATTAGCTGGGTGCAGTGGCACATGCCTATAATCCCAGCTACTCGGGAGGCTGAGGCAGGAGAATCACTTGAACCTGGAAGGCTGAGGTTGCAGTGAGCTGAGATCACACCACTGCACTCCAGCCTGGCACCTGGCGACAGAGTGAAACTGTCTCAAAAAAAAAAAAAAAAAAAAAAAAAAAAGAGATGAGAAAGTATCTGGTTTAACTCCCAAATTTGAAGGACATGAGTAAGTGTAGGGTAGAGGTTCGAAACAAAAGCCTTTCAGATTCTAGGAAAGGGTATTAACGAAGGTTGAAATTCAGCAAGATAATGCTCTTAAGTTCCTCAGACTCCAGGTTTTCAATCAGCCTCAGTTTGTAAGCCAGGCATCTGGGGAGAAAGAACAAAGTCTGGGGGATCCCACCCAGTTCACTGAGGTGGGTGTGGCCTTGTGGGCCACTGTTTTAGCACTGAATGGCAGCGGAGGAGCCAAACGAATCCAGGCCCTTCTCTGCTCACTGATAGGATTGGCCTCTTATTGTGTTGCTTGGAATGGAAGCACACAGTTTTTGAAAAGAAGTTATGCCAGAAATGTTTTAAACTGGGAGAAGTACCAATTTAGAAAATGAAGGGGAACCCTGGAGATGGCACATGTTGGTCTTCGGAAATGTTCCCTGCTGAATCCTTCCATGAGAATATTTTCACTTCTATGTGGTAAAGAAAGGACGCAGACGTGAGGGTAGCGAAGAGGGAAGTGTGTAAAGGAAGACGGAGTCCAGGGCAATCTGGGGCAACACGGTCGCCACCACGCGCAGTGTCGGCGCATCGTCTTCGTTTGTATTGACTGAGCACATGCCAGGAAGTGGACAAAGGGCTCGCTGGCAGCTGGAAATGGACTCTAGAAACATCTGGGAAGAGAGGGCAGAGAGATCACAGTCACGAAACCATGGGTTTCTCATATGCGTGGAGGAAAGAAGGGCTATACAGAGTATCTGCAGAATTGGGTTCTAGAGAGCAAATTGCCCAGTTGATTTAAACTTTGGGCAGTATGTCGGCTCTCTCTGAAGGCTTGGGACTTTGGAACCAGATGGAGAGCAGCCCAGAAGCCAGGAAGCCCCCCACAAAGAGAACAAGGTGTAACAAGGTTGGCACTGCTGATTGGATTTGCCTTGGCTGTAGGAACAAGGCCACAAAAAGGAAGGGAAGCCTCCAAGCATCAGCAAAGGAACATCCTTCACTTGGGCAAAACTTTTCATTCCCCAAGAGATCTGAGGGAGCTAGGGCGCTGAAGATACCAGAAGTGGGAAAAGCATTGGAGCGGTCTGGCTCTGGGCATGGCTGTCCCATGATCTCAGGCTTTGGTTGGTTGATCTCCTTCATGGTGAAGCCAGCAGGAGGTGTGTTCAGATGGAAGCTGATACAGCACTGGGCTGGGTAAGCAGAGCTGACTCTGTCAGCAACCAATGGGACCCTACCAGTGCCACCCCATCAAATGCCAGCCAGCCTTGAGCACAGGTAGGGGTTTGACCTCTCAGGCCCTGCCAGCCCCAGCAACCTATACCTTTAAGTCTGTTTGATCAGGGCAAGGTAAATCACAGAGACAGTAAAATCAGGGGCCAGAAGATGTTGCTGATGGGAGCAGTGAGGCTTCTTGTTTAATGCCTGACATTGTGAGCTGAGGTTGGCCTGGGACTGTTTTTCGTCTTGGTCAGTGTTCTGCATCTGGTGCTTAGCCTAGGGCCTGGGGGCAGAGCACACTGAAGTGGGGAAGTTTGTGGAGGGGGACTTCTCTGAGTGATAACATTTGGGAGGACAAAGGTCAACAAGAGAAAAAATAAAAAAGAACAGAAAGAACCCCACGGAGAAGCAGCAGATTGGAATCCAGAAAGAACACGTAGGTGGTGGGGAAAGTTGCCAGTTCGAGAAAATTAAGAATCCTGAGGCATTCCCAAGAAAAAAGGGAGTGGAAAGGACATCTGTTAAAACTTCTGAAAGTGGGATGGGGGTTGGGAGATGCCTCATTTCCATCTTTACAGGCTTCCCCTCTTACTTGCCTGTTTCGGGGCTTGGTGGCATCAAGCAGTAACTTCATACACAACCTGCAAGCTCATCCCAGCTTCTGGTAGCAGGACCTCTGTGACCCTGGCATGAGAATCCAGGCTGGCAATAGACACCCACTCTTTGCTCCTGACTGATAACTCATTCTGTGCCCCCTTCAGATCTGGATCTGTCCTTTCTCTTGGTCTCTGGAGCACCTGGGCTGCCCTGAAGGCCACGTGTGATCATTAAGGGCTTGGGGCTCCTCCCAGATGGGGCGAACAGATGGTTTTTCAGTCTCAGAAGATCTGTGCCCTTGTCTTGCCCCTGAATCTGATCAGCTGGTGACTTGAGGTCAGGAGTGTCACTCTTGCATGTGATCTCCGAGTGTTGGTGGCATGCCACTTCACAAAGCAGTTGGCACTTCTTACCCTGAAGGGCCTCTCCAAAGTGAAGCCCCGACAGACCTCTGTCCTCATTAAGCTGGGTCTACCTTTGGGATCATCATTCTCTGATATTCAGCCTTTGCTGGCCTTGGGCAAATCACTCTTTGAGAAACCTTCATTTCCCTGACTGGCAGCCAAGGAATAGGATTATTATTTGACTGAATAGGTTTTTATAATGTGCTACAGTCATGATTTAAAAAAATATAAATATAATATGAAATGTAAAAAGGCATGAAATAGACTCCAAAAGCAGGGCTTAAAAAAGAATTCCATTCATTACTACCTAAAAAAACTGAGCTTAGTGCAGTGAGCACATGGAAATGCTAGATCCTATAGCCTTGGGATCTATGGGCAATGTCCTATGCTTCGGGGCAGAAAGTACTCCTAGCTAGGGGACATCAGTGGGGTTTAAGAGAATTTTGTTGTTGTTCTCAATTCAATGCAGTGAGAATTTATAGAGAATATATTTCGGATATATGGAGGGAAGCATCTTGTCCAAGATCTCATAACAGGTTCAGTGTGACAAAGGCAAGTTTAAAAATCACCTACCTATAGTCACATGGGGCGGGAGCTAGCTGGCAGGGACTGAAAGTTAGGAGGCTTCAGTTCTAGCTCTATTTCTGATGGGAACTTGCCGTGCAAAGTTGTGGTTTACCAATGGGAGGACCCAGGATCCACTGCTCCTATATATATTTGAGGAAGCTGAGCCTTCAATACCCTAAGCCTTGGCTTTCTTCATATGTAAAATGGAAATAATAATTGAATGCTTGCTTACTTTGCATGGATTTTAGCAAATACAATGTGAGAATAACTGTCACAATATTTTGAAAAAATAAATGCATAGCGGTCTTGACTTTGCTTCTAGAAGCAGGTGTTGTCCTGTTCATCAACTTGTTTTGCTCATCATCCCCTTCTCTACCAGGTGCCCAAGTGAAACCTTGTAGATCCCAGCAGGGTTTCTTCAAAGAGAGTCAGATATAATTTTTAAAAACATTTACTTATGGGCAAAGATCCCATAACAGCAACTAGGCCTTGACCCATCTGGTTGGCTCTTTACACAAATAAGTGTTTGCTAATCACCCTTCCTGGTAAAATATTTGATTTATTCTATGACAGTTCTTTAGAGGGCCCTTAAAAAAACTGTGCAAAAGTATTTGCTACCAGCTTTAGGGAAGGGGAGGAAAGAACAGGAAGAATTATGAACACACACCCTTGGAATCGTTATCATATTAAACCTGTGTTCCTTGAGAGTACGAATTTTCTGATGCAGTTGAATCTCTTGCCTCTGGACAATGAAATTGCTATCCTCTGCCACAGAATAAATTACCTGTCAGGCTCTTTTAAGCAGTTTCAGGATGGTTAGTTTGAAGACAGCAGCCCACGCTGGAGAAGGCAGGAGGGGGCTGGGTGTGGGGAGAGTGTACTTTCAAAAGTTGCTGGTTGCGTGTCATAGTGTTATTTGCTGTGTCATGTTGATCGGGTGCGATTTGACAGCTGCATGTGAGAGACAGAAACCTCAAAGAATTAAGAAGCACCTTCCAGGTGTTTGTCTGTGCAACATATGTCTGTGCAAGGCAGAGGGAAGGTGAACCAAGAATCCCTTTTCAACACAGAGACCCTGGCATTCTCCTGCAGGTTGAAGCTCAAAATTTGTTTTTGCTGCCTCACTAATGTAATTGACCCCATTATGAATATAAATTTGTGTTCTATGGCAGCATAGAACAAGCCCATACAAATCTGACACGCACAGACACACATGGACACGCACACATGTGTACATGTAGAATAAGGTTTTCTAATCACTAGCCAGAAGCATTTATCCTAACTCCATAAAGCTTTGCAAAGTGCCACGTTGTTCATTCACCTTTGACACGTTTTTGGGGCCAGGAGCCAGGTGCTTCTCTCTCTGGTAATGCCCTAGTCAGCAGGGCCTAGAGGACCATGGGTGCAAAGGAAACTGTGCCAAGCCCTTTAGGGAAGGAAGAGAGAGCAGAAATAATTAGGACCACAAACTTTGGTTACCTGTTTTGCGAACCTCTGAGTTCGATTTGCAAATGTTTTGGTTCCAAATGCTGTTTGAGTAGCAGAAAATGGCCCTCCTTCTCCTACAAAGATCCCTAGCAAAATGTGTCACCTAAGGTGACTGGGAAGGGCTGCCATGCATTGATACACACACTGTACGTGTATATGTGCATATGTGTGTATATGCATGCAGGTATATGTATATGTGTCTGCATGTATACCCATGTATACCTGTGTGTGTAGACATGTATGTATAATATGAACAACCAAGTAAATTGCTCATTCATGTATTCTAATGTGTAGATGGCCATACATTCTGAGAGACCAGTTTGCAGACAGCCTGGAGAATTTTCAGAGGCCCTCGGGGATGGCTTCATTGGCCGGGGCAAGCCTCTGTGGTTGCAGAGCGTGAGCAAGGTGGGCTTGCTGCACCTGTGGGCCATGTGTCTGAAGCTCCAGCACCTGCCAGCTGTGCTGTGAGTGTCAGGGCAGCTGGATCTGGCTGAGACTATTTTCTGCTTCTCAATTCCCTCCAGGCCTGAGGGAAAAAAAAATGAGAACTGCAGTTGTGAATGATACCAGGGCTGCTGAATGAACCAGGGACCACTGACGTTCTTGCCAATTGTAAAGCACGTTATACACGGTAATAATTGCAGGTTAATACTTGCTGCCTGGGATGGAGTTTAAATGGGACGTGACAGTTCATCTCAATGTGGGTTGACAAATGAATATGTCCACGTGTTTCATATAAACCTGTGAGCGTACATCACTGACTTACCGTTGAGCAGTGGGCAGTTGGTATGGAACAAATCTTTTTGTTTTGATATGTTGACAATTAGCTATAAGGATAATTGAAAAAAAAAAACCATTAGACCAAGTAGAATTGTCAATACCAAGCACATCTAAAACTCTACAGAATATTTGAAAACAGCTGTTGAGGTGTTAATATGTGCAGGGCATTAGGTTAAGCCAGTGTAATTGCCAGCAAGTGGCAAAAATAGAATACTTCCATAGTCTGATATCAAAGTCCTTGCTTTACCATGACAGTATCTGATACTTTTAAATATATGTTAGGCTAATACTGAGATTATCCAGTTAGAATGATCATACTATGTTGATATTCAGTGTGTGGTTGAGAAGTTAGCAGTTCCATGTTTAACTGGGTAATATAAACAATAGCTCTGTTGCAAATGATAATGTTATGTATCTACCTTCCCTGTTTTTGCTATGCCAATTTAGACCTGAGATCATGGGGGACTGTCAAATAATAATAGACCAAATTAGTATTTATTGAGCATTTACTACATGCCTGGCACTGTGTCCCATGCTCTATCATGGATGATATCATCAAAGCAACCCTATGATAGTTACTTACGTTATCTACACCTCATAGATGAGGACACTGAAACTCTAAGTGGTCATATACTCTAAAGCTGGTATTTTAGCCAGAATTTGTGGTCCTAACTACCGTTGAACCCAATTTATAAACATGCTTTTTGCATGCTGTGTGCAAACCCACACATGTGCTTATGCACCTGTAAATCATGCCAAGGTTTGCCTTCATAGGGTGTAACAGAGACATGCTTCTCAAAAGCTCCATCCTCTCAGAACCACAACCACACACTGGATGCAGTCCCTGCCCCGCCCCCATCTTGGCTTTCCTTCCGCCCTGGCCTCCACAGAACTCATGGGCATAATCTCTGCTCAAGTTAATTTCACTTTTCACTCCTCCCACTGCTTCACCTTTCTTTCTCAGTGGAGACAGTGGTTTCCACTTAATGCGGAGGGAATCAGGTGGGCTTGTCAGGCTGCCCTCTGCAATCATGTGGCCCTCCTCCTTCTGACAGTCTGCAGTGTGTGCTCATGTTGCTGTGGTCGCCTGTATCTCTGGGTTTTCCTGTATCTCCAGGCGGTGTGTATTTAGTGGTCTGTGGCCAACCCGGGGTGGGAGAAACAAGGGAGAGTTTTGCTGAAAATAGGAGAGTCTGAAGAGGCCAATGAGAGCACAATGAGCTAAGGATCTCTTGGTGCAGCGGGTACAGGGCTGGTGACATTTTCTGTTTTTGATTTTTTTTCCCCTCAGATGCAGCACTCCTTCCATTTGTGATCTTCAGCTTCACATAGTCCCATGCACAACCCCCAGCTCTCACACATACACCCACGTCACCAGTGATTGCAGTTTCATTTGTGAGTATGTGTGTGTGTGTGTGTGCACGTGCTTACATGCAGACATGCACACACACATGTGGTCTCATCCCTCCCTGCTAGATTTCTGCCCCTCAGGAGTCAGTTTTCTCTGATACTTTGCACTTAGGGCCATGATGGGAGGCAGCTGGCACAGGTCTGGACTTTTCAGGGTCCTTCTATGTGCCCTGTTCTGACTATTGCACTTCTGATTCTCTTTGAAGAGCGAAGTGTATACCCTGTATTAGTTGGCGAGGCACCTGAATTGGATTTTCTTCTCCAGAGCTTCAGCTTGTAGCCATTTTTATCTGAGGACTCCAGGAACAAAGGAAAAGAAAATCTAAGGATGCTTCCTGGGCGTGCTCCTTCCCATTCATGTTTATGGGGCCAAGGTCAACATGGGCATGATCCCTGAGCAAGGCATGCGTATGCAGCCATGGAGCCTCTGTAGGGCATTGCAGTGGGGAAGCCCAGTCATAGCCAAGTCAGAAGACTCTAGGTGCTCCTGCAGGGGTGGCATCTGAGCTGGCCAGTATTCCAAGTATCCTCGAGCCCTGAATCCGCCTGCATCGGGTGGGGTACAGCAGCTGTAAAGCCACTAAAGGCACTGCATCCTAGCTTGAGGGAGGGGCTGGGGATTTGATAGGTCATTCCCAGCTTGTGGCAAACATCTTTCAGCTTCTCCTTTCCCCTCCTCTCCCCTCTCTCGCTCACTGACCTTTTCACTGTCTCTGTCCTGTGCTGATTTTGGGTCTTCCTTATCTCTTGGCTCAGCAGCCATCAAATGAAATTCAGAGCCCTGATTTTGCATGTAGCAACGAGGAGGAGGGGTACGCACAGGGACTTTTCTTTGGGTTTCTCCAGTGATTGGAAATTGAGGGACAGGTCATCTTGCTTTGATTGGGATCTCCCACCGCATTGGCTCCTTCTGCTGTGTTTCCACTTGCAGTTGAAGGTGCAGGTGGAGGAAGGGAGTTCCTAAGCCGACTGGCTCTGTCTCATTGCTCATAATCTATGGGCAAGCCTTCTGCCTCCTGGCTCCAGGATGGCTGGGCCAAGTAATTATCCTGGCTAGTGGCATGGTGCTCGTTGCCATGGCCTTACCTCATCCCTCCCCGTTTTTCACTCTAGCTGCTTAAAATACAAACCAGACCCGTTGTCCCCATAGACAGATTCCCTTCAGAGTGGGACGGAGTGTGCAGCGTGTCATATGTCTTCTGATTTGCAGCGTGTTTGGGTGATTGCCAGATGAATACAGGAAGAAGGAGAGTGCGGCCTGGAGTGTGCGGGGAGATCTGTGGTTTTCCAGGGACAGAGTCTCCAGGCTGACACCTGACCCAGCAGGTGACTTTGACAAGTTGCCAGCCTCTTGAGGCCTCATATGTGGATTGGAAGAAAACCTAGAAGTCACCCATCATTTTCTGGGAACTTGAGAAGTCTGTAGGGAGCAGGGCAGGGAGTGTCCCTAAGCCAGAGACCTCTAATTTAGAGAATATTAGTGCAGTTTTTCTCTCCGTCTCAACAATTTGCTGAGAAATGGTTGGAAGCTGCTGGTACCTATTTCTGGCTGGGCACTGACCCTGGCCTTTGCCTCACAGTGGTTGTCCTTGAACTTTAGCTTAGAGCTTTGTAGGGGAAGAGAGAAGAGAGGAAGAGGGCACTCCAGTGTGTAGGAAGGGGAAGGGAGATGAGCTCAGTGGACGTGCCATGGATGGTCACACTCACACGCTGGCCGCAGGCTATCATGCATCATGTGGGTGTTCAGAGGCTCACCAGCACAAAGATAAGTGTCGCTGAATACAGGTGGCCCCAGCAAACATCTGCAGACAAGTCCCTGAACGTCCGGCTGCATCTCTGACTCCTTCCTTTCACTTTCCACTTTCTTCAACACTCCTCATTGTTCTTTCTCACCTCCCCTGTGAGCCCTCACCACTCTTTTGCCCTCTGTTCTCTTCGTAGGAGGTTGGGGTGGTTGGAGGATGGTGGTGGTCTGCAGGCTGCTGGGGAGCCCCCTGGCTGGAGGCCATTTCTGGGTCTGCAGGCTCCATCCATGGGGCTGATTAGAACAAGCTGCAGTCTGAGCAACTGTATTAAGGAGTGGTTGTCAAGGAAACAGACTCTTGATGTTGTCTAGATTCCAGAATCTCTCCCCTCTCCCCACCTTGGTTATTTTCTTTCCTACCTTGTTTTTTTCCCTGGGGCTATGGGTACATGTTCAGTAGGAGTTTGTGGACCCACAGCTGAGACTGAAGACTGCAGATCTCAGCCGGCTCCACGATGCGACCGTTCTAAATGAGGATGTGGGTCTGTATGGCCAGGAAGCCCGAGGCAAGCCACATGTACTTCCTGCTCGAGTCCCAGAGGTATAGGCTGATGTGTCCAGATGCCAGAAGCACAGACTGATGCCCCAACAAGTGTCCTTTATGTGTAAAGAAGGGCTGGGGAGAGATGGAGCGGGCTGGGAACTTGGATCTCAGCCCTGTCTCTTCCCAGAGTGGCCCCAGACCAGAGACCTGGAAAGATAGTGTTGAGCCTCTGGACTTGGGTTCCTCATCCTGGGTGAAAAAAATGAGAGTGGGGACTTTGGTAAGCACCATCAACAAGGCTAGTGTTTCATCCATACAAGAGACTAACCCTCTAACTCCCTACACCTGTACCCATCAAGGCCATGCCAGCTTATACGGCTGGGGGTGGTCAGAGCAAAGCAAAGCTTACCATTCATTCCACACTTAGGATAACATCATTCATGGGCCGTGTGCCTTGGTGTCCCTAAGTGAGGCAAAATGGGATTCTTGTTCTTTGCTCTGACTGCATTCATCCCAAGGATGTTATGTGGCTAAAAAGAGATAGCAGATGGCAAGCTCCTTGGAAAGAAGCAAGTATTACACAAAGAAAAGAAATAGTTATAGTCGGGAATCTACTTTAAGACAGACTTGAAACAGCATGACTTAAGAAAAGCCACAGATTTGTGTCTTGAGGGAATCCGAACTTCTAAGTTTGAATTTTGCTAAACATCAGGGAGAGACAGTATAGTATGCACAGAGTGTTTACCTATCTCTCCTCCCTCCTTGCCTCCCACCATGGGCAGCTGGGACAGGCAGAGATGCCAACCAAGATGGGTAAGGTGAGCTGGGCACCAGGGACAGCAATGCGGGTACCCTATGGTGGCCAGAAATCCATGGAACCAGGAGCTGGGTGCATACTGTGGCCTAGAGAGAGCTTTGAAAGCCAGTGCTGGATGCTCTCACTCATAAGTGGGTGCTGAACAATGAGAGCACACGGACACAGGGAGGGGAACATCACACACCGGGGCCTGGGAGGTGGGGGGCTAGGGGAGGAATAGCAGCGGGTGGAGAGATTGGGGAGGGATAGCATCAGGAGAGATATCTAATGTAGATGACGGGCGATGGATGCAGCAAACCACCACGATGGCACGTGTAATACCTATGTAACTGACCTGCACGATCTGTACATGGACCCCAGAACTTAAAGTATAATAAATAAATTAACAAAAGAAAACCTATGCCTGGAGTGCCAAATCTGATGCCAGTGAGGGCACTGGGGATAGAGAAGGAGAGACAAAAGCAAAAATGTCAGAAACTGAGGAAATAGGAACAGAAAGGGAGGGCAACTGAAGGCGGGAAGTGCCCTTGGAGTCGGGCAAGGCTGCACAGTGGTGGGCAGGCCAGCCTGGTTTCAAGGCCAAGCTTGGAGCAGTTGCATAGTAATTGCACTTCGTAGGTGCTGAATATGCTTTCACTGATGGGCTGATACCAGTCATCCATCTCCAGGGATTGGGGTCATCAGCTTTTCCTTCTGTGAATCCTTAGCCTGGTGTTAGCATGTCAGACATTTTTGTTTCTGATTTTCCTCCTCTGCGTACTCAACTGGATGGAATGAGGGTATGGAGGGAGTTTTCCAATATGGTGGTTCTAAAGAATCCCGAGAGGCACCAGATGAGGTTAGGAAGTCAGGGCTGACCTGAGTCCTGTTATCTCCTTGCTCTGTAGGTCTCAGGATCACAGGTCAGGTCTTCTGTTTGGGGCCTCTCCTTTAAGTGGTGAATTGTGCATCTCTCTAAGTAGAAAATGACAGAAGATAAGATGGTGTCCAGTTTATTCTCTGTTCTTAGAACAGAGAGGAAGCTTTGTACACAAGCCAGCCACTTTCTTCTTTTCAGGAGTGTTTGTGCTGTCACTAAAGGGAAATGAACACTAAGCACAAAACTCAAAAACATGGTATTTTAGAAGAGTTCTGCTGTGGCCCGTGGTCACATATTTTCTTTTGCAGTTGTGTTTCACTGAGTGTCTTACCTCCAGCCACCCGTGTTTAGCACCAATGAGCAAGGGCGCACTGAAGCCTTTGCCAGGTGCATAGGGTGGAAGGCTTCCTGTCCACTTCAGGGGCCCCAAAGCATGTTTTTGGTATCGTTTTGTTACTATGACAAAAAGGTGACATCAAACCAGTGGCTGTAGGAACAGGTAATGTCACAGAATTGTCAAAAGTGGTGAATGATCTCAAAGTCAAAAATAATGATTTTTTTTCCCCCAAACTTTTATTCTAGTAAGGGAACATTCATATAACTTTGGAAATTAAATATAGCTTCTAAGTTTTCTAACCCAGTCAAGTCCTTTAATCTTTTTTTTTTTTTTTTTTTGAGATGGTGTCTCACTCTGTCATTAGGCTGGAGTGCAGTGGTGTGATCTTGGCTCACTGCAATCTCCGCCTCCCAATTTCAAGTGATTCTCCTGCCTCGGCCTCCTGAATAGCTGGGATTACAGGTGAACACCACTACACCCAGCTAATTTTTGTATTTTTATAAGAGACGGAGTTTCACCATGTTGGCCAGGCTGGTCTCGATCTCCTAACCTCAGGTGATGTGCCCGCCTTTGCCTCCCAAAGTGCTGGGATTAGGTGTGAGCCACCGCGCCTGGCCAATCTAGCCATTTTTGTTGGCCCTGTTGCCCATTTGGTGTGGATATCAACTGAAACTAGACAGAAACATCACATGTGTAAGAGCCACTGTGATGCACAATGTCAGCAGAATGAGAAACACTTAGAATGGTGGGATGGTAGTCATACAAGAGACGTGATAGCTCGAACAGTGTACTGTACTTTTTGGCAGAGATGCTATGGGAAAAAAATACTGAAAGGGACTCAAAAGCCTCAGATTTCAGTTTAGGCAATGTCATTTCTAGTAGTATGTTTTTGGAAAGATCCTTTACTCTTTGGGGGCTTTGTCTATACGATAAATGAAATGAGCCTACTTCAGAGGGATGTTGTAAAAATTAGATGAGAGGATAAAAGTGAACACACTATTCAAATGCAGACTTCTTTTAACAATCCTGTTTTCTTATGAGAAGTTCCCACAGCTCCCTTCTTACCCATTCCCTCAGTTTTTCCATCTATTAAATAGTCCTTCTCCACAGCCCATCAACAAGCAGACCTTCTTCCCTTCTCTCCCTCAGGTTAGTGAAGAAAGAATAATAGATGTGAAAATCTTTGAGTTCCTTGGAACCAAGAAGTGGGATAAATACCCTATATTGATTATGATGATTATATCTGGGACTGGAAAAATATGATTGCCTGGTTGCCCATAGCAACCAGATGGCAATGCAGGAGTAGGAAGTTGAGCTGCGTTGTGCGGAGAGCTTCCCTGAGCACAGAAACATATTGCTTTTAGTCTTCTGTTTTTCAAATCCACATTCCTGCTTCCTTGGGCTGGCATTCTTGCTTTTGGGAGACCGGTCACTCATAAATGGGATTTGAAGGGAGTTGCAAAGAGGACTAACTAAAAGCTTCTTAGGGAATGCCATGAGTGACTGGTGAGTCTTCTGTCACCAGTCCTGGTCCCCCTTGAGATGCAGGGACAGGATATCCAGCTGCTTGGAGTGGGGAGGGTGGGCTGTAACTGGACCAGGGAAGAGACCGGACCACCATTGTGGAGAAACACAGAACCTCCCCATAAAGGAAGACAGAGGAGCTGTCTAAAGAGGTGTGGGGAAGAGCTCACGAAGAGGCCATGGGCAGGGAGTATAGGGAGGCTGTGATCCTGGTTAAAACCACTTCCGCCTAAGCAGAAATCAAGGCCTCTGGCAGGCAGTGATTATGAGAAGCAAGGTCTCATCCTCATATCAGGTGTGAGCAACTATGTCTCCAAATTCCAGATTCCTCTGTCATTACGCCAGAGGTCCCAGGCACTGGGGTGCAGTCTGTGCTGAATACACGTTATCTCGGGTACCCTCATTTAACTGATGTCCTTGTTTACATAGTCACATGGCCAGGGAGCGACGAGGCCAAAACCGGAGGTCACGGCTGCCTGGATGCAGAGCCTGTACACTCTCTGCCATGGTGCTGATCGTGTTCCTAGCAGGTCAGAGGCCTAAATCTTGAGCATGAGGGTTCCCAAAAGTGAGACCTCTTGCAGGTCAGAGGTCTTGGCTTAAATTCTGCCACACTCCTGTGTACTAAGAAAGAAGGCATTTAGCATCTGAATCAGGCCTTCCCCCTTCCTTCCTCCTTCCCTCTCTCAGTGTTGGGGCTATGAGTTTTCTGTTGAGCACATTGACTTGGCTGACGGAAGTCCTCATGTGGAGCTGCACATTTCTGGTTGTTGGTTGCCACTAGCTGGCTGAGGAGTGGTAGTGAAGGTCTATGTCAGCTTCTGAGGATGGGGATGTGGATGGGGTGTGTGCCTCGCCACCCAGGATTGGGAGGGTGAGAGGGGAGGTGTAGGGTGGGGGATGTAGACTGTGGTCAGCTACCCTTCCACCTCTCTGCCAAAAACAAGCTTCTCTGGCCGGACTGGGACTCCCGGCCAATGGACAGAATTTGACCAGGATTACCAAATTCCTATTGAGAATTTGCTCTGTGCCAGGCACCAGAGTAAGCATTTCATGTGTTTAACCACATCTCAGCTTCACACGGATCCTATGAGATGATGACTCCATTTTATTGCCTCGGTTTTACAGATGGGCAAACTGAGTTCCAGAAAGGACTGATCATTTACAGGGAGTAAGTGCTGGAGTTGGCCTTGAGCCCAGTTTTTCCGACTCCTGGGTCTATACTCATAACCACAAATCACTTTACAAGTCCCACCTCCTCCCGCTGGCCCACAGCCACTCTTCCTCTCTGCCCCGTGGTGTGGCCCACGCTGCCTGCTCCTGTCCTAGTTGAGGGTTTCTTTAAAGGGACTCTTCCTGCTCTAGTCCTTATGTACTCTGCCGCCACATTCACTTTCCTAATCTCATTGCCACCCAACCATCTTTGCTCAGAAGATCCAATGCCTCCTACTGCCTAAAGACGTTTAAATTCCTTTGCCTGCCTTTCTTGGCCTTCAACAATCTGGAAACAGCTTAACTCTGGACTGTTAGCACTCAAGCTATTATTCCTCAAGAGGTATGAAGACTGCAGCCTCAGCTATCCACGTTCTCAAACACACCATCATACCTTGCTGGTTGTTCTTTCTGGCTGAATTTTCTCTCCCCAGCTATGCATACCCTAATCCCACTCATCTTGTCGGGCTTAGCTCAACTGCCCCCTCTGTCACTGGGCCTTTCTTGGCTTTTTCAGCTGGACCTAATTCTCCCTCCTCTCTGCTTGCATGGGATTTGATCTGTCTTATGCTACTTAACCATTTCCATCTTGCGCATTGATTTACTAATTCGCTCAGCATTTCCTGAGCTGCTCCTGTGTGCCTTATGCAGTGCTGGGTGCTGGGTGGAGAAGAGGAGTAATGTCCCTGCTGTCAGGTTACGAACTGCATGGAGACTTGGTGTCTGTATGTGTCTGACATCATGCCGATTTTCACCTGGCATGATGCCATGGTATGCATTAACTCAGTATACTGGTTTTGAATGAATGAAGATGCTTGGTACTCGCTGTTGCTAAATGGAGAGGCAGAAGACAGTGGTAAATCGGGTTGTGCTGCACAGGAAGTCAGGATGTTGGTCCCTTACTACCTTATATGCCAGAGATCCCCTCTACGTAGAGAGGGGAAAATTGAAACACAATTGCTCTGCCTTATTCTTCTGGGGACAGATTGTTTGCCCATCTGGGGAAAGCTGTCATCCAGCTGCCCAGCCTGCTCCCAGGGACTGGGTTCTCACAGATATCAGAGGTGTCTTGAGAAAAGCTCATAGGGTGATTTCCTGAGGGATTCTATGGTTGGTAATAGCCTGGCCTACCGCGCCAATGTGACCTGGCAAAGACTGACCATCAAGCCTTGTTCTAAATACCATGCTGGGTTTATGGAGTCAAGGAATGATTGAACTCTGGGTGTGGACTAGTCAGAGAAGCACAAAGTCTTCTAGCAACATCCTAGAGGAATAGTCAACAAACTCCAGCCCAGGGGCTGGATCTTGTTTGCCACTTGTTTTTATAGCTCACAAGTAAAGAATGACTTTTATGTTTTGAAATGGTTGGGAAAAAAATCAAAAGAAGAACAATATATCATGGCATGTGAAAATAATAGGAAATTCAAGTTCCAGTGTCTGCAAATACAGTTTTCATGGAACACAGCCAGGCTTACCTGTTTATATACTGTCTGTGCCTACTTTCATGCTGTGACAGCAAAGCTGAGTTGCTGCAACAGAGACTGCATGGCCCACAACACTTAAACTATTTCTTTAACCTTCCCAACAACCCCCTGAGGTGGGGAGATGGTCACTCCCATTTGCCTTTTGCAAAAACATTATCTGACCCTTTCTGGGAAAAGTTTGCCCACTCTTTTGCTAGAGGACAAAGTTCTTCCTATATCTATCCATTTTGGTCAAGAAGGTAGAATTTTCCAGTGGTCCAGTGGGTGTGGCCAATTGTGACCTCAAGACCAGAGCAGAAGTTAAGGAGCCTGCACATGGATGCAGTGTTGGCCCGGGGCGTGGAGTCCTGAATTCTGTTGGTTTGGGGCAAGACCTTTTCTCTCTTGGTCTTTCTCATCTTGACCATGAGAAGTTTGGGCTGCATGATCTTGAAGGTGGACATGGTTCTCTAGTGTATATGGCTATTCCACAGAGGGGTCTGCATTGCATGAGGACTTCTGAGCCATCCTCGGAGGCCTTGAGCTGGAAGCAGTGATGCCCCCAGCTGACCAGGAGGCAGACATAGGAGAGCCTTTGCCCTCCCCACTCTCCCTCAGAGTCTCAGCCCTTGTACCACGAAAGCTTTCCAGAAGCACCATCTTTTCCTCACATTGGTCTCTGTTTGGACTCAGTTCAGCCTTTTTTTTTCCCCAAGTGCCTGAGATCTAGGAGGACTGTAATTATGTAATTCTTCCTCGTTATCTTTTCTAATTGTTCTCAGAGCTGTTTCCTAAACTGATTGGAAACAATTGCAGACAGGGAAAGGAGTGGGAGGTAGGTGAGGACCTGGCGTCTGGCTAGAGCCCAGCCGTCTGATGGAGGCAGTCTCTTGGCAGTGGGTACAAGGGTGGGGACGGAGGGGACCGCCAGGGACCAGGCTACCCCACACGGTTCCTGTGTCTGAGCAACAGGGGCAGCAGGAAGGAAATACTCATTGAGGTGTTGGAAGCTTCGGTTTAATCACCCCAGAATGATAAATCTCCCTCCTGCTCTTGGGTCCTAGAGACCCAGCTGTTTTCCCTTTCTCTGCTGACGTTGGTAGAGCTCCCGGGGGATTGTGCCAGGGACCAACAGGGAGCAAGGCCCTGTCCTCCTGGCATCCAATTGTTTGTGCTTTCTTAACAGAACAAAAATTGGAACTCTTGAGCCATCCATCACCCCCAGAAAGCCAGGGAGAGCCAGAGCAGGGAGAGCGTGGGGACTTCCTGCTGATTTGAGCCTAACTGGGTGGAATGGGGTCTCTGCTGTGAGATCCTTGGAAAAGCATCAAAGGTGCTGCCTCTTTGGGCCAGAGCCCCAGGAAAGGGACCCTCCTGGGACATCCTCACTGTTAGGAACTTGTCCCCTCACCGTGCAGTTCTCTGGTGGGGGCAGGCAGAGGGCAGCTCTTGCAGGGCACTTGGGGTACATGGGGTCTCCCATGTCACTTGGAGGCTTTCCTGCAGTGCCCCCTGGTTTCCCTGTCTGTGTCGATGTCCTCCCCTCCCCCATGACTCTTCTTACCTACTTTGCAGAAACATATGGGTTTCCTAGCAAGGGGAGAGGAGAGGGGATGGGGAGGGGATGCCCACCTTGCCTGTCATGCACAGGTTCTTCCTGCATGTCCACACCATCTCTTTAACATTCCCAACAACCTCCTGAGACGGGGAGATGGTCACTCCCATTTGTCTTTTGCAAAAACATTTGCAAAGGAAGGATCATATGGGATTCCGCAAGCAAGTATGAAGCATGTAGTGCATGATGGGTTCTAGAGAAGGCATTGGGGAGGAGAATGGAATAAGACAGAGCCCCTTCCCAAGGACCGCAACTCTCCAACATCACAGGGATGGTCAGACCATGAAGAGCTGGTGTGCAAAGCCCAGTGTGTCTGACCCCAAAGCTCTTTCCACTAGCCCCTGAAGCTGCCAGATAAGATGGATACTTGTTAGGCTGGAAGCTACACCACTTGCTTGGAGGAGTTAGCCCAGTTTTGATTCTTTTAGGGGTAGAGGTGAGAGCCCCCAAAATTGTCACCCATGAGTTTATGACTGGGTGGGGCCTGTCCATTCTGCTGTGCAGCTGTTTCTCTTTCCTGTTTCCCAGCCTCTGGAACCAGAGAGGGGAGAAAAGAGG
Source organism: Aotus nancymaae (assembly GCF_030222135.1). NCBI lineage: Eukaryota > Metazoa > Chordata > Mammalia > Primates > Aotidae > Aotus > Aotus nancymaae. The sequence continues at coordinate 24,637,513 of NW_026988413.1, forward strand.
AAGAGTGTGAGGGGTGCCAGTGGGGTGCTGCGGACCTTACAGTTACTCCACCTTGGTATTCTCCCTGGAGCACTCCAGCTCCCCTGGCTGTTTTGAAGATGGTGAATCCTTCCAGCCTCACACTCCCATCCTGCCCTCAGTCAGCCTCCTAGAACATGGATGTCTGGTGCGCCATTTCTCTGAAGGCTTTAAGGTCTGGGGTGAGGAGCAGGAAGAGGCCCTGAGGTCTTTTGTGTACTGGAAGCTCTTCCCTCTGCCCTGGCAGAAGAGACGGCGCTGCAGTGTCTCACCAGTTGCCCTGTTAGGTCGCTCACGGCTCCCACCACTTTTAAAGCTTGTGAATGTTTTCAGTAGGCGTCACTGACTAGTTTTAGGGAAGAGTCCCCTCCTGTGCCAGGTTTCTTGTTTCGTATGCTGAGCTTGGTCCCAAGGGGGTGCAGGCGAGTGGATCCAGCCCTGGCCTGTGGGACCTCAGGGGGCTATTGCCCTAGGTCAGCATTTCTCAGGGTTTTAAAGATCACCTTTTCAGGCCAGGCACGGTGGCTCATGCCTGTAATCCCAGCACTTTGGGAGACCGAGGCGGGCGTATCACAAGGTCAAGAGATTGAGACCATCCTGGTGAAACCCTGTCTCTACTAAAAATACAAAGATTAGCTGGGAGTGGTGGCATGTGCCTATAATCCCAGCTACTCGGGAGGCTGAGGCAGGAAAATCGCTTGAACCCGGGAGGCAGAGGTTGCAGTGAGCCAAGATGGCACCACTGCACTCCAGCCTGGGTGACAGAGTGAGACTCCATCTCAAAAAAGAAAAAAAAAGAAAAAAAAATCACCTTTTGCCCCTTGGAGAAAAGTTAAATTTAATTTAAATTCTCTTTAATGAGATGACATGTGAATTTGTTTTAGTCATGCTGACCTTTGGAGGGCCACAAATCATTGTATCTAAGATTTTTTTTTTTTCCCTCTAATTTTCACCCTCTGGGGAACACTCTTGCCCCCATTGAGAATGCATGCCCTGGGCTTTCCAGAAGACTGTGTGTTTTGAAACTGTAATTTCTCCAGAATCTCACTTAAACAATAGAAAGGAGGGTCTCAGGCCTGGGGCGGTGGCTCACACCTATAATCCCAGCACTTTGGGAGGCTGAGGTAGGTGGATTACCTGAGGTCACGAGTTCAAGACCAGCCTGGTCAACAGGGTGAAACCCCGTCTCTACTAAAAATACAAAAATTAGCCGGGCATGTGGCACGATCCTGTAATCTCAGCTACCCGGGAGGCTGAACCTGGGAGTTGGAGGCTGCAGTGAGCCAAGATTGCACCACTGCACTCCAGCCTGAGCAACAGAGTAAGACTCAGTCTCGGAAAAAAAAAGAAAAAGAAAGAAAAAAAGAAACGGTCTCAGCAAATGAAGAATGTGGCTCGGCTCCCAGGACTTTAGATGTACACACTTGGTACTAAATCTTCTCCTGGAGCACATTTGCCTTGGTGTTTCTGGGCCTCTGCGTTTCCATGTATAAAATGCAAACACCTGCTGCTACCCCTTCCACAACAGGGAGGGTACACCTACTATCAGGCGGGCGTGACACTGAGCTAGGGCTGGGCAGTCCTGACAGCTCTGGTCACACCATGTGCCTCACACAGGGTGGAGATGGAGATGAGACATTTATACTCTCCGGTTCCTACCCTAGCTTTTGCCTGGTAACCCAGCCAGCGGAGGGGTGTCCCTGTGGGAGGGGACCCCCACCCCCAACACCTTAGCCGCTCTGCTGGGTCATCGCTGGGGGGCATTGAAGGGCTGATGAGCCATGGTAGTTGGTTCTAGGGGATGACGGAAGCCCTGCGCAGTGGCTCTGGATATCTTCTCTTGCTTGGCCGTTCTTCTTGACGCTCCCCAAGTTGTACACTGAGCTCCCCCTCCCCCTAGGGGAGGCCCTCTTGCCCCTTTTCCGAGGCAGGAATGAATCCACAGCAGTGGCAGAGGCTGGGAGGAACCAGAAACTGCCCTGTGCTGCCTTCCTCCTAAATGAGGCACCCCAGAATCCTGTGCCTGTACTTTGTGAAAAGTTTTCTCAGTTTCAGGGCCAGGGAGTTGCGGCCACTGAGCAGGGTCAGGGAGCCTGGGCAGGAGGCCCGAGGGCTGCAGGAGCCCCTGCCTGCCTCCATTGGAACCGTCTGAGGGAGGCACCATGTTTAAGAGCAGGCCAGAGCCCCCCACTCCCACCCCCACCTCGATGGAGGGTTTAATAGGAAGCACAAATGAGAAACAGCCTTCTGGAATTTGGCTTCGGTTCCTTTCTGTCAGTTTCCTCAAACGTTTCTTTCTTCTCTGTTTTCCCTCTCATTCTTCTCTGTCTTTGTCCTCTGCCCTTTTCTTCCTCCTCGTACAATTTTCTGTCTGTGTGTGTGGCCCTGTCGGCCTGCCTGTCTGCCTCTTCTAAGGCAGGCACTCCTGACCCGGGCAGGGCAGGGCGGGGCTCAAGGTAGAGAGAAGTGGCATCAGGGCAGGTGAGGAAGGGGAGGAGGAGCCAGGATCGGCCTGGGGTTCTGGGACACAGACATTAACCCTTCCTTGGCCTAAGGAGGTCACTAGTCTTGCCCTCCTCTTTCCCACCAAGGTCATAAAATCTGTTTCTTACTTTCACCAATTCCCCTGTCAGTGCCAGAAACACACAATTAGCTTTAAAAGTGTCTCCAAGCTGTGGCCAGTTACAAATTTATGACTTTTTTTTTAAAAGCTTTCCTTTAAAGTGGATAATTAGGTGTATTTCTCCAATGGTAATTTTAAAAATGCTAATTGGTCTGCACTCTGGAAGGAGGAGAAAAAAACTTTCCCCGTTATTATCTTGGCACTAGGGAGACATAGAAGAGATTGACACGGCCCGAGCCTCCGAGGAGAGAGGCCAGGCGCCTGCTCTTTTACAGACTTGGCAGTGCAGAGGGAGTAGGAATGGTTTTTTGTGTTCCAGACAGTGGCCTTGCCAAGGGGATGTGGCACAACGGGGTTGGAGAGGGCAGCTGGACTGGGGTTGGGGGGCAGCGAGGGGCTCACCCAACAGGGTGCCATGGTGTGAACACCCAGCAGAGGGGTGGCCTTCCTGGGAGGATGGATGAGCTGGAGGATGCGTGGAGGCCACACTCTGGTCAGAACTCGGCTCTAGAACAAGATTTCACAGCTGCCAAATCACATACTAGCAGAACCTGCCTTTTTTTCTTATTTATTTATGTACAAAATTTTTATTGATATGTAATGTGATGTTTTGGTACGTGGATGTAATGTGTAACCATCCGATCAGGGTAATTGGGATATGGATCACCCCAAACATTTATGTGAGAATTTGCCGTTTGGGGGAGGCTGCTTCTGCCAGGGACAATTACAAATGGAACCGAAAGGGGCCAGCCCCCAGGGCATATCGTGTCCTCACATGAGGGAGGGGCAGGTTACAGGGAACCCTGGGCAGGAATGAGGCTGGGAAAGGTGTGCTGACCCGGGGGGTTCCACTGACCTCCTGACTTGCCAGGCAGGGTGGAGGTTCCACCAGGGTTTTGGTCCCCATAGAAGGGTGGAGATGACCTCAGCCTGGTTGGATGTCTATGAGGAGTGGTGCCCCCTCCCGTCACTTGTGGGCCTGGGCCAGGGCTCTCCAGCTGAGCTTCCTCGTCAGCCCTCTCAGCCACAGTGTATCTTGGGACTTGGCATGGGTTTCTTGGATCTGCCTCTTTTCCAAAAGTTGCTCAAAGATGGAGGAAAACCCAGGCGAGGGACCCGGGGCAGCCCAGCAGCACCAGCATGTGAATCCACAGCCCTGCGTTTCCAAGGTGTGGGCCTGATGCTGGGTGAGGGGGCTCCCTGCTCTTCTTCTTGGGTCTGGGGAGTCACTGAGACCCTGGTGAGGAGGAGACATGGGCTCGTTCCTTTCAATGTCTCAGCCTTCTGTGTGGGAAAGCTAAAGTGGGGTGAGAATCGAGGGCCTCAGGGACCTCTGCTCATGGTTAGAGGCAAAGGGCATGTTCTGGGAGCTGGTCCAGAGGGGAGGGCGGTCCTGGGGGCATTGCCCTCCGTGCAGCCCTGCCTGGTTCAAGGGGTCCTGGTGGGGAGTGGTGCATTCTCCTAGAACACTGTTGCTTTCTGCTTGTGGCCCCGATGCTGGTGGCTGTAGTGTGGCCATCCCCATGTGTTGCTATGTGAGTAACGCAATTACGAAGACACAAAGCAGAGATGAAGAAAAACGTTTTGCAGGAGAGAGAAGGGGAGGGAGGACCAGCCACAATCAGCTCCGTTGTTATCGGATCATTTCGGGGAGGAATTCCAGACAGGGAGCCCAGTTCTGTTGAAAACCCTCTGCTGTTGTGGAAGGGAGGAGTGATGAACAATTAAACAGATTCCTCAGCTTGTTTGTCAAAATAGGCTTTTATTAAGGATGTCCCTTCCACTCTTTGGCTTCACGACTGTCTCCAGAAAAGCTGGATGGACGTGTGACTGGCATTCTGGCCCCCAAATCTCTGCAGCTCTCTGCAACTTCCCTGCATTGCTCGCAGACTCAGTTGTTCGATCAGCAAAATGGTAAGAGGGAAACCCTTTCATTCTTTGCCTCAGTGTGACAGATTCTTTGGAGCCCTGAGGGAGGACAGAACAGGGTCTAGATCCTGGCTTTTCACCTCCTAGCTGAGTGAACTTGGGAGAGTCCCTTCACTGTGTAAGCTTTGGCAGGTTGGGAAAAGTTAAATGAAATAATACATGAATTGTGCACAATAGAAATATGGACTCAATCTGATTGATGTAAAAATGAAAGATGAGCAATGCAAAGGACCCAGCACAGTGCTGGGAATGCAGAGCCTCCTCAGGGCAGATCTGATCTCTTTGCTACCCCTTCTTAGCTAATTCTACAGTGTTTGCACAGGTGGAGGCTGGAGAGGATGAACACAGCTCAGGAGTCTTGTAATGAATTCTGTGCCACCCCAAGGGGCTGGTAGGGCAGGGATGATGAATGTTCTTAATCAAAACCTGCCACACCATCCATTCTGCTCTCCCTTGCCTCTCTGCCTCTGATGAGGTGGAGAAGCTCGGCTCCCTCAGCTGTGGGAGGCTTTGCTTGGCAGATCTCGCCTTCAGAGGTTTCCCTAGGTGTGAGTCCAGCTCGTTTGTCCATCTTCTGAGGTTATCCAGAGTTACTTAATCTTTACTATCCTCTGCCCAATGGGGTAATAATAACCTCTTTATAGGGTTATTATGAGGATTAAGAGAGATTATATATGGCCAGGAGCTCCTGGAACAGGGCCTGGGCCTTGGAAAGTGCTCATTGAATGTTACTTCCCTTCCCTCTATGAACCTAATAGCCAATAAACTGGCAACAGGACATCTGACTAAGCACATCGCGAATTAGCTTGAGTCATAAAGGAGACAGAAGGGGAACAAGAGCCAGGCCATTAGATATGGCCAACACGAGTCTGTCTCTGGATGAATTACTACTGGACAGTTAGGATGGCCACTATTAGAATGGCTACTTGGAAGAGTGGCAAGTTCATGGATTTTGGGGGTTGGCAGCCATACTTTTGATCTCAGATTTAATGATGCACCAGCTGTGTGACTGCAGGTAAGTTGCATATCCTTCTGTGCTTCTCTGTGTGTGCACATACATGGGAAGAATTAAATGCCATTGTGGCTGTAGAAAATCTGGAAAGACACAATAGATCCCCAATAGATGCTCATCTACTCCATTCTTGCTCTCTGAGGTGGGAGGTCAGTTTGGTTTGTGTAAGGTATCCATTATTCTGCAGGAAGTCAGATCCTTTGCGTCCCATCTATGCAGAGCCATGCAGGGTAGAGGAGGATACTGGACTTACACCCTTGTTTTCTAGCCCCTAGGGTGGGGCTTGCATAAGGCATAGACTCAGAGCATTCGGTAACCAACTGAGCAAATCATTTTCAGAGGATGAGTGTTTTTCTGTGACTGCAGGTGTATATTTGACAATGACTTCCCTGTGAAAGGCTCAGGGCACTTTGAAGACATTACCTCATTGTTGGGAGTATTTTGGAGGCATCATTTGATCTATTTTACAGCCAAGGATTGTGAAGAATACAGAAAGACACTGGCTTGCACAGGATTACAGGGAAGCAGTGATGTATTCAACATCTCAGTTCTAAGCCAGGGTTCCCATTGTGGTACTCTAGGTAACTCAATTGGTGTCTCAGAAAAGAGGTTCTGGGATTCTCCTGGGGATCCCTAGAGTTCATTTGGGATACTAGGACTAGACTGTGACCCTGGAAAACATTATTAATTGGGCTAATAATAGTAATTACCATTTTGAACACTAAGTTCTAAGTTTTGTGTTTGATATTTTATATCTTTCATCTTCTCTCATTTTCACAACAATCATGATAAGAAGGTAGTTATTTTCACTTTATAACTGAAGCTCTGGTCAAAACTTTTAGCAATAAAGCAAAGAAGCAGCTAAGATTTAAATTCAGGGATGTCAGCATTAAATAAAGCCCACTCAGACTCCCTGACACCATAGCAGACAAAAGGGAGAGGGTGCGCAGGATGGGGGAATGTTCTAGGGACAGAGTGATGATAAGAAGATGGAGTGAAGTCCAACCTTGGCATTGTTGGAGGAAAGATGAAGAGAGTTCGTTGTCAATGTTGTCATATGTCAAAATCCCTCTTGCATTCTAGGAAAATTTGGGACCCATTTTTTGAAAGTGAGTGTTCTCATATTTAGCCTTTTAAAAAAAGAAAATTCTGACACATACTACGATGTAGATGAACCTTGAAAACATGATGTTTAAGTGAAATAAGCTAGACACATAAGGACAAATGTGGTATCATTCCACTTATATAAGGTACCTGGAGTAGTCAAATTCATAAAGACAGAAAGTAAAATGGTAGTTGCCAGGAGCTGGGGGATGGGGGAATGGGTCTTAGTGTGTAGCAGGGACAGAGTTTCAGTTTGGGAAGATGAAACAGTTCTAGAGATGGATGGCAGTTGTATTAGTTCATCTAATACAACTGATAAAGACAAACCTGAGACTGAGCAATTTACAAAAGAAAGAAGGTTATTGGACTTACAGTTCCACATGGCTGGGGAGACCTCAAAATCATAGTGGAAGGTGAAAAGCACATCTCACATGGCAGCAGACAAGAGAAGAGAAGAGAGCTCGTGCAGGGAAACTCCTGTTTTTAAAACCATCAGATTTCATGAGATTCAGTCACTATCACGAGAACAGCATGGGAGGGACTTGCCACCATGATTCAATTACCTCCCATCAGGTCCCTCCCATGACACATGGGAATTCAAGATGAGATTTGGGTGGGGACACAGCCAAACCATATCAGTGGTGATGGTTGCACAACAATAGGAATGTTCTTAGCACCACTTAGCTCTACACTTAAAAATGGTTAAAATGGTAAATTTTAAAAGAAATGACTGTTCTTCCTATTCAGGTGCTTGAACACAAAGAGCGTTGTGTGGAAGCACCTGTGGGGCAGGTGGGAGCCCGGTGGCTTTAGTTAGCTGAGGAGGCTGTGGAGGTTGGAGCCGTAGGCGAGGTGCCAAGGAGCACCCGAGGATGAGCCCCACAGTAGATTCCATGCATGAGCCAAGAAAAGTATTAGAAAGGGCAGAGGCTCTTTCGCTGTCCCCTGGACCAGCAGCTCAGGAATCTATGAGATCACAGTCCTATGGGTAGACAAACAAGCAAAGAGACATTTCAAGGCAGAGTGAGAAACCTGTGTTACAAGAAGTGCATCCTCTTGGAGGACACGGTTCAGGGGAACAGAGACCACCAGTTAAATCCATTAGAATTCATGCTGTAATACAGAGGCATGGGAACAATGTAGACTTGACCTTGACTTGTGGGCACCTGTGGAAGAGGTTGTTAGGGGTCCCCTCATTCCCACCTATTTGTAGGTTCCAGAGGCGTTGAAGAGAAGGACTGGCAACATGCCACAAGCATTAGTTGATGCAGTGAGGTCTAGAGGGTGACAAACTCTGGCTCCCAGGCCAAATCCAGATCACCCCTGATTTTCTACAGCCCAGGAGCTAAGGATTTTTTTCCCGTATTTAATGGTTTAAAAAAACAAAGCAAAAGAAGGCTATGTCATAGCCCATGAAAATGACATGAAATTTGAATTTTACAGTATATAAGTAAAGTTGTGTTGGAACACAGCCACCCTCATTTGTTTATGTATTGTCTGTGGCTGCTGTCGTGCTACAATGGAAACGGTGAGTGGTTGCGACAGAGACCATATGGCCTGCAGAGCCGAGAATATTTCTTATCTGGCCTTTACAGAAAAGTTTGCTGACCTCTAGTCTAGTCCAGTATTTTTTCAAACTGTGGGTCACAACAGCCAGTCATGAATCAACTTAGTGGAACATGACCAGCATTCAAAAAAGAAAAATAGAAGAATGCACAGAAACTATCCGAGTGTATCACTGGTTGTAAGGCCGTGTTTCTCTTTAAACGTTTTCTTATTTCCTTTAACTTTTATTTCAACTAAGTATGTATGTGTACACTCGGTCATGAGCTGAATTATTTTTCTTACTTATGGCTGTTGGTCAAAAAAGTTGGAAAGCCACTTGTCTAGGTAAACCTGGGAAACTTCTAGTTTTTCACCCAGATATCTGGGATGAAATTTGGATGCAGGCTGCTGAGCTATCTGTGCTCAAGACAGTTCTCTGTTCCTGCAGCCCCGATCCAAGCTAAACTGGTGGGTACAAGATTCTCTGCTACATTTCTTTCCCTGGAAGAACTGTGGTTACCTCTGCCCAGGACACAATGCCTAACCCTAGGTAGACCCCTTTCCTTGTTCTCACCCAATTTTCTCCTACTTGAAGAGGAAGTTTTCCATTTTCCCACTGGGAATGAATGAGGGCTGTTCACTTCCAGGCAGAAAGAGAAAAAGAAGCATGTCCCAGGATCAAGGACACAGAGCTCCCTTCCCAACCCTTTCATTGACAGCTAATATTCAGTGACGTGGGACAGCACCCATGCAGGGTGATGAGAAGTGAGATCCGAGAAGACCCTGTGTTTACAAACATGTTGCCAAAAGTGTCACGGATATAACTGAAAAACATCAATAGTGATCAATGGGAACAAATCACTGGCCCCAGCCATTAAAAAATAAAGTGAATCCAGGCCTGGAGGAAGTGAAGGAGAAGAATCTGTAGAGGATGGGAGCATGGTTTATACCCTCTGCCTCTCACATCTTCCCCTCCTGCTTACTCTCTGTCCTTCTTCCCACACCTCCTGCTCAGCCCCTCTGCTCATCACTGCCAGTTGCCCCCTTTACAATGGAAGGAAAACCACTGATTTCTACAAAGCCTCTGCCTTGGTCTTAGAGGCAGAATCTGAGTAGAGCTCCCTGCTTTCTTCTTCCTTCCTCCAGGTTGTGCCCAGGATGCCTGTTGAATTTCAAGCAGTGAGTTTGTGAACCAGTTCTTAGCCAGGCTTCATGTTCTCAAAGACATTAACCATAGGCATTCCTCCACACAGGGCATTAGGATGTGATATGCTTTGTCTGACCAGGGTGTTCCAGGACTTGAGAGCTAAGCTGGGTTGGCTCTATCTGGGCCTGAAAACTTTTGGAAGGCCGAGGAGCTATGTTCAGCAGGGAGATTTGAACCCTGATATTATGGTGGAAAACAGGAGCAATCAATAGGCACAACTCCAAAAAGTTGAAGTGAATGTGCCACTGGAGTCCGAGTGACTGGTGTAGATACGATGGAGAAACTTGTGGGAGGGATGAATGAACTTTGATGGATGAAAAGGAGAACCTTTCCTGAGTTCAGGTCACTTTAGAGCCTAGGAAAGGGATGTAATTCTTCTTTCAAAAAGTAAGATAATATCTACAGCAGCAGCAAGAAGGGCAGTGCCTGCCCCAGGGCTGCTGAAAAGTCCAGAAGGACTCAGCAAAGGGCTGGGGTTGGCTGGGGTTGGCTGGGGTTGGCTGTGGATGGTCATTAAGACTCAGTGCCCAGAATTCTCATTCTAAATCAACTGAAGTCTTCCACAGGAGGAATAATGAATTAGAATTGTTTTGTCCAAATAAAGCAAAGTGACCTGAGATGAGAGACTTTAGAGGATGGATATCAGGTGGTTGCAGAGAAAACAATTTCCCCATAAAACTAAGGATGTAGATAGGAGGCCCAGAGAGAAAGAACAGTGACTCAAGGGCCGAGAAGTAAGCCAGCCTTCCTAGGATGAAACAACAGCAGCCCAGGTAGGAATGAGAGTAACAGATTGGGCGTTGGTTGATCTCTCTCTCCTTCCCTCTCCCTCTGTCTCTTCCTGTACCCTGCTCCCTCTCTCTCTCCCCACCTTTCTCTCTTTCCTTCTCCATCTTTCTCTTCTTCACACAAATATATACATTCATTCATTAATCAATTATATTGATTATTTTGTGCAAGGTATTTTTCTATACACTGGAAATTCAGATTTAAAAGATGTAACAATAAAATCTCTGCCCTCATGGAATTTGTGAACTAAAGCATTACCTCATTCCTTATCTACTGGACAAAGTCTATATCCTGAGATTTTTCACTGAGTCTAAAAACAATTGCATCTTTTTTTTTTTTTTTTTTTTTTGAGATGGAATTTTGCTCTTGTTGCCCAGGCTGGAGTACAACAGCACGATCTCGGCTCACTGCAACCTCCGCCTCCTGGGTTCAAGCGATTCTCCTGTCTCAGCCTCCTGAGTAGCTGGGATTACAGGCATGTGCCACCATGCCCAGCTAATTTTGTATTTTTAGTATAGATGGAGTCTCTCCATGTTGATCAGGCTGGTCTTGAACTCCTGTCCTCAGGTGATTCGCCCACCTTGGCCTCCCAAAGTGCTGGGATTACAGTCATGAGCCACCCACCATGCCTGGCCACAATTGTGTCATTTAAGTGACTGAATATGTGGTTTGAGGGAACGGCCGTGGAGCAGGGTCTAGGAAGACGCAGAGGAGGTAGCCGCAGTCCCAAGCGCAGGCCCCATGACATAGGGAGCACACTTGGGCACGGAGACAATAATGTTGTGGCAGGTAGGAGATGCCCAAGAACCTTTGGACAAGGGGCCCCTTCTGCCATTTCATCTCCGGCTGTCAGAGGCTCCCTTACAGCCCTGGTCAGTGGTAGATGAGATGTCAGGAGGATGGATTGACGTCATGCAGTGAGGTAGGTAATGATCCTTGAGGCCAGAAGGGAAGCAGAGGTCCCCATAAAGTGAGCATAAACTTAGTTTAAGAGAGTGTGAATTTCTAGTGCAGGCAAGAAGGCATTCAGTAACATCCCCTTGCAGAATTTAAACCCCTTCTTTTTCCTGGTATATAGTCACAGCAGGATATACTCACTTGTTTTTTTCCTAAAATCTGAAATGCAGTTGAATTTTTCTACATACTGAGATGTATTCCCTTTTTAGTAGCTAGTGGAGAAGCAACTGTGAGTTTGTGATTAACAGCATGGGGGCGGGAGAATGGGGCACGAGTCTATAAAGTGGTTGAAAGACTCTTAGGTGTTATACATCCACTTTTCCATCCAAGCAGTCATCCATTGGTTTACTCGAGAAGTATTTACTGAGACTGAATAGGGAAGAGAGTCCTACTGGGCTGCTTCCCAAACTCCAGGTTTGCCATTTATCTTTTCAATTGCTGCTATTTTACAAATGTCCGATGTCTCATTCTTGGCTAGCCCTGTGCCATTATAAGAAAGGAAGATGCAGCAACAGGGCTAGTGACTTACCTGTTAGGAGTCATAATAGTGTGAATACATGTTGGAAATCACCTCTGGGTACTCTGATATTTTCTGTGCACATCTCAGAAAAGATGAAGGATGAGGATGATGGGAAGAACCCAGAGTGACAGGCTGGGAGGGACGGGAAGAGCCTTCAACATAACTGGCCGTGTGACCTGGGCCGTTGGCCTCCCCAGTTATCACTGGCCTTGTTGTAATGAATGAAAAGAGGTTGAATATGCTTATCTCCAAGGCCCCTTCTTTCTGTGACATTTCATGAAGTCTCACTTGTTAATAGCACCAACCAATTGATCCATGTCATGCTGCCCTAGGTTCTCCTCTTTGCTCCTCATCCTTGTCTTGTCCTTTCTAGATGTGAACAGCTCACAAGTTAATGCCATCCTTCTTTCAGCTGGTTATCTTGAAGAGCATTTCCGTTTGCCAACATCTAGCCTTATTCTCTAACCAGTGTTATCCATTGAATTTTTGGTGACAATGGCAATATTCATATCTGCACTAGTCATTCTGTTGGCCACCAGCTACATGGGACTCCTGAGCACTTGAAATGTGGCCAGGATGACTAAGGAACTAGATTTTAAATTTTACCTAATTTAAGTTTCATTTAATTTAACTTTAAAGAACCATGAGTAGCTGGTAGCTACCTTATCAGACAGCATAGCTATAATCTATTCTTTCCCCAGTGCTCTCTGGTCAATATCAAATTTATGTGTTCATTTCTTCCTCAATCATTGGTTGAGTTTGGTATCTGTAGCGAATCTTCTTTGGCTGGATTTCTCCTTGACCACTTACCAGCTGCAGGACCTTGGGCAGTTTACTTAACCTGTCCAAACCTCAGTTTCCTCACCTGTAAAATGCAGGTCCTAATAGTCCTACCTTGTGGGATTGTTGTATTGATGCAGATAATGAATATAGAGCACTTGGCACAGTCATTGGCACTTTGTATTGATAAAGGTTAGCTAAGAGTAAGGAGGAGAGAGGGAGAGAGGGAAATGTATTCCCACCATCTCTCTCCTGTTAAGAGTTAAGTCTTGCAGACTATCTAACCTGTAGTATTACTACTTAGCATATGGAGACAATATTGTCTCCCAGGGCCCACATGTGTATCCTTTTTATTTGAGTCTCATTTCTTTGCCCAGCTCTCCTGATACCTCTGCTCCCTGAAGCAGAGGAGATACAACTCTCCTAACAGAAGCTACGCTGATATAAACTGAGAGGCTGTATCCCTGGTCTTGCGTACACACACACACACACACACACACACACACACACACACACACACACACACACACACACACACATCTTACAAAGCAGACAGAGCTGCGATCTCATTCCTTCAGACATCTGTGTCTTCTGGCTGTGGCTCCTCCTCCTTTGGGCAATGGGGAGCAGGGTGATGACCCCATTAATTCCAGGCAGGCCCTTGTTGCTCTGCAGGCCTCCAACTCCCTTCAAACCTCCCCTCTGGCCAACTTGATCTCCCAAGTGACGTCTCTCAATCCTGCCCCAGGAATCAGATGTCTAAATAGCAAATGAAAGATTAATGCCAGTGGCCAAGATTAGGGTGTGAATAATTTAAAGGGTAGAATAAGAGACAGCTCTGCTTAGCAGCAGGGCTGCCTGGTAGAGGTCAGGGAAAGGGTAGGGGCCAGTGTAGGGCCAAGGATAGGAGGCTGTGGATTCCAACAGATTGATTTGGGAGAGGATTTGTTGTCCTTGGCATTGGGAAGAATTTGTAGTTACAACCAGGAAATAGTCCTTTGGCATTCTTATTAATATAGGGATTGTAGGTTCTTTGAGGTGTGTGGGAGGTTTTCGTGTGGGTGCCATGTTTCCGTGGAACTCATAGTGCATCCTATGCCTCTCATGATAAGGACACATCTCACCAGTGTCTCTGTTCTTGTTGCCACCTTGAACCCGTTGGGCTATAGGAACCCACATGACTGGGGATTGGGGCTGATTAAGTAGCCACCCCTACAATCAGTAGAATACTTTCTGGGGTTATGGGATTTGAGGTGAAGAGTGGCCTGATATTTGTGAAATGAGCAGATATTTTGCAGAGAGTATGGCTCTTGTCCAGGCATAAAACCTCTTTGTGGATATTTTTTTCTCCCCTCCCGATCATCGTGGTCACCTCCCTGCCACCTCAGCCTCCTGTTAGGTTTACCGCAGTCTCTCCTCTGATGGTTTGGGGTTTGATAAATATTTTCCCCTCTGGAAGTCTTTAACAGTGCAGCAAAAAGGTTACATGATGGATTCTCCCCATCACTTAATTGAAGCCATAAAAAATGAAGAGAGAGTTTCCAATAAACCAAACCATTACTCACTGGTGGATGGAGAGGGGATCCCAGAACCGGGACTTGGGAGGCACAGCTGGGAAGCCCTCCAGCCAACTGTCTATTATGATTATTAATCACACAAGCAACAGGGTTCGTCTGCACCGAGCTTCTTAATGAACTTGGGCTCGTGTCCTTACAAGGTTGTAGCCAATACAGCAAGCAGGGCCTTTCCATTTAAAATCCCTGAAGGCTTAGTTGACTTGGATGGATGTCAAAGGGGGTGTATGTGTCCCAGTGCTCCCCCAAATCATGAGATATGTGTAGTCGTGTCTAGGCCAGAATAGTGGAAGAGAGATAGCTCTATCTGCCGTGACTGGGAGACTTGAGAAGTGTAAGGGTATGGCTGGTTGCTGAGTGCATACATTTTTTGGGAGCACAGATTGATGGTTGCATGTTGTGAATGGGGCGGTGAGTTTTGTTTACTGGGTGGTTGATATGGGGGAGGAAGTGAGGAGTGTATAGTGGTACTGGGTGTATATACACTAAAATAGCATCATCTCTCTGTGTATTCTATAACATTTGAATTTCCAGGTGCCTCACAAGTAGGAGGACCCTAGAATTTATTGTCCAAACTAGAAGAGTTTTAAAAGTAAAAGAGGGCATTGCTAATATTTTGTCTGGGCCACACATGTAAACCAGCACTGTTCCAGGCAACCAGGATCGTGGAGTAACTCCATTTATAAGACATCATTGAATTGCTTAGGTGTGTTTTCTGTTGTGTTTAGTCCTGAGTTGGGTTTAGGTTGAGGCCATGTCTGTTGGGGTTGGTGCTTAATGCCTCTTTGGTGGTAGGATAATCGTGACATCTGCCACATGGTGGAAAAAGCAGCCCCATGGCTCCAGGGCCAGAGATGTCCTGGTTGTGTGCCCCTGTCTTGATGCTGGGGGACTTTGGTGTTCAGTCCAGGAGCCGTGAATTACTGGAGACAGGAAGCCCAGCCAGTAGCAAGCAAACCCCTGGGCTGCTCCCTTGATGTCTGAGAAGGAGGGAAAGACCCCATCAAGGACATCCTCAGAGTTGCTTCCAGGCTTTGCTGTGTGCCCTGGGGCCACTGTGCAGCAAGTCAGGAGACAGACTCTATTCCAGCATGATTGAGTCTGTCCTGGACTTGCCCGGGACTCAGTTTACCTCTGTATAACACTCAGGGAAGAATAGTATCTACTAATGTGTGTTAATGCTTGAGACAGCATTGGGAATGAACTGGATAAGAACATGTCTTCTTTACCATTTTCCTTCCTCCCTCTCTCCCCACCCACTATCCTAACCGTTCTTTTGTTTTTCAAGTGACTTTGCTTCTAAAGACCTCAGATCTTTGTTTCCTAGTCATTAATCCCTCCATATTATCAATAGTTTTCCTCTGCCATGGCACCCCTGAGGTTTAGGAGGAAAGGAGAGGGGTCATCAATCCAAAGCTTGGCCAACATGTCCTGCATGGGGGTCCCTCCCCAGTGCTCCAGACCCTGGTTTTCTCTCCAGCTCACCCTGGGATCCACAGCAGGCAGTGAACTCTCTAGAATAACACCTACAAGAATTGTGTACTGGCTGCTTTCTCCCACCTCCTCCCTGAAAACGAAGAACTCCCCCATGCTGCCAGCAACTAGATGTAAACAGAAATTAATCCATCTGTGCCAAACCTCAACATGTCACCTGATCCTTATCACTGCCTCATAATCGCCTCCAAGGAAGATCTTATTATATTAAAAAGCAATTGCCCTGATGCTGTAACACTAATAGATTTTTGTGTGATATTTATACAGGATTTTGTTGTCAGCTCATGAGATGCTATTCCCTTCCTTCTGCCTGTTTCCTGCCGACTTCGTCTTTGCCTAAGGGTCCTATGATTTCAGCTTCCTGCAGGTCTCTGTCTGCAAGGCCATCAGCTCCATGAGGGCAATGCATCTGTCTTGTTGACTGTTGTATTGTAAGCATGGGAAGCACTGGTGCATAGTAGGCATGCCATTTCGTTCAGGCACTCCATTCATTCATTCATTTATTCATTCATTCATTCATCAGATAGAGCTGAGGTCTAGAGGGGGAGATACACCAAATACCAAACAAATGAAATAATAAAAAGTTATCAGGGCTTTGAAATAAATAAGTAGGGTGCTGAAATAGAGGATAATCAAGTTTTTGGGGTCTACTGAGAATGGAAGGCTGGAATGTTTGCTCTGAGATCTAAAGAATGACAGGAGTCAAGGTGGGGGAAAGAGCGTTCTAAGATGAGGACACAGCCCTACCTGGGGTTTGTGAAGTGGAGAACAAACTCGGCACCTTTGAGGACCTGGGAAAGACTCCCTGTAGATAGACCTTCATGAAGGGAGGCAGGGGCATTGGTTGAGTTTGGAGAGATGGGCAGGAGTTAGACCATTTCAGAAATGTCTGAGGTGGTCAGAGCATTCAGGGCTGTGATCATGTGATTGGATGTAGAATTTGGGATCCTTCACACTCTAAGCATAAAATTCAATGTGAACGAGAGTTTGAGCCCTGGGAAGTCTGTGGTGTGGAAATGCAAGGTGAAGTTGGTGAAGAGTAGAATTTGAACTGGGGATGCCAGAATCTCTGGGCCTTTTATTCTCTTTTACATGGATTGATGCTCACTTCCTTATGTCCTCTGTTATTCAGTGTTTATCGAGATGACATCAAGATAAACAAGGAATTTGGACTCAAAAGTCTTGTGCTTAGCTGGTGGCAGAACTTGAAATCAGTTGCTGAAGCCTTGTGATAAGTTGAAAAGACCCAGGTTTCAAAAACAACCACAATCATAACCATGGCAATGACAGCCCATTCTTGCCTTCTGGGCTCCTCAGTGTCAGTAAACTGAAAGCAGTTTCAATTGAAGATAGATTGGAGGCCAAGCCCATAACATGCCCTTCATCAGCTATGGTCTTGTCAATTACACGTCAAAGTAGTTGCTGATGAGGGATTCCGGGGTGAAGCCTGAACAGGGTGGCAGGGTGCCAGAGCCCAATCTGATTGGTGGAAGGTACGCACTCAGAGTCTGGGGAAACGTAACCTGCACAGAGAATCACCCAGCTCCAAGAGAACTTGGGCCGTCATCTGCAGTGAGGGAAGGGATGGGAGAGTTGTTTGGACACATGGAACAACTTATTAATTAGAAGTTAAATGTTCCCCTTTCTCTGCCAGCTCTGAATACATTAAAGTGAAAACATGAGATCAAGCACGTTCCTTTCGTTCTCTATTTCTAAACATTCCTTGCATTAAAACCCTCACGTTTCTTTATTCCATGACAGCCTGATCATGTCATGGGCAAACATAATCGGGTTGATGGCCAAAACATGAGAACTTTTTCTAAAAGATGCTGCTGAGGACTGGGGCTTGCTGCACAGGCTGGTATCTCCTGGGGCTCACGTCTGAGGTTTGGGCTCCCAGTGGGCTTTCCACCTAGCATGGATGCTAGCCTGCTGTAGGGGATGGACAGATGTGTGGATGCACTGTCAGGAGGGGAACTAGCTGGAGTTGAGGCAGGTTCGCGGCACCTTCTTGACCTCCTAATGGAGGTGAGTAAAAGCATAAATGATAGCGGCCTTCCCCACCGGTGCCTTGGGGAGGGGAGTGATTGCATGCTTGTTTTTGGCAAAGTGCTTGGAGAAACGCAGCGTAGATAGACAGAACCTTTATTATCAAAAGGCAGCACTTCGTAACCCTCCTCCCTCCATGACACCAGCCTCTCTGGTTGTCAGCTCATAAACGTGTCTCCCACTTACAGAGCACACGATGTAATCCTGTCAAATCTCACTGCCCACTGGGACAGAGGTGGCAGTTGTAACGGCTATCCCTGTGGAGCAGGGAAGGCTCGGTTGGGGTCTGTTCTCAGCTGTGTAAGTGACAAGGCAGCTTCACATCTCTGTGCTTCCTTCTCCCCTTGGACGAAGCCAGGAAAAAGGTCTCTCCTTCCCGTCCCTTCTGAAGGTGCCATGCGTGAAATGTACTTCAGAAGCTCAAAAGGAAGGCACTGTGCTGCTTCTGGAATTCTACAGCACTGGCTCAGAAGGACTTTCAGCCCTGTCTGTAAAGAGGAATTGTGAATGCCAAGAACCGCACAGGGGCATGGGGAGGTGGGCACAGTTTCCCTTTCCCACCTGTTTACCCACCACTGTTACCATCCCCCAACCTTCACCGCTGGAAGCAGGAGGGAGAGCGTGAGGATCCAAGGCTAAACTCGCTCTTATTACATTTCAGCCACTGTGGGTATCCCATGCAACTATAGTCAGCTTCTCCCAACCCAAGGGACTCAATTCAGAAAGAGAAAGCAGGCAGAGGTGAGATTCAAAATATTTGAACTTCAAGGGCACACAGCCTAATGCTGGGTGAAGAGCCTGGGGGCCCCCTGCTGGGCCAGGCATTAATCCTTTAGGTGGCACGTCTTAGGGAGGTCACTGGGGGATCTCCCAGAGGAGGAGCCAGCCTGCCGGGACTACAGGGGAGGTACCTGAAGGTGATGGCAATTTACCAACCGTGTGGAAACATTTTAACATTTTATCTTTCATCCATGCTGGTGCATGCTGGCTGAATATCAGGTCTAGAAGCAAGTCATATTTTCTCTGAACTGTGGGAAAGATGGCCAAGGTCCAGGGGAGAGATACAATCCCATGTAATTATCAAATCATGGAATTCCACTGTGAAAGAGTAAAAAATCCAATTAACTCTTTCATCCAGGGTGGGGAGCTGGTTCAGTGTGTGAATTCTCATTTCCCCTCCCCTGTGAACCATTCAACCACTCTGGGTTTATCCAAGGAGGGACAGACTTCCAGGGGTGACAGACAATGCCTTTGAGGAAATGGAACTTGAAATCATGAGACCATCAGACAGTTTGTGAGGAGGTGCCCCACGCTCATAACAGACAAAAACAATCAGGTGGAGTTTGGTCGAGGGGAGATGTCTTGGGGCTGGAGCTGCCATAGGGGGTTATAGAATGTGGGATCTGTCCTTGGTATGAGCCATGAAGCCATCTACTGCAGTAACCTGGAAGGTCAGCTCCAGCTAGAACCTGGATCGAGGCACAGAGCTGAGTTCCTACCTCCCAACCTAGGTTTCTGGCTTCACAGAGCAGCTGCCAGTGACTCCATTAATTTGAATGTTTGGTTCCAGATGTCCGGTCCCAAGGACATCAAGTCAGCACTTTTCTCTGTGAACTGTGAAAGAACAGCGGCATCTTCTAGAAGACCGTCCAAGTCCATGGCTTGTCAGGATGATTACACTGTTTTACTTACAACATAGTTATGCCTCTTGGACCCCTTTTTGAGACCTCATTCTCAAACACAGGGGGATGGTATTTAAAGACACAGAATGTGAGAGCAGAGTGGGTTTTAGAGATCATGTGATCCAACACATTTCCCATAGAGATGATGACATGAGGTGAGGGGGTGGGAGGGGAGGAAGGCAGGCAGAGAGGTCACTTCCCTGTGGTCACCTGCGGAGGTAGAGGCAGAGATGTGACTGGGCCACCTCCTATAAATAATGTGTTTTTGGCTGGGTGCGGTGGCTCCTGCCCATAATCCCAGCACTTTTGGAGGTTGAGGCTGGTGGGTAACTTGAAATCAGGAGTTTGAGACCAGCCTGGCCAGCATGGTGAAACCTCATCTCTACTAAAAATACAAAAAATTAGCCAGGTGTGGTGGCATGCGTCTGTAGTCCCAGTTACTTGGGAGGCTGAGGCAGGAGAATTGCTTGAACTCGGGTGGCAGAGGTTGTAGTGAGCCAGGATTGTACCACTGCACTCTAGCCTGGGTGACGGGGTGAAACTCTGTTTCAACAACAAAAAAAATGTGTTTTTGTTTTCAAAGCTAAAGAAGGATTTAAAAATATCTGTTTATTTAAACAATTTAGAAATGTATAAGAAATGTAAAAACTGCACACCTAGAATGCCACTGCCTGCAACTATCATTAATATTTCCTTTCAATTTTTTATGTTAATCATTTTTCGTAGATAAGATTATACTATAAATCTGATTTTTCCTCCTATTTGGTGAGCCTCATAACTCAACTAACTTCCTTACTTGTAAACTCTTCAAAAACATAATTTTAAACATCTGCTTAATATTCTCTTATGCAAATACATTGTAGTTTACTTACCCACTCCCCTACTGTTTTATATTTGTTAGTTCTCATTTTCAAATTATAAATAATGCTAATATGAAAATTATTGTGCATAAAGGTCTTTTTTAAAAAATCCCTGTATTTCAGACTATTTCCTTTGGCTAGAGTCCCAGAAGCGGTATTTCTAGGCCAGAGGGTATGAACACATTAAAGATTGGCTATCTGTTACTAAATTGTTTTCCAAAAGTATTGTTCCAATTTATGTTCCCAATAGAAAGCTATAAAATTTTATTAAATCTTTGCTAATGTGGTAGACATTTCTTCTTTTGGATGTATAAAATCTGTGTGTTCTAAGTTCAAGTTCTGTGACATAGCAGAGGTTGTGATATGCATAAACAGCTTCATTTAACATTCTTGAAAATTCAGCAAAGCCCTGCATCCACCCTGGAAAGCAAAAGAATTGGCCCCATTTAGCCCAACTGACTAGGACAAGGCCCTCAAACTGATGCCCATACTCCAGACCAGGAGAGATGTATTGACATAGTCCCCGGGAATAAAAATAGAGTAAGTATGTTGGTTTCCAGGGGACATGTTGAGATGTAGGACCTGAGCAGCCATGTACTTGTGTGCATGTGTGTGTGCATGTGTGTATTTGTGTGTTGGTGTACATGCATGTTTGTGTGCATGTACATAGGATTCATCTATTTCCCTGGAGGGAATCCAGAGTTCTGGATCAATGAACTCATAAACACACTTCTGACGCTAGAAAATGGGCATCATGTACCTCTCTGTGAAAATCACTATGGGGGCTCATTTGGCTACTCTGGCAATCCATGTCAGTCCATCTCAGCCCTGCTGTTCAGAGGCCCTTTCAGTCCCAGGGGTGGGGTGTCCCAGCAAGGGTTGGGTCATTTCAGCCTGGCTTAGGGAGAAGGCCAGCTGAGATAATGAGCTCCTGCTTATTTTAGGTCGGCCTGGCAGGCAGGACCACCAGAGCAAATGAGAGTGTCAATATCTGTCTTTGCAGATGCATTAGTCAGGACCATCAGTGTAGCGATTTCTAGAATCCCTGTCTTCCCCAGACTCCATGAGGCAGATGAGGACATGGGAGATGAAGGGCTCTTATGAAAGTGGAAATCCCACTTGGGCTTGTTTTCCTTATCTTTAGAAAAGGGGTAAAAGAGGCCTAGAAAGTTGAGTTTTCAGCCGGGTGCAGTGGCTCATGTCTGTAATCCCAGCACTTTAGGAGGCCAAGGGGGGCGGATCATAAGGTCAGGAGTTTGAGACCAGTCTGGATGACACAGTGAAACCCTGTCTCTACTAAAAACAAAAAAAAATTAGCTGGGCATGGTGGAAGATGCCTATAATTCCAGCTACTTGGGAGGCTGAGGCAAGGAGAATCGCTTGAGCCCAGGAGGCAGAGGTTGCAGTGAGCCGAGATCGTGCCACTGCACTCTAACCCAGGTGACAATGCGAGACTCTGTCTCAAAAAAAAAAAAAAAAAAAAAAAGTTGAGTTTTCCCCTCAAAATGAAAACCTACTCCATTTTGATGCTCTTGGTGCCCACTCAACCTTCTCTGCAAATACAGAGTTGAGGAAGCTCAAGGACATTAGAGATTTGAACTTGGCCCTTCTTACCTTCATTCACAGAGGTTGCGTGGCTCCTGGGAGATAGATCACCCAAATTCTAGCCCTCACTCTAGCAATCTGTGTGGCTGCAGGTGAGTCACAAGAGTCCCTGGGTCATGCTTTTCTAAGCTGTGAAACAGGAGGCTGGATGAGGTAAACCCTGGTCCTCCCCCCTACTTTTTTTTTAGTTTTATGGATTTGAGATATGATAAAAATCAAACATGCCTAAATAAGTGATATTTGGCCAGAAGGGAGAGGATGCTCTGACTCTAAGAGGCCAAAGGAGCGGTCCTATTCCATTCATTCACATGGTCAGGAGGCTCCTGGGTGTCCTGTAGCATCCCAAGACGGGAGAGTTAAAGGTGAACGGCAGGCAAGTTAGAACACGCTCTAGTTTACTCAATCCCTAAAAATCTCAGAAGTGAGGAAATAAGCCACAGTTGGAGTAGCTGAGTAGCTGACTCCAATTTTGAAGAAGTTCTTGGAGTGCGTGAGTGCCTTATCTAATGTCAGCTTCATTCATGTGCCATGGAGAAAATACTCAGGCCATTGTGTGGCAGGAGGGTGTGCTATCCCTTTCAAATGAGCCAGCTTCTGTCTGGGCTGAGAATTAGTCATTGCAAGGATACAGAAATCCTTCTCTGTGAAGAGGTCCTCAGATCTGAAAAGTCCTTTTAACCCCACGATGTAAGCCTGGAGATATCTGGACTCCGACTTGGTTGGGCAGTCTGTCCCTTTGCAAAATGGGATTTCTGCCTGCATTGAGGCCACACTGAGTCATTGTCACTGCCCTGCCACTCAAACTCTGCTTTCCAAGCCAGGGAGCCACAAACTCATTGTGTGGCTTTAAGTCAATTTAGTGAACTGTTTTTAAGTGGAATAGACTAAGAAAGGAAAATATCTGAGTGCATTGCTGGTGATGAGGGGGAGACTTGTTTCCTGAAATGTGTTGTTTTATCCCGGTTTCAATGTGAGTAAGATCTCCTGGGTAGGCCTCCATGAAAACAATTTTTAAAACTGTCCTAAAGGATGGGGAACCTGAGGTCTAAGGAATCCAGACGCTCCCTGCACATCCTCACAATGTATGTTTTGCATCACATGGGTATGTGTAGTAAAAATCAGAAATACCACCTGGCTGTGCAAGTGATGGGCTGCGGGTCCTGAGCATCCACTCAGCCCAGTGTCCCCGGCTTTGCAGCCTGGGTTCCTGATTGAGGACACTTGCTAAGCCAACACCTCCTCCCCTGGGAGGCCCGAGAGCTGTCACCCATGTTTCCAAGGCTGGCAGTAACCATTTCCCGTCGTTCCTGCTCCTCTGGCCGTTTCTTGAAGATCAAGGAAATTGAATTAAGGAAGAGTGAGATCAGAGAGAAGAGGGAGCGACTGTCTCAGCATCTCTTGGTGAGTCCAGTGTGGCAGGTGTGGAATCACAGTTCCTAGGATTTCCTAAGTAGGAGCAGATGTAGACACAGCCTAGTCCTGCATCATCAGTGAACAAGGAACCCCAAACTCTGCATCACTGTAGCCCATTTCAAACCCAGACTTTTAATCACCAGGGAGAGGATGATTAAATCACCTGGCCACTTTCTCCCTCCTGATTCCTTAGGTCCTGTCCCCGGCTCTACTGCTCTGCCCCCTGCTTCCAGCCAAGCTGGGAGCACCATGTTTCAGAAAACGGCTTCTGAGAGCTATGGAGTGGAAAACAAATATTTCTCAGAGGAGAATGTGTCCAAACACACATGCATGAATACACACACACATGCATACACGCACACACATGCATACACGCACACACATATGCATGCACACACACACATGCATGCACACAGATACGTACATACCCTCACCTGCCCCCTCATTTTTTTCTGAAACAATGGATCCCCCTGATGTTCTTTTAAAGTAGAACATCAGAATCAGGTCCCTTCACAACAAGTAGGACCAACCTTGGGGAAGCCAGTGGGGACCCTGGGGTGACAGGAAGGCAGCAGCACCTCATGCTGTGCATTACTCCCCCTGCAGCTTCCTCCTTCCACCCCCTGTGCTTTCTGGTCTCCTGGGCCACAGTAATAACAATAACTGTAGTAGTAGGAATCAGAATAGTAATCACAGCATGCACCAGCGCTTACCCAGGCTTGGCACTATTCTAAGAACTTTTCATGAATTATCTCACTCTCTACACCCCTATGCAGTGACGCTGTTACTATCACCCCTTTAACCAGGGGAAAAAAACCTGGGAAAGTTAAATAACATGATCACATTGCTCACTAAGATGCCAGTCAAGCAGTCTGACTTGGGAGCCCCATTCTTAATCACTACCTTGTAGCATGTGGCCTCCGTGTCACCCGGTGCACTGCCATGTAACAGGGACACTGTGGCACCAGAAAGCCATGTTGGTCGTGTAGCCATCCTGTTCTACCATCCAGTGGGAGGCCACCTGCCTGCTGCCCCTGCCCCCTGGCTCTGGGCCTGTGACGGCTGGTTGGTGACAGTGGTAGAGGCTGCCTACAGCCGCCTCCTCTGCCTCACAAAGGTTAATGGGGCTGCATCTCATCCTGGTTGGGGTTTGGGTGATGAAGTCACTGGGGTGAGTCTCCCATAGTCTAGGAAAAGGGGCCTTCAGAAAGCTTTCTTGGGACATTTCCTGGGGTTGTGCTGGGTGGGCCCCATTAGAGCTGGTGGCATCGTGTGTAGCCTCACATCAGCCTCCTGGAGGGTTAATAAGGTTCAGGCTTCTCATGGAGCTATGTAGGGTCAAGGCCTCTGGGTTAATTCCTCAAGGGGCTCTGACCCATCCTGTGTTATGGAGGTGCTTGGGGACCCATGGAAACAAAGGAAGTGAAAAAAAGAAAGAAAGCCTTGTCTCCTGGCTGCCCACAGAGCCCGGGTGAACCTCTGCTCCCCAGAATGGCAGGGCCAACTACAGACCCCTCATCTTGCTCTGACCCTCCCCGTGGCGCTTCCTGAGTCCCACCCCTTGGGAATGGAGCGTGTCTAGCTGCCTCAGGGACTGAGAGGGGGTTTGCCTGGAAAGGGGACTGGACCCCAAAAGTCAGCAAGTGGGTCCAGATGGCCACTTTCTCCCTCCTGATTCCTTAGGTCCTGTCCCCGACATCAGCCCCCAAATACCCTCTTCTCTCTGCTTCTTCCCTCCCACCCACCAAAGTAAAGCCACAAACCTGCATTTTGGAATCTGCAGGCAGATTCCTCTGTCATCACTCTCTGTGGGGTGGGAGGAGGTTGGAGAGAGAGTGTAGAAAAAGCCAGGCCAGGCAGGGAAAAAGAGTCCCAATTTAAACCCAGGCCAATTTGAGAATTCAGCTGACACAGCAAGCAAACGCGATCAGTAAGAAGTGAGAAGGAGATGATTTATGTTTTGTGCCTGAGGATCCTCTGAAGACTTCCAGGTGTCATCAGGGCTACCCATGATCTTTAGCAGCAGTTAGGGCCCCTCCCCTTACCTGCCTGGCTGGTTTTAGGCCCACGCTGCCAGCTTCTTCCCTGAGTAGGGGAGTTCTTAAAAGCCTCTCTTCCTTGCCTGACTTCTCTTTTTCAACTTTCACATTGGAATGAAAATGGGACACTGGCATTCCCAAGAGAGAACATTATTGCACACAGGATCCTGAGGGGGCAGTGCATTGCCAGCATAGGATGCTTGGGTTTGGAACCTCCATCCCCTTCCCTGCTGCTCTTGGGGGCCAACCATAGCAGGGGTCTGGGCCTCTGAGTCTGAGAAGGGGACCTGGGCCCTGTGTAGTGGGAGAGACCATCTTCTCTCATCTCCCTGCTCCAAGCACTGCCTCCTGGGATGTTGGCACGGAAGGCTGTCCAGCCTGCCCTCTCTGGCCCTGAACCACACAGAGAGGCAAGGCAATGCAGCTGGCCAAGAAGAGATGCTTTAGGTTAGCTGTAGGGGAAGAGAGATCCAGTGATTACACATTTGCATGGTGGCGGTGGGTCAGCTGAGTGTTTTGTGTTTTGTTAATGAGCTCTTCAACACTAGCTCTCTGGATTGGGGGTCAATGGGTGGGCGTGCTTGGCACAATAAATGAAGCAACTGGGTCAAGGACATGCAGTTTCTGGCCACGCTGGAGGTGGAGTTCACAGCCAGACCCGTCGCATATGAAGTGATGGTGCCGTAGTAATAATGAAGGAAGTGCTTGGCCTGGTCCTCAGATGCCTCCTTATTAAGCCTGATAAATCCAATGGACTGAGCGGCTCGGGAGAAGCCTGCCCTTTGCACTGTATACCCTGTGATGGCAGCGGCCAGTGCTACAAGGTGGGAAAGCAGGCTTTGAGAGGGCACTGTGTTTTTGGCAGAGGGTATTTCCTGCAATGAGATGTTTAGCCAGCTGCCCCTCCCATAGTGACAGCCTACGGTGGCACACTGCCACTCTCCTCTGTGTACACATTAGACTAATTAATAACAGGAAAAAGCAAAGAGAGGTTCTCCAAGGCATTTAGAACTCGGACTTGAGTATCTCAAAGCTCTTTCTCCACCTTTACAGTGAAGCCCCTCTGCCTCTCTAGAGTGGCTTCCTCATGTTAGGTGAGTGCCCCAAGTTACTTTTTATAGCTTTCTGTCTCCCCACCTACCGTCAGGGTGTCTGTCACCTGTCACTTCTCACTGTTGTCACTATCCTGTCTGATGCAGCTCTCCTGCTGCCATTTAATTTGTTCTTTTTAATTTGCTGTGGGCTTGAAACAGATACTCAAGCTTATTAGACTTGTGTATAAAATAAGAATAAAGAGGCATTGCATGATTACTCCAAGGACCTGCTGAGTCAAGTGCATTCACTTTTGTATGTAGGCATTGAGATTTCTATTTTAGCCTTTCCTAGGTCATTTCTGGCATTTTCTAGTGCCTGGCTGGGCTCTCGACTGGGGAATCTGAGGCCAGCTGAAGCGCAGTCAGGCAAAGTGACATGAGCCATAACAAGGACTCCTTACTTTTATACCCATCGATACTATATTCTGAAGCCTCTTCGGCGTCCCTCTCTTTTGCTTATCTGAGAGATGCCAAGTGCCTTCTGGGGAATTGGCTTTTTGCTGAAAATTGCTCTTGGCAATTTGCAGGGACTTAGAGCTGGTTCAGGAGGTTGAAAGAGCCACTCGTCTAAGCGCAGGGATAGAGTCAGTTTATTATGAAAAGTTTTATCCATCTTCACTCCTCAGCTATCTCCAAGTTCTTCCCCTCCTCTCCAGTATGGCCACACCATCTCTGAGCCCCTCTTTACTGGCTTAGAGGGCTGTTCCCCGCTCCTCTGAATTCTCCACCTCTGCCCTGTCCTGGTTAAATCCCACTTCACCATGAAGCCTTCCCTCATCCTACATGAATTCCTCTGCTCTTATGCATCTGTTCAGTAGCTTACTGATTTGTTCAATGGGTTTAATGAAGCCTTTGGTAATGTATCACATGCTGATTGTTTCTGGATTTCATGTGTGTGTCTTACCTTCCCAACCTCCATGAGCAGAGGTCCTCAGCCTGGGCTTCACATTAGAATCACCTGGGGAGCTTTTAAAACTCGTCTGTGTTCGGGCACAGTGGTTTATGTCTGTAATCCCAGCACTTTGGGAGGCCAAGGCCGGTGGATCACCTGAGGTCTGGAGTTTGAGACCAGCTTGGCCAACATGGCGAAACCCAGGCTCTACTAAAAATACACACACACATACACACAAATTAGCTGGGTGTGGTGGCCTGTGCCTGTAATCCCAGCTATCCAGGAGGCTGAGGCAGGAGAATGACTGGAACCCAGTATGCAGAGGCTGCAGTGAGCCAAGATCGCGCCACTGCACTCCAGCCTGCGTGACAGAGTGAGACTCCTCTCAAAAAAACAAAAAACAGAAAAACAAACTCTCATGCTCAGGTTGAACCCTAGTGCCATTAAATCAGACCCTGGCAGCACATTTTTAAACTTTGCCTTTTGAGATAATCGTGGATTTGCATGCAATTGCAATAAATGGTACAGAAGGGTTCCTGTACCCTTCGCTCAGTTCTCCCCTCCACATGGCAACATTTTGCATAACTATAGTACAATATCACAAATAGAAACTTGACTGGTACAACCCACCAAGCTTATCCATTCATTCTTCACCAGTTTTGGCAGTGGTGGGTGTGTGTATTTAGTTCTGTGCAATTTGATCACATGTGCAGATATGTGCCAGCCAAAGGTCTCTCCTTTTCCACAGGCCCCGGAGACCCGATTTGAGATTCTGCGTGTCAGGTCACTGGAGTCCTCTTCTGGCCTCCTTGCACAGATAGCTATTTGCAGGGCTCGGGAATGAAATTGAAAATAGACCAAACAGTGTGACAGTTTTCTCCTGCTATTTTTTCTTCCACGAACAGAATGTTCAGCATTATTTTTTTCTCTTTGTGCAACATTGCAAGTGAGAAATAATCTGATTGGAATGCTGGCTTATGCTGTTTATAAGCCTGCAGTCTCCCGCAAGCTGTGCGCAGGGAGCTTTCCCGAGGAGGACATCTAGGGACTTGCAGGATAAAAGGTTTGGCGAGTAGCTGTGGCCACACCCACGTGCTGATGAGGCTAGGAAGTAAATGCGTGGCGTGCGTAGGGATGGTACCCCTAGAGGCTTCTCTTTTTTGCTAGGAATGTTCTTAGGCATTTTGCCTGAAAACTAAGAAGTGGCCTGGCTCATTCACACAGGGCCTGGGAGGGGAGGGTGAGCCTGTCTGAGGCTGGGGTCCATTATGTCTCAGATGTTGTCTGCAATACCTGGGAGGAGAGACGAGCACCTGGAGCTACCCGCTTGCTTTTATCAAACATGGAATTTGAGGCCTGAGATGGATTGGCTGTAGAGGTGGGTTCTGGGAGACAGGTGGGTGGTGGGACAGAAGGATACTCCTGCATCCTCCTAGGGACTCCTTCCTAATCTCAGGAGAGGGGACAGGAAAGCATAATTGTCAGTGTCACATGAGAACTTAGAGAAAGTGGAGTCCTTTATTTCCTGGGAGAATTTAACCTGAGGATGTTAATTCCTTCCTTCTTTTTTTTTAAGGAACATATATGGACCACTCACTCTGTGCCTGGTATGAAGCTTGGTTCTGGGGCACAAATGTGTCAAACACAAAGACAGACTAGGCATTTGTCTCTTTAGATGTGGCTGAACTTCATTTTTTTCTCCTGGGGTAGGAGGTGGACTGGGATTGGGCAAGGGAGGAATTTGATTATTTTACGGATACCCAGAAGATGTAGGTATAGGACAATCAGATCGCAAAGGCCATATTCCTCCTCCTTCATGCCCGTGGAAGCATTCTAGATCTTGACTGGAGTGTTAGTTACACAGGTGAAGGCATTTGTCAAAAACTCATCAAAATGTGCTCTGAAGATCTGCACATTTCACTGTGTGTAAATTTTACCTTAAAAAAATCACACTCCAAACAGAAATGGAAAAGAAGCAGTGAAGCCCCAGTGAAGAGAAATCCACTCTCATCAGGAATAAAACCCAATTTTGAAATTTCATTCTAACAACATTTCGGATGCCAGAGCCCACTAAATTGAATATACCTGTGGCCCCACAGCTCTGCCCTCCAGGACACAGACATGTGAGCTTCAGCAAACTCACTGCAGCCCTGCCCGGGTGTGCCTGCTTCTGCTTCTGGAACATTCCTCCAGATCCCACTAGGACCAGTGTGGTCCCGCCTCCCCCATGAAGCCTCTCTCTCTCTCTCCAGTCAGTCGATGTGATCTTTCCTTGTTTTGCTTCACCTGCATCAACTGCCTTAATATAATGTGACTCTTACTATTCAGAGTCTTTCATTCATACTTACTAGATTAGCCAGCACATATAACAGTGCCTGGCACAAAATAAATGCTCAAGAAGTGATCGTGACTATTTTTGTTGTTGCTATGTTTCATGCTTACGATCAGTCCCTCTGGGGCCTGTGTCCTTGACTGACATACAAGTTGATATGGCTTTCGGGGACTGAGTTGTGTCCCTTTGGTGACCAGTGTGATGCTGGGCACTTGTACCCATTTGAATCCATTGAAAACTGTGTGTAAATACTCCAGGCAAACTTGAAGCCCATGAGTATAGTAGAGACGTGACTGAGGGAAGTTCTAGTAGGGACCTCTGTACTTAAATGCAGCACCAATCAAGTGGCATGGGGTGGGAGGGGATGCCCAGGATTCTAAGACCCTTCTCCAGTCCTAAGGGTTGAGAGGCCTTGAGAAGAACCTTGTGCCAGGCCCAGCTGAGGAATGGAGGTGGCAACCAGAAAGGCCATCTTTAAAATCTCCTGTGGGCATCCTGAGGTGGGGTAATAAGATGCCACTTGATGACAACAGCCCTGCCTTTCAAAGTGACACTTGGCAAAGGGTCATCATGACAATGACACCTGCTCATCATCCCTGTCCACCTCGAGCTGATGAGGGCTGGGCCACCCTGCTTATTAGGTCGGCATCTGTTCCCACCAGCCTGCCGGCAGCTGATGCTCATTAATCCTGGAGCCCCAAACCTGCTGAGCCAAAAGAGGCTGAGCTTTTAGAGCCATTTATGGCAATGGCCTCTGTGAGAGCTGCTAGATTGATTTATAATTGGGCTGAGGGGCCTCCCTCGTCCCCAGAGCCCAGGCTCTTAAACTGGGCCAGCACAGGAGGGTGGTTTTGGCTCACTGGCTTCATGAAAAGACAAATGCAGAGCTGGGGTTCCCACCAGACCGGCACTAATGGTGTCTCCACAGAGCTGACTCCTGCACACCTGGGGACCTCCTGTCTTGGCAGCCATGGACATGTGGTTTCTCACTGGGACACCAAATAGAACCTGTGATAGTGAGGACATAGGCTCTTCAGGAGAGCAGGACACTTGGCGGGGTCTTCCTGGATGGCTTTGGGATCAGCTCTCTGAAGTCGTAACAGTTTCGCAGGAGAATATCAAAAATGAAAACAGCAGATTATATTTATTGTCTGCTTAACATTTGCTTGGCATTAATCCAAAGGTTTCAAATAGATCATCTCATTCAATGAAGCAAGAACTATTATCAGGTCTCTTTGGCAGATAAGGAAACTGAGGCACTGAGGGTTCCATAACTTGCTCAGGGGTACAGTGTACTAGAGGCAGAGTGTGGTTTTGGGCTAGGTGGCTTAGGTTGAGGCTTTGGTGCCTTTGCTTTCTGCTGCTCCAGGCACAGGACTTGGCATTCCTAGACTAAGCAGTGGGTCTGATGGGTTGTCAGAGATCCTGGGAGCCTCCACAGTGAGATGTCAAAGCTCGGGGTGATGGAAGAGAAGGTGACTGGCAATCAGGAGACGGGCATTCCAATTTCATCTGGCCGCTAAGCAGCGTGTGACTTTAGGTATATCACCTTTCTCCTCTGCGCCTTCCATCAGATAGGCGTTTGGTCCTTAGTTGTTGCTTTTAAATAAGGGTATCAGCCTGCAATAAATATTAAAACACTGAGAAAATAATTAATAATGATGACCGTGACTGCCCTTGGCCCAGTAGGTGGGCCACCAGCATAGATGGAGAGCTGGGAGGAGAGCATCGTGTTTCAGGTGGTAGAGACAGTGGGCATTTGACAGTCCGGGAGCTGCTTCATCCCTTGCCAGGATGAATCCCCGCTGGTTCAGTCTGTTCTTGTCTTTCTGTGTCCTGTGGAATTCCCTGGATTTTCAGGAAGGCAATGTCTGCTCACCTCTTTGGGTCTTTTCTTTCTCCTGGCATGGGGCTCTCATGAGTGTGTAGTAAATAAAGTACCCAATCCCACCTTGTTCCCCCAATTCTTCCTACTACCCACTCTCCATTTCCCCTTGCATCTCTGTCTCTCTCTCTCTCTCTCTCTCTCTGTGGGTTCAATTTCATCAAAGACGCATCTCAGTACCCAAACTGTGAACCCAACTGTCTTCATTGCTGCAGGTTTCAGATCAGCTTGAGTGACGGTGGCACGTTTTAAGGCAACAGAAGCTGCTGATGCATAATTCAACAAACAATCCAGAATTGCATCAGAATCCAAATTACTCACATCAGAAGGATCTTGATGTTAAACACTGTCTCTTAAAAACCAACTTCATTCATGCCGGTTCCTGCGCTTTTATCTTCTAGTATTTGTAAAATTTGGGGGAAGCTGAGATGTGGAGAAGATTTTTACCCTAAAACGGATGGTTGGGTGTCCCTGCAAGTAATGTGGGTGGTGTGAGGTCCCCATCCCCCATCCCTGGGCCAGCTGTCAGAGTGGCAAATGTCTGGAGCTGGATCTTGGGACAGGATTTCCCTTGGCCCCAGGCAGGTGTGGGGCAGGGCCAGCCCCAGAGGCTCTAGTTCCCACACCAAGGCAGGGTCTTTCTTAAAGAAACCTGCATCCCGCTTCACTCTGGAGAAGCTGCTCTGCATAGTGATTAAGAGTACACAGGATTTGGGAGAAGCCTCCTGAGGTTCAAAGTCTGGCCCTGCTGGCCAGATGCAGTGGCTCACACCTGTAATCCCAGCACTTTGGGAAGCCGAGGCGGGTGGATCACTTGAGGCGAGGAATTTGAAATCAGCACCAGCTCATGGTGAAACCCTGTCCTCTACCAAAAATACAAAAAATTAGCTGGCCATGGTGGCACACACCTGTAATCCCAGCTACTTGGGACGCTGAGGTATGAGAATTGCTTGAACCCAGGAAGCAGAGGAAGCAGAGGTTGTAGTGCGCTAAGATTGTACCACTGCACTCCAGGCTGGGTGATGGGGGAGACTCTGTCAAAAAAAAAAAAGCCCCAAAACCAAAGTCAGGCCCTGCCACTAATCAGCTGTTTGACCTTGGGCATGCTACTTAACCTCTCTGTGCCTTGGCTTCCTTATCTATCAAGTGTGGATAAATATAGTGCTTATCTGGCCAGGCACAATGGCTTACACCTGTAGTCCCAGCACTTTGGGAGGCCGAGGCGGGTGGATCACAAGGTCAAGAGTTCAACATCAGCTTGGGCGACACGATGAAACCCCATCTTTACTAAAATAAAAAATATTAGCTGGGCATGGTGGCAGATGCCTGTAATCCCAGCTACTCGGGAGGCTGAGACAGGAGAATCACTTTAACCTGGGAGGCAGAGGTTGCAGTGAACTAAGATTGTGCAATTGCACTCCAGCCTGGGCAACAGAGTGAGACTCTGTCTCAAAAAAACAAACAAACAAACAAAAAACAGTGCTTATCTTACAGTGCTGTTGTGAAAATTAGACTTAATATATATATGAGTGCTACATATGTGTTGGCTATTCTTTTCTCTTCCAGAAACTTCCATAGACACCTAGGGAACCTGCAGGTCTCCCCACTTCCTTTATGAACTCCCTAGTTTTCAAAGCAACCAACTGGCATAGCATACTCTTCAGTATCTGGACTGAGTCTCCAGAGTCCTCCCCTGCCCATCCATGGTGGGGATATCCCAGGGGGCTGGCTGAAGGCTTTCTCTTGATGTGTGATCACTTTGACCACCAGCTCGCCCATCTCTAGAGTGCATTTGACCTAAGCCTACTTTAGCTCAGCTGTGTGTCCCAGGAAGTCCCCAGACAATATCACTGTCAACCTCCAGTGAGGCTGAAAGGCTCAGAAATTTATATCTCACCAAACTATGGCAGCTTTCGGGATACTAGTTGCCCATAATTTGGGAGAAAACAAAATACCACAAAAAAGCTTTCCTGGTCTTGAACATGTGTACAGGTAGAGGTATCATGGGAAAAACACTAATTTGGAATCAGACTGCTAACTGGCTTCATCATCTGTTTCCCAGCCATGGGGCCCTGGCCATTCCTTCTAGAGCAAGTAGTTATGGATTGCACTTGCATCTGGGCTTCTTGCTTTCTCTGGGAGGCAAAGAAAGTCAAGTAATATTCTCCTCTTTTTTCAGGAGGCTAATTGAGGCTCCCAGTTTCCAGGCTATCAGAGGCAGCCTATATGGGTGTCAGGATTTAACTGGCTGCTGATCCCCACTGGTTCTGCCCAACAGCATGTCAGGGGCCACATGGCCAGCCATAAAATACACAGGTGGGAGGCAATACTTTGAATAGGACTCGGTGCCCCTGCTCAGTGCTGCATCATCAAAATTATCTGGCTGACTCCCTCTCTCAGCAGGACTCTCTCTGGGGTCCCTTCCAAGGTTTCCATTGATTTCTTCTTCTCACAGGGTGGATAAAGTTCAGACTCTAAAGAAAGTTCTTATTCACTTTGTCCCCAGTCCTCATCTTCCTCTCTGCCTGAACAGCCACAAACCAGCCCCTTGTCCTCAGCCATGCCAACTAGCCCCCATAAATCCCATGGTCCTGCATCCTGCAACAGCCACAAACCTGTATTTTCCAAGAGCCTGGAGGGCAGGCTGTGGCCCACTTCCACTCAAGTCCAGACCTAGACCTGTATGCCTAATTGGGTGTTTCCCCCATTATTTCCAAGAGTGAAAGTGGGTTATTTGGTCAATAGCTCTCCTAGCTGCTTATGAGCAGCTGTGGTTGCTACCCATTTGCTGTAAGGATGCAGAGAGAGGCAGCTTCACTTTTCTGGCGTGTGCAGCTGCACCTGCCCCAGAAAGGCAGGACTACATCTGCATGTGATGAGACCCAGGATCCCTGAAGGCTGAGAATCCCCAGGGCTGATCCCAGGGCTCACCTAGCTGGTGGATAGGAGCCACAGATGGCCTCAGAGAATTCTGGCTAAGCAGAGGGATATTTTAAGTTGGGGAGGAAGGGCAGGAGCTTAGAGCAGGACTGAAAACTCAGTGGACCAGCAGCTTCTTCATGACTAGAATCCCAGGGCAGGGACAGTGGGAAAAAGTTCTTCATGGATTCTCATGATTTCTTCCTGGGTTCATTCATGGCCCTGGCCCTCACACTAACTCATTTTTAATTTTATGTTGCATGCAATGTGACTTCTACAAGATGGCTAATTTTAGCACAGATTGTTGAAGGAATTTACCCAACATCACACAGTAGGTTAATAGCGGAGTAGAAGTGAAAACCCACTTCTCTTTTCTTTGAAAGCAGTATATGCACTTGTGACAGCTAGAATCATCGACTCAGACAACAGGGATACCCAGGGTCAGAGAGGTGATTTGCCCAAAGTCATACAGCCTATTAGTGGCAGAGCTGGGACTAGAACTCAGGTTCCTAACTCTTAATCTAGTGTTTGTTTCACTTCTCATTCCTGATCAACATTCTCTGGTCCCTTCACCTGCTCCCCTCATTAGCTAGGGAGGAGGGACCCTCCTAGGGACTGGCATCTGCTGGTGCCATCTGCACCAAATCGGCCTGGGTGTCTCAAGGGGGTAGGGCAGAGGCAGCCCTACCGGCTGGGCACCACTTCAGAGGAAACTCGGCCCCATCCTGGCCCAGAGGCTGAATGCAAGAGCAAGCTTTGCATAAGCACAAACTGTTCCCTTCCCCCTCTCCCATGTGTCATGGGTCTTGGCCAGGGCTTGGAGAAAAAAAAGAGAAATCTGGATGGCTGCTAGCCAGGCAGACTCCCAGGTTGTCAGAGGATTGGAGAAGGTCGGGCAGAGATGCCAGTTAACATAAAAAAAAAAAAGAGGGTGGGGTGCAAATTAGTGGCCTGCATCTCAACAGCACTCTGTCTGGAATCGCTAATGGGTCTCATAGTAAGTTGGCAGAGGAGCCTGGATTGTTACACAGCCCTTCTTGTGAGTCAAGCCTGGGCTCTGCTGCCATTCTCTGAAGATGGCTCAGTGTCCTGGTGCTGCCCCGCTCTCCCAGTTTCATCCAGACTGAACGTCAAGCGTCTAAATGTCTAGTTTCTCTCTTATATGGAGTCAGGGGCCTCTTCTGCGGTTCCCACCATCCTCTCCACTTCCCTTGCCATATCCACTTACTTTTCTGCCTCTGATCCTAGCCTAGGAGTTTCTAGAGAGCCAGGACTGTGTCTTGCTGTGCTCTGTATTCTCAGTGCTTAGCACAGTGTTATGTAGTGTTTTGCTCACCAAATATCTCTCAGATGAATGAATGAATGAATGAATGTTTAGCTAGCAAATTTAGGACTTGAGTGATGAGCTTGTTGATGGGGGGATGGGGGACCCCATGGTAGTCAGCCATGCCCAAATCCAGGTCCATATGTGGGGCTGTTTGCTCTTGACTCATTAGTTTGATACCTAGGTTAAAGCCAATACACCCTCTCTGGATGGTGGGTTCTTGAGAGTAAAACCCATTAACTGCCTTAGGTGCTGGGCTGATAATCAGATGAGTGACATAGTCTGGCAGGGGAGTGGGATTTATCACCTTCTGTAGGAGCCCAGAATAGAGAGTGGGAGAGTCTTTTTGGGTGGGTGGGGCTGGGGTCACTGGTGGTGATGGGAGTGTTGGGGGTCAATGGTGCTGTTAGAGAAGGTGAGCATGAGCTAGGCCTTGGAGGATAAATGGATGTTTCCAATGAAAATGTCAAGGAGTAGCATGAGAAAATTCAGAGGAGGAAACTGACAACTGGTGTGGGGAACGGTAATAGATTTATTTGGCTGGAGCATGCGGTAGTGGGATGGGTTAGGGCATGGCTACGGAGGAAGCTGTGAAGCACCTTCATGCTAACTGGAGGAAAGCCTCTGCTGTAGGGCCTGGGGGTTCAGATGGACACAGGGAGGCAGTGCCTCCTAGGGCTGCTGGGTTTTGTGAAAGATCATGCCTGTTTTGTCTCCTGGCCAGCCTGGGGCTTAGCAGGACTCCACTGTCTGTGTCCACTCCCTGGTTTGAGGACCTGCGTGCACAGTGACCAGGATGGCTATGGCTTACAGGATGGCTCCAACAGCAGCTCCTTCTCCCCAGGACAACCTACTGTGGCTGTTGCCACAGTAACTGTTGAGCAGGGCACACGGCAATGCACAATGCTCAGCTCTGCACCGAACTTCACTGCAGAAGAGCATGGAGGCCAGACAGTGACTGCCAGGACCTCTGGGGCACCCAGCTACCTGTCTAGAGCATCACCCGCCAGGGTTGAGCCTCCTGCCAGCTTGGAGTAGCATGAATGTGAAGCCGGGAGACCTGGGAAACTCAGGGAGTGGCAGCCCTGGAAAGATTGTGAGGACAGATTAGGAGAAACAATGTCTATACTTTTCAGAGAGTGAGTCTGAAAGGCTAGGGCCTCCTGATAGCAGGTGCACATTTACAGACCACGTAAGGGCTAGTTAGCTTTGTTCCCTCCCTGATGCCCTTTAATTTCTCCCTTTCTTCATAGATACACTTGTTAATGTAATAAATATTTATCAAGTGCCCAACATGCCCTTGGCACATGGATGCTGCCCTCCAGAAACTTATGTTTTAGAAGGACAGAAATATCAATGAATAATTCCCATGCACACACTGATGTGTGCTGCTTCCAGGAATCTTTTTTTTTTTTTTTTTTTGAAAGGGAGTTTTGCTGTTTTTGCCCAGGCTGGAGTGCAATGGTGCAATCTTGGCTCACTGCAACCTCTGCCTCCCAGGTTCAAGCGATTCTCTTGCCTCAGCCTCCTGAGTAGCTGGGATTGCAGGCACCTGCCACCATGCCTAGCTAATGTTTTGTATTTTTAGTGGACACAGGATTTCACCATGTTGGCCCAGCTGTTCTTGAACTTCTGACCTCTGTGATTCACCCGCCTCGGCCTCTCAAAGTTCTGGGATTACAGGCATGAGCCACCACTCCTGGCCATTTTAGCAATCTTTTATTGGTGCTCCAGAGCCTTGCGCCCTCCAAAAACTGTGGAGTCTGCCTCAGTGGCCTCCCTAGCATCTGACTACTGGATCAGCTAAACAGTGAGGACTCTAGCAGGAGACTGGTGGTGTGAAAAGGATAGAGGTTGGGGATTAATTCACACTAGTTCCCCACCTTTAGCAACCCCCCACCCAACACCCACTGTTTACCCCTGCTGGGTAGCCTGGGATTGGCTGCATCCTTTACTTCTCAAAGTGATCTGCCCTACAGGAATCTCCTTTCAGCTTCCAATAACCATTCCTTGCTCCCTTGGCCTAAAGGGTGTAAGGGTGCTTTACTTTTGCTAGCACTGGAATCCTGCACTCTCCCTTGAGGTTGCCCGTTCATTCACATGGGGGAAGTAGAGAAGTAATTAGAACACATCAGCACAAGCTGTCCTCACTAACAGAAGACAAACTCAGGGAAGTTCCACTTCTTCTTCAACACACTTTGTCAGTCACTACTTTATCGGGGAGATCAAGTAAGGGAAGGAAAGTGGGTTCCCCTGGCCCCAGTTTTCCTGCCCGGACCCTGATGCTGGGCATCTCCTTTGCATTTTCCATTTCACCTACCTGATGCCACCTTGCAGTGTGGCCACACACATACACACACACACGCACACACGTGCACATGCCCGCTCCTGCCAGCCGCTGGTACTCTTCCATCCTCCTGCTGGGCACAGAATCTCCTTTCCATTAATGCTAACTGGCGTTGAAGGGAAGCAGAAACTAGATTCTGTCCTCCCTTTGCTTGGTTCAAAAGGAAAAGGATGGGGTAAAAGGTAAACTCCCTAAGTCTGTGGTGCTGTGGTGCGGGGAGGAATGACTAGAGTTTGCACTCTGCGCGCCTTCCCATCCACTGCCTTCTCTGCTTACCGGCTTTTGAGTCACCAGCAAAGAATTTCCTGTCTTATTACAGACATCATTTTTCAACATTAAAAGCACAAAAGGAGAAAGGAAAAGCCTTAGCCCAGCTCATGCCCAACCAATGTGAGGAAGTACAAGCTCCTTGGGACTTTCAAGGAGTACAAGTGCCTGCTGAAAGGCAGGGTGTGGCTGGGCGTGTCTCAGGAAACAGAGGAGGGTGGTTGGTGGGCAGAAGGGGGCTGGGATTCATGGGGCAGAGAAGCAGGGGCCATGCCGTGGCACATCCTGAGGCTCACTTTGCCAGAGGGAGAAGCTAATATTGGCTGTGTTTTCAGTGGGGAGGCTTTTCTTTTGAGAATGTTGTTGCTTCCAGCCAGAGCTTTGTGAAGGCCACACCTTTGCTCTGAGCTGCCAGCCATGGCTTGTGGGATTCAGGTTCCTGTCATATGTTATGGGACTTGACAGAAAGAAGCCCTGGTTTGAGGAATAGAATAATGAAGGCTAATGCTTCCTAGAATCTTGCAGGATTGGAAGGGAGGGGTGATCCCGGGAAAGAGCATGAGCCCCAGGCTTGAGCTGGTCCTACCCTGAATTCCACAACCCAAAGGTTGAGACAGTTTCTGTCTTATCTACCCTTGAAGCCAATGTAGCCCCAACCTGAGGCCCCAAAGCCTCATAGGACCTCTGGGAGAAGTAATTGGGTAAAACTCTTGATTCATACTTATTCTTCGAAGAGTTGAACAGCTGGAATCCCTTGGTTGGATTGG
This sequence comes from Aotus nancymaae, assembly GCF_030222135.1. Taxonomy (NCBI): domain Eukaryota; kingdom Metazoa; phylum Chordata; class Mammalia; order Primates; family Aotidae; genus Aotus; species Aotus nancymaae. The sequence goes on from NW_026988413.1 coordinate 24,676,540, forward strand.
TCAAAATACATGGTCAGGACCACAGAAAAAACATTAATAAGGAGACCATTTTTTTCCAAACCAAAACTGATAGTTGAGTAGACTATTACAATATAATAATGAGTACAAAATTATCATTGTGGTGGAATATCTGGTGAGTGGGACTAATATGAATGACTGACTCACAAATCATTAATTTTCTTGTGTTAATCTCAGGCAGGGACACACTGGTTGGGTGACTTTGGGCGAGACACTTAACCATGAGGCTCCTCAGTTTCCAGGGTCTTCCCAGCTCTGTGTATTGGTGATTGTTAGAAATAATAGTTTGTTTTAAACACTTTGTTTAAAAGCCTTTTTGCCATTTTGCTAGAAGTGCTATACTATGTAGCTGTTAGAAACGTTTACAGGCACGTAGTACATTTTATGTGCTTGTATTTTAACCAAGATATGTGTGCTGAATGTGCTCACAGGCATGTCCCAGTTCACAGCCTATGCCCCTTCCCTATTTGGACTTCCCCTTTTTGCTCTCCATTGCTTTTACCTGTTTAGAAAAGTTTCAAGTTATTAACCAATCAGGTTTCAGTTTAGATTGTGAGGTCTGGCTCCAGCCAACAGAGATCAGACACAGCAGTAAGGATGACCCCAATGCATAAGAAATAAATATGTCTGCTTTCCTTTGTTCATTGTACTCTTGTGGCAAGATTACTATGGGAGTACCCTTTCTGTAGGAAGTTAAAAAAAATTGCTTTGCTGGGAGATCCTTTGTCCCAGTACTACTTTTTCTTTGTGGCACCCAGCATCTGTTTCCAACTTCTATTTCCAACAGTGATTTTGGGTGGAAGGGGAGAGAAGTCCTATGGAAGTCAGATTGAAGTGACAGTCACAGTGCAGGCAGGACAGGAATAGAGGAGGACGGGTGCTCTGAAAAGGAAACCAGGGAATGGCTGTACCCCACCTGTACCTTGAGATAGTCTCTTATGAATCTGTGCATATTCTGTGTGAGTTATTTCAGCTGAACTGAGGGGGGCTGTGACTTCTGTCCTCACTTGTGTGCAGGTTGAATGTTTTAATTAAGATCTGGGCTGCTGGTCGGTGGGAATTGATTGAAGTGGGTCTGCAGTCCCAGACAGAAGCAGAGACATGCCGCAGGAGGGAGGTGGAGAAAGAGACCCTGGGGAGCTCCAGCCTCTCTGGCTTGATGCTGGAGACAGAGCAGGGCGCAGAGAGCCCTTAATGGCCAAGCAGATTAGGAACATGGTTCCGGCTGAGGGCACAGAGCCCTGGTGAATGATAATCAAACTTGTAGCCAGTCAACCAGCTAAGCAGACAAGATCTAAATAAACATGCTGCTGTCTCCACTCAGGCTGGCCACAATCTCCATTACAGAATCAAGTTGTCTCCTCCAGCATCCTGACCTTGGACTCTCTGCTTCATCCTGGTACAATGCCTGTTTCCCAATGTTGGATTCATAAATGTCTCTCGCCCTTTGTGCTCACTCTTCTGGGCTCACTTTTGATCTGGCAAGTGAGTGCAGTCATTCTCTGATGGCTTCTGAACCATAGAGTTATCTGGCTACAGGTGGGCTGTCCAATTTTCTCAGCTTTTCTTCTTCACTCTTGCCAGTTACTCAACTCCCATAAAACATTTCAGCCTGCAGACCCTACCAATTTTTACACCCCACTGTGCTCTCCAACTTAGTTAAGACACTTCGACATTAAGTATCTCCTTTACTCAAAGATATTGTAAAGGTTGGATGGGAAGAAAATATTTATAATCTATTAGCTCAGAAGCCTGGTCTATTCTAGCACATTTCAAAATTTCTCATGCACACAAGTCACCTGGGAATTTTATGCAAAGGCAGATTCTTATTCAGTAGTTTTGGGGGTGGGGCCTGAGATTCCACAGTTCTTGCAAGTTCCCAGGTGATGATGATCTTGGTCCTTGAACCACACATTGGATTACAAGGGTCTAGACCAGTGCAATTCAGAATATACTCTGAACAAGGTGTTAGTGGTCTGTGCTGAGATGGGTACAGGCATTGAGAGTGAGCAGTTAGAAATGTATGCAGCAATTTGATATTGATGCAACATCCCAGGACGTGGTCGAAGCATTTGTATTTTTCAGCTTTAAATTTCACTCTTCTAGTAATTTGTTCTTCTAGTATTTGACTAAAGTATCCATCTACAATAGATGGGAAATTTAACAGAATGGCCCTTCAAAACAGTTTGAGAATTACTGGCCTATATGACATGTGATATGCTTTGCAGTCACTGAGATTCTCTGATGCTCTGCAGCTTGTGCACAAAAGTGTCCTGTCTTTGGAGGCAACCCTAGGGAACCTGATCTCTGCTGAGGATCTTGAACCACATCCCTGGCATATCCTCATCCCACCGTTTTCCAAGCTCAGTATTTTCTTTTCAAGGTAGCATGCTGGGTATTTCAGATGAGGGTTTAACGTACCAGGGAGATATGCCAAGAAAGGCCGACTAACAGGAGAGAGAGGCAGCTGGATAGCCTCTGAGCATGCGGCCCCGGAGGTGTGCCCCCCAAGCCTGGGCAGCCTGCTCCCTTCCTCCCTAAGCAGGATTTCACTGTAGTACCACCTGCCCCGCTTCTGAGAAAGAAAAAGCCAGGCTGCACAACAAGCCGGTAAGAAGGCTTCCTGCCTTGCATGCCCACAGGGGAGGGCTGGGTGTTAATGAACCCAAGTGCAGTCATAACAGGAATGAGACCAGCTGGAGCCTGCCAGCGTTTGACCAGTGGTCATTTGGCAGGATCCAGACTGCTGGGGGAGTGGTCAGAGACACAAACACAGCCCGGTGTTCTCCCTGCAGAGGCTGTCTTTGTTGTTCTTGGACCACTGTGGGCCAGGACTGGTGGGGATGACCCTGGGGATGCAGAGCTGGCAGGATTCCTTTCAAACTCATTCTTTTCTTCCATTTCCCACCATTGGTGCTTGGTTCATTGCTGGCCAGCTCATGGGCCTCTATCAATGGACTGATTGGTTTTATATTCCCCCGCTTCTGAGCTGGAGGTAATCCCTCAAAAATAGCAGCTCTATGAAACATCTTGCCATCTTTACTAAATGCTAATTAAGTTTAAAAATCACAGAGAAAAAGGACTGATATTGAATAACCATGTGTGGAATGATCTTACATCCTTTGGAAATTAGCCACTTCAGTGTTCAAAAATGATATGATATCAGCTACATTCAGATTTAATTGAGTGGATAGATTTTGATTTGTGCTTATGATTTATTGGATGACCCTAAGCTGCTTTATCTTTTAATTCATGCAATTTATTAGCAAGGGGCGAGGTTGGCCACAGAGAACTTGTCACTGAGAATGTGTGTGTGTGTGTGTGTGCACGCCCGCGTGCACACACATGCCATATGCACACGTGCTCGCCTTTGGTTAAAAGTGATACTTGGTGAGGTGGGGCTTTGAGTTGTTCTTTCAGGGATATAGGTGAGGGATCCTGTCCTGGTCATTTCCTTTGCTGTCTAAGACACTTGCCACCACACAGCTTGCTGAGCCAGGTGCCTGGGGTCGGGTGTTACATCCATGGCCAGGGAACAAAAGCAAAGTTGTTTGGTTGATCCAGGATTTGAACTCCCAACTGTGGCCTCGTTAGTTCTCCATAGCCATTGAGCCTCTTAATACATTTTGAATAGCTGAACTGTAGTGCATATTTACTGAAAATGGAAAGAAGAAGGAGAATAAGGGGACTTGTGGAAACATCTTGTGCACCATGGTCTGAGTCTGCTAAGGCTTCATCTTGTCTAGATGCCTGGTACCAGCCTTTGCCCTACCCTTGAGCTACAGATGGGATCCCAATCCCACAGGGCAACAGTGACTCTGGAAGTTCTGTTCTCCAGCTGTTCATCACACTGAGAAAATCTTCAGAGCTGTGTAGACTTATTTAGTCTACACATAATGGAAACAGATGAGACATCTACCTCAGTGTGACCCCAGCCATACATCGTAGCTAATATCCTGCCACCCCAAGTCCTTAGGGAAAAAAGACTTTTGAGAATGTGTCTCTCCTTAGCTTGGTTAGGCAGTTGGTCTCTTTTCTCTGCCCCAAGTATCACAGGGGAGCTCTTAGACAATGGAGTGTAGGTATATTTGACTCTTATGGTGTTATCACTTGTAAGTGTCAGTGAAACTAACTGATTCTCCCTTCGGAATATACTTATCTCTTGGACCTGGTCTGTTTCTTTCCTGATGTATGATAGGATAACCTCATGCTCATTTGTCCACTTCTGCAGCCAAGCCACCTGGCCACTGTGTGTATGTGTGTGTGTGTGTGTGTGCACATGTGCTCTCATCTGTGTTTAAGGGTGTGTGTGCATGCATGGGGCAGAGAGGATAAAGCCCACCTTACTGAAGCATCCTGTAATTAACTCAGTGCTCAGAACCATCCCAGCCTCTGCAGGAAAGAGAAAAGGAAGCCAGCAGTGCCTGCTGAGCTCATCATATGTACAAAAGCTCTGTCGGCTTCTGGTTCGGGAAGGCACCCCAAAAAGTTAACTGGTGTTGTTCAGTCTCCTTTCTTTAAGACTATGGTTACAACCAAGCATGGGCAGTGTCTATTGCATGGCCAGTATCCAGCGTGATTCCGTAATTCCCCACAAAGCTGGTGGTGAGTGGCAAAGGAAGTGAGAACACTTGGTGTCATGTGATCCCATCATTTCTACTAGCCGACTGGGAAGGAAAGTGTAGTCAAGAGTGTATTAAGACAAGGAGTAAAATTAGAAACTGGTACTAATCTGGTTACTCGAATACAAGTGAAAGTGCTACAAATTTGTTCTATGCTAAGAACCACCACACGAAACCTCACATAGTTCCTGGGAGATACACAACAGTGTAATTCGCATTAGGATATGCCACAGGCTCCTGGCCTGTGGGAGGGAATGAATTGGGAGGGCTATTGAGAACCTTCATCTGTGTGCTTGCTCTGGAAGTGAGTCCCAAAGCTGGAGACTTAGTGAGAGCGGGCATCCCCTTCGTGTCTGACTGTCCGTATTCTGGAGGCAGGGGCTTGTAACAGGCCATGTGCACCTGCATAGGGATGAGTAAATCAGGGACTTTGAAAGACTTGAAAAGCATTATAAACAATTGTTCAAAAACGAGTCCCAGGAGTGCCACATGAAACTGGCTCCGTGTGCATTGAAGCACGGCTGTTGGGAATTCTAACTGGTCCAACGCTCCTGCAAAACAATGTGTAAATATTAAAGTATAATTTAAAAAATAAAAATAAATATTTAGGAAGAAACTTGAAAATAGTCAAATCCTTTGAACTAGTGACAATTTTTATAGGAATCAATTCTAGGTTTTTTAAAGGGTAATAATCACCAAGATACACATTTCAGTATTTAGCCTATCAAAAATTGGAATTGATCTATACACTCACTTATAGGGGAATGACTGGGTAGATTTGGTATATTTATGTAGTCATTGAAAATTTAGTTTATAAAGGCCAATCTTGTAACTGATTCTTGTGTGATAACATTCAGTGAAAAAGCATGAGACGATTAGAAATCACGATACAATGAATAAAATAAAAACTAGAAAGAGAACCACCAAAATGCTAACAGTAGTTGTGCTTGGAAAATGGGACAAGGTGTGGTTTATTTATTGTTTTCTATTTACATTTTTTCTTGATTTTCTTTAATGAGCATTTATCACTTTGATATTGGAAAAAAAAAATAGAATTCCAGGGAATGCTTTAGGTAGCATTTAAATCTGAGGGTGAAGATGCTTCGAAATATCCATGTACAGCCCTGGGCTGTGCAATCAGCCAGCTAATTCATTCAGCAGTGAGGGGTTCTTTTTCCAAGTGGGTCGTATGGTTTGCTTGGTGGCTTGGCCATCTCACAAGATGTACCATGAGTGGGCTTCAGAGAGAGGGAGCATGGATTGAGGGATCAATATGAGCCTTTCCTCACTGCTGGGATAAACCTGACTGTCAACAGGAATGTATTAAGCGTTTCCTACAAAGCACCTGCTTTGAACTAAAGATGATACAGAAGAAGTACAAAGGAAAATTGTTGCCCGTAAGAACTTATATTCCTATTTTGGAATAAGACACTAAGACACAGACACACAAAAGAGTTCATGAACATAATATATAACATTTGTGTATGCATATACTTGTGTGTGTTTATATATGTGTATATAAATATACACATGCACACCCACACATATCTATGCACTCTTTCAAATATATTGGTAGCTCAGACAATATATGATAATTGTGCAATGGAAAATAAGCACTTGTACTGTGTTAGGATTGCCTTTGAATACAAAGGACAGCGTATCATTGCTGATCATTTTGATAGCCGTAACAATTATCGCAGACTGTGCCAGTGCCAATACGCTCTGTTATTAATGAGCTGATGCTGTAGCAATCTCCATTTGCAAAATGCCACATGTGGCAATTTAAAAATGTTGATCCTTTTGCTAAAATTGACTGTGCATGCTTAGGGTGAAAGGCTGGTAGAGGTTTGAGGTCTCGACCACAGGGATATCATGTGTGGTTCTCATTTGAGTCCCTCCAGGTGAGCTTGAACGGCTGTCCTCATTTTACCAAGGAAGAAACTGAGTCTAGAGTAGGCTGAATGAGAGCCTGAAGCCAGCAGCAGCAGGGGCTGTGATTCTTGTATCTACACTGCACTCCTCAGCTGGCCAAATATTATCCAAGCAGGCAAGGCAAACAACCATGAAGGGCTCATGCTGGAGCCTGGAATGTGTCTTTCTGACTCCTGCAATTGGCTGTGCTCTTGACCCTCTTCTCATTTCCCCTTCTCTGGGTTTCAGGGAAAGAAGGAGACCTCCCCAGCCTGTGTGCTTTTCCCAAGAGAACACATGCAGGTGACCTATTAGAAAGCACATCTAGTGGTCTCTACTTATACCCAGCCCAGAAAAGTCCCCTGCCTTCCTTTTCTCCCTTCTCCCTTGTATTTTATTATCTCCTGTGGCTTTTTCTTTTTCTTTTTTTTCCCACCTCCTCTCTCTCAAAGCAAGCAAACAGGAGTGTGAATAATTGATTAAGAGAAACTGGAATGACTAACAGTTCTGGTGGGAATCGTCTCTCACGTCAGGAAGCCTGCGGGGGTGCACAGATGACGACCAGACACCTCTGGCTCCTACCCTGGAGGGATTGCAGGCTGCAGCGGGGTGCCTGCCTGGCCGGTGGCACCTGGCTGTGTCTGGACCCCACTCAGGGCTCCTGGCACTCTCCATTAAAGCCTCAGCCTTGGGCGAATGGTGCAGGATCTTGGAAAGTCCTCTGTTCCAATCTGATTTGAATCACACCAGATACCAGCTCCACATTCATCCCAAATGTATGAGTGTATGTGAAGTAGAACATGGGCTGGGGTATAAATTCTTTGCCTTGTTGATATCCATGCCAGATGTTTCCAGACCGTGTTCCTCACAACTGGAATGTCACTTGAAATTTAAGTAGATGCTTTTGAATAAAAGGTTATCTGGTCAAATTTGAGAAAGGCTACATAGCCCCCTCTTGGAGATTCACGGTGCACGTAAGTATATTAAAATGCCTGAGAAGTCTAGCAGGCTGTTTGGTTGCATTTATTTTCTTCAAACTTATTTGACCATTTGACATTTTGAACCAGTTCTTTTTTATCTTGTATCTTGTAGGATACCGTCCCAAGTGTACAATATAGGAAAATATTGTTATGTGCAGCTCTGCCGCCTACCTGATATCTAGAAGGGGCAAGATCAGACTGGAGATGTGAATTTGAGTCCTGTCTCTGCCTCATGCCAGCTGTAAGACCTTGTAGGAATCTCTGAGCCTCAGTCTCCTCATCTATAACAAGGATATGTTATAAACCAACCAGCCCTCAATTTGCAAGTGCCTCTTATTGCAGGCGGCAGTTCCAAGCAGAGTGCTTGGAATCCTGGAGATGCTCTGTAATCTTGTATTGAAACTGATTATAATCCATAGTAGATAAAATTACCTTGTAGCTAAGCAGAACAGATTCAGATCTGTTTCAGAAACATGAGTCTCTGGCTCAGGAGATTTCCACAACTGTCCTTAGTAACCTGATCTTATTATCATGTTTAACCTTGGCAGTGGGAAGTCCTTCCTAGTATCTTGCCTAACTTACTGGAGTTGGAATTAATGCCATTTCCCCCTACGGCATGGTCTTGGACCCGTATAGAACTTGATAGACATAGACCCAGAATTACTGAGGCAGGTGCTCTGAGTTGGGGACCAGCAATCAGCACTTCAGCAAGTTCTTTGGGTGATAGGGTTTGGAAACTACTGCTCTAAAGCATCATTTATTTTGACTTTGCCGAGCACAATCTGAGCTCACTCTCATGAGAACCTGCTCCTGATACTTTAAATCTATAAGTCTCTTTCTTTCTGCCTCCCCATGGAGGACTGCTGTCTATTTTCTGGGTTCCTGGAATGTTGGCAAGTTTCTTTAAATCAGAATTGTGAAATTCTTTGAGACTGGCAATCGTCCATACTTAAGCAGCACCCCAGGAGATACAGGGTCACATCATATTATCTTCTCCCTCGGTGCCTTGGCCCTTGTGTCTGGGCAGGTTCTCTGGTTCCACCCATCTGATTCCACAGCCATGTCAGGGACCAGGCAGGGTGAGCCAAGAGGGCCACAGTATTGCAGTGGAGGAAAAACAGGCTCTCTGGCGAGAAGTGTTGGATAAATATGCCTCTTTGTTATCACCGCCGGGGCCTGGCGCTGCCCTCTGCACATGACCACAGTGCTGCAAATTCCACAGGCTGCTCTCTACAGGGAGTTGAGCAATGGATAACAACTGTTGGGAGGGTTATTTCTTTGGTATTTTGATTCATTAAAAAAGTTATCTGTAGTTCCCAAAGCCCCAATGGGAAGGGCTGCTTCTACTCCTGGAATCCCATATGGGGCCAGTTTCAGCATCTCGAGCAATTCTCAAGCCATAAATAAGCCAACACCGTTATAAAACGTGGTGAGCCCTGCCTTTGTTATATTAAGCCACTGTTGTATTATGAGGTGCAGGGGCGGTGAGGGGTGACGGTGGTGGCAGGTCTAAAAGCATATCTTTGACTGGTAAGGGCCAGACAAGAATTAAATAACTGGTCCCTGCTGCAAAGGCCTTGAAATCTAGAGATAGTGTGTGTACACCAAAAAGGGTAATAGTTTGGATGTTATCCTTCATTGTTTGTGAAGTTTGCAGAGTGACGATGAAGAGCTATAGCGTGAGATTCTGGAAGCCTGGGTTTTAAGATTGGCTTTGTCACTAGTGGTTTGCAACCTTGGGCAGATTATTTCTTCATTCATTCTTTTACTCTTTTCTTCAACGTGTGACTGACGTTGATGATGCTCTTGTTGCTATGCTGGTTGCTCGGAGTACATCATACATCAAAGAGTAGAAGCACAGCCCTGTTCTTAAGTAGCCCACAGTCTGAGGAGGGAGATATTTGTAAATAGATCACAATACAGAAAGTACAGGCTTCCATGGAGTTATGCAAGGTCCATGGGGATCTGTAAGATGGAGCCCCAGATGCTTTGGAGAAAAGAATGCTTCTCAGACAAGACTTTACCATGCTGCCTTCATTTCTCTCCCTCCCCCAGGGGTTTTGTAGAAGCCAGGTCATATCAGCCTAGTCCTGGTTCTCCCTTGTGTGGTCGGCTCCACAGGAGGAAGGAAATGAAATGCTGCCTAGCGTAATCATCCTTTGGATGCTAACATACCCACTCCCACAATACACACCCACTCTTGCCCACACACAATAAGCCAGCCACATTTCTGTCCTGCCTCCACTTGAACATCTCCAATCATAGGGAATTTTGTACCAAATGTTATGGCATCTGTTTTAAAAGATCTGTCTGAGCACAGTGGCTCACGCCTGTAATCCCAGCACTTTGGGAGGCTGAGGCGGGCAGATTACCTGAGGTCAGGAGTTTGAGACCAACCTGGCCAACATGGTGAAACCCTGTATCTACTAAAAATATAAAAATTAGCTGGGCAGGTGGTGTGTGCCTGTAACCCCAGCTACTTGAGAGGCTGAGGCAGGAGAATCACTTGAGCCTGGGAGGCGGAGGTTGCAGTGAGCCAAGATGGTGCCATTGCACTCCAGCCTGAGCAACAAGAGCAAGACTCCATCTCAAACAAAACAAAACAAAATTAAAAAAAGATCTAATGCCCATTTCAGATTGTATTGGCCATCATTGGTTTAAAGTAGACTAAATCTCAACTAGCAGAATCTCCTGACACCACTGAGTGGAATTTCAAATCTTAGCAGCTCAAAGAGTATCAGAGGTGGAAGGGACTTTTCCATAATCTACATCGTTCTCATTCTCTTTCTTTGAACCTTGTTTCACACAGGAGAGATCGCAGACCCAGGTGAAATGACAGGAGGAAGTTAATTATCTGCCATGGCTGCTATCCCTGAAACTTCTTGGGATGTCTTTTAGTTTTTAGGGAATAAGGAGTTCGTAAGAACACCTCATGGATGGGCAGAATCCTCAGAACTATGACCCACTAAGGGAGAGGTGACAATCTGGGACACAGCCTGCTTTAGACCTCGCTAATCGCTAGGGATTGTTGCCTATTAGAGAAGTTTGGCATCAACCAATGACTCAAGAAATAATCGCCCAGGACATCCTTGTGCCAACCATGTGCCAGGGGTGGTGAGAAGCTGGAGCTCTGAGTTAAATACTCTTACCCTTTTCTCTAAAGCACGTCTTCAGTTTTCAATGGGAAGAATAACTAGTTCCATGACTTGAGAACAATAGACCTCTGGCCCACACAGCGATGATGGCTTCTGCAGTGTGAAACACCAAGCCACCGCAGCTAGTGCTCCCTTCCAGGCACCGTCACTCTGGAGAATAACATACATGTTTCTGACGGAAACAAGATAATTGGGGAACAGCATAGATGGTTTCACCAGGAGCATGTGATGGTAGGGGTGAGAGTGGGTGATGGAACCTCTGGAGTGCTCTTCCTACCCTCTCTCCCAATATTTGTGGGAATAGTGCTGTGTCAGCAGAAGTTAGAGGCTTGCTCCTGAAAGCTCCATCCATTGCCTCTCCCATACCAGTTTCAGCTCGCGGCCTCCAGTAGAATGTGGGTGTGTGTTCTTGTTCTTTGTGCCAGGCTGTGCTTTGAGAAACAGTTCTCTCCCCTGCCATCCATCCTGGCTCTTTCCTCTCCTCAGCCCCAGGTCTCTGCATTTCAATCATCACCAGCCACATCTTCCTGCTCACAGATAGCTTCTGGAGAGCAAAGTGATTTGCAAGTAGGCAGCAGAACCTATCTACTGAGTTGGTGCTGGGGGCCACTGAGGAGAACAAGGAAATTAAATGATCTCTCCAAGCAGCAAGGTGGGGAGGGGGCTCCTGTGGACGCATGAGGGATGTCGTAGAAGGGTAGGCTGTGGCATCCTGTCTTCTGTGCTGCCCAATCAGATGTGTGAGTGCCATAGAGATAGGAGAGGATGTCACATGGTACACCTCAGTTTTCCTACCTGCACAGGGGAGGTGATCCTTCCAGCTCTCTCTCTTTTTTTCTTTTTCTTTTGGATTTGTAGAAGACTGTGTCTGCTCTGGGTTTATCAGGGAAATAGTTTCTGTACAGGCCATCCTAGGAGAGGCCATAAAAAGGAGGCAGAGGTCTTTTGGCTTGGAAAAATGATCTTTAGGATTGAAATCATTTGAAGCAATGTTTTCTAGGAAAATGAGAGAACTTGTTTATTTGGGAATCTGGGTTTTTTCCAACTGGGTCCCAGTAAACGAGACTGCTGGACTGATATTTCATAACATAAGCATCTCATATTCTCTGGCTTTTCCTAAATAGCCTTTTCAAGCAGGGTGACAGGGGGCGGGATCTAATTGTCTCACAGAGAACATCTGGGGAATCTAGTATAGGATTTCTTTTTCTGTATTCTGTGTTTTACACATTTCATGAGCTTGGGAGAGGAGTTTTTGCTGGCATTCATGTTTGATGAAGAGAGCAACGCAGGAAGATAAGTTTCGCCATAAGCAAACATTGCCATAGGAGGAATTTGGCTCCTCCTGCTGAAAGCAGAGAGAGGATTAACCCTGCCTGGCACCGAAGGTTGACCTGGGAAGACAGAGAGGATCGAGGACCAGGTGCTGGTGGGGCCCAGTCGGAGTGAGGGCCACCCCATGTCCTTTCTAGGACAGTCACAGGGACAATTTCTTTGGTTCCAAATCCAGCCCAAAGCCACTGTCAGGGCCTGCTGGATGAAATTAAAGGTGGTGGGCACTGCCTTCACTGCAGGGTGGAGAAATCAGGAGGCCTGGGGAGGCCTTCTCTCCTGCCTGAACAGTGATTGATCAGGGCTCCTGAGAAATGGTTATCGCTGAGCAAATCACTTCCTGGGAGTGGAGATTTAACAGCAGCAATTTTATTTCCTTACGGTTGCTTCTTGCTGAAAATGTCTTGCCTAACATCACTGTTTATAGTTGCTGAGTTTGAAGGGCCTTTAAAAAAATATATTGAAAGGAAGGTATTTGGAAAGCTGAGTTGAGTATAAATGAGGAGAAACAGATACTTCATCGGGATGCAGTGTCACAGGGACCCCAGCGTCTTGCTCCTCCATGGAGCAGCGGCAGAGACACAGATTTCTTCCTCCCTCCCCCGTATCCTTGGCTGCAGGTTCTTTGCCTTACGGAGCAATAAATGCTTTGCCATTAGCATGTGAACTCCAAGGACTTTCAGCAAAGTTGGTACAGCCCTGGGCCAATGCCGGGATCCCTGGTGGTGATTGATGAGACCTTTTCACATCGCCGTAGCTCTCCTCCGTCTTCAGAGTAGTAACGCTTTGAGAACCTGATCGGAATTTGATTCTCACAGCAACATTATAGGGCAGGTTCTACAGGTGGGGCTGTTCTAAATTTGCAGTTGGCGAAGGTGAGGCCCCTGAGGTGAGGGCATCGGTCTAAGGTCATGCTGACGACATTGGGACTCAAACCCTACTGTCTGCTCTTTTCTGTTCACATAAGGGACTGGCTGGACTGGAAGGAAATACTGCTCCCTGCTCTCCTTGACTCCTATTTGCCTTTTTCCTTTCTGAATTCCACATAAGCTGTTCCTCACTCTGTCCCTCTTGCTGACACTTCCCACCTGTGCTTTGTTCCACCACACGCCATGCTGTTTCCCGCTCCCCTTACGGAACACATGTTGCTCTGTCTACAGTGTCTTCCCCACCACTTCGACTGCTCTAGGAGCTCTTTCTCAGCTCATATGTCACCTCTTCCAGGAAGCCTTCTTTGATCTGTCCTTCCCTTCTTCCTCTTTCCCCTTCCACAAGCGGACAGAATCACTCCCTTTCCTGGATTGCTGCTGGGTCCTCTAGCATGTCTACATTGGCATGGATCACACTGTGCCATGGTGATTTAATCAACTGCCTTCTTTTCATACTGAGTTCTGCATGAGACCCTTTAGGGCAGGGACACGGACAGTTTGTCTTTGGGTCTCCAGTGCCACATACAGAACGTGCACATGTTATTTGCTTTTGATGAGTGGAATTGGAGCTAAGGAGCCCAGTCCATGCGGCATTATTCTTGAGCCTTTCTACCTCTTGGGGGACAACCGGGCTTTTGGATCCTAAGGAAGATGTCTGTGTGAATTTAATGATGTTGTCCCAAGTCCTTCTGAGGGCTAGGTGGTGTGGAGTTAAGGGGAAAGACCAAAATGACGTGGAAGATGCGTAAGCACAGGCCACATGGGTCTGGAAAGCCTGAGCAGCCTCGGCCCGACCAGGTTTCTTTCCTACTCTGCCCCTGACCAAGCCTCTACTAGGACTCAAAATCCCAGCTAGTCTGTCTTGGAGTAAGGCACATAGATGAAATGGGTATCTCAGCCTCAGAGGCCTTGCTAACGTGAGCTTGGGATATCCAGGATAAGAATGGGGAGGGTGGGGAGAGCCTTGCCTTTTTTGGTCTTCTCTGACACCTTAAAAGGACAGAGAGCTTGTCCCACAGCAGACAGGGTGGCTAGTTGTAGCTGACTCTGGGTGGCTTACCTTCTCACATACATTTTCCCTGAAGAAAGCTGGAATGTTTCTCTGGCTTTAAGAGTGAGTCTGTTTGAGTTGATAATGAAATTGCTAGATAAAAGTTACATGCTCTCTGTTGGTGCAAGTGCCTCACACTGATTAGTTTTGCTAGTCATGGCTTTTCTGTTTGTCTTTGGGGCAAAGCTGGCAAAACGGGAGTTTGGTAGAGCTAGGAACTGTGGTTAGGACTCGAGGGTTGAACAAGTGCTGACTTTGGCAATCATGGAAGAAGAACCCAGAGTGTGTTCCTCTCTGCCGACATCTGATGGATGCATTCTGATACCTACCAGTAGCTTCTAATTATGAGCTGCTCACCCTCACCTTCCCTCCAGCCTTTGCTGGTGTAGGCCTGGCATCTCCCAACAGCTAGCCTTTGACACCCTCCTTGTTTTATGAAGGAGCCTGTCGTGTGGTATTAAGGCGAGGTGGATCAGCCCCTCAGAACTGAGAGCCAGACCCTGGATAGAATTGCATGTGACAGGAGAGATGAATGTATCAACATCAGCGGCTCCTAATGAACACAATCTCCTGGTGCTAATGGGAACCTTAAGGAGTTAGGCATGGATGAAGGCCATGGAGGCTTTCAAATGCAGATGTCCCTAATGAATCACATGTTGCAACTCATCACTTACTCCTTCGGTCCACTTTTAATAAGGACCAGAATGAGCTTCTCTGTCCAAATGGGAATGAATGAGAGCCAAGCTACCATCTTCACTTGGCCCAGGTCAGCTTCAAATGGCTCGTGATTACTTTCTGATGTGCAGCAACTTGTGTGTTGCGGGACTGGCAGCTCTGCAATCAATCCCAGCTGCTGGACTGGAGGGTGGGCAGCCCCCGACCACCTGAGCCTCAGGTTGGAATCCTCTCTTATATCCCTATTAAATACGAGGCCCTACCACATGGGAGAGTTTAAAGGGAAAATGAGATTTTATTAAAGCCAGGAGACCTCCCTGATAGAACAGAAAACCTAATAAGGGTGGTAAGGTTTCTTATCTCCGATGAAAGTTTCCCATTTTCCCAGATTTTTCTCTTTGATTGTCATTGTATTGCTCCTCCTCCACTCCTCCATTTCCATGGGTGCCTCATTATTTAAAGCCACTGCTAAAAAGCCGAAAATTAGCTAGTAGCCAAACCATCCAAGGACTGTTTCCCCCGCAGTGAAGGCCCAGGGGTTTAGAGTGTATGTGTTTTAAAGTTTGAATCCAGTGACTTCAGTAGGTTTCCCAGCTTTAGAGCATTGACAGTATCTGGATTTCCAGTGGAAAATAAGACAAGCCAGAAAAATGTGTGCATCTGTAGCCCTTGGTCTAGGAGGAGCTGATGGCCAGGCACACAAACTCTAACCTTCCTACTCTACTGGTTTTACCAACCATGCACATCCAGAACTGTGGAGGCCTGGTTCCAATCATAGAATCCTAGGGCATGAGGCACTAGGGCCTGGAAGCCTCTCCCTTTCCTTCCCTTCCTCTTCACTTTTCCAGACTTTGGAAAGAACACTGCAAGACTGGGTCCTCTGGAGAAAGCTGTACTGGTGTCCCTGGTTGCTGGGGCTAAAGATGAACTGGGCAATGAAGTTCAGCTAGAGACTCATGGGCAGCCAACACTTGTCTTGCCTGCTCTACTGGTTTTCTCATTACTTCTACTGCCTGACCACATGATGCCCTGGCCATTCTCAAAGCTCAGAATTAGTACCCGTGCAAAATGGGGATAATGGTATTTACCAATCACATAGTATGTTGAAGATGAAGAGTAATAGATGCTAAGCCCTTAGAAAAGTGTCTGGCACATAGTAAGCACTCAGTAAATGTTTGGCATTATATAGTTGGCATTGCATTAAATTATTTTATGGTTTTGTTAATAAATGCTGGAGAAATGCCAATTTCCAAGGCACTTCCCTGCTCTCTATGCCAGCCCTCTGTGGAAGCCACAAAGATTATCTTCTTTAAGCCCCTGAACATTCCCTATTTATAGGTGAGAAAGTTGAGGCTTCCAGATGTTGCACAAAATTATGCTGTTGGTGAGTGACAGAGCCAGAATTTCTTTTACTGATATTTATGCAATGCCTGTTTCATGTCAGACACTACTAGGTGCTGGAGATTTGAACCTTTGTGGGCTTGATTCTAAAGGGCTTCATCTCTCTAATGCATCATGCTGGTTTCCAGTAGGTGACGTATGGGAGGGGGTGAGCAACATCTGACCTGGGAGGTATTGAAGATCGAGAGGACATGTTGCTTGGTTTAGGAGCTCCCACTCCTGCCTGGAGGCTGTGGTGCAGTAGCTAAGCTGATGCCACTGGGAGGAAGGATCTGCATGGGTCCTCCTGACCTCCTGCAAAGGACTGTCACCCACAAGTCCTAAGGGAACAGGAGGGACGCCTTCAATGAAGAAGAAACTGCTTGAGTAAACAGAGTCCAGACCATGCCACATGTGTGATCCGTGTGGTGACACTGAACACTATACAGTTTATTTGGGGAAAATTTAAACATCAAAACAGCAGAGCAACTCAAGGTTATCATCTCTAACTTGGTTTTAGCCATTTGTTTCTGCTTCTTTTGGACTGGAAAATTGAAGCTCATTGCTGGAAGGGAGGATGCCTTTGCTCAATACCTCATCCTGAAGCCTGAATGTAGTGTCACATGACATGTCACATGACACATATCTTTTTCAAAGCATTCCCATGTGCCTGACCACCTTAATACAGCTGGCGGGAGTGTGTGTGATGCATTGATTGATAGGAGATAAGCCAGGCTGGGACAAAAATAATGCAGGTATCAATCTTGAGGCGATGGCCAACAATCATTAATCAGAGTAGTGACACAGGTAATCAAAAGATCTCGTCTTTGGCTTTGGATGCCTGATTGCAGTTTTTCACATCAGGTTTACCATCCCAATCAAGTTTTCCCAGAGTTATTTCTCAGTGTGTTTTCATGGATTAAAGCACTCTTCAGTGGCTGGGTGTGGCCCAGACTGAGTGTGTGTGTTTGTGTGTGTGTGTGTTTGTGTCAGGAGGCAGGGGAAGAACAGAGAGGACCCAGCCATGGGCTGCGATAAAGGAGTTACTGTCCCTGATGCCTTCTCCCTAATTCACCCCTTTCAAGGACTTCCGTGAAAATCTCTGGCCACTGTCTCCATCCCCACCCGAATCTAAGGCTCCCTCCCGAGTGGCTGCCTCCCTTCCAGAGTTACTGCGACTTTGGTTTTAGCCACCAGGCCCCTCGGTGCCCCAGTTTTATGAACTCCTAGGGGGAGGATTAATTTTCTATCCCAAGGCTTTATTCAGGGAACTGTGTCCAGAAATACGCTCCTGCATCTAAAAGATACTGACGTCATTGGCAAGAAACTCTCAGAAGTGATTTGAGATACAGGAATAGCTGTAAGACCCCGAAAGTTGGAGAAGAAGTAGCTAAAGATGGTGGGCCACTTCCTTTGAGGGTCTTAGGCCATCTCATAGGGTCTCCTGGCACAGCTCCTTCCTTGCCCACCCAAATGGCCCAGTCTTAACTTATCGTATTCTTTCCTGCCCTCACCTCTGTGCCTTCTGTATACATAACACGGAGGCAAAGGACTTGAAACCTGGTTCATGATTTCCACCTTTGCACATGTTCTCCCCACCCCCATTTCCCTCTCCACTGCAACCTGTCTCCCCAGCCCAACCACAGGGCATGCGCATCTGCAAGGCCAGTCCTAACCTGGAAGCATGCCTTCCTTCTCTGGGATCTCCTTTCCACTCTTTTTTTTTTTTGAGATGGTGCCTTGCTTTTGTTGCCCGAGCTGGAGTGCAGTGGCATGATCTCTGCTCGCTGCAACCTCTGCCTCCCAGGTTCAAGCAGTTCTCTAGCCTCAGCCTTCCAAGTAGCTGGAATTACAGGCACCTGCCACCATGCCTGGCTAATTTTTATATTTTTCGTAGAGACAGGGTTTCACCATGTTGACCAGGTTGGTCTTGAACTCCTGACCTTAGGTGATCCACCCACCTTGGCCTCCCAAAGTGCTGGGATTACAGACATGAGCCACCACGCCCAGCCTCCTTTCCACTCTTCTTGTGCCCTCCATACTTCTGCCTCTGCCCACCAGTGTGGCCGTCCACATGTGGCTGACACTAACTCAGGTGCTCGTGCCAACCAGGCACCTGCTCTCCCTGCCTGCCATAGGCATAAATACATCCTCACTGGGACCTTTGGGGCAAAAGTGAGCGTAGACTCCTGGGATGTGGTATTCCCACGAAGGAACACAGTTTTGTCTGAAGGCAGAGGATGATGGCTTAGCTCAGTCACACCCATCAATATCCAGGGGCTGGAGCATGGTGGGGAAAGGAGTGATTAGAAGGAGTCAACAGAATGCAAGAAAAGAATCTGCTCATTGCTTCTCTGCATGAGTTTGTTATACATAGACATTTATTGGTGATATGATTAGAATGGAAATAGGTGAAACACATGCAGACACACACACACACACACACACACACACAGAGAGAGAGAGAGAGAGAGAGAGAGAGGCAGACACACAGAGTCCAGGAGAGCTGGCACTGCTAAATACAGGCAAAGCAAGGCTAGTTTTATTAACCAAATACTGATAATGGATATATTTATGTATGTATCCAAATACAAATGGATAATTTTATAAGAGTTATTTGCCAGCATTAAGAATTCTAAATAAGGCCAGGAGAACATCACCGAAGGCTGTGGGCTAGACATCCTCCAGCACTTGAGAAGCTGCATCCAAGTCAAAAAACCAGGGCGCCTCTGGCTTGCAACACCTATGGGCTTCCCAGTAATCCCGTCCCCAGCTGGCTGCCTCTACTTCTCTCGCGTCTCATGCCAGCACGGCATCTGTGATAACACAGCGATGGGCAGCCTCTCTGCATCCACCCACCAGAACAGCACTTCGGGAGGAATGCACGTGGATTGTCTACGCTCAGAGCTAAGACTGGGAAGAAAGGACACCCAAGTTGACTCTTGCCTCTTCCACACTAAATGTTGGAGTCCTCCTTGCAAGGGAGCTCAAGCTTGCTGTTCGGGGGCCGGCCACGCTGCATACCATCTTTTTATACCTACTTCTCAGGGATCTGCAATGGACAGATTAGGAATCAAAATCACTCCTCTATAGGGTGTCTATAAAAATTCCCTTTCTTTGATGAGCTCTTTGTTCAAAGTGATGGTTTCAGGGCAGACATGAAGTGCCTGCTTTTCGGTGAAGGCCACTAAGGGATGTTCTCTGTCAACACAGATGGCTGCTGCACTCTCTTTTTGGTGTATGTTACACCCACTGGGGGCTCCTCCATTCCTTCCACGCAGCCCTCTGGCTTCTTCCATTAGCCGGGCCAGTGCAGGCATTAGTGTGCCCTCCTTGGAAGGCTCCTTGGTCTAGAAGTGGAGAAACAGGGGCCATCGACTGGCACTCCCTCTTTTCTTTCCAGGCTGGGGGACTTCTCTGCTCACCTCCTTTCCGGGAAGCCATACCCTGTCAGTTTTGCTGAGAAGGTGAAAAAATGCTTATGATATCAGCAAGGGGTCTGGTGATGTGCCTTAGCAGGTTTCTGGTGCCTGGGTGGCTCTGGGGGCCTGAGAATCAAAGGAGGGGCTTAGGCCACTCAGCTTAGTCCTGTCTCTGCTGCTGATTTTGCCCGAGGGGAAGAGAAAGTTGAAAGGAGCTGTCTTGGTCAAATGGCAGAGGTGTTAGGGCTTCTCTCATCTCCTGTGAAAGGGCTGGGAGAGGCTCTGGGCTCTGAGCAGCCAGATGCATCAGGCCAGGCAGATCCAAGCAGGAAAGCTCAAATGCAGAGGTGTGAGGGAGGATGGAGAAATGGCATCCTCTGAATTAGGGAAGGGGGATGGAAAGAGGACCACAGAGGATGTCCCTTCAGGGGGTGCTGACAGCAGCAAACATTTTCAGAGAGCTATGTGAGGCAAATGCAGACACCCTCTGCAGTTGCGATGTGGGTTCCCAAGGTCATCACCTGAAATCCAGTGTCGCCACGAGGCTAGTGGCTGGTGACTGCAAATTTCATGCTGGCAACCGTGTGCTTTGGGAGGGCTGGGCTGCCTGCCTTCAGGGCGGGGCCCTGCTCCTCAGCAGACATCTGCTTGTCAGTTCTCCTCAGCCCCAGCCTGGTCTGCAACTGTTGACTGGGACGGGCATGGTGCCCAGAGCAGGTGTCTTTGAGCCAGGCAGGACGGGCCACACCTGTGCAACCATCAGGTGCTGTGAGCAGCAGTGCAGGCAGCTGAAGGCCCCGCCCTGGATGCTCCAGGTGTCAGCCTGGGCAGACATAGGGTGACAGGAGAGATCAGAGCCCACCTCCTCCTGTGGCCCCCAGGTCAGTGGGGGTTCCTGCCAGCTGGGCTTGGGCTCAGACAGCTGCTCCTCTGGATGTGTGGCAGGCCCAGGAGCCGCTGGCAGGAAGAAGAGCAACAGGGAGCTAGGGCTTGTGCGGGTGCAGCCGCATCCCTCTCCACCCGCTCTCCCTCCACACCCGCTCTCCCTCCACACCCGCTCTCCCTTCCCACCCACTCTCCCTTCCCACCCGCTCTTCCTTCCCGTGTCTCCTTGTTGCTTTTCTTTTCTGTCACACCTTAGTAGTTGATCAAATAGTTAACTTAAGGGAAAAACACTAACCAAAATAGGATACTCAAATAAGCTGCTGTTCCACTCTCTCTACATGCCCTTGGTTTTCTCTTCTTATAGAGGCGGACACTGCTCCTACTTTGATCATGCTCAGCATTGACACTGGCCCCAATCAACACCCTGCTGTCCAGCCCATTTCCAAGACATCCTCCTCTCTTGCCGACTGCTCCCATGGTGTGTGGGTGTTTTCTATGTCATCACAGAAAGCTCCTTGCTACACCCCCTGTGATCCCTCCCCTCTGTCAGGCCTGGAGCATTAAGAGAAAAGTGTCACAGTAGGAAGAGAGAGGGCTTTGACGAGCAGAATTGCAGTTCTACCGCTGACACCTGGGGGAAACTGGACCAGCTATTTGGCCTTCCTGGTCCTCGGCTCTCTTATCTAATAAGTACCTGCGCTGCAGGTCTGTTGTGAGGGCTCAACTCAAGTCAGTTAAGTTAAAGCGCCGGGTTCCTGGTGGCTGTTCCATCCCTGCAGGTGTCCTTTGCCTGCTTTGTCCTTCTCATTCTCTGTTGGTCTTCATAGATGTTCCCCAGAGACACGCTGCTCCAGCCTGTGGTCATCTGTATCGGCCAGATGTGTCCTTCCTCTTGACCGTGTCATCTCTAATGTCCCCTGCATGAGAGGGGAACTTATTATTGGTTTTCTTCTGTACTCATGATTCTTCCTGGTTTCTCTGTCTTCTTTTGTGTTGCCTTCATCCCCCTCTTCCCACACTACCCCATACCTGCAGGCTCCACCCCTCACCTCCATCCTTCATCCTTTTTCCCCAAGACCTCCACCCACCTTTCTCTTTCAGACTCCAAGGCAGTTCCTTCTGCATCTCCCTCCTTCCCTGCCACCTCACCCCCATGTGTGTATCCTTTTTGAGGGTTATACACCGCCCACTTGCTATCACACCTGAAGAATTCAGTGTGGCAATCCTTTGGAATTACCTCTTTGATCATAGTCCATGGAAGAGCTGCTAGAACACCATCCTTAGCAGCCTCTGGATCTAGGCACGGGAGTCTGTGTGGCCACCACAGCCCAGCCCAGCCCAGGGCTACTCACCTGTGCATTTTCACTTCTATTTCTTGAACATAGCCAATGTAGTTAATGATTTGCAACTTTCAGTCGCTCTATATCCACATGTAGAGCCCATGTTTAGCAAGGGTTCATTTCCAGGTAATCTTAGATATCTCTTTTATAGCTTATTTGAAACTCTCACTGGCCAGGCACAGTGGCTCATGCCTGTAATCCAAGCACTTTGGGAGACCGAGGCTGGAGAATCACTTGAGCCACAGGAGTTTGAGACCAGCTTGGATGACGTAGCAAGAGCCCACCTCTACAAAAATAACAACAACAACAAAAATTAGCTGGGCATGGTGGTGAGTGCCTGTGGTTCCAGCTACTCAGGAGGCTGAGGTGGGAGGATCACTTGATCCCAGGAGTTTGAAGCTGCAATGAGCTGTGATCACACCACTGTACTCCAGCCTGGATGACAGAGCAAGACTCTGACTCAAAAAAGTTTTTTAAAATAAATAAATAAAGCTCTTATCATCATATTCCAACAGCAGATGTCAATGATTCTTCCCACTAATTTTTCCAAGGTGAATTATAAATGGCCCTTTGCTGGAATTTCCTTTCTGCATCAGTCATTCTTCTTCCCAGATAGTTACTTTTGATTTCCTGAAAAGCCCCTACCTTTGAGATTGCCGAAAGGAAGAAATACTTCTTATTTTACTCTTTTTTTAATGTTAGGAAAATCAAGACTCAGAAAGCACAGGGTCTATTATCCTAAAAGACAAACCCTCTTGGTCCTGGAGGTGAGAAAAGAACTGAGACTCTCACCTCCAGTCCCTGCACAATGTTTTCTGGGGCTCTGAATGTACTGCATGTGTTTCAGGAGGTAACTTGCCATCAACCCCAGCTTCATGATTGGATTACAGATTTCTTCTAATTTCTCTCAATATGGAGCTCCCTATAGCCAGACAGTCCTATTGAGACAGGTTCACAGCTTCTAACTCATCTCACGGTTTCTCTGGAGGGGTCCCCAAGCTCCTGGAAAGATAGGAAAGCACCCTGGGGATTGAGAAGGTGAAGGAGGCCCGTCCCCCGTGGTTAGCGATGTGAAAGCAGAGGAGGCAGGCCACCCGGATTTCCTCTTCACAGTGTGCTTTGCTAGCTCACTTTTTAACGTTTCTCAAAGGAATTGAGTTTCAATAATTTCCTCAGGGATCTGGGTTTCTATATCTAAGAGCACTTGGCAGAGGAAAGATTTATTTGCTGATGCCTGACTTCCCTCTCTGAACCACAGAAGAGGTTCTGTGCCCTGGGTATCGGGAACCCTGGATTTGCTCTTAGCTTCTCCCCTCTGCCTCATGTAAAATTGCCTTCCTTTTCTTTTCCGGTTTTCCTATCCATCAGCCACAGTTCTGGAATCATGGATCCACTGAACCACGAATCATTCCAGAAATGAAACTGTGCAAGTTTTATTTTAAAGATGAGAAAACCGAGCCCCCAAAGCAGGGGTGGGGGGAGTGGGGTCTTGCTGATGACAGAGGTGAGCTTAGAATCCAGTTTTCTAACTTTCAATCTAACTCCACTCACCATCACACTCTTGCCCCAAGCGCACGCGCACACGTGCACATACACACACACACACACATACACACACACACACACACAGATGGGCCATGGGAAAGACCAGGGGATCAGGGCTTGGAAACCCTGGAGGGACACCTTCCCCAGTGTACTCAAAGGACCATTATTCACTAGTGCTTTTTGTTGACTCACTGCTGAGCTCTCTCAGCTTATTGATGGAGCAGTTAAATGAACCAGCCATAGACTTCAATGAGATAAGCGTTTAAGTTTGTTTCTTAAACCTTCAAATTTGGTGAGAAGCCATTGCTATCCTAGAATTGCCCAAATCCAGCTGTTGGGAGCACTGGCAGGAAGGGCATTTATGAGGATGGAGGCCCATCAGGGAGGGTTTGGTGCAGACTTCCCCAGGGAGGGAGGACATCTCTGTTGGCATGGACAGTAACCCTGAGAGCTCACACTGTGCTTTTGGGTGCCAGGCTCCTGATATCATTGACTGAGAGATAAGGCAGGCATTCTTGATTTCTCCAGTTAACAGATGAAGAACATGAGGATTAAGTGACATAGTAATTGTAATAATTTTCCTAAATTCACACACTAGAAGTATCAGCCCTGCGAGTCAAACTGGGTTTTTCCCATTCCAGAACCCACTTAGCTTAACCACAGGACTAAACTGTGAACATAGTGAGAAAAAGGAACCATCATTCTCCACATCCCCTGAGCAAGACCACGGAATGGGTATTTTTGGTGATAAGGAAAACCCCTGATAGTTTTGGATGGTTTCACTAATGTTCAGTCCAGGCAGAAAGGGGGCTAAATGACCCTCCATGGGCCCTTTGGAGTCCAGGGATGTCTCAATGACTTTATGGAGAAAGGAAGAGCCTGTCAAGCTGGCTGCCACTCTCAGATGTCAACAGTGCCCTGGGCTGGGCCGTATCCAGGCAGCGCAGCCTCTGAACGTCCGTGAGCTGGCATGAAACCACTGTCCCAGCACAGAAAGGACAAGAGCTCTAAGCTCTGTGCTCTGGCAGGCTAGCTCTGATCTCGCCAGCTGCCAAGGCTTTGGGGAACAAAGAAAGGCAATGAGTTTCTTTCTTGTTAGCCCATTATTTGAAAGCTGAGTTTCTATCCAAATATCCTGTCGTTTGCTCCATGTGACAAAGTCTGGACACCAGTATGTCATAACCAAAATGTGAATGGCTTCTTCCCACCATGTCTGCCCATCCCTCCCATTATTTCCTCCCCATGCCCAGCCCCGCCTTTCCCACAAAGGGGTCTGCATTCCAGAGGGCAGCATCTGAGCCATCCCTCTGCCCAGGGAAACATTGCTGCCGATGACTGAGAATGTTCTTCTCCACTAGAGCACTGGTCCTGGCCCAAGGACCACACCAGGCAAGTGGCAAAGGGGACAGTTTCAAGCAATTGCTCCTCTACCCTGGTCCTATGCTAAGCAAGACAGCCTTCCAGCTGCAGCCCGGGCAATAGGAGAGGAGGGCAATTTGCCACATGAGTTGAGTTTCTTCAACCTTTATCTCTTTGTGACCCTTCAACTTCTCTATAAATTTTTTCAAACAGGCATTACTAATTGAAATGTAAAAACAGATGGTGGCGGATGATAGTTCCTCAAAAAATTAAACATAGAATTACTATATGATCCAGCAGTTACACTTCTGGGTAATGCCCAAAAGAATTGAAAGCAGGAGCTCAAACAGATGTACAACCATATTCATAGTAGAATTACTCACAAAAGCCAAAAGATAGAAGCAATCCAAATGTCCATCAACAGATGAATGGATAAACAAATGTGGTCTATCCATACAATGGAATATTATTCAGCCTTAAAAAAAGGAAAATGCTGTTATGTGCTACAACATGGATGAAACTTGAAGGCATATGCTAAATGAAGTAAGCCAGATGCAAATACCATGTGATTCCACTCATATGAGGTTCCTAGAGTTGTCAAACTCCTAGCGATAGGAAGTATAATGATGGTAGCCAGAGGCTGGGGGAGGCGGAGAATGGATAGTTGTTGTTTAAAGGGTTCAGAATTGCAGTTTGGGAAGATAAAATAGTTCTGGGGGCTGGTGCAGTGGCTCATGCCTGTAATCCCAACACTTTGGGAGGCTGAGATGGGTGAATCACTTCAGGTCAGCAGTTCAAGACCAGCCTGGCCAACATGGTGAAACCCTGTCTCTACTAAAAATACAAAAATTAGCCAGGCGTGATGGTGCATGCCTGTGGTCCTAGCTACTCGGGAGGCTGAGGTAGGAGAATCTCTTGAACCTGGAAGGTGGAGGTTGCAGTGAGTGAGACTGTACCACTGCACTCCAGCCTGGACAACAGAGTGAGACTCTGTCTTAAAAAATAAATAAATAAATGAATGAATAAATAAGTAAGTAAAGTTCTGAAGATAGGTGGTGGTAATAGTTACACAGCAGTGTGAATGTACTTAATGACACTGAACTCTGCACTTAAAAATAGCCAAAATGGTAAATTTTATGTTATGTATATTTCACTACAAAAAAAAGAGGTGGCATGCGTGCATGTTTCACAGATTGCAAACTTCATATACATACATGAATTTTCCCGTTATTATTCCTAATGATAGGGCACCTGTGACTCAGAAAAGCTCCATGTCTTTCCCAAAGTCATGGATTATAGTCTTTTTACTTCAAGTCAAGTGTTCTCTTAAGTGTACCAGGTTGGCATACACATAGCATGTGATACCAGGGCTTTCTTCTAACCCTTATGGCAGACATCAGTTAATGGGTCCCTATACTTCCTAAGTGAAAACTCAACCCCATAGTAATTCTTAACCCAGCAGTATAGGAAGTCACTGTCAGTCAGTCAGAGTTAGCATGAAAGCTTCAGCTCACTCCCATCTCTGCACTTCTAGCATTTGCATCAGTTTCCTAGTCTGGGTGCCCCTGATTTATCACTATTTTGTGTGAAGTTTTGAAGATGAATGAGATTGGTGTAGTGCTCCTCTTTGGAGAGCAAGGGGGCTAGTGATACCAATTCCCAACCCAGAAATGAGTGCTTGTGGTCTTGTCTCATTTGAATATTGCTATCTCAAGCCACCTCTTTGAGCTTGTACAAGCCCTACCTCATCAGTGGTATCCCTCCCTGCAGGTGGCTCTACAGCAAACCCATTGAAGATGGAATTATGAACTGGAGGCGCTCCATCTTGCTCTTCCCATCTTGGCCTTACTTGACCATGTATCAAGGCCTCTGAATGGTCTTGTGACTTAAGTGGGCCCAGGGGAGGGGAGAGAACCTATGACTGAGAAACTCTGGTGGCTGTAGTGGCCTTGGAAACCCCCTCTTGTTACATGCTGCAGGTTTTCACTTGTGGATTGCCTGGGCTTAATAGATATTCATACCTCGCTTTGGATCTGGGTGAGTTATTGATACAAGTGAAGGAAAGAAAGGCAACAAGATTGGCAACAATTTCTCTTCTTTTCCTTTTTAAAATGTTCTTTTCTTTGAAAGATCAAAGGAGGGCCAAATAGAACTTTTTTTCACACATGTGTGCTTGCACGTGCGCGCACACACACACACACACACACACACACACACAGCCATACCCCCATCATAATAGAACACAGGAGGAAAAATTCCAGCAAACAAAATTGTTCTCAGACATCTTTTTATTTTTCCTTTCAGGGGCTTTGATTTAGTCCCCTGGCTTTAATCAAAGTGTTGAAGGAGGCACAGAAGTGATTCTGTTAAACAAATTTCTGGCCTCACTCACTCTTTCTGCTCTAACCCTTCCTCCTTCCGCCCCACTTTCCACATTTTTTATTTTTCTTTTATTAATGTGGGCTGGAAAAAATACTCTCTTAGCAAAATAGAAAGTGAGGACTGGGGAGAAATCTTATTTTCTGAGCTAATAACTGGTTGCAGCCCAGCCTCTCTGCAGCTGACAGACCATTCTCCAAACTTGATTGTCTCTTTCCTCCTTCCCTGTTTACTAAATTCATTCATCACTCTGGGCACAATAAATAAAAGGCCCAATAAGCAAATCAATCAATGCATCATGTTCTATAGCTCACGAGGTACCTACAGTGCAACACACGTGGGCTCTGTTCTCCAAGCAGGGAGTGGGCACACAAGGCATCATGGGCCTACAGGGGCCTTTGAAGAGGCTGGCTTCTGCCACTGGGCTGACACAATGGATAGCCCTCGTGGTTGTCATCTGCCAACCAGGGACACTTCTCTCTCTCCTAGCTCTTCCTAGTTTTCCCTGGAAGGTACCCCATGAGTTCGCATCTGGAGCAGAGCAGCAACCCACCCCCTAGGGCTCATTACAGCTGAGTCCTTGGGGAAGGGGATGGCATGGAGGATCCAACATTGGATCCTTAACATCCAGTGTTAAGGCCAGTATCTTCAAACAGACTGTCAGGCAGCTGGAAGTAATACAATCAATTTTACTCATCTCTTTGCTTCATTTACCATGCATTCTGCAAACATTTAGTGAGCTCCTATGCCGGGTTAAGAACAGGGCCACCATCAGGGATAAAATGTGCATTCAGCAGAGGTGGCCCCCATCTTCAAGTGGGATGCACTCAGTAGACTTGAGGCGGGAGAAGAATAAGACAGAGGCTCTCCAGGGTGCTGTGCAGGACTGTGCGTGCTAAAGCCAGCCCAATGCAGAGGGCAGTACCCACTGTCTCCTTCTACAAGCAGGCAGGCCTCTGTGCCATCTTCTGAGCCCCAAGATGGACAGAGGCACTGGCCACTCTGCAATAACTCTATGGAGGGTTTGGGGCCTCTTCTTCCAAATAGGTCCATTTTTTCTTTTTGTTGTTGAGAGAAACATCATTCAGCTCAGAGATCACTACAAGACCTGTCATGAGGATCCAATATTCTTGCTAAGGAAAGGATAGAATTGGACCCTTGTTTTTTGGTAACCTCATACTCCTGAAGAGAAACTGAGAACTGTATTTTTAATGAGTTCCACCTTTGCTCTGATCCTCATAATCTCCTGTCTGGGTGTCATAGGATAGGCAGGGATGATGCCTGGAACCTGGCGGGGATGAGTAATTGACAGCGAATATTCTCCTAAACTGTCTTGGGGTTCATTAGGAAGGCCTGAGGGACAATGAGAGCTCTCATGGCAGCTACATGTGGATGAGGGACAGGCCTGCCTGGAGGTCCTGACTTCGTGGTCCCTCCCACCCTCTGAGACTGTGTTTCTTAGTGACCACCTGGCAGAAAGGTAAGCTTAGGGAGAAAAAGTGCCCATACCTCCAAGGTACATAGCAATGGTCCTGGGAGCTGTGTAATCTGGTAGGGTAAGGAAAGGGATGTTGTGTCTTTAACATCGGGTCCCTAAAGGGAGTATATTTGTTAAACATTATAATTACCCTTCAGCCGCTGAACTCCATGGCAAATGAGAACTCAATAGCAATTGAGAGCTATATAGCAATTGAAACCACACTGAGGCCCATTACTGTTTCTCAAATGATGCTTTCATTTAGATAAGACAGGCAATTATGCATCTTGATTAGGTCACTGCTTCCAAGGGGATAAGGTATTTTTCAGGATTGCCCCCCTCCCTGTAAATAATGCCCTAGAACTGCATCCAGCGTCTCAATTTTTTTTTCTCTTTTCTCTATAGATACAGATAATGAAATAAAAACTTAGATACAAAGACATAGATATACACACGCAGACACATGCAGGCAAAGCTCTGTTTTTATCTCTCTTGTCGTAACATTTAGGAACACTGAGATGTATGAGTCTTTGTGGCCAGGGTGGGAGAGATCAGAAATAACAATCTAAGGCCTTAGGTATATATCTTTATTTTATAAAATATGTTTACAGGTATTATTTCTTTTGATTACTGCCATAGTCAAATGAAGCGAATAGAACAGGTATTAGGAGCCTTGATGGCTGGGCACAGTGGCTCATGCCTGTAATCCCAGCACTTTGGGAGGCTGAGGCAGACGGATCACTTGAGGTCAGGAGTTCAAGACTTGCCTGGCCAATATGGTGAAACTCCGTATCTAAAAATACAAAAATCGGGCTTGGTGGTGTACACCTGTGTTTCCAGTTCCTCGGGCGGCTGAGGCAGGAGAATCGCTTGACTCGGGAGGCAGAGGTTGTGGTGAGCCAAGATTGTGCCACTGTACCGTAGCCTGTGTGACAAAGCAAGACTCTGTTTAAGAAAAAAAAGCAGTCTTGACTTTTTTCCTTTTGAAATAGGAGGGAGCTGGACATAAAAAGCAAAACAAAACTCTCAGGTGCCTTCCAGGTCTATCTTTGAGTCTCTTTGTATTACCTGTGTATAGGTGAGAAGCTGAGTCAGGAACAGGAAGGTTGAATGGCTTTCTCAGGGCCACTTCACTTGTCAAGCCATTTGTCTGGGTCTAGAGCACAAGTGATCTGACTCTAGTGCTTTTTCCTCCATATGATGCTAAGTCCTTCAGTGGATTATCCTTGCATTCATGATAAAATCAAGTACCCCTTATATAGCCTGCAAGATCCTGACTTTTCCAGGCCTTGCCTTGTCTGGCCCTGCCTGTCTTCAGCCTTCAAGTTTCCATCACCCTACTCTGTCCTGAGCAAGCCCACCCTAGCCCTACCTATGAGATTGTGCCCAGTGATACTTGCTCATAACTGCATTCATCTTCTTCACAGAACTTGACACAGATGTAATTAAGGACTCACTTGTAGAAGTTGTTTTAAAAGGCTTGTTTTTAATCCCTTTTTTCTAGCACCTACCTGAGTCGCTGTCATAGAGTAGGCATCAACTTAATATTTGTTGAGTGAACACATGCATTAAGGAATTAACTGTAAGTAAATAATGGCCTGCAACTTCTAAATCGCCATACCCGAAGATTCCGTATGGCTAATTACTTCTGGATAATTTAATAAAACACAGTCATATCCTCATTCCGTTTTCTTCTCCACCAACCCTCTCCTCCAAATTACTTGACCATTTGAGAGTGGCTGCTCTCTAGGTATACGGGCAGGCTATACCTTTTCTTAAAATTTTGCTTTCCCCAAAAAGAGTATGGGTATATGGCTTCAGGGTCAATTGTTAGTAGAACGGGCATCCTTGTAGACAAGTGAGCTTGAACCTCCACCCGCACCCTGGTTTCAGATGAGAAACCTGAGTCACGCACACTCGCTACAGATGACAAGCATCTGGATTGAATTGGAAGTGGGGAACAAAAAGGATTTGTATATTTCAAAATATCTGGGATAATTAAATAAACTTCTCAGTTCCCTTCCAGATAGTTGATGCCACATAGATGCAGCCACAGAAAGACTTTGTTTTGGACTCTGATAAAACAAGTTAGTGGTGGCAGTGGAATCTGAATCTCATTCACAGATCCTCATCTCCATTGAGACACACTGGCTGGGGAAAAAAATATATTGTTGTCCTTTCCCCTGAATAGAGTTCTCTGTGTCTAACAACCTCCTGCTTTCTGGCATAGATTTCTCTGTAATTCCTTTCTCTGACTTTGGCCTAACAAAATCCTTTCCTTTAACTTGGGCTCAGCCCAGCACCGGTATTTATTTACTAGAGTTGCTCGTGGAGTTCTAAGACCACCAGGTGTACGCACAAATCTCTAAAAACACAATGCAATTTCCAAACACTGCAGTAAACTCCCCCTGAAGAGTCTGCTATCTTCTGGGAGGTTAGGCTGAAAAGAAGGTTTGTGTTGGCGGCAAGGAGAAAGCCGAGTGGCTTTCTACAAATTGAATGAAGACAGCCCTTAATTCCTCTTAGGAAAAGTTCTGAGCCCCCTACATGCCTGAGATGGAATGTCAGTGGCTCCGGCGGATCCTCTCTTCGTGGCGATCAGGGGAAAGACAACACACTGCCATGCAGATATTTTGGCATCTTGGTATCTTAAGATTCCAAACTGGACATAGATTCAGGACCAAACTCCTGCACAACTCTGGGGGGCACTATTTACAATGAACAAATGAATTGATACTCTCATTTGGCTGAGACGGTGGACAAGAGCCATTTTCCTTGAGACGTGCACTCCTGATAACAAAAAGATCATGCAAGAAGCCCTTTGCTGAGGCAGACTAGGAAGGCAAGAAGGGTGCAAAGGAAAGAGGAGGGGTGAGTGAAATGCAGGGCGCAGAGCTCGGCACTCAGTGTTCAGTGCTGTCAGCTGAGCAGGCTGGCTTCCAGCCCCTCCTCAGTTTACTCCATGTGCCCTGCGAAGATTGTCATTTCCTGTGGCTCCCATAAAAAAGGTTGGAAAGTTCTGCTGTTTTTATTTGGAGGTGGTGTCTCTGGCCACATGTACATTTTTCCAGGCTTTTGTGCCTGGAAGAGACTCTGGCTGGTCGACATTCCTTAGTTGATGGCCATCTCTCCATTTGGACACCACACCTCTCATAGGCAGAGATGTTGCCTCTAATGTCACAGCCCTTTGGAAACAGGTGGTTTCACGACCTTCCTTAGGAATCCTTCCCCAGGCCCCCCGTCTTCCTCATCCTCTAATGAGAATCCCTCAGGGAGTATTTTTGGCTCTCTAATACATGTTCCTTCCTCAGAGACAGAAGGTTGGCTTTCATTGCTCATATGAGAGCCACCCATGGAGAGAAATCTCTGTTATGAAGTCTTGCCTCCAACTTCCATTTTGATTAGAATTTTGATGGGTTCTCTACCTGACCTTTAAAAATCCCTTTTGTTTTCCCCTGGACATCTCAGAACTTGCTCAGTAGAGGGAACCGGTACTGCCTGGGCTAAAATAATTATCCAACTGTGTCCTTGTTCTGGCGTGGTTAGGTCCATAATACTTCTGCCCTACTCTTCCTTCTGTTCTGGCGGCCAACAGCGGCGGATGCAGATCTGGCCTTGAGAAACGACCAAAGCAGGTGGTAAAGAGAGGAACAGGACAACATCCTTGCAAGAGTTTGCCCTTATATGGTGTTTTTTGTTTAGCACAGGAGTGATAATATGGGAATCTTCAAAACATGAACCTTCTAGTTTTGTTTTTAAACAACAGCATTGACCAAATGCAGGAGGTTCATCTTGAACATCACTGTTTATAAACGGCTCAGCAGTGTTTACCATGGTTATAATTGGTATCGTTAAGCTTAGGTGACATTATTAATGCTGCTGATTAAATTGCTATAAACCCAACTTTGCCATTTACACAAACAGCTGTATCTGAGCTTCAGGCTTTCCCATTTGAGCACGAAAAACAGACCCATGGGGGGCATAGTTGGGAAGAAAGAACCCCAGTTTCTCACCTGTCTGCTAGGTAGAGATTCTAGGAAGATCTGGGTCAAGATGTCTTCACCTTGTATGAGTAAAGTGGTTTCCTTTTCCAAAGCAGTTCTTCGAAACTGAACATCCCAAGTCTATTAATATACCTTCAAAACGAGCATCAAGTATCTCCCCTCTTGCTCTCCTATCCCCGAGCCCCTCTTCCCTCTTCCCCTTAAACCTGTATCGGCTGCCCCCTGCTATGTTGGGGTCACTTCTCAGCCTTGTCCTACTCTATCTACTCTCTATCATTCAACAAAATGGTAACTTCCTACCTCCTCATCCACTTTACAAAACAGGTGTAAAGTTTCCCTCCTTCTGGAAACACTTTTCTCTGTTGGCATCAGATGATCTCCATTTCTCTCCTTCTCTCTTCCTCCCTGAAGCCTCTTGATTTTTTTCCCCTTCTCCCCCCACCCCACCACACCCTCCTCCTCGCTTCCTCTTTCTCTTCATAGGCATAGGCAGAGGGATTTATATGCCTATTTGTAATTGTTTGTCTCATCCCACACTAGGATACAAACGACATGAGAACAGGGATTTTTCTCCTATCTGTGGCTGTATCTCTTATTCCTAGGACAGTGCCAGGCACATGGTTAGTACCAGGTAAATATTAATTGGCTGTGTGGAAGAGTCTACCAAGCACCCAGTGGTCTCATTTATCCAGACTTGTGATGAAAGTGGGGACCACTCTGGCTGCATATTTTGCTCACAGCCAGTGGGGCTCGCCCCTTTCAGCTAATGAAATCTGACGTCAGTTGTCTTGGGGGATTTATCGGTTAGGATGTTTTGGTTGCAACTAACAGAGACCGACTCGAGTTACCTTAAATCAAAAAGGGAATTTATGGGGAGGGATATCAAGGCCTCCCAGAATTGATGGCTAGCTGGAGGAACAGACTTGGATGAAGTTCAGGAATTGGAACACAGGAAGCTGGAAGGGTGATAGTCATCTTTTAGCAGGAAGTGCTGTCCCTGTGGTGACTTACCACCAACATCCTGAATAGTGTCTAAGCATCCTTCCTTACCAGTGCATTACCTGCTGGAGATCTGAAGGCTTGGGAGCAAGGCTTCATGGACCAGCCCAGGGCCCTGACCACCAGAGGCAGGAAGAGGGAGCATCTGGTTCTTTGAACTTCCAAAGTGGGGCATGTGGTCCTGCCTGAAAACAAGACCTCCCATCATGGAGGGTTTTACCTAAGGAAGGAGTGCTTGGATCCTGGAGTACCCCCAAAATAGGACCAGTAGAAGAAAGTAGGTATTTGCCTCATCTTTTGTGAATTGTGTTTCAAAACCACTAGACTTATTTATGTTCATGCTGAAAAGGGGCTCAGGCACCTTCTCCACATTTTCCTGGGGCTGTCAGCAAGTTGCCTTCCATAGGGCCCTTGTGAAACTTCCCACCACTTCGCTCATTCTCTGCCTTTGCCACATCTGTACGTGCTGGTTGCTAAGTGGAGGGAGGAGCTAGAGCATCTTCCCTTTTGAAGAAAAAGAATCCCTCTCCAAGAACTTTCCCTGTCTCGATTAATTAGAGCCATCTGCAGAGCAGGGGTACATTAGGACACACACATGTGGACGGACAAGCACATCCAAGAGCCATTCACCAAGTGGCCACCACTACTCCAGTGACCTAACTATGTTAGTGCTGAGCAGCACTGATGATAATGATGATGCATTATAATCAAAAGTTATTTTTATGAAAGGCCCCTTCCTGCCACCCTTTGCCATCAGAATAGTCTTATTTCCTGATGGGGAAAGAAAGAAGAACTGTAGTAGAATAGGAGTGGAAATGGGAATATAAAGCACTTCAACTCCAGATAACTGAGCCCTAAAAAGATTTTAGACCCCAGCGGGTTTCAAATAAAAACTGCTCGTGGCTAAATTGTGAGTACCATGAGTTTACAGGGATACATGTTTGCGGATTTGAGCTTATTCCTGATTTAAACCCCTTAATATTGCACAGGCTCAGTGTGCAGTACACACACACACACACACACACACAGTGCTGGTGCCCCAGGCTTACAGGCAGGCACACTTCTGGCTGTAATGATTCAGATGCCATTAATCCAAACCCGCCAGGACAGTTGCTCCTTTGATGTCCCCTTGGGGGAACATTCCAGGAGGTCCCACTCTTACTGATGTGGAACTCTCTGGGGGTCAGTGAGCAATGAGGACATGTGTTGGGGGTTGGTGGGGAGAAAAAAATCCCTGGGCTCAGGCTCCATGAGGGAAACAGATCTGACTTGAAAAGAATTCAGACTTTCAGGGGTTGCACAGCTTTCAAGAAGCACAACAGACTTCATTAATACCATGCGATGAGGACCTTTTCTACAGAAAACAGGACAGCTGACACTTCCTTGCAGGGCTGGGCAAGATACTGCTTGCCTCCCACCTCAGATTCTCCCCATGCTAAATGGGGGAAATTCATGCTCTCTCTGCCTCTCAACCATAGAACCAAGTCATTTATAGACTTACTGGGTCAAATAAGAACAGCAGAGGAAGCTAATGCGGGGATGAAATCATGCTTGTGGGCTTTTGTTTTTGTTTTGTAATAAGGTCTCCCTCCAGCTCCAGGAAAGTCAATATCCCAAAATAAACGGAAGTTGCCAAACAGATATTTCAAGGTGTGATAATATGTATTAGAGAAACTTCCTAGTGAATACAGAAAGAAATGCAGTCTGTAGATTTCAGTTTTACAAGCAACTTTTCCAACACACACACACACACACACACACACACACACCCCTCCATTGCATAGAACCGAATACACAAACTTGTGATTAAGTAATAACAGTAAGATTAGAGCAATTGGCATCACACTGATGCTAAGCTTATACCATAACAATTAGTCCTCAAATGTGATTTAATAAAGGAGTAAGCACATATTTAAGAATGGATCTATGAACAACTTAGAAAGTAATCACAAAAAGTGTTCTGGGATGGAGCCATAAAAACTGGGCCAATAAATCTCAGCCAGCCAACCAGACATGCTGTTATTTGATAAAACTAATAATGCAAAACTTATTGCTATAGCAGAAACGTCATAAAAATGTAGTAAAAATAAACAAGCACATGGCTCTGGCAGAAGAGCTAAAAACAAGTGTGGAAATTGGAGACATCAAAGTATAGCCAAGAAACATCTTGGCAAGTGGGAGCAGGCGATGTTCACATGTATTAGTGGAAAATGTTAAGGAATTTGGGATTTTTTTTCGTGTTTGAGCAATATTTTGGGAAGTGATATTTCATACATACTTGTCTCTGTACCAAGATATTTCCCTTCCCAAGATTATTTTGTAATGTACTTGACTGGTGAGGTCTGTTACTTTTATGATGCCTTTTGGTAGAAAGATTTGAAATGTGTACAGCAGAGGGGAGAAGGCACTAAACGTTATTAAGCCTCCTTCTCATCGCTTTACCTGTATTATCTCAATTAATTCTCAGAGCAATCCCGAGTGGAAGCAAAGGGTGTTCCTATTTTACGCAGGAGGACGCTGCAGCTCTGAGAAGTTGGTCACAAGTGTGGAAACGGCCACCAGGCCCAGGATTGTTTGCTTCCCCATAGTGGGTGAATTTTTCCCATGTCTCTTCTCTGTTCAGATTCTACCACCTGCCCCTGAGGATCTTTCAAGGATTGACTAGGCAGGGGATTGGAGGAGATTCAAAGGTCAAGGCAAACTCTGCTTCCAACCCCAAGTCTCCCCTTCCTCACTGCCCCAGGAAAAAAACCCTGCACCTCCTGCTGCCAATCTTATCCACAGCAGCTTGGAAGCAGGAGCGGTGAGGCTGGCCTCCCTCACTGGGGCTCTACTCACAGTCTGAAGTCTGCTACCCAGCCTCGGCAGGCACCCACAGTTCTGCACCTCCTACAGCCCCACCAAGGACCGGAAGCCGGCCAGGCAGGGATGGGCACACGTATGGGAGACAGGAGGCTTGCTTTGGCCTCAGGGCACTTATCAAAGGAGGAGGAAAACAGCTGTGGTTTGGATCTGAAGGGGTTACAGGGCCTGCTCAGCCCCTGGGATGGCAGCCAGCAGGGGAAGTGGGGAAGCTGTGAGGAGAATAGCAAGTTTCTCCTTGCAGGGGCCCTATTCCAGCTGAATGCAGCCTCCTCGCCCTTAAATCCAATTAAAGGCCGATATTATGTCAGTGGAAATGTATGCCAATCCTAATATAGTCTAATAAGCCTTAAAATAGCACTCTGTAAGTGGAAAGCCCTGTGGTTTAATTTGATTCGCAGCCTAATAACAGGCTTAATAAGAGGGAATTGGCCCCCTTTTATTTTCCAACTGGTCTCTGCATGCTCTTTTCTTCTTTTCTTTCTTTGTCTCTCTTTTCTCTTTCTCTGGAGCTCTGTGGAATGACCAAGTGAGGCGGGAGTGAGCAGGAGGTGGGCGCTTCTTCCCCCACATTGCTTCCAGCTCAGAATCCTGGCACCTGCTACCTGAGTGTGGTTCTGGCATGCAGCAGGGACTCCAGGTCCTTGGCTGGGTCCTACATGTGCTTTGACTCATGGCACACCTAGACAAGGTGCTTCCTGTTGGCTTCGTTGCCTTCCATTGTAATGGAGAAGATGGATGGGAAGAACCTCAAGGCATATATCTTGGGTGTGCGCCTTTGGATGAGAGAGGCCTCATCTTCCTGGGCGTTGGGTCTCCCCTCCAAGGATGCTGGAGCCAATGATCATTCTTATGCACCCTGCACTAGAGATGACAGGGTAGCCGACCATGGGCAAGTCTTACCAACACGGTCTGGAAACTGAGTCCACTTTATGGAACTTTGAACCAATTCTTTGGAATGGCAAAGGATTTTGCAAACATTTAAAAAGCCAAGTTTTTGGATTTAATGTACTCTTTAAAAAAAACAGCTTTAATGAGATATAAGTCACTTTAAATAATTCACTTATTTAAAGAGTACAAGTCAATGGCTTTTGCAATTCAATAGCTTTTACTATAATTACAGAGTTGCACAACTCACCACAATCAATTTTAGACCATTCTTATTGCTCCAAAAAGAAACTCCACATCCCTTAGCCATCACCCTCTCCAGCCCCACATGGCCCCCAGCCCTAGGTAGCCACTAATCTATCTTTCTCTATACGTTTGTCTATTCTGGACATTGCATATAAATGAAATCTTTTGTGCAGCCTTTGTGTCTGGCTTCCTTTTCATGCAGCATAATGCTTTCAAGGTTGAGCCACGTTGTAGCAGGGACCAGTACTTCGTTTCTTTTCCTTGCCAATAATATTCCATTGTATGGATATACCACATTTTATTTACCTGTTCTTTATTTGATGGACTTTTGGGTTGTTTCCTTTTTTGGCTATTCTGAATAATGCTGCTTTGAACATTTGTGTGTATGTTTTTGTCTGGATGTGTGTTTTCATTTCTCTTGCATATATTTCCAGAAGTGGAATTTTGGGATCATGTAGTAAATCTATTTGACCACTTGAGAAAGTGCCAGATTGTTTTCCAAAGCAGCTACCTCACTTCCATTCCCACCAGCACTGTGTGAGGGCTCCAATTGCTGCACACCCTCGCCAACACTTGGCATTTTCTGTCCTTTATTCTAGCCATCCCAGCGGGTGGGAAATGGCATCTCCCATTCATTGAGGCTATGATTTGCATTTCTCTGAATGGAGTTAATGTATTCTTTTTTTTGTTTGTTTGAGACAGACTCTTACTGGAGTGCAGTGGCACGATCTTGGTTCAAGCAATTCTTGTGTCTCAACCTCTCACATAGCTGGGACTACAGGTGCGCACCACCACACTTGGCTATTTGTATTTGTTAGTGGAGACAGGGGTTTCACCATGTTGGCCAGATTGGTCTTGAATTCCTCACCTCAAGTGATCTGCCTGCTTCAGCTTCCCACAGTGCTGGGATTACAGGTGTGAGCCATAGCCCCTGGCCCTGAGTTAATGTATTCTTGATCTAAACTGATCTGCAAGTTAATAAACAATGAAAACAGAATTCAAACCTCATCTGTGGTGATGATTAACCAGATCATCTTGAACCCCTTACTTCTCTGAATCTTAAATTCTAGATTTGTGAACTTGAGGTTGGGATTTCAAAGATTCACTAAGAGAACGTAGGGAACAGCTTACGAAGGGGAGGGGTGTAGCACACATTCATTTCCTTCCCTTCACCTGGTCCTGATGTGTATGCCTCCATTTCTGGGATGCTACAATGGGAATGATATTTACTCATGTGCCATCAATTTTGCAACAAGTCAGAAGAAAAAATATACTTTAAAAAAAAGTGGACAGGGTTGAGTTGGGACAGAGGAAAAGGGCATTTGATGGCAAGATACAGAAATTGGAGTTTTAATTTTTTTTCTATTAATAAGCAGCAGCAAGGAGTGAAAAGCAACATGATACCCATCCTCGATCTAAGAGGGGTTATGATGGGGAGGAGGGTGACCAACTGTTCCTGATCTCCACGAAGGACATCAGAAGGGAAAATGTATTTAAACTGTGGGAAGCAGCCTGTAGCTTAGTTATTAGGATGAGCTCCTTTACTGTCAGGGTTGTGAGACATTGGAATGGGAATTTAGTTTTCTTTACCTGATGGCCTTTCCAAATATGATAAACTGTATCTAGGAGTGTGAATGAGATGCTGCAATTCCTGGCAGTGCCCTCTCTGGGCAGCCCTCCCTGTGTGGCCCCCTAAACACACCAGGCAGAGTTGCAGTGACTCCTCCTCCCCCGCCAGCCCTCCACCTCCATGCCCTGTTTTGGCTGGACCCAGTTGCTCCCTCTTCTCTATTTCAGTAGTGAGTGATGTGGTTTCTATACATAGCTGCAGCTTATAACTTCTTTGGCAGCTCCTGGGTTGAAAGGTGCTGTTAAGAGAAAGGGAGGGGGAAAAAAGAGCTAAATTACCCTTTTATTTATGGGCAAGGACTTCATGACTAAAACACCAAAAGCAATGGCGACAAAAGCCAAGATAGACAAATGGGATCTAATAAAATTCAGAGCTTCTGTACAGCAAAAGAAACCATCATTAGAGCGAACTGGGAACCAACAGAATGGGAAAAAATTTTTGCAGTCTACCCATCTGACAAAGGGCTAATATCCAGAATCTACAAAGAACTAAAACAGATATACAAGAAAAAAACCCCATTCAAAAGTGGGTGAAGGATAGGAACAGACACTTTTCAAAAGAAGACATCTATGAGGCCAACAAACATATGAAAAAATGCTCACCATCACTGGTCATTAGAGAAATGCAAATCAAAACCACATTGAGATACCATCTCACGCCAGTTAGAAATGGCAATCATTAAAAAATCTGGAGACAACAGATGCTGGAGAGGATGTGGAGAAATAGGAACAGTCTTACACAGTTGGTAGGAGTGTAAATTAGTTCAACCATTGTGGAAGACAGTGTGGCAATTTCTCAAGGATCTAGAAACAGAAATTCCATTTGACCCAGCAATCCCATTACTGGGTATATACCCAAAGACCTATAAAGACACATGCACATGGTATGTTCATTGCAGCCCTATGTACAATAGCAAAGACCTGGAACCAACCCAAATGCCCATCAATGATAGACTGGACAAAAAAAAAAAAAGTGGCACATATACACCATGGAATACTACGCAGCCATAAAAAAGGATGAGTTCGTGTCCTTTGTAGGGACTTGGATGAATCTGGAAACCATCATTCTCAGCAAACTGACACAAGAACAGAAAACCAAACACCGCATGTTCTCACTCATAGGTGGGTGTTGAACAATGAGAACACATGGACTAAGGGAGAGGAGCATCACACACTGGGGGCAGTTGGTAGAGGGGGGCTAGTAGATGGACAGTGGAGGGTGGGGAGGGATAAAATGGGGAGAAATGCCTGAAATAGTCAAAGGGGGAAAGAGGCAGCAAACCACCTGGTTATGTATGCACCTGTGCAACCACGCTGCATGACCTGCACGTGTTCCCTAGAACCTAAAGTAAAATTTAAAAAATCAAGAAAAGCCAAATGTGTGGTTCTTTACTTCGTTTGCTCACTGAGGCCATTATGGTCCCTGACCCATCTTTTGGCATTGGATGGCTACTCGTGTCTGATGGAGGAGCAAACAGAAGTACACAATGGGGGAGGCATGTAATGGGGATCATGAAGGGGAGCTTCAGACTTGGGACGCTGCCCCCATTAGGAGCTCTGCATCCATCCATTTGGTGTGCAGTGGGGATGGTGGTAGCTTCCTCAGCAAAAATTCCTTCCACCTCTCTCCCGAAGCACAGTAACCAGGAAGTGTAATAAGAAGCACCTCCAGCCCTAGTGCCAGAGGTGGGCTCCCATTGGCCTGAGCTAACCAGAGTGATTCTCAGCACTCCACGGTTTGGTCCAGATACTCCTAAACCAATTAGTGTCCAGATGTCCCCTGGCCCAGGGACTGGGGTCACCCCCACCCTAATTTCAGGCTGTGCTTACTTTGTTTCCTATTGGTTACCAGGAACCTAAAAATTGATCCCCACAGCCCTGGGAGCCACCAGGAGGGGCATGGGGCAGCCAGAGCCTCAGGGCCATGTGCCTGCAGCTAGGAACAACCTCTCCATTGACCTCAGCCTGTTGTACAAATAGTGTGATCTTTCTGTGTCCTGATGTGGAAAGGTTAGGAAACACTGGGCCCAGAGAGAACAGGTTTGGAGTGAGGACAGACTAACCTTCCTTCATGCATTCACTTACAAACCGTTGGATTTGTCAGCTATGTCCTCGGGCTGGGCTTCCCTCAAGCATGTAGGAGAGATGCTAGTGACATCTTAGGTCTTAGTTCTGTGGGTCCCCTTTCTAAGGCAAAACCTAGGAGGTAGGTATTGTTATGATCTCTGTATAGAAAATGAGGAAAGATTATTATGATCTCTGTATAGAAGGTTAGGAGGCAAGGAAGTTAAGGGATTTGGGCAAGGTTATTCAGTTAGTGAGTGGTAGGGCCAGAGTTTTAACCCATGCAGTCCAGCTTCATTACCCTAATCTTTCCAACTGAGTAATGGGCAGGCAGGGAGAAGGAAGGCCAGGTTGATATCTGACATCTCCTGCCCCACAGACCACTTCTCCAGACCAGCCTATGGAGCAAGTGGGAGGCAAATGGAAGGTTTTCCCCCTTTCCTTTCATCCTTCCTCCCACAGCCGTCCCAGAAGAGCCATCTCTGGAAAGGTACTCAAACCATAGTGCCCTTGCCCCTCTGCAGGGAAAATCTGGTTACAGTGAACATGCTGGTATCATGAACCTGCACGAAAGAGCAACTGCTGCAGGAATGATTGTACAAAACGGGAGAAGGAGAAAGTGCAGCCAGTGGAAGATAGAAAGATAGCCCCGGACTGAGTCAGAAAGCATGGGCTTGGGTCTGGGCTCTGCCACCGTCTCTGTGATTATGGGCACTTGCCTTCCCTCCGCAGACCTCCAAGGTGGCTTGCAGACTCTTCTAGGAGCACACAGCCGCTTGTCGCCCTCTGTGACCAACTCAACACTAGACCCTCGGACTGCCTCTCCAGTTGTGACCCAGCTACCATTTCCTACCAAACGATCTCGGATGGCTCTTTGAGCAGCCAACACTCTTCTCCAAAAATGCCTCTTCATTGAGCTGGAGTTGATTTGGTCAGTTTCTTGTCCGTTCCCCGATCCTTTTGTTCCCTTTCACCCATCCCACTCAGCTGCAACACATGCCTGCGTTCAAACAGGCTCGCCCTTGTGGGAATCCAAACTTCCTGGCAGATGCACCCTCCTTTCGTGTCTTGCTTAGTTTTCAGGTGATGAAAGTGGCCTTGGGCCTGGGTGGTTGTCATGGAGACGCATTGCAGCTTCCCGCCTCATATCGGCCCTTGAGCTCTTCCCAGCAACCTCTCTGGGCTAGAAAAGGAAGAAAGGTCTGGCTTTGCCCTCTGTGTCTCCTTTCTTTGGGGGGAAGGGATTCAGCTACAGTGCTTTGATGCTATTTAATCCAAGTTATTCCACTGGGGAGAGGGAAATGGGCTAGCAAAAAATCCAGGCGGTTTTTCTATTTGCCCTATTGTATTAGCTAATTATCTCAAGTGGCAATCAGAGAAAGAAGAAAAAAAATGGAATCAGAGTAACATCCATGTTTGCCAAGCTCAGCAAAGGGATGCAGGTTTCTTTATTTCTCTGACCCTTCATTTAATGTCATCCTCTCACTACTGATCAAATCTCACTGCCTATTGACACCAACATCAAAAATACCTCACCTTTTCATTCAAGGCTCTGA
Organism: Aotus nancymaae; assembly: GCF_030222135.1. Lineage (NCBI taxonomy): Eukaryota > Metazoa > Chordata > Mammalia > Primates > Aotidae > Aotus > Aotus nancymaae. The sequence continues at coordinate 24,719,245 of NW_026988413.1, forward strand.
ATAGACAGCTCATCAATAATATCTACCTGAATCTCTGCAAGTCCACTTTCTCTAGGAGTCTGGACTCATCCAAATTTCTAGTAAAGTGTGTGTAAATGTGTAATTTATCCAGAACTCATCTCTAAGCATCTCAAAAGACTTTAAATAGTACCTTACATAATTCTAGCCATTTTCAGTAGGAGAAGACCTCCTGCCTCAGTGGACAGATGGGGGAAACTGAAATATAATGTATAAATGAAGGATGGTATGTTCTTTTGTGGAATCCAATAAATTAAACAGGTTAAAATCTAGTAGCCAAAAAGGGAAAACAGTGTAGGTTTCCTGCTGCTCTGTGGCCTTTCCAGCGTGTGTGGAAGGCAGGGCTAGCACAAAAATTCTACTGCAGCATTTGCTTTATAGAGAGAGGAGTGTAATTAGCAGTGGATAAGGACCTGCTAAACCTGCGTTTTGTTTTTGCTTCCTCCATTACTGACCTAACTAGGTCACTTAATATTTTTGAACTTTGTTTTTATTTTTAGTTTCTTAAAACACTGAGTTAAAACACCTACCTGCCTTCCTGGAGGTGGGCCAAAGATGTGGAGAGCTTTTTTACCCTGTAAGGCACGCTAGGTTTCATTAAAGCTGTATGACATATCTCATTTAGTCCTTGCAACCATCCTATGAAGTTAGCATTGTTTTATGAGGCTCGGAGACATCAAACAAGTGCCCAAAGTCACATAGAGAGCAAGCAGCAGTATCTGGATCAGGGTATGCTTGTCGTTAACCCACAGCTGTCTGTGGGAACAAGGTTAAGCCAGTGCTGAGAAAGACCCAGAGAGAAGGTCATTTCAAGGTCATCCCAACAAACAGCCTGCTGTACCAGTTCTGGAATGATATGCAGCTCTGGTGACCAGGGCTGATAGGAGCCTTGTAGCTCATGCAGCAGATGGGGAAAGAGGAGAAAAGGCTAGAGTGGGAGAGGAGAAACAGTGGAAGAGAAGGGGGAGTCATGTGAACGGCCGTGCTGGCCTGGGAGAGGGTGGGTAATGTGCCATGCTGAGGTCCTTTGAACCAAAAGAAAATGTGTGTCTTTATCTTTGTCTGTACAATTTATGGTCCAGCTGGGCTCTTTCGTGAGGCTGGGGCTGTTCTGCCAGTGCCAGAAGAGTTACTCTTGGGGTGAGACACTGAAGCCCCTGGGGCCCTGCCAGGAGCATAATGTAGTCATGGTTATTGGAGGGGAGTTCCCAACTGGGGTTGGCTGGGACAGTCCAGAAGATTTAGGGACAACTCTATGGAGTTCCCAGAGCAACCGACTGACCTGACCTCATGCATGTTAGAACCATGGATTATATCATCTCCTTCCCCACTAGTCCTGACAACAATAACATAGCAAGTCAGGTAGTTATTATAATTGTGAGTGAGATGTAACATATTTTTCTGCATGAGAGATAAATGTGCTGGGTACATTTGAGCTTTCTTGACCTTAGAAAATAAGCAAAAATGAAGTGTTAATGCTTAATGCATGTATGGCGTGTACCCACGGATGTACAGATTATTATTGTTCACCATTGTTCAGATGATTGGAGTTAATCATTTACTGAGATTAATGACGATCTTTGGAGTGTTGATTTAACAGACAAGTTTGTTAACTAACTTTGTACAGTTGTGTGTGCTTTGGCGGTTCTGATGTTTGCCAGGGTAACCAGTCTTCATGTGTTGAGTCTAGACTTGATGCCTGCGTTTTGCTGGTTATTGAACACTCTGCTCATCTGTGGATTTCCTACTTTCACACCTACACCCATACCCAAAGATCTAAAGATTAGGATCTAAAATGTATGTTTGCATTAACTCATTTCACCAACATCTATCAATTACTGGCACCTAGTCTGTTGGGGAAAGTATGTATTGTCTACAACTTCCTGGTGAGAAAGCTGAGCTAAGATGTTCTCCAGGGCACTGCTAGTCCACAGCAACCCTCATTCCTCTTACTGAGGTGGGGAAAGGTCCTTCCTGCTATGACATGTATTACTTTGGGTTTAGACACAGGATGCCTGCAAGCCTTGCAGATATTATTATTCCCTAGTTCCACTGAGAGGCAAGACCTTCTCAACTCATCTCTTCCTTGACACTTAATTAAATTATAGTACAGAGAAGCGACATGACAACATTGGAGGACAAAGGTAGAAACAGAAGACATTTTGATGAACAGTTGTGGGAAATCTGCATCAAACCCCACATGTAGATAATGAAACAACTTAAAGAAGAGAAGAGGAAGGAGGAAGCTAAACCTCCAGGAGATTTAAAGGATGCCTGCTAGAGGGAAAGGGAAGGGATGTGGTCGCCGGCCTGCATTGGACAGGAGCTAGTGGTGACCATTTCTGGGTGCAGGAAGTAGGCAAAGCACGTGCAGTTGCTCCACGAGACCCCACGTCTGCTCTGCAGGGGTGAAGACCCTAAGGTAGCCCTTCATTGCACTGGTCCTACCCTTGCCTCTGGGGAGCTCAAAGTTTTTCTGAGTTTCTTGTCTTGTGAAAAGGGAAAAATCCAAATTTCAATAGTCATTAATCATATCATGGCACATGTAGAAAATGATAATATCTGTGGGGCATATTGAGGTTGCACACGGTGACAGGAGACTGCCACCCCAAGGGCTAAGGGGAAGAAAAGAATCCGTGGCTTGACACACCCATGGCCCATTTGTGGCATCTCTTCTGTGCTATGGACAGTCGAGGTGAGCTCATTACTGCTCTATGAAAGGACAGGTGCCTTTAAGAAGGTGTTTCACCTGCTCTACCTGCAGGCAACAAATGCACGGGTGTCATCCCGATAAGACACAGTAATTCAAGTTGGCCACTGGGTACTGTGGGTGTTATGGGCAGGGGTGGTGAGTGTCGGGTGGCGATTATATGTCTAAACTAAGTGTTTGCTCTCAGAGAGGTAGTACCTGCTTGTACACTTAATTTTTATTTATTTTTTTTGAGACAGTGTCTCACTCTGTCATCTATGGTGAAGTGAAGCAGCATGATCTCAGCTCACCACAACCTCCACCTTCCAGGTTCAGGCAATTCTCATGCCTCAGGCTCCCAAGTAGCTGGGATTATAGGTGTGCACTACCACACCCAGCTAATTTTTGTATTTTGTAGCAATGGGTTTTTACCATGTTAGCCAGGCTGGTCTCAAATTCCTGACCTCAAGTGATCCGCCCACCTTGGCCTCTCAAAGTGCTGGGTTTACAGGCGTGAGCCACCATGCCTGACCACATTGCATGTTCTAAGGAAAGCCATCTCTTACTCTCTTCAGAGCCTCAGTTTCCCACTTGTGACTTTAAGCCAGAGGGCTCTGGAAGGATGGTTCTTCCCTTTTCAAAGGACCCAAATTTCAGAAGGCCTTCTGAAAGAACAGTGCGATACTAATTATGAAATGGTCCAATGAAAAAAGACTTTCCAGACAGAAAGTAGAATGGTGGTTGCCAGGGCCCTGAGGGAGGGGAATGGGGAGCAGTTATTTAATGGGCACAGAGTTTCAGTTTTGCAAGATGAAATGCATTCCATGGATAAATGGATGGTGTGATGGTTACACAATAACGTGAATGTACTTAACACTGCTCAGCCATACGTTTAAAAATAACTGTCAGTGTTAAAGATGGTCAGTGTTAGGAATATTTTACCACAACTAAAAATTGTTAAAAGAAGATTTTTCCATGGAAAGATGTTAGCAGTCTAATTTTTATCATTTCAAAGTAGCTTCTTTCTTCCTTTTGTAGTGGGTTTTCCTAACTGGAAAAAAAAAATGTTATCTGTTGAATTGACCTTCAAAGTAGAACTTTGGACACTTCTTACTTTTTCCTACTACTTGGTCTTGGAGAGAGACTTTGCCAGATACCAGTATCCCCGAGTCCTTGTGTAAATCTCTTCCTCTCCCCTTCCCTCCCCTCCCCTCTTCTTTTGAGACAGAGTCTCACTCTGTTGCCTAGGCTGGAGTGCAGTGGCGCAATCTTGGCTCACTGCAACCTCCACCTCCCAGGTTCAAGCCATTCTCCCACCTCAGCCTCCCGAGTAACTGGGATTACAGGCACCTACCAGCATGCCTGGCTAACTTTTGCATTTTTAGTAGAGACCAGGTTTTGCCATGTTGGCCAGGCTGGTCTTCAACTCCTGACCTCAGATGTCTACCTGCCTCAGCTTCCCAGAGTGCTAGGATTACAGGCATGAGCTACCATGCCCAGCCTCGTGTAAATATCTTCTGAGAGAAAACATATAGTGGCCTAAGGAGGCTGAGTTAGCTCCCTTCTCCTTAAGCCAGTTTGCAGTGGTCAGAGGTCAGCCACACTCTGGCCTGAGAAGTGACCTGCAGGATTGCTGGCCTCTCACCTGTGCCCAGAAAGTCTTCGAGCTAGAGAAACAGGAGTCAGAATTCTTGCTTGGGGTTGTGGTTTCAGGTTTATTAAAACACATCCTTGTTTATGGCATGATATTTTTAAGTCCAGCTCAATTTACAATAACAATAATAACAATCCAGAAGTTTCTTATTTTATGGCCAAGATGAATCTGTTTGTAACTCATTATATTCACAGAGACTTTGTTGGACCAAGCACGTTACTATGGTACGTGAATTCTCTTATTATCGGCATTATTATTCATACCTTTATCCAACTTTATTATTTTTCATCTAGTTGCCTTTTTCTTTACTTTTCAGTAATGCCTCACAGGCTTTATTTTTATTTGTAATCATAAATTCCCTAAGCGGCAGGAAATGCTTTTTCTGATGTTGTGGGGAGGAAGAACAGTAAGAGATAGAGCTGACCTAGGTGGTCTCCTCCAAACCAGATTGATGCCAGAGGAAAATCCATGATGGATTGGTTCATTCATGTCATTCCCTGCCTGGTATGATGCCAGTGCTTAGACCATTAAGATCCACTTTAAATGGTTACAAATGAGGCAATGGTGTTGCCCAGAAGCGTGTTGGAATCCTATTTTGACTAAGTCAATAGCCTGTATGAGTTTAGCAAAGTTGCTATCTGTATCTTATTTTCCTCATTAGGTAATAGCACCCTCTTGCACATAAAATCTATGTAGCCTACACTTATATAACTGTCATGCCATAAACACTCAACATATGTTAACTTGTGTTGTTTTTATCTTCCTCGAGGAATTAATAATCTGGAGAAAGAACTGAACTCTAACATACCCAGAACTGGTGCTATGAATGTACAGGATAAGGGTCATGATGAGGATGAAGTGGAATGTGAGGACCAGCCCAGGGAGGGTAGAAGGGCTGGGGCCAAGTGGCTACCTTCCACACAACAGGGGCCGTATCAGCCGAGGCCAAGAATTGGAAGGCGTGAGTGTGCTGACCAAGGAGAATCAGGCTGAATCCCTGGTCCATGCAGGAAGGCAGGATATGAGGCTGGAAACATTGGTTGGGGCCATTCTGGGAAGGGCTTGAATGCCATTGTAAGGAATTGAGATTTTACTATATATTAACAATTCTAAGACACATTTTTTCCCTCACGATCTAACATCTCTGAAATTGAATGCTTCTTACAATCAATGTATTGTCATAGTTAATTGCCGGCCTTTTTTTCTTTCTTAGTAGTACATAAAATTATAGTGTACCGTACAATTGGTGCCTTAGATTAGATAAAATATGGTGTGTTAAAGGCTGCAAGACCCAGGGGTTGGAGAAAGCTTCATGTTGCTATTGTTTCTATGCCATTCTAGAAACTTGTTCAGTGTTAGTAAGTAAATGCTCAATTGTCCTCAGAATTCAGTTCCAAGAGAGGACGTGAGTCTCCCTAACTCTTAGCAGTCATTGTCTCAGTGGTGGAGCCTGGATAGGGTTGGGTCCTTACCCTCATGCTCCTTGAAATGTTCTACAGCTTCTTCCGAGACTGGTTCTGTCGGTGCATAGTTGCTATGGGTTATTCAGGGTGAGTTAAGAACCTAGGTAGAAGCCGGGTATGGTGGCTCAAGCCTGTAATTGTAGAACTCTGGGAGGCTGAGGCAGGCAGATCACCTGAGGTCGTGAGTTCCAGACCAGCCTGGCCAACATGGTGAAACCTGTCTCTACTAAAAATATAAAAATTAGTCAGGCATGGTGGTGCATGCCTGTAATGCCAGCTACTCAGGACACTGAGGCACAAGAATCTCTTGAACCTGGGTGGAGGAGGTTGCAGTGAGCTGAGATACTGCACCACTGCACTCCAGCCTGGGCATGAGACCCTTTCTTAAAATAAATAAGTAAATAAATAACAAGAAAACTGAACTTGCAGGATAGGATAGAGAAATCCTTTATTGTTTCCAATTTCGCAGTTATTTTTTGTTCTTTCCCATCTCTTTTGTGTTCTCCCATTCTGCATTATGCCTCTCTTTTCTGCTTCTATTTAGTAAAGCTGTCCTTGGGGTACACTAAATCCACGGCTCACTCTTCAGTGGGGACAGGGACAGGAAGGTAGAAGGGGACAGAGAATCTGGAGATTCCACCAACTGATGCTCAGAAGTATGGGAGGTCATTTACATCCGGGTAACATGGAAGCCCCGCCCCTCCTTGGTGGACCAGGGTTGGTTGCCTAGCAACAGTGCCCTCTGCTCTTTCCACACATCCTCTTCAGCATCTTCTATATCTTGTTCTCCCTCAGACCAGTCTATGAAGTTGATTTTTATCCAGTTTTAAACTTTAATAAGCAATGCAGTGAAGAGAGATGGGAGGAGTGTTTACTATTTTCCTTAGACCTTCAACCCTTTAACTCCAAGCAGGCCATTAAGGACGTACCTGGAGTCCAATCCACTAGGTCTCTGTCTCAACTGCAGAGGAGTCAACAGACTCCCTCAAGGACTGGCCAAAAGCAAAGGTTGTGAATGAGACCTAGAGAATATATATTTTTTAAAAAAAAGTTAGGCCCATAATTCTACAGTGTACCCATATACCCATTTCCCTTCTATGGCTAGCTAGGCAGGGAAGCTGAGTAAATATTTTCAGTCTATATCTATATTATATGCTGTGTGTGTAGATTACAGTGTCTTTGGTTTAAAAAATCTTCACTATTAGGTTCAGCATCTGTGTTCGGTCCTTTTAGATAAGAACAATTAGTATAAAGAAACTTCCAGTTAAAATCAAATATTCTATAATCTAGTCATAGTAAGTCCTGAATGCAGGCATGCTAGGTCACTTGGCATCTAACTAAGTGTGGGAGCCCTGAGTATTCCATCCTGACCTAAAAAGATGGAAAATTCAGGCCTAAACATTTCCAATTATTGTATCCAGGGTGGGGCAAGGAGAGAAAGTGGGGGAAGAGAGATTATATTAAGGTTTATTTATTTATTTATATATAATAAAATGCATTCATGGTTTATTTACATATGATAAAATGCATTCATAATTGCTACTTGTCACAAAATGGAACACTCTTTTCCCCTTTTTCTTGATGCCTTACGCATGGTAGGTACGCAATACATATCCTGGAAAGGAGAAATGGAAGGAATCTCTAGTTCAATGATTTTATTAAAACAAATCTTTTCATGTGATAAAATATGGAAAACTGCTCTGTAGAATATGTGACTGAGAACTGATGTTAAATTTAAGTTGCAAGATTTATTTCCAGAGATAAACTTTCACAGTGTCTTTACTGGCCTGGTATGTGTGGTAAGAAGCATTAGATGGGGGATGAGGCAGAATAGGCCAAGTCACATCTCGGGCATAGGCTTTGTGACTCACAGAAGGTGAGGTGAATAGAAAAATCTCTAACATTTAGTCTGGCTCAAAGGTTCTGTGATTCTGGGTGTTAATCATTATGTTTTGCTGAATTTCAGTTTCTGTGGTGTGTAAAATGGCAAAAATGCCATTTACCCTGTAATTTACTAGCTGAATAATCACCTGAGCCAGAACAGAGACCTTGCGGGGGTCTTGTCTTTCCCATGCTCCCCGGCATTCTGGACGAAGCTGCATCTCATCTTGGAAGGGTCCATGGGCTTCCATTCCTCCTCTTCAGTCATTGCAGTTCCCTGAAAGGAACTGTCATGGAAAACACTGCTAAGTGGATTGTGTCATCTTGCCAGCAGTGACATGAGCCATCCTTCCTCCATAACTTTAGGGTGCTGCTGCATCCCAGAAATTTGTCGTCTTGGAGAAGAAAAGAACCATTTTCCTGTCCAGAGGGTGGGTGCCTGATGAGGGAAGTGGGTGGTTGGGGTTGTCAGTTTCCACCATTATTATTTGAGGGCAGGTCCTGTGTTTTGTTGAGTGTTGTATCCCCAGAGCCAGACCACTGTCCACCTCCTGATATTTATAATGTGGTCACTAAGTAATTATTGATTGGATGTTGAGCATTGTGACTCTTTTACAAGGCATTCCAGGCTAGATTAGAAGCTATCTGGCTGTCTATAGAACATCCTCATATGATTTGAAGGGTGAAAATGTTAATCACTGTGTAAATATCTGAGTAATTGCTGCACTGGCAGCATTTGTGAGACAATTTGTCCTGAAAGTGCGGAGCAACTCATTTTTACCGACATCTCGTTTCAACTTAATAGTTGGCTGGCTTTGACAACGTCAGAGGTATTCTTTTTTTGTGTACCATTTTCCATAAAAGCAAGATTGACTTTTGCCTTTCATCAGTGGATTTCAAAACATCTTGGGAGTCATAGTTTGGAGGGGGCTCACTGACCCACTCAAGTATCATCTACTCATTTAGAGGCCGAGAGGAATTTGAGTCTGTTCATGACTCCTGTGCTGGTGGCAGAACTAGAGTGGACCCAGTTCTTCTGACTCCTGATCCAGTGCTTTTTGCAAGACACACAATAGCCTTCTATCCTGCGGTCCTTTCAGAAACTGGAAATTTTAAGAGCACACCCTCAGCACAGTATGCAGCTGAGAATGTGAGATTCATAGAGGATGAAAGTCACAGTGAATTTGAGAGCAGACCTTGCCCAAGTTGAGGATGAGTATGTAACAGAACTCTACAGTGGAGACATGAGAGCGTGATGAGCAGCTGCCTTCCCCACCACAAGACAAGATGAATTTACATTGCTGCAGGAAAAACTTAGGGCAGACAGTCAGCAGAACTTTCTTGTTCTTCCATAACTGGGCTGGGCAAAGGCAGATCCCATCAATCTGTGACTCACTCAGCTACTGGGAGTGGCTTTCTGTTTTCTCCAAAAGTGCAAGAAAAGGCCCTTTAGAGAGCAAGGCACATTTTACCCAGCCTGGAAATACATTACAAGGAGAGCATCATACCCACTTAAGCTCATTGTGCCCTGCTATTTTTTTTTTTTTTTTTTTTTTGAGACAGAGTTTCGCTCTTGTTACCCAGGCTGGAGTGCAATGGCGTGATCTCGGCTCACTGCAACCTCCACCTCCTGGGTTCAGGCAATTCTCCTGCCTCAGCCTCCTGAGTAGCTGGGATTACAGGCACGCGCCACCATGCCCAGCTAATTTTTTTGTATTTTTAGTAGAGACGGGGTTTCACCATGTAGACCAGGATGGTCTTGATCTCTTGACCTTGTGATCCACCCCCCTCGGCCTCCCAAAGTGCTGGGATTACAGGTGTGAGCCACCACACCCGGCCCGCCCTGCTCTTTTTTGAACATAATCTGGTTGTGTCATTTTGGAGAAAGCCACGCCTGCCAAAACTACTGAAGCTACCTTGGCTGTCTTTTCTCAGCAATAGGAAGAACATGTTCCAACATTTAACATCTAGGTTGCAAACATGGTTTCTCAGAAATGGGCTTAACTTGCTGCAACTGGGGTGCAGTTGATTGCAGAATTCCAGGAGGGTTTTACTGGTGGCATTCATATGAAAGAGAATAAAGCACAACCCTCTCCATATGACTTCCCATTTGCACACCTGTGTTGAGCAAGTATGAATGTGCATAACACAGGTATATGTGTCCTGTTTTAGTCACGTATTTCTGTGTCTGCATCTGAGTATTCATGTGGACAATTTGATGTGCTTCCTCAGCCAGGGGACGTGTGAACATGGGAAGTGTGTATGAACATGCACGTGCATGTGGCCATTGTCAGTTTTTAGCCATCACTCACAGCTTCACACATGCACAGATATCTACAGCACGTTTGCAAGTGTCCGTTCAATTTTTGCTCATGCCATTCTCCCTGTCTTTATGGGGGAGAAATTGTTGAATGTTGGCAATGCAATAAAGAGAAACTGATTTCAATGGAATATTCCTTTGCCCTGCAGACCCATTGCCACCGCTTTTATGCAGCACATTATGCCGTGGTGAAATTTAGTTAATTTTATGGTTTGTTATTACAACAGCAGAGTGGTTTGAGAGAGGCAGCTTTTGTTGGCTCCAAGTTCCAGATTTCCTGGGTGTGATGGGAGTGAACAGAGCAGGAAGCTAGAAGTGGTAGGAAGCAGTCCACGCAGAAGCAGAGTGGCTGTTCCAACTGGCTTTTAACTTTTTAACTACAGGAGTTAGGTAATTAGTCAGCAGAGGCTTGGCTGCTACCCTCACAGAGTGTATATTTTGGTCAAGGGCATCAGAGGAACATTCACAGAACAATAAGAAAGCAACCAGTTGCTCAAGTGTTTTTGCTGAAAAGCAAGATGTTTTGGTGAAGAGAGCTTTGCAGCTTGAATGTTCTGTGTTCAAATTCCGGCTTTGCTAGTGAGTTGCCCCTCCATCTCTGACCTTAGCTTCTTCATATATAGAGTGGGGGGTACTGGTGGCCACCCTCTGAGGTTTTGGAACCAAGCACCTAGCACATAGTAGGTGCTTAATAAGTATTCCTTCCTCGTCTCCCTTGTTGCCTAGGAAAACTCTTCTGTTCTGGAATATCTCTGGAGGAGAGAGAAAGGCAAAGCAGGTGGCGTTTTGAGATCAGGCTGAGTCCCAAGTGGGAAGAGGTTATGGATGCACATGATAGTGCCCGTAATTTCTGAACTGTCATATCAGAACATACAGTGTGAGAACTTTCAAGGGACTACTCTGGAAAACCCAGGATAAAGATGTGTGCTGCTTGGATCAGATGCTCAGCACCTTGACTCAGGATGTGACTAAAACCCATGAGCTCATCGAGAGTTAAGTCATCAGTCACTGTGAATGAAGCAAAGCTACTAACATTCTTATTTATACTACTAATGAAGCTAATTAAATCTTAAATCCAGAAACAGAGTTGGTGTGGACTGGAATACTTAGAGAGCAGAAGCTATTTCCATAAGAACATGGCTTTCCTCGTTATTCTTCTCAGCTGGGGCCTTGAATCCTGCCATCCATGGTAGGGCAAGCAGATGACACAGAATATGTGAGCTCTGCTATAATTCCTCCAAGTTCTGGCAACTTCTTCCCCAGACTAGGAGGCTGTTTCTCTCTCTGCTGGTGGTCCCTTCATTCTCAGCAGATAGTAGCCCAGCAACTCTAGTGGTCTTGCCAAATGGCATGTGTTGGCTGGGGCAGACCACCGGCAGGCCCCCACTTCCCTCCGAGAATGGGAAGGAAGTCTTGGGACATGGTGGCAACACAGATAGGGGACAGACCTGCAGATCCAGGCACATGGGTCAGCTTCAGTCCTTCATTGAGTCAGTCTCTCATCTTTGGTAATGTGTTTTCTGGAAGCCTCTTTGCCTTTTCCTGTCTTTGAAGAGCTCTAGGAGCATGGAGATGCCATGAATTCATTTTTGCTGATGGTTTGAATAAGAGCAAATAATGATGTCTTTGTTTCCTGAGTAGAAACTCATTATTTCATGGGTAATGTCAGAACCCATCAATTTAATATAGGATGACCTTGAGCCTTAAAGCTAAAAAGAAAAAGGAGTTTCTATTTTGGCCCAGGGAGCCCCAGAATGAAAATACTTGAAAATTACCAAACAAGGCTGACTCATTGAAGGAGAATGAACTCTTGCGATTTGGGGCAGTGGGAAGAGGAGGTAGGACTTGGGGACGAACAACCTCTGGCAGAGAACACAGGCTTCTGAGTCATAGCATTACAGAATAGTTAGATTTTAGCAGTCATTAAACCATGCCCCTTATTACAGAAAAGGGACACTGTTTATTTAGTATCTTCGCTCCAGAATCAAAATGTTCATACTGTTCATCATCCCTAGAATCCTGACTTCTGATATAGCTCACGGGCCCCACGGAGGTTGCTGTATGAAAATGCTTAGCTGTAAAGACTATGCTTAGAGAATAAATTGCTGTGAGTTACTAAACAGTAGATTTGGGTGAAAATATATATTGTACAAGGGTGATAAATTGTCAAAAGATTAAAGAGCAACAAGTTGGCTTCACACGACAGTTATGCCAAATATAAATTTTTAAAAAATTATTTGAAAGCAGTCAGGATTTTCACAGAGCTTAGAGTCATCATCCAAATATTAACCTGTCAATGTAGATATGCTGACGTTCCGGGTAATTGAAAGTGCTGGTAAAGAGGACAGCAAAAGCAACTTACAGTTCTGCATTCTTAGTGAAAGAGTTTGATCGTCTTAGGATTAGACCCGGGGGAGAGTCTTCTGTTACGGCACCATTCAATGCCAATGTCCTGGGCACTGGGTGGTGAGGTGCCTGAGGGCAGGTTGATAGAAATATCAGGAAGAGCGTTTCTTCTCCAGTCCAGCTATTATCAACATGAACGGGAGAAGGGCTTTAGGGGCCTCCATTCCCCCTTGTTTTTTTTTTTTTTTTTTTTTTTTTTTTTGAGACGGAGTTTCACTCTTGTTACCCAGGCTGGAGTGCAATGGCGCGATCTCGGCTCACCGCAACCTCCGCCTCCTGGGTTCAGGCAATTCTCCTGCCTCAGCCTCCTGAGTAGCCGGGATTACAGGCACGCGCCACCATGCCCAGCTAATTTTTTGTATTTTTAGTAGAGACGGGGTTTCACCATGTTGACCGGGATGGTCTCGATCTCTTGATCTGGTGATCCACCCGCCTTGGCCTCCCAAAGTGCTGGGATTACAGGCGTGAGCCACCGCGCCCGGCCCCCCTTGTTGTTTAATCCATGAAGTTCAGTCCTGATTCTGGCCCAGATATGTGCAGGCCCTGAATTTTGACTTCCTCGTTGTTTGCAAGCACGACAGAATCTGCAGTGTGTCTTTCTAGAGTAAGAAAAATGTCTCAGCTGGGCACCTGTAGGCCGGGCACCTGTAATCCCAGCACTTTGGGAGGCTGAGGAGGGAAGGTCGCTTGGGGCCAGGAGTTTGAGACCAGCCTGGGCAATATAGTGCAACACCATCTCTACAAAAAATAAAAAATAAGCTGGCTGCGGTGGTGCACGCCTGTGGTCCCAGCTACTTGGGAAGCTGAGGCAGGAGGATCATGTGAGGCTTGGAGGTTGAGGCTGCAGTGAGCTCTGATTGTGCTACTGCACTCCAGCCTGGGAAACAAAGTGAGATCCTGTCTCCAAAAAGAAAAGAAAAGAAAGTGAATCTTTTAAAGCACCAGGAGACACCTCTGTTTAGATATAATATGAGACTTCTCTAAATAAAAATATGACTATTTTCCCCTCCCCACAACTTCCACATTTTACACTGGACCACAGAGTTCCACTAAGGATATTATGTATAGTGTAAAAAAAAAAAAAAAGAAGTTACAGATGGTATAAAATCATCGCAATTATTAGATGCATTTAATAAGCATAATAACAGTAGCTAAATATGTGTACAAAATGCTATGTTCTTCAAAGGACCTTATAAACAGGGAGAATTAGGTCTTCCAGGACCCTGGAGAGGGAGGTGAGTTCTCTCTGTATAGAAAGAAGAGAGAGCAAAAATCAGCAGGGCCGGTGCTTGGAATGAGTCCCTCCTGCTCAAAGTGTTGCTGGCAGTGTTTATAAGACAAGGCCCGTGACAAAGCCGTGAAAGTGTCTCATCCCCACGGGACCCTGGGAAGTGGGGCCCAGAGGTTCCCCTGGGTTCCTTCTACTCCCCAGGTACAATGAGCCCAGAGCTGATTCCCCTCACTGAAGGGGGATGATGTCTCTTTCTCGGAACTGTCCCCTGGGGTGCCCCAAGCCTTGACTCTCATCTTTTGGCAGCCTGCCCTCTGGGAGAAGCACCCCTCCAAACCCAGACACCTCCTGGATTGCACCCCACAGTGACCTGTCCTCCCAGCAGCTGAGGAGTGGGCACGATTAAGAGCACCACTGCAGCTCCCGGCGGGGCTGTCAGCAGCAGGAGTCGGGGGAGGAGGCCCAGGTGCCTCCCATCACACCTCCCCTGGTGCTGGCCCCGGCCTAGGCTACCAATGGTTGCTTGGTGCTTGTCGCTACCTTCCCACCTCCCCACTTCCCTCTTCCTCCCCGTCACTGAAGGTGCATGGGAGCTCCAGCTCAGAGCTGGGAGCAGGTGCGGCATGGTGGGGAGCTGGGAGAGCCCGTTGTTACTCTGCACGCATGTGCCAAATTGGAATTGGGCTGGAGTCTCCCAACAAGCCTTGGTTCTGGAGACCTCTTTCCACAACCCCCCACCAGCCACGCCCAGGGATGGCTGCTGCAGGCAACAAGTTGATGAGGAGGAGTCAGAGAGCTGCCATCCCAGTTTCCAACTACAGCATCAGAAATAGGGAATGTCCTTTTGAGTGCATCTCATCCGGTGACTTTTAAATTGTGGAGTGAGACCCATTAATGTATTATGAAAGCAACTTAGTAGGTTGTAAACAGCATTTTATTTTAGAGAAAGAGCGAGAGAGAGACAGAAGGGAAAATATCAGAAATCATGTCATAGATAAGTGAAACTTCTACTTCTGTGTCTATAAACATGGATGTCCTGTCCTTTTTTTTTTTTTTTTTAAGAGATAGAGTCTTATTCTGTCCCCCATGCTGGAGTGCAGTGGCATGATCATGGCTCACTGGAGCCTCCAACTCCTGGGCTCAAGCGATCCTTCTACTGTAGCCTCCTGAGTAGCTGGGACTACAGGCCCTCACCACCACACTCAGCTAACTTTTGTATTTATTTTTTTTTTTTTTAGAAATGGGGTCTCATTATGTTGCCCAGTCTGGTCTCGAACTGCTGGCCTCAAGCAGTCCTCCCACCTTGGCCTCCCCAAATGCTGAGATTACACGCATAAGCTACCACACCCAGCCTATGGAACAATACTGGAATAAACTCTCCCAGTGAGGAATTTAGGAAGCCCAGTTCCTCAGATAAGATTTTGGCCAACTTCCCATAGATTTTTCCCGCCCTTCCCCTTGGCTTCCCTAGCTCGCACCATCTCAGCCAGCCTTGGACAAGACTCAAGTTAAACAAGACCTGGATAGAGATGTTCTTGCTTCCAAACATAGCCATGAAGACCAGCAGTTGCAAAAGGACAGTGGGAGGGAAGAAGCGCCCTGATTTCAGAGCGGGCTGGTCCCAGAAAAACTGTGCAAAAAGACTGCGATCCTGGTGGGGCATCACCCAAAGTTTCCACTGAAATAATGTCCATTCCCTGGCGTAAACATCTCAGGCTTCTTCCCACACTCAGAGTGGGCACCACGGGTTCCTTCCACTCCCTTCACAGGTACAAGAAGGAAAGAGGCAGAATTCCAGATGGCTTCAGGATATTCCCTTAGTGAACAATGACTATTGTTAATGAAATGTGAGTGTTTGAAGGGAAGTTAGAAGTCAGCTATTCGGAGCCTGCATTGTACATAGATGACATACACATTGTCCATGAAAGTTCAGTGCCTTGCCCAAGGTTGCCCAGATGCCTGTAGCTAAGCAGGGTTTAGGACCTAGAGCTCAGTGCTTAAGAGCCCCTTCCACTTTCTCATGGATGCTTGAATGTCTCTAGCCACAGCAGCGGTTGTAGGATAGAGAGGAGAGGACCGAGAGTCCCCATCCTATAGAACCCTCCCTGTACCTCACAGGCACGCTGGCTCTGCCCGTCACCTCTTTCAACCATGGTGCTTGGGACAGGTGAGACAGAGAGCTGGTGCTTTGGGACCCCTGGAGAGGTGGCCTGGAAGAAAAGCCTGAGAGCAATAGCCACCGTTATAATTATTATGAGAAAAATACTGTACACTTGAGGTTATTATTAGATGCAATGACTGAGGGAGCCATTCACTTGGGCCTAATAGAAAATTAGACTGCTCCCCATAACCACAGGATCTGGAGGAAAACGATCGAGAGAGATGCTCTCACCTTCCCTGGGGAGTAACATGGGCAAAACTCAGAACTGATGCCCCTGGTCCCTGAGCAAGAGAATTGTGTCTTGCTCCTTCCTGGGACAGCGGCTCTGAGTGGGAGGGGCGGGTGGGGGTTGCAGGACAGGCTGCAGGCCCTGATTACCCTTGGCAGAGGCAAGCCCTCTGTCCTTGGCAAAGGTGAGGCTATGTGCAGCAGTGTTTCAGCCCCTCTGCCAGCCCCAGCTGGCAAGGTTCAGGGGCCAAGACAGGAAGAGGTTCCCATATTCATCTTCTTCCTGCTCTCAGCTGAGCCCATTAGGAATGTATCTCTGCCTCCTGATTGCTCTTCTGTGCTATTAATTTGTGGTTGTATTAATTCCTGCTGTTATTATACAGCTAGGTGATGCAGAACAAAGCTGCTCATTAACATGGCCAACGAGTTGTTGCTACTGCCAGGGTTGAGCGGCCCCTCCCTGCCGTCCCATCTCACCCCCACCCTCTACTCTGTTTTGACGTGAATGGAGCCTTGAACCTGGGAAAATGACTCGCAGACTTGGAAGTCAAAGGTGACCAGGGAGGTTACAGTCAAAGGAGTGACTTTGCTTTCTTACTGCCCTTGGTCAGCCTTCTTTATTTAGAAAAATATATTTATTATGCTCGTAAGCAGTACTGTAACCCCTTATGACAGGTGTTGCTTTTGTGATAAGCAGAGATACACCGTGCACTGGGTCACATTCACCAGTGACTGCCAGGGTCAGTGGTGCTGTCTGTGACCTTGGACATGTCCATCCTTGTGAGTCCGGTAGATTCAGGATCAGACCCACAGCCCAGCTGGGACACTCAGCCATTAACCAGCATGTCATTTCCCTAAGAGTTCCCATCTGGGCCACTCCCCTCCTATGGCCAAATGCAGGCACAGTTGGGAGCTGGGAAGGATCCCCAGTGCCACTCCCTGGCTTAGCCAACTTCTTTACATGTTCACATTTTAAAGTGTGCTGTAAAGAAGTACTTGGGACTCCTACAGGACAGAAGGCCAGTTTTATTTTTAAGGCCTGAGGACCTTTTCCGCCCTTTCTGTTTCTGTCCCTTCTGGATCACTCATTGGTGAGCAGGTGATATTTCACTCTGAGTGGTGATCACTGGAAGGGCTTGAAATCCTGATTCTGATGGTTACTCTGCCACTGTGAGCAAACGATTAAGTCACTGCTGGTGTCCCAGAGGTCTCCCGATGCAAGGTGGCTAGCACTGCGAGGGACTCTCCCTCCAGCTTCACTTTTGTCCCACCATGTCCCTGCTCAGCTTCAGCCAAACTGAGCACCTTACTGCCCGCAAACAATCCAGATCCTCCCCGTGCCTTATACTAGTGTGTTCTCTCTCTGTTCCATCTTCAGAGTGCCCACTCATTCCCTGAGAATCAGCCCAAGGAAATCTGCCCTGTTCTCCTCCCCCTGCCTCCTGTGTGTCCCTAGCACTTTCTGGATTTCAGCCAGCTCTCAACACACAATGCACAGCACCCTTCTAAAGAGTTAAGGTCTCTTAGACATGGTACATGGTGCCCAGGACAGCACCTGGCTTCCTCTAAGCTCAAAAAATACCTGTTGCCTAAATGATGGAATCCTCCCTATTTTGTAAGCAAAAAATATTTATCACGGGGCTCAGAATGAGCAGGCCAAGGTCACCAGATAAAAATGCAGGGGCAGCAGGACTAGAAGTCGGGAGCCCTCATTTCTGGGTGGGGCCCCACGGATCGTCAGTGTCACCAGATTTCCTGAGGGCCTCCAGAGACTAGGCATCAACCCATTTTTCCCTCCTTGTTCGTCTATCCCTTCAGAATGGCCAGTGCAAAGGGCTTGTGAGTTATTATTTGGATAATTTTTTAAAATCCAAAGGAGCTGGATGCCCATGATGCAGACAAGGAAAAGAAAGCAGCTGGAATTGGCTGCCGGCTCTTGGGCAGTGAGGCCACAATTAAGGCTGGTGCTTAATCAACTATCCTTGGTTTCTGCACAGCCAGTATATGACAATTGCTGGATCCCTGGGACCCTGGTAGGCACAGGGCTGAGCACTGTTGGGCAGAGTCCTGGGGGGACACAAACAGGAGGCACCCACTATCTTCCTGTAAAAAGACAGAAACACACACATTAAAGCTATAAAAAATTCCTTCCAAGAGCCAACAACAGGGAGAGGGGGAGCATTCCCCAGAGGTGATGGGGAGACACCGAAACGGCTCGGGGTGAGTGCCAGAAGGGTAAGGCTGGAGCTGGATTCAAGAGACAGATTCCATCTACAGGAAGGTGTGGAGTGCGGGCATTTGGACTTCTCCTAGAGATTTCTTTCATGGGCTGACACAAAGGTGTCCTTTGGGCAGCAGTTCCCAAACTTGGGCATCCACATCATCTGGAGTGCTCCTCGAAGCACAGATGGTTGAGTTCCACCCCCAGAGCTTCTGATCCAGGAGGTCTGGAGGGAATTCGAGAATCTGCATTTTGAAAAAGTGATGATGTGCTGGAACCACACTTTGAGAACCACAGCCTCAGAGCAAGCAAACCGAGCTTCCTCAGGAACTGAGACCATGTGGACGTGAGGCCACATGGGGCATCCTCGGTGGCTGAGTCTTGAGAAGACACTCCCTCCTCATCTGCAATGGTCTCGTCCTCTTAGAATTACCTTAAGTAGGATAGGAAATCGTGCTTGCAGAGCACCTGCAGGCAGAGGGAGTGATCAGTAGAGCACTGGGGTCTCCTGGAGGATGCATAGGTCTTTCTGGTGCCACCTGGTTTGCTCCATGCCTAGAAATCGTTCAGGGCAGCTCCTGGGCAGAGACCAAGCCCATACTCTCCTGCTCTGCATTCCAGTTTCGCCACCATGACATCCTGTCTAAGGAGGTGAGGAATCTGTTGACCCTCATGGCGCTGGTCATAATTGCTCCCAGAGTAAACAGCCCATGCCCTCTGGTTCTTGCATCTGATTCCACTGGATCAGAGGTGGTGGAGGTGTGGGGCAGAGGCAGGAGGCCCCTGCTCCTGTTAGCCCCAGGCAGCTTGCACAGAATGCCCTTTTTGTTCATCCCACCACCAAGCCCATGTGCCTCAGTGATGTCACAGCGGAGACTTGATGGGAGGAAGACGGTGGGGTGGGGGAGGG
Organism: Aotus nancymaae; assembly: GCF_030222135.1. NCBI lineage: Eukaryota > Metazoa > Chordata > Mammalia > Primates > Aotidae > Aotus > Aotus nancymaae. Next base: position 24,738,427 of record NW_026988413.1, read on the forward strand.
CGACACAGGCCGAGAAGATCAGAAATGCAGCTGAGAAGGTGGCTCAAAATAGCTCATGGAGAACAGGCTTCTGCTTGACAGGCTGACAAGGATGTGCCTGGAGCCAACACTCCTCTTTGAATGCTCTGTCTCCTTCTAATTATGGATCTGTCAGGAGGAAGGGAAGCCAGCGCCTGCCCGACCTAGTGACCCCTTCACTTAACGTGGAAACAGGGAGGCAATGCTCAGTCCCCATTAGCAGGGTCAGACGCCTAAAGGAAAATGGGCTCCCAGAGCGGAACTGGGCAGATGGTTCAAAGGCACCGCTCTGTCCATCCGGCAACCCCTTCCATGGAGACCGGAAGTTCTCTTTGCCCCCTGCTGCTGGTTTCCCTCTACATGTGCAGAGGAGCTCACCTGTGTCCCCACGCAGGATGGCTCTGCCTGTTCTCAGGGACCAATGGGAAGGACTGGAACCTTCTCCTTGTCCAGCGATGGGGGAGGAGGCTGGTGGAAGGAGGACTTGCTGAAAATCTGTCTGCCACTGGGACTGGCTTTGTGTCCCTTCTGCATTTTCTGGGCACAGTGGACCATGTGCTCTGCTCTGTTTTAGAGATTTGTTAACTCCCATATGAAAAATTTTATGAGAGGATTTCACTTTGGTATACTTTGATGAATAAATCACACAGTATCCAGATATGACCTTCCTCACACAGTGTTCACCTCTGTGTCTGAGGACCCAGGGCATAGCAGAACCTTGATGCATATTTTGCATGGGGGGCAGACCTGGGTGTTATAAGGGTGATCAGTGAAATTCAGAGAGGACCTACCTTTCCAGGCAGACAAGTTATACATGGATCTTATCATGGAAGAAAACCTACCGCTTCAGCAGTTTTGGGGGTAGGGGTGAGAATGAGAGATTCCATGTATTATAGAATTTTTAATAAGCAATTATGACCTTCCCTGAACCTTCAAGTAAAAGTTTATCTTTAAAAATCTATATATTTAACTTTAATTTTCATGATGAATCTATTTCTCACTACTTCTGACCCTTAGATGGCAGCCTCCCCTGGAAGTGCCGAATGATGGGATGCTCCAGGCATGAGCAGACCCAAGGGGCCATTTTTGGATGGTGGACTTAGAGCCTGGGATTGCAAAGCGGCCCACTTCCCTCCCTCCCTTTTTTTGCCTGCCTTTTCTTCCTGTTTCCTTTTTTCCTCCCCCATCTCTCACTCTTTCCTTCTTTTTCTTCCCACCTTTCCTTCTCCCTCCTTTCTTCCTGCCCTCCTTCCCTCCTTTCTTCTCTCCCTCCCTCTTTTCCTCCTTCCTCTCTTCCCTCTTTTTCTTCCTTCCTTCCCTTTCTTCCTTTCTCACTGTTTCTCCTACCCTCCTTCCCTCCTTTTCTCCTTTCCTCTCTCCCTTTCTTCCCTCCCTCCCTCCCTCCCTCCCTCCCTTCCTTCCTTCCTTCCTTCTTTTCCCATTCCCTTCCTGCCACAACACTTACTGAGTACCAGTTCTGAGCCAGGCACTGGGCACAGACACTGGGGAGTGAGACAGACACGATTCCTGCCTTTAGGGAGTTTCTAGTTTCTACTGGGGGAAACACACAATAATAAAACGGCTGTAACTTCAGGTCATGTAATTAAAAAAATAACACGAGGTGAGGGCACAGAGATGTGTTAGAGGAATGGGAGCCATCAGCATTGGGAGTCAGGGAAGGCCTCTCCAAGATGCCATAAGGGTATGAGGCCTGCGGGAAGCACAGGGTCAGCCTTGAGAGGTTCTCCGGGAGATTATCGGAGCGGGCAGAGCAACCCTGACACAGGAACTGGCAGAGGACGCACAGTGGGACGGCAAGGGGGAGGGCAGGAAAGGAGCCGGGACAAGAGTAGGGCAGAGAGGGGCCAGACCATGCAGGCCACGGGAACCAGGGGCCGCCATTCAGGGCATCAGGACATCTGATTCCACATGGATTCTACCAAAACCCAGAAATGACAGGATGTTATGTGTGCATGTGCTCATTTATTTATGTACACAAAGAGATTTGTTGTAAAGAATCAGCTCATAGGACTGTGGAGGCTGGGAAGTTCGCTGATCTGCAGTTGGCAAGGTGGGGAGCTAGGGAAGTCAATGGTGTGAGTTCCAGCCTGAGTCCAAGTTCAAAGGCAGAAGAAGACCAGTGTCCCTACTGGAAGACAGGCAGGCAGAGACAGGGAATTCTCCCTTTCTCCACCTTTTTGTTTTCTTCGTGCCCAGTGGATTGGTAGAGGCCCACCCTCACAGGGGAGGCAGTCTGCCGCACCCCTGCAAACACTCAAATGTGCATCTCATCTGAAAAACCTTCACAGGCACACTCAGAATAACCTTCAGCCAGCTATCTGGGCACCCTATGGCCCAGTCAGATTGATATAGAATTAAGGATCACGCAAGGTCTGGACAGAGGGTGGGAAGGGCTGCTGCATCCTGGCCATCAGCTGTGTTGGAATCCGCCGCCTGCTGGGCCAGAGGCCCTGCAAGGTCCATGACTGCCGTTCCCTTTACACAGCTCCCTGTAGCGCCGAGAATGACCCACTGGGCTCATGTGTGTCTGTTTCCTAGGGCTGCTGTAATGGAACACTGTAAACTGGGTGGTCTGGGGCAGTAGGAGTTTGTTCTCTCGCAGTTCTGGAGGCTAGTAGTCTGAAATTAAGGTGTCAGCAGGGCCATGCTCCTTGAGACTCTGTGTAGAACCCTTCCTTGCCTGTCCCTGGTGCTGATGGTGGCCAGCTGTCCTTGGCTTGCAGCTTCATTGCTCTAGTCTCCGCCTCCATCGCCACATGGCATTTTGCTCTTCTTTTAAGGACACCAGTGATACGATGTAGACTCCACCCTAATCAATTCCTCTTATCTTGATTATATCTACAAATATTCTGTTTCCAAATAAAGTCACAGTCACAGGTACTGGAGTTTAGGACCTCAGCATATCTATTCAGGGGACACAGTATTCAACCTGTAACAACTGTCTTTCTGAGATGCACTTTGGTGCTAGAGACTTGTCCAGAGGAGCCCTGATTATTCAAATGGCAAGAATTTTACTGTTGCCTTTCAGCTATCAACAAACTCACTAACTGTAGATGGCCCTGTATCCAGAAGGTTCTTCAAAGCTCTGAGGCATCCTCGTTCATACCCCAAGTCCAGAGGAACTGTTAGGCACCCCAGAAGCCACTTGAGCAGTTGGGTGTTAAAATTTGAGCCACAGAATGAGGGTTTCTTTCTTTTTCTGAATCAAGCTAAAAGTTACCCAGAAGAATAAACCAGTATGAGGAACCCGGAGGTGAAGGCAGGTGGGGGCAGGTGTCCGACTCGCTGCCGCAGTGTTGAGGCAGTTTTTCAGGCAGAGGATGCTGCCCAAATCCCAGTCAGAGGAGAGGAGGCTGCTCTCCTCTGTTTTGTGCCTTTTGGAGGGCTTGTGTTCTTGATTTTAATCTTTGTGGGTTCTGCTTTCTATAACCCATCACCCAACACTCAGATACCTTTCCAGGCACCTGCAATGCTTACACTGTTTTTTGTCAAAATTCAGTTCTCATCCCCTTTCTGATGTCCCTACCTCTCTGCAGCATCCAGAGAATCCTTCTAGAATAAACTCGGGCCTCAGGCATCGCTCCCATTCACCCTAGGGAAAGGCTGTTTAATCTGCAGAATTACTTTAAATTTAACTGAAGGGGCTCTCCAATGCTTAGCCTTTTTAATAGTCGACCCTCATTCCCTTCCCAATGCAAAAAAGAGGGAGATTTATTCCGGCCAGTTTATCCCAAGTAAATCTTGGGTATCTCAGTTTTACATTTTAACGAGAAACAAGCACTTTATAATAGCTGCTCAGATTAAACTCCAGCGTATTCTCAAACCATTAACCTGAAGGAACTGTAATGATAAATTAAACATATTAATGAAGCAGTATTACAAGCTCAAAATTTGTTAGGTAAATTGTAGCATTATTAACAACCAACTTGACTTATCACAGTCTATCACTGGGGCGGGGGGGGGATGAACTGAAACAGTGATTACATGACGTGCAAACTCTGCCACAATAAATAAACACAGGAATGATTGTTACTAGGAAATGCAAATCTGCTGGGACATCTTCATGTGAGTGTCAAACCTGGCAGATCTTTTAAAGTTTTCTTTTGTCCTCCCCCATTCTCCCTTCACTCCATCCTGCTTTCTCTTCCTCTTCCCTTCTCATCATTCCCTTCACTTTTTGGAAGGATCTTGGCATCCGGTTTTGGGTTCATTGATCGACATCCTTGCGTGCAGTTGTCCACTAAGTTTTTAGATAGAACCTAATTCTTGTAAATAGGATAAATCCCTCCAGGTCCCTCCTTACCCAAGGCTTTCCTGTCTCTGATGATCCCTGCCTAGCTCAGTATGGTCCAGGACCATCTCCGTCCTTAGGTCTGTTTTGTGATGATTTGCAGCTAAATTAGTTTGCACCTCATGTAGAATTGCATCATTTCTGCTTGGAGGAACCACAGCGATATGAGGCCCTCACTTCCACGTGAGGAAGCTGAGGCACAGAGGGTGGTGTCTGTTTCCTGCAGGCTCCCAGATATTGGAAGGGTGAGAAAAAGAAATCAAACCTATACGTCTTCTCAACATGACAGATGTGTACATTATATCACAGGTTTCTCAGTCTTGGGTTCAGATTGTTTTTGCAGAACCTGGAAGGGTGACCATAGCCTAAGGACGGTCGACATTACAGTGGCCTGGAAGTGGCACATTCACCCATGGCCTGGGAGAGTCGTGCCAGAGGACTCCCTCCCTGGTGTGGTGACACCCTGCACAGCAGAGCCATGGAGCAGGAGGAAGACCTAGCAGATCTATTTTGGAGGGAGAGTGCTTAGAATTGTCCTGAGAGATTGTAGGCAGATCCAGGTCAGGCCTCCTGGGTTGGGATTTTGCTGTTGAAGGCTTTGCTTTTACTACTTTTTCTTAGGCTGTGGAGGTAATAATGCCTAACTCCTCAGATCCCGGAAAGGATTAGATGAGATGATGCAAGTACAATCCACTTTGTAAAATGAAAACCTAGCGGACTGTGTACTCATGGCTGTTACTACTAGCACATCAACACACACATGTCTCTCAGTCCCTCGGTTTCCTGTGCCCACCAGGACGTCGATCTGTTGAGTTTCATGAATCATCTGCCGGCGTCCAGCAATGCACACATAAAGGTGATTTAAGGCCTGGTGGTGGGGAGAGAGCAAAAGGGAAGACAGGCTGGACAAGGTGAACTCATGGGGATCACAGCTCAGTGGTCACCTGAGTTATGAGTCTCTCCCCCAACAGATCTTTCCCTCTGTGAATTTCCATTATGTCGCCCAGTGTATTTCATCCTTGCTAAAGGAGAATATGCTGATACAAATGCACAACACTCCTCCCCAACCCTTGTATTTCTGATGTTAAGGCCTCTCTGGCTTATAGTGCCTAGAGGGGACCCAGCAAGATAGCAGATCAACTGTCCTGCTTAAAATCTGAACAGATGTCTAAGTCACAGGAAGCTGAACCCCAGAACAGTGGGATTCAAACCTGGTTTTGTGACATCCCTTTCTTCCTGAGCATCTCCAGTTGTTTCAAAGAGTGACCCAATGATCTCCTAAATTTCCAAAGCAAAATAAGTCACAATAGTTTAGAAATACATATAGCACAGGAGATGCTTAACAAGAGGACACAAATGTCTCCAACTAAATGAGTGATAGTGACAGAGCAACTCACCTCCTATGTGGCCAGTAGTTTTGGGGGTTTTAAACTAGAGAATGGTTCTGAGAGGTTGAAATTGCACCAGGATGTTTAGCCATGCTACCTTCTTGCTGTGTTGGATAAAGAATGGAACCACGGCCTCTTAAAACCTATGCAACATCTAGGAGAAAGAGATTAAAAGGGCAGCCCTCTGGCCGGGTGCGTTGGCTTACGTCTGTAACCCCAGCACTTTGGGAGGCTGAGGCAGGCAGATCACTTGATAGCAGGGGTTTGAGACCAGCCTAACCAACATGATGAAACCCTGTGTCTATTAAAAGTATAACAAATTAGCTGGATGTGGTGGCATGTGCCTGTAATCCCAGCTACTCAGGAGGCAGAGGCACGAGAATCGCTTGAACCCAGGAGCGGAGGCTGCAGTGAGCCGAGATTGCACCATTGCACTCCAGCTGTTTTTTTCTTTTTTCTTTTTTTAAAAAAAGAAAAGGGCAGCCCTTTTAGGGAAATTGAACCCTAGCCTTGATCTGTCTGGTTTCCAGACCCAAAGCAAAGTGTGTCTCAGACCCGAGTGCCTGATGCAAAGATTTCCAGATTTCTCTGGCACATTCCATTTCCAACCCTTTTACTTACCATAATTATTTTTATTGTTTTTTTCTCACTACTATTTTACTATAATTGTGCCCAGTTTGATGACTAGGACAAAAGAGACATGGAAACTGGTTATAACTTGCACAGATACTCTGCCAGTGTCTACTTTCTTCTCGGGGTGGAGTTCTAGGACTTCCTGTGCTGCCGCCTCCTCACATGGGCTTCCCTCCTCCCCAGACCCTCGGGACTCTCCTGGTAGCCTGGCCACCTGCATACAGGGTCCCCAGTAATGCACCGTGGCCCTCTCCAAAGGGCCTCCTTTGTGCTCCTCCCCACCCCCAGCCACAGATACGTCTTTAAAACCCTGTCTTGAACGTTCACCAGACTCTAACACGTGTCCACGCGTCCCCCAGGGCTCCTTCCTGCCTGTCTCTCTGCCTCCTGCAGGTCTGTCTGCTCATGTGCACCGACACAGCAAACACACATGGCACAACAACGTTTCAGCCCAGTGTTGCTTTGAACAAGGCCTTCCAGGGGATCAGACATGTGGACAGCAGATGTCAGAGGTGACCCACCGTCTGCTGTTTATGGGAGTTGCTCATTCCCTGGGTCAGGGAATGTGTACAGAGACTGTCACAGCCGGTGCAATGAGCATCCAAGAGGTTGTCACTAGTGTCTCCCTGGGAGTTGGACCATGATTTTTAAAAAAGGGAGAGAAAGCTTGCCGGAACACAGACACGCTAGGGTAACTGCAGATCTTAACGTTCACACACACCCTGGGCTTGACATACTTGCCTTCAGCAGCTCGGCAGACAGAAAAATAACAGTTTGTTTTGTGTGTGATCAGAGTTAACTTAACCAACCCCTGCCAAGCTCTTCTCTTTGTCGGGAGGAAGTGTCAGAGGGAAGTGAGGGACGCAAGTAAGTTCAAGGGGGTGGTGGAGGGAGAGCCAGGTGAGGAGAGGCAGCCAGAGAAAAACAGTGGTGGAAAGCTGGCCGGTGAGCGTGGAGCCAGGTGATGTGCCAGGCATCCAACAGCTGTCAGGGAAGGGTAGCTGGCAAGGGATTGCCAGGAACTGGAGGGCAGAAAAACAGGGAGATTTGGGGCAACAAATGATCTAGGCAGTTGCTGGAATGTGCTGTGTGTGACCCCTGCTGTGGGAGCAGCCATTCTCAGTGTTCAGGATGCATCCAGCCCACCTGTAGAGCTTATTAAATAGAGATTGCTGGCTTCACCCTCGGAGTTTCTGATGCTGTAGGTCTGCACAAGGCTAGAGATTTTGCATGTCTAACAGGTTCCTGGATGCTGCTGGTCAGGAATCCAAACTCTGAGAACCACTACTGGGCATGCTGGCACATTTAGGGAAGCTCAAGGCCGACTTGCTTTAAGCTCTTCCAATATGGCATCCACCAAGAGCAAAAACTTTATTCATGGGAAAGTCATTCAGTGCTTGGAGAAGCACTGAGACTCTGCTCTCCTCTCTCCAGGCAGGAGGTAAGAAGTGAAAGCAGAATCTTCAGTTCATGGGGTGTTGTGGGTTGAACTGTATCTCCCCAGCAGCAATGCTGAAGTCCCAGCCTCTGATACCTGTGCATGTGACTTTATTTGGAAAGAAGGTCTTTGCAGATGTGATCAAGTTAGGGTGAAGGTGGGCCTTAATCCAGCAACTAGTGTCTTCATGAGACAAAGGAATGGAAAATTTAGACAGACCCAGGCCATTTGAAGACAAAGGCAGAGATTGGAGTGATGCTGCCACAAGCCAAGGAACAGCAGGCAGTACCAGCAGTCACAGAAGGTGGGAAGAGGCAACAAATGATTTGGTCCTGCCGACCCCTTCACTCCAGACTTCTAACTTCCAGAGCTGTGACAGAATGCATTTCTATTGTTTTACGAGTCCCAGTTTGTGGTCACCTGTTATGGCAGCCCCAGCCAATGAAATCACTGCATTTTCAGAGTTTGTTTGTGTTTCCATCTTAAAAGCACCCAGTATGACCACTGTGGGTAGGTCTCGTGTCATGCCGACTCTCAAGGGAGATGCCTGTTCTCCGCACATGTCTGTGGGTGCAGCTCTAGGTTGCTTGATTCTGGAGACTTTCACCAGGGCAGTCCAACTCAGGTGGCCGAGAAGGCGGGGGTGGAGAGCATGGGAGAGGCATGGAAGCATGGCATTGCCCTGCACAGCTCCAGCAGAGCCCCATGGCTGGGAAGGCAGGGTGAGGCACTATGCATTTCCGGAACTCATACCGAATAAAAGAAAGGTTCAGATGACAGGGAGCCAGTGTGAGAAAATCTGCTTCGGGAGCAGGAAGTATGGTGATCTCAGAGCACCAGGAAATTAGCATAAAGACACAGCAAAATGGTCCCTTAAGAATCCAGAGCCAGAACTTCACGGTAGAGGAGTGCAGTAGCAATGCTTAAAGAGTAGGAAAGAGGTGGAGAGAATTATAAATCACACGAGCCCTGAGAACAGATCTAGGATGAAGCCCTCAGCACAGCACCTGGAATAGGCTGGTTTTCTTCTTCTCAATTTGGAGTTCCCTGGGGACTGCATGGACCTCACCAGCAGCACTTACTCAAAATGCAAGCTCCTGGGCTCCACCTCAGCCACGTTGCGTGAGAGTGCAGTGGATAGGGCCTGGGAAGCTGCATTTTCACAAGCTCTGCAGGGGTTTTATGCTCACTAAGTGTGAAAACCATATTGCATGTGCTTAAACGTTAGTAGGTTTCCCCATTTCTAGATTAAATTAGGGGAAATAGAGAAGAATGGAAGACAGAGGGAGAGAGGGTTTCAGAAGACTTTTTGGATGGCTCTCCTCCACATCGCCTTGCCCAGGACCTCTGTGTGAGCCACCTTGGGGTGCGTGTGGACACGCCTTCCCTCCCAGTGCCGTGGGGCCAGGCGTCACAGGACTGGAGTCACCCAACTGTCGCAGCACTGCCACCTACTGGCTGCAGGAGAAAAATGCAGAATTCAACGGAGAGTCTTCACGTGTTAAGACCAGCTTCAGAAAACACACACAAGCAGACGCCCGTGCACACACATACCTATGTACACACCATTGAACAGGGCCCCTCCGACCCTGGCTAGACCACAGCAGCATCTGTGATTTAATCTGTGTAACAACTACAGATGCATTCACTTTCTCCCTTCAGGGACAGATGAGATTGGAGTCAGGGAGAAGAATTTAAAAAAACAAAAGCAAAGTGCATGATGATCACCAGAGGCTCTGAAAAGACTTCCTCTTCCCTCCTTCCTTCCTGTTTTCCGGTAAACATGGGAGGCAAAGATGTGCAGTTGTGGAAACGCTCACTCTGCATAGGGTGGGGAGGGAGAGTCCTGCAGCTGAGGCGTCCCTTGGCTCCCAGCCCTGGAGAAGCAGAGGGAAAGGAGGGAGGGAGGGAGGGAGGGAGCCAGGAGGCTGGAGAAGCCGACCCTCCCCCAGCTCAGCGCTCCCGATGTCCAAACCAAGTGAGCACATATCACCCCCTTTCCTCAACACTCTGGGTTCTGGGCAGTATTGCCCTCTTTTCTACCTCAGTTTCCCCTTTAGTGAGCAGATGGGGTTGCCAGAGGGTTAGATCCAGGTGTGATCTTCTCTGGTGCTCAGAAGGGTGACAGTGTCCACAGGAATCACCTGTCTGGCTAGGAAGGGTTCCAACTCCCTCCCCCCGCAACCAGGGCCCTGAGAGGCATGCTGCCCCGCCCTCTCTGTTCCAGTCCCCCTGCCTGCAGGCCTGCTTGTTGTGTGGGATGAACTGCTGAGATTGCCTTGTCTTGGTTCATGACCTTATGTCAAAACTACTTGGGATTGAGTTTCTTTGACCTGGTTACTCAAGTCTTCAGGGAAAATGGATCACAGCCTTTCCCAGGAGGCATAGATTCTTGTGCTCTTGGAGAATGCTCTCTGGCCTGCAAACTGTGCCTGCCTGGACCCCCACCCTTGCCCTGCCTGGCTCTGGTTTTTTACTCCCTGCTCTTGGATTTCTTCCATACCCCTTTCTGAAGTTGCCTTGCCAGGTGTAACCTGAGCCAGCTGAGAGAGCGAGCAGGCTGAGGGGCTCCCTGCAACTGGTGTTCCGTAAGTCAGTGCTGAATTTTGCTTGTGCTGCTCCACTTTGCTCTTGCTGCACACAACCCGGTCATGGTAAACTCATGGTGACTTTGCAAGGACAGGCAGATGGACACTGAATGCCACAGAATGAAAGCAATCGGGGAAGAGTTTGAATTTTGTGCTACTGAATCCCAGACTGGTAACTCCAACCCAGTTCAGTCCAACTCAAGTCAACCAATTTAATCCAATGCAATATAACACAACCCAATCCATCCCCATCCAATGCAACTTAACCCAACCCAACCTAATTTGATCCAATCCAATTTAACCCAACCCAATTCAATCTAACACAACACAATGCAACCCAATCCAACCCAACACAACACAACACAACACAATCTAATCCAATCAAATCCAACACAACACAACACAACACAACCTAATCCAATCAAATCCAACTCAACCCAACACAACACAACACAACACAACACAATCTAATCCAATCCAACCCAACCCAACCCAACTCAATCCAATTCAGCACAACCTAACTCAACCCAATTCAGTCCAATCCAATTCAACCCAACCCAACCCAATCCAATCTAACATGATATAGCACAACACACACAACCCAACACAACCTGTTCAACTAAATTTAATCCAACACAATTTAACCCAGCCCAAGTCAATTCAGTCACAACCCAATCTAATCCAGCACAACCCAACTCAATCCAATCCAACCCAACCCAATCCAGTCAATCCAATCTAACACAACACAACACAACACAACACACACAACCCAATTTAACACAACCCAACCCAATCCAATCCAACACAACACAACACAGCCCAACCTAACCCAATGCAGCACGATACAACTCAATTCAATCCAACCCAACCTTAACACAACACAGCTAAGCCCAGGCAGCAGGCAGTCTTAGAGCACGCTGTTTTACTCATCTCACTCTGCATTGATGAAACTGGAGGGGTGGGAGGCTATGCAGTGTACTCTCCTGGTGATAGCCCACTCCCTTATTTATAGGCTGTTAAGAAGAAGTGGATGCCAAGGCAGCATGTTAAGGACAATAGGTTCAGAAGCGAAAAGACCTAATGAAGCTACGGTGGTGTCATGAATTTGGAGAGTCATTTCTCATCCAGGCTTTTGTTCTTCCTCTGCTGGGAGCTATGGCCTAAGGACACTTCCCAAACCCAGCTCACAACCCTGCTGGCAGGACACACTGAAATAATGTACATAAAAATCCTTTTCAGAGTTTGAGGCACCAAGCTGTTACTGACTAAGTATTTTATAGGCAAGTGTAAAATCTGTGTTTAAAATCTGTGTTTTAAAATCTTAACCTGGACGTTCGTGAGAGTTTAGGGTCTCTATCCCATCCCGACTTGATCAGTAAAGTGCCACAATGAAATGTTGTTCCTAAGTCCACCATTTTCCATGAGTTTAAATGGGTTGATTGAGTTTATATTAAGAACATCAAGGTTTTCCAAAATTCTAGTTAGAGAGCTTGCTACAAAGAAATGTATTGTCCCGTTAACCCAAACGCAAAAAGTTGACTAGAAGAGAACTGGGAGAATGTGGACAATTCAATATAATCCTCCTCCCAACACAACATAGGGAGGCTTATGGCGATGGAGTTGCATTCTTTAGTTCAGTCGTTTGAGGCAATAAGAAGGTGGTCACCTTTGTTACAGGAATGACAGTGCCCCTCTTCAAGGGTGTTACAGCAGTTTTTCCAAGTTGAAAAAGTAGGTAAGGTTTGCTTATGGTCTCCAATTTACAAAAGTCAGATCTTGTCAGTTTCCCCATCCTGGAAACATACAACACTTCACCTCTGCATACAGGTTAAAAACCGGTGCTTTGAAGGACATTCGAGGGTCTTTTGCACCTGCATCCAACCTACCACCCCTGAGCTTCCCCCCCACCATGTACCATAAGGCATATGCCCTGACCACAGCTGATTGCCTGCACTGCACATACACGGCACTTTCCTCCATCTCTGCCTTTGCTCATGCCAGCCTTCCTAGGTCATGTTCTTCCTTCCTCACGGCTCGTGCTATTTGAATCCTATTCCTCCTAAAAAATCAGCTAACATTGCCATTCTTCCGTGAAGCACACTTCTCAGAATGGACCGCTGCTTCCTTTCTGTGGCCACCAGAAAGGAAACCAATTATTTGAATGTGCTTCACTTGGGAGGGGCTTAAGGTGTGGGTCAAGGTATATTGAGTTTTAACCAGAAGATCTGATCACAAATAAGATCCAGCACTTGTCAGCTATAATCTAACTTGGGGCATCATGTAGCCCATCTGAGTCTTAGTTTTTTCACAGATACGATAATGAATACAAATAACATCCTCTGTCCCTCACTGGAATCGTGGTTCATTTATTAATTCAATAAAGTTTCTTATGTCCCTACTATGTGTCATATGAATTAAATTTAGAAAGTCAATGTGAAACTGCTTTTTAAATTCTGTTACGAATCTTATTTTGGACAAGAAGTCTTTGAGGGTAGAACCCAGCCAAGTTTCTTTGGAAACGTCTGCATTTCTGGATGGGATTTTACACAGCAGGTGCTCAATTCGTGTGCAGCAATGGAGTGACCTAGAGAAAACAAGCCTCCCAGAGGTCACACACAGCTGACCGGTGTGAAAGTCCCTCTGGTCCTGTTTCCCAAGCCCCAGTAGCAGAAATGTCTCCCTTGCTCACAGATCCTCCCCCTGGCTCACTTAGGTGCCAAATGGAAGAAAGTGCCAGAGGGGAAGAGCACAGTATTCCATTGGATAAACAACTTGCTTAGGAGGACAGATGATAAGATTATTCTTAATAAGCTGACACCTTTATTTATGGAGTGTCTGTAATAAAAACCCTCCAAAGAGCTTGCAGTCCATTGGAGGAGAGGAAATAATTGCCTTCTTAGAAATCTGAGAGGAAGTTAAGTGACCCAAGACAATTTTGCTGCTGGCTTCTTTTAGTGTCTTGCAACACAACAAGCCAGCACGATCAGAGTCCTGCTGGGCTGAGGAGGAACAAAGACATCTTTCCATCCTGCCTTTTCCTGGTCTACCTTGAGGATGGGAAGTAAAGTGGCTGGAAGTCCAGTTAGTGAACTCCAGCGTGCAGACCCAGGGTGGTTCTGATATAGGACCCATGGTCTGGTGATGTGAAACCTTGGTGGGGACATCTTTTGGAACCCCAGAGTAACAACCTGTAAAATCTCAGTTTTTCTTGATATTCCCCACCCCTCAGCTGTCCCACCCTTTCCTTCCTCTTTTCCCTACTTCCCATGGCCTTCCTTTCTTGACCCTGATGGGGTGAACCATGGAAGGCCCCGAGAAGCAGAAGGGAACCAGCGACCCCTGGTGGTGGGCTTTGGCATGAGGCCGACTAAAAGCTCTGACCCAAGGAGGAGGTCTGTGGGGAGAAAGGGCCACACCACACACTCAACCCTAAGTCTTAGGTCAGTGTGGTAAATAAACCCTGTCATTTTTTAAAAATAATGGTAGATATTTCTGGATTTTTAAATGGACATAGACTTTAGAAAGAAGTCCCTGAACCGGCCCTAAGCAAAAATTGTGAAAATTTTGTTCGGTTCCTTGAAACTGTCTAACCCAAAGTAAAGTTCCTTGAAGGATCCTGGTGATGGTGTAGAGAAGGTAATTAAATAGGTAAGTCTTTCCTGTGCTTCTCAAAGTGACTGCCTGTTCATTTGCAAGTTTATGTTGGGTAATGCATGGAACCTATTTAAGCTGCTGGGATGGGAAGTGGGAGAACGTTCTATTTCTCAGCTGAGAGAGCCTTCTGTAGTGTCTAGGGGCAACATGAAGGGAAGTAGGAAATAGTGATCTGTGTTCTTTTTTTCACCCGGCACTTTTCCAATCTGTATTCTGTAATCTATGGCATGTGTCTGACGTGACCCTCAGAGAGAGAGGGTAGGAGAGCCAGCCTGGCATGGTGGTCATCTAAATTCTGGTTCTGGGAAATGATTTGATGTCATGATTTCACAATCCACCTTTAAAATGACAGTGACTCAATTGTCCTAAGCAATGACTTTCTGCCGAAGCACCAGTCCTGAATGTCCAAAACCAATCAGACCGTCAACCGGCCGCGCTCCCACCAATGAAATTCAGCAACTCTCAGATTTGCACGTCTTCTTTCCACCCACACAGAATTCCCTTCCAACTTGCTCCTTGGGCTTACCATTCCCTTGGCCACCCAGGTGTGACAATCCAGAGTTGTCCCTCATTCTTCAAGCCCCATCTCTTTCTCCCTCCATCCTTACCCTCTATTCCCACTGCCTTATGGTGAGACCAAAATAAGCATCACAGTTCTTTACTGTCACCCTCCTTCTAGTCTCTCTCTGTCTACACCATGCAATATAAGAGAGTGTGTTCCAGGCACATGAAACTTCCTATAGCAGAAAGGTTTAGGAAGGAGAATTATTTCCAAACCAGTCCCAGACTCCCACCAGCCAATACATTTCATCCCGTAACACGTCCTTGAAACATGTAAGATAATATTACTTTAAATGCATTTCATAAATAAGACTTTGTAGGCAGGGCACAGTGCCTCATGCCTGTAATCCCAGCACTTTGGGAGGTCGAGGCAGGCGGATCACCTGAGGTCAGAAGTTCGAGACCAGCCTGACCAACATGGAGAAACCCCGTCTCTATTAAAAATACAAAATTAGCTGGGCATGGTGGCACATGCCTGTAATCCCAGCTACTTGGGAGGCTGAGGCAGGACAATGGCTTGAACCCAGGAGGTGGAGGTTGCAGTGAACTGAGATCACACCATTGCACTCTAGCCTGGGCAACAAGAGCGAAACTTCATCTCAAAGAAAAAAAAAAAAAAAAAACAGTGTAACCGTTATTAGCTCAGTATTGACTCTAGGCTTGAGAAAAAGTGATGAGCACACAGGTGTGGTAAGACAGAGAGAGAGGTTGGAGCACAGGACCACCCCCTTGCACATCCAGGGGCAGCTGCAGGCAGAGCCCCAAGTCCAGCCCCTGCCTCAAGGCCATCAAAAAAGAATGCAGAGTCCCTCAAATCTCCGTACAGAGGCTCACAGGAGAGCAAGCCTTTCCTCTCTCCCTTGCCAATGATGTGCCTGTGCAACATGAGTTGCAAGAGGTGTGTCCTGGGTCAGTGAGTAGCCATGTACATTCCCCTCCCCAGTGTTAACGAGTGCCAGCTGTAGCTTATCTCTGATTACGTGCTGAGCGGTGTGCTAAATGCTTTTCATCTACTAACTCATTAAATCTTCACATCAGCTGATTGTGGTAGGTACTGTTATTATCTGTATAATAACGAAAACCAGGGGTTAGAGAAATCGACTCATTTCCCAAACGTCATGTAACTAGGTCCTGGCAGAGCTGGTTCGGAGCCCTTGTTAATGGCCTCTGGAACCCATGCTTTTAATCACTACATTGTTAATTTCTAGGGCAAACCTAAAAACTAACACTTTGACAGAGTAAGTGCTGGCCAAATGGATACATGGATATATTACTATTGATATGTCAATATACCATTAGCATATTATATTAACATATTGATCATTAATTTTAATATTCCATTCCCTGACTCTCTTGTTCTTGGTGGCTTCCCCACTGGGCTCAGTTTTCACATCTGAACCGTGGGGAGAGACAACTCCCAGAGGACCAGAACCAGTGGCTGCAGAACTTTTCTCAGTGCCTCGGAGCTGGGAGATCAATAGTTTAACTGCTGTGAAACACCCAGGCCTTGATGATGCTGCATAAATAATTGTAATAACTGTGGCCAGTGATGGAGAGAATGGTTTTCCAATATCTTATTTTAAAATGCATTTCGCTGCAATTAACTCCACAGGCTTCCGGCGGAAGGAGTAACCCATACAGGCACTTACTATTTTTTTCCTTCAAGGCCTTTTGGCTCTGGTGCCTCCCTCACTGGGATCAGAGGTCACGCGTCTCATTGGAGGAGAGTGTTTTTAGGCCCCTCCACTGAGGGCGGGGATGGCTTCAAGCCGGGGCTCTGTGGTTTTTCTTGGGATGAGGGTGGTCAAAAGCCCCTTTGTGGTCTCTCAGTCAAGCTCTCTCCTGGCCCGGCGCCCCCAGCTTTCTGCATCTGTGCATTCCAGCACCGTCTGGTGATGTCATCCCGGACACGGATGCCCTTCTCAGCTCCAGCCTTCTAAGCCCGGGAAGGCTGTCCCCACAGTGAACAGATTTTCTGACTGTAAACTATTCACATGCCTCACCCCAGGCCTCACAAATTCCTGCGCCCTCATTTGTGATAGTTCCAAGTGTTTCTTTCTCGCAGTAGCTGCTGCTTCTAAAAAGTAAGATGTGGGCAGTGTCTGTGCAGGAGAGATGTGTGGGATGGGGAGGGGAAGGATTCAATGAGGTGTGGTGATCTGTGAGACAGCCCTGAGTGATGCTCACTCTTCAAAGAAACTCTAGGAACTTTTTTGCTGGTGACACTGAACATTACAGCGCCTACTTTTAGGAGAATTGTTGCCGTGTACAGGTTTGAAGCCAGAAAATGTAAACTTCAGTGTGGGGCTCCACTTACTGGCCTTGTGAGCTTGGGTAAGAAGAATCACATGTAGCCCCTGCACCGAATAAGTTCCTAGGGAGTGGGGAAGACAGTGCGCCCTCATGACCCCACACAGCAGTGTGTGTAAGTGCCATGAGCAAGGTGTGCAGGAAGTGCCGCTGGAGCCCACGGGAGCTGGGAATCATCCTGGGAGACTATGGGGAGAGTTCTGAGACTCTCAGTTTTGCCTGAGCTGGATCTTAGGTGATATTGCATGCATTCCTCACTTCCTTCTGATTCTCGTTTAGGGACACACACACACACACACACACACACAATTATCCTAGATAGCTCAGGAACTGGGGCTACTTTGAAATCCTGGTATAGATCCCAGCTGAGCAAAACTGGAATCCCCCACCTGTTGTAGAGCGTTGCAAATACATTGACTTTGCAAAATGAAACTCCATCATTTCAGCCAGAAGCCAGGTGGCAACACTCTGACCAGCGTGCTTCCCAAGGGGACGAGGAAAGGATGGAGGGAGATACCCCAGGCTTGTTGAAGTTGCGTCCTCTGCCTTCTGGGAAGCTGCACGCTTGCCCCTTGCAATAGGTGAACGCAGGCTGTTCTTAGCCTCTCTCACACACACAGCTGTCCTTGGATGGCAGCCTCAGTGCCCCTTGAAAGTGCTGGTGCCCCAATAGCTTGATGAGGCTGCAGGGGAAGAACCTAGAGCACAGCCCAGCAGGGAGAGCAGATGTTGAGGTAATACGCACTTGTCTGATGCTCCCAAGATTATTTATTTGTCAAGGGAATTACAGAACGGTGCCTGGGGGCTGAGCAACAGACCCATGCGGCTTCCTGCAGACAGCATGAAGATGGGAGCCATATAGTGCTGGCTGCTGCGGATGCCCTAGTGCTGGAAAGAGGTTTGGGGGTCCTATAAGGACAGAACATCAAAGAAATGTAAGCTTGGGAGATAGTCTCTGAGGATGCAGGGACCCTCTGATTTCTTTCCAATGTTAATGGAAGTCCTGTGTTCATTGTGTTCATTTGTTAATTTACTAAACATCTACTAAGCAACTGGTATTCCCAGAGCTGTCAGGGAGCCTCGCTAGAGGAAGCCGTGCTCTGCTACGTCATCATCACATCACATTATCTCATCTTCATCTTCATATTGGCAAACCGGGCACGGCTACATGTTAAGTAGCCACAACTCCCAGGCACGTGCATTTGTGGCTAGCGTGTACCAGGTACAAAACTGAGAGAGTTTCAGAATTCACCTGATGAGATTCTCACGGCCACTCTGGGCTTGGAATTCTGAGACCTGTATTTCAGCTGAGGATACCAAGCAAGTCTGAAAAGTCCTGCCTGAGGTTGCAACATCCATAATAGACAGAATCAGCAGTCGAGCTTGGCTGCCTGCACAGCCCCAGGCTTAAGCTCTACACCACTGACCTGCCCTCAAGATGTTGACACTCTCAAGGCTGAAACAAAACATGCTCAAAGCATGAAAGGAATGTTAGGAATAGGCTTCCACATCCTAAGTGCCTGGACCCAGAGCCGAGGCTGCACGTGATGTGAGAAGGTGATCGGAGTGGGCAGGTGTTATGGTCAAAGCCCTCAGAGAAGTGGCCTGGGGCAGATCCAGAGTGACTGATGAGCATGGTCTGGCTGAGAGAAAGTGGAGAGGAAATGGAAGGAGAAGGAAGAGGGGAGGAAATGGTATGAACAGGACTATGAGTGGGGAACTGAGCTGAGTCCTGGGGGAAACAGGAAAGCATCTAGCTCGGCAAAGAAGGGCAAGGTCGCGTGGAGGGATGACTAGAGACTGCGCCCACCATGCCCTGGGTGGTCTGTGTTCAGCAGTTGTTGAGCTGATGAGGCAGAAGATGAGGGATGCTTCTGAAATTGTGGAAGGGCCAAGAGGAGGCCTTAGCTTATAGGGGAGCTGCTCTAGGGTGACAGTGATGCCTCATAAATCTGGAATGTGAAGGGGGAGGGAGGTGAAGCTGCTTCTGAGCCTGAGATGAAGGCCCCCTTTACTAGTGCAGTTGACTTACTGAGTCTCTGCTCTGTGCTGGTAGCATACTTCCTCTGAGTTAGGGCCTGGCTGACTCCTGAAGGAGCAGCAGCAGCTCACACAGGAGTCCCTGGATTCCCAGGCTTCTCTACATCTGTTTCCTTTAGGCCTCCAGCTGGACAGGGGTTTTCTCCTGGTTCTGGTGCAGCTGCACGAAACACCTGCTGGATTCTACCCCAGAGGAGGCCAGATTTCCAGCAGGAGAGCAACGTGGATTGTGCCAGCCCCGGCATCCTTGCATACCTCTGTTCCCAGTCCTCACTGTCCCACGGGCATCAACCCTTTGTCATTGCTACAGTTGTGTGGGCAGACAGGAGAGGAGGTAGCCTCGCCATGCATAGGGGGCAGAGATAAGCATGGCTCATCCAAGCTGTAGGATGAGGCAATAGGGGCATGTGGATGAGGAGCTGGCAGTCCTGGTTCTGGCCTGTGTCTCTGTGCCTGACACTGTGCGGGCCCACTGACTCTGCTTTTGGAGAGGCCCTGCGTCTCCCCAGCATCTTGCCAGCCCCGCCTCTGCCCTCCATCCTCCCTGGATCCTCAGAGATGCCGCATCTCTCAGCGAGGCCAGGCTGTGGTTCTCCACTTCCCCTCCTGCAACCTGGTCAGATCATAGGCACGAAACTGCTTTCCTCTTTCTGCATGAAGTCATTGACTTTCTGAGTCTCTCCTGAGTTAAAGCAGACTCAGGGTTTCCTGGACAATTTCTGCAGCTTTGGGGCAGTGGTGGGGAGGTCTCTGGGTCCACGTTGGTGGAATGCAATCTGCACAGTCCATCCTAAAGAACACAGACTCTTTGGTCCTGGTTCCCTGCCCTCTGTTAGCTTCAGACAGCGCAGAGCTAAGCTGTGTGTCCTCTTCTCTCTCTTGCTCTTAGGTGACCTTGTCAGACATTGGGAGTCCAGTCTGCAGGCTATATCTTCTAACCTCCTTATGGCACATGTAGAAACCGTTGTGGAAGACAGTGTGGCGATTTCTCAAGGATCTAGAAATAGAAATTCCATTTGACCCAGCAATCCCATTACATTCTTAGCAAACTGACACAAGAACAGAAAGCCAAACACCGTATGTTCTCACTCATAGGTGGGTGTTAAACAACGAGAACACATGGACTCAGGGAGAGGAACATCACACACTGGGGGCAGTTGGTGGGGGGGGCTGGGGAGAGACAGTGGGGGTGGGGAGGGATAACATGGGGAGAAATGCCAGACAGAGTATGTGCCTAAAGTAAAATAAATAAATTTTTAAAAATACATAATAAAAATCAGCAAGTTGGAAAAAAAAAAAAGAAACTTTCTAACCTCTTTATGTCAGGGTAGTGCTCTCAGTGGGCATGGATGAAAATCATAGAGATCCTTTTATTTGAATAGTAATAACTGCACATTAATCATTGCTATTATTTATGAAAACTCCCTCACTCTGCTAAGTAATATCCATGCTTGAGACACTGTCATACTTACATAATAATCGTAACGATGAAGTATTGTTATTATTTCTGTCTTTCATATGAGGAAAGTGATAGGAAAGTTTAGTGGATGGTCTGAGGCCGGGCAGTTCCTAAGTGTCGGAGTTGGGAGTCGGGCTGTTTGTCCCTGGACTTCACCATTCGTGCGCTGCCAGTGCACCCCAGCTCAGGACTCTGGTCTTGTGCAACATGGATGAGCGTGGTCCATCTGCCAGGTGTCAGAAGGAGCTGATGCGTGAAACTGCATGGCATGGTGTGTGGTGCATGGCAGGTGGTGAATTGACTATCTATTTAGGTGGTGAATTAACTATTTATGGGAACTTGTTTTTCCAGGAGTAGAAGCAGCCCAGGCTCCTTTCTAACCAGAAGCACATGTGAAATGGCCAACCAAGATTTTAGGGAGCAGGCTCTTCAAAGAAGTGGTGGCTCTGGGGTCACGGGGTGGCTGCCCCACCAAGGTTTCAAACCTGTGACGTTAGCGCACTGTACTGTCTGATGAGTCTCTGGGAAAGGTGCAATCAATGAGGCTGTTTCAAAATATTCCACATTTAAAATATGCTGGTTTGAACCTTTTCCTGGTATGTTCTTGATATCAGTCCTATTGACTTCCCTTTTTAATTACTTCAGCATCTTTCTCTTCTGGAGTTATAACTTGTTCATTGTGTCACCACTCAAGCAGGTGGGGAAGGTTTGGAGGCCGTCATCCCTGGTTTGGACATTGCAGGGCAAGAAGTTCCTAATGGCAGCGTAGAGATCATTATTTGGCTTTGAGAATGTGTGTAACGGGAGACCCAAAGGGACCGATAGTCCCGGCAGTGTTTGGTGACACGGTGCAGGATTCGCACACACACACACTGCCTGTCTAATTAATTACTGTTTACACTCTTGCAGTTCCCTTTGCATCCTCTTTCTCCTGGCTGAAATCAGAACATCAAAACAAAGTGCCTCATGGAGCTCTTCTGGGGCAGCTTACCCAGCATGAACACAGAAGCAGGGTCTACGCCCACCTTCCAAGCCCTGAGACTCAAGGCAGGGAGGCGCGGATGTGGCATGAAACAGAGTCCATCCTGCTGGCTGAACAGGGCACCTACCAGCCACGTGGCTGGGCAGTTTCTGCTTGACTTTTTCTGAAGAATCTCCCAGTTGTAGTGAAGAAACACCCCTTAACTGGTTCCCTCACTGTAAAATAGGGGAGATCTGCACCATGAGGATAAAGAAACATGAAGATGATTACTTTGAGTGTTTTCATTCTTTTTCATTCATTCATTTATTCAACAAATGTTTATCGAGCACCTACTCTGTGGCAGGGTTCAAGGGTCTGAGATATATCCCTTGATGAAGATTTCTGCTCCTGGGGTGTGTATGGTCTAGCAAGGGCATCAGCAATAACCATCATAAAGAATGCAGGATACAGTATGTCAGAAGGGACAAGTGCTGTGGAAAAATAAGCAAAAGCAGAGTGGGGAGAGGGGATTGGAAATCCAGGGCAGAGGCAGGAGGGAATAATTTTAAAAACAAAAGCCCTGGGGAAGATGCAAGGTGCCTCTATGAATGCAGTCTTATTCTCAGATGCTCTTGGGGTGGGATTGTAGGGATATTGGCAGTGAGAGCTTGGGGTGTGAGGGAGCTCCTTTCGCGGGGAGATGGACTTGCAGCTCATCAGAGTCTAATGGGAACTGAGAGATCCTCCAGTCTACCAGCCTGCAAACTAGGCAGCTCTTCTTCAAGGATGTGGAGAGGGAAAGGGCCCCTTTCTGAAGACGTTTGAGCCACAACCAGCCAGTTGCCAAGATCCTCAGACCTCATGCCCATGTTCTCATCTGTCCTCCTGCCAGCTTGCTGCACCCTTCCCAGCTCCTCTCTGTCCCAGACACAGTTGCATCACCTGGCCTCTCTCCCTTCTCACAGAATTAGAAAGGGAAAGTTCTAGAGATTGTGTTTGAGCTGAGATGTGGCCCCATCTTAAGAGCTAGAGAGTGTACATGTGTATACATGTGTCTGCACACATGTGTCTGGGAGTGTGCAAGTGTGTCTTCTGGTTTCAGCTGTAGCAACTTGGACCCAGAATTGGCTTCTCAGATCATTCATCCCTTCATTGATTCATTCATTAGTTCATTGATTCATTCATTCATTCAACAATGAGTACCTACCTTGTGCCTGCTTCTGGCCCTCTATGGTGTGCTACTTCTTCCTTTCAGGTGCTGAGTGACAGTGGCCAGGGCTACATCATTTAGAACCTGTGGATCCAGCTGAGTAGATTGCATATCTATAATCCTAATGGCTCACAGTTTGCTCCCTCCTGAGAGACATGATAGCCCTGTTGTGTGCCAGAGATGTGTATCCTGGTCAGTCATTGTTTGCCAAAGATCTTTGCTGCTACTTTTGCATCCTTGGGAGCCAGGTCAAAGCCAGGAGAGAGACCCAGGACATCTAGGAGAGCTGAAGTCATGTGCTCAAGTCTTCTGAGAGGAGCCAAACCTGGCCCCTCACTTCCCTCCTTGCTCTTCTCACTAGTTAGTTAGCAATGAGGTCTCCCTTTTGCAAACTAACTAGTTTGCAGTTTGTTGCAAGGGATCTCCTTCCAGTCCTGGGCACTTCAAGACCTAACTGTCTCTGGCATGGCAGGAATGTGGGGTGCCTCTCCAGAAGTCCCACCACCCTTGGCTCTCTGAGCAAGGCTTGACCTCCTTCTGTCCTGACCACCAGCTGGTTTGCCACATGCCTCTGTGATTAAGGTTTAAGGATCTAGGCGGGGAGTTCAGATTGGCCCTGAGACATCTGCCTCCAGGTTTGGGCTGTTTCCCTCTCCATCTCCAGTTCCAGCTCTATTTCCCATCTTGCTGGATAAGACCCCACCCTTGCTTTCTTATACCTAGGTCCAGCTTCTGTATCTCGAAGGTGTAGATCTCTGCTAGGAAGTCTGGAGAGGATGTGAAGGGATAGAGGAAAGGGAGAGTGAAGAGGTGGCCTGCATCTTTAGAGATGAATAGCACTGTTTGCTCATTAGGGAGATTAGTCCAAGCAAGACGGCAGCCAGAACGCTCTAGTGCAAGCATCTGCCTGCTACTGGGAGACGATATTTATTGTTCAATCCTTCAATGGATGTAAATAAACAGCCCGGCCCAGATAATGTTCCAATAAACAAACAAGCAGCTGCCAGGAGCTCCCCGGATGGCTGACCTTTGCGGAGGCCATGCTGCTGATGTTTTAATAGCAGTCTGCCTGGCAGTGCGGAGACTCACCGTGCCAGGGATGGAGATAGGTGGCGGTGCCCGCTGATGGATCTGCAGGGCACCAGCGGGGCTGGAGGAAAGGGGCTGGCTGCCTTGGAAGATCCTGGGCAGGGGACTCAGTGTCTGGGGATGCCTGGATACCCAGAGTAGATAGTGTGTGTGTGTGTGTGTGTGTGTGTGTGTGTGTGTGTGTGTGTGAGAGAGAGAGTGTGTATGAGTATTCTTGGTAAGCCATATGTAGTGTGGAATAGTTCAGTGCACACCGAACGCTGTAGTGGAGGTTTCTGTGTGACACAGGCAGAGATGATACTCAGTCCTACCAGTTGTTAATATTGAAATGTATCCATGCAATCGGTAGTCAGTTGCTGCCCCCAGCCCCAGATGCCCACCACTGTCTAGGTGTCCCGCTCATCACCACTCTCTTCCCTCAGCAGTATTACTTGGTGCAGGTGGGAGCCTCAAAGAATCTGCTCCCATAACAATGGTTCTGACTGACTGGTTGGCGCTCTCCCACGAGCAAGGGTACCAGGAGTCCTGCTGCACAGGAGATGTGCCCAGAGTGTGGGAAGAGAAGACATGGGTGCATCAAATGAGTCTGCCAAGTGCTAGCTGGATCAGAATGAGGCCCCTGCAGCAGCATTCTGACTTGATGGGGACCACAGAGCTGCTTGGAATGTGCAGCCCAAGAATGCCTAAAACGTAAGGGCAATGGGGCACACTGCACTGTGCTGTAGCTTGAAGGTCCCTGGGAGACACAAAGGTGTTGTAACAGAGGACAAGGGAGAGGGAGGGCCTGTTGGGGTCGGGGTGGTTGCAAAATCTCAATGAAGCATGCTTCCAGGAGGATTGTCATCAAACCAAATTATTGGCAAGGTCACTTGGTGAGTGCAGAATCAAAACGCAGGGAAGGGAAGAGTCTACAATAGTGCTGTCCAATATGGTAGCCTCTGGCCACATGGCGAGCACCTGAAATGTAGCTGTTCCAGACTGAGCTGTGCTGTAAGCATAACATGCACCTCAGGTGGCAAAGGTTTGGTTAGTATGAGGAAAAGAATGTAAAATATCTCAATCATAATTTTTTTTTTTTTTCTGAGACGGAGTCTCGCTCTGTCGCCAGGCTGGAGTTTAGTGGTGTGATCTTGGCTCACTGTAACCTCTGCCTCCTGGGTTCAAGCGATTCCCCTGCTTCAGCCTCCTGAGTAGCTAGGGCTACAGGCAGGCACCACCATACCTGGCTAATTGTATTTTAGTAGAGACGGGGTTTCACATGTTGGCCAGGCTGATCTTGATCTCTTGAACTCGTGATTCACCCGTCTCACCCTCCGAAAGTGCTGGGATTACAGGCGTGAGCCACCGCAGCCGGTCATAATTTTTATACTTGTAGACATACAATCATGCTAAGATGATCATATTTGGAGTACATTGGGTCAGATGAAACATGAAAATTATTTTACCTGTTTTTAAAAATTTGGCCACTACTAGAAATTTTTGAATGACATATGTGACCCACATTTGTGGCTTGTACTATCTTCTGTTGTCCAGTGCTGTTCTGGAACATTCTACTGGGGCTGAGGCGAGGCCTACAGGGGCACCCCTCCCTACCACAGAGGACACAGTGGCTCTCTGATCTGCTCTAGTCACTCTCTTCTCAAGATGATGCTGCAGAAAGATGGTCAAATTCTTCCCCTCGGACACTCTTTTTCCAATTTTTACTCCAGCCCTCCTGTCAGTATGCTATGTCTTTATGAAATCTATTAGTCCTGATAATTTTCCTACTTCAGATCAGTCTTCCTACTGATCTCAAAGGTTTTGTCCCCTAAGGTGTCTTGAGTAAACCTGACGTTACCTGCTCTGTGTTGTATTAGTCAAGCTCCCATCACTCGCAGCGCCATATTGGCAGCTCTCTGTGATGACGCTGCCTGCCTGCTAGCCTTGCTTGGAGTTGGGCTGATCATTCCTGGTTAGACTCCAGTTGACCTGATCTCCTGAGAAGAACAAATAGAGGCCTTTGAACACCACTTTGCCATAGCATTTGCCACTTGGCATTATTTCTGTGAAATCTGAGCCCTCCAGGAGACAGGCCTCCTGGAAGGCAGGGCTGGCACTTACCACCTTGCCTCTCCAGAAGGAGAGACCCCAGAACACTGGGTGTTCAGCACACGCATAGTGGGGGTGGGATGTGTTGCTCCATTGAGGGGCATACAGGACCAGGGTGTGGCTTCCTCCTTGGTGTCATCCTCAGAGATTAACATTGTGTATATTGGTGACCCATGATTGGTTTCTTTACATTTTCCACCTCAAAAAAAATAAAATAAACTCCTTTTTTTATCCTTTCTCACTGCTTAGGTGATCCACAAGTATCATCTGTACTATGTAAAATAAGAAATCTAATTTGTTCAAGCTGTCATGTTGCAAGCATTGGGTGGACTCTGCCTTGGTGACTGAACCATGGCCCTGGTCTGTGTGTGTCCTTTCATCTCACCTGTTGTTTTCAGGCCTAGGCTGTCTTTCCTAGGCTGTTCTTGAGTTGTAGGCATCTGGATTGTGTTTCTGCCTTAGGAGGGGTGGACTGAGTATGATCTCGTCAGTTCAGGTGAACTTGGCTAGGATGAAGTCTGCTCGTCTGTTTTTCTGTGAAATCCTATTAAATGCTGCCTAACACTTCGTTGTTCCTTTTGGCTGCCTGAGTATTGGAAGTAGTAAAATGATGGCTCTGATCCCTTCCTCGATCCTGACTCTTACCTCAATTATATCTAGCAGCTCAGATATTAGAGACTGTGGTTGTTTTACATTTATTCAGTAATTACTTACTGAGCACCAACCATGTATCAGGGATTGCACTGAGTACAGCAGGCATGATCTATTCCCTGGGAGACTCACGGTCCCAGGGCTGTTTGCCCACCTGGCAACTCTCAGCCCCTGCAGAGGGTGGACCATTTTTTTTTCTTTTGTAGTTCACCTTTGTTACTGGACTTCTTGCTGTTGCAGAGAGTTTAGAATCATTTGCACATTTTCCTGTCCCTCCTCCAGACCATTTATAAAAAAAATATTATGAGACTAGTCATAACACTAGTTACTACTCCATGCAGAAACCTGTCCCATCCTGTCTCTAAGTCAGTTCTCTCTCTCCATGGCCAAACTGCCCAAAGTCCCATGGAGACTCATTATTTTTAAATACCTTTTCATGTGGAACCTTGTCAAAGGCTTCTAGAAAATCTAAATAGCTAAGAGACAAGCGCTGAGCGAGGAATCAGGAGACCTGGGTTCTAGTCTTATCTGCCATTGGTTTATCATTGAACTTGGGGCAAGGCACAGAACAACCTCCATCTCAGCTGCTTCATCAGGAAGATGAGAATGATTATTCTGGCAGTCAACATCATAAAAATTTTACAACCATCAGCTGAGACAGTGTTATTTAAGAATGCTTTGCAAGGTATAAAACAAAAATATAAGGGATCATTATTTAGAAAATTTACAACAGCCTCTTCATTCATATGCACGTTTCCCTCCCAAAAAAACTGCAGTAGATAAAGACATGGCTTCTCCAGCACCCCTGGGGTGATGCTTGTTTAAAATCAACTCCTTTGACGTCTTGAAGGAATGTAGGTTTACATAAACAATAGTGCCGGGTTCAGCATGAGCCTTTGGTGTGTGTGAACTCACAGAAGCATGGCCAGTGGAATCAATCAGACCTTGGCATGGGTGCAGCCTGTGCCATCCACCAGATGTGTGACCTTAAACAAGTTATTTAACCTTTTTTGTGCCACACCTGTAAATGAGGACTATATTAATGCTTACTTTACTGAGTTCTGAGATTTAAATGAGAAAATAAAAATATGTAAAATGCCTAGCATCGTACCAGACCCATAGTGTCCACTCAATAAATAGCAGCCCTTGTTCTGTTTGTCTGTGTAAGAATCCAAGAGCCAGGAGCTGGTCCCTTCTACCTAAATTTTTGGATTGTCCATCAAACATTCAGCAAATTCCACCATAAACTCCTTTATCCATGTCTTGTGTGAATTTTTCCAGCAGATGAATAAATAATGCTTTTCTTTGGCTTTCTGAAAAGTTGTTGGAGGGTGAGGTGAGAAGGGAGAGGAGCCTTTCCAATTGCATATTTCCCACTCTGGCAGAGTGCAGAGGGTGGAAACTTAGCTGCATCCAGCCTCCTTGCAGAAGGCCAGGCCTGTGAAAACTTGTCCTGTTGGCGCTTCCTCATCCCCTCTGTCCCTGCCCTAGGTCATCTGGCTTCCTTTGATGTCCAGCCGCACCCAGCACACCCCTCATCCTAAGGAGCAGGGAAGTTGGAGTCGGCAGATAAAGGAGACTGCTCAGGCACTGAATGCAATTTCACTTGGGGATCAGACCAAGGAGCCCTGGATGGGGCTTAGTTCCGCCAGCATCCCCCCACTGGGAACCCTGCTCTGGCCGATGGTGGCCTGAGCAGGCTGGAGACCAGCCAGGGCATTCAGTATCACTCTCTGCTTCAGCTCCAGGGCCGCCTCCCAGCTGGGGATGAAGCTTGTCTGGGCCAGGGGCCAAGGCCATCATCCTGCGGTCAGACTTGGGTGGTAATCCCAATTGGTTTTGCATGAACTCCTGTTTTATCGAGATTAGGAAAGGACCTGGCCAGTGTGGACATCTGGTGGCTTGGGGATGGGCACAGAAGAAGGAGGGCTCTGGGAATCGGAGGCATTTCCATTTTTGACACTAACCATGGCTCCTTAAATCCTTGAACTGTTGTTTTCATGAGCTTAATGGGAAATCAGCAAAGAGGAATCTTTGCTGCATTTATTTATTTCTTCATTTTTAAAGTAAATATTTGTCAAGCTCAAGTGTTTGAGCATCAAAATCAGAACGACTAGAGAAAGCCTCCGGAACTGTAGAGACTAGAGACAGACCCTGACCTCGGCCCCCTGCCTTTGGGTGGCTGCCACTGGGAGATACACAGAAAACCCTTCAGGAGCAAGGACTCTCGTGTAACTGGGGGTAGGAAAAGCATGGACTTCCAGAGTCAAACTGAATTCTAATTCTGTCCCCAGATTTTATGGCTCAGCCCAGTTGTTTAATGTACCTGGGTATCATTTTTCTCTATTATCAGTGCATCCGTCAGGACTTTTGATGTTGGAAAAAGATTTTGTGTTACTTTAACAAAAATAAAATATCTGGAGTAACCGGAAGGTCCCAATGTCAGGCAGGCTTTGGGATTATTTTGATTCACTGGCTCAGCTATGTCACCAAAGACCAATTTTTTCCCATCTCTGTGCTTGACCTGCCCTGGTTCCAGTTCCCTTTCTTGTTACAAGACTGCTGCCCACAGATCTTTGAGCTCCAAGTACATTTTACCTCTTTGAGGGTGAAGAGAGACTGTCTCTTCCCCCTGCCATGACTGAGTCCTTGCTTTGCTCTGATTCACATTGATTGGGTTGAGCCTATTTTCTCTCAATCACCATGGCGAGAGAGTAAGATCAAACTGGTTTGTTTATGCTCATCAAGGACAACCTGGGAAGCAGGGAGTGGGTTCAATCCCACCCAAAAGGTGGGAGAGGGTGGACTGGATGCTGGAGAGGCACCTGAGCCATGATGAATGAACATTTAACCCACAGGATTGAGAGGATTACATTATGTGCAAAACCATCTCCCAGTATGTAATGTCCACAAAACTTAAAAATAACTCTTAAAAAAGGATATTAAAAAAATTAGAATCTAGAACAAACTAAAATTAAGCACATAAACCACAAAATAACCTGGCATCAGAGTTCCTGGGCTCAAGAGAAATGAGAGGTGGGAGCCTTCTGGAGGACCTGGTGTGGTCCGGTGTCATTAACGTAGTGTTCTTTCTGTCATTTAGTTCCTCAGAATAACTTTTTTATTCTCCTTGATCTTGTGAGAGGTTAAAAATTACACATTAAAAATTAAAAATAAGAGCGCCTAATGGGAATATTTGGAATATAATGTTTTCTTTAGTGTTATTGTTGAAATATCTAAACGTATACTGTGTGTACCTTACAGTCCTATGTGTGGTGGGGAAGTGTGGTGATCCCCTAGCTCTTGCCTAACCACATTCTCAGTAACATCTGTTCCTGGTTCATGGGGGTGGTGTTATTAGCACTGACTGGGCAGTGGCCATGTTGGATCTCTGCACTCAGACACAGGATGGTTCCAGAGACCTTGGCCAACATCCAGAGGCCAGACGAGCATCACGTAGGGTTGGAAAGCTCACGTCTTTTCTAAGTTCTCATTCATGGGGTGTGTAGGCAGAATCTTCCTTCCATTGTCTCCACGCTGTCCCAGCATGTCTAGGAAGGACTTGTGGATAGCCAGGGATGGTCTATTCAGCTGAGTCTTTGCAGAAGGTTGTGGATGACTCATGCCTGAAGCATGAGTCATTTTCCTGTAATTCCCACATCCCCTTCCCTGGGGACAGGAACAAAACCTCTAGAAGGTTTCAGGACCTAATGGTATAAGTATAAGTCACTGGTTTCAGTGGCCAAAAAGAGACCCTTAGTGTGAAACCTCTGGGGTTGGCTCCCTGCCTGGTTCCCCTTTAAGGTACAGCAGTGACATCCGGGTAGCCGTTCCCATCCTTACACTGACATTTTTTTTCTGCTAACAAATGCAGCAAATAATATTGCCTTTCTGATGCAGGGGGATACTCTGATCTGAGTCAGGTTCAATTACCTGTTGTTCCTCCAAGCCTAAGAGCCTCATCTTTTTCTCCAAAGATCAGCAAGGAAGTCATCAAATACTTGAGCCTGAGGCACTGGGAACCAGGGAGATCAAGACTGGATCCTTGGTGAAGCCCAGCTTGGTCCCCTGCTTCCCTCTCTGCCACTCCCACCATGAGGCCCTTGGTGAGCTTATGTCACTCCACTCCTTGACTTTAGCCTGTGAGCACCATAGAGACAGAACTCATGCCCTCTCCCTCGGCCACTGACAGGGTCTCTGGCTGAAGTTTGGCTGCTGGCAGTGCAGGATCTGAACTTACATTGGCTCTCTCCTCTTCTTCTCCACAGATCCGGGTGGATGGACCCAGGGGCAATGCCCTCCAGTATGAGACGGTGCAGGTGGTGGATCCCGGCCCCGTCCTCCGGGATATGGCCTTCTCCAAGGACCATGAGCAACTCTACATCATGTCAGAGAGGCAGGTAAGGCTCTTCGGGCTCTGCTAGACATTTGTCTTACAGCTAAATACTAGCCTGTGGCTCAGTACAAACCTTAGGAGGCCAGCTGCAGAGAGGTGATTTGATTTATTTGGCGCAGTGTGTATCTTTTCAGTTATGCTGCCTGGGGACTGAGGCTTGGTGTTCTGAAGCAGGAAAGAAACATTTAAAATATCAAAATATTGGAGAGTCTAGGACAAATCCACTAACTTCAAAATCATGTGTATATGTTCAAGGCCAACGTTTGCTTTCTTTCGAAGGAACGTCGTACAGATGCCCAAATTGCGGGTCCACATTTCCCTACACAAAATGTGATCTCATACCAGAGTCACCTTCCTGGCCCCCAGAAGCCTGTGGGAGCCAAGGATTTACGCCAAAAGAGCCTAGTTAAGGGAACACCATGGTCAGGACACAGAAAACAGAGTCTGTGCAGTGAGATGCGATGGGGTAGGGCATGCCTGGAACTTTTGTGTGTACATACAACTCTTTGTGGAAACTCCAGCAAATGCCATGGAGCCCACTCAAGAAGAACAGATATGGTGCAGGTTTGCTGATGCTGAGAAGGAAGTAGAAAACTTGGGCTTGGTTCTCAAACTGAGCTGAGAACAAAGTAAGTTCTTCTGGAGTCCCTGAGTTCAGGCCAGGAGTCATATATCTGCAGCAGGCAAAGCAAGGGGTTTCACCTTGGACATCCATATATTTAAGGGTATTTTCTGGAGCCCTTTAATTCATTACCTGGAGTGCTCCACCCCACAACACACAGCCCACCCCAAGTGTGGCTCAGCACTGCCGTACCTCTGCCCTGTGGCCTCTGTGGAGGATGAGTCGTTCCTGGGAGCCATCTCTCCAGGCCATGAATATGTATGCGTTAGCTCTGAGTGGCAGAGGCAGCAGCCATGAGGGGCAGATCTCCCCCCTTTTTCATCCTCATCAGAGTGGCCTGAACTCTCTGGAGAACCCTGCTGACACAGTCTGGATTGTTCTGCCTGGACCCTCTCGGTGTTGTGGGGGAGATGAATTCCACATTATGCCACCCACGGGTCTTGTGCATTATGCCTTAGCAGTCACAGGAGCTCTGCCCTCCCCAAGAGCTTGATGACATCTTCTCTTGGTGTGGGACTCCCCGTTCTCTTGACTTCAGCCACACTGGGACCCATTGTGCCCTGGCTGAGGCTGCCATGGCTTGGGAATGGTCTCATTCCCAAGGTGGGGTGCAGAATGAAGTATTTTTTCCTGAGAGTGGAGACTACCGAGATGGAGGCTGCAGCTGGGCACAAGGCTTCCCATTTGTCTACATTCCTTGCTTTTATAGCAGGGTCCACACTCCCCACTCCCAGCCCACCTCTGAGGCCCTAGGAACTGAGGGGAAGCAGCTTTCCTTGGTGGCATGAATCATCTGGAGAAGATCTGCACAAGGCATTGAATATTCAGGATTTCTTGCCTGATCTGAAAGCCAGCGTTTCTGAACCTGGGACTTAAAACATAAAAAGTCTTTCAAAGATGGAAAATATAAACAGAGCCAGGCACAGTGTCTTGTACCTATAATCCCAGCTGCTCTGGAGGCTGAGGCAGGAGAATTGCTGGAAGGCCAGGAGTTCAAGGCCAGCCTGGGCAACATAGCAAGACTTTGTCTCTAAAAAAAGAAAGAGGAAGAAAAAAAACTAGAAAGTATAAGCTGATAATGTGAGTCATCAGCCCCCTCTGAGAACTGAGTCAGGATTCTGAGCATTACTCCTTTCCTGGAAGTCCCCATCTGAATCCTTGTTCACCTCTTTTTCCTCAACTGGTTCCCTTTGGATGGGTAATGAGGTCAGTACCCATCCAGGCTTAGTAGTGAGGCATCCTGAGAGCTCCAGATTATGGGCATGTTGGAAAGGAAGGCAGGAATGAGTAGAGCCAGGGCATTCATCCATTCTGGGGCTGCTTCACACAGATGTGGAGAGTGGCCTGCCACCCACATCACCCTCCCAAAGGCCTAACGCCTGGTCCAACACTGGTCTCCACTGGGCTTGTGGAGTCTTGGTGGAGATTTGTAGAACAGTGCAATGATTAAGTCCACAGGTGTTGCCACTGGAATGTCTGAGCATGAATCTTAAACCTCATTTACTAAGTGTGGTCTCTGGTAAGTTCTTAACCTCCTTAAGATTCGGCATTCTTTACTGTCCTATGTAGGTGACAATAATATCAGATAGTGTTGTTCCAAGAATTGAATGAGATAAGCATATAATAAGCTTAGAACCACAGCTGGCACAGAGTAAGTGCTAGTTAAATGGAGAGGCTCTTGTTTTTATGACTATGTAACCAGAGGTTCAGACACTGGACATGCTTAGAGTCAGGCAGGTGCTGGTATTGAGATTCTAGATGGTCCATCTGGGTTGGAGCACAGCAGCCCAGGTGAGGCCAAGGTAGGCAGGGAGCAGAAATCCAGTCTCGGGGGAGAGCACATGAGGAACCCATGCCTGCTGGACAGACTGGGCATGAGGAGTAGAGCTCAGGGCAAAGAAGTTTGGTAAATATACCTTGGTATTTTCCATATCCAGGGCATCAAGACTAATTCCAGCCTCCTTCAGGTGGTGGGTCTCCCTCAGCCATGATGGGTCAGAACACTTTGCACACTGAGTCTGCAGGCTTAGGGCATAACTTGGCCATGAGAAAGCACTTTCCTTTCTCATCTAATTTTTCCTTGTCCTTCAAAACTTAGCTTGGCTATCACATTCTGCATTGGGCTATTCCTGGCCTGCATTTAGACATGTCTATAGTAGCTCTTGAGAGCACCCTATGCCTTGCCAGCCTAAACCTCACCTAATAGGCCCCTGAAAATTTTTTAATAAATGAGTCCACAGTGCCTTCATTGAACCAGAATTGGAAAAGAGAGGAACGAACACAAATAACCTATTGCTTCAGTTAATTTCAAAGCTCAAACTTAAATAACTGAATGACTAAAGTTCAGATAAAGGAAGCACTTCCTACGTGTCAGTAATCTAACACTTATATTCATCGACTAGGGCTGCCATAACAAAATAGCACAGACTGGGGGGCTTCAATAACAGAAATTTGTTTGCTCACAGCTTTGGATGTTGGAAGTCCAGGATCACAGCGTCAGCAGGGCTGTTTTTTTCTGAGGCCTCTCTCCCTGACTTGCAGACGGCCACCTTCTCACTGTGTCCTCACATAGCCTTTCATCTGTGTGCACGGTCTTGGTCTTTCTCCTTGTGTCCTACTCTCCTCTTTTTGCAAGAGCACCAGTCAGACTGGATTAGGGCCTCTCTCTATCAGCCTCATTTTAACATAAGCACCTGGATATAGTTTTGCTGTGTCCCCACCCAAATCTCATCTTGAATTGTAGCTCCCATAATTCCCTCATGTCATGGGAGTGACCCTGTGGGAGGTAATTGAATCACTTCATACAGGCAGGTCTTTCCATGCTGCTCTCATGATAGAGAGTAAGTCTCATGAAGTCTGATGGTTTTGAAAAGGTGAGATCCCCTGCACATGCTCTCTTGCCTGCCACCATGTAAGATGTGACTTTGCTCCTCATTTGCCTTCCGCCATGATTGTGAGGCCTTCCCAGCCATGTGGAACTGTGAGCCCATTAAATCTCTTTCCTTTATAGATCACCCAGTCTCAGGTATGTTTTTATTAGCAGAGTGAGAACTGACAGATACACACCTCTTTAAAGAATCTATCTCTGAATATAGCCATATGCTGAAGTGCTGAAGTTAGGGCTTCAACCTGTGAGTTTTGGGGAGACACCATTGAGCCCATTATATTACCATCATGACTTTTGCCCTGTCCTATTTTTAATATTATGTTTTTGTTTTAACTTACCGTTTCAACTTGGATAACCTACTTTAACTGTCTCTTAAATAGTAATATTATGTGTCTAATGTGCTCATCATATATAGTATGCCTAATGTACTGACACATCAAACAGAATTATTAAAATTATCGAAAATCCATGTCTAAATCCACACAAAGTCACCTGTGTGTTGCCTTGGGAACCACTGATGTATTGGCTGTAGCTTGGGTTTTGATGTCCAAAGACCTGGATTCAAGGCCTGGACCTATGCTCCACTGGCTGATGACCCTGGACAAGTCAATCAGCTTCTTTGAGTCTCAATTTTCTCATCTGTAAAATTAGGATAATCATGATAACTTCTTCCATTGCAGAGCTCACATAACACAAGAATCACCTCTGGTAACCTTCAGATTGTTATTTTTTCTTCACACAACGTGAAGACCTAAATATTCCTGAAAGATGTGAGTTAATGACATTAAGTACCAATGAGCTAGTCCAGGGGTCAACAGACTTTTTCTGTAAGGGGTCAGATAGTGAATAGTTTAGGATTTATGGACCATATGTTGCCATTATTCAGTGTTGCTGTTGTAACACAAAAGCAGCCATAGAAAGCATGTAAACAAATGGGGATGGCTATGTGCCAATGAAACTTTGTTCACAAAAACAGGTGGACAGCAGTAGTTTTGCAATCCCTGAGTCAGTCCTACAATGAAAATGTGTTACAGGATGAGCCTGGCACTGAAGATGTTGGAGTTATACTGTGTACAGATCACTTAAAGTGTGGGGAGAAAATCCCACAGCCTATGAGAATGGACCCCAGCACCGCATATCTGACTGCTGTCTGACATCTCCACTTGGACATCTAGTAGATATCTTAACATGTCTAAAGCCAGATTCCTCATTGGCCTTTCTGACACTCCTTACCTGTAGTCTTCTCTATCTCAGATGATAGGGATGATGGCAGATGATGGCAACTGTGCCATTCAAGCCAAAAACCTAAGAGTTATCTTTGACTCCTTTCTTCATCCCTTACCCCATATCCAGTGTGTCAGGAAATTCTATGGGCTCTACAAAATATTTCCAGAATATGACTATTTCCCACCACTTCATTGCTACCCACCTGGATTGAACTCCCATGGTCTCTTGCCTGAATATTTGCATTAGCCATCCAACTATTCTCTCTCTTTGCACCTTTGTCTTTCCAGTCTCTTCTCCATACAGCAGTTAATCTTCAAGAGTTTGAGTTAGAGAGTGTCATTCCTCTGTTCAAATCCTTTCAGTGGCCAAAGTGCCTATGAAGACCCACAGGGCTTTATGTGTTCTGTCCCTGTGAGATGTCCAAGCTCATCACTTGCCGCTTTCCCCTTGCTCATTCTGCTCCCCTCCCCTTCTCTGCAGGGC
Organism: Aotus nancymaae; assembly: GCF_030222135.1. NCBI lineage: Eukaryota > Metazoa > Chordata > Mammalia > Primates > Aotidae > Aotus > Aotus nancymaae. The sequence continues at coordinate 24,774,442 of NW_026988413.1, forward strand.
CAGGGAGGGAGAGAATGCTCTGGACACAGAGATGTCCTCTGTGACATTCCTCCAATATGCCAGGCTCCTGCTTCAGGATCTTTGTTCTGGTTGTTCCCCTTTGCCTGGGATTCTACTCAGGTATCTGCCTCCCCTGAGCACCACGGTAAAACTCTAGATTGCCTTCCACCCAGATTCATAAACTCTCAGTATCCTCTCCTGGCTCTGTTTTTATCCATAGCACTTAGTCTCTTATTATTTGCTAAATGATTCTTATAATTGTTCTATATTATATGTCTTCCTTATTTAAAATGTAAACTCTGAGAATATACATTTTTGTTTTTTAGTCTTTTTAGTTTATTCGTATGTCACAGACCCCTAAAACAGCACTGACACCTAATAAATATTCAATACATATTTGTTGAGTGAGTGACTGAATGAATCTGGGCTCGAGAGAGCTACAGTTTCAATTCTGCTGCTCTAGCTGCTCCTATCACTGAAGACTAAGATCGACCATGAAACGTACTAGCATCTGTATTCCCAGATCTTAGTGAAAGGGGAGACTCTCCCATCCTAAACATATGGGAGAGTGGCAATCTGGATGATAACCCAAGAGGCTTGTATTGGACTGAAGGACAATTTTCTAACAGGGATCATTGTGTAAAAAACTGGTGGTAGAAAATGGTGTGTTTTATGCTGTCCATTCTTAGATACCAGCCTCTCTCTTCTCTGGTCTTTTGGGATCTGTAGCAGGGCAGTGGCCTAAAGAACCTTCTGGTCCTGGTGATGTGATTTGGCTGTGTCCCCACCCAAATCTCATCTTGAATTATAGCTCCCATAATTCCCATGTGTTGTGGGAGGGACCAGGTGGGAGATAATTGAATGATGGGGGTGGTTCGCCCCATACTATTCTCATCGTAGTGAATAAGTCTCACAAGATCTGATGGTTTTATAAGGGGTTTCCGCTTTCATTTGGCTCTCATTCTCTCTTGTCTGCCACCATGTAAGGTGTACCTTTCCCGTTCCACCATGTTTGTGGGGCATCCCCAGCCACATGGAACTCTGAGTCCATTAAACTTTTTATTTATAAATTGCTCAGTCTCAGGTATGTCTTTGTCAGCATTGTGAAAATGGACTAATACAACAGGTGAAGAGAGAGCAGAGATGAGCAACTGAATCAGGAGGCTTGTGAGCACTTTCCAAGCTAACAAAATGGGTCTTCATGGACTCCTCCTATCATCAGGGGCATCTCATCACTCTCGGCATAAGGCCCAAGCTCCTGGCATGGCCCCTCGGCCCCATCCTGTGACTCCTCCCCACCTCTGCAAGATCATTTTTTGGCCCTGGCGCCTGGCGCCTGGCTCCCGGTGCACCAGCAAACAGGTCTGTGTTCTGTCCCTGAGCCCAGCTTCTTCCTGCTGCAGAACTTGCATACTCACTGTTTCCTCTGCTGTGAAAACTCTCTGGCTTTTCCTGTGGCTGGTTCCTTCTCATGCCTGTGGTTTTTGCTCAAATATTGTGTCCTCAGAGAGGCCTCCACTGGCCACCCTATGTAAATGTCCCTTACCCTGGCATCTTGTCTTCTTCCTATTGAGTCTTTCTGTGTACTCCCTTCTGCTGCCCACCACAGTATGAAAATTACCTGTTTATTTCTCATCTCTGTGCACTAGCATATAAGTTCCCGGAGGGCAGGGACCTTGTCTGTTTTGTGTCTAGCATGTAGAGGAAGACCTCGCCCAGAGGAAGGGCCAGTTATAGTCTTGTAGAATTAATATGTGTGAATGAGCTTTGGACTTCATCTGCTTGTGATGAAGAGCAGCCCCTCTTTGAGAGCACTCTGATTTTTGGTGAGGCTGGGACCTCCTGCCAGGCAATGATGCCCGATGACTTAAATAGAGATAGCAGGATTCTGAGTTTTGTTAAGAACCAGATAACTTTGATTCAGCAAACTGGCAAGCTCTAGGGTGTTGCCTCTGCCCCTGAGGAATGTTCCTCCTTACCATTTGGTAGGCAGAAGCTGCTCTCTCTTCTAAACACTCCTTTATCCCTTCTTGTCCCAGTTTCTTTGTGGACGGAGACACTGGTCTCTGCCACCTCCACCCTTCCTCTGATTTACCTGGTACTACACTGGGGGACAGAGAGTGCAGGAAAGAGATATTTGACAGCCAGGGGAAATATTTTGCATCATATTTTAGTAGTTGTGAAACAGTTAACGAATCCATAGTTAAAGAAGTATTCAGAGAGATCAACTAACTTTGACTCCCCACCACTGTTTGAAACTCTCCTTGGGGCCGAGCATGGTGGCTCATGCCTGCAATCCCGGCACTTTGGGAGGCCAAGGCGGGCAGGTCACCTGAGGTCAGGAGTTCAAGACCAGCCGGGCCAACATGGCGAAACCCCATCTCTACTAAGATACAAAAAATTAGCCGAGCTTGGTGGCGCACACCTGTAATCCCAGCTACTCAGGAGGCTGAGGCAGGATAATCTTTCGAACCTGGGAGGTGGAGATTACAGTGGGCTTAGATCATGTCAGTGCACTCCAGTTTGTGTGACCTAGTGAGACTCTGACTCAAAAACAGAAACTCTTGGTTCCAGTGTTTCTCATTCCATATGCCGAAAGAGGCCAGCTCTTGGCATGTGGAAGGATGAATAGACGGTAGAGAGGATGAATAGATGGCCAGCTCTCGGCATGCAGAGTAAGGATTATATGACTAATAGAGGTAGAGAATGGAGTGTGTGTGTTCACATGTGCATATCTGTGCACACAAATGCTACATATTTTCTAGCTCTGTCACCCATTCCCTCAGCACCTCATTCATTCAAAACTCAATCAATGTTTACTGAGTACCTGCTCTGAGCCAGGCATTCTTCTAGGTTACCAGGAATTCCATGGTGAACAATACAGGCAAAGTCCTCATCCATATAGGCCTTATATTCTGGGCAGAGAGACAGATAGTGAATGAGAGAACGAGGGAATGAATGAATGACTTAGATCAGGTGATAGTGAACACAGTGAAAAATTAAACCTACTCAAGAGGAATAAGGTGATGGCCAGAAAAGCGTAGGGCAGTGCTCTTTTAAAGATGGTTGTCAGGGAAATTCTCCAAGGAGGGAACTTTTGAGCAAAAAGAGGAAGAGAGTGAAGTGGCGGGAGGGGACTACCTGGGGAGAGGCCGTCCAGGCAGAGAGAACAGGAAGCACAGAGGCCAGAGACGGGCATGTGATGTGTGTTTCTGAGGACACCGGATGGGCTGCCAGGAGAGGAGAAAGGAGAAAGTGATGAGTGAGGCAGCTGAAAAGAGAGGCCCGTTCAGGTCACCCCAGCCTCTGTAAGCACCTGTGAAATGGGGATTTAGTATTGATCTTCTGGAGTGAGCAAGGATTCAGTGAGATATTCCAGGTAAAAGAGCTTAACTCAGAAAGAGCATTCAGCAAACATTAGCTATTGGACTATTTGAAAATTACATAGTTCTATAGCCTGGATACGGTTTCTCTTATCATGGACGGGTGGGTTCCTCTGTGAGCTCCTGCAGCAAGTGCCGTGTTCTGTGTACACGTCTGCTTGGAGCGTATGAGTGTGCCCTGCGAGGTGTCAGTGTCATTTTGTCATGATTTACCTGTCTCTTTCAGAGCTGTGTTACGTTTCTCTCTCTTTTCTTTCTTCTGCATGATTCTGGATATCTCTCTGCTGCGTGTGCACATGCACACCCACCCCCTTCCCCTGTGTCTGTGTCTGTCTTTGTGTCTTTTAGCCTCCTTCGTGCTTTGTGTGTGTGTGCATGTGTATGAGTGTGGTGTGTATTTACTAAAATTCCAGTAACCCCAGGGGAATGTCTATACTCACTGAAACCAGTGTGATAAAAACCTGCCAAGCCAATGGGAGGGAGGTGAGAGGAAATGTCAGTGAGGCAGATAAATGAGAAGATGAGGTGGCAGAGCTGGGACCGTCATTGTTCTTGGGTGCCCTGGAGTGACCCCCACCAGGGGAGAAGCAGCTGTCCCCCAGACAAGGCGAGTGACTTCTTTGATAGGTCCAGAGGAAGTGGCAGATTTCTCGGTGAATTTCAATGTCTCTGCCTCCCCACACACCCACCTTTCCCTGCCTGGAAGCCAGAGGCCTCAAACGCACATTTCTGCTTTGGGGATCTGTTTCAGCCATGTTTGGACCAAAGCCATCTTTTATGGCGTCTTTTGTTTTACTGACTCCTGTTCATAGTGGATCTGCTTCCAGGTGTAGGGGGACTCTTGCAGCCTGTCCTCCTGAGCTGCTGGTGCTCAAGTCTTTGCTATAAATCAGGATGTGGGGTGAGGAGGTGGGGCTGGAGGTGAGTCCCCTGCCCATAGGCATTGCCCAGGACAGCAACTCTGCCTGGCTACTTCCAGCATAGACCAGTAGTGAAGTGGCGAGGGCCACCTTGCCTTATAGCATATTACTCAGGCATGATTCATTCATTCATTCAGGAACTAGACCAACCTGGGCAATATAGAGAGACCCTATCTCTAAAAATATATATATATTTTTAATTAGCTGGGCACAGTGGCTCATACCTGTAATCCCAGCACTTTGGGAGGCCAAGGTAGAAGGATTGATTGAGGCCAGGAGTTTGAGACCAGCCTGGGCAATACGGCAAAACCCCATCTCTACAAAAAATGTAAAAATTAGCCAGGCATGGTGGTGTGTAACTGTAGTCTCAGCTACTCAGGAGGCTGAGACAGTGGGATCACTTGAGCCTGGGAGGTTGAGGCTGCAGTGAGCCATGGTCATGCCTGGGCGACAGAGGGAGATGACTTCTCTAAAAAAACAAACAAATAAATAAAGTTTTTTAAAAAGAAACATTTCCTAAGCTCCCTCCTACTGCGTGCCAAGCACCAGTCAAGGCACTGGGAATACAACCATGAAGAAACAGTGACATGTCCCTATGATATTAGCAAGAAGCAGCAGCAAAGAAAGAACCAACCTAAGAAATAAATCAGAGAGTCGGGCGCAGTGGCTCATGCCTGTAATCCCAGCACTTTGGGAGACTGAGGCAGGTGGATCACGAGGTAAGAAGTTCAAGACCAGTCTGGCCAAGATGGTGAACGCCCATATCTACTAAAAATACAAAATTTATCTGGGTATGGTGGTGGTCGCCTGTAATCCCTGCTACTCAGGAGACCGAGGCAGAGAATTGCTTGAACCTGGGAGGCAGAGGTTGCAGTGAGCCGAGATCGCGCCATTGCACTCAAGCCTGGGCGACAGAGTGAGACTCCATCTCAAAAATAAATAAATAAATAAATAAATAAGCAAATAAATAGAGAGTAGGTTAACAGGTGATAAACACTCCAGAAAAAGGAAATCAAGTGGATTAAGTAGAGTCAGGATACTGGTGGGGCGAAAGGGTTGGATTTTTAAATAGATTTGTCAGAGGGGGCCCTGGAGAGGCACAGGCATACAAGAGGAGAAGGGGTGGCCTGCCCATAACGTTCTCTGCCCATGTTGTCCTGTCCCTTTCTTTCTTCTATTTGTTTGCAAGTTCTTTGTTTGGGGTTGTGAAATTGAAAGATGGTGAAGCCTGCCTCTCCACAGAGAGGGAAGAGGTGAAAGGAGGCTTTGTGATCGTGATTTTTACCCTGCTGAGAGCTTCAGGAGGAGCCACAGTTCAAGGGGAAGGTGGTATCATGGTCTAAGAGAGGCCAGCATCGGCTTGAAGCCTGGGACCCCTAAGTGGATGGCGCCTCTGCCAGGGACCCCTGTGTCGTGAAGGAGTCATTACTGTTTCTTTGCACTTCAGTGTCCATCACTGTCCCCACCCTGCCTCCCAGGATGTTCCGAGGGCAGCTGGTGTGGAGTATGGCAGTCCTGGAGGTCTGCAGACATTGATCTGATAGAAGATACTGCTGTGGAGATACTGTCTGCAGCTGAAGGTGCTGGGCTCCTGCGAGAATGCTTCCCGCTCTCAGCACTGGGTCTGTGACAGGTCTCACGCGAGGTGTGCTGGATGGTGACGCAGCCGTCTCTCTGCCATCCTCTCTGCCCCTGCCGGGGCCGAGATGTACACTCCAGTTAGTGTTTGGATGGCTGACGCTGTGACAAGCCCATGCAGACGTGTGCTCCTGGCACCCAGGCTGGCCTGTGTCTGATAGTGCCTGGGAGAGCAAACGTGAAGCACAGGGCTGAGGAGTGAGTGACAGGAAATGGAGCCACCTCAGACATTCACAAAAACAGAAGAGCTGTTTCAGTGTTTCACCCAATTTCACTCAGGTGGGAGCCTTCCCATTTGTCTGACAGATCCTAAAGGTTCCAGAATATCATTACTGAGATGTCCCCACCTCCTTCTCAATCAAGGCAGGACATGTCCATTTTACCATGGCGGAACTGGAGGAACCAGAGGGGAAGTGACTTCCCTCGCTAGTTTCCTTCAGTCAGTAGGTGCTGGATTGTCCATTGCACCCTAAAACCTTAGATCCGGAAAGTGCTTCTGGCTTATCCAGTGCAACACGCTCCTTCTGCACTTCCCTCTCTGATCGGTGTGCAAACTGAAGCCCAGAGGAGGGAGCGGCTCATCCAGAGTCAACAGCAGGTTGGGAGAGGAGCCAAGCTTGAATCCAGGGCTCAGCTCCTTCTGCAATGCCTTCTCCCACCCCTCTTCTGATGAGGAACAGGCAGCTCCCTGTGAGAGCAAGAGATACTATCCGTTGTCTTGGCTTTCCAGTAAGAAAGTGATGCGCACCACTCTCAGATGCCAGAACCAGCCTTAGAAGGCAGGAGGACTCTGGGGCTGGGGTGATAGAGCAGCGCAGGTATGATCAGGACTCAGAACCTGCCTCAGCCCCATGAAGGAGGTTCCTTGGTTTGCTTCTCCTTTGTTGTAGCCTGATGCAAGGGAACAAGAGCCCCTTTGCAACCTCTAGGGCATCTTGGGGTACGTGCAGCCCTGGGCAGCAACAGCCCTACCTCACAGAGGGAGTAGGCTGGGAGGCAGCCCACCACCCCCACTATTATTTTCTGACAGATGTACTTCTGCGTGGTGACTGGTGTAGGCAAAAGAGTCTCTGACATCTGCGTATGATCAGGACAGTGGCCTGGCATCTTTCAGACAAACTATGGGAGTGACCAGAAAGCACACGCACTCCAGCCTGGGTGACATAGTGAGACTCCACCACTCCACAGGATGGAAACCATAGGGGAGTCATGAATAGACCATGGACTTGGCTTTTTGTGCCTGCCCTTAGTACTCACCAGCTGCGTCCCCCAGAGCAACTCACTCCAGCAGTTCATGCTTTGGTTTCTTCATGTAGAAAATGGAAGTGATGGTAACTCTCTTTCAGTGCTTTTGGGATTGAGGTTAGTATATGTAAAATGCCTAGCATGTAGTAAGCACTTAGTAAGTTGTGGTTGCCATCATCATTATCATTATTCTTATTACTATTAGGCAGTGTATTGTCAAACCTAACCCTTTGGGAGACTGAGGCAGGTGGATCACCTGAGGTCAGGAGTTCAAGGCCAGCCTGGACAACATGGTGAAATCCCATCTATACTAAAAATACAAAATTTAGCCAGGCCTTGGGGTGCATGCCTATGGTCCCAGCTACCTGGAAGGTTGCCGCATGAGAATCACTTGAACCCAGGAGGCGGAGATTGCAGTGAGCAGAGATTGTGCCACTTCACTCCAGCCTGGGTGACAGAGTGAGACTCTATGTCCAAATAAAAAAAAGAAAAAGAAAAAGAATAAAAGAAAATGTATGGTTGCTAGGAGAAGGGAAGCCTGGACAAACCACTGCTTGGTGGCTAAAGGCCAGTTGAGCTCCAGGCACCAGCTACCCAGGATTTTGTGCTTCCCCCATCCATCTCGAAGCCCCTGGAAAGTACTAAGGCAGAGACTCCTTCATAGTAAGGAACACTGACTTCCCGGAGATGGAGGATCTGGGAGCCTGTGGTCTCCCATCCTAATCAGAGAGAGCTGGGTCGCCTCTGGATTTTTCTCTGTAACTCCGCTTCCACTCCAGGGAAGGAGTCTGAATCCATTTGAGTCCAGCCTCATTGGATATATGAAGTTATCACGGATTGAGCAGCTAAAGAAGCTTTGGTCCCTCCCTTGTCTTCCAGGACTTCTAGAGCAGAGGGGAAACTGGTTCATTTTCCTTCTCTCTGCCCCTGAATAGAGAAGAGCTAGGATGTGGAGGTAGAGCAGGGGTGGTTGAGGGAGAATGTGGAGCAGGAGGAAAGCGAGGAAGCCCAAGGGTCAGTGGTTAAGGGAAGTGCTGGCAGCTCTCTAATCCTGAACTCCATTAAGCATCTGTCTCCGGCAATTGCCCTGACAGTCATAGCACCTTCTGCTAACTTAGCGCCGGTGTCCCGGTACTGTCGGGCCACTCTAAATGCCATTTTTAGAGACAACCACCTGTAATCATCCACTTAGCGGCACGTGAGGAGACTCCACAGGGTGGACAGACAGGGCCAGGGCTGCTTCTCTGGCAGCTTCCAGCTCCTCTCCCCACCACATCTGTTTGGTAAGTGCCCACCGCATGCCTCACACAGAGCCAGTCCCTGTGCACAGTCAGAGAAGGGCTGAGGGAAGGCCCCATTCTGGAAGCTCTGCTGTGGTTAAATGAGAGCAAACTCCAGCTTGAAGAGTGTTGTAAAGAGTGTGGTCTTACTGTGGGAATTACTCCAGAAACCCAACTTTTTCATGGAGTTAGGGATCAGGGAAGAAAAAGATGTCAGTTTGAAGAGCACATTCTCCTCACGCTTTGGGGTGAGGTCATTACAAGGACTCTGGTCTGCAGGCTGGAGCCTTTGGGGTCTTTCTTAAGACTACCAGTGATCCTCACTTCTGGGTGAAGGTGGCGGGGGTGGGCCTTGACCGCCTTGCCCCTCTCAACAGGCCAGGTGTTGGTAGAAGTTGACGCAAACTGTTCCAACCCCCTCCCCTGTCCCCTAGGGATGATACCCTAATGGAAATGGTTAAATTCCATGAGCAGTCATTGACTTGCACTTAGTTCTGAGGAAAAGAGACTGAAAATGTTGATATTCAAGTAAATGTTACACTCCGTTTGAATATCAATGGGACGTTTTCAAAAGTAAATAGCTGCACATTAATTTATGCCCTTGTTCAAGATGACTAGTTGGCATTAATGATGTCACATGACTTTCCTAAATGCAATATAGGTATAAAAGGGTAAATTATAAATGGCATTGATTTATATATCTCATGAGTCTTTCAAGTACATTTCAGATATTACAGCCAGACAATGGAGACATCAATTTGAAACTGACTCAGAGACATGTGGGATGGTTTTGAAGGGATGCACCATAGCTGAGGGGAAATTATGTGAATACTTGGAGAAAGTTCAGAGAAACAATAAGGGGTGGAGGAACAGGTAGAGAATATATTCTCCTCCAGAAGGATTCCAGCTGGTGCAGGAGGCTATCCAGTTACAGGCTGGATGGCTTGAAGGTGGATCAGGGCTAGAATCACAGCTCTGCTTCCTGATTGTGGCTCTGCCACTTGGCTTTGGACAAGTTACTTAATCTCTGGGTACTTCAGTTTCTTCATCAGCAAAATGGGAATCTCCTAGTGACCATTGACTGGGTGGTTACAATGAATAAATTAAAAAATGCACATAAAATTCTTAGTGTGGTGCTTGGCACATAATGGTGACTCAATGAGGCTTAGCTTTCATCTCTATGATTTTCAGTATGCTGGTGACTATTATAAGAGTGTCTATGTTTTATTAAAACAAACTCCACCTATGCCAGTTGTGGTGGTTCACACTTGTAATCCCAGCACTTTGGGAGGCTGAGGCAGGCAGATCATCTGAGGTCTGGAGTTCAAGACCAGCCTGGCCAACATGGCTAAACTCCATCTCTACTAAAATACAAAAATTAGCCAGGTGTGGTGGTGTGCACCTGGAGTCCCAACTACTTGGGAGGCTGAGGGAGGAGAATCGCTTGGACCTGGGAGGTGGAGGTTGCAGTGAGCCAAGATGGCGTCACTGCACTCCAGCCTGGGCAACAGAGCGAGACTCCATCTCAAAAAAAAAGAAAAAAATTCATCTGTAATATTTGGTTTCCATCATTCACAAACTCACTGCCATATCCTCTGGGGCATATATTAGGTTGTTTGGTGCCAAGAGTGACAGAGAGCAGACCAGGAGGCCTCCATTGGCCCCACTCCTGGGCGGCTCTAGCCTCATAGTCTGAGTCCACAGCTTCCGAGGCCCCTTGGATGTTCTAGTGGACTGAGGTGCCCAGCCCCCTTCCTTGAGACTTGGTCTTTGACTAGGGCCACTACTCACACCTGAGATCACTTTGACTGGGAGAGGAAGGCCCTCTCGAGAAAGTTCTGTTTACTCAGCTCCTTTTAATTCACGAGCTGGGAGATAAATGTTCACTCTCATGAAAGTGTGGGCATCTCAAGAGGCAGATGAAGCATGATGTGTAGGAGGCCTCTCACCAGTCCTTGCCTTGGTACAGATTTAAGCATCAGTTAGTCCAGCAGTTCCCAAACTTTATTTCTCAGAACCAAATTCTGCGGGATATATATATTTTTAAAAGCTTTCTTTAGTCAAACACGTTTGAGAAAATCTGAGTTGAGCAGATATATAGATATGTAGAGATTTTTAGAGATAGAGTCTCTCTCTGTCACCCAGGCTGGAGTGCAATGGTGCTATCATAGCTCACTGCAACCTTGAAGACCTGGGCTCAAATGATCCTCCCACCTCAGCCTCTGGAGTAGCTGGGACTATAGGTGCACTTCCTCTCTCAGCTAAATTAAAATTTTTTTTTTGTAGAGATGAGATCTTGCTGTGTTGCCCAGGCTGGGCTCCTCCTGGGCTTAAGTGATCCTCCTGCCTTAGCCTCCCACAGGACTGAGCCACTGTGCCCAGCCCTTGAATTAAACGGATATATTGACTATAGCCTTTTGTAGTACATTTAATATGCTAATGGGTATTATGAATCTCTGAGCTATGAGTGGGATGACAAATGTAGGAAGTAGTGTCTCCCAAACTCATTTGGCCACAGAAGTCATGCTACCAGGAGCATGTAGAGTGACTCGTGCATTATGGAACCTTCACTAGGAAAGACTTAGCTCTCTTTTCCCAACTCTTCTGGTTTCCTCTCCCTTTTCCTTGGCTAGTGTCCCTGGCTATAGGCCTGACCCCGGTAACTCTTTCATGTGTGTGCTATTCTGTCTGTGAGCACAGGCTGAGTTCTTCTTGGTCTTCATTCTTATGATTTGGGGAAGGGGCGGTTCTCTTCATCAATCAGATTCTCCAGGTTACCCCTTGAGGTCAGGGCAGTTGTTGCCTTTGAGGCTGATGTCTGGCTTGCTCACGCTCACACAAATGCTCAGGATGGTGACCTTAATCTCTAATTCACTGTTCTTTTCTAAAAGGTACACATTTTATTACTATTATTAAAGTTCTTCCTCTTACTGCTGCCAGTTACACAGTTCTCGATGGGAATTCATGCAAAATGTTGCATCTTCTCAGATGTTCTTAATTTAGGAGCCATTGTTTATTGTCAAATATTTGTTACTCTATCTTCCACAATTAAAGCTGAATGCTAGCTGGACATGGTGGCTCATGCCTATAATCCTAGCACTCTGGGAGGCCGAGGCCGGTGGATTGCTTGAACCCAAGTGTTTGAGACCAGCCTGGCAATGTGGCAAAACCCTATCTCTGCGAAAATTAGTTGGGTGTGGTGGTGAGCACCTGTAAGTCTCAGCTACTTGGGGGCTGAGGTAGGAGGATCACTTGAGCCCAGAGATCAAGGCTGAAGTAAGCTGTGATGGTGTCACTGCACTCCAGCCTGGGTGACAGAGCAAAACCCTATCTCAAAAAATAAATAAATAAAATAAAATTGAATGGTGATAACCCAATAGCCCCAACTTCACAATAATCTAGGGGAGGCTATTTATTTGCTGTTTTGCTCCAGAATACCAAAGACCAAACTCTAAAACACTGAGCTCCCTTTTGCTTCTTTAGTGTTATATATTTTGATGCCAAGGGCTGTTAAGAAGGAACACTCTACAATGAAGCAAGGGAAGAAACTATTAGAACAACTTTTTTTTTTTTTTTTGAGACAAGCTCTGGCTCTGTCACCCAGGCTGGAAGGCTGGACTGCAGTGGTGCAATCGTGACTCACTGTAACTTCAACCTCCCGGGTTCAAGCCATCCTTCCACCTCAGCCACCCAAGTAGCTGAAACTACAGGTGTACACCACCATGCCCAACTAATTTTTGTATTTTTTGTAGAGATGGGGTTTCTCCATGTTGCCCAGGCTGGTCTCAAACTCGTGAGCTCAAGCAATCCACCTGCCTTGGTCTCCCAAAGTGCTGGGATTACAGGTGTGAGCCACTGCACCTGGCCTAGAACTTTTTGTTTTTTCTATTTAAAACAAGAAATCTGGCTTTACTTGTATTTAATATAGAGTTGATACTAGCTAGTGTCTGCCTCCCTTGGTCTATGCATCAGTCATTCATGCATTAGGGAGGCACGGAGATGCATGGGAACCTTACATCTCGGAGGGCTTGACACTGGCATCCTCACTGGCTGAGTCAGTATCAGCATGCTACAACAAATTTGCAATTTCTGTGTGACAGATACTATCAATGTTATAAAAACAATTCTTTAAATAAAATCTTTGTAGTACTTTGCAATGATGTACAAGTGACCCTGGAAATTTTTTGTACAACACAGAGGTCTGCTGCTTATGGAAACAAAATTAATCATTTTTTAAAAAAGAACCAAAATGTTCCACATTTGCTGACCTTTTCAGTTCTGACAAGCAGCTGTCAGAGTATGCCACTTTACTGGTAACTTTGAAAAAATAAACACTTAATCTTTCCCTCCAATATAAAGGTAATATATTCATAATGGGTAACAAAGTAAGTACTTTTAGAAGGATGTATGGCATGGAGAGATCATTTGGGGAGGAAAAAAGGATGTTTGGAAATATTTTCATCATTATGTGATTTTGTTGCTGATAATGAGTAAATGTGACACTTTAAAAATTCATATCTAAAAACTTATAAAACTTGGAAACAGAATTTTCTACCTGCTTAAAAATCTTCCAAATGAAGAGTTTCAGAAAAATTTGACCCCTTTGTTAAAAAATGTAAAAATTCGGCACCCTCCGATTAGTTGCAAGAGCTGATTGACATCAGAGAAGATGGAAATCTACTAGCTGAATTTCAACAACAGTCTTCACATAATTGGTGCTTGAGACTGAAAAAAAAAAAAAAATCTTGATTTATTCAGCATAGCCAACAATGCACTTTTTTTTGCATCTCTGTGTCTATGTGAGGTGTCCTTTTCAGTTATGACAGCCATTAAAACAAAGTATGGAAATAAATTGAACCTTAGACCTTAGAACTTTGTATCACTAAGTGCTAAACAAATGTACTAAACAATAATAAAACCAGTTTAGCACATCACTCTTAGCATTATCATAATTTTCTTGATAATAGTAAAATGTTTTGTATCACTCACTAATAAAATCAAATACAAATTAAGATGCTGTTTTATCTCACTTCATTTCCTTATTTTCTAAAGCTTTGATAGTGCTATGATGCTAATGAGAAAAACATATATATTATTTATAAATAAATACATGTGCATTGTAGGTGCATGCTTAAAGAATTTTTTACTATGAAGTGTGCAGCCGAAACCAGTTAGAGACCTCTGGCTATTGGAATATGTAAACTTGCAGCTTCTTTATAAATTAACTTTATCTCAATCTCTGAATTTCACTTTGCTGTTACCTTCTTAAATGATCTCCTTTGTACTAAGAGTTTGTCGTGTAGACTCAGCTCATAAGTCTGTAGAACCCACAGTGCAAAGCAGTGGGTAGAGTGGGTGTGGTCAGTTTCTGTTCCTTGGTAATTTACCCAATGCCTTCTAGACATTTCTGTTCTTTTCCTGAAGAACAGATGGAAGAGTCTTTCTGAGAGTCACCATAGGAATTTGAGATGGTGCTGACAGATATGAAATCCCAAGACAGGCAGATAGCATTATCAAGGCTGTGGCCATTAATGCTGGCAGGGAAGATTCTTGTATAAATATGGCCAGAATGACTGTGTAGCTTGAGAGCAGTTTTCACAGATATGAATCTGTCAGTACAGGGTTTGCCTTTTCTCATTATGCCTCCCATTTCTCATTCATTTCTCCCTTCTTCTCATTTAATTCCATTTTTTCCTTTATCCCTCCACTATTTTTTGATATTTCTCCCACCTTCCTCCTTATTTTTATCTGAATCTCTTGATTTCTTGTCTCACTCTTTTTCTCCACATTCACCTTCCATTCTCTCAGCCTCTGAGGAGGGAGGGGGAGCTGGAATAGGGTCAAGCCAGTGTTTTTCAAACTGCCGGTCATGACACATTAGTGGGTTGAGAAATCAATTTACTGGGTCATGAAATCAATTTAAAGGGTCATGACCAGATTTTTTTTTTTAATGGGATAGAACAAAGTTGAGTAGAATAGTGTCCATCAAACATAGTAAGGATAACTACTATTTGTGAAACTATATATGGGCATGTATGTATGCCCTGAGTTGCGGTGTAAAACGTATCTCTTGCAGTGAGTCATGATCAGAATGAAAGCCACCCACCTAGGGAAGAATGCCTTGTGTACTCTGGCAATATGTTGACTTCAGCTTTGGGCATCCGGCTCCCAATTCAAGCCATGCTAATGACATCATCTCTTCCTCCACTAATTTTTAAGTGATTTCTCAATTTCAACAACTTGCCTGCCACAGTTATTTGTTGACAGTTTACTATGGTGGCTGTGGAGTAGCAGGTGAAGGATTAGACACAGGGTAAAGCTAATTGGATTCAAGTTCTTGACTTGTGAAATCTTGACTTTCAAGTCTCAATTTTCTCTCTTTTTTTCTTTGTTGAGACAGGGTCTCACTCTGCTGCCCAGGCTGAGTGCAGTGGTACAATCATGGCTCACTGCAGCCTCAACCCCACCAGGCTCAAACAACCCTCCTGCCTCAGCCTCCCAAGTAGCTGAGAACTACAGGTGCATACCACCACACCTGGCTATTTTTTGGTTTTAAATTTTTGGTAGAAATAGGGTTTCACTGTGTTGCCCAGGCTGGTCTCCAACTCCTGAACTCATGTGATCCTCCCACCTTGGCCTCCCAAAGTGCTGGAATTACAGGTGTGAGCCACCATGCCCAGCCTCGATTTTCTCTAATGTAGAGAAGATCAATGCTTTCTAACCTGTTGCTATGTTAAGGCACACATGGAAAATGAATGTGTTTGTGTAGCTCGCAGGAGTGATGGAGGTCCCCTCATCCAGCTCCCCCGATGGCTGAAAGTTTCACTATGGTGTCCATCACAGTGTGCACCACTCACCAGTTAGGAAGGACTTTCCAAATGACCGCAGTAGAAATCTTTGTCCCTGTAACTTTGTGCATATGTCCCCATGCTAGAACATCCAAAGATGCACAAGACAAGCTCTACACCCTCTGGGAGCTTACTATTCAGTCTTCGTGATCACCACTTGCAGTTTGCAAGAGACACTGTGTGGTCCAGCCAGCTGAGTCATGATCAGCCTTCCTTTGCACTGGCCTCTCTTTGCCTGAAGCCCTGACATGTGAAAAGTTTCTTTTCTCTCCTTGGGAGCCGAACACAACCCCCGAACTGCCTTGCAATCTTGATATTTCTTAGTTATAGACATTAACCTCAGGCAAATCAAGATGAGAGGGACAGACTCCAGTGGTTCTCCAAATGCCAGATTCTGCTGCATTCACTGTGTGCACCGAAGGGAGAAAAACTAATTACTGCCTTTCTAAAGAGCTGAGCATGGGTGGATACGCCCTTGATAGTGGCCAGCAGTTATGCTTCTTGAAAACCACTCTCCCCATGCAGCTGCAGGCAAGTCTCTCTCCTAGGGCCTTTGCTGCCCTGAGGACCTCTGCCTCAGGCCATTAGTTAAGAAGCCAGTCATTATTAACTAGCTGGCATTGACTGATGACACGGAGGCTTTTTTTGGCCATGCATGGTCTGGTGGTAGGCACTTAGTTGACCCTTGGAATTTGGAGTTCATTCTGCCATGAAAACAAAGAAATAAAGAAATGAACAGAAGCCTCCCATAGTTAGATATACTGGTTAGAGACAGCCCAACAGCCTGGGCTGCCCCCGACCAGAAGAATCTGCCTCCCAGTCCCTTGTCCCAGACTCTGGCACAGCTCCTTCTCAGGGCTATGAAATGAGAAGACAGATTCTTTCCCTTTTACTGACCCCTGAAGCCTGGCGCCATGAAAAAGACAGTGTCTGTGCAATATCTTGCACATGGGAGAATATTCTGAAATTCAGATTGTATGTAAGGGACCATTTCTTGACATGTGTTCATAGAACAGACTGTATGTTATGCGTACCACAGGAACTTCCTGCATAGGAAATAATGCTTTTCACATGTTCTGCATTTATGTACTTTGTCAGGTCATATTTGATGTTTTGTACAAAGTGAGGTACACTTATTATTAATTGACATCCCTTTTACTCAATTCAACAGGCACTTATTGTTCACCTAGTAGAGAGGCTGGCAAGCGACAGTCTCAGTCTGATCAACCACCTGGTTTTGGAAATAAAGTTGTATTGGAAGTTGGTCACACCCATTCATTGGGTATGGCATATGGCTGCTTTGGCAACAATAGCAGAGTTACATAGTTGAGACAGAAAGCATATGGCCTCTGCAAAGTCTGAAATAGATATGCTATCTGGCCTTGCTTAGAAAACAGTGTGGTTTCTCCTGCCCTGCTAGGTGTTAAGCCTCAAGGTCAGGGAAGAAAAGGGGTAGGAACCAAACAAGTCTATGGCAGGGTCCTTGTCCTCAGAAAGGTTATAGGTTTATTGGAGAGAAGAGTCTGAAACACAAAGCATAAACTGCCTACAGTTTCTTATTTTCTGGGCAGCCGCATGGTGTGCATCCTCCCTCCTGAGCCTCTGCTTTCATCCTGCCGTCTGTTCAGGACACCGTGGGACTTATCTCCCCAGGGAAATCCTGTGCGTGATTCAAAGCCTGTGTCCTATACTGAGTCTTCCTTACACTCATCCTCCAGACTGCACTCTCCTGCAGGGCAGACACCAGGGCTTATAATTGGCTTTCAGCCCTCACGGGACCTGCATGGTGGTTGGTACTGTGCAGCTACTCATAAGCATCTGGTGCATTTAAATGAATCTTTGCAATGATTTAGGGAAGGTGGGAGGAACTTATATGAAATGACATTTTCTTCACCCGTTAAAAAAAATTCCCAATTGGAGCCTGGGTCAAACTCCTGAGATCTGACTTCCCCCACTAAAGCCACACTGCCAAGGATTCCCTGAATAAATAAACCATTCTGATAATTGATTTCTAAGCAACTCACTGTTTCTGGAGAATATCTGGACAAAAACGTTTGCTTTCTAGGAAAAAGAGGCCAAGTGATCCTTCCTCTCCTGCTTCCTCACTAATATCTTCTCAGTCCCACCATCTTATGAAAGAAAATTCTTTAAAAATCAAAATGAGAACAATAATTTTATGTGACAGGAGTATTTATATGTCTGTTCTCCCCATGATTAATCCATCTAAGGGCTCAGCACCTCCCCCAGATGCCAATTCATAAATCAGAAAATGCTATTACCCACTGGCCATAAAAACAGAGTCCACCCCCAACACAGAGGACTCATTTCAGAAGCAGCAGCCCCATTTCCAGGGCAGAAATGAGTTCAGAAAATCCAGCTGGCTGTCTAGAGAGAGGAAAAATGTCTTTTCTTTGATAAATAATCAGTCTTTTCTTCCTCTCCAACCTTTTTCCCCTAGAAATATGTAGCATTAATGGCACAGATATATGCCATTCCACAGAAATAATAATAACAGGGCTAACCAGATTGCAGCAGGGCAAAGGGGAAGAGTGGGAACGGCAAGAAGCCTGCAGATTTCCTGGGAAACCTTTTCTATTAGCTTAAATGCAGTTCATGAATAAGCTGCTTAGAGACAACTCAAGGAGAGCCCTGCTTTCTTGGCACTCCTCCTGCAGGCACCCATCAACAACAGGCAGGGAGCCAAGGGAAAGGGTGGGGAAGGAAGGGGTCATTGCAGAAAAGGCTGGGAGTAGGAGGACATCGCTGGGTTTGCTTGCAATTCTACCAGTGATAGTCTATACTTTACTTTTCAATAGGTGTGTGTGTTGGAAGCGGGTGGATACAGAAAGAGAGCTGAAAGGGAAGAAAGGAAGAGAGAGAATGAGGAGGAGAGTGGCAGAAAAATTCTTCTGGGTGTGTGATCAGTTTTAGAAAGTCCCCACTCATATTCCTTTGACAAAGAATAGGGAGGCAGCAGTGGACCAAACAGGCTATGCTCATGCATTTATGTACTTACATTCTGGAGGGGACCAGGGATAGACAGTAAACACAGCAGAGAATAAATAACCGAGACAGCTTTTTCTAGCAATGAGTGCTATAATGGAATAACATAGAGTCACATGACAGAAAGAAACTGGGACTAAGTGTTGCAGGAAGGGGCCAGTTCAGACTAGGTGTCCCAGGAAGCTCTTTCTGAATAAATGACATGAGAGCTGGCCACTGGACTGACGTCTTCAAGGAGAACCCTCTAGACAGAGGGAACAGCAATGGAAAAGACTCAGATGCAAGATGCACTTGGTATATTCAAATGACAAATGATAGTCACTGCAGAGAGGGAAAACGGGAGCAGAGGAAAGCCCATGCTGACATGCATGAGAGTCACATGTCACATGCATGGGAGTGACAGCTCTGGGAGTCATTCCAGTAGAGCCAGAGGAGTGCTAGGCCCAGGTGCTGGCAACTCATTTCCATCTAATCCAACCACAATAGCAACAATCAGGAAGTCGTGCAAAAGGAGAGGTCCCTTGCCCCTTTGTTTGTTGCCTGGATTGGCCTTTCTCTGTGATAAAACAGCAACAGTACGAGAGCGATAGTTATAGAGTGCTTAGTATAATGTGCTTCTGGCAGGGTTTGGGTGCTTTTTGTTTTTGGTCTTTTGCCAGCTTTACTGAGGTATAATGTGCATCTGATCACCAATTTTAAGTGTCTGATTTTATGGTAGTAATGGAATAGTTCTGGATGTCGATGGCAGTGGTGGTTTCATGAAACTCGACATGATAAAATGACATAGAACGATACCCACATTTTAAAGAAATGTCTATTTCTTGATTTTGATAGTATACTATGGTTTTGTAAAATAGAACCATTAGGGGAAGCTGGGTATAGGGCACAAGGAACATCTCTGTAGTATCTTTACAACTTCCTGTGGTTCTGTAACTGCTTCAAAATAAAAATATTTTAAACAACTAGAAGACAAAATCATTTAAAAATGTGGAAGAAAAGAAGAAATTTTTTAAATTACATTACAGTAATAATTATAGAGAAGAGTCACTACTGGATATAAAAATTAGTGGGCAACAGTTTGAGGAGAAACTGAATGTTTGCATAGTCTCAAAGTATTGAGCCTGAATATTTATTAACTACAAAGGGAAAATAACTTTACAGTGTAGAAACCTGGCAGAAACCATCTTAGACAAGTGATCAAAGTTAATATCATCAGTAACAAGACTTGACAACATCATGACAATTTGATATGATGCACTGAGGCTGGGTGCTGTGGCTCACTCCTGTAACCCCAACACTTTGGGATGCTAAGGTAGGAGGATTACTTGAGGCCAGGAGTTCAGGACCAGCATGGGCGACATAATGAGATCCTGTCTCAAAAAAAAAAAGATGCACTGAGAGGGGCACAATATCCCTTCTGTGGTATTCTTGCCAAAAATATATAACTCATTCTAATCATGTGAAAACCTCAGACAATCCAAAATTGACAGACATTCTACAAAATTACTAACTACTACTCATCAAAAATGTCAAAGTCATAAAGATGTTGAAGGATTGAGGACTTGGTAGAAATTAGAGATGACGAGGTTACAAAGGAGTTATAACAACTAAATGGAATGCTCTGGAAAAGCATAAGAAATTAAGTAGAAGAACTGGTGAAATTAGAATAAAGCCTAGAGCTTAGGTAATGGTATTATACCAATGTTACTGTCCCAGTTTTGAGCATAGGACATGGTTATATATGCTCTTAATATTAGGAAAAGCTGAGGGAAGGGGATATAGAAGCTCTTTGTACTATTTGTGCCACTTTTTTGTAAGTCTAATATTATTTCAAAATCAATAGGTCTATATATATATAACATAATTACACCTGTGACATAAATATTGCCATCACTCCACAAAATTCTTTCATGCTCCTTTGCTGTCAGTCTTCTCTCCCAACCTCCAGCCCCTGGAAATCGCTGACTTGTATTCTGTCACCACAGTTTTGCCTTTTCCAGAATTTTATGGAAATGGAATTATACAATACATAGTCTTTTTTATTGGCTTATTTCACTCAACATGGTGCTTTTAACATTTATCCATGTCGTTGCCCCTTTTCAGTGCTGAGTATTCTATGACATGGGTAAACCTCAGTGTACCCATTCACCAAATGAATGATATTTGAGCTGTTTCCAGTTTAAATGATAAATAAAGCTCCTATAAACACTCTCATCCAGGTTTTTACATGAGCATAAATTCTCATTTCCTCTAGTGAGACTTCTGGACTTTAGTTGCTGCTTAAAGCCCCTTCAGTACTTTAAAAGCTGGAGCCTGTTTCCATTTTTTACTTTTGTAGATAGATGAGAGCTGGAGTTACAGAGTTCTCCCCATTTTATAGATGGGGGAAACAAGCTGAAGTCTCATAGCAAGTCGTGGCTTTGGAGGGGAAACTCATCCAGGGAGTAATAGATTCCCAGTCAGCACTATGGCTATCAGCTTCCCTGATCTACTTCCCCTCTCCTCTTTGCCTCTAAGCTGAACTACCATGCAGCATGAGATACCCCAGCAGATAACTGAGGATCCCGCTATTCATCAGTATAGCTTCCCTTATCCTCTAGTATCAAGTTCAGAAGAAAAATTGAGCCATACATAGTTGAGGTCAGTCAGCAAAGGTGGATGCAATTCTCAAGGCTGAAATAGCCTATGATGTTATGATTCTGGAGACAAAGTGACAGGAGGGGTGTGTGTGTGTGTGTGTGTGTG
Organism: Aotus nancymaae; assembly: GCF_030222135.1. NCBI lineage: Eukaryota > Metazoa > Chordata > Mammalia > Primates > Aotidae > Aotus > Aotus nancymaae. The sequence continues at coordinate 24,795,504 of NW_026988413.1, forward strand.
TGTGTGTGTTTAAAATGAATGAGGCAGGAATTAAAGAGTTCCATTTCCACACAAAGAGTTTCCAGCATGAGTTTAGTGTATTATATATTCCTCTAATGTTAGGTTCCAATGCTTCTACTTTGAACAATTCCAGAAAGACAGACATCACTTAGAGTGGATGACCTCTGCTCCATGAAGATGAAGGCTATATAGGCATGATCTTTATGATGGCTTTATGTTTGCTCCATACAGGCAAATGCATTCGTTCAATTATTCATTTGTCAAACATTTGATGAATACCTTCCAGGTCGTAGATGTGGCTTTAGGAAAGAGAGTTACAGAGTTAACTAAAACACAGCCTGTCCTTCAAAGCATTCATGATTATTGAAAGCTGACATGCAAAAGCACAAATGACAATATAATTAGTTAAGTGTGACAACCAAAATGAATATATTATGGAGAGGTAACATGGAGAAGGAGTGACGAAGAAGGCTGTAAAGGAGGCCAAATGTGAGCTGGGTTTCAAGGATGAATAGGATTTTGCTGAGAAAGCCATAGAGAAAAAAGACACTCCAGGCAGAAGTAACAGCATTACAAAGTTATGAGAGACTTTGAAACATTATGGTGTCTAAGGGGATCTGTAAGAAGTGAAAGTTGCTGGGATATAAATTGAGATGAGAGATTGAAGAGTTCGGCTTGTTTCCCCCTTCTATAAAATGGGGAGAACTCTGTAACTCAAGAATTTTACCATACTGTATCCTAATACCTTGCTAAAAGAACCCCTGGATTTTACTCTATAAACAATAGAGATCAACTGACTTGATTTAATCAGGAATGAAACTATGCAAGTCTTGACTGTCAAACAGATCATTCTGGTGACAAAATCGAGAATAAATAAAAACTAGGAAATCCAGGGCTTGAGAGACCAAGCAAGTTTTTGTGATCCACTGCCAGGTGCTTATTGAATTTTATCTTCACGGCAGTGCTTATAAAAATTAGTTGTTTTCATTTCCATTTTACAGATGAGAAGCTGAGGCATTTGTAATGTACTTGTAATGCTGTGATTTGGATAGCTCCACCAAAATTAAGGTCCTGATTTAAGGCCGTAGAAATGGAGACAAAGGTATCAGTTAAGAGATATTGAGGAGGTTAAATAGCAGTGATGATAACAGAATGCAGAGAAGCCTGAAGGACATAAAATGTGTTCGCAATGATTCCCGGAGTTCTTGGCCATTCGAAATTAGTTGTATGTTGATGCACTGACTCAAGTGAGAAATGCAGAAGAAAAATCTACCTAAACCCTCATGTGTTTCCCCTCCTGGTAACAGGATCTTCCACCTGGGCTCTGATCCTTACCTCCTTCAAACACACATGGGACTTTCTGTCCAAATTTTCAAAATCTTGTGTTTCTTCCTATCATCTTTTTTATTTACCTCTATCTTCAATCAAACTCAAGTTTTATTTTTCTCTTTTAAACTACAGCCTTGTTTCTTTCCTTTACCACCACAGAACTTGAGTCTGTAGTCTAGAGTTTCTACTTTCATTTTTTCACCTCTTTCCCCAACCCACTGTAATCTGGTTTCTTCAATGAAACTACTCTTTTAAAAAGATAGCCTGTGACCTCCTGTTGATCACATCCTATGGTCTCTGTTGAATTCTCATCCTCTTTGACCTCTGCTTGATAGTTACATCCATCATTTCATGACAGTGATTTTGACCTTGACTTCTTTATACATAGAACTCTGATTATCAGAAATTCAACATGGATTCTTTGACCATTTTTAAAGGCAGAACAGAAGTGGACTTCTATACTAAAGAGATGCCTCAGGCTCTGGAAATATTTCCTTCATAGTTTTTCCAGATAAAGCTATGTACCAGTCACCACTGGGGTGGAGGGAGGGGACATTGTTAGGTATGTTTCATTCTTTTTTCCTAAGTAACTAAACTTCCTTGTTTCCCTACATATTTATTTGATGTCTTTGATAGCAGTGTAAGACTTTATTGTGATAGTCATGTTTTTAGACATAATATACTTAGTATATTAAGATGAGATAGGATAGAATAGGATAAACAAAAAATTCAGGAACTTTAACACATAACATTTTATTTCTCATTCATTCAAAGTTTATGGATCTGACAGATCTTACAAAGGGGATCCTTTCTAGGTGGGCACTTAGGAATTTAGGCTAATTCCTTCTTGTGGCTCTGCTATCTCAAACGTGGTCAATATTATTGTTGCTGCAGGGGAAAAAGAGCTGGATAGTCACACAGTGACTTCAGTCTTTTGGTGCAGCAGCTATATATTTCACTTTTACTTACATCCCACTAGATAGTTATATGGCCTCAAATAACTGCAAGGGGGTAGGGAAGCTCCATTTGTATGTGTCTAAGAAAAAAATAAGAACCAGACATAAGTGAGTACTACCAATCTCCACTGCATTGAAAAGGTTCAAAAAACATTTTCCTATAATTCTCTAGCAATGGAACAAGTACTCTTTTAGCTTTATATTGGTCATAGATGGTTGAGCAGCAACTCTACTCAGAGCCAGGAGAAAACGTTCATTCATATTGTGTAGGCACTTTAAATGATAAAATTCTTTTGGTTCAGTATTTCAGCACCAGAACTTGAGGACAGCTCCTCATCGTTGTAAATGATTCTGCTAGAATCATTTACAGGGTTTTTTGTTTGTTTGTTTGTTTGTTTTTTAACAGTACTGATTTCCTGAATTTTCATACAGGTATTGACATATACACAGCATAAAACACTATAAGTAAAACGCTTCTTACTCTCATTCCTCTATCCCACAAATTTGAGCAACTTCTTTGATGAGCGGGGACAGAATGTCGAAACGCCATCCGAAGTGGTTGACAGGTCCATCTAAACTTTAAGGAACCCTCTGCACTTAGGAGGCTGCACTGCCTTCACCCTAATGAAACTGCAAAGTAATTTTGGAATCATGGGGGAAAGTCTGGCTCTATCCCGCAGGGGATATATTGAATAATTTGGTTCTTGCTGACCTCAATCGGTCTATAATTTCTAGACTTTTTAAGCTATTATCTGTGAATCTCTCCCTGTCTCTGGGTTCTTATTTGGAAGCTATTCCCATGGTACATATAACTTAAGGAGTCACAGGCACAGCAACTACTGCTAAAAGAAATTCACATGTGGCAGCTTTCTCCATGAGTTATTGAAATTAATAAGCATTTATTTTATGGCAAAGTAAAAATAAAACTGTAGGTAGGCCTATGTCCTTGTTTATTCATATATACATATCTCTTTACATATAGTGTTTTCTCTCCAAGGAAGTATTTAGAACGATGAGTTTAGCTCTTAGAAACCTGAGGGTGAACCGAATGGATTCCAAGCATGCTGGTCTTTTTTCTATTAATCCTGTCAGCCCCTCAACCACGTTTCTTTGTGATTTCCCATTAAAAGTAAGGGCCTCAGCACTGACTTCCCATAATGTGCTAGGGACAACTCCCTCTCCCCTCTGCAGGACTCCCTATTTGCCTCATTCCTTTCTCTTCTCTCTAGCAGTAGAAATATCAGACATCCCAGCAGCGTGTCCCTATTCATCCAAACCTGGCAGCCACTCAGGGAAAAGGACAACAAAATGAAGCCACATTCCCAGAAAAAGATAAAAATAAAAGCTGCAGAGGGGTATGTTTTTGGAAGGGCAAAAGTTGACAGATTTTTTAAAAAGTCATTTTTTGGCAGAAAAAAATATAAATGTGTCAGAGTCCCACCACTGGGTCAGCTTTTTGTTATTTCTGCAGTAGGATTGCATCTGCATCTTCAGATCTTGCTGGTCATTTCAGACATGCCTAACCTGTCATCAAAACACTACCCAGTTCTGAAGAGAGCTGATGTGGTGTCCCATGCCACTCTAGGCATCATGAGCAGCATCCTTTCACTCTCATCTGATCTGTAATGTTTGCTCACTGGTCAACACATCTGTACACATTCCAAATATTAAGATCACAAGCTAATAGAATAATAATACCTTTTTTTTTTACATAGCCCCCTTTTGGGAGGTATTCCAAGTGCTTTACCAACTGAGACTCTCACTAGCCCTAAATGAAGGACTACCCTGCCCCCTTGCTAGAAGCAGGGACAGCTGAGACATCAATAATCGGCACTCAGGAAAGGTGACATGACACTCCTTCCCCACACCACACATTCACTAGGAGGACCAGCAGTTCACATGCCACAAACATTCCTTGGTCAACTGAGGAAGCAACAGATGCTATCCAAGAAAAGAGGGCTGAGATCTGTCATCCAGGAAGGCTGGCAGCCTTCCTCTTCCTGGAGGCATCAGCTGTCTGAGGTGTCACGTAGGAGTAGATTAGTCCACAGGCACCCACGCCTGTTCACATGAAGCATTTAGCTTTCTCTCTTAGCAGCCTGTGGGATGATCCCCTCTGCTCCTATGTAAATAAGTCCCATGCCTCTCCTACCAGCCACACTCCAACTAGCCTTGCTTCAGGTAATTTTTTATAAGTGTTTCATGAGTAGATCAGTGATCCAGACATAATTTCAAACTCATGATGAAACTAGATGAGGGTGAAATAAAGAATTACACAGAGTGGGCAGGGAGCCAGTCTTGTATTTGGGATTGAGGAAAGTGAGACAGAGGAGGAAACTCTCATGCATGGTATTTCCGTGGTGCTGTAGTTTCACTCTCTGATACTTTAAAGCAAAAAAGCTAGGGGCAAGCATGTAGTTCTACCTGCAAAGGGAGACTATCCCATGCATTCCCCTGTGTAGTAAATTCCTTCCTTAAGAGACCAGCACAATTATGACAGGTTAGGGAGCTCTATGCCAGCCACGTTGTATCTCAAGGCCTTGCAAACCATGGAGTGGCACTGGAGGCTGGCAAGTTCGTAAATTACCCTCCCAGTCAATTGCATTTTTAATCACGCTGTGCACAATGATCACTAATGGCACTTGCTTACGGGATGAAGCCCCAGTATTTATTTTGTTTTAATTATATTAGAAAGCAGTGATATTCAATTAACCAACTAATCAAGCAAGCCAATCAATACTGGTCCTGGCAGGATTCTCCATTGCCCAGCTTATTGTTCTAGGTGGCAGTGCGTGCCTTAGAGTCAGATGGAGTTAACTCTTGATGGCCAAGTTCTTGCTGCTAAGAAGTAGCAGGAGCAAGGAAGCCAGAATTCAGCTCTCAGACATGGGCAGAAATCCCACAGTTTCTTTCCTTTGCTTTATTATGGTGAGGACTTGCAACAGCCTCCATTTGGTTTGAGGTATTATTTGTCCTACAAAGTATGCTTGTTTTCCAAATACATATTTAAAAAAATATATATTTCCCACATTCTGATGATTGAAGAGCTGAGAATCCATATCATATAACAAGCCAATGACAGAGCTCTAAGTTTTGGGCTGGCGGAGGATCTAAATACTGTGAGATGATACAATCATGTTGCCAAGGATTGCCATGTGGTTCCCAGCTCCACCATGTAGCTTAACAGCAGTGGATCACCCTGGAAAGCCTCTACCAAGACTATTTGGGGCATGTGTGTCTAGACTCATGATCAGCTGGAAGATGTACTAAATCAAGGTCAGAGCTGCTCTAGGGGTGATGGCTCTGTGACCTTGGCACACCTCTCTCCCTATTCACATGTGTCCAAGGACACCTGGCTTTGAGACTGTGTGGTTGGCTGTCCATGGCTGAGAAGTGGTTGTTGACTAGAGAGGAAAGGGTTCCCCTTGGGCTGTCCTCATTATTCTCATCCTTCTGCAGACACAACTGAACATAAGCACTCACATAACAACCCCATTTCCCAAGGTGAACTGATGACTGAAATTTGCTCAAAGTTTCCCAGTTAGCTGATTGCTTTTCCTGACTTATGAGGCAAGAGACAGTGTGGAATCTGCTCCTGGATTCTCCTTACTTGGGTGGTTATGTATTTATCAGACCACAAGCCTTGTGATGATTTCAGGAATTCCTACCCTTCACAAAGCTGAAAGTCTCAAATGGAACGTCTGTAGATGGTCTGCTGCTAGATGAGGATGGCATTGGAAAAGGAGAAAATATCCAGATAAGATGGGATTCAAGGATGCCCACTATTACCTCACAACTCCCTAGCAGTCACTTTATTCCAAAAGGGAAGTAGTTCTGTTTGATGATGACAGGACTGCAACCCTAGAAATGTCTTTTCAAATGCATTAAAGTTTTCAAGGCATCCTTGGATGGAAAGCAGAAATCCCTTGGTGCAGCCAGGTCGATGCTTATGCAGAAAGCCAGTAAGCACATTGTGGTTGGAGAAACCACCCAAGTTCTCAAGCCCTTGCACCTCTGTGGGCAGCTGACTCTCTGCTACTTCAGATAAGCTAAGACTCAAAAGCTAATTCCTGAAGTGCAGCTGTCTGAACCCAAGTGAGTATGTGCAAAAATGCGACATTTCACAGAGAGATAGATTAAAAGGGAAAGAATCTTAAGACTGCTGTAGTTTCCAAACATTTGATGAGTTTCAATGCATTAAGAGTTTCATAAGCTTGTTAATTTCATAAGGGCAAATGGGGCCCTAATATCAGACAACAATCAGTAATTTGAAGGGGGCGAAAAGGAATAAGAAGTAAAACAGTCATTACCTAGCACAATGTTTAATCAAAAGACACCAGCAACTTTCAACTTCACAGTAATGTTTTAAAAGGTTGGAGATTTTAAATGCACACAGTCTTTGACTCTGGCTGGTAGGCTGGAAAAATGGACATAGTTGTGATAATTGATTGTGATGGATTTTTAAAGTTCAGCTCCTCACCCTCTCCCACACATACCCGAGCACATGGACACATATACCACATGTATACATACACACGCTTACCCCAAACCTTCTCTTTCTCCCTAGAGCTGGATTCAGTTTAGGTTCCAGTCCAGGAAACATAGGGAAACAAGGCTTTATTATGGGATTTGAACATAGGGAAACAAGGCTTTATTATGGGATTTGGTGTCTGCTGAGCCACACATTGATACTGAGTCAACTTTTTCTTGATTCTGAGCCATTTTAGAACTCCTCTTTTCTGATGACTTTTTCTTATTCCCACCCATCCCTTTTCATGTATAGTTAGAACCTGTGTACACCTCCATTTCCCCTGTTCCTCATCATTAAGGGTGTGACCATGTGGTCTGTGGATTCTCCAAGCCCTTTGGGACCCCCATCCTGCACTGGGTGCTGGCTTCTAGATGACTGCCCAGAATACTAGTGCCCATGTGTGTGGCTGGCAGGGTCACAGTGCATGGTACCTGAAGCTGAGCCCTGTCCTGTTCTTCAGGGACCACCCAGGTTCACATGTGTATCTGCTAGGGTCTGTATACCCTCACTCCTGCTACACAGGGTATTCAGTTTGGGATTCAGAGATTCATAAATACCTAGGAAGGACCACACTAATCATGTCTGCCTGAATCCTCGCTCAATTCTTTGCCCAGGACCAAAAATGATGCCAATCTGGTCTTCTTGCTGTTTCTCCTGCCACCTGATCCTTCCCATATAGCACACTGCATATTGCTACCCAATTCTTAATTGTTCGATTCATGATGCTAACTGGCCATTCAATTTATTGAATGAATAATGGTTCCAAAGGCTTCTCTTCAACTTTTAAGGTGCTGCATTGCCTGACATGACCAATATAGCATAGTACTTGGCCTGGGATAGACACCCAACAAATGCTTAATAATTGATAAGCAAAATAGTATTTTTTAAAGTATGGAAACAACCTGTTGTGATCTAGATGCTTTAGAATGGTTTTGAACCATGGATAATCAAGCAGGACCCAGCTGACCACAAAGCACAATTTAAACTCAAAACACAGTTTCTCAAAGTTATGAACTTGGTGTATAGTGTGGTTGGGACTCAAACCCAGGTCTCTTTAGGGCTCTTCCCACTATACCAAACTGCTTCTTGTGGCCTGCCATTGCCTGTTGCATTTCTTGTTGTTTAAAAGCTGATTTTATCTACTTCTGGGATCAAATTTCTCTGTCGGCATCAAAAGGGACAGATAGGGCTGGGCATGGTGGCTCACACCTGTAATCCCAGCCCTTTGAGAGGTCAAAGCAGATGACTTGAGGTCAGGAGTTTGAGACCAGCCTGGCCAACATGGTGAAACCCTGTCTCTACTAAAGATACAAAAATTAGCCGGGTGTGGCGGTGGGCACCTGTAATCCCACCTACTTGGGAGGCTGAGGCAGGAGGATCACTTGAGCCCAGGAGGTGGAGGTTGTAACGAGCCAAGATCGTGACATTGCACTCCAGGCTGAGCAACACAGCAAGACTCCATCTCAAAAAAAAAAAAAAAAAAGTGGGAGGAGGAAAGACAGGTATTTCCCACAGCCAAATGATGCCCAAAGAGCAGGTGGGGGTAGCTCAGGACATGAAGAGTGCAGCATGGCCTGTGGTTTAGGAGGTATTATAAACCCAGCTCACCCTGCGTGTAGCAGAAGTAGCAGAGGGGCCACAAAAGCAAGCACTGCCTACTTTAAGTGTCTCTGCGAACTAGGGCCTATGAGGCCTCCTTTGCAGAAAAAAATGAGTGAGGTCTAAGTTGGGGAAATTCAAGGACAAAGCCAGGTTTGGACCAAATTATTTGCTGCCACTCCACAAACCCCACACCAGACAGTTGACCCCACAATAAATTCTGGACCCTGCAGGCTGCACCTCCCTAAAGATAAAAGCAATTTTAGTACCTGCTGTAGAGAAAATAGAGGGAGCAAAGTCCAGGGGAGAGGGTTCTGATGGGATATGGATTCCTTCCTAACAATTACCACAAGCACCAGAGCTTTCAATTTAATTAAACCAATTCTTCAGCTTTGGGATCCATCTCTGGGCTCAGTTGCTTTTCTTCTTTCTTTTCATTCTTTCTTCTTTATAATGTTCTTGCTTCTTCAGTCTCGTATCGAATGCAGCAGGATATCTGAAATAATGATGAGTGGATGAAAAAAAAGGAAAAATGATTTCTCTTCTGGTGGCTTAATGGAAGGCAGTGAAAGAACTGAATCAAGAAGTTAATAGTTACTATCATTTATGCACCGTAGAAAGCTTGATACAGGCGAACTCTAAATTATCTTTGCTAATGGTACAGTGGTAGCAAATGAAACGATGCCATGGATCTGTTTAGCACTTGCTATTTCCTGAGCGATTTTCCGCACAATCTCTCATTGAACCTGCCCCGCAACTCCTTGAAGTTGGCACTGTTATCTCATGTGACGGATGAGAAAGGTTAAATAACTTCTCAAAAATCACCCAGGCCATATGTGGCAGTCAGCTCTTAAATCCAGGTCTTTTGATTTTGAGTCCGATGCTCCATAAACAATCCTAAAATCTCATCTGGGGTGTTACTTTTAATTTTCTACCCCATAAAATCAATGCGCACAATGGACAATTTGCTGGGTTTTAAGTGTCAGCTCCACTCCATCTTCTGACTATGGGTAAAGTCTTCCAAACCAGAGCTAGTGTGTGACAAACTCTCAGAACAACCCATGTGGGGTTTCTTACCCCCACTTTGCAGTAAAGAAGCTGAGGCTCAGTGGCAGTCGTAACTCAGCCCAGGCATGTCTCTAGCAAACAGTAGGCTGCCGTCCCAGCCTGCTCTGTTGGGGTGCCTTGGGGCTGCTGGCTTGCAGGGTGGAAGTGCTGCAGATTCCTGCCTCCTGGCAAGCCTGTGCAGGGTGGCGGTGAGTGTGGATGGGATGGCCAGTCCTGCAGTGCCTGCCCCACTGGTGGTGGGCCAGCCATGCCAGCTTCTTTTCCACAGAAGCATTCTGTTTTGCATCTCTGCCAACTAGATGGATATGAGGGAGAACAGGGAAGCTGTAGGTACCCAGGGGAGAAGCTCAGCCTCCCTTTCTTATCTGGACTTGTGCTTTCGTCAGTGGTCCCGTGCAGGCTGCCTGGATGTAAGGCTCAGGGGTCCAGACTCAATGTAAAGCACTGGAAACTTATGAGGGATTACACACCATAAAGGAAGTGAGGCTTTGACCCCACTGGTGGAAGGAATTGGTTCCACTGACCCACCCACTGTTTGTGGCTTCCCTCCCCCAGCTTCATCCAAACCTTGGGTTGTGGTGTTATGAGAGTGGTGTGAACTTGAACCACCAACCTTAGGGAGCTGTGAATGACAAGTGGCCTCTAGGGCCTGGCAGTCCGCTGATGTTTTGACCCCTTAGACCCAGCATCTCTGCCTTCCTCCCCAGCCTCCCACTGAGCTCAAGCCAGCAGAGGAGCTCTCCCTTCCCCCAAAATGCCATCCAAAGCAGATGGTGCCTCTCTCCTTAGTACACATAAGGAATAACCCTAACAACAATATTAATTGATCAGTTAATTAATTTGAAAGACTCATTGCCATAGAAACCTGATATGTACATAACACTGGCTGTCTCCTAGTAAGTGGGCTGGGAGAGGTAGGCTCGCCCCATTTGTCTGTGCCACCAGCTCTTTCCTACCTGCAACCATGGAGCCACCTTGAAGGGCAGTCCCACTCCCCTCTATACCACCACCAGGGAAAGAGGGAAAGGCCCATCAAGGTCTGCTGTCAAAAGGTCCACTGGAAATCAAGTTACAACCAGTACAATGTGTTTCAGAGCATCTGGGCTCTGATCCATCAGCCTAGGACATCATTAATAATCCACAGCCTAATGACGGAGATGAATATTGGAGCAGGGAGCAGAGGAGTGGCGGCCCCTGAGCAGTGAGGCGGAGGGAGAGAGTGACTTATGAGCTTGGCTCCAGGTGCAACCTTCTTCACACCACCAAGCCGGGCTAGAATGATTTATTCATACAGTAAACGGATTTTTATAATTAAAATTGATTTTCAGTTTTAGCCTGGTCTGGAAGGACTGGGTCAAGTTCAAAAAGGGAAAGGGGGGCAACCCAGGGGAAGGAAGGGAAATGAACTCTCTATTTCCCATATATCTTGAATTGTTAGAGCAGGAAGGAGCCTCTCATTTTACAGGTGAGAAAACAGCAGCCCTGAGAAGTCGATCTGTTTGACCAACCTCTGCTAGTGATGTAATGCAGAGCTGATATTGACTTTGGGTCTCCTGTATCTCTGAGATACACTCATTTCCCTGGGACTGTGTGTGTAGGTGCTCATAGAGCCACAGTATACTGTTGTGTAGGTTGCTCACTGCACAAGAACTCACCATGGGGCTGAGTAGGGGCTGAAATCCAGACATGTCTGTTCACTAGGGGAGAGTGGCTGCTACCCAGAGGATGTGCTCAGAGGCACCATCTGGAACTTTCTTTTAGTGGACTGCTCTAGGCTGGCCATCAGCTGCCCGGGTCCTGACAGGCTGTGCCCATCTGACCCACGCCCATGGTTCAGTGCCTGGAGGCTATGCTGGAGTTGCTTATTGACAGCCCCTGGTGAGTTTCACTGCAGACAGTGGAAATACCTTGGGGTGTGGTATGTCCAGCGCAGTGTCATTCATCAGGCAGAGAACTGGTGACATTGGCAGTGGCAGACACTAATTAATAAATAGTGTGGGTGTGTCCGCATATGCACACACACATGAGCCCAGCACATCTGGATTGGGCTAGTGCTGCTGGCACCCCCACACAGCTAGGAGAGAGGCAGTGAGTTCGTGTCCATTGCCAAATTTCACTGAGTAGCGTTTTTCTGCTCCAGCCCACAGCAGGCATCGAAGCCGCAGGGCTCTGCGTCCTCCCCAACCTCTGGCTCTCCACGTTGCATCCCTCAGCCTTTGCAGCTGCCCGAGTACTGGTGGCAGCTCTGCTCCTTCCCCTTCTTCCATGTTCCCTGGACATGTCCAGACTTGGCTATGTGAGGGCAAGGAAGGACATTTGAATCTAGGTGCATTCATTAAAGGAATGATAAAAGAGCAGTGTGCTTGCTGCCTGTTTTCTAACTTACTATTTTTGAATAGACTTTCTGTGGAGCAGTTTTAGGTTCACAGCACATTTGAGCAAAAAGAGGTCCTATAGACTCCCTGCCTCCTCCCACCATTCCCCCACAGCCTTCCCCATTATCAACATCCCCAACCAGAGTGGTCCCTTTTTTACAATCAATGAACCTACATTGGCATATCATTATCACCCAGAGTCCACAGTTTTCGGTAGGGCTCACTCGGGTTGTACATTCTATGGGTTTGGACAAGTGTGTAATGACAGGTATCCACCATTATGATATCATGCAGAGAAGTTTCACTACCCTAAAAATCCTCTGTGCTCTGCCCATTCATCCCTCTTTCCACTCCCCACAACCCTGCCCAACCCCTGAAAACCACTGATCTTTTTTTAAAAAACTTTTATTTTAGGTTCAAGACATATATGTGCAGATTTGTTGCATGGGTAAATTGCATGTAGCTGAGGTTTGGTGTGCAAATGATCTCATCACCCAGGTAGTGAGCACAGTACCAGTTAGGTAGTTTTTCAGCCCTCACCCTCTGTTTCATCCTCCTCACTCTTATAGTCCCTAGTGTCTGTTGTTCCCATCTGTATCTTTATGTTCCCATGTGTACTCACTGTTTAGCTCTCACCTATTAGTAAGAACATGCAGTATTTGGTTTTCTATTTCTGTGTTAATTTGCTAAGGATAATGGCCACCAGCTGCATCCATGTTGCTGTAAAAAGCATGATCTCATTCTTTATTATGGGTGCATAGTACTCCATGGTATCTACGTACCACATTTTCCTTATCCAGTCTTCTGTTGATGGGCATCCAGGTGGATCCCGTGTCTTTGTTATTGTGAGTAGTACTTTGATAAACATACAAGTACAGATCCTTTCGGTAGAACAATTTATTTCCCTTTGGGTTGATACCCAGTAATGGGATTGCTAGGTTGAATGGTAGTTCTGTTTTAAGTTCTTTGAGAAACTCCAAACTGTTTTTCACAGGGGCTGAACCAATTTACACTCCCACCAAGAGTGCATAAGTGTCCCTTTTTCTCCACAACTTCAACAACATCTGTTATTTTTTGTCTTTTTAATAATAGCCTTTCTGACAGTTATGAGATGATAGATCATTGAGCCACAGATCCTTCTATTAGCTCCATAGTTTTGCCTTTTCCAGAAGGTCATATAGTTAGAATCATACACAATGCAGTCTTTTCAGATTGGATTCTTTCATTTAATATGCATTTTTGGTTCCTCCATATATCCTAATGGCTTGATAGCTCATTTCTTCTTAGAGCTGAATAATATTCCATTGTCTGGATATACCACACCATTTATTTATCCATTCACCTACTGAAGGGTGTCTTGTTTGCTTCCAAGTGTTAGCAATTAGGAATAACGTTGCCATAAACATCTGTGTGCAGGTCTCATTTGGTGGGTGTAGATGGACCACCCATCACTACAGAAGACCCAAGATGCACAAAGGCTTCAGTGAGTCCTGTCTGGCTGGAGGGTCTTGGGAGTGCACACCTTATCCCACAGGTGCCAAGCCCTGGAGGTCTGAAGGAAATACCATGAGCTGGTTTCTACCCCCCCATCCTCTCTCTGCCTCATTCTCTCCCTCCCCCCGCTTCTCTCTCTCTCTCTTTCTTTCTTTCTCTTTCTTTCATTTTGCTTTTGTTGCCAGGCTGGAGTGCAGTGGCACAATCACAGCCCACTACAACCTCCGCCTCCTGGGTTCAAATGATTGTCCTGCTTCAGCCTCTCAAATAGCTGGGATTACAGGTGTGTGCCACCACATCTAGCTAGATGGGGTGGTTTTCTAGGTCATGCTCTCTGAGTGATCTTTCCAGCTGTACTAAGGAATAATTCTGACTCTGCAGATGCTCTGTAGATGGAGGGTCCATCCCAGCCTTCTGTCCTATTCACCTTAGGGTTCCCTAAGAACTCCAAACCCTGAAGTGGCTCAATACTGTCTGCTAGGAATGGAGGAGGGGCCTCTTTAGAAGCTAAGTCACCAAGAGATGTAAAGAATGCACCCAGCTCTTTGTTTCTGTAATTATGAGTAGATTATCATGCCATACAAGCAATAAATTAGGGCAACAGTACCAATAAATACAGTTTAATGTTGCATCAAACCCTTTCATAAGTCATGTCTGGTTACATTTAATGAAGTTATTCTTATTATTTTTCTTCAAATTGGGTGTAACTGGCAAACCCAGAGCATCAATGGCGGCATTGAGTGGTTACATTCAATAAAAGATTGGATTAGGCAACTAAGTGTTCACCAACTCTGGGATTCTTTGGTCCTAGAATTAGGTTAGTGCTGCCAACCTATGCTTTTGTAGTTATTTTTGTCTTCTTCCCAGGTGTTTTCTTGGATCTGTGGTCTAGATGGGTGTGGGTGGTTTCTCCAAGCATCACAAAAGGTGTAAGCTTCAGCTCATACAGAATCATGCACATGAGAGTCACAGGGACACTGATCCCAGGAGACGGGAAGGAGGAGAGTGGGGAGACAGGAGAAAAGGCCAGCCCCAAAGGCGCAGGGGCTGCGGTCAAGCAGGGTCCCTGCTCCTGGAGTCATTGGGAACATAGACTTTCATTTCTGCTCCTTGACTCTGCTCCCAAAAACAAGCCTGCAGCAGGCACCGCCAGGAACAGCCTGACACCAGCCCATTCATGCTGAAGTATGAGTGAGAGACAGCCCACTAGGTGATTTCCAATAAAGAACGAAAGCAGGAAGAAGAAAAGGGAAAAATCTAACGGGGTGCTGAGGCATGCAAAGCTAACCTTTCATACCCTGTGGTGCCACCAGTGCCACCCTTTGCTCAGCCCCCAGCCCACCCTTCATTGACACAGCAGCTATTTGGTCTGCACTGTTTTCAGATTCCCTTCACTCCTTGAAGAAACATTGGCTAGAGAAGCACCAGGGTGGGGAGGTCCTCTCCAGGCTTTGCTGAGTCTAAGTGACCTGACACGAGGGCAGACCAAGGTGGCCTGGAAGGCCAGGGCTCTCGCAGAGATTAGATGGACCCTACGTGGTGGAGCTTTCTCTCCAAATTTTCTGCCTTCAGTGATCCCTTTCCAGCTGCACCCTCTACCTCAGAAAGCTGGCTATATTAAGGCCCGTGCTAGCCAAAGATGCCTTTCTGTGTCAGTGGTTTTGCTGGATTCTCCCTTGGCAGGATCAGGGTGAGTGGCACAGAAAGCCAGGACAGATCCTTCCAATTCCTGCATCTACAGACGATCTGCAAGGTCAGACTGATTCTTCAGCATAACTGGAAAGATCCCTCAGAAAACATGGCGTAGGAAACCAGCCTATGGTCTTCCCTGCAAATCTACAGGGTCACAACTGAGCATCTGACAGGGTCTCTGTGTCAGAACTAATGGCCCACTCAGTTCTAGCAGTCTGGGAGCCCTGTGGAGGTCAGGTTGTCCTGAAGAATTGGCCTGCCTGTGGGCTCCTGCTGCTCTGTGGTCCCAGACCATACCCTTGGCCCCAAGACAGGATGTGGATTCCCTACCAAGCTCCAGGCGGCAGTTGCCTCAGGACATGGCCAGCCCTGAAGTCTGCAGCCCCTGGAGTCAGTGAAACAATTCCATAATTGGCAAAATCTCATGAAGTCAGACATACCAGCCCCTGCTGGCTTTGGCCAGGGTGCCACCGCAGCAACCACCCGGAGCGATTCTCTAGAATCCTGCCCGGCCCCAGATGATAGAGACCCTTATTTGGAGATGCGTGTCGTGTAGAAGGATCAGACAGACCTTGTGAGCAAAACTTGTTGGCCAAAGAGTGATTATAAAATATATTTGAATGGAAGTTCTCTAACCCAAACTCTACCTTCATCATTGTTCATGATGTTTGGGGCAACTTGCCTCTGCAACCAATTAGACAGCTGCTGCTCATCACGGGATAGTTACGGCCACTTGGCCCCTGCAAGAGAGGGGACTGGAGAGCAGAAAGGAGGCTGATACCGTGCCATAGAGCAGCCGTTGGTCACAGATGCCTTGTGTTAGAGTCCTGGCACTGCCACTCACTGGCTGCATGACCTTGAGCAAGTCACTTAACTCCTCCCAACCTGTGTCCTCATCTGTAAACTGGAGGCTGTCATCCCTGAGATGGCTACCTCACCAGATTGTGGTCATAGGCAATCATGGCTGTGAAATTGCTTATGAATGGGGAAGCCATGTACAGCTGTCGAGTGTCATCGCTGTGCCCGACCCCACCCTGTCCCTGTGCACCCATAGCCTTCCACCTGCCATATCTCTCATCTTCCAGGGCAAAATGCATAATCCTCAAATCACTAACTCCTCTGCTCCCTATGGTCAAGGCCAGTTGTCCCAAATCCAGCCCATTAACAGGGTCTTGGGTGGGGGAATGAGCGGAGGAGTACAGGGCTTTGAGAAAATACCGATGCCCAGCTCCTGAGAATTTTGATTTTGCTGCTCAGAGCGAGGCCCAGGCATCAGCATTTTAAAGGCTGTACTGTTGATTCTGATGCTCAGTGAAGTTTGGAGCTGATTAACCTAGACCCAAAATCCCTGCCTTTCCCTCCTCTTTAGCACCTTATAAATGCCTTGATTCTCTCCTTGAACCGTGAGCATCCCTGAGGGGTGGCTCCTGGCTCAGCAAGCGGTGGCATAGTGAGCTTGCCTGGGGAAGCAGCAACCCAAACCAGCCCCCACTGTGCCCCAGACTCTGGGGTTAAGCTATATTCCCAGCAACATCCGAAGCAGGCTTAATGGAGGAGAAAAGCATCTGGAAATGAATTCCACGTATGGCATGCTACCTGCCCTGAGTTGTCACATCCATTTTCTTGCTGCTGCCTCAGCCCTGTGTCCTGCAGGTTTGTTTGCAAACTCAGCAAATGCCCCATGTTTAATTGTGTCTGGAGGCTGCATCCTCATGTCCCTGTCACAGCAGGGGCTGCTGGATTCTATGCCAAATACCACCATGCTGGGCCTCGCTGCCTGACCCTGGCCTTCCAGACGTGCCGTGCCAACTCATGTCCCAACATACCGGCACGCAGCACGGCCTCTTGTGCTTGGCGAGGAGCCAGCACGATTTCCTATCCCAGACCCACAGCATGTTTTTGGTTATGCCTGTTCACAGAGGTCAGGGGAGGCCCTGATTAAATGAAGAGCACAGATAACCCTGGCCTCATTTCATCAGAGAGTTAGAAGTGCTCCCTGTCTTTTCTTAACTTTTCCAGGAGCAATAAAATTTACTTGCCGGTGTTTTCCTCTTTTCCTTCCTATGCAATTCAAGAGCAGAGGAAAAGCTCTCAGAATAGCTGAAGAGAGGAGAGAAATAGACAGGGGACTGGTGGGAAAGTTGTGGGGCTGGCTGTGTGGCCAAAGCTCTGTTGATAGGAAGGGGTTCTTTGGGCCTGGGGACCACAGAACATCACTCAGTGGAGTCAGTGATCAGGTTAGGAATAAGACTATGGGGTCCCATCACAAGCTCTCTTCCATTGTAACTCCTTTTCCAGCACTTACTTATAAGGCAGCCAAGGACTGAAGTATTCAGCGATCACAGGGACACGTCTGGAAACCTTTAAAGTTGAATTTTAAAACTGAACTTTGCATTAAGGAAAATTTGTCCCAGGAAAAGCAAACCCAAAAGATGAGTTGGCCATGGTGTTCATGCCTGGAAGGACAGATGCGGGGTGTTAGGTGTGGATGGCCTAGGACCGTGTTGAGCATTTTACATGTATTATATTACATTCCTTTAGTAATAAATGAAGCCTATTTTATTACTTCAAATGTTAATGATAAAAAAAATTTCAGCACAGCTGTTGCATTTAAAAAAGTGAAACTACATACTATGTTTCTAGCTCAGTAAACGGATGAACCTGATGTCGTTAAATGACATAACAGTTGAGCATTGTACAGTACATCTTAATCTGCATAGGTTTTGGAGGCTTGAGAATGTTGAGTGGGCCTTACCAAGCTCTCAAGTGGCAGAGCTAGGATCCGAGCATCAGCTCTTGGCCTGCACAGCCCAGGTCCCAGCAGCAGGTCCCAGGTCCCCTGTGACCCACAGACTCCTGCCTAGCACTCAGTTATCGAGAGCCTGCACCTCTCCACTGCCCCTCCCTGTGGCCTGCTACACTTATAGATCCTTCTCCCAGGTCCTCCATCTACTGAGCTTGTCTGTTATGGGCAATGGCATTTTGGTATTGGGGATTGTCTGTTGCTGTAACAGAGGCTTGAATGGACAGAGAGAGGGTAGCTGAGACTCCCGGCCTTCCCCCAGGCCACCCACACATGTCTGAGAATGGACCCAAATTAGCCTGGAATTAGCCTCCTCCCACCCCATCTCCACCCCAGGGCCAGCAATTATTTCTGAGCTCACTGAACCCCTAGTCTAAATATAGCTCTAATAGCTATTTCTCATTTCGGAATGGGGAATCTATTCTGAGCCTTGGTCTGGTATAGATTAGATTCCCCAGCTGCACAAAATGTGAAATGGATGTGTTACCTCTGCCACCACCACCACTCACCCCTTGAAGATGAACTTCCTAATGGAGAGCAACTGACTCACTACTGCAGTCCAATGGGGTCAGCTCCTGGCAGATGGAAGCAGGAAGCTCTACCTTACGTCTGCAGCCTAGAAAGCATGAAGGCTGGCACGGCACAGCTGGGTCCCCTGACTGTCCTCCCTGAGCCACACAGAGAAACGCAAGGAGGGACATTGCTGGACACTGACAAGAGGATTTAATTGTCACCTGATGGGGGTATCTTTACTACTCCCTTTATGCATAGGAGGAAACTGAGGCTCAAAGACACACTTTTGACAAGTGGCTGAGCCAGGAGTTGAATCTAGGACTTCAGAAGCTTGTTCTCTCTCCATTATCTCAGAGAGGATTTGCATGCTAACCCTCTGCTCACTCACACTATTGTTTATATTAATGGTAGGTAGAAATGGCAGCAGTAAACTCTAGTGGTTTCATAGTTCATCATTAGAAGTTGTGACAATTCCCTTCCGTAGAATTCAAAGTATACTTCAGAATGATATCATTGTACTTTTTCAAGATCACAAGAGCTAAGGAAGGAGCAGAGCTGAGAGTCCCTATCATGTAGATAGATGAAGTAACCAAGATGAGAATAAAATTGAGGGAGATCCTGGAGTGAGACTCCTGGAGATTTTTCTAGCCTTAAGATAGTTATGATGGAATCTTCTGGCTAGAAGGGACAATAGAGATCAATTTATGTTGAACACTGAAAGCTGGACAGGTGAAGACAATTGCCAAGGGCTTGCGGCAAGTAAGGAACAGGTCTAGGACAGCCCAGGTCTTAGGACCCCCAGTCCAGTATGTGCCAGCACACCATGACTCCTCCACATGGAAATTAAACTGATGCAAACAGCGTGTGATAGCATCTGCACACATGGGGGCTATAGGCAGAGGTGCGCTGGTCCTTGCCCAGTAACTTCCGTGGAGAGATGGAGTCTTCTCTCTGTTGGGTGGAATTGGTGTGGTTTTTCTGTGGGAAGCTTCTGGGTTGGCAGGTGAGGTCATTGAATAAGTACATTACCAAACAATGACTTTCCTACCCAGTATGGGATAGTTAATTACACAAGGAGAAAATTCCCTCATGGCCCAGGGTTCACTTCCAGGGTGCTGCTGATCAGCAGGTGAACCAAGAGGGAGACACCAAGAAACCAAGAGCCCTTTCCATAGTTCCAGAATATTAGAAATTGTACGAGTATAAAGAAAAATTGGACTGGGCAAGGTGGCTCATGCCTGTAATCCCAGTGCTTTGGGAGGCCCAGGAAGGCAGATCCCTTGAGGTCAGGAGTTCAAGACCAGCTTGGCCAACATGGTGAAATCCTGTCTCTACAAAAAAAATACAAAAAGAAATTAGCTGGGCATGGTGGTGTGTGTCTGTAATCTCAGCTACTTGGGAGGCTGAGGTGGGAAAATTGCTTGAACTCAGGAGGCAGAAGTTGCTGTGAGCCAAGATTGTGCCACTGCACTCCAGTCTGGGCAACAGACTGAGACTCTGTCTGGGAAAAAAGGAAAAAAAATTCAAGCTGTTACCCTAAAATAAATTCATGTTGGGCTGCACAGTTAAGTTAGTTTTAAAGACTAAAGGTTAAGGCGTCTTTAAAATATTATTTTAATTTTCCAAGTCAATAACTCCCTGACTGTGAAAAATTCAAACTCCCCAAAGTTAACCATTGTTAGCAGATACTAGATATATTACTCTCTCTCTAGAAGTTATTCTTTGCACAAGATCTGTGTGTGTGTGTGTGTGTGTGTGTGTGTATGACTTTGTCAGAGAGGATTTGCATGCTAACCCCACCCCACCCCCACACACAGAGCTATGCAGTTGTCTTTTGAAAACAAAAATTGAGTCTTAACCTTTTTTATAAAAAAGTCTATACCTTTTTTATAAAAAAAATTTTTTTTTGAGACAGAGTCTCGCTCCGTTGCCAGGCACCAGACTGGAGTGCAGGGGCGCAATCTCGGCTCACTGCAACCTCTGCCTCCCAGGTTCAAGCAATTCACCTGCCTCAGCCTCCCGAGTAGCTGGGACTACAGGTGCGCACCACCACGCCCAGCTAATTTTTGTATTTTTAGTAGAGACGGGGTTTCACCATGTTGGCCAGGATGGTCTCGATCTCTTGACCTCGTGATCCGCCCATCTCAGCCTCCCAAAGTGCTGGGATTACAGGCGTGAGCCATGGCGCCTGGCCATTTTTTTAACTCAAGATGAATCATAGACATTCATCCATCTCAATATATACAGACTATTATCTTGGCGTGTAGGTGTGCCACAATTTCTTTAGCCAGCCCCTGTGGATGGATATTTAGGTTGTTTCCAAACAGTCATTGCTACAAACGAAGCCACGGTGAATATCCACAGCCAAGCACGTGCGTCTAGGTGCTAATATTTCTGCAGGAAAGATTCCAAGAGGAAGACTTGCTGGGTCATTTTAGGTTTTAGTAATAACTGCCAAATTACTCCTCAAAATGGTTGCACTAATCTAAACTCTCACCGACAGTGTATAAGGCATAAAAACCTTTTAAAGGCCAGGCGCGGTGGCTCCTGTCTGTAATCCCAGCACTTTGGGAGGCCAAGGCGGGTGGATCATGAGGTCATGAGATCGAGACCATCCTGGCCAATATGGTGAAACCTTGTCTGTACTAAAAACACAAAAATTAGCTGGGCGTGGTGGCGGGCACCTGTAGTCCCAGCTACTCGGGAAGCTGAGGCAGGAAAATTGCTTGTACCTGGGAGGAGGAGGTTGCAGTGAGCCAAGATCATGCCACTGCACTCCAGCCTGGGTGACAGAGGGAAACTCCATCTCAAAAAAGAAGAAAAAAAAAAAGAAAACCTTTTAGAATGCTGTTACTTTAGCTATTGTCCTTTCATATTTGAATAATTACTGGAAAATGCCCTCAAAGCCACATCGCTTGATGAAGAAGATGCATTTTGCCTGTGTAGGCAAAGATGACCTATGTCCAGGATGACCCAGACACCAGAGGGTGGGCCCTCTTCATCTTTCCCCGGCAGCGGGCTGGGCCCTGATCCCACAATGGAAGCTCATGTAAGTTCAGGAGAGTTAAACAGGTACCTTGAGGCAGGAGATAGGTGGAAAGGAAAATGATTCAGGATCCCTTGGGTCATCCGTCATCTCTGCCTCCTTTCTAAGCCAGCAGCACCTGGTCTCCTGAGAGTGGGGCCCCTATGTTGATGGACCTAGAAGGTTCTCCTTGAGGGCTATCAGTTTCCATTCATTTGAGCACCATGACTTCTCCCAGAGTCAAATTCCTTTTTGAAAAAAGATGTTTGTCTCCTAGCCAGAGAAGCCTTATACCCAACCAGGGTTGCCTGCGGGGAAAGACGTGTTTATTTGCAAACATGCTCCTGTGGTCCAGAACACTTCTACCCATAGGTGTGTGCAAATGCCACTTCTCAAATGTATGATTTACACATGCTGTTTTTGTGGTTTGAACAGCCAGAGCATTGCTGGGGATGCTGGTCAGCAGAGCCCTTGCTAGAAGGAAGTCAGAGAGAAGGGTGAGGTGCTAGATGGAGAAGAGAGTGCCCGCTCAGCCTGCCCTGCCACTTCCCACAAGGAGCCAGTGCCAGCCAGCCAGGGAGTCTCAGCATATGCCGGGGGACTAGCTTGGTTCCACTGCCTGGGCCAGGAGTTAGGTGTCCCCGTGCCAGCCCCTCCCTGCCTTCTTGGCTGCAGGAACAAAGGCTTCCATTGAGCAGGCTGTGCTTGGGAAACTCACAACAGCAGGTCCCTGGTCCCAGTTCAGAAGGGGCCATAGTCTTTGTCTGTGTCACTTGCTAAAAGATGGCTGGAACAGGAGCAGCAGTTTGATCGCCAGGACAAGGGCCCCTTCCCACCTGCTGGGCTTGGGGATGGGGAGGGAGGCTTGCATTTTCCTCTAGGATGTGGGCCCCTGAGGCTCTGCCCCTCCTTCAGCCCTGACCTTAACACTGGGTCAAGAATGAGCATCTTGGCCAGGAGTCCATATCTAGGGACTGGGTATCAAATAAATAGTATTGGTAGCCATGTGGCCTTGGACAAATCCCTGCAGCAACTGAGCTTCACCTGAAAAATGAGAGGATTGGCAGCTAGAATGTTTCCAAGGTCCTGCTCAACTTGTTAACTCTGTGAATGCCAGAACCCTCCTCCCATCCTCCATTCCTTTTCACCTCCATGTTGGCGGGGCTGCTCTGCGGCTGCCGTCTCCTCTGTCAAATGCATGGGATCTGCCTACCTAGAGAAACTCACACGTTGCAACCCTACAGCCCCAGAAGTCAGGAAGTTGGGTCTCCTGAGCCTGTGCGTGACTATGAGCATGAGAGCTCAGAGAAAGGAGAGGATTTAACCTTTACACTGAGAGATTAATCTGTGGCAGTAATCCAGAAATGATAGGTTTTAGAGGAGAGCCGAGATTGCCAAATAAATGATCTCCAGGGGATTCTTGGAATATGTAGGTGTGTAACAGGAACCAAATTCATTCATTCACTTATTTATGCATGCATGCATGCAAACATTCATTCACTTTCCTCATTTGCCGTGCATGAGCTGAGTACTAGGTGTAGTGAAGTGAAGAGAGACGACTTTGCACCACCTATCACAGGGGCGTTTTATCTGAGGAAGATGCTGGAACAACAGAGTTGTCATTAGCACTAACACATTCATATGTGTCATCTCAATTAATCTTCAAAACAACCCATCAGGGTGCTTAGATGAGGAAACAGAGGCTTGATGCAGTTAAATGAGTTGTCCAAGTCACACAGTGGTGGCAGAGCCAGGATCCAAATTCAGATCTGTCTTCCCCCAGATCTTTCCTTCTCACTTGTCCCAGAGAAAAAGCTATTTCACACTCTGTTTTTCTCCCTAACCACATTTGAAGGAGCAAGGAAGCCTCCCTGGAGGAGTAGGCTGTGCTGAGACCAACGGTCATTCTGTCTTTAGGGCTGCTACTTGGTGATCTGCCCACAGGAGGGGTTCCTCAGCCCCTGAACTCAGCCAGACCTTCCTGGTAGTATAGTAAGTAGCCTGCAATGCTGTGAAGTTTTCAACACAGGACCTGGGTTCAGTGGAGGGACCACGGGTTTCTCAATCCCCTGTGCTATGTTCCAGGAACCTGTGGTGTCTGGCAGGCCCGAAGGCAGGCTCCAGCCCCAGCTTCATTTCAGTTTCCACCTTTGCCACCGCCCCTGCTGCATGACCTTGGGCAAGCTGCTCAGCCTCTCTGGGCTACAGCTTCTCCATCTGTGCAGCAGGGAAGGGGATCGCTCTCCCGCTTGGTGAGAGGGTCTGGCTAATAATGGTCACGTGCCATTGCAGCACAGCCCACACTGGGAAGCCTGAGGATGGGGTGATTTCTCGAGGCTCTGCAGAAAGCACGCTGAGAGCTCCTTGCCCAGCTTCCCAGCTACTGCCGTTTGCTAATGAGGATCAACATATGTTGATGATTCCGGCGTCGGCACGCGCTCCTTGGCTGTCCGAGTTCCCGGAGCAAACTGGCTTCCTATTAGGCATTTATTCTTATTAATAGCAGCAAATTGCAGCCCTCCGCAACATCTGCTACTTTTCGTTTACAAGAAGCTTCTCAAATCATTTGTATTGGTAGTATTTTCTGACCAATTCCTTGATGACTGGGTCCCCCTAATCTGAAAATGAATCAAGTGAGGCATAATAAGTGGGAAGATTTTGTTCAAGGTCACCCAGACACACAGACTAGATTACAGCTTGGAATCTCAGCTCCCCAAGCCTCATGCCCTGGGGTGATTGCCTTTGCTATTCTAAATATCGTTGGCCTTGACCCCAGGGGTCCTGCCTAGAGGCAGGTAGGGACAATGGTGATAGCCAGGGCCACTGCCCTTGACCCTGTGCCTCTGTCTGCCCTCAAGTGAGTCCCCAGCTGGATTGGCCCCATGGCCCAAGCACCAGCAGGAGGAGTTGCAGAGCAAAAAGCAAACCATTCCTAAGGAGCTTTTACTGCTGTCAAGTAGCAAAATATCATTTTCCGACACTGGGGCAGCCAGACGGTCAGTACAGGGGGTCTGAAGCACATCTGCAATTCTGGTCAGCTGACCACATCTGGAGGGCTGCATTCTCTTTCCAAAGTCGTATTCAGTACTTTGCTCAGGGGCTGGATTTTCCTGAGATCTATGGATCTATGACCGTAGAGTTAAGAGAGCATGGCCAGCATGGGAGGTAGTGAGAAGGGTCATTTATCATGTTAGGCCAGCTTTCAATAATTTCTGAACTTGTTCCAAGTACATGCGTCCTCAGTGTTTGCACGACCTGTGTGAAGCACGGAGTGGAAAGAAACTACCACACAGCAACCTTCCCTCTTCTCCATTTGACTGACCTCCCCCCTCTACCTCTCATGGGACCTTCGCATCATGGTGTAACTTTCTGCCCGGCACCTGTGTATCAGCTAGCTATTGCCACAATAAAGCTTTGTAACAAACCAGCCCAAAACTCAGTTGCATACAATAGACATGAATTCTCACACTCATGACTCTGCAGAGCAATTGCATGTCAGCTCCATAAGCTCAACTCTGCTGGGCAGTTCTGCTTCAAGCTGCTACATCGGCTGGCATTGTTGCCTGGCTGTGGGTTGGGCTCAGTTCTCTCCAGCATGGCTTCATCTGGGGCCCAGGCTGAAGAGGAAACAGCACCTCAGGAAGCTCTTCTCATGGCAATGACAGAAGCACAGAGGGCAAAGACAAGCACATGAGCACATCTGAAGCATTCATTTGCCTCGTGATTCCTACCACCCCACTGGCCAGTCAAGTCCTGAGGCTTTGCCCCAAGCCAAGAAGTGGGAAGTGCATGTCACTTCTTTATTCACCATGAGGCCATAGGGGTGGGGACATAATAGTCTTCTTTTTAGGGAGTGAAGAACTGAGACTCATAATACAATCTGCCACAGCCTGGGACCAGCCTCCTGGCATCTGCCCCTCTTACCAGTTAACCAGGTTCAGAAACACCTGCTGCCTTTGAGCAAAGAGACGGGGAGTGACACGGTTCCAGGCATGTGGAGTGACTTGAAATAGGCGGAGCTTCTTGAGCCACTACTCAGCCACTAATTGCAGCCCTGGCAGCGAGGGCCTTCGAGCCATCACAGGGACACTCCACAAAACCTCTGTGTGGTCCCAGGCCAGCAGAAATAAAGCCTGGAAAGGCAGCTAGTGGTGACCAAAGGAAATCAAGGCTGGTGGAGATGCTTTGAGGCACTCCCGCAGACCATGCCACTGAGATCCATGTGTATTACTGAGCTCAGAATTTGCCAGAAAAGGACTCACTTTGCTCAACTCTATTTCCTGTGCTCGGGGACAGCGGTAAGGAAGGACAGCGTGAGGTACAGCACCAAGTGTGGCATCTGCACAGCTTGACAGTTTCTCCAGCAGCCTCTTGGAGTTTCTTAATGGGTCATCTTGCCTCTTTTTTTCTTTCTTTTTTGACAATTTTGAAGGAAATTGGGTACTTAAGAAACCTTTTGGATATTTAAATTAACTCCAACCATCAGGCTCAATGTAGCCATCGTGGCATTAGCATCCAATTATAAGAGTAGAAATGGAGTCATAACTCACATTTTGACCAGAATGTCAAATGCTCAAACAAATTAGAGATACACACAGAGACTGCATGCTATATCTATAGAACATTTCTGAATGTAATCAGCAGAACAGCAGGCACCCTTCGGAATGTGAGCAGCAACAGGCAGAGTGGGACCCTATTGCCAGAGGAAAGCATCTTTCGAAATATCAGGGAAACCAGGCAGGATTTGGGCAGTGGGGGCCAGGATTCAGAAACTGTAAAAATTCCTCCAGCTGCCATGGAGGACCCCCAGGCTCCCAGGTCCCCAAGCAATGGGCTCAGCTCATCAGATGGAGAGACTTATGAAGACCAAGGCTATGACTTGAAATCTGATGTGAGATCTTTTGCTATCTTCTCAGCCATCCATTGCCTTCCAATGCTAGGCCATTGTTTTGTAAATTTGTGGCCTTTGGGACTAGACAGGTTAAGAACATGGTGGTGGTGGTGATGACGATGATTGCATGTACAACAGCAAATGATAATTCTATTTACAGTCGTTTAAAACCAGACCAAACTACATTATATTATTTAAGGAAGCTTACCTTGGTGGCAAAAGGATAAAACCACCCTGATTCCCAGAAAGGTGATCTAGGGGGAAAGGAAGTGTAAATGGGGAAGGGAACACGGGTGACTTCTGGCCATAACTGAGAATGAAAAACACCAAAGCAGAGGCTGAACAACAGCAGGAGAATTTTCTAAAGTCGGGGGCCATTTGGCCTCGGGTGAGTTATTTGAATTGGAGCTCCTCATCTAGGCCTTTTGGAATGGGTGGAGGTAAGGAAAAGTTCCAGGAAGAACGAGGCTATGGCATTATTTTTCCCAATCAGGAAACAGGTATACAGAGCTTGAGAAAGACAAGGCCAGTTATGTAATGATACATGATAGGAGACATTTATCCAAAACGCTTTGTCCATTTGAGATTACTTTGAAAAGAGGAGCGATGCCTATCTTTTCACTGAAAGATCTCAGAATATTTCATAAACATTGACAGTATTAGTCTACCAGCAGAAAGCTGTTCCCCTTTGACCCAAGGAGTTAAGCAGAGAACAGGTGTTTTCTTTTTTATTATTATTATACTTTAAGTTCCGAGGTACATGTGCAGAATGTGTAGGCCTGTTGAATAGGTGTACACATGCCATGGTGGTTTGCTGCACCCATCAGCCCATCATCTACATTAGGTATTTCTCCCAATGCTAACCCTCCCGTAGCCCCCCCACCCCCCCAACAGGCCCTGGTGTGTGATGTTCCCCTCCCTGCGTTCATGTGTTCTCATTGTTAAACTCCCATTTATGAGTGAAAACATGCGGTGTTTGGTTTTCTGTTTTTGTGTTAGTTTGCTGAGAATGATGGTTTCCAGCTTCATCCGTGTCCCTGCAAAGGACACGAACTCATCCTTTTTTATGGCTGCATAGTATTCCATGGTATATATGTGCCATGTTTCCTTTCTCCAGTCTATCATTGATGGGCATTTGGGTTGGTTCCAAGTCTTTGCCATTGTGAACAGTGAGAATGGGTGTTTTCATATCCACACTGCCGTGCTGAAGATGAAATCATTTGTGAAGTCCACTCAAAAGGATTATTTCAATTTTTTTATTGTGGTAAAATATACATAATAAAATCCACAGTGTTAATTGTTTCTAAGTGTGCCTTTGCAAGTACCCTCACGTTGTGGTGTAAGCATCACCACCCTCCCTCTCCTGAACTTTTTCATCTGCCCAAACAGAAAGTCTTTGCCCATTAAAGAGTAACTCCTTATTCCTCCCTTCCCCAGTCCCTGGTAACCACCATCCTACTTTCTGTCACTATGAATCTGACTACTCTAGGTACCTCACATAAGTGGAATCATGCAGTATTTGTCTTTTTGTGTGTGGCGTATTTCACTTAGCATCATGTCCTCAAGGTTCATCCATGTGGTAGCCTGTGTCAGAATTGGCTTCTTTTCAAGGCTAAATAATATTCCATTGTATGGATATACCACCCATTGTTTGTCCACTCATCTGTTGATGAACATTTGGGTTGCTTCCATCTTTTGGCTATTGTGAATAATTCCACTATGAACCTGAGTATGAAAATGTCTCTTTGAGATCCTTCTGGTTGTTTTGTGATGTTCCCAGAAGCAAAATTGCTGGGTCATATAGTAATTCTGTTTAACTTTTTGAGGAACTGCTAAGCTGCCTAATAGGTTTTTGTACTGAGCCAGGACAATGTGCCGAGACAATGCCGTGCAGACCCCACCCTAACCCTGCACCCAAGGAAGGCTCCCCCAGCACAGTTTATGCACAAAAGGTCCCCAGAGGTGATGGGGCTCCCATCTCTAGAAGCAGCAAGAGTGAAGTTGCAGCCACATCAATCAACACCTTTGCTAGAGTCTGGTGGCCAGGGGACAGACCTCAATATTCTGTGGTCTCTGAGATAATCTATCGTTATGGAAGCTTAGGTCATGTCACCATCTGATTTGTTCTCCAAACAGAAGTCCCTCTCCCACCCCTATTACTTTCTTTTTTTACCTCTTCCTGTGGTCTGAATTCCCTCACTCGGTTAATTAGCATGCCTGACACTGCAGCTTAAGACTTTAATCAGCGTGGGGTGGTTTTAATTAATCGTGTGGCTCTGCATCTGGAGTGGTTTGTGTTCCAGGGTCAGGAGAGGAGCTGGAGATGAGGGATGGGAGAGGCAGATTTGTATGGCATAAGGGTGTGAGTGGTAAGTCTAGGTATTTGGGGAGAGAGAATCATAGAGGCAAGGTGGCTCAGAGGCCATCTGGCCACCTGTGCAACGTACTAGCAAGGTGAGGATGGTAACTGGGGACATGAGGGAATACATTTATATTGAACTAAATGGTTGGACTAAATCCAGTTTTCAAAAGTGATTTAAAGTATTAGAGAAAATTATGATGCTTTGCGGAATTAACCATGGGGCAGAAAGTGAGGCAAAGCAGTGATAGAGACTGGGAGATGAGCAGGCAGTCTGGGAGGCCTTGGCCATGCTGGAGACTATTGCCTGATGGTGGGGCCTGGTCCTGGCCTTCCTTCGCAAGGTCCTGGCAAAGGGAAGGAGGTGGTACCTACTTCTCAAATAATGGTAACCTTTCTACTTGGACTGTCAGAATCCTGTTGGCTCCCCAGTTTGAATGTCCACACTTTAAAAAGAGTGAAGAAAACCTAGATCAAGTTCAGAAGAGAGTCATAATGCATAAACAGAAAGATTCGGTAGGAAAGATTAAAGGAAGTTGGATTGTTTGCCTTCAAAAGGAGAAAGCTCTGAATGTCTGGATGATTGCTTTTAAGAGAAGGTTTTTTGAAGGTGGGCCTGATGCCATTCTTATACATGTCCATGAAAACCAAAGAAGTAAGATGAAGTTGATCCGAGAGACTTTGTTGGAGCATTGACAAGGAACTTAGGATGTTAGGACTGAAAGGGAATTCAGAACTAACCTGCCCAGTCCCTCATTTGATGATCAAAAAGAAGCCCAGAGAGAGACTTGGCCAGGTTTACTCAGGAAGCTGGGGGCAGAGCTGTGGTGGAACCCAGGGCTCATAATACCTGTGCAGGACTGTGTTCCTGTCTCATATGGACCCACCCAAATGAAAAGCTAAGAAAAGCAGATAGCTGTTCCATAAGCTAGTAAATATAGTGAATAAGTCCTGGGAATGAGGTAGCTCCAGGTTTCATCCGAAGGGTGAAGCAATGAATGGTTTAGGGGCAAATATCATAGTTCAAGGAGGAAATGCCACCATCAAGATACTGAAAGAGAAAAGTTCTCCCAGGTCTGTTGAATTCCCAATGGAGTTCCCTAGGCCTGGGAAGACTGTCAGAGCAGTTTTCTGGGATATAGGGGAGAGGTAAGTGACAATACCAGGAGGATTGAGATATTAATAACAAGGATAGCGGCAATCCATCATACCTGTCCCTTATGAAGTGCCAGACCATTTACGAAACCATTGCATCATCACCTGTGCTTTGAGAAACTGAATTGGGCTGGGGCAGGGAGGGGGATTTTTATCTCCATGTTAAGCCAGAATTTGAACCTAGCTCTGAGGGCTCTTGCATTTTTTCCAACACAACAAAAAAATGAGTCATGTTTAAAATCAAGGGGAGGGACTTGACAATTCCAGGGTATGGACATTATTAAAACACCAGTTTCAAGATATTTCTAAGATTCTGAATGCAAACGTTTTTGAGAATTTCAGATTCACCAAGCAGCTGGCTCTTGACTTGATGTGGAACATCCCGGAACCCCCGGGCACATTCCATCCAAAGCAGATTACAGAACTTGTCAATGAGAGAAACTGGGGAGGATGGTGATTAAGTTTAGAGCAAGAAAATGCTTTTGATTGAGCAAGGCATGATTTTCCGTTTAAGCCCATGCAAAATATGGAGTGCTAGACAAGCAGCTGGAACATATGAAAACATTGTTGTGTACTGGTGGTTCCCAACTTTCACCATTTATGGTCCCTTTTATTATTTTTTCCCTCTGTGCGTATGTTTTGAAAGATTCTGTCTACTAAACAAACTGCATTTATTAAGTAATATATTTTCTATTTTTAATATGAGATGTACATCACTGAGTATGCATAAAAAACATAAAACAGCAACAATTGAATTTCCATTAGGCTTTGGGAAATATTGAAAATAGCTTGTGAGCCTCATTACCACTCATAAATTTTTAGGAGTCCGAGTACTTTGGGTTAGGAGTCAAACTATTTATATGCTTACATGACTAGCATGTCTGTGCTTACCTAAGGGGTAGGAAGAGAAACACGCAACAGGAAGAGGGCAAATTCCTGGCTGGTGTGGAGCCAGTGTGGGTAATTTGTAAGGAACTAATTGTTAGGTTAATTAGTAGGATAGGAAGATCGTATGTAGGCAGACTCCAGGCATGGCCCATGCAGATTACATGAGCAGTAATAAAAGATGAAATTCCAAATATGCAAAAAAGACATCTGAGAAGGTGGAGGAAGGGCCACCAAGGTCAAGGTCACAGCCGTCAGAATGGGAGAGGGAGGCTAAAAGGTTGCTTGAAAGAAGTGAAAACGCAATGTGGTCATTAAGAACCCTCAGTGTATACTTTGGAGAACAAAAAGATGTATAAAGGGAATAAGAAAGTTAAGAGAAAAGAGATCATGTGGGATTTGGAATTAATTATTAATTAATTCCAAAAGAGGGTTGGAGACTAATTGAGCCGCTCTGGTGCCAGTTTGCCTGTGCGTGTTACAAGTAGCCCCTGCCAAGCGGACATCATTTTACAGAGGCATATGCCCCATAAAACAGCAGGGGAAACACGGCCTCTGAATTTGCTCATGTAACAGAGAGAGTTCAGCCAGGTCAGCACAGTTGATAGTTTTCTGTGCCTGTTGTCTGATGGCGAGAAATTAAAAAGGACGGCCACATCAAATTCTCTTAGCTCAAGCTGAAACATCAGGTAGGATTCTCCATTGAGATTAAAAAAAAAGTATCCCAAATGGAAAAAGATGATGTAAAAAAAAAAAAAAACTTTTTGTAAAGAAGAAACTGGAAAAATGGAGAATAAAGACCAAGGCTATAAAAAGAAAATAACTCTGTTTGATCCAGTGTATCATTATTAAGTACCTACTATGTAGCAGGTGCTGGCGAGTCATGTAAAGAGACATCAAGGCAAAGCTACATTGGAGAACAAAGAAATTCAAAAGATATTTAAGCGCATGCAGGAAATGGAAGCATTTGGGCTAAGCAAAAATGTCATGTGGAACATTTTACATTAACAGGCGGCTGGTGAAAGCTAATATAAAGTTTTGGGTTGGAGAGGAAGCCTCTAGTCATGAAAAGAGTGTGGGTAGGAGGAGAAATAGCAGCAGCTGCTCTTTGAAAGCACCATAGTGAAAGCTTTTAGAGCCAGTTGGCCAACATTATGGGAAAGAAAGAGCGGGCAAGTAACAGCTACAGAGTGAGCTTATGATATCTGGGTAAATGGCAAGGAGGAAGAGGCAGAGAAGGGTCTTGGTCTCAGGCTAAATGCTCTCTGGAGCAGCAAAAATGATGAAACTTGAGGGAGGACTGGAAAGAAGGGGAAGCGCTATAGGAAAAGAAACCACGAGGGAGTGAGAATGGCCATTTGCATTTATTACATCCATAGGAAACAAACACATGATGAATTGACCATTTGTAGAGATATTTGGGGGGTTCAGAAACGAACACTGTATAAATATATTTTCTAACAACTTGGTATGGACTGTTTGGAGTCTGTATTCATGCAGACTTCTAAGAAAATCATATGGCTGCTCGTCTCCCCGGATGCATATGTGGCCACCTACTCACACATAGTCACTCAAGGTCCCTTCCCACACTGAGCTCCAAGCACTTCTGTGCTCCTGCAACATTTCGGGTAATACACGTGATAGAGCAACATCTCTTCTAGTGCACTATTGCGTGTTCTGCAAAATCTTGACCACCTTCTCCCTATCCTGCTGTCCTAGCTCACCAGAGTCCCTGTGGAGTCCTGTGGTCAGTATCGGAGCTGCGGCGAGTGTCTTGGCTCGGGCGACCCCCACTGTGGCTGGTGTGTGCTGCACAACACGTGAGTACCATGGGAGGCCACCTCCTACCTCCACTTCCTCCAGCGATTCCCTTCCTCCTCTCCCTGCCATCACTGCCCTTCCCTTCGATCTGTCTTTTCTCCTGGTCTATTCTTGCTCTTCCTTCCTCGCATCCTTTTCAAATGTTATCTCCCTTCCTTTGTTCTCTCTGACTTCACTTTAAATTTGCCAAATTCCCATAAGAAATATATGGTGATGGCAGGATGGAAATGATGACAGGTCAGGATATGGTTGTCACGCTGGGTAATTACACACTGGAGGGCTGGAGGAAGCAGGATTCCTGGACTTACCTGACTGTGGCTTACGGGGCTGGAGACTGACTTTCTAAGACTGAACAACAGGAAAAAGGCATGGGATATTTTTTTCCTCCAACTTCATGCTGGCCACAAAACCATGAACAAGATATATCCTGTCCCTTTAGTGATTCCACATCTCCTTAACATCTCCTTCAACATCTCCATAAGACTTTCTGACTGGGAGCTGCAGTTCAAGTGTGTAGCACCCAAGGACCCTCCCTCTGCTGTCAAACAGGTCCTCGGGTGCTACACACTTGAATTGCAGCCCCCAATCACTTGCACAGGCCCTGCCTTCTGAAAGCCTGTGCTTAACAAGGGCTGGTACTGCATGGACACAAGAAGAAGATACACGTGTCAGAATAAAACACGGCACTGGGCTAAAGGGGTGAGGAGGGTCTAGCAGGAACACCTGCCGCTTAGACAAAGGGTGGGAACGCCCCAGGAAGAGAAGCACACAGTTAAAGCAGAGCTATTTGGAAAATCACCGGGGATCTACAGAGTCACAAGAGGTGGGGTCAGCCATCAGCTGGCTGTGAGTGCACTTGGGCTGTAGTCACTGGACCAGTAAAGCTGGGCCTGAGTGCTGGCCACTTGCCAATGTACCTCCTTTATGTGGCTCCGTTTTATTCTGTAGAAGAGGGAAGAAGGCAATGGCATTATAGTGGAGGCAAACGGTAAATAAACCAAGGGGTGGGAATAGGGCTGAGACAACCAGTAAGCTGAAGGCTTTTCTTTGGGGATCCAAAGACCCTTGCCTTCAGTACCTGGAGAAGCCAACAATGGTTGGACCTCACTCTAAAGAAATTTGGTTCCAGTCCAGCTACTGTTGTTTCTGGCCAACACTCAAAATGTGCCACTTTGTGAGCTGGACACAAACTATAAATGAAGAAGTACTTTAGGCTTTCCACTAAGAACCTGAACTGCATGAGATGACCAATGACATTTACCAATAATTTTCAACTACAAGAAGGTAGGGGTAGGACCTTGTCTTTCCCCCTCTCTCTTGCAAAGAGTGTCTCTAAAAGTTGGAAACACCCACTTAAACTCAAATACATCCTTGCTAAGATAACAGACACCCTCCTCATCTCTGGGTGGAGTCTCAGGCATAACGAGTCCATGAGTTCGTTAAGGAAGATCTGAAATCCCTCAGGTAGGGTATGGTGGAAAAAAGTCAAGAACTACTGAGCTACACTGAAATATACATAACTCAGTCTATGGCCATACCACGCTGAATGCGCCCAGTGTTTTCTGAAATATATATAACTCGCAGACAGATCAGAAACTATGGACTCAAGTGTAGAGAATAGTCGCATGGTAACAGAGAGCAAGGGAGCCTAGGAGTGGCCAGCATAGAAGAGGATGGCAGAGGTTGCATTCAGAATGCAGATTGGCTCAGATCAGGCCAAAAGAGTTCCCTGAATGATACCTTGCAAGGCAGAGGAGATATGTTCTTTGTGTCTCACCCAGTGAGGCCTCTCAGGAAGCGACTGTGCTCTAAACTCATTGCCTTACTTGGGGGCCTTGACTACCCTGTTTTCTGCTTGGCTGAGGATAGCTCAGCTGATCCTGACATGGGCTTTCCTATCTGGCATAATTCAAAGGCATTCGGAAAATCTGGTCCCTCCCTGACACTCCATGCCCAATGACAGTTT
Source organism: Aotus nancymaae (assembly GCF_030222135.1). Taxonomy (NCBI): domain Eukaryota; kingdom Metazoa; phylum Chordata; class Mammalia; order Primates; family Aotidae; genus Aotus; species Aotus nancymaae. The sequence continues at coordinate 24,829,966 of NW_026988413.1, forward strand.
CCATGTCAGCTGTGGTCTCTGCCCATAGTGCTGTCCCAGCCCCACAGAGCATGGAGCCCTGTGAACGGAGGGGGCTCCAAGGTTTGGAGAAGGCAGCAGAGGGGCCGTAAGAACCCCCACCTCCCACCCCCAGGCTGCAAGGTAAGCAGGCATGAGAGGAGGAGGCACAAGATACTACTTCCTGTATGGCCTCAGTTTCCCCTTCTGTAACATCATACCTGACTCCTGTCAAGTGGCAGAAAACAGGGGTGGATGGAGGCCAAGGTGAAGTCTGGGCAGTTCGTGAAGTGGGCCCTCAGCCTGCCTGGGGAAGCCAGCTGTTCCAGTCTCAGCATGGCATAAAAACAGCCATGGACATGAACTTTGGGCACCTGCCCCCAAGTCCAGACTCCTCATCCCAGCTCCTCCTCTGTGAATTGGACATGATGATGCCTGTCTCCCCCACCTCCCTGAGTCACTGGTGAATCAATGAGATGGTGTGAGTGCCGGTGCCTGGTGGGCTGTGGAGCACTGGGAAATGTAGCGTAGGGTTGGGCAGGAATGTTGACAAAGCTGGGGAAGGACCGTGAGTTCATGGGTGCCCCACCTCTTGTGACTCTGCAGATCCCCGGTGATTTTCCAAATAGCTCTGCTTTAACTGTGTGCTTCTCTTCCTGGGGCGTTCCCACCCTTTGTCTAAGTGGCAGGTGCTCCTGCTAGACCCTCCTCACCCCTTTAGCCCAGTGCCATGTTTTATTCTGACACTTGTGTATCTTCTTCTTGTGTCCATGCAGTACCAGCCCTTGTTAAGCACAGGCTTTCAGAAGGCAGGGCCTGCACAAGTGTTGCTCTCTTTGTGGTCATCACTGTCTGCTGCTGCTGCTGCTGCTGGCACCCCCTTGCTCAAGGAGCCACAGTGGAGCCAGCGAGTTGAAGCACTGGGAGACTGGAGTTAAATCAGTGGACTCAAGTTCACATGCCTTGGAAACTTGTTGTGCAGCTTTAGGCAAACTTGTTTAGCAGTCAGTTCTTATTGCACATAGTAGTTATGTTCCATAAAGTCGCCAGGACACAGAGTTAGTGAATACCAACCCATTGCTTCTAGGAGGAATACCGGGTTAGGTTCCTGGGAGCCTCTGGTCACATTTTCATCAGCAAATCCATCTATAACCTTGTTTTGTCTGTATTTCTGTTTAAAGACATCTTACATAATATATATTGTTGATTCGTTAAGCTTGACCTCACTGCCAACAGCACCGAAACACGTCCCTGAACAAGGCTTATCCAACACAGCTATTTTCTCCATAAGCCACACCATGGCCTTCTTGCACTCAGGATCACTAGACAGCCCTTCAGCACTACATTCAGGGACTATTTTAAACAGCAAAATCACCAACGACATTGGAAAAATGTGGCACTAAATAGGGCTTGAAGAGGACACTTGTTTATTGAGCCAGAGCTGAAACAAGAAGCTGAGGCTGCCTTGTCCCACCTCAGCGGGCAGTGTATGTGCCAGATCACTCAAATTTTCCACTGCCCTGTGCGTGTTCACAGGTACCAATTTTTGTCACAAATAAACATTAGCAGTTAGTTGAATTTGCAAATAGATTCCACGGTAACTCCATATGTCAGAAACTTGGCATCCTTGTTTTAAAGAGGGAGCACCGTACCTTCTCACAGTGGTGGCACAAAGATAGAAGGAGGTGATTGATATGGGATGTTACAGAGGTCCAAGATGCTCTGCCAGGTCAAGGTGCTGTCAGTCATGGCCTTGAGCCTCCTGGTTACGTCCATGACCTGATAAAGGCAGACACAGGTATGAGAGTTGCACTAACATAGTTGGTGAAGCCCAACTCTTCCAGGAGGACAGAGCTCAAGAGCCCCCATAGGCCAAGGCTGCCTTCCCACTGAGACACTCAGTAAATCCATCCTCCCTCCCTCTCAAAGTTATGACCAAGGAGGGCCCCCTGGCCCACATAGAGTCAGGTCGTTTTCAACTATAAGAAGGTGGGGGTAAAATCTTGTCTCCCCACCCCACCCCCTTCCCCCACAGCTCCCTTGCAAAGAGTGCCTCTAGAAGTTAGAAACACCCTCTTAAACTCGAATACATCCTTGCTACAAGAGCAGGCACCCTCCCCATCTCTGGTGGCAATCTCAGGCATAATGAGTCCTTGAGTTCCTTAAGGGAAGGCCTGAAATCCCTCAGGTATGGATTTCTGAGGTCCTGAAATCCAGGCTCTAAAATTCAGGTCCTGGATAAATAGAATAGGTCCCTTGATTTCTAAGATGTTTTCAATAAAGGTACAATTTTAAATTTAGATGGAATGAGATGCACAGATCTTAAATGTACAGCTTGAAAGCTTTGACAAATGCAAACACCCCTGTAATCCACATGTCCATCAAGATATAGAACACTTCCTTAATCCATCCAGAGAGTTCTCTCCTTCCCAGTTCTTCCCAGCGGGCCTTTCTTCCCTAGTTCCTCAGGTTCAGGTCAAAGCCAGATATTGCTCCTCCTGATCTGCCCTCCCTTTCACTTTTCATGAGAGTAAACTGGATGTCCATGGCTTGGAGAGATGCATGAGGAAGTGGGCCCAGCAGGAGAGAAAGGAGAAGGCTGGGGACTGGCAGGTCAGTGCAGGAGGTTGAGGGCAGCCGGAGAGAGCCTATGGATTCTTGCTCTGAGGGGCCCACATTTCCTAGGAAGGGAGTCAGGTGGCAAGAGTGGCAGGTTTAATTGCTTCCAGGGAGTGCTGTGTCCACACTCACATATTTATCCGTAGAGCTCTCAGACCTGCCCTTCTCCCTCCGTGCCTGGCAGTGTGCCAGGCTCAGTGATATGAAGGCGACTCTGTTAGGTCATCTCTGCCCTAAAGCTTTTGGGAAACCAGGCCTTGGATTCAGGGTGGGAGTTTACTAGAATCACTGCATTTATTAGGCCCCCACCATGGGCAAGACCCTGTGCCAAGTGACTCTGTCGCTTGCTAAGTGACCCCAGCAAGCCTGATCTTCATGCAGGAAGACCAGGACAGCAGGAAAAGGGTTCCTTGAGGTGTCAGGAGAAGTCCATTTTCTTAGTCCCTTTTGCCAACTTTCCCCATGGTTGAAGGGAGTGAGGTGGTGGTAGCATTGTGGAAGAGAAGGGCAGCAGAAGGGTGTATGAGAGAGAGAGAGAGAGAGAGAGCGCACAAGAGAGGAAGAGGGAAAGAGACAGAGAGAGGGGCTGAGAGTGAGCACATGTGACTGAGCAGTGCAAGGGCAGGGCCTCTGTAAACAGGTGGCTCACGTGGCTGAATGGGCTGTTTGTAGCAGCAAAGGCACAGGTGGGTTGCACACAGCATACTTAAGAAAGGCTCATGTAATTTAAATCCTCTCTTCTGTTATTCTCAATCGTCATGAAGCATTCACCTGCCAACCTGGTAGCACACAGGGTTACTCGGTCACTCTCTTTTGTAGCCCCTGGCCCCGGCCCACAGGCTTGCCCATCTCTGATGGCAATGACAGCTTCAACAATGCTGAGTATTGAGGTGGCCCTGAGTTTTGAACCTTTATTCCTTGTTCCTGAGCTGACCCATTCTGACTTGGGCGAAGGTAAAGGAAAGCCTACAAACCCACTCTGCCTTCACCCCATCACAGCTGTCTCCTGTCCTGGGCCAGAAACATTTTTTCCAGTGACCAGGCTTGGCAGGTCCCCAGCCCCCTCTCCATCTTCCACTCCCATGGCTTCATGCCCAGGCAAAGAAGCCTGTCTTAGTCTCAGCAGGTAATGGGATCCTGCCCGACAGACCCAGCCACATCGATTGGCCCAGACATTACCTTTCTTAAGAAAAGTCATCAGCTTCACTCCTGGGAGGCTCATGTAACCCAAGACATCACAGGGGAAGGATAAGATCAGCTTTTATAAAGTCTCCCTCTCACCCCCTCATGACCCTGCCTCTTCCCAGATTTCTTCTGTTGGAAGAATGCCCTCCTCTGGATGGGTTGGCAGGGGTTACTTTTCAGGAAGTCACTTCTATTCTCTTCTATATAGTTTCTTCCAAGATGGTGAGAGAGTAGAAAGGAAGGCACTGCTTTTCAGAGCAGAAAGGATGGATTACAACTTAGTTACGACTAAGGACCTGTCTATGAACAGATCCAGTCTGGGTTCAGTTTCTTCAGCTCTAAGTGTGGATAAAAGGAACTATCTTATAACCACGCTGTGAAAAGTAAGGGACCTACATGAAGCCCCTGCTAGGCCTGCAATGCAGCAGGTCCTCATGCCCAACACGGCCCAAGTGGCCATGACTGTGGGAGCAGAGGCTGGAGTTGGACCCCAGAGCCTCCTCCTGGTCCCCTCCTCTTCCGTTCCTCTCCTCCCCAGGACTGGAGGGCTGTGGCTGGTGCTGGAGCCAGCCCACTATTGAGACGTCTTCCTCCCCTTGGAAGGCTTCAACCAGCCATGCCAGTGTCCACTTCATGACATACAAGCTGATTGCAAAGGGTGAGTCCTGCCTCGCTTCTCCTGAGCACATCCCACAGCCTTGCTTTCTCATTTTTTAAACCTATATTCAAGGGCTACTTAACACTAATCTGCTAGGTCAGTGATCTCTCCTGCAGCTGCTTGCATAAGGCCTACGCAATCAGTCTTGAGGAATGGTTGATGTCCACTTCCACCCAGCAAACTCCTTGCAGTCTATGTGCGAGCGTTTTCCTTGACTCTTTGCCAAAACATTTTCAGCCTCTGGTTCAAAGGAATGAGTCCCAGACTAGATATTAGTACACTGGAATTTTCCTCTCCATGGTTTAGCAGAGACATAGTGTGACTTAAGGAAATGGGCCTTTTCTTTTTTAACCCTTCCTCTCCCACCAAGCCCCTAATACACACACACACACACACACACACACACACACACACACCCCACATGCTTCATGACCAGAGGATGGTAAGCCAAAAATGCTATCTTCTCATATGAATTAGAAAAGACCTGTGGTCTACTCAAGCCCTTAACGCCCCTCCCAGTCTAATGACTTGGATCCCTGTGGACAACCTGAGGAGCCGGCCTACCTCTGAGGTTTCACTCCAGACATACACACCCATATTCCAGCATTCACACACTTCATTCAATCATGCTGCCCTGGGCCACATAGGATGGAGCAGCCCAGTGGGCACAGAGCAAAGCGCTCCCCTGCACCAAGCCTGCTGGACTTGGTGACATTAATAGACATGAAGACACCAGGCCGTTGGATAAAGTCTAGTATAAAGCTGATCAGAATCAACTGGAGTAATTGTTGGAATGTGTCTCAGGTAACAGGCAGCTTTCTCCTTGTTACCGACTGGATTAGAAAGTGAACGGATTCGCCTGCGGTGATGCCTTTGCTGTCTCCTCCTCCTTTTATCCTCCTCCTCCCTTTCCCTCCCTCTCCCTCCCTCCGCTCCTGCTCTGCTCCACACCTTTTCTTTCCTAACCTCTCCTCAACCTTAGTAGAAAATTAATAGGCCCTAATAGAGTCACCCACTGACGAAGAGAAGAGAATGACAAGCCCACCTCACTTTCTCTTTTGGCAGCTGCTACATGTAATTTGGTTGGGTTTGGGATCATCTGGGAAAAAAGGAACATTTCCAGGTCCTTTTATCTCTCATCTAAGTGTTTGTTCAATACTATTCATTCAAGGCATGGTTACCAAGGTCAGAATCCAGTCAGGGACCCGGGGCAGCACATGGCTCCTCAGTGCAGGCTGCAAGCCCAGAATCTGAGCTGATTGTGGTGGGACAGAACGCCTTGGTTGCTACGTAAGCCCAGAAAGGTTCTTGGGCCTCCACTCAACCCCTGAGCCTGTTGGTTTCTTCTGAGTTCTGTGCCCTCCCCCTTTGTGGGAGGCATGGATAAATCTGATTCAGGTGCTTCTTAGGTTGATTTTGGATCTTTAGAGATGGCAAGGGACTATGGGTCCAGTTGCCAACAACTGATGGCAGAGGGAAAATTACAGCAGAACCTTGGACTTCCTGTCTTGGGATTCATCCTAAGTATTTACATGGCACAACCCAAATACTTCAACTTCCATGAGACCATGGTGTCAGTCACTAGATCCTAGAATTGTAACATTGAAAGGACTCACCTGGTCTACCCCTACATATAAGAAACCTCTTACACAACCACCTGCCTAGGAATTCCTGTACTAGCTACTCCACTTTCTCCAAGCCACACACATGCATCTATCCATTACTGTGGCCATTCTCAAGGAGGACAAAGATAATGAATAGGAATCCTAGTCCCTTCCCTTGTCAGGGTCCCCAGATGTGATGACAATGACAAAATGCTCCAAGAATCTCCTAATTGAGTAGGTATTCTAAATTCTCTTAACTTTGCTATAAGAGGTCCACTGGGGAAGGCCCTCACTCTTACCCCCTTTCTTTTTCAGTCTTCTCAATTCTAAGCACAGATGGTGCACCTTAAGCATAGGTCATGGTCAATGTGGAATGTTAAGGATTGGGTATCATCTGCAGGGAGAAATAAGGAGCAAGTTCTGATGTCTAAGCCTGATAAACACATGCCAGAAAGCCCAGGGAGATGGACCAGCAACGACCCCTTCAAGCTTGGAGGCTCACTCAGGCTGGACTCACAAATAGCCCTGTTTCCAAATTGAAATTTGTTTGCCTGGCCAACAGCACCGGGAGTTAATATTTCTTTCGCTGTATTTAGGAATTAATTTCTAGAGAACTTAATCACCACCTCTCTCCCTCTCCCTCACCCCCTTCCTTCCTTCGTTCCTCTCCCTTCTAATTTTCCACTTGGCTGGGAATTCTCCAGCAGTGAAAGTTCAGGCTTAGGGGAGGGCGGAGGTAGCTGCTTCATTAGAGAGGATAATCTCATTGGAACCACTGGCTTGAATAATAACCCCTTCCAGGGGCCCTAGGGCCTTTCTCCCCGAGGGCTTCTTGCACCTCTGATCTGAGGCTGGACAAGATGAACTGTAGAAGTGGAATGAGGAAGAGAGGTCAGAGGAGGGATTTAACCTCTGGGGGTCTGGTGTATCCTCTTGGGGTCTGCTTCCTGCTGGCATCTTTGGGTTTGTATTTGGGGTAGAGGTGACATTGGCATTCGAGAAGAATATCAGAAAATTCCAAGTCACACAGCATATGCACTGTCTGAATCCGTATCAGCTCCAATTTTCCTACCTGGGAGATGGATGAAGCAGGGATTCCTTCATGTCAAAGCTAAGTGGAGCTTTAGGAGTCCCTGAAGCCTCTTGGAAGGAAACATCTAAGCCACCACTCCCTCCCTCTCAGGTCATGAATTAACCCTTTGCACATTTCCCAGCTCTGGTCTGGGCTATTCTAGGAATCACAGTCCTAGAAAAGCAGAAGGCCATTCCCTTGACAGACCCCAGAAGAAACCAACAGGAATTCACACCTCCCCTTCCATTATCCTATCACAGTTAAGGTCAATTGTCTGTGCTTTTGGACATTTGTAGCCTCCACCTTCACGAGTCCTAACAGATAGTAGAAATGTCAAAACATCCCTGGCTCTGACCTTAAACCTGACTTTCCACTAAGATAGCTGAGTTCCCAATACCCTTCGACAGCTATTAAGAAAACAGAACTATGGCCCGACAATTCTTTCCCTCTTTTCTCCCTCCTGACCTCTGGGTTGTCCTTCTCCTTCATTAAGAGGAAAACTGCTGCAGCCCTGTCTTTCTTTGTCTTTGATTTGCCCCAAGGGCCAGTCTTAGAGAAGATCTGTGGTTCTGGGCTGGGCACAGTGGCTCACGCCTGTAATCCCAGCACTCTAGGAGGCCGAGATGAGTGGATTGCTTTAGTTGAAGAGTTTGATACTAGCCTGGGCAACATGGTGAAACCTTGTCTCTACAAAAAAAAAAAAAAAAAACAAGTTAGCTGGGCGTGGTGGCATGTGTCTATAGTCCCAGACTTGGGAGGCTGAGGTGGGAGGATGGCTTGAGCCCAGGAGATGGAGGCCACAGAGAGCTGAGATTATGACACTGCATTCCATCCTGGGCAACAGAGCCAGACCCTGTCTCAAAAATAATAATAATAATAACTAAAAATGAAAAACACTCATTCTAGAAAAAAAAAGAGATCTGTGGTTCTGCATCAGCTACAGTTTGACAAGGTCAAATGAGGATGCCAGAAAAAGGATAGAATGGTAATACTAGCTAACATTTATGAGGTCTTACTATGAGCTATGCCCTGCCCTAAATGCTTTACTCACATAATCTCATTTAATCCTCGTAATAACCTTATTAGGTAGATATTGTTTTGTCCCCATTTTATAGATGAGAAAGGTGAGGCACCAAGATTTAAGTAATTTGCCCATGATCATATAGTTAAATGTGACGTTTGAAATTGTAAATGACACGCCCATAATCCCAGCACTTTGGGAGGCCGAGGCAGGTAGATCACAGAGTCAGGAGATTGAGACCATTCTGGCCAACATGGTGAAACCTCATCTCTGCTAAAATACAAAAAATTAGCCAGGCATGGTGGCACGTGCCTGTAATCCCAGCTACTCAGCAGACTGAGGCAGTGGAATCACTTGAACCCAGGAGGCGAAGGTTGCAGTGAGCCAAGATCGTGCTACTGCACTCCAGCCTGGCGACAGAGCAAGACTCCGTCTCCAAAAAAAAAAAAAAAAAAAAAAAATTGCAAATTATAGGTGGCTTCCCTATAAAACCTAAAATTGAGGGAAGTTGATGAGTAGTTCCATTGGAGCTCTCGGGAGCAGTGGCAAGATGCAACCACGTGAACTTTGGAAGCAGCAAGCAATGAGGGTAGAACTTGACCTGAGATCCCCTGAGCAAACACCTGTGTGCCACCTCCCCCTCCCTATCCCCAGAAGAAAGATAGAGTCCTGCCTTTTCTGTCTGAATCTCTATTTGGTAACTCCAGGTGATGTTTGGCCTGGAAACAGCTCTGCTTTTCCCCCTCTCTTCATAATTTAATCAAAGACATTTTTCAGACCTACTGATTGCTCTTAGAAATAGGAACTTCAAAGTTGGGGAGTCAGTGAATAATTTAAGCCCATACCAGCTCTCCGGGTCTGCTGTTAATGGGAGTAATAACACTATTAATAGCGATGTCAGTGCAGACACTCTGGAAAAGTCCATAACATTAGCTTAATGGCTGAAGGTAATGGAGTCCTCGCAGAGGAGCTGGCCTGGTAAATTAACTTCCAAGTCTTTTAGGCAGACACTCTCGTTGCCATCGGTCAGCTGGAGGAGCGAGGAAGTGCCACGGGGGTGACCACACTCGTGTCTGATCCTTCACTCCCAGGAGGGGGTTTCCTAGAAGCACTCTGGAGAATGTATCTTCATCTAACAAGTTACAGTAACATTCAAAGTGCTTTCCAGTGCCAAGCAAAAATCACGATTAGCCTAGACAAAAAGATTGAGGAGAAAATGTTTGAATTGCCCTAAGGACATGAAGGGGGCATCCGGATGGCAAGGAGAACTGGCTTAGTCTGCAGCAAGGGGTCTGCCCCTGACTTCTCAGTCTGGAAGCTTCAGAGTTCTGCCGTGGAGCCCAGGCTGCAGGGCATGTCTGTGTCCCAGCACATCCCGACAAGGTGAGGTTTATGACAGCATCGTTATGAGACTTAAACACTAGAGAATGTAAATCCCGTATCATGTCCCTATTAATAAGCATTCATATCTCATAGCCATGAATGTACCATTCAGGGTTGTTTTTTACTTTTGCATTGCATACCAATCTACTCCGAAGTCCTGTGTTCTGTCCCCATGTCCTTCCGTTTATCCCATCCTTAGAGGGACAGCTTCAGTCCATAGCCTTCAGTGACTTCTCCTTCATTTGCCAGATTCAGGATCTCCACCCAGGCTGTCCCTCCTACTGTGGCCAAAGGTGGAAGAAGAAACTCCCATAGCTTTCCTCTGAACCTGAGTTACCCCAAGAGCAGCTCAGGGCATCCAGGTACCCCCTTCCCTCATCTCCTTGCCCCACACCACACCTGTCTGCTTCCTGAGACAGTCGTTCCTTCCCCAAGGCCCCCTCCCCATGTGGATTCCCCATCCCTGGCTGTTCTCTGTCCCAATAAACTCCTTGCCTGGGGCTCCCTCCTGCCCTGCAGTAGCTCCTGACAGCTTCCTTTCTCTGCAAAATCTTTTCTCTTTAATCAAAAGAGATCAGCAACTCTGGAGTGACTTCCCTGCCATCTCATCTTCTCTCATCTTGTCCCTCCTGAGGACCCTTCTTGCCCCGATCCCACAGTAGAATCTGTAGTCCAGAGTTTCCAAATCACGATCACTTGGTGAAGCCCATGTCACAAGGTTCACCTGCTTGGATTAAATACTGTTCCCTGAAATTCAGACACCTCGATGCAGTGACCTCAAGTGATGCCAGCATATGAGGGAGGTCCATGTTTTTTACATGCATCTTTTACAAGCCTTATCAACTAGGACTGCAAGATCCCAGGTTACACTGGACATGGTCCACCTGTGACACCATGCACTTTGGACAGCACAGGGCACTAAGCAGCAAACCTTAGAGCCGGGACTCTGATCCAAAGCAAGCTTTTTTTTTTTTTTTAAATCTCAGCTTACTGCACCTCCCGGGTTCAAGCAATTCTCTTGCCTCAGCCACCTGAGTAGCTGGGATTACAGGCATGTGCCACCATGCCTGGCTAATTTTTGTATTTTTAGTAAAGATGGAGTTTCACCATGTTGGTCAGGCTGGTCTCAAACTCCTGACTTTGTGATCTGCCCCCCTCAGCCTCCCAAAGTTCTGGGATTACAGGCATGAGCCACCGCACCCAGCCCAGAGCAAGCTTTTAACTATAGTTCTTAGCTCCTTTGATCCTTCCTTCCCTCCTTCCCACCTGCCTACCCAAGGGGATTCCAAAATTAATCAAACATAACTGCTTTTTTTGAGAAGCTCCTACTTGGTAGGAGAGAGCTGCACTTAGCCCAATATTTGTCATGTAATCTAACAAGATCCAGACTTCTTGGAGTAGGAGACTCCAAGGTGCTACGGAATCATAGGAGGAAGCTCTTCACTTTGCCTAGGGTAGCAGGAGAGATTGCAGGTGCATCTTGAGCCACTGCTGGAAGGAAAGGTAGGAACTGGACAGGTGGAGAAGTGAGGAGAGGGAAGTCCAGCAGAGTAACTGGCATGTTCGAAGACAAGGAAGTGTGTTTTCCATATGAAGAAAACAAATCTCAGGTTGCCTACGGAGGGGAAGAGAATGGCAAGGGCTAAAGATGTGCAGAGAGGGTGACTAGACAGAACCACGCAACTCCTTATATGAGTTTGGAGAGGATGAGGGGAGTTAGGATGACTCTCAGGTTTCTGCCTTTGGCAAGAGGTGATTGGAATTGCCATCTTGTCTAAATTTGGGAATGATGGAGGAGGACCAAGCTTGAGGAAAGATACAAAAAGGTCAGCTCTGAGTGCATTGAGTTAGGAAACATCCTGGGAGCTGCTAGAAACCCCTGACCTCAGCATCCGGCCCTCCCTGGACCAAGTGGCCATCTCCTGAGTAACTTGAGGGTATGTCCTTCCCAGTTGCACCCGGAAGGAGCGGTGTGAGCGGTCCAAGGAGCCCCGCAGGTTTGCCTCGGAGATGAAGCAGTGTGTCCGGCTGACGGTGCATCCCAACAATATCTCCGTCTCTCAGTACAACGTGCTGGTAAGGGTCGTGGGGGTGGGGCTGGGGTCCAGGGATGTAAGGAGAACTCTCTCCTCACCAAAAAGTGCCTTAGCTCAAGACCCTAGCCTGGCCAGCAGAAGCAGCTTCAGAGAAGGGTGCAGGATATTAAAGAATAAGTGTCCTTGGGGAGATGCAAGAAGGGAACAGGAGCAGGAATATTGGGGAAGAAGCTCTATTCATAAAGCATAGAAAGACAAGGTGCACTGTCACCAAATATGATCAAAGGGTGACAAAGAATGACAAAGGGTGCTGGAAATGATATCTTCAACTATAAAATGGGAAGGATGCATATAGAGAGAGACAAAGGGGCACAGGTGACTTCCAAGTGCTAGCACTGGGCACTTAGTGGTTGGTGTTTCTGTTTTTCCAATATTGGGCCTAATGGAAGAGGTGCTCCATCAACCATGCCTCGGTCCTGCCCGATGTTCTCTCAGCACACAAATCCCCTAAGTATCCTTGTTTCCTGTGGCCAAATCCATTTTGGTCCGAATGAGCTTTCTTTTGACTCTGTTTCTTTGCATCTCACCACTGCCTCTGTGCTGCTCTCCTAATAACTTCAGTCTCTTCTCTGTGTTAATACTGCCTCTTGCTTGTCTTTGCTTTCCCTGTGATCTCTCTCGTTCTCCCACTTTCTTTTTTTTTATTCCATACCCGTCCTTTTCCCACTTCACCTTCCTCCTTCTCTCCCCCTGCCTGGCTGTTCACAGCTGGTCCTGGAGACCTACAATGTCCCGGAGCTGTCAGCTGGCGTCAACTGCACCTTTGAGGACCTGTCAGAGATGGATGGGCTGGTGGTGGGCAATCAGATCCAGTGCTACTCCCCTGCAGCCAAGGAGGTGCCCAGGATAATCACAGAGAACGGTGAGCATCTCAGAGGCACCGCTGAGTGGCACGTCCTCCCTCTTGGCTAGATGAGGAGAACTCAGATGTAGGGGGATTGAGGGAGCCTACAGGCAGGGGAGGATCAGAGGAACGGGTGTGGGTTGGTGGGTGTGTTATGGGAAGAGGGGGATGAACTCTCCCTCCACTGCCCATGGCATTGACTGTTACAGCTCTTCTGTTGCAACCTCAGGTTAGCTCCCAAGGGTCACCCTCATCCTGGGCAAGCAGCAGCTGCAGAGAGGGTGGGGAGGGGCAGGCCAGGACAGTAGCAGAACATGTGGTTAAGTTCAGCCTGCTCCACTGGTCTGGCGGGTCAGTGGAGGAGGCCATTGAGCAGGAGTAGGGATGCTCACATGGCGGATCTCTGACCCTGGACATGCCTCCCTGACTCTGCCCTACCGGTCTCCCCATAGCTGCCTGTTGTTGGGAGCCAACTGCCCTGGGAAAGACGGGAGTGGGCAGAGGCTCCATGTGGGTGAGGGACAGGCCCAGCCTGGGCAGATTGATTCCATGTTGTCCCTCCCATTTGGGCTTGTCACATTTGTTCAGAGCCGATTGATTAATGAGGCTCTCAGGGAAGGCAAAGAACAAGGCTTGAAGTGGGGGCCTAGGGTCAGGGCTGTGAATTAAACATGGGCTGCAGCTCCTCCGTGGCGCCAGCTGAGGATTCCAAGGTCTCCCACCCCAGTGGAGCCCTGAGCCCCCTGAGAGGAGGTGGTGTCAGAACAGGGACTCTCTGTACAGAGATGGGGAACGAGCTCATGTATACACACACATACAGGCAAAACCTCCTGTGCAATTTATGGCAGCATTCCTAGAAATCTACATATGTGTTTCTCCTGGTTGTGAATCAGTTCTGTGAGTCTGACCAGGACATCATGCATGTGAATGCACCTTTGAATTCCTGGCTGTGTGCTTCTGTGTGTGTACACGTGGAGGAGGGGAAGTGATATGGTGGGCAGGGAGAATAGACTAGAACTGCTCTCTGCAGCTGCTCTCAGGGTTGTCCTGGGACTGGGTCCTGCTGAATCAGAATCCTGTTAAGCCAACAGCACCCTGGGGAGCAGGCTCCCATTTCCAGCAGGTGTCACTGGTCAAGGAATCCCTGGCTTGGGGCCTCAGCATCCCCTGACCCCTGGGCCATCTCTCCTCGCAGGGGACCACCATGTCGTACAGCTGCAGCTCAAGTCAAAGGAGACTGGCATGACCTTCGCCAGCACCAGCTTTGTCTTCTACAACTGCAGCGTCCACAATTCGTAAGTGGCCCCAGCCTTACCCCACTTCCTGTTCCTGGGGTCAAGTTTCATCCAAAGATCAGAAAACCCCATCACTGTTCCCAGGGAGTCACCATGTAGAAGCCCCAGAGGAGGTCTCCTTCACCCCCTCTTCTCTGGTACCCACAGGGTTAATGGAAAGAGACTAGAAGAGCAGAGAGTGAGAACCTATGGAGTGGGACTCTCCACATCCCTAGCGCATACATGTTCCCTGACATCAATCCTTCAACTCAATTCCGTCTCCACCATCTGTCGTGGGGTGGTGCATCCCACGTGAAGAGCAGAGGAGTAAGCTCTGTGGGCAGAGGAGAGATCTGAGGAGGGAGAGAAGCCCTGATGTATGTCCAGGGTGGGGGCAAGTGGTCACTCACTCCATGCTCAGCTCCCCACAGGCCCCCCAGGCTGGGTGAGGACACAGATTGGTAAGGGCCAGAGGAAGGCAGAAAGGTATGGGGTGGGTGGACTCTGGCTCAGGGGTCAGGAAGCCTGACTCCAGCTCCAGCTTTGTTTGACTTAAGCATCCAACTTCCAGCAGCAGGTGGGAAGGGCAGAGGCCCTGACTCTGCAGCCAGACCAGCTGGGAAGCTCAACCCTTCTGTGTCCCAGTGTCCTCTATCAACAGGGAAATTGTAGTGCTCCTTCCAAGGGCGTCACACAAATATTTACCAACTGACGTGGCAGGAGCACTGTCCCATCAGAGCAGTCACTGGCTGGGACCTTGTGCTGGCTGCTAGCCCTGAGTATCAGCTCTGCCTACCCCACAGGGCAGCCACAAGGGGTAAAAGGGCCATGCTAAGGAGAAGCATTTAGAGCCACATCTGGTCCAGTGTTGAGATATCGCACATCTTCTTGCTATTATTATATTATCTTTTCTTTATCAAATGATGGGGTTGGACCAGGTTATGGATAGGCCAGTCTTTTTTGCTTTTCACCATAGAAATTTTAAACTGAAAGTGGGTGTGGATGCCCAATATACAGAATAGACGGAAGCAGGAGCTCCTCTGATTAAAGGTTGGGAGGCCTGGAACCCCTCTAGGAGCCCCACAAAGCTCTACACATTCTTCAAGGGAGCTCCGTGGCATCCCCAGTGTTCCACAGAGCAAACCATGGGACCTGACCTCAAAAACGCTGCTTGCTTTAATATGCCCCTCTGTTTTGCCTTCCATGCACGATAGGTAGCTGACATGACCAGGGACACTTTGGGACTCTAGGCTGGTGGAATTTTAGGGTCTACCAATCTGCTTATGAAGGCTGTGAGTCTAGAACTTAGCTCCTGTGGGGCCCCAAGGAAGGAGGCATCCAGCCCTCCCAGCCAAAAACGAGTTGCTCCAGCCCCAGGATTCTCCTCTTGCCTCTTGTGACAGAGCTGTCCCTGTTTAATACTTGGTAGCCTAATCCCTCCCTCCTCTCTTTCCCCTCCGGGGAAGCAGAGTAAATAGGTGAAATCATGTGCGAAGCTTCCATTAAGTCCATAAAATGATTTTAATCATGTACCATATGCAAGGGAATGTGTTGCTCATCAGACACGGTGGAGTCAAAAATCAATGCAACACAGACTCAATCCCTGCCCTCCAGGAGTTGATGGCCTAGGGACTAGAAGAGGACCCGGACAGGTAATAGTGAGATATGACACAAGATGGCCAGGATTGTCCCAGCGATGTCAGCCGAGAGATTCACAGGAGAAGGGCCCAGGGTGACCAGCTCTTCCTTGGTCAAGCAGGTAGCCAGGTGGAAGAAAGAAGAAACAGTGCTCTGGAGGGAGGGACGGCTTGTGGGGAGAGTGTGGCCTGTTCGTGGCCAAAGCACAACCCACGTGGGAGGCCAGTAGTCATGGGCGCCATGAAGGGCGTAGCCTGTATTGGAGAGGCAGTTGAGTTTTTAGAAGAGAACCATGTTGGACTTTTAAGCAATCATGAGCTCTTATAAAATTGTCTTGGTTTCCTGGGGTAAAGGTGAGAGGTGGGGTTGCCAGCCACAGAGGAGACATCGTTGTGAGAGAGCTGCCTCAGCCACTTCCGCCCCAGGCAGAGTCCAGGTGGCTTCCCAGCAGCAGAGACCCAGAGTCAATTTGAATATAAACCTAATCTTTTGTTGGCCCCAACTCTTAGGTCTCTCTACATAAGCCCTCTGCTCCAGACCTTATCATTTCTTCTTTAGAAAAGGAGGATGTTATCCCATGGAGATGGAGGAGGACTCATTTGACCTTGGGGAACCAGGGTTGTCAGCTACATATGAGAAAGGGAGGAACCCAGAGACCATTAGCTTCCTGAGGTCTTGGGGAGTAAAGGGATGGATGTGCATAAGATCCACCCTTCCTGTGCGTTTGACGGTGGTTTCTCTTAATACTAAAAATGTTTTGCTAGACCCAAGAGACTCAGGCCCT
Organism: Aotus nancymaae; assembly: GCF_030222135.1. Classification (NCBI taxonomy): domain Eukaryota; kingdom Metazoa; phylum Chordata; class Mammalia; order Primates; family Aotidae; genus Aotus; species Aotus nancymaae. The sequence continues at coordinate 24,846,141 of NW_026988413.1, forward strand.
CTGCTTTGGGCTGACCCAGGTTTTCAGATTTGTGCCTCCCCGCTCTGTGCCCAGGTGCCTGTCCTGCGTGGAGAGTCCGTACCGCTGTCACTGGTGTAAATACCGGCACGTCTGCACCCACGACCCCAAGACTTGCTCCTTCCAGGAAGGCCGAGTGAAGCTGCCCGAGGTAGGTCCCTGGCAGCCAGAGTGGTGAGTGCCTCTTGTTGTCAGCATGAGACACAGAGGAGAGGTGTTCCCTTCAGAGAAGAAACCAAAGGAAAACCGTGTAGGACCACTCCCTCCCTCCTGACTCTTAAGGGACCACTTGATACAAGCAGGAAATATACCAAGCTTTGTGCTGGGACCGTGGCTTCTGGATCCGCCCTGGAGGTTCTGTTACAGACAAAGGTAGATTGCAGGTCACTCCAGCCAGAAGGATCTTTAACACACTAGGTGGGTTCTAGAAAGATTCCAAAGAGATGGGTGTGCTGATGTGTCCTAGAAATAACTGTAGGTATACAGCAGGACTGTGTCCAGGCTCCTCGGCTGTTCCTCAGGGCACTGTTTGCAGAGGAGAACTGAGACCCTCAAAGAGGATACGTTGAGTAAAAGGGAGAGAGATGAGAATGAAAGAATAGTCAACTTGTGAGCTAAAGCGCAGTTCCCAGACTAGCAGAATCTGCATCAGATGAGAACTTACTAGAAATACAAAGTCTTCTGTCCCACCCTAGGCCAACTGAATGAGAAACTCCGGGGGTGGGTGCAGCAACTCAGGCTTACATGGGCCCTCCTGGTGGTTCTGATGCTCGATCCAGGTTGAAGAGTCACTGAGATACTGTTCGGCTGTAAGGCTAAAAGGTGGCCTTTCTGTTCCCTCCAAATTTTTATTCTCCTTGAAAACTCATCTTCACCACAACAAAAATGCTTTCTGCCTATGCTGTTACCTCTTTTAGAACGTCAGAGTGTGGTCAGACTTCAAGGATAACGGGTATAGCTCTGGGCAAGTCTGTTGTTCAAACACGGCAGTGTTTCTTGTACTCTCTCAGCTGGCATTGGACTCAGCAGCCTCCAGCACCTTCACCCCCACCCCTAGACCTGGATGTATCATTCAGACCCGTTTACACACCACCCTGACGTGACTGTCGTGGGGCTGCCATGACTATGTGGCCAGCCCCACAGCTGTGAGAGAAGGGGCCTGTCCAGGTGCAGGAAGCATAGAGTATTTGGGGGTGGGGAGGGGATAGGGGAGCATTGAGAGAACAGACCCATCAAGTGCCCTTCCCGTCCCAGACTCCTACCCCACTAAGAACCCTACCTTTGGCCAAACCCTCATGGCAGGAGGGAAGCTGTCTTTTATCTGAGGCTGAAAGGGAAGGTCAGTGTACAGCCCATGCTAACACCTGCTGCATGTGACTCCTCTAGCACAGGAGGTAGTGATGGCACAGTGCTTAGCCCTCAGAAAATCCAGGCCCAAATCCCATTTTGCCCAGGTCCTGATGACTGAGCAGGAGTTCTACAGGTGGACAGTGGGCAGGGTGGTTCATTTTACAAGTAAAGGCAAGGAGTGGAGACATTGTCAGGGGAAAGGATGGTCCTGATTGAGTAATGGACAAGGGGAGCAAACAAGAAAGAAAGAGTAGAAATTTGAAAACCTTCATCAAGACAATGAAATGACTAGGGGCCTTTGGAAGCCTCCATGTAGTTCAAATGTTTTGATTGCATTTTATTCCTGGACCTCTTTGCTAGATAAAACCTTTGCTAGATACACTAGTCTGGAAAGCTGGGGAGAGGCTGCGAACCTTTGTCTCCGCTCCCATGAAGTTCCTTGCAGGTTTCAGACAGAAAAAGGAAGAGATTATAGAAGCTCAGACACAAGACCCTCTCCCTTTCCATCGGAATCTGTTCATGCCTGGAATTGGCTACTCTGGATTCACAGTCAGGAAAAGAGACCTGGGCATAGATTGTCCCTTTATAGGGAAAGAGAGGAGTGTGAATCTCATGCTTTTGTGTCAGTTCTGTACTTTAACAAAGATAACATGGATATAAAGATAATAAGAGATGTGAGTTGGACAGCAAAGGCACGTCCTTGATAAAAGGCTTCACAGTCTCATCAGCCTGGCCAGGCCTGTATCTTGGGATGTGGTGTCAGGAGTAGAAGGGCTGGTTGACCCACCAAGGCTGGGGACAGGGATGTGGGAAGCATCCTTTTCTTGTTCCAGTCTGAAACCTGCAAATAACTTGATGGGAACTGAGACAAAGTGGTTTTCAGCTTCTCGCCAGCTTTCCAGACTGCCGTATGTGCAGAGGTTCTATGTGCAGAGAGGCCCGAGAGCAAACTGAAAGCAAAAACAACTGAGCTAGCTGGTGGATTTTGAAGGCCTCTAATCATTTAATTACCTTGCAGGAGGCTTTTGAATTTCTGCTTTTTCTTTCTCGTTTGCTCTTCTTGTACCAAATTTCTTTCTTTTAAGTATAGGAGAGGAGCCTCTTTCTGTTGCTCAGAAAGAGAGAAAAGAACCAGAAGAGAATAAGGCCAGACATGGTAATCCCAGCACTTTGGGAGGCCAAGGCAGGAGGACCATTTGAGCCCAGGAGTTCAAAACCAGTCAGGACAACATAGTAAACCGCCCCCCGCCATCTACAAAAAATAAAAATAAATAAATAAGCTGGGGGTGGCGGTGCATGTCTGTAGTCCCAGCTACTCAAGAGGCTGAGATGGGAGGATTGCTTGAGCCTGAGAGATTGAGGCTGCAGTGAGCCATGATCACACAACCACACTCCAGCCTGGGCAACAGAGCAAGATCCTGTCTCACAGAAAAAAAAAAAGGAAATAAAAAGAATAAAATAAGAGCCCACCATGTTTCCCAGGGCAATGCAGAAATCCCTTTAGAATAATGATGAGTTTAAGTACCCAGACTCCAAGTCAGGTGGGACACCCTTCTATTCCTGAGACAAGCAAAGACTGCCAGGCATTGACAGCATCACAGAGGATGGGATGCCTGGGCCCCAGTGAAAGGAACTAGCCTGGAAGAAATGGCTGATAGGAGGATATGGAGCTTCACTAAGCTCTTGCTGCTACACTGAAATCCTCTCCATTTCCCATGAGCTGTGGTGTGGTGAGCCTGGCAGGCCATGGCAGGGAGGAACTCTGGGATAGTTTGGAATCACCCATGCCTCCCTTATCACATGGAATACATTTTGGCTCTTCTTTACCTTGGATGTGTATTTATTCCAAGAGAAGGAAGCTCCAATGGTGTGCTACTGATCCAGGCTTGGAGGTTGCATTCTACCCAGCTCAATCCCAGGGCCATTTTGAATATGAGCATAGAGGTGAACCAGAGCTGGCCACCTGGTGATGGTTATTGTAGCATCTTTCTAGTGAATGTAGCAAAGACGAAATAAAGAAGTACATGTGGACTACTGACTGACTCCAGACATTTTGGGTCAGTGAAAGGAGGTCCTTGTCCCCAGAACTCCAAAGACAGTTCCTGGCTGCTAGTGGAAATATGAGGATATTTTTATGTTGTTTTGTTTTGTTTGCTATATTTTTACATTCTACATGTACTTATTTTAGCAATATACAATCATGGGCAGCTTATTGATGGGGATATGCTCTGAGAAATGTATCATTAGGCAATTATGTCTTAGTGCAAATATCATAGGGTGTACTTACACAAACCTACGTGCTGTATCTTACTGCATGCCTAGGCTATATGGCACAGCCTATTACTCCAGGTTACACACCTGTACAGCAGGTAACTGTGCTGAATACTGCAGGCAATTATAATGGGAAGTATTTGTGTATCTTCACACATCTGAACATAGAAAAGGCACAGTAAAAATACAATATTATAATCTTATGAGACTGCTAGCTGTCCTATATATAATTTGTCATTGATGGAAACATCCTTATGTGGAACATATACGTTACTATATATGTTTCTGGGAAGAGACAGTAGCAGGAATAAGGGGTAAAAGGAAAACTGCCCAATTAAAAGGTGACTTTATGGAAGCCCCCAGACACATGTGTCCTGTCGCTGCTCTAGGGGAAGAGCTTACTCACAGCATGATACTCTGAAGTTTTGTTATGATTTAAGTGTTTATTCTTCATTACCGTAAGCGTTTCCCATACTCAAGGCATTGTGAGAAGTTTAAAGGTGAAAGAGATCTGTGGACATCTGTGTTTAGAGATCTGTCAGAAGAGGCCACTGGTCTACATCATCTCTAAAGTTCTCCCATTGTAAGTAGAAATAACCTGGAAAGCCCCCAAGATAAATCCATGCCCAAAATGTGGTGAAGCAGGGCTGGCGATTATAGGGTGAGTGTCAAGTCAAGGCTTAGATCAACCATCTTTACCTAACAGGGTGACCCCTACCCTCAGGGCCTGCTGTTCCACTGAACACCCAGCCCAAGGCCCACCCTCTTGGAATGAAGGTGTACCCAGGCCCTGGTGATCTTCTGGAAATCTCTGGGTTTTTAATTTCCTTTTACCCTTTGAGTGAGGGGATGCAGACGGTGTCCTTTTGTTAGCTAAGAGTGAGGCTGACAGGTGGCTTTTCATCTACCCAGCACCATCTTGTATCCCAGGAATGCTTTCATCTGTGCGTCTTCCATTTCAACAGCAGCTTTGTTGACTATCAGGGATATTGAATTACCTCCTTTTTTTTCTGAACAAAGAACGCATTCAGGTGAAGTTACTGATCCGGAACAAAGAACTGGTCAATCATTGTTGTTGTTATATTAACGGCAAGTATTCCACCATAATTACAATTATTAGAAATAGAATGCCCAATAACATATGTTGTTTATAGTAACTATATTCCAGTTACAAGGAATGATTTTGTTTCAACTAATGATGGCATTGTGATAACATCCCTGGACCTTCAGATCGGCTGCCAGAGCCTGGGTAGCCATTAACAAAGCCATGCCCACCCCTCTACCGAGCTGGAGCAGCCACTGGTCTCCAGGTGGCTTTGGAATCCCTCCCCAGCTCCTCCACAGGCCAACCTGAACCTCCCATCAGGCACACACACTTAATGATGATGATGCTTGAGGAACAAAGGTGAACTTCCTTGCAAAAGCAAATCCATCAGCAAGAATTTGTCCTTGATGGACTATTTTGCTGTTTTTTGTTTTTTTCATCTAAACTGTAAAGCAAAGTGAACTGCTGCTGAAGCTGTATTTTCTGGGCACCAGACTAGACAGGTTTTGCGAGGAAGGCGAAGCACATCTGGCCCCCAGGTGCGCAGGCTCGCCAAGGAGGCTCCTAGGAACGCCTCTCTTCTTGAAGTTCAACCAGCCTGCCTACTCCAGAGAACAGTTGTAAGATCAGTGGAGGCAAAATGAATTCTATTTGATTTGCAAAGCTGTGTTTGAAAACTTCTCCCAACATCCCCTACTGCCCAAACACCCCTGAACAGAAACTCAGAGCCAGGACTGAAAATCTGGTATCAAAAGGATCAAGTCCTCTCCAGGACTGAAGACAGGGCAAGGCTGAGGAAGTCCTAGCTCATGGCTGCTTATTTCAGCACCAGGAGCAAAGGTCAATGCCGCTTGCTCCTGGTGCTGAAATAAGCCCCGTAGCCTGAGACAGGAGCAGACCAAGGGCATTGACCCACCAGCTGGACTCCAGAGGGAAATCACCAATCCGCTTCGTCAGCAGTTCTGCTTCTGTTCTTGCAGGGAAGGCATTCCAACTCAAGGGAATGGGAAACCACCCCTGCCATGCCTTTCACCTTCCTTTGAAAAAACAAAAGCAAATCCAGCTACAGAACATGCTCCCCACCCATGCACCGCCCCCACGCCAGGTATTCAATTACTGGGTTGCCATTCCTCCAGACAACTGCACTTTCCATCAATCTTGCCTGCCCCTCCCCGCTTCAGGTTATGGGTATTTCCTTTTTATATTATTACTTTGCTCTCTCTGTAAACCAGCCTGTCATAGATCATGCTAATGGCATTATAAACTTGGGGAACAGCAAGAAAATATATGACGCGTTACATTTTTGTATTGGGCGCCGTGGTTCTGAGAAGGTGAGTGTAAATTTGGGGGGTTGGTTGGGGTTAGGGCTGGCTTGTCTTTGGGATTGATGAGGACTGAGGTGACTTGGAGGGAGGAGAGGTGACCCACAAATCATTTATTCCTTAGCTGCCCCCCAGGTCCCTGTTCTTCCCCAGAGCTCTGTTTTCCCCAATCTTGCTGTAACAATAGGAGAATTAGAGCCCTCATTTTGTAAACACACTGGGGGCTATAAATTCAAGGGCCTATCACCCCCGTCTGCAGGCAGCACCCGCCCTGAAGGCAGCCTTTTCCCTCCCAGCTAGGCAGCATTCTTTATGTCCTTGTTCAATTATTTAAATATGCAATGAAGCCTCTGTATAAAGCAGTCACTAACGTGCAGGACATGGTGGAGAGAAAGTCATCCTTCTCACTTTTAGACTTTGGCTTTTTGTTCCTGCTCTCTGCAATTAGCAGTGTGATTTGTATTTTGTGTGCATTTCAGTGGAGACCAAAATGTGCATGGGGCTAGACAGTTGGCCTGGAGCTTGCTAGAGTGACCTCCTGAATGCTAGGCCTTTCAAGGTGTGCTTGTGCCTGGAGCCACTGCCACTTCCCACCCCCTGCCTTCTTAGAACTGCAGAATATAGCCACAGGCAAAACAGCCTCCAAGAGAGTTGGGTTCTTCTGATCTGCATGTGTCTCCAAAGAATCTGGTTAAATACAGGTGTTTTCCATCTTCCAAAAGCTGGCCCTTTCAAGTGATAGTTCAGAGAAATAGCCTCCTTGAAAAGAGAAGAGCAGTATGTTTTTGAGGAGTTTTGCATGGAAGCTGGATAATCATCTGTGGATAAAGGTCAGGACGGTGATTGGGTAAAAATACTGTGCCCGTCATTGTCATGGGCACTGAGTGAGGTAAACGGTGTCCTTAGTGTCTTTGTGTAGAACGTAGGAGTGATCTTATAAATGTGTGTGTGTGTCACAGTATAGCACATGGGAAAATATGTGGAAGGTGATGGAGGTAGTGGAATAGACACTGAATTAAATGCTTGTACCAAGTTAACCATGTTAACTAGAATCACAGCGGCATCCCATGCTGCCTATCAGAGCCAGTTACTCGACTGGACAACCATACCAGGCTGCAACACATCAATTATTAAAATATTAAAATACGTCCCTGCTGATAGGTGAAAAGCCATCCCTCGGAGGCTCATCTCCCCATGCCTCCAGTATTCATTCATTGATTTACCAAACACTACATTTTGAGCTAGTTTTGCAGGCATCATTATCCCCATTTTAGAGATGGGAAAACCGAGCTTCAAAGAGTTCATACAATTCTATATCCCAGATTATCAGCTGGGTTATTAATAGACCTGGGGCTAAAAGGAAAACAAATTGTCTTCTCTATATTAATACTCACCACACCAAATGTGTGGGACTTTTTCCTACACCAAGCAATTGTCCAATCCTCAGCAGACACCACTGGGATAGCCTAGAACTCAATTCATTTCTGACACTACCTGCCACTTGCCACCCCTCTGCCTTCTTAGAACTGCAGAATGTAGCCACAGGCAAAGCATTGGATCTCACAAGTTAGAGGGCTCAGTCCCACAAGACTATCCCCACTTCAGATGCCAATTGCAAGTCTAAGGTTGTCACCTGCAGTTCTGATCCACCAGTTACAAGTGAGGGGCTCCCACAATCCCCTCCAGATTGGATAATTCGTTATAACAGGTCACAAAACTCAGGGAAACATTTACTTACATTTACTAGCTTTTTAAAAAAGGTGTTGCAAAGGATACAGATAAACAGCTGGATGCAGCGGTACCTAGTGCAAGGTGTAGGAAGGGGCACAGAGCTTCCTTGCCCTCTCTGGGTACCACCCTCCCAGCGTTGCCATCTGTTCACCACCAGGGAAGCTCTCCGAACCCCTTCTCTTAGCGTGTTGAAGGAGGCTGCTTTATGTAGGCATGATTGATTAAACCATTGCCCACTGACAGTTGAACTCAGTCACCAGCCCCTCCCCCTTCCCCAGAGGAGAGAGGCTGAAGTGCCACCTTCTAATTACATGTTTGGTTCCTCTGGCAACATACCCCATCCTCCAGGAGTCACTTCAGAACATAAACTCAGGTATAGTGGAAAAGGGTTTATTGTGAATAACGAAAGATACTCCTTTCCCCTCGTTGTTCAGAAAACTCCAAAGGTTTTAAAAGCACCATGCCAGCAGCCAGAGGAAAAGACCCAATATATATTTCTTATGTCACAATATTCCAGGTACTACACAATTCATCTAATCCAAACCAACCCTTCATTTTATGAGTGAAGAGACCCAGAAGGTTTGAGGGGCTTGCCTAAGGCCACATGGCTGGTTGGCAGATCTCCTGTCTCAGGGCACATGGAGCATGCAATTTTGCGATGTCACTTCCCGGAAGCAGAGGCTGCTGTTCAGGGAGCAGTGGCCAGAACTGGGACCTCCCTGCCAGTCTCCCTTATGTTTGAGACACTTAGATCTATTTAAGTTAGGCAGGCTGATCCTAAGATGTGGAGCCCAGAGGACTGGAATGAGCTAGGTGTATTGCAGAAAATTGCATGGAGGCAGGAGCAAGGGAGATGGGTCCTTTGGAAATGAGGTGGGAAGAGGGAGCAGATGAGGGACCAGACACAGCCTGGGCTTGGAGGAAAGAGGAGGAAAGGACAAACATTTGCTGAATGTTCACACACTCTGGGCCAGATGCTTTATGTGTGTTAGTTCAATAGTATAGACTATTTTGGAATCCCCAAAATGGTCATTTGGAAGAGGAATTTTCAATCCCTATTCATTATTAAGCCAAGCAATGATGAGAGCACTTGTTCAAGACTCTGGAACTGGGGAGAGGAAGACAGACTTGCTCTCAGTTACAGGACTCTGAGCCAGGCTCCTGCTGGGTAAGGAGCCTTTGAGGCGAAGACAAAGTCTGGGTGCTCGAGTCCCTGGGCCATGAAACAGGGCCTCTGGCTCACGCCCTGGAGAAACATGAAAGTTTCTCTGAAGTTTCCCTCAGGCGTCAGATCTGACGGTGATTTTGTATCTGGGATCTGAGCACAAGGCAGATCAGGATCTGGGATGATGGGGTGGGAGGAAGAGTCAGGATGGTGGAAGTCATTCCTTCGTGCCTTGTTGCCTAGGGAGAAATTGCCATTTTACATTTCAATTAGGAGGGACACTGGGGTCAATCAGCAGCACCACTAGCGGAAAATGTGCCCAGCCCAGCCCTGGGCCTCTCCAATTATTATTAATGAACTTACTCTCAGAGCTGCCAACCTTTTTATATGCAAACTAGGCCTTTATGGGGCTACTAGTAATCAGGACTCATTAAAGAACTAATCATAGGCCTCACTAAGAATCTTACAGGGGACAAGGGAGAGAGGCTGGGAGAACAGTCCAGCCCCCAGGCAAGGTACCAGCCCAGCTCCAGAGGGTTCCAGAGCTCCTGAGTCCTGGGAACTTCAGGGGGGCCCTTGCTGACTGCCAGCCCATCCTGAGGTGGTCCTGCCCACTGGTGGGAACTCACCTCTTTCACGAAAGGCAGAAATTCAGCCACTCAGGCAGTTAGCATCTGAGTTCTTCAGCTACCAGCTCATGTGCTGATACTGAGCCATTATTTCTCCCCTCCTTGCCTCAGTTTCTCCTTTGCAAAGTATATGGGGTCCATGAGGGTAGTCAGAGGATTCTGAGATTCCAGTACCCTCAGTGCCTCATTTCTGGGTGGCAACTTGTGGATGCGGGAGGTGGAGGCAAGAGGTGTCAGGGCCTACCAGCTCTCACTCCCAGTGCGGCCAGACCCGCTCCCTCCAGGGATTGTGGCAAGAGGGAGAGTCAGGCTCCTTCCTGCTTCAGGGGAGGGGAAGTTGCCCAGGGCTTAGGCAGAGGGAGGGTGGAGCCTGGGCTTACAGCAACCCCACTCTCAAGGGTCTGTTCTCCCCAAGCTACCAACATCATTCTTCTCCCGCGCCATTTCTGAGCTCCATCCTTTTCACAAATCGCTTCTCTCCTCCGTGTCCCACATCCCACCTTGCTAGAGCAGGGGCTGTGGTGGGGGCACAGGATGGAGCTGCTAAGACCCTCTCCATGTGACTACCTGCCGTCTCCAGAGACCCACATGCTTTAGAGCCTCGGACCACGCGCAAGGTGAAGGCCAAGGCCCAGGTCCCTGCTCTCTTCCTTCTGGCCACCTCCCTGCTGCTCCTCTTTGTTGTTTTATAATTATGGCAAAATACATGCATCGTAACGTTTACCATCTGAGCTGGTTTTAAGGATACAGTTCAATGGCGTTAAGTACATTTCTCGTTGTTGTACAGCTGTCACCACCATCCCCAGCTGAGGCTCTGTACCCGTCAAACAACAACCCTTCCCAACTCCCCTTATACACCACCAATCTACCTTCCATCTCTGTGAATTTGACTGCTCAAGGGAACAGCAACAAGTGGAACCCTGCAGTATGTGCCATTTTGTAGCTGGCTTATTTTACTTCGTATAATGTCTCCAAGGTTCATCCATGTTATAGCATGAGTCAGTTTCCTCTCTTTTTAAGGCTGAGTGATATTCCATTGTACAGATGGGCCACATTTTGTTTATCCATTCATTCCTCAGTGAATACCTGGGTTGCTTCCGCCTTTTGGCTATTGTGAATGACGCTGTTGTGAACACGGGTGTGCAAATATCTGAGTCCCTGTTTTCAGTTCCACTGGGCATGTAAACCCAGGAGTGGAATTTCCGGAAACGCTACTCCTCTTTCAGCTGCCCTTCAGGATAAAGGTGTGAGCAGCCTGGAGGGACGTGGGAAGAAGGATTAGTTTAATGGGCCTGGGGAACTTCCTTGAAGCGAGGCTCCACTGCTGGTCCGTCTGTTCCTGCTCCTCCAGCTTCCTCTCCGTCTCCTAGCTTCCCTTATAGCATTTTCTGTCCCCTTCTTGCTTCTGTTTCCCCTGCCTCTCTTTCCTTCCTGTTTTCTTGTTGGATGATCAGCAAGGATGGAGGGAACAACCACCCCAAATCATGGAATCGTGACCAGTCAAGATGGACAGGGCTTTGGAGTCCCACTCAACTGACAGATAAAGAAATTGAGTTTCAAATGGGCTGTGATGTGCTCAGAGTTCCAGAGCTCATCAGCGGCTCAGGGGTGCTAGAGCTAGCTCAAGCCTCCTCCCTCTGAGCCTAAGTCTTGTTATGGTGCAGCTTGCAATGGCACAGGGAGATATTTGGCTTGTGCTTGCTCTGGGACCTGGGAGGGATAGCTGCCAGTTGCCTAACTGCCTGGAACCCCTCCCTTCCACCATTCCCCAATGGCTTTCTTTCTGCCTTACTCTGCTGAGGACACGTGTTAGGGTAGGGGGAGAGTCGCCTCTGCTGAGAGTCAGTGGTGAGCCCATGATGAAGCACCCTCAGAAAGAACGTGTGTGTCATGCTTTTGACGCTCAGCCTGCCCAGGAGCCATCTGTCTTGGCATGCCCCAGATGGTGCCACAGATGGAGGAATCTAGGGGATGGTGAGACCTGCCTGGCACTGGGGGTGCCCAGGCCTTGCTTGTGTTATGGAAGGCCTCACCCCTGCCCACCTCCGTCAGCAGGAGCTAGAATACTGATTCTCTTCCACCCAGCTCCTGAGAATACAGCAACATAGCAGCTCCTACCACTCAACTGGGCAGAGCACCCACTGTCTTTCTTCTGACCTCCTTATGTCCTCAGCCCTCCCTGGACAAGGCTGACAGCCCCAGGAAAAAGGGGCCCAGTGACTTACTGTCTCCATCCCAAAGGCTGCCCAGGCTCCTGTGGCTCCAGGGCTAAGCATGCCCATTGCTAGCATCTAGAAAGAGCTCAGTGCATTTCTACTCTGAGAGACATTTATTTGGGGTCAGAACATCCTAGAGCTTGGTCAGAGGCTTCTGGATTTAAAAGGCCTCTGGGGCCTATTCTGGAACATTCTCAAACATCAGATTCAGCCCACGTAGGGAAGGCCCTCCCAACACCCCTGCTGCAATCAAGACTCACATTCCAGGGGAGAGCAAGGCCCAGGGCTTTGCCTCTCTGCAGAGCTTCTCAAGGGATCCATCTGTCCCAATTCTTTTTTTTTTTGAGACAGAGTTTCACTCTTATTACCCAGGCTGGAGTGCAATGGCGCTATCTCGGCTCACTGCAACCTCTGCCTCCTGGGTTCAAGCAATTATCCTGCCTTAGCCTCCTGAGTAGCTGGGACTACAGGCGTGCACCACCATGCCCAGCTAATTTTTGTATTTTTAGTAGATACAGGGTTTCACCATGTTGACCAGGATGGTCTCGATCTCCTGACCTCATGATCCACCTGCCTCGGCCTCCCAAAGTGCTGAGATTATAGGCGTGAGCCACCGCGCCCAGCCTGTCCCAATTCTGGACAGCCTGGAACTTAGCAGGCAAAGAGGTCATCAGTCCACAGTGGGAAGGAAGGCCCAACCAGCAGGGTCAGTTTCTACTAGGGTAGGAGGGTGCCAGGAGGAGGCTGCAGGAGTGTCAGAGAATCCAGACTGCACAGGGAAGGCATTCATGGAACCCGAAGAGGGTGGGGACCACCTCAAGATATGACACTAGGACCCCAGATTCCTCAGTTTCATTTCTGTTCTCAGTGCATTGCCCACTAGATGGGCACGAGCACCTCTGGGGTCAGCTGTGGGTGTGTCTGTGGAAGGGTGGAGACAGGGAACATCTGGGTTATATCTGCAGAGGTCCTTGCTCGTTTGGTTTCCTGGCTGTCCAGCCTGAGCCATGCCCTCTGTCCCCAGGACTGCCCCCAGCTGCTTCGAGTGGACAAGATCCTGGTGCCCGTGGAGGTGATCAAGCCTATCACGCTGAAGGCCAAGAACCTCCCCCAGCCCCAGTCTGGGCAGCGTGGCTATGAATGCATCCTCAACATCCAGGGCAGCGAGCAGCGGGTGCCCGCCCTGCGCTTCAACAGCTCCAGCGTGCAGTGCCAGAACACCTCTGTGAGTCGCTCAACCCTGCCCGCTGCCAGGCCAGGCCCGGCCCCAGCCCCACCCTCAGCAGTGTTATCTTCCAGGATCCAAATCAGCTCAGCCCTGCAGGCATTTCCCCAACACACACAAAACTGCCCACCTACATCCCCCATGCCTGCTGGCCCATCCCAGCCCCACAACACCTGCCCTAGCAGCATGCTGCGTTCTGAGGTCACCCAGGGCCTGGCCCTAGTTGTAAATGTTTTGTGATGAAGGTTGTCCATGCAAGACAGGGTTAGAAGGGGTATTGGACCAGCCACGGAGCTGTGAGCCCTGTTTGTGGGCAGACGCTGGGCTCCAGCAACCCTCGTGTCCATCTTCTTTCCTGAGAAGCTCTGGAGCCCCTGCACCCTGCCTTCTCAACAGGTCTGATCTGAGTTCCTCTTCTAAGCCCCCAAAGACCTCTTGCCACCTTCATACCTACATAGAGGGCATGGAACAGAGAAACAACAGAGAAGGCTTCTGAGACAGACCAAGCATCAGTGGGAGGGAACGACATATGGGAAGAAGCAGGCCGGGGGAGTGCTGCTTAGAGCAGTACAAACCCTGCCCAATGTGTAGCAAATCCACATTAAGTCTATCAGTGAGTGGTCAGCAGCCCCCAGGTTGCCTACAGCTGTCTACCTAATTCCTAGGTACCCCACAGTGAACCCCACCTGCGTCTCGCCTCTCCTGCCCACCTCCCTTCTCACCCGCTGTGTTGCCTTTCCAGCTACTGCTCTGGTCTCTCTCTCTGTCTCTCTTTTTGGGCTCCCTTCTTTGCGCCCAGATGCTCAGAGACAAATACTAGACATATAGACTCAGAACATTTTCAAGTTATAAGGAACTTTAAAGTTCTTCACTGCACAAAAGAGAAAGCAGAGGCCCAGAGGCAGGAGCAGATCTAGGTTTGTGGGGTGAGACATACGATTTGGGAACCTTCTTCAAGACCAAAACATAATAACTACAAAATCAGATACATAGGCAGCCTTTGAAGGGGCTGTGTGTGCAAGTGCCTGCCCAGAAACCCGAAGCTCTGTTCACTTTTGGGTAATGCACCCCAAAACGTGTCAGAAGGTAAGTGACTTGCTCAAGGTTATGCAACTAGTGAGTGCAGAGGTGGCCTGGATTTGAGGACCCCTCCTGTGTCACACCGCTTCCTGTGATGCTTCTAGTTGCTCCTGAGAACTCACATGCAGTGTCTGTATTTGGAGAGGTGATGTGTGACAGGAGAGTCCCAGACAAAGGACTTCATGGGACACCCCACTCTTCCTGCAGGAAGTAGTCTAGGGGGAAATGGAGCTCAGACAGGCCCACGCACCTGCCCTGGGTCACTCAGCATTACAGGAATAGAACTGGTTGCTGCTCTCACAACCTCTGTAACCCCAGATGTTGTCCCCACAGCGTCCTGTGTGCCCATCCCCCTCATCCCCTGGCGGCCAGGCTATTTTTCAGATTTCTGCACCACTCCAGATTAAACCTTCAAGCAAAGGGGATATTAAACACCTCCTGTTTCCTCGTAAATTCTGAGGCCAAGTAGATCAGCCCCAAGGGTTTGGCTCAAGCCATTCTCTCCAAAACAAGAAGCTCCCTACAGAAAGAGACCCACATCTGGGCCTCATGTTTGACTCTGCAGGAGGCTGGTGAGGATCTCAAGCCATGAGGAAAACAGCCTTGTTTGTTCAGAGAAGCTGCTCCAAGGATCCGGGGATGTCAGGAGGGTGGAGAGACCCTGCGGCTGCAGATGGCCATGCCCTCAGTTCCCCAAGAGAGGGACACAGGTGTCATGAAACTGGGTGCCGTGGCCTGGGCTTTGGTTGACACTGTTAATAGACAAAGATGCCCCGGACAACAGCTCGAGTTAGTCTTCTAAACCCATTGGTCAGAAGTTCCTTTGTGCCCTGGGGACTAACTTTAGCTTCTAAGAAGCCCTCTGGGACCCTGTGCCGTTCTATTGACTGCCAGAATTGGAAGTAGATTGTGTTGAAATGTTCTCAGCGTTTCCCGGGCCGAGAGCTGCCTGACCAAATGAGTCCGTAGCCATCCCAGGGAACTCCCTGAATGTGGGAGCGAAATCAGAGCCTCCTGGGAACACAGGGTCTCAGCAGCCCCAGGCAAGTGAGTGCTGTCTCCTCCTTCGTGGTGTCCCATGGGGTACCTGGTGCCAGCACCCTGGTCGGCACCCAAGGGAAAAGGAAGGGAATGGCTGGGCTCCAGTGTGGGCACAGTCTGTTTGTCGGGTGTTGAGTTCTTGGGCCTCAAGAAATCAGCAAGTCACATAGCTCCTCTCATGGGAATTTCACCTCTGAAAGGCTGATGTCTCAGGACATGGTGGTCCGTTCTACCTCTGGCCCCTGTTGGCGTGGGGGCTGGAGGCCTGGAAGCTGTGGCTGTCTTCACCAAGGAGAAAACCTGATGTTGAAGCTCCTGGCCCATGCCCTGCCCCCAACTTGGGACCTGGGGAGAGCTCCCACTGCACTCTGGCCCTCTGGAGTTCAGAGCTGCAACCTCTTCACCCACCATGGGCCAAGTCTGGGTGCCTCCAGGTCACTGCTTCCAAAGCAGCTCAGCTGACTTTGCCTCCATGACTTTTTAAGTTTTGACACCAGTAGTTGTAGGAGAGTTGATTTCTCTATCATTTTAAAGTCTGAGGAAGAAACTGAGGCAACAGGAGGGGTACCCTCAAACTTCAAACACTAGAATCCAGGAGGAGTCCCTTCTACTTATGAGGATCCACCGGCATCATATGGTTCTGGGGGGCTCAGCTCTGACATTTCCCAGGAGGCTCTCTTTTCATGGAGGGCAGTGGAATCCCAGTTTAAATGCTAGTCTGGGTCAGGTTGCTGCTTGCCACTGAGTGATTCCTTCAGATATCTTTGGGGTCATGATCAGGGGCAACCCTCTCCCACCATACTTACAGAAAACGGTACCATCAGGCAAGAATGACCTGAGAGATTATCTACTTAATCCTGTTACGGATGAGGTCTCTAAGGCCCAGAGAGGGCAAGTGACCATCCCCAGATCACACAGCAAGTCAGGCGCAAGTTCAGAACTTGAATCCACTTTCATAACACATCCCCTAACCAAAGGTTAAGCAAAGAACAGCAGCGAAGCACGTTCTACCCCAGCTTTGGTGTTATTTCTGGGAGTTCGATCTGATCGGCCTCAAAGAGGATTGTGTGGAAGAAGAAATCATTTCGTTTCCTAAATCCGTGAACAATCTGAAACAGCGTTGGCCAAGGGATCTGACAGAGAAATCCCTGAGTTTCTGATGGCAGAAGGAGGTGGGTGATAAAGTGGTCTCAGAAGAGAACAGAGAAAAAAGAAGAAATTCACTTTTTTCTGGGGTGGTGGAGCCACTTCCAACCCCAGTATGTGGGGACAGGCCTTGAGCCAATGACTGCAGCCCCCAGCGGCTGGTGGGAGGAGGACAGGGCGAACTCACAGGCTGCAGTGGAGGGGAAGCAACTGTGGGTATTCGTGGCCTACTTTAGACCAAGGCTCTAGGAAAATGTCAAGTGCTGCTAATAGTGTGTGGCCACCAGCCCTCAGAGGCTGCCAATCATGCCAGTGAGTGGGCTGCAAAGGGCATCTGGCTGGCTGAAGTGCTGGTCGTGAGGGCCGGGGCCCAGGCCCTGCTTCCGCGGACTCACGCTGGCCTCTGGTTTTCTCTTGGCACCTTCATCTACCACGTGCAAAACGGGGATGGGGAGCAATAGGAAGAGAACGTGTCCCCTTTCTACTTTACTGGGACACAGCTGAAAAGGGGTCAGCAGAGCCCTCGGGACTCGAGGTGGACACGGTATACCTACCAGCTTCTTGTGTAGCATTAGGTTGTTGAGATCTGTTTGCCCAAATGGCAGAACTTTCTGGCAAAATATCTCAGATCTTGGGACAAGGAACTGGTTGGAGGAGAGAATGTCTCAGTTATATAGAGAGGTCTCATTTTTGCTTTAGAAGGAGTAGAAGCTGAGGTTCACACTTTCCCAAGGTTATGGGGGAAAGTCATCCATTAGCCCTGCATGGTGTGCCAGACCTTGATTGAGACACTTAACCTCCCGGCCTCCAGGAGCCTGGAGCCTGTCCTCCCTGGGCTCTGAGCTTTGTGCAGATTAACTGCCTGCTGATTACAGAGAGCTATATAAATGCTAAGTGGAGTGGAGATGGGGGGATCTTGGGGGATGGGAGCTCTTGGTCCAGGCTCCCAACTGTCTGCAGAGGCAGAGAGGCTCTGTCTGCCATACCCACCCCTTTCCCCTACCCTGCCCCAGGCACGTTGCAGGTCAACCTCAGGAAAGAGAGCCTCCAGGAAGGATGAAAACTTCCCTAGAGAGGGGGTGGTGGGGAGCAGGGGGAGCACATGGGGTTAATGCTTTCTCTAATATTCATAGTTGTGATCCCAGGATTGGGGGAGAGAAAGAGAAAGCAGTTTTGAGCCTTAATGTCTTTTATATTTTCAATTTTCTTCAAAGGGAAAATTCGTGCTTGCACACATGCACACACGTACACACACACACACATACACATACCAAAACACATAAGCGTTCTCATATGCATACATCCCCATACGTATTAAGGGTCTGGCGCAGAAACACTCAGTGCATGGCTGCTGTTATTCTTCTGCACAGACGTAAACATAGGCAACACGAATATAGTTCTGCATAGCATCCCCGAATGTATGCACATAGATTAAAATACACAATCACATTTGAGTACTTAGACCATATGACAGATACTATGCTCAGAGCAAGCTGTGCGTGATCTCGAATGCTTACACCAATCCGAGGAGATGTGAACTGCTTTGAATTCCCACTTTCCCAGTGGAGAAACTGAGACTTGGATCATCTGCTCACGTCACACAGTTGGTCACTGGCAGAACCACTTTGTGGAACTGTGTCTGTGTGTCTGTGTGTGTGCGCATGTATTTATGGACACACAGGTAACATGGAGACGTGCGCTAACCTCATCTCCATGAATTGAATGTGGCTGGAGGAAGGAACTGAAAGGCACACACACATGGAGATATGTGCTGACCTCTCCTCCAGTCAGCATGCATGTAAACGCACTTGTGTACACAGATGCTCACACACATACGCATGTGGGATTCTTTGCCTTCCTCCCTGTGGGATGTCAGGTCCTTCCTGAGACGGGGCTTGAGGATTTATTGATCTTTGGCCAGCACACTCCTGGTCACCACCTACTGCTTCCACTTTATGAGACCCGGGCCTGAAAGCAGAAGCCAGGCTCCCGTCCTGACATAGCCACTGCCATCATCCCTCCTAAAGGTCAGAGCTCTGCCCGCCCCAGCGCTGCCTCCCGGTGATCAGATGGTGCTCAGCTTGGGTTAGAACAGCTAGCCCTGCCCAGAGCTGTCCAGGCAGCAGCTTGAACCTGTTGGGATCACCTTTTCCCACTGGGACCTTCAAAGAGAGGGAGGGGAAGGATGGGAAGAAATTGAATGTGGCCGGAGAAAGGAATTGGAAGACTAGAAATTCTCTCTTTCTGTTTCTCTCTCTCTCTTTCTCACACACACACAGACACACACACACACACACACACACCCCGCACATGCACGGAGGGAGAGAGGGCATCCTCTATTACACCCTTCTCTCTCCACTCGGACAGTCACCTGCCTCCCTACTTCTAACAGACTGCAGGGATTCTCTAACTTTAACCAATGGAATCACAGGGTAGCTCTCAAAATGCTCCCCATCTCCAGAGATTCCAGTTCGGCAAATCTGGGATGGGCCCTGGCATCTGCATTTTCGTAGCCGCCCCCCACCTAGATGATTCTGATGAAGGAGTCCATAGACCACTCTAAGAACCACCAGGTTAAAGTAGAAGATGTTTCCAGGACAACTTAGGAGGACCCAGCCTGACCCAGCTGCAGAGACAACCTCTGGGGAGTTGATGATTGAGTTCTACAATGATCAGAGTCTCCACTGTGGTTTCTGCAGGGCTAGGAGCCTCTGCTTTACTCTGTGAGCTCAGACCCTGGTCCTGGTGCCATTGGTCACAAGAGAGATTCAATGAGGGGAATGCAGTAAGAACGCCTCCATTGTGGGACAAATACCGAACACGGCTCTCTGGCTCCAGCTCGCATTGCCAAGGAGGGAGTTAGAACTCTGGACACTAGGGCAGAGCCTGAAGTGGCTGGAGGCACGTCCTCCTGGCTTGCTGTGTGAGAGCAACGTCACAGTCACAGTCTCTTCACATGGAAGCACATTCCGTAACTCAGGAATTTAGGGTGATCTCCTGCATTGAGGATATAACATCTCCTTTAGAAACTCCTATAAATAGAGTGCAGACCTATCCCTGCCCAGAGGCAGAGGTGTGGACAGTAGCCCTCTGAAGTTCTTCCCAGGGGTGTTTTCCCATGTCCTGTGGCCACCCTGCCTGTCCATGGAGGTCCCATGGCCAACGTGGAGGAGGGAGCCTCAGTGGCCTCCTGTGATATCCGTCAACATCCCCCTAGCCCAGCCCTCCGAATTTTTAATTCAGATTTGATTTGAATTAAAAGAGCCATGGGTTCTGCAAACACAACGTCCACCGTGGTCCTCTGGACTAACCTCATTCAATAAACTGTCAGACCTCAGCCCCTCCTCTGCAGAAAATCAGTCTCAATTCCTTTCCTCCATCCCACCCACTGTGGCAAGCAGAGTCTGGTGGAATAATGAGAAAATTGCCAGGTAGAGGTTGGAAATTGCTGCCCAGGCCGGGCTCTATGTTCCC
Organism: Aotus nancymaae; assembly: GCF_030222135.1. Classification (NCBI taxonomy): domain Eukaryota; kingdom Metazoa; phylum Chordata; class Mammalia; order Primates; family Aotidae; genus Aotus; species Aotus nancymaae. Next base: position 24,865,854 of record NW_026988413.1, read on the forward strand.
TCTGCTAACCCTCTTTCTCTGGGGACTGAGAGGGGTCTGCTATGAGAAGGCAGACTGGGGGCCAGCATGCCTGGCCACTGCCCCCTCCATCAGCATCTTCAAGCCAGCGCCTCCCCCTTCTCTCTACCTTCCACCTCCTATCCCTTAGCCAGGCAGGGGAGCAGGACCCTGAGGGACCCTCCCAGGACAGGAGCACAGCAGGAATCTGGGCGTGAGCCTGGCTTTGAGGTGGTGACTGCCTCCAGCATCCAGGCCCCGATTCCCAGATTTGTCATCCAGGGTCCTCAGGATTTCCCCCTCACCTCCAAGCTCCCATCTAGCCCTCTTCTCTCTTAACCCCTAGCCTCTCATCCCTCTAGGATGTAGCTCCTTCATTTCTTAGTCTCTGCAACTACCGCCCTGCCTGTTAAGTGATCATCCCTCCCCAGGTCTTTGGTAAAGCATCTACCTATCCTGGATATTTCCTGGAAATTAGAGTTCCCCAATCTAATTACAGACTTGGCGGGGCCTAGGGGCCAGGGTTTCCCTGGGCAGCCAGGGAGGCAGTGGACTCCTCCCTCGGTTTTACTTTGCAGGAAAGCCCAGGGTGTGGGAACAGGCCTCCTGCCTGAGACCCGCGGGAGATGACCGAGTGGCTCACTCCCATCTGCTCCTTGAGCTGGCATCCATAGGGGCATGCTTGGAGGCCTGGGCCACCCCTGCGTTATCTTTCAGCCCCTCTGATATGCACCTCCCTGCCTGGACACACATGCACCTGTGTGAACTGGGGTGCACACAGGTAGACACGTGCACACAGGCACAGTCTTAGCCAGTCCTTAGCCCATGAGCTCTTAATGGCCCCAGGTTGATCATCTGGGCCCTCTCCAGAACTCTCTCTGACCCCGCTTTCTTCTCTCCTCCTCCCCAACCTGGCTGCAGTATTCCTACGAAGGGATGGAGATTAACAACCTGCCAGTGGAGTTGACGGTCGTGTGGAATGGGCACTTCAACATTGACAACCCAGCTCAGAATAAAGGTGTGGAAGGGCTGGGGCCTGGCAGGGGAGGGAGGAGAAGGGGTGGGGTAGAGAGGGAAGGAGTCGCTTTGCATTCTCGTGGGTGTCATTCTGCCCCGTCCCCTAGTGGGCTGTCCCTCTTCCTGTGAGCCCCTCCTTCACAGCCTCTCCATCATCCATGCTTTTCCATAACTTCTTGAGCATGGGCTCCGTACAGCTTGACCTGGGCTGGTGGCTTCTGGGAGGGGGTGGCGTGCGGTGGACTTCCTGGGAAGGGCTGCTGAGTGCCGAGTGAACAAAGAACCCCCAGAGCTTCCCGTTTCAGTCCCTCTGCTCAGGCCTGGACTTCCTTTCTGGTTCTTTTTTGCATCAGAATGGCTTAGGGGGGCAAACTGCATTTGTGCCCCATCACCCCAGAATGGGACTGTACTCTTTGTCCCTCTCTGGGCCCCTCCTGGCCCCACCGCCATTCCAAAGCACCCCTTGCCCTCGTCCCCTGCAGTTCACCTCTACAAGTGTGGAGCCATGCGTGAGAGCTGCGGGCTGTGCCTCAAGGCCGACCCAGACTTCGCATGCGGCTGGTGCCAGGGCCCAGGCCAGTGCACCCTGCGCCAGCACTGCCCTGCCCAGGAGAGCCGGTGGCTGGAGCTGTCTGCTGCCAACAGCAAGTGCACGAATCCCCGCATCACAGAGGTAAGCCGGGGTCGGACCTCCTGCTCCAGATGGGCAGGCTCCAGACTAGGCTGCTACGCCACATTCTGCTGGTGCTGTGGGGCATGTCTGCCCAGCCATGGTGTCAGTCACCCAGTGGTCACCAGGTAGACTTGGTTGCTCTGCCTGGCTGAGTGGCACCCTAGTTTTCCTTCACGGCTTCCCCGGAAGCTTAGGCTTGGATCAGAGACTCTTATCACGAGGGGCTCAACTGTCCTGTTGGAGCCTCCAAGGAGCTGTGTCAAGAAGGACTCAGTCCTCACCAGCCCCTTCCTTTGTCTCTAAGAGCCTTAATGGCAAGGCCTGAAGTTTCACTGGTGGCACCCTCAGCAAGTGTCAGCCCATGATTGGAAGATGCATGGGCATGGGGGCACAGCTCAGCTCTGGGGAGCTGAAAAGGGCACAACAGAGAGGCCTTCAAGCTCTCTCTCCCTGGCCTGGTGGGGGCTGGCTTTGGGGCAAGACTGAGCCACAGGGGAAGGGGGAATGCGTACCTGCTGCTGCTTCCTCTGTCTTGACTAACCTCTGTCCCCTGAACCCTTAACTGTACCCCAAGAACTCTCAAAGCCTGAGACCAGGGTCATTTGTCCCCAACTTCCTACCTGGCCCCGCTGTTGCTAGTACCTGGAGGCCTGTCCAGCACCCACCCTACCCCCATAAAGCATTGTTTACAAAAAAAAAAAGCAAACCCTGAGCTGTAAAACAGAGCACAGTTTAAGGGGACCAAAGGGACACAGGCCATGAAGGAGCATGGGGAAGAGCTAAACATGCAGACACTGGGTCCCGGAGAACAGGGTTTGAATCCAGGCTCCATCGGCTGGTGCTGGGTACCTTAGGGCTAAATCACCACCATCCCCACACCTCACTTTCCTCACATGTGTGGTGGGCCTGAGCCCACAGGGGAGTTGGAAGGATTCCACACGTACATACAGGCAAGGTACCTCGCTCCAGGCCCAGTGCGTGGGGATCTCACCGGCCTCCTCCTCACCCCTCATCATTGACAAAGTCATTCCCAGGGATGTCTAAGCCCAGGAAATCACTGCCCCTGGAGTTAATTTAGGTAGTCCTGTTTCTCCTCCTCCCACTCCTGTACTCCTCCAGCATGATTGGAGTCCCTCGCTCCCCTCTTAAAAAAGAGGGCTACATCTCTCTCCACATGCTCCTCCCCTGTATGTAAGACACCATGTCTTACATCATCTGTGCCGCCAGCTCAGGGCTGAGCACACAATAGGTGCTCATTACCTCTTTACCATTGTGGATGCTGGTGATGATCACGAAGCAACTGGAAGAGGGAGAAGAGAAGACAGAGGCTCAGTCTCTGCCTCAGTGAACAGGAGAGGACATACTGGCAGGGGGTTTTGTGCACAGTTTCACAAACGTACACAGTAGATGATCACTTAACAGTGGCAGGCACAGTCATTGGCCATATATTAGTGGGATGCCCCACACCTTTACACCTCTTACCTTGTCAGTCCAAACAACTGCCTGTTCTATTAGGGTCCCAGGGCTGCCGTCGCAAGGTACTGCAGACGAGGCATCTTGCACAACAGAAATGGATCATCCTGCAGTTCAGGAGGTAGACAGTCAGAGCCAAGGTGTTGGCAGGGTCGGTTCCTCCAGGGTGCTGTGAGGGAAGCATCTGTTCCCCATCTCTCTCCTTGACTTAGAGATGGCCATCTTTTCCCTGTATGGCTTCCCATCATCTTCTCTCTGTGCATTCCTCTGTGTCCAAATTTCCCTTTTTCATTAGATCATATTGTACCAAAACCCGTCCTCATGGCCTCCTTCACATTTGATTGCCTCCGTAAAGACCCTGTCACCTTCAAATAAGGTCACATTCTGAGACACTGGGGCTAGGACTTCACTTTGTGACTTTGATGGAAACACAATTCAAACCCATAAAGTCTCCCAAGACCAGGCTTATCATCAGGTCATGATGATCACTGTCTTCCCGACAGACAGGCTGATGCTCAGAGAGGCACACATCCTTTAACCCAAGTGTCAATAACATGGTCCCGAACCCCAGGTCTCCTGAGTCATGTTCTCCTAGGTCACTGTTCTCTTCCACTGCAATGTGAGACTTCACACCCCTGCTCACAAATTGTGCACATACACCAGGGATGTGTGAAAGCAAGAAGAATCTTGGTTTTTGTGGGTGAACAGCCTCACCCGGCAAAGCAGCCCCTTGGAGTGGCCTTCAAAATGTGCCCAATGCTTCAGCCCCTTTATCTTCCACATTCCTGGCTGTACAGGCTCTGAGGGTTTCTCTCAGTCCCCACTTCAGTCTGTTGCATGGTAGGAATCTAAATAGTGATTCTCAGACTTGGAGGAAATATTTGCAGAATTAACCTACAGCATGATCTGGAATAGGAGAACAGGTGGACCTTGCCTCCCTCCACTGCCCCCGATCCCACACCCAGGCCCATGTCTTCCCTTCCCAGTCCCCACCCCTCACCCTCACACCTCCTGGTGGAACGGCTCCTCCCAGAACCCTCAACAAGAAACTATCCTGGAGGGCTGCTGCGTGTGGCAGTATGTCTGGTGCAATTGGTGGGACTTGCTTTCTTCTTGGCCTAGGTCCAAGAAAATCACAGGGAGGAGATGGCAAATTAAGCAAATCTCCTTGTGACAGAGGCTATTTATTACCTTCATACTGGCGTTGGCCCTAGGGGAACCTGGGGTACCAAGGAGAGGGCCAGAGATAAAACTCCTTTTTCAGAATGACAAGCCAGAGCTAGAATATTATGCGGACCCGGCTGCCAGGTGCCAGTGGCATTTGGGGACTGGCTAGGCAGGCATTTGGGAAGAACACAGACTCTCTCTCCCACCTTCCCCACATCTGTCCACCTCCCTCTCATAGAAATGGGCCTGTGTCACCAGGGAAGCTGTTTTTCCACTGCAGTGGGAATACATTTATGCACAGGCTCACACCCCTGCACACACTCATGATCACAATCACACTCACCTGCACAGGGATGTGTAGGAGGCAAGAGGTAGCTTGACTGTGGCAAGCAAGCAGCCTCACCTAGCGAAGCTGCCACTTGGTGGGGAGGGCAGCACAGCCTGGTTCTTCTGCTTCCCCCATCTTTCACCCTCACCCCAGGATGGAATCTCCAGTTGTATCCCTGCAGGATGAGGAGAGTTGACTATGCTGAAAAGGGATAGAGATGGGATCTCTGTGCTCCTTCCATTCCAATCCTGCTGACGTTGGCTAAGGTCCAGGTGCTGGTGCTCAGAGGCACCAGGAATGGAAGCATGCTCTTCTCTGGCCCATGAGATGTCAGGATGAGGTTGTGTGTTAACTATGCAGCCCCCACCTCAAAGCAGGTACTTAGATGTTGAGTCCTCACATTTTAATCATGAGTTTTTGACACTGATTTGGGAGGGAGAGCCAGTATACTTTGACCAGTATACAGGGGTAAAATTTAAATTAAACCTAAATCCATGCTGTACCAGGCCAAACAACAAAGGCAAAGGAGTTGTGCCAAGTGCTCATGATAATTCTGGAAAGATGTTTGGACCGTTGTAGGTTTCATGGCAGTTACAACGCAAGACATAAAGATGGTATTGTTCCTGAAAAGGCCACAAGGAGGAGTGAGACAGACCTGCTCCCAGAGACTCAGGATTGGAGGAGGAGGGAGCTGAGAGTGGGAAGGATGAGGAACAAGACACAAAGAATCCTTGCCATGAAAGTGTCACAAAGAAGGTGCCTTGGAATTTAAGTGGAGAGCGAGGAAGAACACTGGGTTATGGGGCAGTGTCATGTGAGAAGGATCTTGAGAGGTGGGTAGGGTCATATAGGTGTAGAGAGCCCTGGGTTGGTAGGAGGTGTTTTTATTTTCCTTGGGAGTAGAACCAACACAAGCAAATACTGGAAGGCATTAATCCCAATTTTCTGTGAATCACCCAGTCGCATTGCTGGTCATGTTCCATCCTCTCATCTCTTATTCTATGAAAGGGGAAGATGTATCATGGGCTTTGAATACTGCTCCTAGGGACACACACAAACACGGATTGCTTTCCTAGAAGCAACTACCCATTGATTACCGCAGGCTTTGGGTGCCCCTGGGGACTTGGATCCACTCAGGGGCTCTGGGGCAGATGAGAGAAGAGCCAGCAGCCTCTCTCCTGGCCTCATCAGCAAGTGAGTGATGGCGGTATCATGGTGTTTGTCTAATTATTTATGTTCCTTTCTCCAGATAATCCCAGTGACAGGGCCCCGGGAAGGGGGCACCAAGGTCACTATCCGAGGGGAGAACCTGGGTCTGGAATTTCGGGACATTGCCTCCCATGTCAAGGTGGCCGGCGTGGAGTGCAGCCCTTTGGTGGATGGCTACATCCCTGCAGAACAGTAAGTGAAGCTGCCTGCGACACAGGGGAGGGAAGATAGGTTAGCATTAGGGATGTCCTGGTCAGCAGCAGATGCTCTCAGAGCTTGTTGTGGATGGAAAAGGAGAATCTCCATGATATTTTAGAGTTGGAGGGTGGACTTCCACAACTCCCTGCCTGCTGAGCTAGCTAGGTGCCATACTGGGGAAAGTGTAGAGAGGGAAAGGAGAAATAGCTGAGAGAGAAAGGTGACTGTTACCTACTTGGGGTATGGGGGCGGCACAGAGAGGAGACAAAGCAAAATGAAAACCTACAAGAGAAGTGTGAGTCCAATTCCTTCTGCTGCCCCCAACTTCCCACTCACATCCCCACCAGCGCTGATCCTGTGCTATTCTCTATGGAGATCAACAATGAAATTCACACCCACTCTCAGGCTTGTGGGTGCCTTCGATTATTTTTCTCTTTGGAAAGTCTGCTGGCCCACAGAATGGGTCATTCAACAAATGACCTTGACCTGTAACCCACCTAGTAGAGGAGGTTCATGGTTCATGCATGGCCTTGTAAATAAGTAAGCACCATTTTCCAGCCCAGCAAACACAGCTATGAAATATATAATATCTGTATTCCATACCATCTTTGTCACACCTCCTGGAGTGAAATCTTGTTGCCTGTGCTGTATGCATAAGTTATTGACTCTTCACAAGGCCTTCTCTAGGTATATGAGTGCAGTTTCCATTTCTGCTTGCTGGGTCTTGCCTGGGTTTTCTGCATCTGAACCATCAACACTGCCATCCTCACTTCCTCCTGATTTCCATGAGTTCTCTCCAAGATGCTCACAGTAGATTAGATGGTTTAAGGACCCAGTCATGGTAGGACTCGCCTCTCTGGTCCATCACCACTTAGTTACCGAAAGATCTTTCTATGGCTCTTTCAACTTTCTGACACCTTTCTAGAATGAAACCAAAGTAGGCCACTGCTAATATATTGTGATTTGGGGAATTTTTAAAATAGCCTATTTTGAATTTACATAGCCAGATATCAAAAGTATTTTTATGAAGCTACATGATGAAAATATTATGATACCAGTTAGATCAGTAAAGTAAGATAAGATAGAGGACCCAGAAAAAGAATGCTGATGTGTACAAAGTTGGTATGTGATAGAGGTGATATTTCAGATCACCCAAGGAAAGATCATTCAATAATGGATGCTGCTTAATGCCTTGGAGAAAGTATAATAGCAGATCTTATTCCACATTATACACCAAAATAAATTCCAGATGGATTAAAGGGTTAAGTTTAAAAAAATGAAACTGTGAAAGGATTAGAAGAAAACGCAGGTGAAAATTTATTTGATTTCAAGAAGGGGAACTTGTGCCAAGTACAACTGCAACAGAGGAAATTATAAAGAAAGATTAGGGGATTTGAGTACATTAAACCTTAAAACTTGTGCATCAGAAATCACTGCAAGCAAAATAAATACGTGAATGATAAACTGGGAATATGGTTACACCCTATTACAGTGAATAAATACTTTTTCTCAATATATAAAGAGGTTTTATAATTAAAAGGCAAAGATCACAAAATGATCAAAGAGCATGAATGTACAATTTATGAGATAAAAGAACCAAAAGTCATACGAAAAATAAATGTTTAACAGCAGTAGTCATCAGTGAAATGCAAATCAAAACAATAGGGAGTGGTTTGTGAAAGTTAATGCCCAGTGCAAAAGGGGCATGAGAAGTAGCTGACTCCTTCACTCATGGTGCAAGGGGAAATTGGGACAAACTTCCTGGAAGGAAATGTGGAAATGGGGGTCCAAAGCCTTTAGCCTGGCCACCAGACAGCTAGAACTTTCCCTGAATAACCGGAATCCACAAATATTTATTTTCAGGAATGCTTATTTCAGCCTTATTTATAAAAGTAAAAACTCAGAAGTGACTTACATGTCTAAAAATAGAGAATTCATCAATTCAATAAATCATTGCAGAAGCACAGAAAAGTAAACTACACCATTCAATCTGATATTATAGAAGAGTCATAGTCAGGCATATACTCAAAGCATATTAAGCGAGTACACAGGTTCTTGGAACACAGGTTACAAGTATAATATAGAGTTTCAAATCAACTTTGTAAAAGAAAGCAAGACCAGCCACAGAAACATCAAAACGTTGACAATGGATATTTCACGTGGGTGTAGGGCAGTGTGGCATGTTACGTAGGCAAGAGCTTAGACTTCACAAGGAGAGTCCTGGGACAGGAGACCTGGCTCTGCCACTTATTAACTGGGTGAATGTAAGCAAGTTGCTCAACCTTTGTTTGCCTCAGTTTCTTTATTTATAAAATGAGGATAATAATGGCATCTCCCCCACGGTCTTAAGGAAAATTACCTTCTGAATGGTGCAGCTGGGGCTTTTATGTACTTTCTATGTTTTTTTAAACACCAAACATGCATTGATTATGTGATCTGGACGGAAAGGTATTGTTTGTCCAGGACCCTTACTCAGAAGTTGTTTCTAAGGAAAACATAAAACATAGAAGCCATAAAGTAAAAGAACAACCAACTTAACCACACAGATCCTTTTAAACTTTAGTGTGGCAACAGACACTGGAACCACAGTTGAAAGATGATAAGCAAGGAGAAAATAATTGCAATATTTATAACAGACAGAAGTTAATACTCCTAATTCAGACAGTCTATCAGCAAGAGAGAGGGCTTCAACAGAAAAGTCAAAGGAAAGGCTATGCAAGATTTTAAAAACATACCCATGTGAAAATATGTGCAAACTCACTAGTAATTTGCAAAATAAAAATTAAAATTAAAATAATATTTTTTCCTATTATATTAGAAGAACCTTAAAAGGATTGTTCATATCTGGTGTTCATATCAAAAGAGCAGACCATCAATAGAAGTGCATGGTCCAAACTTGTTGGAACATTATTTGGCTCTACCTACCAAGTATTCGGTACACAAACTGACCCAACAGCTTCCCTCCTTATAAATCTATCCTACTATACGTGCTTAACGATGTGGGTGTCAGTTGGTTCATTTTGCAGAATTATTTGGAGTAGCAGAAAAATCAGGATAATTAAAAGTTCATCAATAGGAATTTGGTTACGTAAATGATAGTGCAATCATTAGATGAAATACTGTGCAGCTGCTGAAAAGACAAAAGTCTTTACAAAAAAAGTCAAGCCGTGTCTACAGGAAGGAAAGTCCATGCTATTGTGCTGAGTGAAACCAGAAGTGATTATAGCAGTGGATATGTTACGTTTTGCTTTTATTTAAAAAAAAAAACATATATCTTTCCTTACATATGTATAATTGTAATTGTGTATATATATATATGTAAAAACACATGTATGTTTGTGTGTGCCTGCATATGAAATACAAACATAAGTATACATATGTGTGTGTGAATATATGTTTATATGTATGCAAATATATATATATTGGGCAAGTCGGCTAACTTTTCTTTGCCCCAGTTTCTTCGTTTGTAAAATGAAGAATACATATTCATATATACATAGATACATACATATACATTATGTTTATATATAATGTCTGCAAGGATATATATATATATATATACACACACACACACACACTAAAGTTTTAGGTATATATATAGTTTTAAGTTTTAAGAAGAATGGGGCACTCACTTTTTACTGCCACATTCTGTACTGTTTGACTGATTATTTTCAAAGAGTATAAACAAATTTTATAATCAAAGCAATAAAAATTTTTAGAAAGGAAAAATCCACATGCATGCACGCATGCGTGCACACGCGCGCGCGCACACACACACACACACACTCAATATCCCCTTACCAGCCTGGAAGCTCGGGCTAGCTGGGAACCAAAAGCACTTCGCTGAGGCAGCCCAAGCATTGGGAGCAGAAATCTCCCAGGTGGGGACCAGAAAACCTCACATCTGCTCCAGCATCTGTGTTTGACTTGCTGTAGCCCTTGGGTAAGTCGCTTTGCCTCTCTGGACTCAGCCAGCTCTATTCCCTAAGGTTTTTGGCTAGAACATGCCCTCCAGTCTAGTTGACAATTGAGTAGATAATAATGAATTAGGAGCTCAACATCTAGGGTCAGAATACAGAGACCCTCTTCTAGGCTCCCTCAATGGAGACCCCACAGGTCAAGTTTCCTCACTGCTTGACAATTAAGGAGGAGCCCCTGCTAGGAGGAATTGGGGTATCTCATCCTTCCTCCCTTGCCTGGCCATCCCTGAGGTCCTACTGTGGAGAAAGGGACCCGGGTAGGTGCCGTGGGGTGCAGGGTCTTGGCTGGGAGTCCTGTGACCCGTGGGGTTTCTCCTATCCTCCCTGCAGGATCGTGTGTGAGATGGGGGAGGCCAAACCCAGCCAGCACGCAGGCTTCGTGGAGATCTGTGTGGCTGTGTGTCGGCCTGAATTCATGGCCCGATCCTCGCAGCTCTATTACTTCATGGTGAGTCTTGGCCTTCAGTGATCTCGCTGGGTACAGGCCACAGAGCTCATTATCATGATTGCTGGGCCCTCAAGAGCTCTGTCGGCAAACCCGGGGAAAGGGCCTGCCCTGCAACCTCCCTAAATTTATGAGAGTCCTGTCTTATAGTGCGTGAGAGCACAGCCTTTGAAGTCTGGAAGACCTGGATTCAAATCCAGACTTTGCTGTGCCTGGCTGTGTGGCTTCAGGTAAGTGCTTTAGCTCAGGGCCCAGAGTCCGCAGGTGGGTGTGCAGCAGTGTGACATGGTAGGTAGTCAGGAGCTTGGACTTCACAAGGCAACTCCTGGGATTTGATCCCTGGCTCTTTCACTTACTAACTGGGTGAATGTGGGCACGTTGCTCAACATTTTGGTTTTCCCTCAGTTTCTTCTCTTATAAAATGAGGATAACAATGGCATCAACCCCATGATCTTCTGGAAAATCATATCAATGTGTTTATGACTGCTAGTATCACTTGTTTTATTATTTCTATGATTGCCACCATTGCTTCCATTCCCTGGACTGTCCCTGCACACTCGTGGCCTGTTATGCCATCCTATCGCCCTCACACTTCTCCCTCGCCCCAATGTTTTAGTATGTTTTCTGCTGCTACAGAAGAATGCCTGAGACTGGGTAATTGATAAAGAAGAGTCATTCATTTGACTCCTTAATCTGGAGGCTGGGAAGTCCAAAGTCTAGGGGTTGCATCTGGCAAGTACCTTCTTGCTGCGGCACCTCGTGACAGAAAGTGAAGTCAGGAGACTGCGTGCAGGAGAGCAAGAGCAGGAGAGAGTGGAACTCCCTTTCATAACAAACCCACTTTTTGGTAATAAACATGTTCCTGTAATAGTAACATTAATCCATTCGTGAGGGCAGAGCCCTTATGACCTAATCACCTCTTAAAAGTCCAACATCTCAATGCTGTTGAATTGGGGATTGAGCTTTCAAGACATGACTTTGGAGGATGCATTCAAACCATAGCACCCACTCACCATTATCCCTATTTCATGGCCTCATTAACCCCTGCCCACCTCTCACCTGCATACCCAATCCATTTCCCACACCATTGCCCCCACCCCTCACCCCACCACCCCTTTCCCCATCCCGTGGCCTCTCTGAGGATCTTTGCCCAGTCCTTAAATTCCTTCCTGCCTGGATCCTCTCATCTCTTCAAAGGCTGCCTGTCGAGTAGTTCCAGCGGACAGAGGCTTTTGGAGATAGCGGAGACATGAACACATTCCCTGCCACACACACCCATCATTTTAAAAACTAAACTTCTGTGGGCACGGTGGCCCACACCTATAATCCCAGCACTTTGGGAGGCCAAGGTGGGTGGATCACGAGGTCAGGAGATGGAGACCATCCTGGTAACACGGTGAAACCCCATCTCTATTGAAAATACAAAAAATTAGCTAGGCATGGTGGCAGGTGCCTGTAATCCCAGCTACTTGCAAGACTAGGCAGGAGAATCAATTGAACCTGGGAGGTGGAGTTTGCAGTGAGCCGAGATCATACCACTGTACTCCAGCCTGGGTGACAGAACAAGACTCTGTCTCAAAAAAAATAAAAAAGAACTAAAAACTAAACTTCTCAGATTAATGACAGCTGTAATGGAATAATTTTCTCATAATTCTGAGCTGCTTTTGGAGGCTGGAAGCCTCCAAAAGTGATGGATTTTATGCCTGGCCATCAAATGCCCTGAAATATGTCACGGGGAGTTTGGCTTTCACTCTCCTTCCTCTCTCTCTCCCTCTTTCCTCCTTTTTCCCATTTTCTTCCTCTCTCTCTCTCCTTCCTTCCTCTCTCCCTTCCTTCCTTGCTTCCTTTCTCTATCCCTTCCTTCCTTCTTTGATTCCTTCCTTCTTCCCTCCCTCTCTCCCTCCTTATCTCATCTGTCTTCCTCCTCCTCCTCCTCCTCCTCCTCCCTTCTTCAACTGGCAGCCATTGATCACCTTGCACAGTGCCTCTCACTAGATTATTTAATGAGTGCTTGTTTAATTGAGTTGGATTGTATGACTTGATGGCCCTGGCTGTGAAGGTTAGGATGATGAGTAAGACCCAACATAGCACCTCCCTCAATGCCACAGACTCGAAGGGGAGGTGAAAGCAACTGAGCTCAAGTACTTGACACAGACTTGAACACGGTCAGGGCCAAACCTTAGAGAAATGTGAGTGTCATGCTGCTCCCTGCCTGCCAGATCAGCCAGATGGGCCTGGGGCTGCATCTGCTCCACCTCTGCTCTCTGAGGGCCAGACACCCTCTGGATGCAGTTCGCTGTCACTGGATGCACATGGGAACTCATAAAATGAGAATAACATGCACATATAATGGGGCTCATGGAAGAGTCGTTTTCCTTATTTGTTTAGGATTTATATCCACCACCGTCTCCTGAAAGCATATGAGGGAATTTCCAAGTTGACCCCAATAGACATTCAGAAAACTGATGAGAAATGTGTATATATTTGCATATAAAGCATGCATATATATGTGTGTGTGTATATATATATGGTATATGATATAGACACAGAGAAAGAGAGAGACAGAGACAGAGACAGATTGAGATGCAGAGATGACATTTGCCAGGTGTTTGCTAAAATCGGGCATGAAATCTGGCTTTGAAATTTCCTGGCAGCCGAAGTAAAGCGGGAGGAAACTGCTGTGTGGCCAAAGCAAGCACTGGACTTCCTTGGCCAGCCACTGCTCAGAGCAGCATTCCATCCTGTGGTCCTTGGCAGTGACCCTGGATAACAAAGTGGACAGGGCTAGAGCCACTTCCACCTCATCAAGCTGATGCTTCTTTTGAACCTTAGCTGCCTCTACCCCACATTCCCAGTCAGGTTCCTCACTCCTGTGGTTCTATCCTGCCATCATTTCCACGTGGTCCAGCCAGGCTGTCAGCTCTCATGAACATTGCGTCCTCCTCTCTTGCCCATCCCCATCAGTGGCCCATCCCCTGGGCCTGCAATCCTGCTGGGCTGTGGCTCAGCGTCCCTTCATTCCTGACATCAGTCCGTCACCATGTCCTGGAGTCTTCCTTTTCCCATTCTCTTTGCCGTCACAATGACCTCCTTAAATCCTTCCCTTGCCTTTCCCTTGGAGCCTGCTGCAATCCATCTACCATCATGTCAGCCCCCACCTCAAGAAGAGCCGAGGCTCCCCCTCCCTGTAAGACATTGTCCTAGCTCCTCTGTCTGCCTCCCCATTCAATCCTATTTCTCCAGCCTTTGCATTGTCTGCCCCCTTACTTTCACCATCTCCTTCCCCTGGTTGCAGGAGCCATATCTTCCTCATTCTTCAAAGCTGTGCTCGGGACCCAGTCCTCTGTCTGTGAATGCACAGGCCTGAGCTGTAGATACCCACAGCCCCTGCGCCCCACCTCACTTACTGGGACTCCAGGCGTCTGCCTGCATTGCACCACTCAGTGGATCCTCTTTGTGCCCCGTCCCTCTTGTCAAACCGGTCAGTCTTGGGAGCCACTTGCTTTGGCCAGCCACCTGCCCAGAGCAGTTTTCCATCCTGTGGTCCTTGGCAGGGACCCTGGAGGACAACATGGACAGGGCTAGAGTCACCTCCACCTCATTAAACTGATGCTTCCTTTAAGCCTTTCTGCCTCTGCCCTGCACTGCCGGCCAGGCCCCCACCCCTGAGGCTCCATCAAAGATCAGACAAAGCCCAGGACCTTCCTTTCTTTGGTAGCCCCACAGTGCACAGACAACACTAAACCTCCGGGCAGAGGAGGGTCTCTTGGGGTGGGGGTGGGTGGGCATTAAACAAAATGCTCTGGACCTCTCCCTGCCACCTCCTGCCAGGACTAATTAAATCCAATGCTACAGCTCCCGGGTAATTCTGAGATGCAGACTAAGCTGAGGTCCCCTGACCTAGGAGAAAGGACGTTTCCTGAGTAGTTCCCATGTGACGCCAACGCACTCGGCTCCTGCTTTTATTCTTATAATGAGCCTGTGTGCTACACGTTGGAAAGTCCCATCTCCGGAAAGTCTCAGGAAGGGTCCCGTCTTGCCTGTGTGATTGTTCCCACCCTGGAGAGGTGTGTGATTGAATTTAGGGTATTAAGGGAGGCTTCCCAGAAAAACCTGGAGGGAAAGCTGGGATTTGTATAATACAAGATAGAATGTAATTTTCCATGTGGATCTAGAGTGGTGGGAGGCTGTTCCCAGCATAAGGTGTGACAAGGTAGTGCACCAAAAGATGGGAAGCGGAGGGAGAGGGAAGGGGGTGGGTGGCGGGGAGGAGAGGCTGAAGCAGAGGCAGGTTAGGACAGCTGACAGAGGCTGCTACAAGGCAGATATGCAGAGGTCTGGTGGGGCCCTGAAGCTCAAAGATATGTGTTGGCCGGGCGAGGTGACTCACGCCTGTAATCCCAGCACTTTGGGAGGCCAAGGCAGGGGGATCACAAGGTCAAGAGATCAAGACCATCCTGGCCAACATGGTGAAACCCTGTCTCTACTAAAAATACCAAAATTAGCTGGGCATGGTGGTGCGCACCTGTAGTCCCAGCTAATCAGGAAACTGAGGCAAGAGAATCACTTGAATCACTTGAACCCGGGAGGCAGAGGTTGCTGTGAGCCGAGATCCTGCCACTACACTTCAGCCTGGGCAACAGAGCGAGACTCCATCTCAAAAAAAAAAAAAAAAAAAAAGATTTGTGTCATTTTTCTACTTAAGGCATATCTTTGAGGAGTGGCTCTGGTGCCACATGTCCACTTGGGAAGACTTTTAGGGAGGAGGAATAGTGCTAGGGACCCCGGTCTCTTTCTCTGGCCCCTTGCATTTAAGGGTTCTATCACTGAGGCCAACTCCCATCCCTTGCATAGAGTTTCTAGGGATTCCAGGTGGAAGTGAGGGACAGAGGTTCCCATGAGTCTTCCCAGAGTCTCCCTTGAGAAGGGACAGAACCCCCCTCTATCACACTTTCCAGTGTCTCCGAGCCCTCACAGTCTTCTCCTCCACCAGGCAGCTTACAGGTACACGCTGTGGGCCCTACACAGAAGCTCCTAGCTCCCCTGGAGTTCTGAGATAGCCAGGGAGCCCCTTTCCCAAGACCTGGGGCATACTAGAGAGGCTCTTTTTAGTACCAAGGCTAGGGGCAATATTTGTCCTCTCCCACAATCAGGACAGAATCCCATGTGTGGGTTTAGTCACCAAAAACCCAAATGCCAAGGCCAAGGGGCCCCAGCTTAGCACCCTGGGCTGTCACTAGCTGTTCCTAGCAGTCTCCATGCAAGGAATGCTTTCCCTCTTCCCTCTACCTCCATTCATGGAGCCAAGTGAAGAGGTAGCAAGTCATGCAGAATTTGATTTCCGGTGGAAACTCACCGTGAAATATTTATGAAGCATGGCTTGAATAATTAATAGCTTTTCACAACTCTAAAACATGTATCCATAACATCCTCTCCCCACCAGTGAGACCCTTGATAGTGCCCTGGTAACACCTGCAGGGATTACCCACTCTACCACTTCTAAGAACCTTCACCCACAGGCTGCCAGGGAGCAACCACCCCCATCTATTTTAACTTCCCTGAGTTCCACTCTGTCTCTCTAGGACCATCCCTGCACCGAAGTCTGTGTGTGCAGTCCCCACCCTCCCCCCACCCCCGGTCCTTTTCTCTCTGGGAAGGTTGGTGGGGCTCCTTTAAGGTGGGGCACAGGTACCATTTGAAGAGGTACAGCAGGTTACAGAACAAGAAAACTGCCAGAGGCCTTGGAGATCACCAGTTTTTGGCTCAGCCCCCTGATTTTGTTGATGAGAGAGGGTAAATGTCTTGTCTAGGGTCATACAGTGAGATCCAGGCAGAGCTGAGAAAGGAGAGCTGTTTCCACAGCCTCACCCCACCCTCTTCCTGGTCTCCAGTTGAGCCAAAATGACAAGCTATTCCTTGGCTTGGTCCATGTTACAGGGATGCTAGATCTGGGATCCAGAGACGCGGCACTGGGACCTGGTGAG
The DNA here is from genome assembly GCF_030222135.1 of Aotus nancymaae. Taxonomy (NCBI): domain Eukaryota; kingdom Metazoa; phylum Chordata; class Mammalia; order Primates; family Aotidae; genus Aotus; species Aotus nancymaae. Next base: position 24,882,325 of record NW_026988413.1, read on the forward strand.
GCAGGTCAGGAGCTGTGGTCTGTGTGTGTCCCCACCTGTGTGCTCTGCTCCTGGACCTGGAGGCATATGTGCCAGGTGATAGGGAAGCTCTGGGGCTTCCCTATCGAAGCATCTCCAAGGGGATGCTTGCTCAGAGGAACTGAGTGGGTTTGACTTTTGGTGCTGAATTCTTTAAGGAGGAGGTAGCTAGGGAAGGGAGAGAGAAATCTTCATTTAAATGCAGATACAGGCTTCTCACCTGGGACTGAGGAAAGTTTTTCCATTAAAATGCTAATGAAAGAACAAACTGCAACTCCGAATCCCCAGCTGTCAAGAGCTTTTTTCTGCCCTGCCCCCAACCCGGACTCTGCACTGGTCCCATTCCGGCAGAAGGCTGGGGGCAGCCCTTGAAAGCAACTGATTCTTTTCTGCTTCTCTCTCTGAGTTTTGCTGGGGCTGTCACATCCCATTGCTCTGCCACTGGGTGCTTTGGGCAGCTCTTTGTAGAGATCTGTGGGAGAGACAGTTTTCTACCCAAGAACAGAGCTGTGGGTTAGAGAGGGGTCGAGCACTGGAGCTCTGGCGTCACATCTCAGTTATGCCACTTTTTAGCTGTGTGACCTTAGAAAATTAACTTAACATCACTGAATCTCTTCTGTAAAATAATAATGCCTATTTTATAGAATTGATTGGTGAGTAACATATATATATGTATGTGTATATAGGGATATATACACATACCTGTATAAGTATAAAGGCATACAGTCTGACACTTAAAAATAAGTACATGGCAGCTATTATTATTACTATGACTAAGGTAGGCATGCAGACTCTCAGCGTCTGGAACATTGCCTATCCACACAAGCCTAAGAAAACTGCCCTGGTTCTCTGGGAGACCACTATTACCAAAGATTCCAGAAAGCGGCTTGAGGGGAGTGGGGTGCTGCCTCACACCTGCCCAGAAGCCTCCTCCACCCCTTCCCGGCTGTGTCTCAGGCCACATCCTTTCTACACAGACACTGACTCTCTCCGATCTGAAGCCCAGCCGGGGGCCTATGTCCGGGGGGACCCAAGTGACCATCACAGGCACCAACCTGAATGCTGGAAGCAACGTGGTGGTGATGTTCGGGAAGCAGCCCTGTCTCTTCCACAGGTAACCAACCCAGAGGTCCCCTTTCTGCAGCACCAGAGGGGAAAAGGTTAGACAGGTAAATCACTTCAGGGCAGCTTTGTTTTTGTTGCAGAGAGTGGGGAGGGTATAACCACCTGACAGGTTCTTCGTGCCAGCTGCACAGATGGAGCCAATTTAGTGAGACAGCATTATTGCAATAGAGAAAGAATTTAATAAGTGCAGAGCTGGCTAAATGGGGGACCAGAGGTGTATGACTCAAATCAGTCTCCCTGAAATTTGGAGACTAGGGTTTTTCAAGGATAATTTGGCAGGCAGGGGATTAGGGAGTAGGGAATACTGATTGGTTGGGTTGGAGATGAAATTGTAGGAAGTTGAACCAGGTTCTTCTTGCTGTCTGAGACCAAAGAACTAGTTGAGCCACATTACTGGTCTGGGTGGTACCAGCTGGTCAGTCAGAATTTAGGATCTGAAAAATACATCTCAAGCAGTAATCATAGGTTTTACAATAGTGATGTTATCCATAGGAGCAATTGGGAACATTTGGAATATTGTGGCCTCTGGCTGCTTAAGTCCCTCCTGAGTCATAATTTCTGATCTTGTAGCTAGTTAGTTTTTCAAAGGTGGGCTGTCTGGTCCCCAGGCAAGGAGGGGGTTTGTTTCAGGAAGAGGCTGTTATCATCTTTGTTACAAAGTTAAACTATAAACTAAATTCCTGCTATAGTTAGCTTGGCCTGTGAGGAATGAACAAGGGTAGCTTGGAGGGTAAAAGCAAGATAGGGTCAGACTTCCACTGTCATATGTTTCTACGTCAGACTTTCCTCACTGTCATAATTTTTGCAAAGGCGGTTTCAATCACCTTTGGCTTAGAAGTACTCCTCCTGCCTAACAATGTGGACATGCTCTTTGGGGGAGGATATGAGCTCCATCTGGAGCCCTGTCAGCCCTCCCTTCCCTGGATGGGTCCCATCATGCTGCATGGCCCAGCAGTTAGCCCCTGGTTCCCCCCAATAGCACCCACTCCGCAGAACCATAGGTTACCCCAGAATGTAACTTGGAATCGACAACTAAAGCCTGTTCACCAGGATCAGATCCACTCCGGGAGCTGCAGAGCCAGCTGGACCTGCTCAGAGATGGTAGGCCCAACAACCCCAGTGGCTGAGGTTGAGCCTGCAACCAGATGACCTTGCCTCCCCTGGTGGCACCGCACAGCTCCAGAAGGCACACCTGCCATGAACTGAAGCCTAGCGGGTAGGAGCAAGGCAGGAGGTACATCCAGTGAAGGACTCTAGATGATGCGGCTAGAGATGCTCCCTCAGCTGGCCTGAAGTTCCCTAGAGAGAGGTTTCCTCCCTGAGAGAGCTGTGCTGAGGGCTACGTCAATCCCCAAGTCAGACCCGGCCTGGCCTGGCATTGGTAGTGTTAAGGAAACAGTTATTCTCACACTTGTTACAATGGTAGGGAAGACTTTTCTCAGGACTCAGGATTGCAATTGGTGTCAAGACTACTGCAACAGGGGAAACAGATGGGGCTCAACTCCAAATACTGCAAAGACAGCAGGGGGTTTATAGCCAACAAGCAGAATAAGGGGCTCAGTGAATGGAAAATCACTAAGAGGAGACATCAAAGTAGGCAGGTTCGTGCTAAACCAACTTAACATGATTCTTGCTGAAGGCAGGCCAGGGTGATCAGATATCAGGTGCGGGAGGATTCTCCCCAAACAGACTTAGCCGGATTCATGCTAAAAACGGGGCTAGACAGGCTAGATGAGGCCTGGGGCTCAGAGGAACCTGTCTAAAGTATGACCAAGGAGAGAGTCTTTGACACTGGCTCTCCAGCTTTCTCTCTGAAAGCACCCACCCATGGTCTCTGAGCACCCTGACATGCAGGGAGGGGTGTGGGAAAGCCTTGACTCAGGACCTCTGTCCTCTTCAACACCACGTGCCCAGTGCTCTGTCTTCCCGCCCTCCAGGCGATCTCCATCCTACATTGTCTGCAACACCACGTCCTCAGATGAGGTGCTGGAGATGAAGGTGTCAGTGCAGGTGGACAGGGCCAAGATCCACCAGGACCTGGTTTTCCAGTACGTGGAAGACCCTACCATCGTGAGGATCGAGCCAGAATGGAGCATCGTCAGGTAGGAGCTGGCCCAAGCGGACCTTAATGCTTCTGCACCTGTGTTTCCCTTCCCTGATTCTCAAAAGCCAAGGAGACTTCAGAGGGCCCAGTCCTGCTTGGGTGACTGATGAGCTGGGATTGGTTCCAAACACACCCCCAAATCAGACCTTCCTACTACTGTGGTTCCCCCCTTCGACTGAGAGCACCTCTGTGCCAAGCCCAGCCTGAAGGCCAAGCTCTGAACAGCAAGAGCCCACCTTTTCCAATTCAAGGATAGGCACTGTGCTAAAGGTCATGTCCTCATGCTGCAGTGACCGTTGGGGGTGCCAGACTACTTTTCTCACTTCTGATAAACATAGGTGCTAATTCTGGTCCCACCTTCAGGCTGAGGTGTGTGAGAGAAGGAGTTAGATCAGGCCTGACTACTCCTTGGTCTGCTATTGGGGGAAGCTGTGTCCTGAGCTTGGAGGCCCCATCTGGACACGCATCCTCTCTGCTCCTGGCTGCCTGCTTACATTTCTCCTGTCTTCTGCTGTAAACTCCTCGAGGGTAGAGTAGAGTTGAGGTCTTGTTCCCTGCTCTTTCCCAGTGCCCAGCCAGATGCACTGAACACCTGTCCCAGAGGGAGGGGACCAGGCATTGGATGTTGGTATAGAAAGGCCCTGGGGCAGGGACTTGGGGACCTTCATTTACCTTGGGAAAATTGGTACTCTTTCTGGGCCTCTGCCTATTCAGTGATTCACCCATGGACTTTGAAATCCTAGTATCTCTAGGGTTCCTGGAGTGGTAAGTCCCCCATCAGGGGAGAACGGGCAGGCACACGGCATGAGTCTGCCTTTCCAGGCCCTGGATGGCACATGGGAATGAGACGATGCTACAGAGGGGACCCCACAACAAGGCTCACAGAGGTCACTGGGAAATCACTGTGTCAGGGCAGTGTGGGAAGGGTCTCAGCCCAGCTCCACTGCTCACCAGCCCAGTGACCTTAACAGTGATCTCACCTCCCTGGGGCCAGAGTCCCTCGTCTGTCCAACTCCCTCCTAGGCAGCCGAGAGACTAAAGTGAGATGCACATGTACAGTGCAGTGCCTGGCTCGGCCCCTCCTCCTGCCCCCTGCTGGGTCCAGGCCTCTCACTGTCTGCTTCAGTTCTCAGGGATGTGGGGAACTGAGGAGGAAGTACATGCAGAAGCAGGCTCCTTGGGCTGAGGTAGGGAGCAGGGATGTGTCCAGTCCAGGGAACAATCTTTTTTTAATCCAGGGATCAGCAAACTCCAGTCTGTAGGCTGAATCTGGCTAGCCACCTGCTTTTGTAAATAAAGTTTTATTGGCGCACAGCCATGCTCATTCGTACATGTATTGTCTATAGCTGCTTTCTCACTATAACAGCAGAGTTGAGTAACTGCGACAGGGACCATATGGTCTGTAAAGCCTACAATATTTACTATCTGGCCCTTTACAGAAAGAGTTTGCCACCCCCTGCCTAAAACCCGAAAGAAAGACAGCCTTTGCCTGCTGAGATGAGATTTGGCCGTCCTCAGCAGTTACTCTACAAGGCTCAAAGCTTCTAAGCTTTAGCTATGAACTTAAAGCAGATGAAGACCAGAAGGCATAGAGAGGAGAAAATCGCCTGTAGAAAGCCATGCCGGGATTTGACCCCGGGAAGTTGATGCAGCCCTTTGTGTCTTAGTCAACAAACTTTGCAACTGTCTGCGAAATTCACAGCCTGGTGTCATTCAGTTCTTCTCTGTGCCATCCTCATAGAAACAGAGGTGTCACCCTTCCTGGCACTCAGGTGCTGTTCCTGCATTATGCTCCCACTAGGAGAGAGGATGGAGACAGACATGGTCTGGGTCTGCCAGCCAGCTCCAGGGCTTTTGTTTAAGTTAACAAAGTCTGAGGATGGGTGTAAGGCTCTGCTCTTATAAGCAGCCTGGGTTACTCATGAACAGTGATGGTGGGCATTTGATAAATGTGTGTTGAATTGGTGATGGAGAGGACTGGGAAGATAACTAGAGCCCAGAAGGTCATCTCTAGCACTGTCATATGTGCAAAAGCCTCTCTGAGTTTCACAGGAATCTTCCTCTGTATGTGCGTGAATGCGTGTGTGTGTGTGTGCGCGCGTGCGCGCATTTGAGCAAGGAGAGGGGGAAGCAACTGGCAAGGTAAAGACAGGCAGATGCATGGATGGGTGGAAATGAATGTGGGCGTGTGTGTCAAGGATTCTTTACTCATCAACTCATAGCTAATTAACTTGCTAAAGTCTGTTTTAGTTAGCAGGATTCTTCTCGAAGATGCTCCTCTGATTGGGGATCAGGCTATTTCTCATTTTTCTTTGAGTAGCCTCCCTGGAGGACAGTCCACTACAGTACTGCCCACCCCTTTATGCCTACTTCTCAGCTGCCCTAAGGATGGGCAATGGTATCCAGGTTTCTTTTCAAAGTCTACACAAGGTGAAGCTCCTAAGCCCTCCCCGTCAGCGGTCCTCTGCCACCCCAGGGTGCAGGAGACCTGATTCCCAGAGCATTTCGCATTTGCATTCACATTGGCATTCCTGGGTCCTCTACCTTTCCCAGATCTCAGCCTGACTGAAGCTTCCAAGATGGAAACATGTAGAACGATTGCCTGGGGGAAACAGACTGTGCTCAGCCCCTGGAGGGTGTGGTGGGGACAATCTGGAGCCAGGCTTTCATCAGGCCAAAGCTAATGTTTAAAAAGTCCCAAGATTGGCGAGGACCGGGGGAAGGATGGAGGAATAGGCACTAAGGGGTTGCAGAGGGGCAGCTGGTGCAGATGAGGAGGTCTTGGAGAGCCAAGGGGGCTGTGCTGCTGACTAGGTCCCCATGGGGAGTCCATGCTCTGAACGAACTCAGCAAAGGATGACCACAGACATCTGATCATTACTGTCCTTCCCTTGGCTGCTGAGAGGCTGTCTTCATTACTATGCAGTCAGCTTGTCATCCTTGTCCCCATGAACATTACCCTGCTGCCTGGTTATCACTGTCTTTATTGTCATATAGCTCAGTCAGTCATCATCGTGGAATGTCATTGCTCTTCTTGAACTTACGATTTATACGCCTCCTTCTTTCTTCCTGCTCAGTGGAAACACACCCATCGCCGTATGGGGGACTCACCTGGACCTCATACAGAACCCCCAGATCCGTGCCAAGCATGGAGGGAAGGAGCACATCAACGTGAGTGCAAGGCTGGCAGGGCTCATGGAGGCTGCCCATGCGACACTTTGCTTCCCCAAAGGGTGTGGGGCTTCCCAAGTACTCAGGTGACTCCCTGCCCATACACTGATGATCCATAGCCTGTGACACCCTTGAGTACTAGGATAGTGGGATGGGGGAGCAGACATAAGGGCATTTTTACTTCTTGGGGTACAGGCATGGAGAAGCAATTACTTTTGGGGTACCTAGGGTTTTATACCTTTATTCTTCCATTCTTCTGACCCTAGCCATTGCCACACCCACTACGGGCAAAACTGGAGCTGAATGCAAGCTATAGAGCCTCTTCCTTGAGCGCCCACTTGTGTGGTCCTGACCCATCTCTAATCCTCTTGACAACCCCGTGCTATCCCGACGGCATCCAGGGAGGCCTGGTACACGCACCGGGGTTGTGGGTATGTGTAGATACTGCATAGACTCCGCCTTGTGGCTCCTCCCGCAGATCTGTGAGGTTCTGAATGCGACTGAGATGACCTGCCAGGCGCCAGCCCTCGCTCTAGGTCCTGACCACCAGTCAGACCTGACTGAGAGGCCCGAGGAGTTTGGCTTCATCCTGGACAACGTCCAGTCCCTGCTCATCCTCAACAAGACCAACTTCACCTACTATCCCAACCCGGTGTTTGAGGCCTTTGGACCCTCAGGAATCCTGGAGCTCAAGCCTGGCACACCCATCATCCTAAAGGTGGAGTGAGGGTGGATGGCGGCTGAGGGGAGGGGCTGGCGCATGGAAGGGGGTGTTCAAGTCACTGGCTCCTGCCACTTTTCTCAACCGGCATCTCTTGCAGAGGTTGCAGTGTAGCCCAGAGAGTGATGCATATTCTCTCTGAGTTTGTACTGGGAAGAAAACTCTCTTTACAGGCTGGTTCTATCCAGGGCAGGCAGATCCAGTCAAAGAGAGGCTCTTTGACTCTTAGGCTTTTATTGTTCTGACAGTCCAGGTACTGGAAGGTCAGGGGCTCACTGCTTCCTCTGAGGCAACCTTGTGCAAACCACAGCACAGGCTTCCTTTGGAACATGGGTCACAGTTAACTAAAACTCATGACAATTTGAATCAATTGGTAGTGACTGACTCCAACTCTGCATTGAGAAGGGTTCTGAGGCTGCATTTGGGCTAAGCCGAAAGGAGTGCTTTGATTATTGATTACCCACGTGGAGGAAGAGTCAATGGTAGTATACGTGCCACAGATTTTTTTTCGGACTTAATGCCAAACGTGGCTTCTTCACCAGCTCACCAGCAGGATGGGATCTCCAGGTGGGAGGACGTGAGAGCCAGCTGGTAGCTGTGGTCCTCACTCTGGGTGGGAACTGGGGCTTTCCCATCTGTCCAGGGCAAGAACCTGATCCCCCCCGTGGCTGGGGGCAATGTGAAGCTGAACTACACCGTGCTGGTTGGGGAGAAGCCGTGCACCGTGACCGTGTCAGATGTGCAGCTGCTCTGCGAGTCCCCCAACCTCATTGGCAGGCACAAAGTGATGGTGAGCCTGGCAGAACCCCATCCTGGTTGGAGCGGGCACGAGGGATGCAGATGTGAGCGGCCCAGCTCCATCTCAGCCACCAGGGATTTCCAGGAGGGGATTCTGGCCCACCAAGAACTTCCCTTTAGCTACCCCACACCCCAAGTTCCTTCTTCATGTCCACTCTTGAGCTTCTCCCTTCTGTATTGTCATTCTTTCCATGCTGGCTGGTGCAAAAATAAGGAAAATGCAAAACGGCATTAAGCAGTTGCTAAATCACCTGCCACAAGCAAGAAAGCCTTCAAGAATAAGGCCGTTGCTGGCTCAGGGAAGTCCGTAATATCTGAATATCATGTTCTGTGCCTCAGTTGTCCACCCTTACAATGGGTATAAATCTTAGAGGAGCCAGTCATTGGTGGCAGACTGTGTTTAGGTCCCAGTTGTATGCTGCTTCCTTATGAAGATGACAAAACTCGCTCCTGAATAAGAGGTGGGTTTTTCCAGGTGGAGGTGAGCTCTGTTGAGCTGTGCCTGTCCCGCTTCCAGCCCCTCATGCCCTCTTGTCTATTTCAACAGCAGTGATTGGTCTCCTTTCCCGCATCCTGCCCTGGTCACCAATTCATGGGTGACTCGGGACTGTTGCCAAAGCTTCTGTGTCCTCACACCCAGCTCCCTCTTGCCCTGTGTGCCCCAGGCCCGTGTCGGTGGCATGGAGTACTCCCCGGGGATGGTGTACATCGCCCCCGACAGCCCGCTCAGCCTGCCTGCCATCGTGAGCATCGCGGTGGCTGGCGGCCTCCTCATCATCTTCATCGTGGCCGTGCTCATCGCCTATAAACGCAAGTCCCGAGAAAGTGACCTCACCTTGAAGCGATTGCAGATGCAGATGGACAACCTGGAGTCCCGCGTGGCCCTGGAGTGCAAGGAAGGTACTGAGAGGCCCTGTGCTGGAGGCTGTGTGTGTGTGTGCACATGTGGGTGGGTGTGTGCACGTGCGCATCTGCGTATATGTATGTATACGTTTCATATACAAGCAAGCAGGCTGGGCAGCAGTGGGCAGTGCTGGAGGCTGGAGGTGTGTGTGTCTGTGTGTATGTGTGTGTGCACATTGTGTGTGTATATATTTCACATACAAGCAAGCAGTCAGGCAGCAGTGGTCACTGCTGGAGGCTGTGTGTGTCTGTGTGTGTATGTGTGTGTGTTCATCTATGTATGTGTGTGTATATGTTTCATACACAAGCAAGCAGGCCAGACAGCAGCGGTCACTGCTGGAGGCTGTGTTGTCTGTGTGCGTGTGTGTGTATGTTCATCTATGTATGTGTGTGTATATGTTTCATATACAAGCAAGCAGGCCAGACAGCAGTGGTCACTGCTGGAGGCTGTGTGTGTCTGGGTGCGTGCGTGTTTGTGTGTGTGTGTGTGTTCATCTATGTATGTGTGTATATTTCATATACAAGCAAGCAGGCCAGACAGCAGTGGTCAGTGCTGGAGGCTGTGTGTTTCTGTGTGCATGTGTGTGTATATATGTTTTGTTCATATCTGTGTATGTGTGTATTTATGTTTCATATACAAGCAAGCAGGCCAGGCATTGCTGCAGGCTGTGTGTGCATTGCTGGAGGCTGTGTGTGTGTGTGTGTGTGTGTGTTTATGTGTGTATATGTATGTATAGGTGTTTAATTTACAAGCAAGCAGGCCGGGCAGCTGTGAGCAGTGCTGGAGGCTGTGCATCCTACCTATAAAGCCTCTCACTCTATAGTCCCTATACCTATGTCCCAAACCACACCTATACCCAAGCAGGCCCCACCCTGGCAACACCAGAGAGACCAAGGCCTCCTCGCCCTCTCCTTGAAGGTGTCAGATTAGGATCATTCTCCACCTCACTAGAGCAGCCTCCAGACCTGGAATCCTGGCTGAGTGGATTTTGCAATGTAGTCAAGGGGAGACCTGGGGGTGCCTTAACATGACACATTTCAGCAATCTTCAGCTTTCTTCCTTGAGCAAGAAGGTAAGGCTGTAGGGCTGATCTGTGATTTAGAAGGAAGGGTGTCTCACAGCTTCGATTAAAAAAAAATCACAAACACCACCATAAAGTGAAATCAGCTACACAAAATCCAAGAAGGAAATTTAGGAGTCAGACTCTTGTAACCCCCAGGATATCATTTTGTGACTCACCCTAGGAGGAGCTGAGCCAGTTCTTTGCTGTAGATTTATAAATGGAGTAAATCCAGCCCCGTACCTGGAGCTCTCACATCACACCGATTCCCACCAGGGCAGCCACGGCTCTTTTTGATGGGGAAGTGGATCCATTCCATCCCTCTCTACATCCTTCAGCTGTCAACACAGCATCCGCCTTGTGGGACTGTTAATTACTGCCTTTTATTATATTTACGCTGCTTAATTTTTTTCTCCGCAATGTACTCTTTCCTCTAATTAGGTGTAGTGATTAGAATCTCTTTTATGTGTGGCAGGCATGCAGCTTTGAATGTTGGAGGCGCTTGGTGACTTAAAGGAAAGCTGAAGACTGATAAAAAGCCAACCCCCTCCTTCTCCTCCCTGTGGGCCAAGCACCCCAGCTGGGAGGGGGCAGCCAAGGGGAGCTCCCGTCCAGGATTATCAGCTGAGGCCCCAGGAGGGAGCCTTGGCTTCAGACTTTAGGGGCAAGCTATGCTGTGCATGTAGGAAGAGGGGATCTTACAGCAAAGGACATGTCAGACTAGCCACAGAAGCACTTTGCAGGGTGCCCGGAGTCAGCTGCACTGGGCCAAGCCAAAGGGTCTGCTTGAAGGCTTCACAGCCAGCCAGGACATCCTTCACACAAACTCAGAAGACACCCAGCTGGGCCCTTCATGGGCCTGAGCTTCTGATACATATAAACATACCCGTATGTTTACACACATTACCACACATCCCCACATACACTCACTGACATGCTCACACTCACACACTCTCATACAATACAGTCACTGACATATACTCATGAACTCACACACATATACTCACATGCACACAGGCATGCACACTCAAAACACTCACTCGTGCACTCACACATACATGCCCACACACTCATGCATTCACATACACTCACTGACATACACTCAGGCACTCACATACTCGTGCTCACATTCACACATACACTTACATATACACTTACACTCATGCATACACACACTCATGTGCTCACATGCACATGTGCATGAGCACTCATATACTCATGCACTCAACTCACATACATACACACACTGACATGCCCGCATACCCATGCACTCATATTCACACGTGCATCACACAGACTCATGCACTCACACATGCATACACACTGACATACATTCACACTCATGCACTCACATTCATACTTGCATACACACCAACACACATATGCACTCACACTGACATGCATACACATTCATGCACTCACATACACATACACACTCAGACCCACATGCAGGCACTCACATTCATACACATACACACTAATTGACACACATTCATTCACAGCCCCATGCACTCACATTCACACATGCATACACACTCACATTCACACTCACATGCCTACACATTCACTGACATACACTCATGCACACATGCTCATACACGGTCATACACACACTCCCTGACATGCTCACACACTGTCATACGCACACACACACATTCCCTGACATGCTCATACACGGTCATATACACACTCCCTGACATGCTCACACACTGTCATATGCACTCACTCACACTCCCTGACATGCTTACACACTCAGAATAGTGCTCATGCACCCACTGCTCATGCACATATTCCCACTCTTCTATAAGCATGCGCACATGTGTTTCCTCACTCAGGACATACATGATGAGTGTTCCCCAGGGCTTTTGGTGACAGCACATGCCAAAAACACACACATTGGTGCAGGCTCCACTTGGATGCAGTTGGGTTCGCTGCTATTGAGGTCAGTCTACATAACAGGAACCCCTGTGTCTGTGTGGCCAGTGCAGATGTGCAGGGGTGCAGGGAGAGATGAGCAGCCGGAGAGGCCGCAGAGGCCTCTCCAGGTGACATCCCTTTGGCTCTGTCAAACGAGCAGTCTTGGTATTCTCCGGGCACAGAAAGCCTAAATCTGAGGGCCTGAAGTCTGCTTTGGCCCTCCCAAAATGTGTTGAGCTCACCCAACACACGAGGAAGAGCAGGACTGGGGTCCCTGTTGACAGTTCCTAGGGTGGCTGTGTTGTGTTTCTGTGATCATCACAGCTCACTGGGTGCTGGGCTTGCTTTTTGAGGCTCTAGAGCCACATTGAGCTTGTTCGTCCCTTCTGAGTTCACAAAATATTTCCCCCCTACTTTTGGGATTGTGTAAATAGAAAAATACTTTTTAGTAGTCAGTGCCCACTGGCTGTCCTTCTTTGCCAGCATGTGTTAATCTGTCCTGGTTGTCCATGTGCACACATGCACACGTATGTGGGTGTGCACACAGCAAAGAGAAAGGTGGAGAAGGGAAGGGCTTGGCGCCTCACCCCTGAGTACCCCCGTGACAGAGGGTGGCCCTGGGGGAGGATGTGCCCAGGACAGAACATGGTGACAGCTTTGGAGCTATGTAACAACTTCAGTCTGCACCGCATGCTGGACTTTCCTGAGAGGTCTTGCCACTCTGTTCATCTGGAGGCCTGAGCTGCCACCACATACAGCAATGCTCACATGCAGGTCATAATTCACCATCAAGTAGCATCACCTTGAGGAAGGAAGCACAAAGAAATACCCTGCCTATTTATACAGAAGGACTATATTAGTGTGTCTGAGCCTCCGTCTCTGCCCCAGTTGGAGGTTTGATGGCTCTGATGAGCCGCATGGTCCAGACTTGTGTCTTTAAACTTGTTTTTCTTTATCAGAAGTTGTTCTTAACATCTTATAAGGAAATCTATTACCAAACACAGCATCAGGAATGGACTCTTCCTCATGGCATCTCTTCCTTCTCTTACCCATCCCTCTACATCCCTCTCCCTAGCATATTTTGGAAACCAAAGCCCTTCATCTTCATATGGAGAGTCTCTCCTAGCCTAGCAGCAGCACAGACCTGTGGGCAGCCTCACCCACCACCCCGCCGCACTCACACCTTGGAAAGGTTTTAGCCCCAAGACAAGGTTTCTTGAACTACGTCTTTCTCCCATGATAATGCCATTCATCCCAATCCCAGCTGTGTAAACATAGCCTCTCCAGTTATTCCTGCCCATCACGGTCCACTGCTCATGTCTCCTAGGGGCTTGGGTTCCGAGCATTCTGAAATGGAGGTGACTCCTGGGGCCTCCCCATCCAGCCATCTCACAGGCTTCTCTTCATGCCAGCCTTTGCCGAGCTGCAGACGGACATCCATGAGCTGACCAGTGACCTGGATGGAGCCGGGATTCCCTTCCTGGACTACAGAACCTATACCATGCGGGTGCTGTTCCCAGGAATTGAAGACCACCCTGTCCTCCGGGACCTTGAGGTAAGAAGCAGTACCCCATCCTGGCATTAGAGACGGGGAGTGTGCTGGCGATCTTCAAGTCCAGCCCCCTCTTTCGGAGGTGACAAAGCTAAGGCCAGGGAGAGGATACAACTCGCCCAAGGTCCCCCAGCTTGTCGGCACCAGCCCATCCCTCTGAAAGAGGCGGGACCAAGCCAGGGAACTTCGGAGCAGAGGTGTGAGTAGGGCTTTGGGTTTTAGAGGGTCGTGGAGCCCTTTCAGAATTGAACGGAAGTAGCTGATGACCCTCTCCCCAGAAAAAAAACCTACATACACACAGAAACAAGAAACATGGCAAATACATTGGAGAAGCTCAGGGACCTTCGGTTAAGGGTCCATGAAGTCGGGGATTTGACTCACGTCGTTGGTACTCAATATATAAGGGATTTGCCACTTAGTGCTTAATTGGAAAAGGTAAATGATGTGTTGGGAAGAGGGTGGGAATGTGAGTGAGAAATCATAACCCTCTCTTCTACCAGCAGGGACCTCATCTTCGGAACACTTCATCCCACTTACTGTCCAGCATGGTATCTGGCTTAGGTGTCTATTCATATTACACTTTGTTCTGAAAGGGCTTTCGAATGGCTTGTAGAGATAAATACCAAAGGAAAGTGACAAATATAAATGAGGAAAGACCAGGACAAAATAATCATCCTAGGGAATAATCACTATTAGTTGACTGTTATGAACATCTTAGTACAGTTTAAGCACTTTGCAGGCATTCATTCATTTCACCTCCCAAGCAGCCTCTGAAGTAAGTAAGCCCATTATACAGGCTACAAAACTAAGGGGCCAGAGTTCAGTGGCTGCCTGGGGCCTCACAGGTGGTGGGGCAGAAGGAAGATTTGAGCACAGGCATTTAGACTTCAGTGTCTTTACTCCCTACAACAGGCCTGTGCACTTGCCTTCTGGGGAGCTATGTCAGTGACCTGCCTTAGCTCTGTATGGATCAAAAATCTACAGCCAAAGCAACAGTGCAAACTAAGGTTCATTCCAAGATTTACAGTGTCCATAAAATAAAAGCAGGCCAATCACGAGGCAGTTGCTTGGGTTTGCAGGTACCGACACCTGAGGGCATGTCTAAGCGGGCTCTCCAAGGGAATGTAGTGGGCTGTGCACCTCTGCAGCAAACACGAGAAGTCCAGAGGGCCATTCGTGGCACACACATTTCGCCATACTTGCTTGTTGCATGAAGTGTGTGTGTGTGTGTGTGTGTGTGCGTGCGTGTGTGTTTCTATAGTGAGGGCATGGGATTTTCTATATGGAAGAGGCTCCCTTTGTCTCCTCAGCTGATAGATACCAAGAGACACTTTCAGAGGTTGAAAGTGATGGTCTCTGTGTCCTCATCGACAAGGCGCCTTTTCTCTCTGCCTGTATGTGTGTATGTGTATGTGTAGCCCATGCATAAATAAAAACATTATGTGTATCCTGATATTTTTATCTATCCATTTCCTTGGTCTTGCTCCTTGTCTTTGCTCCTCCCCCAACCCCACTCATTTTTCTCTTCCTTTTTTTTTTTAGACGGAGTTTCGCTCTTGTTACCCAGGCTGGAGTGCAATGGCGCGATCTCGGCTCACCGCAACCTCCGCCTCCTGGGTTCAGGCAATTCTCCCGCCTCAGCCTCCTGAGTAGCTGGGATTACAGGCACGTGCCACCATGCCCAGCTAATTTTTTGTATTTTTAGTAGAGACGGTGTTTCACCATGTTGACCAGGATGGTCTTGATCTCTTGACCTGGTGATCCACCCGCCTCGGCCTCCCAAAGTGCTGGGATTACAGGTGTGAGCCACCGCGCCCGGCCCCTTTTTTTTTTTTTTCCTCACATTCTTGCTCTGTAGCCAGGCTGGAGTGCAGTGGCACCATTTTGGCTGACTGCAACCTTCGCCTCCCCAGTTCAAGTGATTCCCCTGCTTCAGCATCCTGAGGCTGGGACTACAGACATGCACCACCACGCCTGGCTAATTTTTTTGTGTTTTTAGTATAGAAGGGGTTTCACCATGTTGGACAGGATGATCTCGATCTCCTGACCTCATGATCTGCCCCCTCGGCCTCCCAGAGTGCTAGGATTACAGGCGTTTCTCTTCCTTTTGTCTCTCTCTACCCTTACCTTTGTTTGCTTCAAATTACCAGGATTCTCTTAGGGCCCTGGAGAACATGCAAATTCCTGGTTAAAGTGAGAGATGGGAGTGATGAGAAGATAACACGATTGTGTGCACCAGTGTGTATGATTGGATGTGTAGACTGCCTGCACCCTATTTATCTTTGTAGTTCTAAGTTCCAGCAGAGTAGAGTGCCTGGCACATAGTGGGCATGTGGGAAGTGGTGAATGACTGAATAAATGAATATCTGTGTGTTTGGCTAAATTAAGGTGGAAATGGGGGTTGCAGGAAGGGAAATTATGTCTGAACATCCCCATACTACTCTGTGGATGGGGTGGAGAGTAATCTAAATAAGATTTCAACGGGGATGAGTATATAAAGTTATTCTCCTTTCTTCATGAGTTCAAAATTCCAAATCTAAGTAGGTTTCCTTTAAAAATGTGACTTTTAAGTTGGATTTTCCCAGAACTTTTACTGGCCCACATTAGCCTGGAGCTATGTGAGGTCCAGCCTTCTATGTGAAATCGAGGGATTGTGTGTGGATCACTGTTTTCTTATTTGTTTTTTTTCCAACCCCTTCTTGTCCCTGGAGTAGTTTCTACCCCTTGGTGTTCTGAGTATGGAAACAAGTCACTGATTAATCCAAAGCAGTGTTTCCCACCCCTTTCAGCCACTGGGGTTCCTGCTCACCTTTGGAAGTGTGAAGAAGGAAGTGTCTTCTTGCTTCAGGCTGTCCTGGAGGGAGGCCACCTGGCCCCCTCACTTGGGGCTCTGTGGGTTAAGTCCAGGCCTTCAAGAAAGGTGTTTCCCAACTTTTCTTGTCATGAACCAACCCTTTAAAACACAGAGCAGTCAATCTTCTACTCTGAAATTCAAGCTATCATTGGCTCCTAAACTCTAACCTATTGGGTTACAATTAAAATTTACTATCCAATTTTATACTCACAGACTTCAACTAAATTAGAGAACCATCTGGTGAATAAAGAAAGTCTTGTTTCAGAGCGGCGTTTGCTTGGGCTGCGGAGGGTGGCAGGTAACAATGGGGAGCTGTTTTGGATACTTCTTACCAAGACACTTCACTTCCATCTACTTCCTTCATAAAGTGGGGAGAGAATTCCTACCTCCCACACCCCAAAACACTGTCCTGATGCACTAGATGCCTGGGAAACAGTTGGAGGAAAGGGATCCATGGAAAGCAGTCCAGGGAGTCTGAAAAGCAGGTAATAAAACTGTTGCCATTTAAGTGTGCACTGTGCGTGCCAAGCACTTTACATACATTATCTTATTTAATGTTCATAAAACATTATTACACAGACACTCGTATTCTCATTTTACAGACGAAGCAATAGAGCCCAGAGGTGATGGAGTTTTCCTTCACCTACGAGTCACTGTGGTCTCTCTGCTTCTAAAACCCACACTGCTGAATAGGATGCTATTTCACTGTAGGTGGCTTTGCTAAAATCTTCCTTCCCAGGGTCCCAGACCTGCTTCCCAGGAGGCATGTGCATTTTCCACGCAGAAAAAGTACAACCTCACAAGAGGTCCAGAGTGCATCCTCACACCAAGCGTGCTATCTGGCCAGCCCATGTCCTCTTTCAGCTCTCAAAATGCCATTGTGCCAAACCTTCTGGTGATGCCCTCCATTAGCCAGCCAGCCTGAGCTGGGGGGAGGCCCTGCATGGGAAGGCATTAGAGAGACGTCTGAGTTGGCTTTCAGACAGCTCTCAAGCCCAGGAGTAGGACTAGACATGGTGAAAGATGGGGAGGATGCACGGGCACATGGGAGCCTTAAAGTTTGGGTTTTGTAATCCAGCACTGCCCATCATGAAATAAGCTGCCTTGGAATAGCTGCAGTAGCTTCTCTAGGAGATTGTTAACTCACTCTTGCAGGATCATTAGAAGACTTAATTGAAACAATGTGTGTAATGTGTAGGCACTGTGCATTGCACATGGTGGGTGCCCAAGAAATGACATTATCTACTATCATTAGGACAAGTCGTAGAACTGCTCTTCTGGGTAATTTGAAGGACAGTGCCATGTGTAAGAGGGGGGTGGTCACAGAGTTGGAAGACAGACAGATGGGCAGATTGAGGCCCAGGCTGATGGCAAGGTAAAGCTGTCCTTCCCTCATCAATAGAGGGGAGAACTGGGGGAGGTGGGCATGAAGGAAGCAGAGGTTAGTCCCACTTTGGAAGATGAGGGGCTCCCCAGCAAGGGCAGTGGCCTGCGGTAGCCTGCTTGTCTCTGGCTGTTCCCATCTGTCTCCTGAGAACTGGCCCTCCAGGGACCAGCACCACAGTGAGATGAATGAAAATGGACCTGATTTGGAAACACACATGTTTTCTACAGCTTCCAGATCCATGGGAGCTACTGATGCCGGGCAAGTAGGAGGGTTTAACAAGAGCCCTTCCGTGCAGGGTGCAGGCCTGGCTCACAGAGTTCCGATATGGAAGGGGCCTCAGGACTCACTGGGGCAGGTCTCCTAGTTGGACTTCTCAGGGCAGGGCCTGGGTCTGACTGGACTCCGCTTCCCACCAGCACCTTGCCCCGAGCCTGGAACACAGGGAGTTGGTAATGAGAGGCCTGAATGTTCTGCCACCCTCTGCAACTTTGGTTAAACAAGGCTTTCTCTGGCCATCTCCATCTTCCCCAGTGTAAAACCTCAAGAGTAGAGCAGGAGGATGTAGCAGCCGTTTAGGAGCTGGGCTGTGCATCCAGCTTTTCATACATCTCTGCTTTCAGTTCACATCATGGCCTCTGGGGACAGTGGAACAAGGTGCCAAGTGCCTGGATTCGTGACCTCCATCTGCCCTTCTCTATCTTGGGGCTTTGTGAAGCTCCTTATCCTCACGGCGTCCCTCATGGGGATTATAACACACCTACCTTTTTGGTGCTGTGTGGATTAAGTGGGTCAGTATTTCTAAAGCACACAGAACAGCAGTGTGGAGTAAGATCTATATCAATATTAGCTATCATTATGTTTATTTTGCTGGTGAAGAAACTGAGTCTACTAAGGGCCCTAGGACATGACTGTGTGACAGAATTAAACCCAAGCATGACCAACTCTGAAACCAGGTTCATTACTGCTGCATACATGACACTCCCTCTCAAAGAACTGAGGTGTCCACTCCCTCGGGGAGACAGAGCCCTCAAGATGTGGCTCCAAAGGCACCTCCCCAGGCTGCCCCTCTCGTCCTCTGCCTCCTCCAGCACCCCATTCCAGGAGATACACCTGCAGTGTTCTCAGAAGCTCCCCCTTGGGGGTGGATCCTATAGCTGACTTTTTAATAATTTTTTTAGTTTAACAGAAGTATGCAACAGATCATGCACAAACAACTTGTCAGCGTGCAGCTCGATGACTTTTCCCCACGTGAACATGCCCATCAACCCAGCACCAAACAGAACATGACCAGTCCCCCAGAAGTTCCGGGCTGCCCCCTTTTAGTTACAGCCACTTTTCTACAACCATTGATTAATTTCATCTGCGTTTTAAATCTTATTTAAATGATATTCTACAAAGAGCATGCCCTCTTTAGCGTCTGGCTTTTTTCATTCAGTGCATTTGCAGGATCTATCCCTGTCACCATGGGTAGAAACAGGTTATTCATTCTCATCGCTGTGTGGTATCCATCGGGTGGAATACACCACAGTTCCTCCACCTGTTCTCTTATTGCTGGACATCTGAGTGTTTCCAGTTTGGAGCTGTTACTGACAGAATTGCAATGCACACCCTTGGACATCTCAGGGGTGGGTCTTCCATACCTACCTGAGTCGTTGACTTGTGTTTGATGAGTGGATGGCACACCCTTGCAGGGATCTCTCAATGAACAGACAATGGAGGTGGGGAGATAAAACCATCTTCCTCTTCCCTGGATAGGGCAGGGTCTTAGTCCCTAAGAAAACATCAAGTGCTACAGTTCAGAAGTTCTTTAGAGACTGTTGGGCTCAATCTTCCTCTTTTATCATGTGGATAAATGTGGGCCCCCAGAGAAGGAAAGAGGCTTACCCCGTGCTACCCAGCAAGGTGGCATCAGAATCCACATGGAACCCAGTGTCCTGACTCTGAGGCCACTGGTGTGTCAACAGCACCCCGAGGGCTGGAGAGGGGTGGGCATTAGTTACTCCCAAGCTCAGGGATGGGGATTCTCAGTCAGGTTGTAAACCATGACAGCCCTGGCCGCCTGGAGTTCCCCACAGAGACCGTGAGGTGCTCTGCCATGGCACGGGGCCCCTCATCAATTCTGCGTCACCGTCAGGGAAGAGCTCTGGAGTCTGGCAGAAGTGAGTTCCATCCCAGCCCTGCCATTTACTAACCATGTGATGCTCTCTCTGTGCTTCAGTTGATTCATCTCTAAACCAGAGGCTGCAATGGAGGTTAATCAGATGCTTAACTCAGTGCTGAGGGCTTGACAGCATTAGTCAGGTGGACTATGGCTTAAGTGGCAGGTGAGAGGGTCATGAGTACAGGCACAGCCATCCCGTGGGGAGGTCATTGAGCTCCCCACCCTGCCGATGGCATCACGACTCCTGGGTCTTTCTGCAGGTCCCGGGCTACCGGCAGGAGCGTGTGGAGAAGGGCCTGAAGCTCTTCGCCCAGCTCATCAACAACAAGGTGTTCCTGCTGTCCTTCATCCGCACGCTTGAGTCCCAGCGCAGCTTCTCCATGCGTGACCGCGGCAACGTGGCCTCGCTCATCATGACCGTGCTGCAGAGCAAGCTGGAGTACGCCACAGACGTGCTGAAGCAGCTGCTGGCCGACCTCATCGACAAAAACCTGGAGAGCAAGAACCACCCCAAGCTGCTGCTCAGGAGGTGAGGGTGCAGTCTGGTGCGCCCTGCTCCAGTCCAGCTGTGCACCTGGCTCATCGTGCCTTGCAGGGAAACTGAGGCAGAGCTCCTAGGAGAGCAGCCATGTTCCCAACTAGCCCTGGCTCCATTGCAGCCTCCCTTAAAGAAACCTGTCCGCTATCCTCAGGAGTCAAGGACGCATGGACTTGTCTGCTCACCCTCTTGTTCTCTTGCCCCTATGTCAAATCTCCATCTTTCCTTCTCTGCCCTTCTACTTAATCTTGACCCTGTCTACTGCAGTCTCGTCTCATGGAATCTTCAGAGGTTACTTAGACCATCCTCTGGCCTTATCTAAGTCCAAAGTTGGATTAGGTGAGAGGACCCATGGCCTCATGCCATCAGAGGGTCGGGGGCAGCGGTGGGAGCACACTGGAGCTTGTTAGAAAAGCAGAATCGCAGGCCAGGCGCAGTGGCTCATGCCTGTGATCCCAACACTTTGGGAGACCAAGGCAGGAGGATCTCTTGGGGTTGGGAGTTCGAGACCAGCCTGGGCAACATAGCAGGCCACATAGACCTCATCTCTACAAAAATCAAAATACAAGTTAGCCATGCATGGTGGTGCACACCTGTAAATTTCCAGCTACCCTGGAGGCTGGGGCAGGAGGATCCTTTAAGCCCTGTAGTTTGAGGCTTCAGTGAGCCATGATCTATCTCATTGCTGCACTCCAGCCTGCACAACAGAACAAGACCCTGTCAATAAATAAATAAATGCAGAATGTCAGGTCTCTCTCAGACCCACTGAATCAGAATCTGCATTTTAATGAGGAACCCAGGTTATCCCAACCCATATTAAAGTTTGAGAGCATGGAAGAAAAGTCCTTTAGTGGTATCTCACCCCATGCAGCCGAGCAAGCGTTTCCTGGCACCTGCTCTAGGCTCTAAACAGGCCCAGAGTCCACCACTCAACACCCTGGAGGCCTCAGACTTGACACTGTTGAAACCTTAAAGGTCCTATGTCAAGACATAACCTTGTCCTGTGGCTTCGGCCTTATAGGAAATAGGGACTCTCTCACTCTGTGCTTCTGCGTGAACTTTCTGTATACTCGAAGAACATTTCTCCTCTAGGCCAAGTTATTCCAGTGCCTTTGGCCTTGGCATATCTGAAGTTAGAAAACACCACGTCATGTCATTACGTCCAGCCCTCTGCCTAGACCACGCATGTACCATTTGCCTGCTGTCTGCCTGTCCCCTGGACTTCCATCTTTGGTCTCTAGGTCTCAGGCTGGGCTTCAGTGGCTCCCACTTGGTCCAGTGGATAGATTTGCCTTTCAGAAGTGTTTACTTCAGGCTTTTTCCTGGAGCAGTGGGCATGTGCCTGCACAGCTGCAAAAGTCTGCTACATATAAGAGCTAGCAGACAGCTTTGGAAACAGCAAGGTAGATCATTTTGATTTTTGTTTTACTTTCACCACGCAGCCACCCACTGGCATAATTCTAGGGTTGCCGCTGCGTGCCGGAGCTCCCACCGACAGCTTCCCGGCGTGGTCTCACTCTGCCTCTGTCTCCTCCCGTTTTCCGTTCTTGCTCTCCTGGTTGCCTTGCTTCCGCTCTCCTTCCCTTTCTTCTCGCCCCTGGCCACCCACCTCCTTTCCGTATTCTTCCTTCTTTTCTCTTCCCAGCTTCATTTTGTGCCGGCGGCCTCCCAACTACCTTGCGATTGTAGTTATTAGCATTTTCTGGCAACTGCAACTTGAAACTCTATCCAGACATATCTGGATGGGCTAGTTTCTCTCTGGAGCTGGCCGCATACTAAGTGCAGGTTTGAATGTAATTCGTTTTCTCTAAATGGATGCAACCGAGGATGTCCTTGGACTGACTGCACTGTTGCTGCATTTCACTTCAAAGGCAAAGAATAGATGGGCTTGGGTTGTAGCATGAAAGACACAAGTTAGACTCAAGAATGAACTTTCTGTCATTGCAAATGAAACCCTAGAAGGGCTCCCAAGGGAAGTTCCAAAGGGTAGCCTTCGCAATAGGACAGTTTCAACATGGCTTGGGATGAGCAGGGTATATGGCTTTCTGCTGCTCCCAGTGTCAGGGGCCTTTAGCTCAGGCCGTAGACTCAGTTTGGCCATCTGAGCTTCTGATACGGATCTCCTCCTGCCACCTTTATTCCTATTCCCTGCCGAACTGGTACTTCCCCAGGGTTTGGGATTTTTTTTTTTTTTTTTTTTTCTCAAAAGAACACATCTAGTCTATAAAGTTCTCTAAGTCTATACTGACTAATAGGAGAGTTATGAGCCACATGTGACTATTTAAATCTAAATTAGTTAAAAATAAATCGGGTTCAGTGTCAGTTCCTCAGACATGCTGGCCACATTTCAAGTGCTCAGTAGCTACATGTGGCTGGTGGCTGCCATATTAGATGGCACAGGTAGAGAAAATTTTCATCATCACGGGACGTGCAATTGGACAGCGGTGCTCTAAGGCATTCCAGCCAAAAACCCACCCACAGGCTGACACCCAAAATGTCATCTTCCAGCTTTGTAGGAAAAACTCATTTTACTGTTATGGGGGCGTCTAGGAGTCCATGAGACTCTTGTATTCATTAGGATCTCAAGATTTGGCCTAAATGCTAGAAGGAGCAAGATCAATGCACGCACTTCCTCCCCTGTCCTTCCCAGCCCACGGGCTCTGACCAGCTGCTTCTTTCTTTGTCTTGTTCCGCTGGTTCCCTCGGTGACTGCTGACAGGACTGAGTCGGTGGCTGAGAAGATGCTGACCAATTGGTTCACTTTCCTCCTCTACAAGTTCCTCAAGGTAGGGTTGGATGTGGACGAATTTCTGGCCCTGCCTCATTCATTCTCTGACTGGGGATCATTCCACACCTGCAGTCCTCCCTTACTGGGAGTCCGTGAACTCTTATAACCCCACAAGCAATGGAATTCGCCCTCCTCATGGACAGTCTAGGGAGACAGATCCCTGCAGTCCATCATAGCTCCAGAGACAGTCTTCCTGAGGCTGGTTTCCTCTTGCCTGGGGAGGGATAGGTGAGCCCTGAGAGGCTCTGCATGGTCCCTAAAGCTGAAGCCCCGTTTGAAGCTAAAAACAATTTGCCCATTATTCTCTGCGTTCCCTCTTCCTCCCAGCCCCAGACTTACTGAGGCTGATAAGGGCCCCGGGCTGGTGCAGAAGCCGCCTGTTGCGGCAGATAAGCCAAGGATGCGCCTGGGAGGTGGAAGAGGCTCAGCTTCCAATTACTAACTTATGTTCTAAGGGGTTCATGCCACCCAGGACTGACCTCTGCCTTTGGATGGAGTCTCTGAGAGAGCAGGGTGGGGTGGGAGGGAGCTGAGGGGAGGGGAGGGGAGCGGGGGAGGAAGAAAGCTCTGGAGAGGTGGCAGTATGAAAGGGCAGAATGGGAAAAGACCCTGTGATCCAAAGAGCCAGGAGAAAGGCCAGCCTGAAGATGAGGAGCTGGAGAGAAGGAGATGAAGAGCTGAGGATAAAAGTGGGGGCGGGGGGGCAGGCTGAGGGACTTGGCAGGGGATGGAAGCGACCCTTTGGAGAGGCAGGGACTGGGAACACACGCCGATGTTCCAAGAGCTCCGCCCAGTGAGGTTCTTCTCACCTCCAGGAGTGTGCTGGGGAGCCTCTCTTCTCCCTGTTCTGTGCCATCAAGCAGCAGATGGAGAAGGGCCCCATCGATGCCATCACGGGCGAGGCCCGCTACTCCTTGAGCGAGGACAAGCTCATCCGCCAGCAGATCGACTACAAAACCCTGGTGAGTCCACCCATCTGTTTCCCCTGGGGCTTTGACAAGCGGGCTTTGGTCCTGGGTAGAACTGCTCAGCAGAGGCGGAAAGGCTAAACAGCTGTCTCTCCAGGTGTGTCTGCTGTGTGGGCCCAGCCAGGTGCTCCCCCTGTGTCCATCACCCCAGACTTCCTCTGTTCTGTTTCACCAGGGCATTTGGATTTGGGGACCAGTAGCTCAGATACATTTGAGTGACACTTTAGCCAATGAAATGGGGATTTCAGACCACACCAGTCACAGGGTCATAGCCTTTGACCCAGGTGAACTCCTCTTCTGTCGTCCCAGCTGAGTCAGTGCTTTACAGAAGAGGTCCCTGCAGGCAGGGAGTGGGGGGCAGAGAGGAAAGGAAGCTACACAGTTCCTCATAGTTCTGAAGCCCACATTTGCCTTCTGCTGTAAGTTCAAATGCAACTGTGGCCCCAGCTGTATAATGCAAGGCCAAGATGACCTAGTGGTGTAAGGCATTTGCTGAAGGAACATGGGGATCCCCTCCAGCAAGGTCAGACACCCTCACCTGACAACAACAGCTATCCTAGGAGGCAGCAAAGCTTAGCATTCAAGAGCATGGCCTTTGGAATCAGATAGACTGGGATTTGAGTCCTGACTCTGCCTTTGACCAACAGGGTGAATGGGGGCAGGTCCCTAACGTCTCTGAGTTTGGGTGTCTTTATCAGAAATATTAGGAACATCAACAGAACTGCCTAAAGTAGGGATGACCGTGGTTGTTCACAGTGAAGTTGTGCAGAGAATCAAATGGGACAGGATGAGCAGGCGGTGAAGCCTGAGTCACACCCACGCACTAGCACTTGGTCACACGGGCCCCGCCTGCCTCTCCCACCGTGACCATGCGTCCACTCGCTGCTCACTCTTTTCAAACCCAACCCAGGGAGCTCACTCTCAGATTTTTTGGAGATCACTGTTATCTCCAACCAGCTCTTTTTCTCTGAGGAAGGGGAGGGGATGGGCAAAGAGGAAGTATGAAAAGACAAAAGCTGAGTGTTGGGGGTGATAGGCAAGTGGCACCCAAGAATGGAGGCAAGAGAGACAGAAGGGAACGAGGAGGACAGCGACCATCGCGAGAGGGAGGAGCCACAGCAGCCTGGGGCATGGTAGGGCTGGGAGGGAGTGTGATTCTCAGACAACCCCTCCAACTGCTCTGAGCTGTGGGGGGATGTCGAATTCCAGTCCTTGTGGCCAGCTGGGGAGACAGTTCCCACCTCTGAATGAGGTGGGAGGGCTGGGAAGGCTGCAGCCATGATCCACCTCACTCACTCTCATTTTCCAAAAGCCCCGGGAATCCTAGTAGATTTCTGAACAGATTTGTGGGGATTGGCTCCGTGATGAAGATTCAAAGGAGCAGCCTGTGAACGAGGCCCCTGCTTCCTGGCAGTTGCCGTCTGCTTGGAAGGAGAGAGAGAGAGAAAGGCTCCGATTAAAATGGAAAAGGGGGGAAAAGCCCTTCCAAAAATAGAGACCTGCATGGATTTCTTAATGAGCTAGAACTACTGCTTAAATGTCTTCCACCCCGTCTCCCCCGCTCCACTCCCTTTCCTTCCTGTCTCCTCAGCACCTTCCCAATATTGAATCCAACACAATGAGTTGTGATAATGTTCTGTCCCCGAATTGCAGCATCCTTTGTTCCAGAGGCCACGGTACTGGTAGCGCACTGAGCTGGTTTTAGGTGACGCAACTTAAAGAGAATGTGAGGAAACTGGAGTGGGTCAGGGACCAGCATCCATTAAGGTTGGAAACCTTGGGGACAGGAGCAGTGAGGAAAGAGGAAAAACAACTGCCGTTGTTTTGCCTGGAGAAGGCCTGGGGAAGGTATTTGCACATGTGCAGGGGAGCGGCCCCCTCAGGCTGTGGACGGAAGGCAAGAAATCGTGCAGGACAGCAGCATGAAGGGCAGGCAGACTCTCAAGAACCAGCCAAATACAAAGATGGGGAGTCCTGGGACTGGGCGGTGGCTGGAGGAGCCCAGAGTGCTATGGGCCTGCTAAGAGTAGCCTTGTCTTGGGCAGGAGTGAGAACCACAAAGAGGCTCTAAGAGGCTTGGGGGTAAAGCGAGTGTACCACTCTGCAGTCAGGTGTGCCTCCTAGGTGTTTAGTGATTTATTAGATTGATTCTGGAGCTTGGACTGGTGTGGCCAAGGTCCCTGCTTCTGGTGGTGCCCCAGTACCACCATCGGCAACATCTGGGTGCTAGAGTGCAAGATGCCTACCTGGGAGCCCACTAGAGCATGAGGTGCCCACGTGGGAGCCTTGAGCCAGGCAATGCTAGATGCCCACCCGGGAGCCTGCTAGAGCACGAGGTGCCCCCCTGAGAGCCTGCCAGAGTGTTAGATGCCCACCCAGGCACTTGCTAGAGTGCAAGGTGCCCACCTGGGAGCCTGCCAGAGTGCGAGATGCCCACCTGGGAGCCTGCTAGAGCATGAGGTGCCCACCTGGAAGCCTGCCAGAGCGTGAGGTGCCCACCTGGGAGCCTGCCAGAGCGCGAGGTGCCCACCTGGGAGCCTGCCAGAGTGCGAGGTGCCCATCTGGGAGCCTGCCAGAGTGCGAGGTGCCCACCTGAGAGCCTGCCAGAGCGTGAGGTGCCCACCTGGGAGCCCACCTGGGAGCCTGCCAGAGCACGAGGTGCCCACCTGGGAGCCTGCCAGAGCACGAGGTGCCCACCTGGGAGCCTGCCAGAGCGCGAGGTGCCCACCTGGGAGCCTGCCAGAGCGCGAGGTGCCCACCTGGGAGCCTGCCAGAGCGTGAGGTGCCCACCTGGGAGCCTGCCAGAGCGTGAGGTGCCCACCTGGGAGCCTGCTAGAGTGTGAGGTGCCCACCTGGGAGCCTGCTAGAGCACTAGATGCCCACTGGGGAACCTTGGAGCCCTAGCTAGTTGCCTGGGAATCAAAAATGCAGAGTCTCAGGCCCCATCCCAGACCTCCTAGATCAGAATCTTGTATTCACATTAGCATTTGAGAGCCACTTCCCTAGCAGAGAAATCGCCAGGCAGATTGTTAATAAACTAGCCAAGAAGCACCGGGGAAGGGAACCTGTGGGTGGAGCTCTGGCTTGGCCAGCGGCCAGGGGCTCTGTCCTTCTGTGGGGCCACTGCTCCCACTTTAGAACGCCAGCCCCTGCCCTGAATTGCGCCACAGAGTTGTTCTCATGAGGGCATGCTGAATTCCTGTGGAAGTAGAAATGCCAGGAGATCACATTTAGGTGGCAGCCTCTGCCTCACGGTTCCCTCAGAGGAGGAAGCCCAGAGCAAACCGCGTTGCTGTCTCGGGAAGTCTGAGCTGCCCCACCAGGGCCCAGAGGACAGGACAGCAGGGGCTGCCAGAACAGCCCAAGGGTCAGGCTTTGCTTGGCTGCTGAGCAGAGGGAAGGGGCCAGAAGGCCCTTAGAAGGAGGGGAGCGCTGGGGGCAGAAGTCTCTCCACCATGTTTTCAGGTGAGGGCATTTTGAGGGTGAGAGTTTGGTTTTATAGATTTCAGGGTTTTTTTTTTCTTCCCTTTCTTAATGGAATAAGTATGTTCATATTTGAGCTCGTAGTAGTCTAGCTGCTAATGAAAGGCAGGTGCCCAGAGCCCGGGCTTC
Source organism: Aotus nancymaae (assembly GCF_030222135.1). Taxonomy (NCBI): domain Eukaryota; kingdom Metazoa; phylum Chordata; class Mammalia; order Primates; family Aotidae; genus Aotus; species Aotus nancymaae. Next base: position 24,910,003 of record NW_026988413.1, read on the forward strand.
TGATTGCCACCACATGGAGCAAGAAGGGGGTGGAGTGGGGGAGACACTGGTGTCTGGCTCTGCAAACCAGATGGGACAACTGGGAAATGCTTATAGGGGCATGGAGGGAGTGAAAGTTCCGAGGACAGAGGCACAGGGAGGGCCCGCTGGCAGCAAGAACTGAGGGAGAGTTTGGGCGCCCAGAAGGGAAGGGGGCACTTGGCATCACTACCCCTAGGATGCCCAGCCTCTCTGCTTTGGATCTTGTGCGCTTGCTTTTCCCAGTACCCACAGCACCCACCCTGTTCCCCTGCAGTCCACCCATGAGCCCACACGGTGCCGTCGATGTAGAAAGAACCCACCGTGAGAACAGCAAGAGAAGAAAAGCCTTAATCTTTTTAAAGGAAAAGCCCAGAACTTTTTAAAGAAAAAAAATTAAAAAGACAGTTAAAACTGTCTTTTAATTTTAAACAGTTAATTAAAAGTTAAAATTGTTTTTAATTTTTAATTTTTAATTTTTAACTTAAAAAGTTAAAAAGTAGGAAAAGTTTTAACTTTTCCTACTGGCTCCAAAAAGAGAAACAGAGGCCCTGAGCCATGCAGTCATCTCTTCCCCCGACGCAGGGGTTCAAGTTCAGGGCCAGGACTGAACCCGCAATTTTTAAAGAGCATCTTTTTATTTTTAAAGAATACATTAAGTGTCTTGTAGATTTGCCAACCTCTAATCAGGCGAATGAGACCTTCACAAAAATCAAAGCTTGTGAAATCTTTGGAGAAAGAAGCCAGATTCCTATTAGTTCTGTGTGTGAGTGTGTGTCCGAGAAGGAGTGACAAGAAGGAGACAGCCACACATGGATGGGCAGGGAGAGGGTTTTGGAGGTGGGTGAGGGTTTGGGTGTGCCACTGCAATGGACTCCTGCATGCATGTGAGAGAGAGAGAGCACCTGTGTATGCATGTATTGGCATCCGTTCTGTTGCAAATTTCCCCTCACTGCTACCACACGCTTGGGCATTGTTCCCTTTGAAAAATCAGGATTTTAGGCCGGGCGCGGTGGCTCAAGCCTGTAATCCCAGCACTTTGGGAGGCCGAGGCGGGTGGATCACGAGGTCAAGAGATCGAGACCATCCTGGTCAACATGGTGAAACCCCGTCTCTACTAATACAAAAAATTAGCTGGGCATGGTGGCGCGTGCCTGTAATCCCAGCTACTCAGGAGGCTGAGGCAGGAGAATTGCCTGAACCCAGGAGGCGGAGGTTGCGGTGAGCCGAGATCGCGCCATTGCACTCTAGCCTGGGTAACAAGAGCGAAACTCCGTCTCAAAAAAAAAAAAAAAAAAAAAAAAAAAAAAAAAAAAGAAAAAGAAAAATCAGGATTTTAATGAAGTTTGTTCTGAAAGGGAGTGAGGTGTGCAGCTCGTACTCCCTCAAGGACGTTGAAGTCAAGGCATTGTCCTGCTTGCCTGGACAGGAAAGGGCAGTGGGCTTGGTGGAAGCACAGATGGCCTGGAGCCACCCTACTCCTCCCCAGCCCATCCTGGAGAGGAGGAGTCATTCAGGGTGGGATCCCAGGGTGCTGTAGGGAATCTAGGAGCTTTTCCTGCTGCCCGATTTCATATGCCTCCTCTCCCCACCTTTCTCTCAGGTCCTGAGCTGTGTCAGCCCAGACAATGCCAACAGCCCCGAGGTCCCAGTAAAGATCCTCAACTGTGACACCATTACTCAGGTCAAGGAGAAGATTCTAGATGCCATCTTCAAGAATGTGCCTTGCTCCCACCGGCCCAAAGCTGCAGATATGGACCTGGGTGAGTAGGCTGTCCACTCAGGGACTGTCCTTGTGGCTGGTCCTGAACTCGCCTCACCTTCTCCTGTCAGCAGAGGCAGGGCTGGGGTAGAGATGAGAGGGGGAGAATCACTCGCTGGAGGGACTCAGGCATGCCTGGCCCCCCCCCCGGAGCCCATGGGGTTGCCTTCCTGGACCACTTGGAATTGACCAGAGCTGGTCAGTGAGCAGTTTGCAGAGAAGGGACAGGGTCACTTGGCAGTCTGTTGATCTGTCTGGCAGGATATGCCTCTGGGGTCCTTTGAGTAGTAAGAGGGGTGGGAAATGAAGGAGTCATAGCTGGAAAGAAGGGGATTTAAGGGTAGAGTCTGCCAGCCTGAGCTCCTGTGCCCCAAGGTCCAGCCACTGCCTCTGTGGTCACCCCAGGCTCTTCCCTTCTTCTCAGCTCCGTGCCTATAATTTTTGCCAAATACCTATGTCTTGAGGGATCTGGGTCAGTGATAGAGAATGGAGAGAAAGTCTAGGGAAAAATGAGATATGACAGCCTGCTGAGGAGCAGGATGACATTTTAACTGAATGTTCCATGAATAGATCTCCTCTATAAACAAGGGCATGCTGGTTAGGGCCACCAGTACTTACAGCCAGTTATGGTTTGCATGAGCAGTTCATAGGATACCATCCTGGGGAAATCCTCCCGGGGAGCTCCAGGATCTGAAGAGGCCAGGGGGGAAGAAAGGCAGTTCCAGCATTGGGGGCCAGCATCAAACACACCTAGATTTGAGTCCTGGTGCCACCAAATCCTAGCTGTATGACCCTGGTCAAGTAATCTGTGTATGCCTTAGTTTCCTAGCTATAAATAGAGATAATCATAGTGTCTGCCTTGTAGTAAGAATTCGGTGAGATCATGCATGTAAAAGCCTCTTTAATGCAGTGTGTGGTCCATCGTACATACCCAGTAAGTATTGGCTGCTGCTGTCACTGATTATGAGGATAATATAAGGAGACTGGGTGTGCCTGTTTGTTGATGCCGGGCATGGAGGGAGAAGCGCTGATGTATGTGCTCGTATCTGGAGATTCCTGGCAACATAGTGGTGGGAGGACCCCTCGGATGCCTCTAATCCATCCATCTGGCCTCTAAGCTGGCTTCGGCTAAGCCATCCAAGACAGACGGGCATCTATGCTGTTTTCTAAAATCCAGAGGGAATTTTCGTCGCCTCCCACTGCCTCACCCCACTCCCTCTGAATTCTGATGCCTAAAGATTCTTAGGATCAGGAAGTTGTAGTAACTCCTCTAAATTCTCACTTCTTCATTTAACCCCATCTCTTCTCGCTTGGCTCTTGACTGAAGGTACTTGGCCCTGTGCTCTGAGCTTGGATGTGAGGGAGGGAGATTGGGTGAGCATGTGTCTCCCTCTTCCGTGGAGGTGTCTCTGAGTATGCTGTTTCTGGGACACAGATGAAGCCAATATGTGACGGTGGTGGAAGGGGTGTGGGTGTGTGTATCCTTAGAGCCAGAGTGGACCTGTGTGTCTGCGTGCATTTGATTTGCTTTTGCTGCCATGAAGGTCCCACAGACTCATGGGGTGAAGGAACCTGTTGTGGCCCAGTGGGAGAGAGAACAGTTCCTGAAAGGAGGACTATTGTGTTTCCCATGTCCAGACAATTCAGTGGGATACTCCTTAATGGATTTTTCCAGAGAGAGTTGAGTTTGGTAGTGGGATCAGCTAGCACCCACGGTTCCTTTATCTGTGGGCCATACAGCAGGGGCCTCCTTCAGCTTTGCAGGGTCCTTAATGCAACTCAGGTGGGAAGAGTCTGGACAGAGTGGGGCCAAGAGGGAGAGCTGTGATCAGAGCAGGCTTCTTCATGCTGGAAGGTCAGATTGCAAAGGTGTGCCAGAACACAGAAGGAGCACCTGCATGCGGCTGCATGATGAGGTGTGTGTTTCTGTGCTTAAGAATGGGTGATTTCTAATGGGGGGCTCACAGAAGGCAGCCCTGTGAGCCTCATCCTGAGGGTCCCTTAATTCACTTCCTTCAAAAGCTTGGGGGTGCATGCCCAGCAAAGCAAGTCTTTTATGAGGTGCAAAGCCTCCTGCAGCCAGAGTTATAGACTATCTGGAGTGGAAACAGCAGCAGACAAAGCAGGTGCAGTCGCTCTTGCCATCCACCATGATGAAAGGAAGCCCAAGGGCAGCTCTGCAACCAGGACCTGCCCAAGGGCGGCTAGTCTTCCCAGGCAGAGGCTGCTTGAGCCAGGGAAAGGCTACCCACTTCCGAGGGGAAACAGGTCTCCAGTGCTCACCATAACTGTTCAAGCTCTAGGTGCCCCAACGAACAGAGGGGCTCCCTCTGCCATCACACATGCTGCTGGGCCACATCTGGAGGACTAAGATCCCCACAGCAGGGACAGATAACAGGGAGGAGCAAGAGGGGGCTGGGGCATTTTTATCCTCAGGGCCCCATCTTGCTGGGGGAGGAGCATCACGCTGAGCTGCTCAGCAACATCTCCCTGCTCAGCCATGATGGGTGCTCTTCTGAGAAGTTCCCTTTTTCCTTTTGAATCCAGAGTTTAGAGCTGCCCCAAAGCTCTAGCCTTCTTCTTACCAAAGTTAAATTGCATAGCAAGAAAAATGGAGCCTCCTCAGAGATCCAAATGCTTTTTCCACACTATTCAATCACAGCCCTCAAGGGGAGAGAGAGGCAAGGCAAGCTGTTCCCATCTTGTAGGTGAAAGTGCTTTGAAAGCCTAAGAGCAATTTACAAATGTAAGGTGTGATTATTTATGCCAAAGGGACGCATAGCACATGGGCGCTCACTCAGCCACATGTGCTGGACAGAGCCAAGACAGCACAGCATGACCCCCGACTTTCTCCTGCCACCCCCATGCCTCCTTCTCCCACAGCTGAGGGCATCCAGCAAAGGCTGCCTTCCCTCTGCTGAAGCCCAGCCCTTGGCAAGGCAGGAGCACCCATCCCAGGCCAGCTCAGCAGGAAGCAAAGACATCTGTCACTACCCTGTCACTGTCCCGAGTAAATCCAGCCCAACCCTGTGCACTCTTGCTTGGCTTTTGCCTCCTGCCTGTTATCACTGTGGGCCCTGGCTTTGCCTACCTGCTCACTCCTGACATGTCAATTCATTGTTCCTCCCAGCTCCTCAGAGCTCTCCCACTCCTCTCCCTCTACTCCCTCACCAGACCTGAACAAGCATTAAGGAGCCAAGATGGGAAACCATGTTAGTAAGGGTTCTCCAAGGACATAGAACCAACAAGGTTGTGTGTGTGTGTGTGTGTCTGTGTGTGTAAATAGAGACACAGATATATTTATTTTAAAGAAGTAACCACACTCTTATGGAGGCTGGCAAGTCCAAAATCTGTAGGGTTGGCTGGCAGGCTGGAGACCCAGGGAGGAGGTAACATTGCAGTTCAACCCGAAGGCCGTCTGCCGGCAGAATTCCCACTTTCTCAAGGAAGGTCAGGCTTTCGTTCTAGTCAGGACTTCAGCTGGTTGGATGGGTCCCACTCACATTATGGAGAGAAATCTGCTTTATTCAAAATCCACCCTGATATAAATGTTAATGTCATAGAAAGACACCCTCATGGAAACATCTCGAATAATGTGTGACCAAATATCTGGGCACAGTGGCCCTGCCAAGTTGACACGTGGTATTCACTATCCCAGGAACCGCAGGGCGCACCTTCACTGCAGTCTGTTGGAAGCTGGGGAAGGAAAGCGACCACGGGAGGGTTTGGGACTGAGCCGGAGCTCTGCGGCACAGTGCCCGGGTACCACTCCCTCTGTGACAAGTGAGGCTGTCCCCACATCCAGGTTTATGTCCCTTTTCACCCACAGGTATCTGAGCAGGGGAAGATACCTGTTTCCATCACTAAACTCTTCAACAAATGCTAGAAGATCCTACCCTGTGGCCAGCTCTGTGCCAGGCATGGGGGTGCCAATGTGCTTGGAAGTTCCCCACTTCTTAGCAGACTGGCAGAGGCAGGACATTTTTCTGTCTGAATGAAGGAACTCTTTTTCCTCCTCCCTTGAGTGATTTCCCTCAAGGGAAATCACTGGTGCCATTCTTTTCCCCTGCAGAGAAGGAAAATCTGTGGCTCAGAGAAACACAGTGCCTGGGCCCAGGTCACACAGCAGGGAGGTGGGGAGAACTCAGTTCCCCTCACAAGCAGTCTCCTCTGCGGCCCATTTCCTCTCCCCTCTGCAACTGCCGGGTGACCTCCAGAGATCCCTGTAGTTTAATGCAAATGCTCTACCAATAGCCCCCAGGACTCCACCACCCTCTCTCAGTCTTGCCGCTCAAGTCGAGCGAGCTGAAAGGATATATTTTTTCAAATAAGTAATTCCTGTAGGCAATAAAAAGATACACTATCTTCCGAGTGAAATATAAAGAGTTCACAGCAGCTGTCTCCCCAGTTTGCATTTTCCTCTGCACCTGATGGGAAGGACAGATAAAGATAATGGGATTTTTCTTTCTTTTTTATTTCACCTCCCTCTCTCCCTGGAAGGTGGAAATGTAACAAATTGGATTGTGAGTGTGTCTGTCCTTTGTGCTTGGTGCCTGGAGCAGGGCATCCGGCTGCCGGGCAGAGCTGCTGAGAGAGGTCAGAGCTAGCAATTTTCTCTTGGTGCCATGCATATGAATGCCAGGGTCACCTTTCCTCCTTCCCACTGACACCACCTGCCTTCTAAACTCTTCCTTGACCCACCACACCGCCTGGAGCGATGCCAGAGCCCTGTGTTCCATATTCAAGAATATCTACTGAGTTCTAGCTTGTCTCTCTTAAATCGGGAAGCAGGGCACAGCCTTCCTGTGCCTTTCGCTCTCCGGGCATCCCCAAATAGCAACAACTAACCAGTGTGCGGCACTTCACAGTTTACAAAGACCTAGTGCCTTCAGTCAAAAGCACACACTTCTATTCAGGAATTTCTTCTTTTAAGCACCAGGTGACATAGGTCAATCATGTTATATTTGGGAACTTGCTGTTTAAATATATATTTTTTAAACCCAGAACATTTTTAGAGGGTCACCTCTCCTGCTCCCAGGTCAACCTTCTGACCTCTGTAGCAGTCACACTCTGATCTTCTCTTGGTTCTCCCAGCTCTTCTCTGGGGCCTGCTCCCAGCACTTCAGCGTGGCCGGGTGCCGAAGGTCTCAGGGCTCCCTGCCAGGTGTTTCCTTGGGGCTTGTCTGCTGATAGGCGTGCAGAGCCTCCTGCATCCTCCTCCTCAGCCCGGGGTTTGGAGGGTGGAGTGGGCCCCGTGCAGGGCTGGTGTGGGCTCCTAGTGAGAACCTGTTCACAGTGCCCCCCAGGTAAGGAAAGGTACAGGGGTGGACGTCCAGGCATGTGTCCATGAAGGTGGTCCTGCGTGACTATGCAGGTCGATTTTGCTGGCTCTGCCCGGCCTGGTTGGTGTTTTCTTCCACCCTTGCCTTTCTCCAGCAGCCCTTCCTGAAGCTTCCTGGGATGGGTCTAAGGAGAGATGATGATAAGAAGGCTGGAAGTGGGGTTATTGCAAAGCCTGAAGGGTCCCCAGCCCGGGTAGAAGGAGGTGCATGTGCACATGTGTGTGTGAATGTGTGGGTGCCCTTGCACCCATCTGCATGTCTACACTGTGGGAGCCAGAACTACAAGGTGCCGTGCACCCTGGGGAGAGTCTGCCTCTCAGCAGAGCACCTACTGGTGGATAGGGGACTCTTCAAGAACCAGGCTAGTGGGGTCCTCCCTGCCAGCGTCCCCTTCCAGGTTGGCCTGTAGAGGATCTCTTTCCTCTCTATGCCTCAGCTTCCCACTGCCAATCACGTGGATATCCACACACTTGGAGGCAAGCCAGTGTGCTACCTCCCCTTCCCAGAGACCTGGCCATTTTCTGAGTGTCCCTGAAACCCATCTCCACAGCCATCTCCTGAGCATCCCTGAAACCCACACCCCCGCCCCACTGCCTTAGCTTAGGTCCTCGCTGCCACTTCTGCTTTGGACAAAGGCGGCCATCCCGGCAGCGCTCATGCCTCTTTGTCCCTCTAGTAATGCTCTCCTCTCCTTATCCCCTCCCCGCTCTGTCTCCATGGCCTCAGCTCAGCCCCAGACACCTTGGCATGGCATCCTGGATCTTTCCTACCTCAGCTCCTTACCTCCCTACGCCTCTCCAGCCTCTCCTTCCAACTGTCTCCTGCTCAGACTCATCCATCCCTAGAGTTGCAACATGAGTGCCACCTTTGGACCAGAAGAGCTGTCCCCCTGGCCAGCCAGCAAATCCTCACTCATCCTTCACAGTTTAAACTGGGCAGCCCTTTCCCACCAGCTCCCCGCATCTCCTCCTCCCTGTCTCATCCCGGTCCTGACCACAGGGTTTTGCACAGCCTCTCTACACAAGGAGTCATCAAAAGCAAGGGCTTATGTTTTATTCCATTTCCTTGTTAAAATACCTCTCCTACCCAGCTGGCCATGCCCAGCACACTGGGGGCACAGGGCAAGTGTTGTGTGATGAATGAGTGAGTGTGGAGCCGCAACACCTCCTGGACCTCAGTTCTCACCATGGAGACTGTAAGAAATGCGTCTTGTGAGATGGGACTGTAGGTGTCCTCTTTTGTAGGAGAAGATGTTTGTGAGGAGTAACTCTGCACCAGGATTTGCTTCAGTGGTCTCTGAGCTCAGCGTCTCATAGCATTTGGTGCCTGGGAGGTGTTTTCCAGCTTCTCACTATGCCCATGGCAGGCAAAAAATGCCCAAGAGTCTCAGCCTTCACGGGAGGATGCTGGCCATTGGCTGAGATGTGACATTGCCTCTTGGCTGTCCTAATGTGGTCACCTCCTACGGAGCAAGGTAGAGACTCAAAAGAGAAATATTTTTAGAGATATTTTTATAGGCAAGACAGAAGGAGCCCAGCTGGTGAAGAGTGCTGGAGCAAGCACTGGGAGACCTGGGTTCTATTTATTTTCATTGTTGTTATTGAAACTAACCACACATTGCATATGCAATAAAGCACAAAATTAGATACCCTCACAGAAGGCCTCCTGAGGCTGATTCAGCCAACTGGGCACACCGTGAGGGGATCAGGGTGCTGGCCTTCATATCTAAGGTGGCAGGGCTGTCTCATCCTCAGCTGAACCAACCTGACCTTGGGATCTTTACTTCTGGGGTGGGGATGAGATTTTATGAGCCCGGCCATGCAGTTCAGGAGAGGGCACTGCTCCTGGGCTAGAAGAAGCCACTTCCATTGGCCTTTGACCTTGGCTTTTCCTGGTCTTTACTTTTTTCCGCTTTACTTTTACTTTTTTCCTGGCTTTCTCCGGCTTTACTCAGTAAAGCTCTATGGCTCAGACTTCTGTTGAGGGAAGGTCGGGAAGTTGTTCAAGAGCACTCCAGAAAGCTGAGCCCATGCCCACTATCTGTTCTTGAGACATTCCGTGATGAGCCTAGGGAAAATAGAGGCCATAACTGGCCTGAATAAGGGGTTTCAGGAAAGGAAGGAGGGTAGGTAAGTATGGAAGTGAACAGGGTAAAAGTAAGGAATTTGGGTGAAGAGTGACATTAAGGAGTGGCTTTCCTTGTTGGCCTACTTGAAGTATTCTGTACCAGGGAAATGTGGGGCCGCCCTCCAGTTACACTCCACCCTCTCTCCTCCATTCCTGGTTCAGCTCGTTGGGCTACTTGTGATCCTTGCTTTTTTCCTGAAAGCGTCATGGATGGAGCTGGCCACATCAGCCACCCATCCCTCTGGGCTCTCTTTCATCATGACTAGGTTGTAGATGCTACAAAACAACTTTTACTACTTCTCCTCCTCCTTCTCCTCTACCACCTCCTCCTCCTCTACCTCCTTCTCCTTCATCTTCATCTTCTTTCTCCATCTTCATCTTCTTTCCTCTTCCTCCTCTTCTTCCTCCCCCTCCTCCTCCTCCTTCTTCCTCCTCTTCTTCCTTCTTTTCTTCTTCTCTTCTCTTCACCTTTCTAATATTTCAGAAAAAAAGGACATAGCAATTTTTTTCTGTCTAGGAGATAACAAAATAGGCTTGAGAGATCTAAAAGCAAGCTAAGTGTTCTCCTTGATTCCAGCCCCCCTCTCCTCATATTGGCTTTTGGGGAACATTCCTGACTTTTTGAGATAGTTGTCAATGAGACATGACCATCCTCTACCCAGTCTTTTTGGATGGGGTATGGAGGTAGAGGTAGGCAGACTCTCATTCTCATAATTGCTGGCATGACTCAGCCAGGGTTGTTGAGTATGGCGGCCCAGGCTGTGCACTGCACAGCTCTAAGGGGAATTGTGCATCATGGAACAAGACCTGCCTTGGGGCCCAGAATCAGTCACCAACTGTCATTGCCTAGTCTGCCAGGCCATGTGGTTTATTCAGATGCCCCTGAGATGTGCTACAATTCTTTATCAACAAGGAGTGCCACTGCAGCTGCTAAACTAAAGGGCTGTCTCTCAGCTGGCACCTTCTCCTTCTAGTCCTAGCAAGCCTCATGGTTACTTGGGTAGAGGAGACTCCCTTGGGGCCCAGCCAGAGAACTTAGGACTTATGTCCAGAGCTGATTCATTGTATCTCTCCCTGCCCTGAATATGATGAAAGCAGAATGCTGACTCCCTTTTGTGTTGTGCCCCAATGCTATTCCTGTGCTGCTGTTCCTCCACCCCTGGCAGCCTCTGACTTAACCAGGTGCTGCTCACCATGCAAGCAAGGGAGGCTCAGTGCTGTATACCCTCAACCTGGGCTTGTCTCCATCAGCATCCAACTGCACAGCACATCAGCTATCTGGCCAGCTTGGAGAGATTCCTCTTCCTTTGCTCCAACCACTCAAAAATGCATGCATGCATACATCCATAAAATAAAAAACAGAACAAAAATCAAGAAACAATACAACAATAAGCAAAAACACTAGTGATCAGACACCTTAGTGAGCCATTTTCCCCTTTGCCCATTAGCCTAACTGCCCCAGACCATAATCACCATGAGCAATCCTAGCTGTGACATCCAAGGGACTAAGGGATGGATGGTCCCCAGAGACTTCTCGCTCCAGCGAGCAAGCATGTAGTCCCTATGTTCTCACTCCTTTGACCATCTGACACTACACTAAGCTCTAAATCAGGCAGCAGGGAAGCCCCAGGGACTGGAGGCAAGGGGCTTAGATTTTAGGAGGATCGATGCTACTCCAAAGGGCATGCCATCCATGAAATGGCAATGGCAGCACAGACCACAATAAATGCACAATGCAGGGAGGAATTGGTACTCTCTGTGCCACACATGTGGCTGGTCATGGACCAGCCTTGGCAGGAGGGAAGTGAGGAAGAGAATCTGAACATGTGAGACATAGGAAGAAATCTGTAGTGAGTCAAGCAGTGATTGCCAGGCCACTTTATCCAGCAACTAACCACACTCTGAACAAGCCTAGCGTTCTTTGTACATTTCAGAAGTATCAGCATCTGAGAGGCATTGAGCAGGATCTGGGCTGCCTGGAAACCAAACGTCTGGCTTCTTGGCTGGAACACATGTTGCATTTGAATTTAAGAGGCTGTTTTTCCTTTCTGGTGTGTGTCCATGAGAATGGTATGTGTGTGTGCGTGAGCTCATACATGTGTGCTGCATGAGAGTTTGTGTGTCTGACATGCACATGGATTTTCATGTGTGTACATTTCAAGATAGGAATGTGCACTTCTCCACCTACACATGATTTGTACCAAGTATGATGATGGGGATTTGGTTGATGAGAAACAGCCTCCCCTTTCCCCATGTGTGATCCATCAGTAAGCCCATGTGTTGTAGGTGTTTAGGCCCATGAGAATAATATGGTGATGTAAGCACTTGCAACATCAAATAATTAGGTGTTGATGGATTACAACGTTGATATCATTTACATCAACTTTGTGGGGAAGGGGATGTTCATTGGCATGAGAATCGGTTTTGCTGATTTTTTCTATACTCTTTGACCCAATCTCCCTGACAAGGGTGACACACTTACCAGCTTCACCCTGAAGGATACACCCCTGGAACATGTCTGGGGCTGCACAGTGACTGAGCCCGCAGGCTTGATTTGATCAGCTCTAAGAGCTTCCAATCAAGCAAACAAGCCATGCTACCACGACTATGCCACTTTGCATTTGCCTCATGCTTTGTCAAGTGCTTAGTGTTTTATTATGTGCCTCATTCATTTGGCCAATGCTCTTTAAGCATCTACTTTTTACAGATGTGGCCATTCATAGCAAGTAGACGGGCAGGAATGGATAAGTGATATCAGCCCCATTTTGGTCACATAGTTTGTTGGGATTAGAACCAGAACTGGAACTCAGGGCCTTTTGGCATTGAGAGCTTCGGCACTCCATTTTCACAGGAGCATGTGCTAGCACTGGCAATAGATACACCCTTGAGATAGCACTGCGTGGGTGCCTACACAGGGGTCCTCAGCTTCCCTTCAGGAAGGGTCAGAGGGCTTCTCTGAGATGCCACCTCTCTCTCGGCAGAGTGGCGACAAGGAAGTGGGGTGAGGATGATCTTGCAGGATGAAGACATCACCACCAAGATTGAGAATGATTGGAAGCGACTGAACACGCTGGCCCACTACCAGGTGAGAGGAATGTGGAAAGGGGAGGAGCTAGTCAATTACATGTCCATTGCCCTAGAAGTCACTGCCCTGGAATAACAGGGCTAGACACCAAGCTCCTCACCAACACGCCATGTTCTCTTAGTGACCCAGAGGAAATTGATGTCTCCCAGCCAAGAAACCAGGGAACCCTGGCCTCTTTGTCAATAACATGCTGACATGCACACTTTCTGCAGGGCATGGGCAGAGTCCCTAAGGAAGGCCCTCCTGAGAAGTTCCTCTGGACATTTAAGGCTGGGTCATCTCCCAGGGAAGCACTGGGATAGAGAATTCTGGGGAGGAGCTCTTGCTAGAAGTTACTCCAAGAGAAGCCACAAAATAATACACTAGTCAGTATCCAGATCGATGTCTTGTTTTGCTCCAAGGAAAGCTGACAGCCTCCAAAGTTCCCTAGTTCTCCAGCAAGGCACCAATTGCCCCTTAGTGCCAAGTTCATCCTGATTTCTCCTTATTTCCTGGAGTGGCAGAGCTGCTATGCCCAGGCCCTAAGAAGCTTTTTCCCTGTAGGTCCCAGATGGTTCCATGGTAGCATTAGTGTCCAAGCAGGTGACAGCCTATAACGCAGTGAACAACTCCACCGTCTCCAGGACCTCAGCGAGTAAATATGGTAAGATCCCACCAAGCGTCCTGGGGAGTCCTGGGTGTCCAGAGAAGTTGTCGTCACGACGGCAGCATAGCCAGAAGGCAGGAGACTCCTGGAGAGGGGTGGTAGGGCACCAGGCAGGCTGATCCACTGGGGAAGAGAGCCAGGTGGGGGAAGAGGCCCCTGGTTTCAGGCCCCTGATGCATAAGCAAGACCATCATCCAGGTGCAAAAGAAATAAAGCCAGCCTTCGTAAATGTCTTCCAGGCTGTAAGATGCTTTTCCTTGTGTGATAGCTATTATCTCACATCATGTTCATAACAATCCAATGAATTAAATAATTATTATTTCCCCCTATTATGCAGATTAGCACATTATAACTCAGATGCACAGAGGCTAAATGATTTGTAAGAGCCACTGTTATTTTGCAGTGGAGTGCAGGTATGGACCAGGTGTGAGGCTCTACAGTGGCGGGGAGAGGGTGCCGGAGATGGGATAGAAGCCAGAAGGAGTCCTGTTCTGCCCTATCTGTGTGCTTTGGCATTGGTCATGTGACCACTATAAGCCTTGGTTTAATTTTACCAGAAGAAGAGACTGAAAAATCTACCAACTGAACAAGGTCATTCTAGATAATAAATAGGTGAATACAGAGAATAGTGCCTGCACACAGTAGGACTGCCATTTCTTTTTCCTGCTCAGTATTCATTTCACGACACTTCACAAACAATGGTAGGAGTTTCAGCAAATAAATAGGAATGATTGGCACAGGCAGAGGGGAGGAGAGACTAAGGTGAGCAGGTTACCAGGCCATTACTTATCCGATCAGCTGTTATTAAGGGAGACAGGCTACCTGCTCTTAAGTATGTACTTAATTGGCTACACAGAACACATCTTGAGACATGACTTGAGAACTCTTACAAGGAAAAGCATTAAAAAAGTATAGGCTTATATTTTTACAAATTGAATAATTAAGGGTTGACACGATGCAGGATACAGAAAGGAGGGGGAGATGTGAGTGGGTGGAATTAGCCACAGAGTTTCCCGGAGGTGGTGAGAAAGACATTCCAATTTCAGGGAAGGCACCAAACCAAGGTAAGGTGACAGCACCAACCAATGGCAGGAAGGATCAGGCAGGCATTGGCTTCTGCCGGAGCAAGGGATGCACGGTAAGGTGATGAAGGCCATGTGGCCTCACATGCATTGTGGGGGTGATCCTTGCCTCTGCAGAAAACATGATCAGGTACACGGGCAGCCCGGACAGTCTCCGCTCACGGACACCTATGATCACTCCTGACCTGGAGAGCGGAGTCAAGATGTGGCACCTGGTGAAGAACCACGAGCATGGAGACCAGAAGGAGGGGGACCGGGGGAGCAAGATGGTGTCCGAAATCTACTTGACCCGACTCCTGGCCACTAAGGTATCAGACTTGAGAACTGGGTGCAGGGAGTCCAGAGGCTATGGAGAGGGGCTTCATCAGCCCTCAGAAATGGCAGTGTAGCCAGTACCCAGCATTCATGCTGGTACCGTCTCTATTACCCACCCCAGGAGGCACTGCTGATCAGCCCCTGTACCAAACCTCAGAATCCTTTTCAACCTGGCGCTCCAGGCTAACCCCATCAATACATCAGTGTTGGCATGCAGTCTGAAGATTTGTTTCTGTCTCTTCTGCATGCCCTTCTGAAGTACTGAGACACTAACTGCCTCTTTTCACATTCTTCCCCCATGCCTTATAAAACAATGATTTCTTCTCTGGGTGTCATCTATGGTTTCAAGTGGGAAAGCCAGGGCTCCATCAGCGACTTCCAGGTGACCCACTCACCCTCCCTCTCTCCATCCCTTCCTTTTTTTTTTTAAACAGAGTCTTGTTCTGTTGCCCAGGCTGGAGTGCAGTGGTGCAATCTCTACTCACTGCAACCTCCTCCTCCTAGGTTCAAGCAATTCTCCTGCCTCAGCCTCCCAAGTAGCTGAAAAGCACAGGTGTGCACCACCACACCTGGCTATTTTTTTTTGTTTTGTATTTTTAGTAGAGATGGGGTTTCACCATGTTGGCCAAGCTGGTCTTAAACTCCTGGCCTCAAGTGATTCTCTTAAAATGCTGGGATTGCAGGTGTCAGCCACCACGCCTGACCCCAGGCACCATTTCTAATCCTGGTTCTGGGGACATTGCTTGCCTGCAGTGCTAGTGTCTTTCACTCCTGAGACTGGGCTCAGCTCTGCTCTCTGCAGAGCCAAGTGAGTCACTGTTCATTAGCCAGTGTGAGTAATGCCCAAACCAGCAGATTGTGTTTGTCTGCTCTGACCAAGTGCGTGTTCATTAGCATTTGTGAAAAGTGCTAAAATAACACCGCCAGAGGGTGTTCAACCAAACCGTGTTGTTGGCAGCGGAAGCCTTACGTAGGTCCAGTCATCAGTGTTATATCTCTTTTCCATGTGCAGAGGGAATTTAAAGCTGTTAGAGACAGATGAAATGGGAAAAAATGATTTAATGCATGGGCTTACCCAGTTACACGCAAGCAAGATGGGTTGTATACCATCCTCCCCTGCCTAGGTCTGTGAGGCAGGTTTTAAAAGACATCCTCAGAACTACAGGAGTTGAGCTGTGTCTGGACGGGTCTTGCCTCCCCAGGGCACGCTGCAGAAGTTTGTGGATGACCTCTTTGAGACCATCTTCAGCACGGCACACCGTGGTTCTGCCCTGCCCCTGGCCATCAAGTACATGTTTGACTTCCTGGATGAGCAGGCTGACAAGCATGGCATTCATGACCCGCACGTCCGCCATACCTGGAAGAGCAACTGGTGAGTGAAGGGAGGGCAGGGGATGCATCGGGAGCCCCGAGCCCACCGAGCCTCGAGTCAATGGTGGTGGGACTCTGGGCCTTCAGGAGAAGGGCTGGCCAGAGTCTGCTTTCATCAGCAGGGACTCTGAGCAGGCTTATTCTCTGGTCCTCCCTATGCACTCTTTTTAGATTTTTGTGCTCACTCCCTCTCTCACTTCCCTCTAGTCAAATCTGTCTGTGCATCTTTCTTTCCTATCATTTACTCAGTTAACAAACATTTGTTGAACCAGCTGAGAAATAATATGCCAAATGTCACAGCCAGGACACTATTCCATCCAAGTACCTCCTGGGTGCCTGTGATTATGGTAGACAGACACTTGAGGGTCATGGGCTAATCAGACATGGCCCCAGCTCTCAATGAGCTGACAGATGAGGGTGAGAGGCAAGGAAGTCTGCTGGTGTGGCAGAGAGACAAATGCTATGGAAGATGGAGGGTGTGTCATGTGCAACTGGGTCTTAGAAGGGCAACGTCTAACAGTGACTTGCAAGCAGTTTTGAAACATACCTAGGAACCAGCCAGGTGAACAAAGAGCATCCCTGTTCTCTTCAAGCAATTTCTCTCTCCTCTTCCCATAAACTCCTTTTCCAAGCTCTGTGTGGTGAAGAGACCTGCCCTTAACCACTGTGTCTTCCTTTGAGGCAACAAGATTCTCCAAGTACTAATTAATTAACATTCTAGGTGTTCTCCCCTATGATCCCCTCTCTCCTTTTAACATGGATCATCCTTCCCTTCACTTGTGAGTGAGTAATTTGTATTTCAGGTTGAAATTGCAAGATCACACATCAGTATTCAGCACTTAGTATGGAACCTTGCATAAAGCTGGGACTCAGTAAATATTGATGAGATGCAGAGCCAAGGTGGTTTCTGGTTGAGAGCTCTACCTGAGGCAAAGCTGGCTTATCCTTTGTCCCATCGGTTCCAGAACTGCCTCCCTGTAGCTTTTCCATGGTGCCTGTCCCAGGCTGTTCTTCCCCAGATCATTCTTCTGAGGCAGTGTGGGCCTGTTGCCCAGCACTGACAACTGCTAGGATGGGCAAGGCATTAGGGCTCATCCAAGCACCCTGGCACCCAGCCCCGGGCCCCAAAGCAATGCACAGATGAAGGCAGAAGTCAGGCTGTGATACCAAAACTTTATTCAATGTAGTATGCTCTGGCTCCTCATCTTCTTCACCAGAAGAGGAGACTATCCCTGCTGAATATGGAAAACCAGGCAGGAAGCGAGCCTGGGACCACAGAACCGAAGCGTGCAGTTTGCCAGGTGAGAGAGGACCTCAGTGCTGAGGTTCTTCCAACCTTTCTGAAATAAGACTCAAAAATCTAGATTGCTCACTCAATGTAGCAAAATTGGGTGAAGCTATTTCCTCCATTGAAAGCTGTGTTGGGTCTGATACCTCCCAGCACCTGGCTCTACGGTAAGATGCGTTTAACTCAACTCTCCTAGGCTTCTTGGCATGGCTACTGGGAGCTGTTTGGAGGGGCACATCCCCAGCCTACCAATCTGCTTCTGTCAGGAATCTTCCTACTTACTGCCTCTGTTGAATGTTAGCAGCCTTCAGGAGATGTTAAAAATGCTCTGCCCAGACCTTCTCTTGGTCCTTGCTGGGGAAAGTTGGGTCTTTCTAAACATTTCTACCTGCCCTTAGTAGCACATTGGTAGCACATTGCAGGAATATCCCTTACAATGGTATCCAGACCATTTGTTTTCAGCCCATCCCTCCTGCTGGGGTAAGGCCACCTCTGGGGGGTGCTATTGTGTCCTTGGAGTGGAGCCACATCCTTCTTGGATGCCAGCTCTTCCAAGTACTCAGGTCTGAGCAAAGGAAATCCCAGGAAGTAGACAGACCTGCTGGGCTCACACTCTCCCCTCAAAGGACACTTCCCTCAACCCCGACTTGATCTGTTGCTACCCTGAGCAAGACACAGTCTGGGAATTTTAAGATCTACATATTGACTTGGAGTTAATTGTCTCTGATTGAAAAGTGATTTTTTTTTTTAATTCCTGGCCCAAGGTGTAACCCATCATTTCCCCGCCTGCTTCTTCCACAGTTCCCTACCTCTTCTCTTTTAAATAAACCTCCTGCTCATTTAGGCTGAGTGGCTGCAATTGAAATTAGTGCCACCACTAATGTTAATAATATGCTAATATTTCATTAGGCGGGAGCCTCCAGTGGGTGCTGTGGCTTCCCTGTTTGCTGTGCCTGTCAGCAAAACTGGCTTGAGGACCAGGGAGCATAGGAGAGAAACAACCAGCAGAGCAAAGGTGGACTCCCAGAGTCCCTATCCTGGGTAGGACTTCTGGAACAACAGGAAGATGTGGACAGAGACTTCATTAGCTGGGAAGTCATGAGTGAGTTCTCCATTCAGGGCTCTGAGCCCAGCTGTTTGTTAGGAAGGCTGGGCAGCTGCAGTGACCCCTGCTTTCACCTGGACGTCATGGCTCTCTAAGCTTTCCTGGGTACTATCCAATTATTTCCTATTCTCAGTGCCGCCTGCCTGAGTCCTGCCCTGCACGCTTTGTAGGAACTTAATAGATCTTTGTTGACTGATTGGCAGTCTTGAACATTAGGTCTTCTGTATTTATAGCATTTGTTATTTGTACATACTGACTGATGGGAGATAGGACAAGTATAGAAATATTGTACTGGTTCTATTGAAATAATGTCATTCAGAGAGTTTTAGTTCTAAGAAGCAAGCCAAACACACAATGAACATTCTAACTATTACCAACAGTGAGAACCACCACCAAAACAATAAAACATCAGGGGAAATGGCAGGAGGCAGAGGTGGGAGCAGAGGGAAGGAAATAAGCGATTCCTTGCATGGCGCCTAGCCCTTTTTCCCACCTGCATCCCAGCAGGCTGGTTGGAAGCTGCATAATCAGAGCCAGCAAGGATGGCTACAGCCAAAAGGGGCGGGAGGCAGTTTCTCCCAGTGCCTCTGTATTGGGACATTATAAGCAACAGGCTTACAATAGCAGACTGCAGGGCACACTTTTCCCTCTGTATCTTTGTTTATGCAGATTTCCTGTCTGCAGCCCATCCCCCACCTCCTTCCTCCTGGCCTCACTCTGCTAAGAAACACACAGGCCAGGTGAGGTGGCTCTCCCCTGTAATCCCAGCACTTTGGGATGCCAAGGTGGGCAGATCACCTGAGATCAGGAGTTCAAGACCAGCCTGGCCAACATGGTGAAACCCCCATCTCTACTAAAAATATAAAAATTATTAGCCAGGCATGGTGACGGGTGCCTGTAGTCCCAGCTACTCAGGAGTTTGAGGCAGGAGAATCACTTGAACCCAGGAGGCAGAGGTTGCAGTGAGCCAAGATGACACCACTGCATTCCAGCCTGGGTTACAGAACAAGACTCCATCTCAAAGAAAAAGAAAGAGAGAAAGAAAGGCTTGCACAAGTTTTCAAACTCCCACCATCAAGTGTCCCCTTTGTGAAGGCATTCCGGACACTGCCTTCTGGGTAGACTTGAGGCTTCCCTTGGTTCACGTTGGACCCTACTCATCTCTGGTCCTAGGACCGACAGTCCTCCCAGCATGCACTTGGTTTCATGTCTGCCTTCTCCATGAACTCACCAGAACACAGGCTTCTTA
Source organism: Aotus nancymaae (assembly GCF_030222135.1). Classification (NCBI taxonomy): domain Eukaryota; kingdom Metazoa; phylum Chordata; class Mammalia; order Primates; family Aotidae; genus Aotus; species Aotus nancymaae. The sequence goes on from NW_026988413.1 coordinate 24,929,393, forward strand.
GGGGAAGAGAATGTGTCTCATTCATCACTGTATCCTCAGTTGCAAGGATAGTTCCTGGTGGGCAAGAGGGGCTAACCAGAAGAAGCAGGGAGGGGAAGGAGGGAACACGATGGGGCCCATGAGGTGGGTGAATGTGAGTTTTCGAGCGTGCCAACTTAGAGATGAAAAATCAGTCAGCTACACTGTACTTCTCAGTTCCAGTAGGAATAGGCTGAGAGGCCCAGGCAGGGAGGAAGGGTGTGACTTCTGCCAAGTCATACAGTAGATGGCAGAGAGTCAGATACGAAGCCTAGATTCCAAGCAATTTCCCAAAGTTTGCCAACTGGATGCTCTTCTATCAGGCTTAGGAGCAGACAGATAGTTAGAAATTCCACCTTATAGCACACATCATGGCTGCCTTTTATGCCAACCGGAAGATGATGAGCCCTGCCATCAAGGCTGGGTATCAAGTCCTCTCGAGTACTTACCAACATTGTATCTCTGGATGACTTATTCAGCATTGCTGGTCCTCAGTTTCCTGAAGGTAAATTGGAGCCCTGCAGACCTGCCTCACTTTCCTTCCCTGGCACATCCCATCCCTGGAATAGAGAAGGCTCTTAAGTTCTGTTAGTTCCCCAGGCTTCTCTCCTCCTCCAGAGACCCCTGCCTCCCACGCCGCAGCCCCACTGGCCCATCCCCCTGACCGTCTGCCTCTTCCCTCCACGCAGCCTGCCCCTGCGGTTTTGGGTCAACATGATCAAGAACCCACAGTTTGTGTTTGACATCCATAAGAACAGCATCACAGACGCCTGCCTCTCTGTGGTGGCTCAGACCTTCATGGACTCTTGCTCCACATCGGAGCACCGGCTGGGCAAGGACTCGCCCTCCAACAAGCTGCTGTATGCCAAGGACATCCCCAGCTACAAGAACTGGGTGGAGAGGTGAGTGCAGGGCCACGGAGCCAAGCCAGGGCCCCTTGCTGGAGCCATCAGCTTCCCCACAAAACGTCCCCTCCCCATCAAAAACCGGCTGCTCTTCCAGATGAACCATTCACAAAGCCTGATCCTACCACTGCCTCACCCACACCCCCACGTCCCAGGGCTGCTGTCCCCCGAAAACAGGATAGGAAAACTTGGTTGCCGCAGTAGCTCTGCTTCTGGTATAGCAGGCCCTGGATCCTAGTGGCTGAAATGCCTTCTAGGCCCAGAAAGAAGAGGTGGCTCCCAGCTCTAATCTTCACCTCCCCATCCCAAAAAGAAATAAAAACTGTCATCATAAGACTTCAAGGGGCCAAACTACATCACTGCTGCAGAAAAGGCTGCAGGCCTCTACCCATCTGCTCCTGTCTGGCTGGCAGGTCCCAGCATTCGGTGGGGATGTCTTTGTCACTGTCTGAACAGTTTCTCACCGTCCCAGCCCCTTGACTCTCACATGAGCTCTTGATTCCCCGGGTCTTGCCGTGTTATAATCAAATCCCAGTGTCCTGCGGCGCTCTCGTGACTGAAGGTCCCTCTGCGAGCTGCAAGGCTGGGCTCTTCCTAGTGCAGCGCTGACTCATGGTGAAGGTTAATGGCTGGTCTGAGCCGCATCAACTCCAAACGCCAAGCACCTGAACTAAGCAACCAGCTGAAGCTTTATGTATTCACCACAGCAGCCCTGTACTAGGGAGAGGACAGGAGTTGTAAGCTCCTTTTATGCCATGAAAGTAAATAAATATACATTCATAATGGCTAAGTAATGTATTCTCCAAGCTTGTCTGGCTCCCTGGAGGGGAAAGTGAAGTCCGGCAGGGCAGCTCTCACCTGGGACCACAGCACACCTGATCTCTCGCCTCCCCATTCCAGGGGCACTGGCAGCCTCCAGGTGAGGATGTGGCAGAGTGACCTGGCCACAATTGTTCACTTCTGAATTTGCTGCCCTGCTGTTGGATGCATGGAGACAGTCCTCCCAGGACTCAACTTAGAGGCTCACTGCCCAAGGTGATTTAAGGGACCAAGATAAAACCAGATCCCAAGCCTCTTAGCTGACTCCCAAATAACCTTTCTACATATTTGCATTACTTTCAAACAGGGCCTCTGCCAACCCATATGGTGCCTCTGTATGGTTTAAGAAAGATGCCCCTTCCTACAGAATGATGTAGCCCCACACCAAGTGCATGGTTTGCTGAATAATGGGCTTTGTCAGCCCCAGCTCATCCTCTTGTCCAAGTACCTTTGTGCAGTGAACAACCCACACAACTCTACATGACAGTCCTGCATTTAGACTTTCTCTTTTTTCCAAGTAGCTTAAATATAAGACACCTAGATGGAAGCTCAGATTTGGTCCCTTTTTGAAGAGTAAAAGAGTGCAGAAGTTCTTGACTTGGTGACAAAATGAACTGTACCATTGTCCCTGTGGCAGAGACAGCCTCTGTCTTTATACCTGACAATTGCCTTCCCTTATAAAGAGGAAATAACCAGGAGGGAGTAGAGTCCTGGCCACCTCAGTGCGTTAGTGTCACTAAAAGGGTTGGATCTTGTTTTCCGTCGCCCCTCTGCTCTTTGGTACCCTCTCCTCCTTTCCTACTGATGCAGGTGGTGGACATGCCACCTTGGCTGTCTGGAAGGAAACTGACTCTTTTGTCCTAGTGTCTGATTATGTCTGAATCACCTAGACAGGCTCTCACCTCGTAGACAGTCGCTCACTCTTCCAACAATAGGGCTGTCAGGAGCAGGCCCTCCAAACCCTCCCATGTAGACAGCCAATTCTTCAGCAGTGAAAAGGGGAAGAGGCAGCAGCTGGGCTGTGGGTCATCCCTGTGACACAGTGTCACTGTGATAGTGCCCCAGGCGGGGAGGGAGGAACCAGGGCTGTGAAGGGCTGGGGACATTTGTGAAGTATCTGCATAGAGGACACTTCTCAGGAACAGGCTGCATAGTCAGAGCTGAGGCTCATGCATGGGCTGAGCCAGTGGTCTCCTTTCTGCTTGGTGCTCAGTGAGATTTGTGCCATGCAGCTGCTGCAGGTCACAAGTAAACTCAGTCCATTGGGTTATTTTTAGGAGTGATTTGATCCCACTCGTTTCTTAGCAACCACTGACACTCTCGAGAAAGTCATCTTTCACTTACTTGAGGCCCCAAATCTTCTCTCCTCTCCGGGGCCGGGGTACAAAGACAGGCAGGTCGAGAAAACAGGTCAAGCCCAGAGTGCTTCTTCATTTGGTGATGGAGGGACAAGTCCCCTCCCAGTCACAGAGGAGGTATCCTCCGAGCTCGTCTGGCTCCCTGGCGGGGAGAGAGAAGTCCAGTAGGGCACTCCTCACCTGGGACCACAGCACACCTGACTTCTCACCTCCCCATTCCAAGGGCGCTGGCAGCCTCCAGTTGAGGATGATGGCAGAGTGACCTCTTCTGTGGCCACAGCTTGTTCACTTCCGAATTTGCCGCCCTGCTGTTGGCTGCATGGAAGCAGTCCTCCCAGGACTCAGCTTAGAGGCTCACTGCTGTGGAGTGTGTCCTGCATACCTTTGGGGAAGGCTTTCTGCACCAACACAGCTAAGAAATAAGGCTTACCCTGGCTGGTCCTCTCTTTGGAGCAGGTGAAAACGGGAAGCATATGAATTCAGGAAGCCTCACTAACTCTTGGTTGAACAGCATAGATGATTCTGCCAGTATGTTGAGTCTTCCGGAAATTCTTTATCTACCCACCCTCCTACTCATCTTTTCATCTGTCCTCCCACCCATCCCCCACTCATCCTTCCATCTAGTCTCCCACCAGTCTTCCCACCTGTCTTGTCACCTGACTTTGCGCCCATCTTCATACCATCCTCTTATCCTTCCTCCCAGCTGCCCTCTCACCCACTTTCTTACCCATCCTCTGATCTATCTTCCTGCCTGTCCTCCCATCCATCCCCCACCTGCCCTCGCTCCCATCCTGCCATCTGTTTTCCCATCTCTTCTCCCATCTGTCTTCCCACTCTTCCTCCTACCTGTCCTCTCACCTGTCCTCCCACCTGTCCTCCCTCCCACCATCTTCCCACCCATCCTCCCCTCCCATTCCTGCCTCCAAGTACCTTGTAATAATGGTGGTTTGTGGCCCCACACTGGATTCCCAGTCTTCACTCCCCTCATCCAAGAATTCGAGCTTTTGCTCATCACCAAATCTGGGAAAAGGGAGAAGAGTCTCTTGGTTTCCGACGAGCAGTTAACTACTACCCTCATCTTACAGACAGAACCCAACAGTGTCATCACCATGAAGTGGTGTGTCGTGATCAGTTGTAATTTTTATGTCATTGCCAATAGTAATACATTTGCACAATTCAGTAGTGATTTCCTCTGATTTTAACTTGGAAGAGTTGCAAGGTCATTCCCGCAGCAACATTGGCTTCACTCACTTGCCATCAGTCAGCTCTTAGGAAGTAGGATGGAGTCACGGCAGGCCACTGGGGTTTGGATTAGGGTGTGCCATGCATTTGAATGTCATCTATCATGTGTGTCACATCATGAAAAAGGTTAAGAATTTTAAATATTTAAATATGCCTCCTATGGAAACCATTCAGTCAAATACATAAAGTGGTGACAGCTCACCCTGGGAGCAATACCAGAGGTGAGGTATAGACATTTCATTAACATATTCATTAATCCACGGGTCAAACATTAATGGTATCCATCATGGGTGAGTTGGGTACTTGAAATGCATTGGACTTGACCCTTTCTTTGCAGCTCCTGTGGTCAGGGAGGCCACGCAGACAGATGCTCAGCAGGCCCTATGAGCGTCACAAAGGGGAACTCAGGGAGTGGGGCCTCATTCTGCTGGGCCCAGAGAGATCCTACCATGATTCACAGAGGAAAAGACTTTTATGCAGGACCTTAAAGGGACATATTGGGGATATCAGAGTATCAGGCTGGAAATATCTTCCACTCCTGCCATCTTCATCCTCGAGGTGTGTGGAGGGATGCCAATGCTGTGTTCTTTCCAAAGAGTTTAGGGCCTCAGAGACCATATTCCCAATCACTACAGAGCTATCCCAAAGGCAGATGTGAGATACTCACTGTCACTCTCTGGGCCCAGGATTTCTGCCGGCATCCCACCACCCCACAGAAATCCACAGACTAGGACCCTGCAGACTGGCCAACAGTGGCGGATGCAGCTCTGAGGGGTGTTGATCTTTATGGCCACTCCCAGAGGCCTGATGTTGGGATGTCAGGGGTGCTGGCCTCCTTCCTGCTGAGCAACTTAGCAAAGAGAATCAGAGAAGGTCAGTGGTGGGACCAGCAACTTCCCAGCAGGCCAGGCTTGGGGCAGGTTGGAGGGGTCCTTAGGACTTTCTGGAGATGGGCTGACCTGCAGGCGGAACACTCACATGAGCAAGTTCAAGTGCAGGGGCGCAGGCTCCCTTTCCCTTCCTCACTGCACAGCCAGCAGATGAGAGCACTTGTTTAAGTTCCTTAACAGGGCTTAATTGTGTTCTTCCCCATCAATAAGGCTTCCCAGTGATGGAGCCCAGCACAAGGGCCAGCACGACGGCAGCGAGAAGGAAGCAAGCAGAGGCAGTGCTGCATGGGGTCAGAATCAGGCACAAGGTGCTGGCTAGGGAGTAGAAGTGGGGGGAGCAGGAGGGGCCAAGACAGTGTGGGCAAAGCCCTGCAGAGATGATGGGACCACTTAGCAGCAGGCAGGCTTGGGATCAAAAACAGGGTAGACTGTCAACAAGATGTAAGCCCCACACCCACAGACATTGGGCTGCCAGTGGCCACTCGGCTCAGCCGACTTCTTGCTGAAGAAGAGGTCATGCGGTTGGCCCACCTGTGGGGTAGTGTGGGGCCACAGACATGCCCTGGTTTGATCCAGCCTCCCCAGTGCAAAGGCAATAGAAAAGAAACAGGAGCTGCCCGGCAAGGCCCTGACCTCACAGAGAGGATGATGTCTTCAGGACAGGCACTTCACCCAGTACCTCTAGATGAGATGGTCAGGGCCCCAGCCCTGCCCTACCCTACTCTCAGCTCCCACCCTCCACCCCAGCAGCTCTGTCTTTCTCACACACACAGATATACTTCTAAATATTCTCTCTGGAGAAATGGACAGGGCTTTTAGTACCCTGCCATGAGGCAAGCCATGGTGAAGGCACAGAGTGCTGGGCTTCTGTTGTTTCTCCTGGGGATGGTGCCTTCACGGCGGACACAGTGGCCCCTAACCTAGGATCCCTTACACCTTGGGGACTATAAAGGCAGCAAGAAGGACCCTGGCACTGTTTGCAAAAAGCCTGACAGAGTTGTCTACCTGCTGCGAAGGGTTTCACAGCTGGTGAAAGAAAGAGCAGGAGTGTTTTCTTTTGGTGACAGTTATGTCCTTTCTGTGGGAATCTGGGTTTTTCACCTGGTCAGAGGCTCTGATTGTGCACAGGTGACACAGCGTATCTGTCTGGTGGAAGCTTGCAACTAGGCTGAGTTACCAGAGTTGTGGAGCCAGCTGCTGGCCATGGTACCAAAAGCAAGCCAGGTTATTTGTTCATGGAGCTTTATACCAATACGGCCTGTGAAGATGGCCCTTTACTTGATAAACATATCTTGCTTGGTAGACGTGGGATCCCTAAGGGGACAATGACACAAATCTCCTTGAGAATGGCAGGGTTGGGAGCTACTACTGAAATCTCCGGTCTCCCACTATAAAACGGAACATTGGCATTTATTGCATTCCAGAAATAGTGACAATGAATCAAGTCTCCCTGCAGTTTTATACCTGGAATGTCGTTAAATTACTCAGAACCCTGTGTACTGAGGTACCTGAGGATGTGTTTTGGGGCAGGTCATAGGCCTTGAAGAGAATAGGCCCTTCTGGGGATAGAGCAAAGAAAGCAAAATGAAATAGGAAGGGGAACTGGGCCCTGAGGGCTCTGAAGGTGGAGGCAGGGCGGGGAATGGAAGATGACGTGAAGGGTGGAAATCCAAATGAGATGGGGACAGGGTGGCCTGTCTGAACACCCAGGCTGCTCTGAGAAAGGCCAGGTTATTACGTTCTTGGCTTTGTTGCCCATCTCAGGCTCCTGCCCAGCCAAAATGCCCCCAGTTCAACAAAGTAGTTGGCAAAGTGTCCGCTGTGTGGCCAGGTTCCTAAGGGCTATGGGAGTCCCCTCTGACCAGCCCCTTCCCTTGCTAAGGAGCGTAACTGTCATCTCCCTTCCTCTGCCTCCCCATTTTCCAGACAGAACAACAGATCTACAATCCCAGTACCACTGTAGCTCAGAGCAGGACAGCCATCCCAGCCCTCACCAGCCCAGGAATGCTCTGGTGCAAATTGAGCTGTCATTCCATTGCAGGCCCTTGAGCTGATGACTGGGACAGCACAGGAAACCCATCTCTGCCAGTCTTCACCCACCTCCTGGGCACTGATGGGAACGGTTGGAGGTCAGGGAAACAGCATGGGACCGACGGGGTCCTGGCTGGAGAAGTGGAGGGTGGGGCTGGGAAAGACACAGGGCTGGGGTGTAGGGGGAGACTATCCTGGAGCCTCTGACCAAGATTCAAGTTCTGAGAACTCCCAGGGTCTGTCGCTATCACCAACACTTGCGCAACCCCGAGAGTGCCTTTCCTTAAACGTGGTGCCTAGGCGCCTTGCCTGATGCACCCTAGTCCCTGCCCTGGAGACTCTCCTCCCCCATCCCCTCTGATCCTAGGTTTCAGGTTTATTTTCTCCAGCATGGCAGCCACAGAGATTTGGCATGGGCTGGGTTGGGCTAGGCTGAGCCAGCACCACGAGGCCTCAAGGTTGATGCTGCTTTCCTGTCATTAGTTACCTGTTCTGTTATATGCAGTCCACAAGCCCAAAAGTGCATAGGAGAGGGTGAGAAGTGGCTGTCTTTGGGGCACTGAGGCCTTTCAGTTCCTCATTAAGAAACCGTACAACTCCCCTCTGGCGGGGAGGTTGGGGTTTGGTGCATAAAATGTCAAATTGCAGAAATTAAAAATGTAAATGCTGGCATCTAATTAACCAGTTGACAGCAGTGCACAGCTGCAAGTGACAGTGACTGATTGCCTTCTGCCAGTCTCTCCCTGAGCAGCCTCGGCCCTGCCTCCTCCCGTTTAGCCCCCAGAGAGAGGAGGACATCAGAGAAGAGCAGCTGCTGGGAAGAGCCTTCAGTCCCTGCTGGAGGAGATCCCTTGTGTCTTTGGGTGGGGCATTAGAGAATTTCAAGACAGTCTAGACCTCTCTGTGTGATAGTTGAGAGCAGAAAGGATGCCTGAGGTCGGGCCCCTCTGGCTCTTGGTCCCTCTCCTGTCTGTCTGCTGACAATGTCTTGGCCACTCCCCAAATCCCTTCCCTCTATGTCTTCCGCATCCAGAGCTGCAGAGGGCTCTTCCTGGTTCAGACCCAGAAACCCAGATGAGAGACAGACCACAGTAGTCCCCAGGTGGTCACAGCACAGGCACCCACTACCTGGAGTGCAAGCTGAGCTCATGGCCCGGGACACGGTGCTGGAAGCATCTCTCTCTCCTCTCTACTCCATATGCACGACTCTAGCTTCTCCCTACTTCCACCCCTCCGCAGGTATTACTCGGACATAGGGAAGATGCCGGCCATCAGTGACCAAGACATGAATGCATACCTGGCCGAGCAGTCCCGGATGCACATGAATGAGTTCAACACCATGAGTGCGCTCTCAGAGATCTTCTCCTACGTGGGCAAATACAGCGAGGAGGTAAGCTTTGCCCTGCTCTGGGCCTGTTGGGATGGAAGAGGGCAGAGACCAAAGACAAGCTTGCATGCCTCTACGTAAAAGAACACCCCCACAAACACCCCCACCTCTGCTGGAGAAACAGCCACTGAGGACTGGGGGCTGTGCCCCAAAGGCTGGGATGCTAGAAACTCTCCATTCCATTAATTCTGCATTCATCCCTGTGCTTCTCAGATATATAAATACCTATTTCTTTTATATTGTCTTTTTTAATTCTTATTCTCTCTCTACTATTCCTTCTTGTTTGTGTTTTCCATGTTTCTCTCTGATCTAACTCACTTTAAACAGGGACCTCCCCACTCCTATGGGCAGGCTATGTGGTGTGGCATGGTATTGTATGATATGGTATGATGTAGAATAGAATAGAAATAGAGTAGACAGAAATGAAACAGAAATGAGTCACAACAGAATGCAACACAATAGAATAGAACAGAACAGGAGAAATAGAATGTGTTTTTCGTTGTTGTGTTCCCTCATTGGGAAATCCCACCTGGGGTCATTGCCACTATAGACAAGGCCTTCTTTCTGGCCAGTGCCAAGGTGCTATGGGAGTTTGCTTGGCTTGGTAGACCTAGACCAGCGGATTTAGAATCCAAATTCCCTGCATCTGAGCAGCAACATAGCCACCTTTTCTAAGTGGAGGGTAGTAAGAGAAGCTGAAGCCTGTGCCCTGAGTCCTCTGTTTCCTCCCATCTTCATCACTTAAGGAAAGTCTAGGAATCCCTGGTTAAAGAAGCAGCCCCAGCAGGTCCAGGGCCTGGAGTCCCGCAGGCCATGAACAGCCTAATTCCATGACCCTAAAATCAAGGAAAAGCCAGTGCTGGGTCCATTAGTAGAAGGACCCTGACGCCAGTCTGCAGATGAGTACTGGTCTGGTGCCATGCAAGGTAATAAAGATGCTGTAGCATGCACCACTGTAAGATGCCAACTGTCTCATCTCAGAAAGAATTGTTAGTCTACAAGTACACCTGTCTACCGTTGGTGTTTAAATAACCCATCTTTATGAAATGATCGTGCCTACAAATGACAGTTCTTGGCCAGCTCTATCTTGCCTCCCCAATTAAAGAAACATTAACTGGGTCATGAAATCCAAAGCCCTGGAGCCTCCCTCAGGCCTTCAGCCTCCTTCTCAGCTCCTCGTCCTCCCTGCTTATCGCTGCCCCCTCAAACTCCAACACCAGTAGGTTCCACCCAGTTGTCTAGTGCCTCTCGGGGGGCAAGCCTTGTGTTGAGGGTGCGCACAGATGTTATCTGACATCCTCTCCACTGGAGGTGGATTAGTCATTCCTGCCTTAACAGTTGAGGACGTTGAGTGTTCAGAAAGGTTCCCTGTCTGGCCTCAGATCACCCAGCTAGAAACTGACAGAGCCTTTACCCAACCCCTCATCTCCTGAGTCCGAATAAAATTCTAACACATTTTTCATTATGGGCCACAATTGCTGGCTGTCATCATCCTCTACCAACTGCCTGCCCTCAGAAAAGGCTTTGGTAGACATTACCCATTAAGTGTTAATGACCAGGAAGGCTTACAGTCTTACTGTTCTAGGGATATTTAACAGGCAAAGTGAAAACAAATGACCTTCTAAATGTAAAATTTGGGGCCTCAGGGAGCTAATGGGGAGGATTTTTATTTCTGTGGGAGGAGGGATGGGATGTCTTAACATCCACGAAATCACATTCAGGCTCCGTGCTGAGCACTGCACATTTCCATGGGATATGGAACTATCTTCTGTCTAACCTGCAGGTAACTGCAGCATCTTGGCACAGGCGTCTTCAGCAGAGCTTCTGCCCTCTGTCTACCATCTTTTGTAGGCAGTAGAATGAACACAGTCATTCGGACATGACCGGGTGTGCTGGCATCTTGTGCTCACTGCTGTGCCAATGCCTACATGCTGTGCCCACCCATGCTGCCCAGAACTCCTGCTACCCAGCAGTGTCATGTGCACCTCTACACATGCCTGTGACTTCCTGGGCTTCTGACCACGTTCGCACCATCTTTGTGCCTCCTGAGAACACAGACCTATACACACGAACGATTAACCTCCCTGTTCTTGGCCCTTCTGCAGATCCTTGGACCTCTGGACCACGACGACCAGTGTGGGAAGCAGAAACTGGCCTACAAACTAGAACAAGTCATAACCCTCATGAGCTTAGACAGCTGAGAACCATCCTTCCAGGGCCGCCCTGGAGGGGGACACACCAAGCCGTGCCTCAGTCTAGATTATCATCTTTACCAAGTGCAAGTTCCGACTGGCATCAGCAGCACCCCCTGAGCAGCGCTGTCTCTTTCTTTCTCTTTCTCTCTGCCTCTTTGTTTCTCCTTCCTTCCTGGATCTCTTCTCTTGCAGTTGCTCTGCCAACACGATTGGACCAAGCCACTGACCCTCAGTTAGTTCAAGGATGGCCAGGCCCATGGCAAGGGAGCTGACCAGAAGGTATCAGAGGGGCCCCTCTCTCCCAGCTGCTCCTGACCTGGTGCATGTCAACAGCAGGGCGCAAATACGGATCAGGAGCCAGGAACAGGGGATGTTTCTGTGCTGCTACTTCACCTTCCACTTTGGCAGCCCCTGCTTCAGTCCAAGCCTTGGCCTAGGAAGAGGCAAGGAAGGAATTCAGTATTATCTTCACTGAGAAGACATCGCCTGGCTCTCCATTCCCATAGTTCCATCTCCAGTGGTTCAGTCAGTGGTCTGATCGCTTTGCAGCTGTGAGAAGAAAGGCCACACCTCCTGCATGTGGCTGGAGCAGGGCATGTGTGAACAACTGGGAGGTGCTGCTTGAGGCTCCCTCTTCCCCACTGGGCTGGCATCCAGAGGCTTCCTGTCCTCTTCCAGGCGTCCAGAGGGACCTACCTGCCCTGCCTGCTCCCCCGCCAGTGGAAAGACAGACAGGAGAAAGAATAGCAGTTACATTCCTCCATGGAGATGCTCCTCACCTTTTCATCTGAATCCTAGCAGCAGAAACATAACACAGAGGGAGAGAAAAGGAAAGAGAGTTGCATCTACCCTGGAAGCAGAATTTGTTGTTTTCCATTTACCCCCAAATTCGAATGAGTCACGATCATAGTCATAGGTCTAGTCCATTACCAGAGCCCTGAGTGCTGTCAAGAGAAAGCATCTATCGCCACCCTCCTTAGTCACCCTTCATCAAGGGTCAACGTGAAATGCAGAGTGCATCTAGGAGATTCTACCTCCAGCCATCTCCATGGCTCCATCCCACCATCCTTCCTGAGAACTCCATAGACGGCTGGAGTCAACAGCCTAGTCCCTGTTCCCTCTGCAGCATCTGGTGCCATTGCTATGCAGATGACTTTGTCACTGGGCTGTCCAGACCTCTTTGGGAATGATTCCATCAACATATCAACTGTCTCTTTAACCATTCTCCTTCCTCATCTCTTCAGCAGTCATCATTGAAAGAAACAGACTTAAGCACAGCCTCACAGAGACAACCCAAAATGCCAGCCAACCTCAGCCTCCAGCTTGTCAGGTCTGGGAGGGACAAAGAGTCATGCTGATGGGCCTGGCTAGAATTGAGAAGAGGGACATACAAATGACCTCAGCCTTGGCATCCATCTCCCCATCTGTTCTTCCATCTACAGATGCACCATTTTAGCCAGGCAGGCAAATGTGAGCTTAGAAATGGATACTAGGTAAGCAGAGGCTATAGGGAGAGATGGTCAAATGGAGGGTTCTACGAACCTTTCATCCTAAGGAGACCATAGGTGCTGTCTGGTCCGGTCTCCCACCCTAAGCAGGAGTCTCTGTTGGCAGCTCTGCTCTGGAATTGTTCGCCACTATGGGAGACAAGCAGAAAAACCATCTTAGGTGAGGTTGAGGAGAAGGATTCACAGTCTTGCCTTCACTCCCCAAACATCAGACATCATTCCTTGCCATCCACTCAGAATGAGCCCCCCTGGGGGAAGAAGCCACACCATTTCCAGCAAAGTCCATGAAGTGTCCTGTACTTTTAAGAACACTTGCCCCTTTGGATATGAATATGTGCACGTGTGTGAACACATGTACATGCATATGTGTGTGTCTGCCCCAGGGGTAGGCGGAAAGCTTGAAAGGATTCCTTGTCCTTTGTAGGAGGATTTTTGAAGTTTTCCCCTTCTCTTTCCCCTTGCTCATCCATTCATCCTGCAGCTTCAGGACATTTCAATACTTGCTTTCTATGCTGAGAGCTGGTGGGTGGAAGGAGAAGTCGCTTGTTCATAGGAAATCAGGGTGGTCACCTGCTGAGGCCTGGACCTCGGCGCAGGACATCATGTGACATCGCAGAGGACAGATGATTGAAAAGACACGAGCAACCTAACGGGAAGAGAAAAATGGGAAACGATGCATTGAAAGAGGAAGAAAAAAAAATAACCAAAGGTTTTGGCAAGTGTAGTACCCCCGGGTGGAGAAGCTTGGATTTTCTATCCTTGATCATTTTTTTTTTTTTTCCTCCCAAGAAGTCACGGGACCTGGAAGGTCAGAAAGGGTGCATGTGGGAGATGGTCTGAGGAAGTACCTTGGTCAATACAATATTTTTGCACATATAAAGGGTTGGGGAGGAAAGAGACATGAACATATTTAACACATTTGCTGGATGGAAGCTGCGTGTGTGAGCGTATGTATGAGTGAGTGCGTTTTGATTTATTTTTTAAGTTTTGCACAGTTAAAAGAGAAAATCAACAAGCAGAAAAAAAAGACTTATCACAGTTCTGCTGAAGCTTTTATTTTTTACCGGATGATGATTGTTATTGTTACTTTGGCGGTACAGGACTTAATTTTTTTCCATGTTTTTGTTATAAGAAAAACTTCAAACACCTCAGAGAAATAGAAAGGTTAGGAAGAAAGAGGAGACAAGGACAGACAAGTTTCCTGGCTGTCCTCATGTCTCCTCGGGGAGGGGTTTAGAGCTGGTTTGACTTTAATTGGTGGGTGGGTGGTTTCTGTGTCTCTGTTCGCTGCAGTCCCTGTGGCCTGCTTAGGGATTGAGAAATCCGAGCCAGGTATCCAGAGCCACAGCCCATCTTACTTATAAAAATTATCTTTTCTTTTGCTGTTTGTTTTCCATTTCTTCCGTTTGGATTCTTGGTGCACGTGTGATAATGATGTTCAAAAGTAAAAGCAGGCAACATTGTCAAAAAGCTATCCTTGCCCCCCTCACTCCTACCCAAATATTTTTTCCAAACTCCCCCATGGATCTTCCTTCTCCCCCTGGCAGAGCAAGCATCCAGGGACTGCCCAGTTGGCTTGCGGGCTCCCAGAGGAAGGAATTGGGCCAATTTGGTCCTGTGGGATGGAGTCCCCCCAATAGCCTTCCTCTAGGCAAAGTTAATTTGTACAGTCACCATTCTGTTGAGTTCTGGGCAGAAAGGAGAAGAGAAAAGACCATCTCCTTCACTTTCCCCTCCACCTCGCCCCCTGCACCCTCCCAGGGAAAATGGTACCAGACTGAGCCATCAAAATCACTGACCAAGCTTAGGTGGGGATTTTGCATGTTGGAGGGAGAAGGGCTGAAGGCTAGTGGTAGTGGGGAAGGAGGGGGCTTTGTGGGGTCCTGAATTTTAAGGAATAAGTAGAGGAAGCCATGAAAGAGAGCTGCAGGCTGGGCATTTCTCCTGGGCACAAGTCCTCCCAGATGTAGCTTTTGCCCATTCTTTGTCCTTCCCCATAAGGAGAAACCCTGACATTTCTTGGTAGCTGCAAATATTGCCACTAAGTGAAGGTGGTCATCATGCCAGTTACTTCCTCAGGAAAATATTTTCTTGCCTTCTTCTTTCAATATGGTTTTAAATGTGGGGACAGAGGATAACCCAAGTGTCCCACAAGCCAAGGTACGTTCCAACCGCAGCATGACCCCCGAACCCCAAGTCAGCCCCTAGAGACTCCCTCTTGTGCGCCCGCAGCCTGGTAAGTGAGCTTGAGCGCTTGCAAGGAGCTACGGAGGAAAGAGAAGTCGTTTTCAACAAATCCCAAAGTTAGAGGCAGACTGTCCAGGACTGTCCCCAGGAAGAAGCAGGAGTTGCCCACAGGTAAGGTCTCTGACTTAGTCCCCTCAGGCCCAGCTACCTGCGCCCACCAGGGGTCAAGGTTGATGTGCTGTCTCAGCATCCCCACCCCTCCCCCCGCCCACAACCAAGTCCCTGGTGCCCGTGTCGCCTGTTGCATGTCTGGCTTCTGCCTGTGCTCTTCCCACCGCGAGCATCCTCCCTGTCCCTCCCAGTTCTACCCTGTGTCTCCTGCATGCATAGCCTCTGTCCCAGGGCGATTTATCCACTTGAGTACAGGAGCTGGCTCAGACCTCTCAGCCCAGTCCTCTGTGACTGCCCCAGCCCTGTCCCACCCCAGCCAAAGCTACCTCCCTGGCTGTAGGGGCTCCCTCGTCCAGCCAAGGCCCTATGGGTCCACATCTGAGGATCTACACTCAATGACTTCCTAAATGGCATCCTCTGCCACTGTTTCCAGAGCTGTGAATGATGCTGTGACCGGTCAGGTCTCAGCACTACTCTCTGTGACCTAAAAAGAAAAGCTCCATTTCCATCTGTCTTCTTTCCCAGGACCAAGGGGAAAGGGTATGTGAAGTCAAACACTTAACTGAGTGAAGGGCCAGTATTATTATCAATCAAGGACTAACCTCCCACCTCACAGACAGCCAAGCAGTGAGGGAAACACAGACACACATAGTAAGGTGCTCTGCAGGCAAAAGGCCCAGAGATGACCTTCCTTCCAGGAACAGTGAGCCCAGTAAGCAGCACCAGCCAGCTCGTCAAGGCCTTCAAGGGGCCTTTCTGTGAATGAGTCACCTTCAAGAGCTCACCTGGCCCCCAGAGAAGACCCACCACAGGCAGCTCAGTGCCCTGGCTCCTCCCCACGCCCCAAATCCCCCCAGCCAGCCTTCCTGGTCCTCGTTTACATCAAGGGCCTCTTCCCCTCACTCTTCCTGCCAGATCTCAGGACAGGTAACTGGGAGGCCTTGATTCCTCAGCCTCTTCCTTTAAAAACAAACAAACAAAAAAAAACTGTGGGCAATTTCTTTGGGATTTTGGAGTTGATTTTTGTTTGTATATTTTAAGAGTTTAAGAGTAAGAAGGGAGCCCTGCTATGGGTGTTAAGTCCAAATTACTTGGTCGGTGGTAGCAAAACCTATGACTTCCAAGGGGTTGAGGAGAGCCTCAGAGGCCAGGAAGAATAGCCTCCATTGGGAAAAAAAAATAGGTCAGGATATTCCCTGGATGAGGACAACGCTAGGGGTGGCATCTGGCATGTTTGCTGCTATTCCTGGTGCTTCCCTGCACTTTTGACAGATGGAGTCCTCCTCCCACCACCTCACCCTACAGGCATTCGCTGTGTAGGAAACAAGAGCCTTATTTTACAGAGTGGGGAGCTGAGGCACAGCCCCAGGTGACATGGACACAGCTCCTAAGAGAGGCTGGGACACTCTGCAAACCTCTCTTCGTGGTGCTGAGAGTGGCAAGCCCTCGACATGAAACCTAAATGGCCACTCCTCTCATTTGGAAAGTAATCCACTGCAGTAAAAGTTTCAGACATGCAAGAGAGCTTTTTTTTTACTACAAATTTTTGCTCCCCCATAAATTTTTTTTTATTAGAGGGAGTATCCAAGTTTTAAAAATATATAGAATTTTTTTGGTTGTAAAAGAAATGCATACTCATTAGAATCCCAATTAAATTCCTTGAGTAGACTGGCGACTACCAGAAAGCAAATCAAAGTTAAAAAAAATGAAACAAAATCCTTCATACACAAAAAGAACTTTCTGTTTGTATTGGCAGAGGTAGGGAGGTGGTTCAGGTAGGCTGGGAATCCTGGGTTGGGGGAGCCTCACCTTACTCCATTCCCACCCGCTTTGATGTCTAGGCTTGGCTCTTTGGGCTGCCCTGGTACTGCTGAATTCTGCACATCTCTTATTAGCTTTCCTCAAACTTTAGAGAGGTTATGTTAGGGACGGGTCATGGGAAGACCCAAGTTTTCCCTCTCCTAGGATTGCAAAAGCAAGTAGACCCAGTCTATGCAGCTCATCTTCCACCAGTTTCTTTATCTGGAATTAGAACTTCCTTCGTTAGTATCTTTGATCTTTTGACTCAAGCACATTTTGGAAGGGCTCCCTTACAAGCGTAGAATTTAAAACAGAGGATACAGTTAAAGAGCAACCCAAAGGACACTTAAGAAACCAAGACCACTTCACCAAACAGGACTAAGGCACAGAGGGCAGCTGCAATCCAGGCACAGGACGAAGATGGGATACGTGTGCTCATCTGTCTGTCCTCTTTTCCTCTCCCTCCCCGATGTTCTGGTTAGCTTGTTGGCTTGTTAAACCTTCTGTTCTTTAAAATGAAAAGCTAGCTTACCTCAAAGAATCTTGTTTCCATTTGGAAACCAATGATTTTGTGTTTTAGAGTGGATGGCCCGCCCCTCACCACTCCCTACCTTGGCCTGGTGTTCTTGAGACATGCGGTCTTTGCTTAGTTGTATGTGGGCTGCTTGGAGCAGGAACAAGGCCTCCAGGCCCTCAGGTGGGCAGGAAGGATTAGATGCCGCTGCCCTCCTTCCCACTTTAGCCTATAGGGACCAGCCCATCTCTTCCGGCAGGGTCCTGCCGAGTTACCATAGCAACCAGCAACTCCAGGGTACCACATCAGACAATGGCTCAGTGAGCCAACATGTGCGGGGGATGCAGGGTTCTGGCCTGGCCAGATGACCCAGAGTTGAGTTTCAAATGCTAGAGGAGAAGGGGAGAAACAGGATGGATGGGTGGTTTAAGAAACCGGCAGGGGTCTTTGTGTCACATAGAGAAGCCGTTGAACGAGGTAGGGCAGGTTATATCTGTTCCAACCACCCACTTCCAGCCCCATCCCACTTCTGTTTCAAACTAAAGCTCCCACCTTGAACGCTGACCCTTTGTTAGAACAAAGCAAAACATATCTTTAGGCAACAGTGTTAAAATGAGCCTCAAATACAGGTGGATGAGATCTCTAAGAAGAGGGTTTTCTGGTTTTGATTTTTAAAGAAGAGTATCCTAGTAAGATATTTAAAAAAAAAAAAAAGATTTAAAAAAAGTTTTTAAAAAGCAAACCTATGCTATTTAAATTGGAGCCCAGTTGTAACTTGGTAAAGGCAAGCTTCTGTACCTTTGTTATAATTAATTGTATACCTGTGTATGTAAATATAAGGCATTCCTATTTTGCAGTTCAGAACAAAAAAAACTTATTTGTAATATAGAATAAAGTTTATTAAAAAATAATAAAAATGCAGTTTGGGATGTTGGGTCCTTCTTTATGTGACTGTCTGGGAAGGGCTGGGGGAGAGGACTGCCTGTAAGCTGGCAGCAGCTTCCAGCATGCAGACACATGGCTGCACCTTCTCTCTACAGTTGTGTGACATCTAAACTCAACCACCAGAGAGGCATCCTTCTACTCAAGGCCCTGTTCTCAGTTGCAAGGCAGCCATCCCGAGGTGGTAACTCTTCAAGCAAGGAAGGATAAACATGCTACTAGTCAGTGCTGTCAGGAGACAGCGCTTTTCTGTGCAGCCCAGTCAGTCCCGGAATCCCTCTCAACGCAGCCCTCCAGACACTCACTACCTGTCCATTAGAGTTGCCTCTGGGGACCACACAAGCATTGCTATCCCTCCTTCAGGTCTTCCTGGCAAACTACCCCTCTGTGACCAATGATTCTCTCAGCCCCTACCTGCCTTGGAATGTTGATGAAGAGTGAAGATCTTGAATCCAACTGTGTCCCTGGGGTAGAGTGAGTTAGGGAGAAAAAGAGAATGAAGAGGGTGGCAGTGAGGAGGGACAGCGGGAAGAAGCCCATGCCCCCGCCTGCCTTGCATGCCCAGCCAAGGCCCATGCCGCTCAGAGGTGGGGGGTGGGGAGCCACTGCAGCTGGCATGATCCAGAGAGCCCTGGCCTGGGCACCAGGACCTCTGCAGGTTCTGCTGTTGGCCCACGTGGCAACCTTGAGCAGATCCATCCAGGTTTCAAGCCTCATCAGCAGGTGAGAAGGCTGGGCTGGGTGATACCATGAATATTCCAGCGTTCTTCTTATTCAAAGGGAAAGCCATGAGAGAAGGAAATCGGGAGAGAAGCAGGATAAAGAACAAGAGGCAGAAACATGGAAAGGGGAAGACTCAGGAGGGAAGCAAGAAAGGAAGGAAGAGTGTAGGGTGGGGGAAGGGGGAGGGGTGAGGCAGATGTTGCGGGCACCAACTGCTGATGAAACTTCAGGCAAATCCTACCTCCCGCCTCACTGCTGCCCCCACTCACAAGCCCCTCCAGCCTTCACACCCCAAGGTGTACATGGGGAGCATTCACCCAGGATGGGAACCCTGGGGGGCACAGAGAGAAGGGTCAAGAGGCGGCCTGGGGAACATCCACAGGGCTCCCTCCTGGCCTTTCCCTCAGCACTGTCCCACCTTCCAGAGGTGATTCCTTCTAAGATACAAGTGAGCTCCTGAAGACAGAGCATGTACAGCGTGGGGCGATGGTGGAAATGGACGGGGCACCTGCGAGGGAAAACTGAACTCCCTGCCTCAAGAACTAGAACAAACCAAATGGCCCAGGAAGGTGGACCACTTGAGGTGGGAAGTTCGAGATCAGCTTGGCCAACATGGTGAAATAGATTACAATCAATCAGAGTGGTGGGTTTTTTTCTCAGTAGATCAGGTTCACAAGGAAAGTATAGGTCATGAACAGGAAAGAACAGAAAGGAGATGTTTTTCCCTTCTACTCAGGCTGGGTGGGGACAGTGATGTCACCCTGAAGGTTAACATTGAGATTAAACAACGAAGTTTCCTCCAGGGCCTCAGATTCCTTTACTTGTACTGGCTCCAACTTTGTCAGAACCAACCACCATGACCTCGAACAGGCCACTTCTCTTCTATTTTCTTTACTTAGCCACAAAATGAAGATCGTTCTAATTATACCACAAAGTCCAGAAGATTGGAGCAGGCCGATTAAGACAACTGAAATGAAAAAGATGCAGTGTGCTATGCAGGCTCATACATGCATGCAGTATTATTATTAGTCATAAAAATGATACTATACAGGCCGGGCACGGTGGTTCACACCTGTAATCCCAGCACTTTGGGAGGCAAAGGTGGGCAGATCACTTGGATCAGGAGTTCAAGACCAGCCTGGCCAACATGGTGAAACCCCATCTCTACTAAAATACAAAATAGCCAGGTGTGGTGGCAGGTGCTTATAACCCCAGTTACTCGGGAGGCTGAGGCAGGAGAATCATTTGAGCCCAGGAGGCAGAGGTTGTAGTGAGCAGAGATTGCTCTACTGCACTCCAGCCTGGGCAACAGAGTGAGACTTCATCTCAAAGAAAAAAGAAAAAAGACACTGTACAAATAAGAGTGGGTCCATTCTGGAGCCTCAATAACAAATTTAGAATAGACGCATTATTTACCCATTGCAAAATAAGTAAATATCTAACACCTTATGAAGTCATATACTTTTTATGGTCATTAGACTATGAAATCTTCATTTTTTTTTCCCCGAGACAGAGTCTTGCTTTATCGCCCAGGTTGGAGTGCAGTGGCATAATCTTGGGTCACTGCAACCTCCACCTCTGGGTTCCAGCAATTATCATACCTCCGTCTTTCAAGTAGCTGGGATTACAGGCATGCACCACCACTCCCAGCTAATTTTTTATATTTTTAGTAGAGATGGGGTTTCGCCAAGTTGAACATGCTGGTCTCGAACTCCTGGACTCAAGTGATCAGTCCTCCTCGGCCTCATAAATTGCTGGGATTATAGGCGTGAGCCACTGTACCTGGCTGACTGTGAGACCTTTAAAGGCAGAGACCATATCTCAGTTGAATTTATTACCCCAGCTCAGTGCAGTGATTCACACAGAGAGAGTGCTCAATAAATCATGAATGGCGGGGAGAGAGGGACAGAAAGCAAAGCTTGGTGAACACCATCATCTACAAAGTTGGCCACTGGGTTGTCTCCCCGCTATGACTCTTATGCCCTCCGTTACCTTCAATATCAGGCCGCTCGCCCTCTCCCATGAATGGTTCATCTTTAGAAAACTAATTCTTTGAGTTGCAACTAGTGGCTATCTTTTACAGGTAGAGAGAGTAGGTGTTTTTGTCAAAACCTCTCCCTGGGTTAGTAGAGCTTCTCCTAGCTGAGCAGAGTAAACGGAGGCAGAGGCAGGTGACTTCTGCACCGTCACTTTCTCTAAACCTGCCTCACTTTTCTCTTAGCAGAACTCCTACCCTGCACAGCGAGCCAGAGCCTGCAGGGCTACCGAGGGTGTTCACTAAAGCTAAGGCTCATGAATGATGTCAGATCTAAGCAGAGGAAGATGGACCCAGGCACAGGAATATCTGATAGTTATATCACAGTTCAGTAATATCTACTTCCTCTCTCTAAAGGAGCAGTACAGTTTCCCACTCCAATAAAAGTTCAGTTGGCCCAGCAACTTGGGTTGGGCCAATGGAATAGGAGCGCTAGTGGCGTGGTCACTTGTAACGCTCTAGAGGGCAGCAGCCCGAACCACAGAGTGAGGACAATGACAGCACACAGCAGAGGCACTGGATGACCCTATGGTTGTGTAGTATGAGCAGAAAATAAAACTTTGCTGCTTTAAGTCGCTAAGGTATGAGACTATGACTGCTGCACGGCCAAGACTATCCTGACTGCTGTAGGGTGCAAGAGACTGAACCTGACTAGTAGGTGGCCCCTTAGTTCATAACGAATGTGTGAAATCTCACATTTCACCTACAGAGAAGTATTCTTTTGACCTAAAACCTTCTTTAAAAAGGATGTTATTGACTATACTCAATATGAATCATTTTGTGGAAGGTCCTGATATTCCTGGACTAGCTTTGGGACAGATTGGGGAAGAAAAGGAAGACTAAGAAAAAGAAGCAAAGGTGGAGAAAGACGGTGCAAACCTACAGAGTTAGGAAAGAAGGAAGTAGAGGAGGGGACGTACCAGAGGAGAGAAATGAGGAGGATTTGGAGGGTGAGAGAAAGGAACTGCCTTTTGCCAACTCTGTGCCAGGTATATGCCACCTGGTTCCCACGCCACCTGCTGTGGTGAAGCATTTTCAGGCCCAATTGCAGGTCATGACATTAACATCCCACAGTACCCTAGGATAAACTATTTATTATCTAGGAATGAATCCAATGAAGGTTGTTTCAAAATATAACCTATCACTTTCTATATGCCTTGGTTTTGATCAATGATCAATTTACCAGGAAAACAGAGAACTCATCCTCAGGGAATACATACCATATTCTCAGCACGGGTCCTTGAGCAAGATGGCAGCTCCCTTCAGAAGCCATAAACGACAGCTTCTTGTGATGCCTAGAAGGATGCCGGCTGATTCTAATGAAAGCCTGATGACCCCTCTAAGATGCAGGAGAGGAAGAAGTCATGCTCCTCATGCACATACACGCAGAAGGAGGGCCTTCTTATCCCTGCTCCTCATCCAAGTCCAGACCAGGACCAGCCACTAAATCACCTTCCAAGTTTCTGCTCATTCCCTGTTTGAGCCTCTCCAAATTCTATCAATGCAAAGGCAGGGCCTGGGGGAGAAAGCAGCAGAGGCCCTGGGAGGGGTGGCCGGCAGGTCAGTAGGGATGTATGCTCCCCTGATTCATTAGGATCACATCCCTTACCATAGGAAACATCCTGTTTCCTTACCTAAAAGGGCATTGGCTGTGCTGAACTGCCCCAACTCCACAGTGCCCTGCCAATCTTTCCTTCTGCTTTGGTATGCCTGCTGTTTGGTGAATTTCTGAGGGCAATGCAGGCTGGAGATACCACTGGCTCAGAGCTGTGTGTACAGCTCCCCTGTGCAGACAGCTAGGACTTCCACCATTTTATATCCAGAACATACTGTCTACATAGTGTGAAGGTGAAGAACACAGCCCGATTCAAACTCTGCCCTTCTCTGGCCAGCTTTTACCTGGAGTTCCCAACTGTCTCTAAACTGTGCCTTCCTCACCTGTAAAGACAAGAATAATAACACCTTCCCCATACAGCTCTCGTGAGGATCAAGTGAGGCAAGGATTATAAAACACTCAGAGCAGGTCCTGCCATCCTGTAAGTGTGTGACAGATGGTAGCTTTTACTATTGTGTAACAGGCTTCCCCAAACTCCACATACGATATCTCTAACCCTTGCTCATGGGACAACACCAAGCACATAGTAGCTGCTCTATAAATATTTTCCAAATGAATGAGTGAAGTAGGTGCAAGAATTTCTCAACTGCCCAAGTCTTGAAATACATATGTACATAGAACACAGCTTTCCAAGAAAGTACAAAAACAGATAACTAAAAATTATAAGAGCCTGAATTCCTCCTCAAATCAGAAGTGAGACAAGGGCTTGTGAGCAGGTGGCTTATTTTGGGAAGTGGTCCTGAGGAACGGAAGTGGGGGGTACGGAAGTGAGGACAACCCAATTCAAGGGGATATTTTCAAGCTGGCCCTCATGGTGGGTGTCTGGGACTCTGACCCCTCTCGGACCCTCTAATAATGTAGAATGCCCCTCAGAACCCACGCACTAGCTCCCACTCCCCAACTGCTGAAAGGTCTCCTGGCTGTTTATTCCTCACACTTCTAAGTTTGCAAGTGAGTTGGAAAAGCTGAGTGGCTTCCCCCAGCCACCCCCATTGCCATGATAGGAGGAGAGGAGCCCTGAGTGTCCCTGAAGCAGACGCTATCAGGCTCCATGTGCATGCCACCTGGTTGCTGTGGCAACAGCTGGGGTAGAAAGGTGGGTCAAGAGGGTATGGGGCAGAGTGCAAGGGAAATCTACCACACAATATGTAATCCTTTAAAATCCTTCATTCTAGGTCAGTAAGATTAAAGTCATTTCAAAAACTCTTTTGTTTTTAGTAAGAGTCCCCAGTTTTTTTCTTCTACCTTCTCATTTTTCTACTACTTTCATCACCAGCTACAGCTATTGCCTTTTCTCCTTCTTTCCATTATTCACAATGAAGCCAAGTTTTTCTTCCACCTTGGAAGTTAGGACACACAGGAGATAAGTAAAGGACATCGAAGTGACCCTGAATCGTGGATGTGGGTAAGGGCTGGACAAGCCCATTGGTTCTGTGACTCATCAAATTCACACAGGACTTCTGGGGTGGGACGTGTGACTGTCTAACCTTTCCCAGCACTGTCTGCTTTTCTTGGCTGTGCCACCCAATTAGCACCTTATCTTGGATGGCCTTAGCCTTTCATTGCCTGTAATGCACCATTCAGCACTTTATTTTAATAGAATCAATGCTGGTATGTGTGTGATAATTTTATCCCCTAATAATTTCACGTTTTTATGTCCTGTCTCCTTAACTCAGAAATAGACCAGGTCTTCTATTTCTTTGATTCTGAACTCAACACTGGATACACAGTAATTAGATAAATGCTCAAGTTTTACATGAACTGTGCATGTCTTTATTTTATTATGCATTCAAACATGTCAGCCCATTAACAGAACTCCCACAGGGGTGCAATAATTATGAAGTCCAGTTATTTTTATTTTTATCAACTTTTAGTCATATATAAAAGTCATAGATTTCACTCTCCCCACATCGCTAATTTTATTGCTTTGAAGGTATATTTGCCAAGGTACAAGGATGGAACGAAGTTTATTTAAATATAAGCATTTGATGACCAGGCCTCCATCCATACCCTCACCCTCTGCAGCTCTCCAAATATTAGAGCTGGTCTGACTGTGATTCAAGGTCTCTGTGCATAATGTGGAGAAATAACTGCACTTCATGAGCTTTTTCTTGGCTTAGAATCTCCTTCTCTGTCTCTTGGCAGGATGACACCTAGCCCATCCAGGAAGAAGGTTCGCATTTCTAGTTTTCCAGGGTCATCAAGTTCTTCCTACAACATTCAGTCCATAGGAATTCATGCAGTGGATCATGATTTACTTTATGGAAAAACATCTGAACTAGATAAGATCAACAGCCTTGAGCCATCAGTATTTGAACCTCAGGAGAGCTTTTAGAGACCCACCCTCCCTTGCAAAAGCACTGCTTACTCATTTATCTCTGCAGCTCCCTCATCACCTAGGTTCCAAATATATAAAGGATAGGCTTGTCCAACCAAATGCCATTGACCTTGTTTTCTTTATAGCACTGGACCACAAGACCAGGTATGTAAAGAAGATCATGTAATAAAATCAAGCTGATACTGAAGCCAACGTTTCCTAAGTGATCTTAGTCTGCTGTAGTCTATCAATTAAAAAAAATTTAGAAAATGGGATGTTGATAAGATACTTGGAAGAGATAAGACAATACAAGTGTTGGGTGGGATTGGGAACCCTGATTTCTAATAACTCATGCCGAAGAGTCATCATCTCCCAGGATACAAAAGGACTTTTTTCAGAGAGATGATTTCTGTGTCACATTACTTGCATTCAATTGTCAGGATCCAGTTCTATTCTATAGTTACCATTATTATACCCATTTTATAGATAAATACACAGAGACTTAAAACAATAACTGAGGGGGACTTCTACCAAGATGGCCAAATAGGAACAACACCAGAGCACAGTTCCCAGTGAGACAGAGATGCAGAAAGCGAGCCATCTCTATGTTTCCAAACGAGGTACAGGGTCATTTCAATGGATCTGGTCAGACAGTGGGAATAGCCCAAAGAGGGCGAACCAAAGCAGGGTGGGAGTAGCCCAAAGAGGGCTATCCAGAGTAGGGAGGGTCACTGCCCCACCCGGGAAGTGCAAGTGGCCTGGAGGATTGGGGAACTTACCCCCTTGGTACTCTGGTTCAGATACCATGCTTCCCCCATGGCCCCTGCAACCCACAGTACAGGAGAACGCCACCAGGCTGAAAAACATGAGTTATCAACACAGATCTGAGCAACAGCTCCAGCCTGGCACTGGTACCACTAGTTAACAGCACAGACCTGGGCGGAAGTTTGGACTAATGCCGAGAACACTTGCAAGAGGGAACTACCTGTCCCCCAGAAAGAGGAAGAGTTGAAAGCAAGGAAACGAGTGATACAGCTTGGCAGGCCTTACCCCCACCAAGTCCAGCAAACTGAAGCCCTCTTGCAGAGTTTTGTACCCAGCACATTAGTTCACATCAGTTGAACTCAACCTGGGATGATCAAGCTTGGCAGAGGAAAGGATGCCTCCCGTTGGGAAGGCAGGGCTAACCTCACCTGTGTACACAAAAGCCAGAGGAAGATTCCCCAGCAGCTGGGCTGAAGCCAAGGCAGCCCAACAGGCCTCTGCAGGCAGACAAAGGACAGGCTGCCCCATTAAGCAGCTCCCTGACCACTACATAATCAAAAAAACACCTCATACAGGAGAAACAGCTTCAACTTCAATAGAAAGGACGTTCACTCAGAGATCCCATCCAAAATCACCAACTTCAAAGATTAAAGGTAGATAAACTCACGAAGATGGGAAGAAACCAGCGCAAAAACGATGAAATCATCAAAGACCAGAACGCCTCTCCTCCAAGGGTTCACAATTCCTCACCAGCAAGGGAACAAAACAGGATGGACAATGAGTTTGGTGAACTGAAAGAAGCAGACTTCAGAAGGTTGGTAATAACAAACTTCTCTGAGCTAAAGGATTATGTTCTAACCCAATGTAAAGAAACTAAAAACCCTGAAAAAGGTTTCTAGATGAAATGCTAACTATAATAACCAGCTTAGAGAAGAACATAAACGACTTGATGGAGCTCAAAAACACAGCACAAGAACTTCACCAGGCATACACAAGTTTCAATAGCCAAATCAATAAAGCAGAAGAAAGGATATCATCAGAGATTGAAGATCAACTCAATGAAATAAACTGAGAAGGAAAGATTAGAGAAAAAAGAGTGAAAAGAAATGAACAAAGCCTCCAAGAAATATGGGATTATGTGAAAAGATCTAATCTACACTTGATTGCTTCACCTGAATGTGATGGGGAGAGTGAATCCAAGCTGGAAAATAATCTTCAGGACATTATTCAGGAGAACTTTCCCAACCTAGCAAGGCAGGCCAACATCCAAATCCAGGAAATACAGAGAACACCACAAAGATCCTCCTGAAGAAGAGCAATCCTGAGGCACATAATCGTCTGATTAACTAGGGTTGAAATGAAGGAAAAAATGCTAAAAGCAACCAGAGAGAAAGGTCAGGTCACCCACAATGGGAAGCCCATCAAACTCACAGCAGATCTCTCGGCAGAAACCCTAGGCCAGAAGAGAGTGGAGACCAATATTCAACACCCTTAAAGAAAAGAACTTTCAATCCAAAATTTCATATCTAGCCAAACCAAGCTTCATAAGTGAAGGAGAAATAAAATTCTTTATGGACAAGCAATTCAAGCAATTGCTGAGAGATTTTGTTGCCACCAGAGCAGCCTTACAAGAGCTCCTGAAGGAAGCACTAAACATGGAAAGGAACAACCAGTACCAGCCACTGCAAAAACATACCAAATGGTAAAGACCAATGATGCAATGAAGTAAATGCATCAACTAACGGGCAAAACAACCACTCAGTAACAAAATGGCAGGATCAAATTCAAACATAACAATATTAACATTAAATGTAAATGGCCTAAATGCCCCAACCAAAAGACACAGACTGGCAAACTGGATAAAAAGTCAAGACCCATCAGTGTGCTGTATCCAAGAAACCCGTCTCACATGCAAGGATACACATAGGCTCAAAATAAAGGGATGGAGAAAGATCTACCAAGTGAATGGAGAGCAAAGAAAGCAGGGGTCGCAACCCTAGTCTCTGATAAAATGGACTTTAAGCCAACAAAGATCAAAAGGGACAAAGAAGGGCATTACATAATGGTAAAAGGATCAATGCAACAAGAAGAGCTAACTATCCTAAATACATATGCACCCAATACAGGAGCACCCAGATACATAAAGCAAATTCTGAATGACTTACAAAAAGACTTAGACACGCACACATTAATAGTGGGAGAGTTCACACTCCATTGTCAATATTAGACAAATCAATGAGACAGAAAATCAACAAGGATATCCAGGACTTGAACACAGATCTGGACCAAGTGGACCTAATAGATATCTACAGAACTCTCTACCCCAAATCCACAGAATATACATTCTTCTCAGCACCACATCACACTTACTCTTAAATTGACCACATAATTGGAAGTAAGTCACTCCTCAGCAAATGCAAAAGAACGGAAATCATAACAAACAGTGTCTCAGACCACAGAACAATCAAATTAGAACTCAGGGTTAAGAAACACACTCAAAACCGCCCATGGAAACTGAACAACTTGCTCCTGAATGATGAATGGATAAACAATGAAATGTAGGCAGAAATAAAAATGTTCTTTGAAACCAAAGAGAATGAAGACACAACATATCAGAATCTATGGGACACATTTAAAGTAGTATCTAGAGGGAAAGTTACAGCAATAAATGCCCACATAAGAAGCAAGGAAAGATCTAAAATCAACACTCTATCATCAAAATGGAAAGAGCTAGAGGAGCAAGACCCAAAAAACTCAAAAGGGAGCAGAAGATAAGAAATAACTAAGTTCAGAGCAGAACTGAAGGAGATGGAGACACAAAAATCCCTTCAAAAAATCAACAAATCCAGGAGCTTTTTTTTAAAAAAAGATCAACAAAACAGACTGCTAGTCAGACCAATAAAAAAGAAAAAAGAGAAGAATCAAATAGATGCAATAAAAAATGATAAAGGGGAGATCACCACTGATTCCACAGAAATACAAAATACCATCAGAGATTATTACAGAAAGCTCTATGCACATAAAACAGCAAATCTGGAAGAAATGGATAAATTCCTAGACACAAGACTAAATCAGGAAGAGGTTGAAACCCTGAATGGACCAATAACATGGTCTGAAGTTGAGGCAGTAATTAATAGCCTACCAACTAAAAAAAGTCCAGGTCTAGACGGGTTCACAGCTGAATTCTACCAGACATACAAAGAGGAGCTGGTACCTTTTGAAACTATTCCAAACAATACAAAAAGAGGGAATCCTCCCTACCTCATTTTATGAGACCACCATCATCCTGATAGCAAAACCTGGCAGAGATACAACTAAAAAAGAAAACTTCAGGCCAATATTTGTGATGAACATGGATGCAAAAATATTCAATAAAATACTAGCAAACAATACAATAGCACATCAAAAAACTTATCCATCACGATGAAGTAGGCTTTATCCCGGGGATGCAAGTCTGGTTCAACATACACAAATCTAAAAATGTAATCCATCACATAAACAGAACCAAAGACAAAAACCACGTGATTATCTCAATAGATGCAGAGAAGGCCTAAGACAAAATTCAACAGCCTTTATGCTAAAAACCCACAATAAACTAGGTATCGATGGAATGTATCTCAAAGTAATAAAATCTATTTACGACAAACCCACAGTCATTATCAGACTAAATGGGCAAAAACTGGAAGCATTCCCTTTGAAAACTGGCATTAGACAAGGATGCCCTCTCTCACCAACCACTCCTATTCAATATAATATTGGAAGTTCTAGCCGGAGCAATTAGGCAAGAGAAAGAAATAAAGGGTATTCAATTAGGAAAAGAGGAAATCAAATTGTCTCTATTTGCAAATAACATGATCATATATTTAGAAGACCCCATCGTCTCAGCCTAAAACCTCCTTAAACTGATAAGCAACTTTAGCAAAGTCTCAGGATATAAGATCAATGTGCAGAAATCACAATACCAATACACCAATAACAGACAATCAGAGAGCCAAATCATGAGTGAACTCCCATTCACAATTGCTTCAAAGAGAATAAAATATCTAGGAATAAAACTCACAAGGGATGTAAAAGACCTCTTCAAGGAGAGCTACAAACCACTGCTCAAGGAAATAAAAGAGGACACAAACAGATGGAAAAACATTTCATGCTCATGATTAGGATGAATCAATATCGTGAAAATGGCCATACTAACCAAAGTAATTTATAGATTCAATGCTATCCCCATCAAGCTACCATTGACCTTCTTCACAAAAATGGAAAAAAACACTTTAAACTTCATACAGAAACAAAAGAGAGCCTGCATCGCCAAGATAATCCTAAGCAAAAAGAACAAAGCTGGAGGCATCACACTACCTGACTTCAAACTGTACTACAAGGCTCCGGTAATCAAAACAGCATGGTACTGGTACCAAAACAGAGATATAGACCAATGGAACAGAACGGAGGCCTTGGAGGCAACACCATACATCTACAACCATCTGATCTTTGACAAACCTGACAAAAACAGGCAATGGAGAAAGGATTTCTTGTTCAATAAATGGTGTTGGGAAAATCGGCTAGCCATGTGCAGAAAGCAGAAACTGGACCCCTTCCTTTCACCTTACACTAAAATTAACTCCAAATGGATTAAAGATTTAAACATAAGACCTAACACCATAAAAACACTAGAAGAAAACCTAGGCAAAACCATTCAGGACATAGGCATAGGCAAGGACTTCATGACTAAAACACCAAAAGCAATGGCAACAAAAGCCAAAATAGACAAATGGGATCTAATCAAACTTAAGAGTTTCTGCACAGCAAAAAAAAAAAAAAAAAAAAACCAGTCATTAGAGTAAACTGGCAACCAACAGAATGGGAAAAAGTTTTTGCAATCTACTCTTCAGACAAAGGGCTAATATCCAAAATCTACAAAGGACTAAAACAGATTTACAAGGAAAAAAAACCACCCCATCAAAAAGTAGGCAAAGGATATGAACAGACACTTTATAAAAGAAAACATTTATGTGGCCAACAAACATATGAAAATATGTTCATCATTACTGGTCATTAAAGAAA
This sequence comes from Aotus nancymaae, assembly GCF_030222135.1. Taxonomy (NCBI): domain Eukaryota; kingdom Metazoa; phylum Chordata; class Mammalia; order Primates; family Aotidae; genus Aotus; species Aotus nancymaae. Next base: position 24,959,876 of record NW_026988413.1, read on the forward strand.
TGCAAATCAAAACCACTTTGAGATACCATCTCACACCAGTTAGAATTGCAATCATTAAAAAATCTGGGGACAACAGATGCTGGAGAGGATGTGGAGAAAAAGGAACACTTTTACACTGTTGGTGGGAGTGTAAATTAGTTCAACCATTGTGGAAGACAGTGTAGTGATTCCTCAAGGATATAGAAATAGAAATTCCATTTGACCCAGCAATTCCCTTACTGGGTATATACCTAAAGGATTATAAGTCATTCTATTATAAAGACACATGCACACATATGTTCACTGCAGCACTGTTTACAATAGCAAAGACCTGGAACCAACCCAAATGCCCGTCAATGATAGACTGAACAAAGAAAATGTGGCACATATACACCATAGAATATTATGCAGCCAAAAAGAATGAAGAGTTCATGTCCTTTGTAGGGACATGGATGAATCTGGAAACCATCATTCTCAGCAAACTGACACAAGAATGATAGACTGAACAAAGAAAATGTGGCACATATACACCATAGAATATTATGCAGCCAAAAAGAATGAAGAGTTCATGTCCTTTGTAGGGACATGGATGAATCTGGAAACCATCATTCTCAGCAAACTGACACAAGAACAGAAAATCAAACATCACATGTCCTCACTCATAGGTGGGTGTTGAACAATGAGAACACGTGGGCACAAGGAGGGGAGCATCACACACTGGGATAGGTGGGGGGATAGGTGGAGGGAGGGGGGCTAGGGAAGGGACAGTGGGGGAAGGGGAGGATGAGGAGGGAAAACACAGGGAGAAATGCCTGATATAGGTGGCAGCGGGAGGGAAACAGCAAACCACCGTGGCATGTGTGTACCTATGCAACAACCCTGCGAGATGTGCACATGTACCCCAGAGCTTAAAGTACAATTAAAAAAAAAAAAACATAATTGGATTCCAGTTCCACAAATGGAAAGTGATAGAAGTGATAGAGTGGGGATGTGAGCCCAGGTTTCTCTGATTCCAAAACCTATGCTCTTAATGATTGTGCTGTACAACAACAAACGCTGAACAAGTCTCTGTCTCTCTGTCTCTGTGTGTCTCTCTTTCTAATGTATGGATTATCATCATACTGTTACCAGAAAGGGGTCCCAATCACACCGCAAGAGAGGGTTCTTTGATCTAGTGCAAGAAGGAATTCAGGGTGAATCCCTAAAGTGAAAGGAAGCTTATTAGGAAAGTAAAAGAATGAAGAATGGCTACTCCATAGACAAGCAGCCCCTAGGGCTGCTGGTTGCTCATTTTGATGGTTATTTCTTGATGATATGCTAAACAAGGGGTAGATTATTTATGCCTCCCCCTTGTAGACCATTTAGGGTAACTTCCTGACATTGTCATGGCATTTGTAAACTGTCATGGCACTGGTGGGAGTGTAGCAGTAAGGATGACCAAAGATAACTCTTGTGGCCACCTTGGTTTTGATGGGATTTAGCTGGCTTCTTTACTGCAACCTGTTTTATCAGCAAGGTCTTTAAGACCTGTGTCTTGTGCCGACCTCCTATCTCATCTTGTGACTTATAATGCCTTAACCATCTGGGAATGCAGCCTGGTAGGTCTCAGCCTCATTTTACCCAGCTCCTATTGCTTTGGTTCAAACACGTCTGACAATAGTGAAGGACATTGTAGAGAAAATGACTAGGGGTAGGCATTGGGTTGCAGCTCCAAGCTACAACAGGGAGAGAAGAACAGAAATTGAGGAGATTTAGCCAGCAGATTTAGGGACTGCCATGCATAGGATGGGGCACCAGGCAGGCATGCTTGCGGGATGCACTGCAGTGACAGAGGGATCTGGATTTAAATCTCCAGTACACTACTTAGCTATGTGTGTACGACTGGAGGAAAGTTGATTTAGACCGCTCTGCCTCACTCCTCTCATCTGCAAAATGAAAATAACCTGTGAGCAGGTTGTGGGGATTCAACATGATGAAATGCACCATGCCTGACTCACAATCAGCATTCCTCACGAAAGGCAGCTATTTTAAACAGTGCCTCACTGACTTGCATTAGAAACCACTTCCTGTGGCCTTTTCTTCATCCTGGACATGCCAGAGGCCACAATGCGGGCCAGTGGGGAGGTGGGCATATTGGTAGCAAACCTCTCCTCTGGCCATGGACACATCTTCCCCACCTGGAGGAAGACCCTAGCTCCTTCAGCAAACCAATTACCCTCAGGCTGCGGGCTCTTCTGAGGCCTCGAGAGTATCTGTCTGCTCCCTGAGAAGAGGCTGGTGGTCACCATTTTGTAAAGTGGCAAACTAGAGACATGGTCCAGACAAGGAAGCAGTAGCGGGGTGTCTTAATGCTACCCCACCCCACCCCACCCATGAGGGGTCCAGTATGCCCTTGCTGCACAGTTCCACATCAGCCCATGGAATGTGATGCCCACGCAAGCCTTCTGTCTGGTGTGTGTGTCCAGCAGCTGGCTCATCTCTTTAGCCTCAGCTCCTTGTCACTGACAAGCCTTACAGAATCCCTGACACCCAGGCCTGCCCCCACCCCCCTGCACCCAGTTCACAAACATTGCCCCGGCCTCCCTTCGTGCTTCCCTGTGGCCTCCGCCAGGCCAGGCTCTCATTGCTGGCACCCCAATTGGCCTTCCCTGGGAGCCCTGCATGACACCGGAGGCCAGGCTGCAGGAAAGAGCAGGCCCCAGTGAGTTATGAGGCTGTAATTCCATCAAGGGCTTCTGGAGAGATCGTAAACTCATGTCCCAAGTCTCCCTGGTCCCCCGGCCCCTTTTCTCCTCAGACTGATTTACGAGCCTATAATTCTGAGGTGGGACTGCTTCTTATTTCACATAATCCAAACATTTTCATAAAGCAGCACCGTTCTTTCTCTTGGCCTCTAGTTTCCTTCTTCGGAGCTAAAGAATTGCAACAGCGTCGTCTAGTGGCTCAGCCCCAGGGTGGGCCCCCTGGTGGAATCACCCTTCCACCCCTTTTGAGATGGCCATGGAAACCCAAGTCATGCCTGAAACCAAGTGGATATGAAGGGCTTCTTTGGGGGTCCTGGGACAGGCAGATATGGGCCAAGAGGGACTTACACAGCTTCGATTTCTGCATCATTAGTTGACAAGCATTTGCCAGACCCCACTTGTGTGGTGCTCTCTGCAGATCCTATGAGCCGCACTGCCAAGCCCAAGCTCCTTCCCATGGCTGTATTTCTGCCCTTCGCATGCCAAAGACCACGTGTGACTGAGTTCACCCTCAACAAGGCCCCACCGGGCCAACACACCACCCTGAGGCCAATGGAACATAATATTTATTACTTGACATTACAGCTTCCATCTATGCTTTTAACATCAGTCTCTCACATTGGAATATAAGCTCCACGACTGTGGGGATGTTGCCTGGTTGGGCTCTGCTGTATTATCTAGCCCCATGCAGAAATATTTGCTAAGTAAAGCATGAAGGAGCGAGCCAATGAGTGATCACGCGAGGCAGCTGGGTGGTCCACAGCATCGGCCTCAACAGAAAGAGGCACACCTGCTTGCTGGAGGGCATCCAAGCCCCAAGCTTGAGCATGAACGGTGCTGGGGCTGGTACGGACACTGTCCTGCCATTTTCCCCTTTTCTCTGGTTTTGCTTTGAGTGGAGGCCCATAGTCAGGGGTTTCATGGAAAGAGAAAGACGTAAAAATTCTGGGAGCTCACGCTGGAATGGGGCCAAAGAGTGGGACCTCTGAATGGTAATAATCCTACCAACTATGCCGAAGGTCCCTTCTCAGCCTGTTTCGGTGCCCTTCATGGGAGGCTACGTGGTGATGCGCCATTACTGCAGCCTGAGGACCTCTGCCCTGGGATAGAGAAAACAACTAGGCCTGCAGCTTTGTGAGTAGAGGCACCCTCCAGCCCAGACCCTCTCTGGGACCCGGCTCTTCCTCCCCTCCCTCCCTGCTTCCTGACTTCTACCCGTGCGCGGCTTTTCCCTTTAAGATCTGCTCACGTTCTCTTCAGTGGTGGCCGGTAACTATGGAAACTACAATTAGGTTCTTTTGCTCCATGTCTCTAAAAATTGCCAAGTGCAGGCAGCAGCAGCCCCTGACTTACAACAGACCCCACCCGAGCTCTTCGGCAGGTTCTTTTAGGACACACCTTTTGTTGGGCCGAAGGCAATGCTCCAGGAACTACCTGTGAAGAAGGACCAGTCTCTCTTCTTAGACATTTCCAACTCATCACAGTCAATGTTTTTGTAAAATGCAATGAAAACAAATTAGAAATGAAATGGAAAAAAGATATACAACATCCCAAGCCCCGTTTTATTGTGATACATTTAACAGATGTAAGATTACTCACTAAAATCACCACAAGGCCGGGCATGGTGGCTCATGCCTGTAATCCCAGCACTTTGGGAGGGTGGGGTGGGTGAACCACCTGAGGTCAGGAGTTCAAGACCAGCCTGACCAACATGGAGAAACCCCATCTCTAATAAAAATGCAAAAAAAAAAAAAAAATGAGCTGGGAATCGTGGTGCAGCCTGTCATCCCAGTACTGGGGAAGCTGAGGCAGGAGAATCGCTTGAACCTGAGAGACAGAGGTTGTGGTGAGCTGAGATCATGCCATTGCACTCCAGCCTGAGCAATAAGAGTGAAGCTCTGTCTCAAAAAATAAATAAATAAAATAAAATCACCACAAATGTTTCTCAATCTGCTCTCCATTTTTTACTAAATTATCACAGGTCAGCACCAGTGTGTGGACAGGCTCCACACCCTGGACCATCCTTTGAATAGCTCTAGTCTGGGTAACACCCAGGACCAAGCCTGCTGACCTTGTCCAGCTGGGGACTGTAACCAAGGATGCCTCAAAGTGGAAGGGGGAGCTTCTCTAGGGGCCGCTGACAACCTACAGAAATGTCTGTACTTGACTTGAGCAAATGTGTATGAGGGAAGCAGCTGCAGAGGCTTAGTCATGCCTGGAAGTCCTCCCCAGCAGCCAGGAATCTGCACTGCATCTGGTGGCACAGGATGGAGGTCACTCAGAGGGGACCTCAGTGAGCTTGCACTGTGCCACAGTTTACCAAATAACCCCACTGCTTTCTTCATGCCTCTACTAAAACAAAGATTACTGTCTGTATGAACTGGATGGACATTCATCTTTTTTTTTTTTAACCTTATCTCTGAGTTTCCTTTCAGTTTTATAAAACTGAAGTACACTTTTTGTACAGTAAAGCACATAAATATTAAGAATACAGGTCAGGGCAGGATGGTTCACACCAGTAATCCTAGCACTTTGGGAACCCAAGCAGGAGGATCACTTGAGGCTAGGAGTTCGAGACAGCCTGGGCAATATAATGAGACCTTACCTCTCAAAAAAAATAAAATAAAATAAAATAAAAATCTTTTTTTTTTTTAAATTAGGCAGGTGTAGTGGCATATGCCTGTAGTCCTAGCTACTTGGGAAGCTAAGGTAGGAGGATCATTTGAGCCTAGAAGTTCAAGGTTACAGTGAGCTGTGATTTCACCACTGCACTCCAGCCTATGTGACAGAATGAGACCCTATCTTGAACAGAAGGAGAGGAGGGGAGGGGAGGGGACGGGAAGGGGAAAGAAAGGAAGGAAAGGAAGGAAGGAAGGAGAAAAAAAGGAAAAGAAAGAAAAGGAAGGAAGAAAGGAAGGAAAGGAAAGGAAAGAAAAAAAGGACTGAAGGAAGGAAGGAAGAAAGAAAGAAGAAAAACAACTGTAAGACTTTTTACACATTGAAACCACTTAGATCAAAATATAGAAAACTGGCCAGGCACAGTGGCTCATGCCTGTAATCCTAGCATTCTGGGAGGCCAAGATGGGCAGATCACTTGAGCTGAGGACTTTGAGACCAGCCTGGACAACACTGGGAAACTCTGTCTCTGACAAAAATAACAAAAAATTAGCTGGGCATATGGTATGTGCCCGTAGTCCCAGCTACATGGGAGGCTGAGATGAAAGAATCACTTGAGCTTGGGAGGTGGAGGTTGCAGTGAGCAGAGCCTGGGTGACAGAGTGAGAACCCCTCTCAAAAATATATAGATAGATAGATGGAAAAATACATCTATCTATCTGTCTATATAGAGAAACTCCATCACCTCCACAAAACATTCCTTTACTCCTCTTCCTAGTAAATACCGACTCTCCCTCCCCACCCTCCAAAGCTAACTACTATTCTAATTTCTATCACCATAAATTAGTTGTATACAGACTTTGTATAAGTAGGATCAAATAATGTGCACTCTAGTTTTTCACTCCTTTCATTCAATGTAATGTCTGTGAGATTGACCCGTGTTGTGGGCGGGAATCACTGGGCTCTTTCTTAATTTGTGTTATGTTGTATTGCATCTGTGAACATTCCTGCATAACATTTTTAGTGCACACAGATTTCATTTCCTTCAGGCAAATATCTAATAGGGGAATTGCTGGATCATAGAGTAGGCGTATGTTTAGGTTTTTAAGCAGACACTGAAAGATAGTTTTCCAAAGTGATTGAACAAATTGACACTTCCATCAGCAATGTGCTGCCTGGAATTCCGGGTGCTCCCCATCTCTGCCACACTTGATTTTATCAGTCCTTTTCAGGTTAGCCACTCTAGTGGAAGGATAATTGTATCTTACCATGGTTAATTTACATTTCTCTGATAAACAATGATGTAAAGGACCTTTTCACATGATTATTGGCCATCTGGGTATTCTCTTTCAAAAAGTACCTTAATTCTTTCACCCTTTAAAAAACACTTAGATTCCTTACCAGATGTGTAATTCATAGCTTCTTCTAGTCCTCAGATTGACCGTTTACTTTCTACATGATGCCTTTCGATGAAAGAACGCTATTATTTTCACATAGTTCAATGTGTCTATCACTCCCTCCATTTATAGTCAGTATTATTCTGTTCTGTTTAAAGACTTTTTACAATACTCCTAAGATTACGAAGATATTGTTTTCTCCCAGATACTTTATTGTTTTATGTCTCACATATGTCTATAATGCACCTAAATTAATTTTTGCATATATTGTGAGGTAGAAGACACAGCTCATTTGTTTTGCCATTTGGGTATCAATAGCTCCAGTACTACTTATTTTAAAAACCATGTTTAAAAAAAAAAAAAAAAGACCATTTTCTGCACTGAATTGTGGTGGATTCGTTGTTGTAAATCTTGTGACCATAAATCTATGGGTTTTTTTCCTTAATTCTCTGTTTCATTGATTGGTCTTTTTTTCTCTCCTTGAACCAGTATCACAGCGTCTTAATTACCATAACCCTCTAGTAAGTTCCAAAAATCTTTTAATTTCTCTCATCGATGCTTTATAGTTTCCAGTGTAGCGATCTTGCACATCTTTTATTGGAAGTATTCAATGCTGCTGTAAATAGAATTGTTTATTATTGTAAGAAATACATTACATAAAATTTACTATCTTAGCCATTTTATGTGTATAGTAGTTCTGATAACAGGCATATTGCTGTGCAATAGATCTCTAGAACTTTTTAATCTTGCATAACTGAAACTCTATACCCACTGAATGATAGTTTCCCATTTCTTCTCCTCCCTTCACTCCTGATAACCATTCTACTTTCTGTTTCTATGGGTCTATTTTAGGTACCTTGCATAAGTAGACTCATGCTGTATTTGTCTTTCTGGGACTGACTCATTTCACTTAGCATAATATTCTCAAGGTTCGTCCATGTTGTAATGTATGACAGGATTTTCTTCTTTTCTTTTCTTTTCATTTTTCTGAGACAGAGTCTTGCTCTGTCGCCCAGGCTGGAGTGCACTGATGCGATCTTAGCTCACTGCAACCTCCACCTCCTGGGTTCAAGTGATTCTCCTGCCTCAGCCTCATGAGTAGCTAGGTCTATAGACATGTGCCACCAGACCTGGCTAATTTTTTGTATCTTTAATAGAGACAGAGTTTCACCACGTTGGCCAGGCTGGTCAAACTCCTGACTTCAAGCAATCTGCTCCCCAATCCTGGCCTCCCAAAGTGCTGGGATGACAGGTGTGAGCCACCGTGTCCAGCTGATTTTCTTCATTTTTAATGCCAGATAATAGTCCATTGTATGTCTATGTCACATTTTCTTTGTCCATTTATCCATCAGTGGAAATCTGGGTTGCTTCCACCTCTCAGCTATTGTAAATAATGCTGCGATAAACATGGATGTGCAAATATCTCTTTGAGATCCTGTTTTCAATTTTTGTGAAAATATATCCAGAAATGGGATTGCTGGGTCATATGGTAATTCTAACTTTGATTTTTTTGAGGAAACTCTATACTGATTTCCATAGCAGCAGCACCATTTTATTTTTCCTATCAATAAATAGCATTTTTAAGATCTCACTCCAACTGTTTGTTGGTATAATTAGAAATACAATTAGCATTTTTGTCTATCAACCTTGCATATACTGATACTTGCTAAATTCAGTTAATTTTAATAGTTTGTAGTTTCATTGGGATTGTCTATGTATACAATCATGTATACAATATACAATACATGTATACAGGTATGCAATCATGACATCTGTGAATCAAGATGGCTTTACTTGTTCATTTCCAATACTTACATATTTTATTTCTTTTTCTTGCCTTGTGGAAGTAGTGAGGACCTCTAGCATAATGTTGAACAGAAGTGGTGATAGGCTACATGTTTGTCCCTTTCCTATGTTTACAAAATTTCCCACTCCGTGAACCTTGTTGAGAAACAGAGCCTGCCTCCTACCTAGCAGCTGAAATGCCAGATTCTTATTTTCCTGGCTTTCTTTGCGGCTAAGGCATCAATTCAGTCAGTATCCCCATGGGAAACAGAGGGCAGATTCATTCAGATGGGATACTGAAGAGAAGGGAATGAAGGACTATTCATCAAGACGCAGGCAGGATTCAGGGAACCAGTAAAGGATGTCAAGGCATTCAGAGACTAACAGTAGCAGGAAGCAATTGCCATGCCCATACCTGGAATGGGCAAGGTGAGAAAACAGTGTTACTCAAGGCTTGTGAGTTTGGAGCCCTAGAAGAGGACCACTCAACAGGAGCTCAAGTCTTGGAAAGAAGGAGGTACTGCCAGAAAAGCTGCTCTGAGTTAGAAGGGAGTAAGCAGGGACAGAAATACCCTGGCTCCTCTCTCCTCTCACCCTCCAATCTCCTACTGGCACCTCCCATTGCTCCAACCAAATGGAAACCCAAGGGCAAGGGAGCCTGGGTGGAGCAGTCCATGGTGATCATCAGCCTCTAGGGCCTGAGAAAGCTAGACGAGGATGTGGAACAAATGGGAGTGGGAAGGTAATAACTGGTGTAGGCAAGAACATGTGATCGAGGCTTGGCTAATGAGATGCATCCTTCCCAGACCGTACATCAGAAGCTAGTGGTACAAATAAGCAGTGACCAAGAGGATTTGTTCAGGTCATAGCAACAGGGACAGCATAGCATCCAGGATCAGGGCCAGCAGTGTCATGAGGGCAAGTAAGCATCTGTTGTAGTAATTCTGCAAGCTACCCAGTATCTGTTCAACAGCCTCCTCCTCTGTTTAAATTAGCCAGAGTTAAATTAGCTTTGTTGCAGCTAAGAACGTAACTGAAACATGCCCCAGTGGTGGGCAACTTATCTCCATGCTGACAGATTTTTACAAACCTCACACGCTACCCACTGATTCATTCAACATTTACTTGTCATCCCACATGATCCCAGCCTAGGCCAAGACATCTCACTGTGTGCTCTGCAAGAGGTGAAGCAGGCTGTGTTTTAGGTATGGTTAAGGCCGCAGGATAAATATGGACTACCTTCCTTAGCATGAATTTTACTTTAAAATGCTTTAGAGAAAAATTAAGTAAATTTACTAATAAATAAAAAAAATATTCTTTATACTGAAACAATCACACATATATGGTGGAACTGAATGCAAAACTTGCTGGACTTCTCAAAGCAAAACTTAAGTCTTCAAAGAACTTCCAGGTATATGGTTGTTCACAACTTGATACAAAGCGCTAAGAAAAACCATGTTAGAGTCTCTGATGCCTCTGCCTGTGTTACGGAAGATCTCTCCAGAACATCAGATTGCTTTGGGAACCTGGATTCCCCTTCAAAACACTGCTGGTAGAAAGAGCAGCCAGTTATAATGTAACCATTCGAATTCAAATGCAAGTGCTGCATTTGAAATGGAAGAGCATAATTGACTTTTCTTTATATTTTTATTAATGTATTTTAAAAGGCTCAGTGAGAGTCTTATGCTGAGCAACCCGACCCTTGAAAGCTGGGCTTCTACCAATAGGACAATAACCTTTGTCTGCTACCCCTGGGGCAACACCCACTCAGCCCCTGTATTAGTCAGGGTTCTCCAGAGAAACAGAATCAATAGGTTTATTACAAAGACTGGCTCACATGACCATGAAGAATGAGGAGTTTTAAGATCTGCCATCAGCAAGCTGGAGACCCAGGAGTGCCTATGTGTCACTTCAGTCCAAAAGCCAGCAGGCTTGGGAGCAAAGAGAGGCAGATGTTTCTGTTTGAGTTCCAAGGCAGGAAAAGACCAAGGTCCGACTCAAGGCAGCCAGGTGAGCATCAGTGTTCCCCTGTACTCAGCCTTTTTGTTATATTCAGGTCTTCAATTGATTGAATGAGGCCCAGCCACATCAGGGAGGGTGGCTGATGCACTTTACTCGTCTACAGATTCTAATGCGAATCCCACCCAGGAACACCCTCACAGACACACTTAGAGAATAAGGCTTGGCCAAATTTCTGGGCACCCCATGACCTAGTCAAGTGGGCAAATAAAATGAACCACACAGCCTTATAAATACAGAAGTCCCAGTGGCCCCCTTCCCCATGCAGCCTGGAGAGGCAGTAGGACCCACAGCTAATCTAGGCTGCCTTTCATGCACCAGCCAAGATCCCTGGCAGAAGCACTGTTTCTCCCCTAAACCCTGGAGGCCAAAGCTTCCACAAGCACTGTAGACTGCCAAACAAGGCTCATCCCTTCCTTTCCACCACCAAGGTGAGGCCTGGGGTCACCCCCTCATCCGGGTTCACCCATGCCTTTCCTGCTTTTTCAATGCAAGTTTCGCGTCCTGGCAATCCCAGGCAAACGAGGATGTTTGGCCACCCTAACGCAGCCTGATCTTGGAGGTGAGAAGCTGCCAATCTTTATATCCTTCTGGGCAAGGAACCCTTTCCTTTCTTCCCCCTTGGTGTAAGGAAGAGAGGTGGAACATGAAAGCTGGCTTTATTTTACTCACACCAGCTTGGTCTATATTGTAAGTCGAAGGCCCAGTCATTTCAAGGAAAAAGAACAAGCTCTTAGTCCTACCTCTAGACATAAGAAGTTGGTTCTCGATCAAAGGGGCCCAGTCAATGAGGCAGAGACAGTGTGTGCTCCAGCTTCCTGACCATCTCCCTCAAGGACAAAACTGGTGCAAAGACTTCTTGGGCTGGAGGTGACATGATCATTGTTCCCCAGGATCCTCCTAAGGTCTGATGATTCTTGGGATTTTTTTTTTGGGAGGGGACTCTCAAAATGCTCTGACATTAGTACCTGCTTTATAGGTTCCTTCCAACATAACCCTAAACACGAGTTTAGTATTGATACCCTCATCAAAGAATATTTATCCTGTGCCAAGGGAGCTTCAGAGCCATGCAGTGTTTATCAGAAAAGATTTGGTTCCTGGCCTCCCTGGACCCCCCCATACAACCCTCAATCCCACCCCAAGACAACACCACCACCAGACACACACTGAACGGGGATATGAGCAAAGCCGGGAAGAGGGAGCTAGAGTGAGAGACAGAGCAAGATGGTGACTTTTTTCTCTTCTTTCTCTTTGTTCTCAGATAATTTGGGAGCTGTTGTATCATTGCTGTTGGTTTTCTTGTTTTCACAAATAGGATGTTGCCTGCTTGCACTCAGAGGCTCTCTCAACAAAGGGAAGACAGAAACCTGTGAATATACAATGAAGGCAGAAATGCATCTGCCTCTTGTCTGTCTGGTGATCCCACTAGGATGGAGTTGACTCTGGACCATGTGGGAGCTGGAGACCAGCCTGAAAGGACATGCCTATGTCCGGCGTTCTCACTGTGATGGAATTGTATCTTCCCCCCTGCCCCTGATCTGTACCACATTCTTGGGGTGATGTAATTATTAACTGTTGCTGTTGCTGTTCTTACTGAAAGGCAATAAACGTACATGGTGCCCAATTCAAGAGGCACAAAAGGGTCTCCATTCTACTCATGTCCTCAGCTCTCACTTCCCTTCCCCAGAGCCAGCCAACACCACTGACTATCTTTCCTCTTTGCAGAGACAGCCTTTGAGTACTCTGTGATACAATGATCCAGCTGATGTTTGCAGTGGACATACACTTGAACTCAATAAACAATAGCTTGCAGATCCAAAGCCTGTCCAGCTACGTGACAAAACCCCAGAAGCAGGGCTATTTTTGTGAGTTTTTTTTGGTGGAAGGGGGGTGTGAACATGGAAGGCAGGGAGAGTCTGTTTTCTCAAAGGAAAAAATAACAATACCATAAAGAAAGAGAGAGAGGGAGAGCGGTAAGACAAGACAGCAGGACAGAGAGGAGGAGAGTGACTGCTCTGTATTGAAGCGCTCCATCTTCTCAGCTCTCTCCCAAGGCAGGATTCTGGAGCTTGAGTGTTCTGCTGCTTCCTAGGGACTGAGCTGGCCTTGGCAAGGGACAGGCAGAAGCCATCCTTCCATGGGTCCAGGTCTGGCCTGCCTCCCCTCCACCAATGGCTTCTCCACCCCTGTGCTAGGGAGCTCACTAATTGACATGGCACTCCTAGAAAACTTGGAATTGTCTGAAAGTTTCTTCTTCTATTTTTCATTATTTATTTATTTTGAGATGGAGTTTTGCTCTTGTTGCTCAAGCTGGAGTACCATGGTGCAATCTCACTGCAACTTCCACCTCCCAGGTTAAGTGATTCTCCTGCCTCAGCTTCCAGAGTAGCTGGAATTGCAGGCACCGGCCACCATGCCTGACTAATTTTTCATATTTTTAGTAGAGACAGGGTTTCACCATATTGGCCAGCTTGGTCTCGAACTCCTGACCTCAGGAACCACCCACCTTGGCCTCCCAAAATGCTGGGATTACAGGCGTGAGCCACTGTGCACAGCCTATTTTTAAAAAATAGAATTATTGCATAGACTAGAATCTCTTTCCACACAATTTTATGGAAAGTCTAACTCTGTCTTCTGAAACCAAGCCAACAGCCTGCATGGGCAGGTGGGATGGGAAGGAGGTACTGAATAAAGGTAACTCTCCAATCATGGACACTTAAGAGAAAGCGGTCATCTGGGGCAAGGTCAATGGGAGAGACCCTCCAGCCCTTGCTAGTGGGAAGTGTGGGAATGCGGGATGGGATGCAAGAGGTGCACTGAGGCCAGTCCTGCCCCAGCCTGGGCCACTCCCCTAGCCGAGGATGTGATTTGAGAGACAGCCAGGAAAGATAATCTTGCTCTGAACTCAACTTTCCATCAACTCAGCAAGACAGAAGGTTGCCTGCACCCCGTCTCCCACCCAGATGAGGTTTTTCCAAAGAGGCTGTGACACAGAATCAGCATTTGCTTTGTATTCCCATTGAATATAGAGTCTCCACTGTTCTGGGTGTAGAACATACTAGACCATAGAAGGCCTGGACTTTGCCCTTCAGAGGTTATGGTGTAACTAAATAGACCATGAACATGGTGAAAGTTAAACAGATGACCTGGCTGCACTTTGGTGGTGGCAGAAAGAATTACTACAAGACAGTTCATGATGAATTGCTAAATGAAGAGGAAAAGGATCATTGCCATAGGAACTCCACGGATGGAGCAGACAGCAAAGTCTCTTCAGAGAAGCCAAGACATGAGCTGCATCTTGGAGGGTGGATAAATCGCACAGAGAACATAGAAGGTTATTGAACACGCTGAGCATGGTGGCTCATGCCTGTAATCCTAGCAATTTGAGAGGTCGAGGCGGGCAAATCACATAGGTCAGAAGTTTGAGACCAGCCTGACCAACATGAAGAAACCCCGTCTCTACTAAAAATACAAAATTAGCTGGGCATGGTGGTGCATGCCTATAATCCCAGCTACTTGGGAGGCTGAGGCAGGAGAATTGCTTGAACCCAGGAGGCAAAAGTTGTGGTGAGCTGAGATAGAGTCATTACACTCCAGCCTGGACAACAAGAGTGAAACTCCATCTCAAAAAAAAAAAAAAAAAAAAAAAAGGTTATTGAACCCATCAGAGAAAATCAGTAGTCACCCAGAGCTCAGAAAACCCATTCCCCTTTTCAGCCATAGACACTCAAGCCCTGACATCTGGGAGAATCAAGGCATTGCCCAAGACAACAGCTGAGGCAGGTCTAAATTATAGCCTTTGCTTCCTGCTTGGCCCCAGTCACCGCCTCTGGGGTTTTCCCTCTCCCTCTGCCCCGTGGTGTTCTATCGCCTGTCCCTGGCAGTGGAGGGACAGGTGGACAGGTTTTCAGCAAAGCCTTAGTGTAGGTCTCTGGGGTCTTTCCTCGGAGCACCTCTCTCCCTTAGGAGAGTCCCTCAGCCTCTCTCTTTCCTCCCACTCACCAGCAGCTGGGTGGCATACATGCTTTGTGCTGCCCCCTCTTCTTTTGTGTGCTCCCTCATATCCAGGGATGGGGTGCAGAAAGCAAGAGACATAGGAGAAAACTGCTGCTCATGTTCCCTTGCCTCCCTGCATCAGAGCTGTTGCTTCTAAATATGTATGAGAGAGCCTAGCTCCGCCAAGCTCAGTGAAATCTGGTTGTCTTGGGTGGCTGTTCATGCCCCCTCCTCCGTCTCCAGGGCAACCCCTCCCTGGAAGTGTGACAGATGGTACCCTGATCTGGAAGGCCAGGGAGGCTGGCGGGAGCAGGATCACAGCAGGAAGGCCAGAGCCGGCCAGGTCACCAGTGAGGGCCAGAGAGCCTCCTCCTGTTTCGGTAACTGGCTAGGCCTCAGGAAGGTGAAACTCGGGCCCAGAGACCCTGAAAGGGAACTGGGATTCTCTGGAGAACAACATTTTGTGAAGCAAGTTACTAAAATGAAAGGGACCCAATAGAAAGAAAAAATCAAAACTAGCTCACAGCCACCCCTACCAGTGACTTCCAAGTGAGATTCTGAGCACAAGCGACAGGGTCCAGAAGGTGCGCACAGGCTCTGCTCTCCTGAAGCCACACGAGAGGACTCTCAGATCCCTGGGGCTGGGGCAGCAGAGCTGTGGTCACCAGGCCTCCTTGATTCACAGACCCAAACAGAAGAGAGGCTGGTGCAGGAGGGGGGCCTCACCAGTGACTGTGCCCACCCATGAGGAGGGTGAGGTGGGGAGCCTTATGGTAACTGGGTCAGGGCAGCCCCCACGCCTGACTCCCCAGCTTGGCATTACCCTCAAGGCTGCCTCCCACTTATGAAATCAAGATCTTCTGCTCCCCGAGCCCCATGCCCTCCCCCAGGCCTCTCAGAGGTATATTCCCCTACCAGGCTTGGGCCCCGTAGACTGTAGAGGATCCTATTGAGGGTAGGTGTGGAGCTGTCAGGGCACATGCTGCACCCCAATAAATCAGTGGCCTGGCTCCGGCTGTGCCCATGTCAGCTTGTTAGCCTGGCACAGATTACCATATAAATTGGATTTTTACTGCCATTCCCAGTTTTACTTTCTTAATTTAACTGTTTTACTTCCCTCAGCCCTGATTAGCCTCTTTCTAAAAGTTCTTCTATTCAGGGGGAAGATAATTCTGCCTGGACTCCAGGTCTACCCCACCGATCCAGAATTTTTCTCTTCTCACCCATCTGACCCAAAATGGTGACACCTCTGTGACGCCCACAGAATTTCTCTGAGTTGGTCTGATGTGTCATTCTCAATTTTGAAAGCAGGCCCTCCAAGACACAGTGGTGTGGGTTTTGTTTGTTTCATTCTGTTTTAAATACCTGCAGTCTATTTTGGCCTTGCCATCCTACTGGTGTCCTCTTCTCAGCTTGAATGGGCTTCTTAGGGGAAACCATAGCATGGGCGAACACATCAAACCAATCACAGTTCAGGCACTTTGCCCTATACAGACTCAGCCTCCCTCTAATTAGGAATCATCAGTGAGCAGGAAGATTTCTGCCCCAACCCAGTGCCTCCATCTCTCCAGCCCCACCCAAGCCATCTCATTGCAGTAACTCGCTGCAAACCATCTCTGCTGCAAGAAAAGGTAAATGGCTCTGAAGCTGGCAGAAAGACGGAATGGGCAATGATATGGTTTGGCTGTTCCCTTCTCAAATTCATCTTGAGCTGTAACCTCCATAACTCCTACGTGTTGTGGGAGGGAACTGTGGGAGATAATGGAATCATGGGGTGGGGGCAGTTTCTCCACACTGTTCTCACGGTAGTGAATAAGTCTCATGAGATCTGATGATTTTATAAGGTGTTTCCCCTTTCACTTCACTCTCATTCTCCCTGTTGCCATGTAAGATGTGCCTTTTCCCTCCTGCCATGATTGTGAGGCCTCCCCAGCCACGTGGAATTGTTGAGTCCATTAACCTCTTTTTCTTTATAAATTACCCAGTCTCAGGTATGTCTTTATCAGCAGTGTGAAAACGGACTAATACAGGCAAGAAGCTGAATATAATAAACACCAGGCTCTGAAGATTCTTGTTCAATTCTGCATCTTTTCCAGGCTACCAAAGACTTTCACTGCCTGATGGAAAGATTGAAAACTGATGCTCAGCTCCAGTCCCTTAGCGTGACTCACAGAACCAGCAAGTCGAGGCCTTCCCATTGCCTGCCGCCTGCCCTTCCCCATGCCACCAGACAGGAGATGCAGATTGCCGAGTCTGGGAGTGAGGGTCCCTGAAGGGGGTTTCAGCCCTGATCAAAGAACGTCAGGCTCTCAAGTCAGTAGCTTTTTATCTTGCTCACTATTGGACAACCAAATCAATTCTTTCTTTTTTGCAGTAACTTCCACTCTCACTGTGATCAGCTCACAGCTGGTGGAGAGAGATGGTTTTTTCAAGGCCACCTCCATGGTCTCGGTTGGGTTTCTTAGAAAAAGGAGGAGAGGACTCTAGCTGCTTGTGATCATTTTGGTATCAGGAGTTATAATGATATGGTCCCAGGGAAGCCACCGAACAAAAATATCTCTAGAAAAGGAACAATTAGTATGCTCTAGGGGAGAGATTCACTTTAAAGTAAGAGAAGACGAAGGGGCTGGGAAGAAGGAACTGTCCTTGAGTGCTGACCTTGTGCAAAGCGTTGGGAAGGGCAACTTGTACACACTATAAAAATAATGTCTATTACCCTATCAGTTTATCACCTCTCTTATACCCCTCAAGCTTCTGGTCATCCAGACCTGCCTCTGTTCTCCCCCACTGCCCCCACAATTCCCTCTATCCCTCGCAACCACCTGCCCTCCCATAGCCCTGCATACGCATAAACTCCAAAGGAAAAATTTTCAGCCAGGTTCTCCCATCTTTTTGGATGCAATCAGGAGAATAGGTGGATAGAATCAGAGAGGTTAGAGGCAAGAGGAAGCAGGAGGATTGAGCCAGAAAGGCTAAGATCCTACATACATTAAAAAAAAAAACTAGAAAAGAGAGTGAGAAAAATCAAAAGGAGAGCATTTGGGGGATTTGTTTGTAGGTTCTGGAGAGGTACAAAATAGAAGAGAATTAATTGAGCAGAAACAAAGAGCTCTCAATAATTGCTATGGGTTTGGGATTGTGTTAAACATTAAAGAGATGTTCTTTGAAAGATACAAATAAAGCCTGAAATTCCTTCTAGGTTGCCATTTTGCTGACATCTTTCTGTACCTTTTTACATGCAATTCTGTACAGAGACTGTGCTGTAAGGATCCACAGTTATTCAGGTGACACAGCAAAACTCATTTTGGATCTAAGATGCAAACTGCATGTAAAAATTTCAAACTTTATTCTACACTTGAGTCAAAGCAAAGAGAACAACTTCTCTCCATGACAACCCAGCTACTAGGGTCACATCTGCAAAGGGGTACAGGAGGGTCAGATACTAGCCAGAGGGGCAGAGCAGTTACCTTGAGTGAATTTGAATAGGCCAGACATTGGCATTCTCTAGCAAGGATTCTGCTTTCTTAGTAGCGTCAGGTTTTCGTTGTTGTTGTTGTTGTTTTTTCTTAAGTAGGGTCTCACTCTGTCACCCAGGCTGGGGTGCAGTTGCACAATCTCAGCTCACTACAACCTCTGCCTCCCAGGTCCAAGTGATTCTCCTGCCTCAGCCTCCCAAGTAGCTGGGATCACAAGCACATGCCACCAAGCCCGGCTAATTTTTTGTATTTTAGTAGAGACTGGGTTTTACCATGTTGCCCTGGCTGGTCTCAAACTCCTGAGCTCAGGCAATCTGCCCTCCTCAGCCTCCCAAAGTGTTGGGTTTATAGGCGTGAGCCACCGTGACTGGCTAGAGTTCAGGTTTATTGAGGTTAGGATGAAAACGAATTTCTCAGCTTCATAAAGGATTTTTTTAAGTATCTTGATTCAGTGATCTACATGATGCCACCTGGAACATTCTGTTCCAAACCCTGCATTCTCCTGCAAATTGTAACGCTGCCTTTAGAGCATCTCCCTGATCTCTCTGACTTTGAGGTTGCACTGAATGAGCCACTTGGGGCCTTGGGATTTATTTTGGTTCTGGGTACATTTATCCCTTAATGAAATGAAGAAGCACTTTTGTCTTCAGTGTCTATTGTTGGTATTTGATGCTTTAAAATAAAATTGTGACATCTGACCCTTCTCAATCCAGTGAAGCTGGGATAATTAGGAATTTAAAACAGTTTCAGCAGTGATACACAAAAAATGAAAATAATTAGAAAAAGACTTCTGTCTTCCTCCCTTCAAGTTGCCCCATTCTATTCTTGTCCCAACATTATATTATGAAAAAAACTCACACATAAGGTGAAGTTGACAGGATTTTACAGTGAACACACATCTCCCCTCCAACCAAATTCTTCCGTTAACATTTTTCTAGATTTGCATTCTGATGTTCCTGTCCATCTGTACATCCGTCTATCCATCCATCACTTCGTCCTATTTTTGATGAACTCTAAAGTTAATTACAAGTATTAACACACTTCTCCCTAAATACTCCAGTATGGATGTCATTAACTAGATTTCAAGATTTATTACAGATTTCCTTTATTTTGAGGTACAATTTACATATAACAGAATGCACACATCTTAAGCGTACATTTACTAAATGTTGACAAATACAGATACCTGTTATAACCCAAATCCATGAGGGTAGAGAACTTTGCCAACACCCTAGAAAATTCTCTGATGGCCTTTCTTTCTTCAGGAATTCCCTCCCCCTCCCTGCAACATCTCAAGGCAACCACCTTCTTTTTTCTGCAATAGACTCTTAGTCTGATCTAGAACTTCATATAAATAGAATCATATTTCATTCTATTTTATTTGCAAAATAAGCTAACCTCTAGCCCCACTCAGTGTAGGCAGTACTTAAGTATTGTTCCTCGCCTAGATCTAGAAAATGGGGAGCTTGCTTACTCCCCATAAAGATCAGAGTTCTCTGATCATTAGTGCTTATGCTGGATGGTTTTGTGGAGCTGTCTCGCACAAAGAGGCCTGTGAGAACATAGGGAATGTCTAGGTTGAATGAGTCTCACGGTGGTTCCCCATAGCCCTTCCCTAATCATGAACATCTGAATCTTCCAGAGTTCCAAGGGTCTGCTTGGATACAGTTGTACTCAAGGTTAGGAATCAGGGAGCACAAGCCACCTGGCCTCATGAAAACCCAGTCTGGATCCCATTTGCTTTATCTGTTCGCCATGGAGGACTGTGGGCATTCCACCTTGGGTTCTCAGTCCTTGAATCCGACCTAAGATGGGAGAGTCCTGCAGCATTTGTGACTAAGGAGAAATGCTTCATTCTCCCCATGCTCACTATAGGAGGGATCAGCCCGAGGAAGGCATTGTTGACCATGCTTGTCATGGAAGACCACCCACTAGCACAGGATGGGAAGAAGAGGGAAGTAAACAGACCAAGTTTTGAAATGTGATCAGTGCAATCTGTCCTCTGAACGTTTTTGCTGCAAGAGGGCAGCAGGACGCAACTGGGTGGAAGAAACTGATCAACTAGCTCAGCCAACAGCATTGAAGGTGGGAGAAGAGGCATCCAGACGGCGGTGCCAAGGCTACACAGACATGTCAGGGCAGGATGCTCTGCCTCAGATGCAGAAGGCTATCAGCTGAGATAGTCACGTTTCCTCCCTGTGCATGGATTATTCCATCAGCCGTGACAGCCATGGGTTTTGGCACTATGGAGCTGTATGATGATAAAGATAGTGGTGGCGGTGGTGATGACGATGGTCATCATCATATGGGAATTAAGGAGAAGATGCTGAAGGACAGAGTATTTCCAAGAGAGAACATATTCCAATCTTTTCCAATACAGCCGCAGATTTATGGAGCACCTACTCTGTTCTCAATGGTATTTGGTACTATGGGTTCTAAGAAGATTCAGAGAGCTTGCTGAATAGAGGTGCACTGTCCATGTGAGCCTGGCCAGCCCATACTGGGCCTTAGTCATCCTGCTGTAAAGTGAAGATTTTTTGGACACTTCTGTGCCTATATCTCAGGGGTGGATAAGACTGGATACTCACAGTAGAAGCTAAGTTAGAAGAGTGTAAATGTTAATCCACACGGGCAGTGACAGGGAGCAGGAAGGAAGAAGATGAAGAGGAAAAGGAGCAGGAGAGAGCTACTTGCAATTAGCCTAATGTTTATAAATATTAAGGCCCAGATCTTGCTTTGATAGGGCCACAGGTGCAGAGATTGCTAAAGAGAAGAGTCCACAGGTTCAGAGTTTCTGATGTGGAGTTAATAAGAATGCTAATGGAGGTAATTAGAGACCAATTGATTAGCAAGGATGAATTGAGGAGTGTCATGGGTTGGTTATGCATTAAAGCTCTAGGACTGTGTGGCCTGGAGGCATGAACCACACTGTGAAAGCCCCAGCTTTACCAGATAGAGTGGAGGCTTGGAGTCCCGCACACCCAGCGAGCATGTGAAATAAACCTACCACAGCTGGCAGTTGAGGACACACCAGCAACTTTTCATAGAGGCCAAGGACAAGTCAGCGGGAGACCGTAAAAGATACATTTTTTTTTCTATGTCCTTTTGGCTATACATTCCCAACTTTGATCCTGAGATCTCTGGATACTTCAGTCAATAAATACACAATGACTTTGTATGTTGTCCCAGGAAATACTCTGTCATCATCTAATTGAAGGACAGCAGTTTACTTTCTTCGTATTTCCTCACCTGATTTATTTCCTCCTTCTCCTTTCAGAAGACAGTGCACAAAGATGGAAAAGAGAAGGAGTCTGAATATTTAAAAACTAAGGCAAGAGGAAGGAAGGGAAGAGTGGAATGGACATTTCCCTGCTTTCTATACTCTGGATGCGTAATAAATGTATACATGACAACCGTCCTCAAGGAAATTAATATCAAGGGTCAGGCTAAGAAATAAACTGGATGAATGAAAAGTGTCTCAGATGGGGCATATGAGATAGAAAATACTGGACTGCTCCAAGCTCCGTGTAAATATATGAAGGCCATGAACTAATCCTAGCCTTCCATGATATCCGTCTCAATTAAGAACCCTCTAGGAAAACTTTGAGGATTTACTCACCACCTCACCTATTTCTACCTTTCTCCACCCAAGTCCTAGTCTCAAGCTGCCTCTCCTCCTGGTTGCATCTGTCTGCTGTCACATTCCTTCCTTTCCCCAGTCTTGTTCAGGACTCTCTTTCTCTTAGGGGGAAAATCTAGAGAGGTCCCCACACTTATGCCTCCTGGCTGCCTGTCATCCCAGCCTTGGGACAGCTGTTCAGCTATCTAGATGAAGTCTCACTCCAGAAAGAGCCCTGAGTCATCAAGACTTGGACCACCAGGTGACATAACTATATATTTCAGGGGGCAGAACCATGTCTGAAACAGCCAAAACGGGACTCAGCCCCGACTGTGCCCACAGAGGGTCAGCTGCATTCAGTTCACCTGCTCCTGGCCCTGGATGACAAAGCCAGGTTTGCCTTCCCCAGGATCCCCATGGCCTGACCATAAAATGGCTCGCTGAGCTTATGCTGATCATCGTGCCCCATCTACCTGTTCGTTTCTCTGTTGCTGTTTCATGCTCCCAGAACATTCAGAGGCAGAGGGTGGGAGGCAGAGGAGACTCTAAGCTGGGTCGCCCTGCACTCACAGCAGCTGCAGTTCAGAGCACATTGCCTTCTTTGACAATTTAAAGAGTGGAAACTGTCATATCCCAGGTTTCTGTGCTCAGTGAAGCATTACCAATTAAGTGTCTCTGGAGACACTGCCTCTATGGAGAGCCACTTGCAAGAGGGCTGGGTCTCCAGGGATGAAAACAAGGATCCCCTATCTGGAGAGACTGACGGGTTCAGCTCCACAGAAAGGATGCTGGGGATGCTGATGTTTTCCTCTGGCTTTCCTAAGGTTGCTGGAGCTGATGTAAAATCTCGCCTTCTTCCAGGCATTTGGAGCCCTAACCAACCTTTCTAACCTCACAAACACATACACTCATACACACATACATGCACATACATGCACCAGCCTCCACTGTCCTAACAGGTGCCATTATCCCCAGTCGTACCTCCCTACCTGAGACATTCACAAGACCACTGCCCAACAGAAAGCTAAGAAGTAACTTCTTCATAACCTCGGTGTGCCACCAGGTCTGCATTACACTTTGTTCATCCACATCAACGTAGTCTGTCTCATGGAGGTGGCTCCTATAGGGCCCCAACAGGGCTTTACATCGGGGAACTCAATGCCTGTTCAAGTCAACTCGCAATTATTCTAATGGAGCAAATGGGGGATCCAGTTCTGAAAAAGGACAGCCTCCCAAATCATTGCGAATTGAATTTTAAAGGTGTGATGGGGTTTTGTGGCAGATACTTTGCTTAATATGAAAACAGGTTTCAATTCCCTGATCCACAGTGGCTCTCAGAATGAGGTTAGAGGGAAGGCAAACATGTGCACAGGTGTGCTGAGAGGAGGGAAGGAAGCCTGGCTGGGACAAAAAGAAGCCCAGGGGATCATTTTCCAGGAGACCAGTAAGGGTTGATAGTGTTTGCTTCTTTCCCACAGGAGTCCAAAGAGAGGAACCCTCCTACCTAGAAGAGGGAGCTGGAGACTCAAGGGGAGGCTGGAGGCTGAGGGTTTTCCCCTTGTGCGTGAAGTCAGGAGCTCATGAGGATAAACAGAGTTTGGGGAGCCACAGCACCAAATCCAGAGGGGACCTCAGAAATGAGCTCTTCCAACCACTTTGTGCACAGAAGAGGACACCCATGATAGAGAGGTCAGGATGTGACGAAGCTAGCACAGTCAGTGAGTGCAGGGGCCGGGCTGGGGCGTGGACCTCCAGGCTGCCCTCTGGAGCTCCTTCCACCACACCTCACAGATGTGCAGTACATGGTCTCACCCCAGCAAAATACCTGTAGTAGAAGCCTCTCTTGCTGTGACAAGTGGAAAAGGCAGGTAGGAGCCATATCTCCAGCCCCAGGACCATGAATGAGCTCCTCTTTTCTCCTTGGGACAAAGGGTCCTATGTTGCTACATCCTATGTTTCTATACATGCTCTAGGCCCAGCACAGCCAGTGGGAGTGGGATCCATAAGAACTTTGGAAAAGAGAGTCCCTGATTGCCTAGAATTAAGTTGCCTGTGTATTGCCTCATTCCCTCCCACATACCCACCTCTGTCACTGCCCTACCCTCACCAGGCTGTGGACTCCTCAAAGGCATGGACCATGCACAGCTCTCTTTGATAACTCTGGGCCCTAAGTCAGTGAATTCCACATCCAAGTGTTGGATATATACTGAATCAAGCTGTACTGGATTCGCTGGTCAATAGCAACTGGCTCTGTGGTGACTTGGATATGGCAATGATGGCAGCAGTACCTGGAAATGGAGAGACAGCCCTTAGGTCGGGCTGAAAGGACAAAGAAGGAGATTAAAGGGCTGGGTTCATAGTGAGGTCATGGCCTCATGTGAGGGCCAATGCCAAGTCTAAGGAAATACATGTAAAATGTTCACAGGAATTTATAGGATACCTATGTGCCCGTGTGTACTTTAAGAGAGGCTGCAGGTTGATTTACAAGAACACGGTTGTAGCTTTGGAGAGTCGTGTGGCCTCCAGATCAAAGGAATGCAAGGGCTGCGGTGGACCTTTTGAGGAAGCTCAGAAATTAAGAAATACTGGAGTTGGAAGGGACCTCAGGAATCGCATGGCAGACTCCTCATCTACAGATGAGAGACTGCTGGCAGGAGAAGGGAGGCAGAGAGGGAGGATGTGAGGCCTGGGCTGGAGCCCAGTTCCCTGCGACTACCTCAGCAGCTGCTCCCTGCTCTGCTCTGTGGTGCTCCAAGAGGATACGGCTCAGTGTGCCACTGAACTCTTGAGCTCCTAAGCGCTCAGCTATGGCATCTGTGGAGTCTTCCCTGGGTCACACCTGACAACCCCAAGAAACTTGGGTAGCTAAACAGCAGGATCCAAGCCAGATTTCAGGGAAAAGCAAAGACGACTGGAAAGGCCCAAGTTCCTCTTTTCTCTCCGATGCCCCCTCCTGGATTCCTCTAACTCACTGCCCCTCAAAATCTGCTACACAATCTGCTAACTCACTGCTCCCCAAAATCTGCTACACAAACAGAAATAACAGAGGGAAAGCAAACTGGGTATGCAGAGAGAGCAAGACAGTGTGGAAGAGAGTGAATTCAGAAGGTCCTTAGAAAAGGTTTATTCAGCCAACAATGGTGCCCAAGGCTGTGCCAAGGACAGGGAACAAATGGGGTACCTCCGCATGGGAGGCTTTCCCCTTCCGGGCCTTTTACTCCCTCCTTCCCTTCCTGCCTGGAGACAGAAACCCAATGTCCTTTCCCATGGAGCAACTCACAGGGGTAGGGTGGCGGGTCATGGGCTGTGCAGCCAGGGGAAGGAGTTTCTAGCATGGCCTTCCTCCAGATGCAGCTACCGCCCTCTGCTCTGCCTAGCACAGCTCCATCCAAGTCCGGCAGGACTCCCAGGTCACAGCCAGCAAGAGCAGCCCACCTTGAAGCCAACAGGTGTGACCAGCTGCAGATCCTCCTGGGGCTCTCCAGACCAGAGAGATGGGACTCCACAGTGAGGGGCAGAGGCCCTCGGGCTAGTGAAGTGTCCAGCAGATTCCTGTAGGCAGGCTGGTGTTAGGAAGCATCTCCCCTCTGGGACTGCACTGTCCACAGGGCCAGGTGTGGCTGCTGCTGCCTCATCCTTCCACCTGTGCCACTGCTGCCTTCAGGGGATGCAGCAGAGAGTGGCAGAAAGAGCACTGGACACGAAACTCTGTGGATGTGGGGTCTAATCCTAGCACTAGCCCCTACCAGCTGTGTGACCTTGACCTTGAGCAAGACTCCCACCCTCTTAAAGCCTCTAACTCTTCATCTGGAAAAGGAAGATAATACCTTCTCCCTCAGCTTCCTTCGGGGGATAAAGGGAATCATTGAAACAGATGTGGCTGTGATCTTTGACCCATGAAAGGTGCTCAGTGAGTGCTTCATTTCCTTTGTCTTCCTTTTGTGGCTTCTGGAAGGCTTAGCCGTTACCCTTGGGAGCCCCTTTTTCAAACTATGACATCATGGGGAAAGAGGGAAGGAAGCAAATAATAACAGAGAGTTTACAACAAAGGAGCCACCATGCAAAAAGGTTTATAAGGATCTCTGTAACTCTGAATGCAGTTTGTGAGTGAGGAAGCTAGGATTCTGCTTTCAACAGCTAGTAAGAGGAAGGAGATGAGTACTTAAGGAAGAAATCGTGCACGAGTAGACAGGAGATGATTGCATCTGTTCCATGGACCCAGCCTCGTGCCTGGACTCTGTGTGTGAACAGAGGGTAGGGAACAAGAGACACACTGGTCACCTCTGCACCTCCACAGGCTGGGCTGGGATTGAGCATGTTTGATGATAAATATTTGTTATGAAAATTACCTAATGAGCT
This sequence comes from Aotus nancymaae, assembly GCF_030222135.1. Taxonomy (NCBI): domain Eukaryota; kingdom Metazoa; phylum Chordata; class Mammalia; order Primates; family Aotidae; genus Aotus; species Aotus nancymaae. The sequence goes on from NW_026988413.1 coordinate 24,985,866, forward strand.
ACAAGGTGATTATCTAGCACCAAAACTGTATTATCATAAATATTACAAATTAAATTAGGCTGGCTTTGCTAAATCAAAAAAATAAAAAGAGTAATTGAAATTCTAATAAACCAAAGGATCCCAGACCACTTGGTCCCTCAAGATGTTCTTGATTTATGTATATGCTTTGGACTATGTGGGCTAGAGATGAAAACACTGACCTGGTCATCTGTCAATCCAATTGTTTCAATGAACTTCTACCCAGAGGTGAAGTGAATGTGCATGACTAGGGAAGCTCCTCCAGTTATTCTAGTTCCACATCTCACAGTGACTCCTGGCTTTGGTTCTTTGGCAAAATTATATCATTCTCTAATTTTAACTTGTGGACAGAGACAGATTTTCACTTTTGACACTTTTATCCACAGTTTCAGAGAAGACCATTTTCTCTGGGGATTGGCTGAAGTGAACGAGATGGTTTTCTTTATCATCATTAAAATGTTGAAGCCCTACTTCAAATACTTTATTATAGAAGAAACTGGTCTTCTCTCTTTCAATTACTGGGAGATCACCCTTCTCTTCTTGGTCTTTCAATTCAGTTGCTATTTGAAATAATCAATATTTTGTTTTCAAACAAAAGCACTTAGACTTTTTCATTTGCACTGGCACAGAATTGCATTGAAGAAATCATTTTTGAAACTGGAGGCTTTTATTAGGATGACCATGTGGAGACTGTACTCTGTGGTTACTATGCTGTTTCCACTTTCTAAACACACAAAGGAAAACCACATTTCCCAAGCTCCCTTGCATGAATGAGTTCTGCCAACAGGATGAATGGACATGATGCAAGACATTTGTAGACCTGATCCTCTACCACAGTTACCTTAGAGGTGACGTGTTTCAGATGTTATGTCTGTGAGATGAAGACTTAAGTGAAAACCTCTGTGCACTAAACACTAATAACTAACACAAGAATGTAACGGTAGTTCAGATTCAGTTACCATTTGTAGATCTTTGTCCATGATCTAGGTAATAACATATCTGAAGACATTCTCTATGTCTATCCTTATCACAAAATAATCTGACCTTCTTTCCAAATATCACAAAATAATCTGACCTTCTTTCCAATTCTGGCCACACTTTTTGGTCAAGAAAGCAATCACTTCTTGTTTGTTTTTATAATATCTTATCAAGAACTTGTTCCTTCGATAAGTCAATTGGCAATAAAGAAAGCTTTAACTTTAATAACGAGATGGCTATATTGGTTTAGAGTATCTCTTGCTCTAATTTTCACAACAATCTAACAGATAAATATGATCATCCCTATTTTACAGATAATAATTTAACTTCTTTGAGATTCAAAGAAGTTAAATAACTCATCTTGGTCAAATAACTTGTTGACATAACTAGGCAAATAAAAAGAAGACAGAGTTTAAAGCCAGACTTTCTAATTTCATGCTTTTGTTAAAAACAAAGAAACAAACAAACAAAAAAACACTACATTGTCTCTTGACTGCAAGATTAAAAGAAAGCAGAAGAATTCACAACATGATGGGATGAAGGGTGCCCTTTATGTATCTTCAAGCCAGACCAGCCTCAGGCTGAAGATAAAAAAAATGAGCAAAACTAATCCCTGCCTTAGAGGAGCTCACATGGAGACAAGTCAGATCTTTGTTTTTAATTGACTTAACTTTTTAGAGCAGTTCTAGGTTTACTGAAAAACTGAGTGAAAAGTACAAAAAGCCTCCATATATCCCCCCTTGTCCATCCTATTATTAATATCTTGCATTGATGTGGTATATTTGTTATAATTGATGAGACAAAATTGATATATTGTATATTTTTCTTTTGCAAAAATTCATTTCCATACAATATTCTAAAAATATCCCTTGGTTTGTGTGTAAATTTTTTCCCTTCATTTTTAAATTGCCTTATAACAACTGGTTTCTTGCTTCCCCTCCCCCCTCCCCCCGCCCAATTTGCCCAATTTGGCCTGTTCTCTGAAATCTGCCTTTTTTTTTTTTTCTTTTTATTGTACTTTAGGTTCTGGGATACATGTGCAGATCATGCAGGATTGTTGCATAGGTTAAAAAAAGAGATAAAATTGCTGGGTCCCTCTGGACCCAGCAGGGTGGAAAAAATAAATAAATAAAAGATCAAATACGAAGATTCTCAGAGATAATATATTTATAAACACAGAAATGGTTATAACAGACAGCCATGATGAGTAGGTATATACATACGTATACATATATATGTACAAATGCTTGTCCAGCAACCAACCGTGGCACCTAGGGAGTTAAGACCAGTCTTGGCATTTGCCCTGAAGGCTCCCTTCTCTGCAGCACCCCTTGTTTTGGGGTTTCATGGAGGATATAAAGCTCCCACGGCTCCTTGAGGGCTGGGCAGGGGATATTGAGATGAGAGGGCCATGGCTGGCAGAGAAGGGAGAAAGATGATCCAAGGAAAGCCGTAACTCACACTTCTAAGCCACCCTTGACCACCCTGGGAATCTTGGCCCCTTGGGAACCACATCTTAGCCCTTGTGCCCTTACAAATAAAAATGAGATCTATTCCCCCACCCAAATCTCCTTCTTCCAGAGAGGTAGGAAGTAAGGGAAGACCATGAGGGGAAGAAAATGGCTCCCAGGGATTGGGGCACATGAGAAATCTCTGTTCTTTTGCAGGCAAGAACAGAAGAGGAAGCTGGCTGCATGAGGACTTCCTTCTGTCTGACACTGGGGAAGGACAGCCACTAATCCTCCACTGGCTCAAAGCCTGAGGAGGAGGAGGGTAGGGGGTCAGTGCTAACACTTGACATTTCTATGAAGTCACAGCAAATTTCTCCTTGGAGCACCAAGCTCTGATTTGAAAGCTTTGCTTGGGCAGGGAGGGTACTGGATGGCACCACCAGCCTCGTGCTCCTGGGCCAGCCAGGAGGGCTGATGTTCCTCCAGGAGAGGGGTAAAGAATGAGGATGAGGATGGAATCCTGTGAAGGAAAACCATGCCTCAAGTCCAAGGATGGAGCCAGCACCCGTCAAGGAGGAAGAGAACTTTTGCCAGCAAGAGGAGCTGGAGAAAGAAGAGGCCAGAACTTCTTTTCTCTCTTCCAACAGCTGATCAGGTGCTCACCTGGATGGTGCTGGTGGTGACAGTGAAACAGAGGCCCTTATGATGCCCCACCACCTTGCAGGGAGTCAAGTCAAAGGACCCTGGGATGGAAGGTTGGTTGCTTTCCTATCCTTGGAAGATACTGCAGGGGACTGGGTAGCTGGTGGCTAAGGCTGCCACTGCTATGTGTGGGAAGTCTTGGCCTGGGCCTGAGCCGCTGCTGCTGTCACTGCTGCCTGCCTGTGCTGCTGAAGATCAGGAAGGCTGTGACACAGCAGGTATCTGGAAGATCTGGGATGCAAAGTTGGGCAGAATGAGTCCAGGGTTCTTTGTCTCAGAAACTACACTACAATGCCTCCACGGTAAAACCAGAAACAGACAGCAGATATGTGAAAAGGTAAATCAGGAGCTGTTTGAGATTGACTTGGATGTCATGTCAGGCTAAATAATTGTTTTCTTTCAGCAATGTGGTTTTCAAGAAACGTATATACAAGTATTTTGTTTTAGTAGGTGAGACCAGGAGGCCAGGATAGGTATGGATTTATAGAACCTTGTCTGTTTCATAACAGCTCATCAAGGCTATAAAAACCAAAACACTATTTAGGAGAAAGCCCTGAGAAAGAAAACACTATTGGGGGACTTTGTCTTGAAGATGATCTGTCAAGTAGCCCAAGGAGAGAGGCAGAGAGCTAAGGAAAAACCAGTGAGAGGGCTAACGCCCTTTTCAGCCTTAGCCCACCTGCACCCAGGTGAATAAACAGCCATGTTGCTCACACAAAGCCTGTTTTGGTGGGGGGTCGGGGGAGTCTCTTCATTCAAAGCACGCGTTTTTAACATTTGGTGCTGGAAACCTGGGATGGGGGAGCTCCTCTGGGAGACCAAACCCCTGTCCCTGTTCTTGTGCTCCCTCCATGAAGAGATCTACCCACCAACCTGGGGTCATCAGACCAGCCCGCAGACGCACACCGCCGGCTATTGTGGTAAGCAGTTCCTCTTTTTTGCTTTTCCATTCTTTTGTCTTTTCCTTTCCACATCCTCCTCACTGACGGTTTTGTCCTTTTTCCACCTGATTTTCCACAAAGACAAGGAAAATCAGGTAAACCAGGTTCTTCTGCGTGGTTCAGGACTGAAAAAATCCTACGTAGGTCACGGATCCAGGGATCCAGTTTCCCAGGGGTTTGACTATGGTGGAGACGTTCACCCTAGTCACTCGCCCACCAGGCTCATGGCCGATATTGGTGGCAGGTCAACGTAGAGGATGCTGTCCAGGCATTTTTTTTACACACCAATCCCTCCCTAATCTCTACTCCTTCTCTTCCCTTCTGTCTGCCCCTCCTTCCTCTGCAGGTAAGCCAGAATCCTCCTTGTCCATCGACCCTTCCAACCATTCTCCTCCCCACCTGTCTGAACCAGGCCCTAATCCAGGACCTAACTCCACCCCCCAGAGCCTTCCTCCTCTTCCTTTGCCCACAGCCCACCTCCTTATGCCCCTCCTATCACCTCCCCACCTCATACGTGGCCCAGCTTACAATTTAGCCCCTCGGCTACCTCCTGTGCCCCTCCCAACAATTCCCCCTTTGAGAGGTGGCTGGAGCCAAAGGCATAGTTAGGGTGCACATTCCTTTCCCTTTATCTAACCTTTCCCAAATTGGCCACTGGTTAGGCTCCTTTTCTTCAAATCCTCCAATATTTAACCCAGTCCTATGATCTCACCTGGAGTAACTTAAATATCACCCTTACTTCTACTGGCACCCCTAAAAAATGCTTAATATGCATTTTATCACCCAATCAACCCCAACATTACAAAAAGGTACAGAAATTAAAATCTGGCTCTCAAACCCCACAATAGGAATTAAGCAACCTCACCTTCAAGGTGTTCAATAACAGGGAAGAAGCTGCCCTGGCAGCAGCACATCTCAGAACTACAGATGCTTGTCTCTGCCATAAGACAAACTCCACACCACTGGCTCACAAAGATTTCAGAGTGCCCAGACTGCAGCATCCAGCCACCCCCTCTCAGACCTTGCTTCAAGTGTCAAAAACCTGGCCACTGGGCCAAGGAATGCCCACAGCCCAGGATTCTTCCTAAGCCCTACCCTATCTGTGCGGGGCCCCCACAGAAAGTCGACTGTCCAACTCACATCGCTGCTTCCAGAACTCCTGGAGCTCCAATCCTCAGCTTGGCAGCTGAAGACTAATGCTGCCCAAGCATCTCAGAAGCCTCCTGGACCATCACGGGTGCCAAACATTGGACAGGTATGTCAGGCCTCCACGTGCAAGCCTGGACCCAGAAAGTCTAAAGTCCTGTCTGCCTCAGCTCATCACCCCCCACCCGCAGCCTGCATTCACCATTATCCCTGATTGCCCAGCAGAGCTTCCCCTGGACATAAGGTTCCCCTTACCCCACCCTGCCATCTTAACTACTCTTACACCTTACCCCACCAGCCACTGTAACTGAACTTATGGTAATGTATACTCCTTACCCCTACCCCCCACCACTGTAACTGATCTTACCTCGTAACACTCCTGCCCCCTCCCCAAAAGATTTGCCCCAATCTATAAAACCAACTCCTATCCCATCGCTCTTCACTAATGCCCTTTTCAGCCTTAGCCCACCTGCACTAAGGTAAATAAACAGCCATGTTGCTCGCTCTCTCTCTCTCTCTCTCTCACACACATACACACACACACACACACACACACACACAACCCAGTAAGAGTTTCCTGACATCACTCACATACTGGCCCAGAAAGGATGAGATGGTGGCTGTAGGAACTGAAATAAAAAGGAGGGCATGGCAGGAAACATGAAGGAAGGATTGAACAGTCCTTGGGATGAGGAACATGTGTGGAGGGGTCAGGGTAACTGGAGGAGTGATGAAACTATGAAATCGTAAAGGTCAGAGGAGGGGATAGTGTCAGAGAGAGAACACACACTGGGGTTTAAGCTCTTAGACACCATCTGACCAGGGACAATCTGGTGGCACTGTCTGGAAGAGTTGGAAATAGTTTCCAATGCTGGGGTTTGACAAAAGGGTCAACTGTAGAGTTCGGGATCTGAGCGTCACCTTCACAATAGAGACGAGGAGTGCATGAGTGAGACCAGAGTGGGGAAAGAAAATGCCTGGATCATGTGTGGAGGAAGTTAGGATGATGCAGCAGGCATGGAGAGTGACACTCGGAGAGGGATGCTCAGAGAGGGGCACTCGAAGAGGTGGCAGAGGAATCATGTGGGCAGAGCTAAGCCCGGGAGTAAGAGTTCCAGAGGGAAGATTCAGACACACTTGCAGGCTACACTGCCGTGAGACTGGAAGAGATGGAGGCCAGGACAAGGCCTTTGGGGTCACAAACTAGAGGTCACAGAGCAGAAGAGAAGAGAGACATGGAGCCTTGGAGTGGGAGCAGCATCAGGGCTGCTGGATGCAGAGCCAGAGTGCGCCTTTCCTCCAGCACTGAAGGCCCAAGAGGACAGGTGTGCTCAACGCTGTTGTTCAGATGCCAAGGGGACACACGACATCAGAACTCAGTGGCTGTGAGGAGCAGACCCAAGAAGCTGACTTCAAGGGGCAGCAAGAAGAGCTGGTCCCCTCAGAGCCACCAGACACACTGCAGAAAGCACTGTGGGGGTAACAGCTGCCGTCTCCGGAGGGGAACAAGTAGGGGTACAGTGTGGGGGAGGGAGACCAACTCCGTGTATATTTTGACTTTCATATCATATACAACTATTAGCCATTTGAACAAATGAAATATTAAAAATAGGATCCAAGATGGCTGATCACTAGCAGCTCGGGCTCCTAGCTCCCAGAGAAAGTGCAGAGAACGAGAGGACGCCACACTTTCAGACGAATATTTGTTGCTCACGGACCAGGAGATTCCCAGCAGAGGAGCCCCACGTGTTGCCAGGGCGACTCTTGTGGCCGGTGCGGCGGTTTTGCTGGTGCCTTAGCGCGCCAGTTTTGGTGCAGAGTCCGGAGATTCCCGGGCACAGAAAAGCACCATCAATCTTAACACCGCTATTTTGGCCGGCGCAGTGGACTGCTCAGATTTCGGCACTGGGAATCAACAAGTTGGACGTCTGCTCAGAGACCTAGTTAGAAAGTCGGTAATTACAAAGACAACAGACGGATAAATATATAATGAAGGGAAGAAATCAGCGTAAAAAGGTAGAGAATACTCAAAATCAGAATGCCTCTCCCTCTACAGGGGATCGCAATTCCTCATCAGCAACAGAACAAGGCTTAATAGATTACGAGTGTGTTCCAATAACAGAAGCAGGCTTCAAAACATGGGTGATAAGAAACTTCTGTGAATTAAAAGAACTTGTTCTAACCCAATGCAAAGAAACTAAGAACCTTGAAAAAAGGTTTGACGAAATGTTAACGAGAATGGACAATTTACAGAGGAATATAAGTGAATTGATGGAGCTGAAAAACACAACACGAGAACTTTGCAAAGCATGCACAAGTTTAAACAGTCGAATTGATCAAGTAGAAGAAAGAACATCAGAAGTCGAGAACCAGCTCAGTGAAATGAAACGAGAAGACAAGATTGGAGAAAAAAGGATGAAAAGGAATGAGCAAAGTCTCCAGGAAATATGGGACTATGTGAAAAGACCTAATTTATGTTTGATAGGTGTACCTGAATGTGATGAAGAGAATGAATCCAAGTTGGAAAATACTCTTCAGGATATCATTCAGGAAAATTTTCCCAACCTGGCAAGGCAGGGTAATATTCAACTCCAGGTAATACAGAGAACACCACAAAGATATTCTTCAAGAAGACCAACCCCAAGGCACATAATTGCCAGATTTATTAGGGTTGAAATGAAGGAGAAAATACTAAGGGCAGCCAGAGAGAAAGGTCAGGTTACCCATAAAGGGAAACCTATCAGACTTACAGCAGATCTCTCAGCAGAAACCCTACAAGCCAGAAAAGAGTGGGGACCAATATTCAACATCCTTAAAGAAAAGAACTTTCAACCCAGAATTTCCTATCCAGCCAAATTAAGCTTTATAATCGAAGGAAAAATTAAATCCTTTGTGAACAAACAAGTACTTAGAGAGTTCACCACCACCAGGCCTGCTTTACAAGAGCTTCTGAAAGAAGCACTATACATATAAAGGAACAACCAATATCAGCCTTTCCAAAAATATATCAAAAAGAAAAGAACATTAACACAACGAAAAATTTACACTAACTAATGGGCAAAACAGCCAGCTAGCATCAAATGCTAGTATTAAAGTTATATATATTCTAATTGGATAAAAAGCCAAAACCCATTGCTATGCTGCATCCAGACTCATCTCACATGCAATGATACACAACGACTCAAAACAAAGAGAAGGAGGAAGATTTATCAACCAATCAGAGAGTAAAAATAAACAAATAAAAAGCAGGAGATGCAATTCTCACCTCTGATAAAGTAGACTTTAAAGTAACAAAGAGCAAAAGAGGCAAAGAAGGACATTACATAATGGCAAAAGGATCAATGTAACAAGAAGAGCTAACGATTTTATAGATCAACGAGACAGAAAATTAACAAGGACATCCAGGACTTGAACTCAGACCCGGAACAAGTAAACTTAATAAACATTTACAGAACTCTCCACTTCAAATACACAAAACATACATTACCACCTCACACCTATTCCATAAGTGACTACATAATTGGAAGTAAATCACTCCTCAGTAATCGCATAGCATTTCATAGGTTTAAATGAAATATTGGTTGGCTGCTCATTTGTTATTTTCTTCCCTTATTCCTTCTTGTTTACATCAAGTATAATTATTGGTATAAAAGAGGTTTTCAATACCCATTACTAAACTGCATTCTAGCCTGGGCAAGAAAGCAATACTCCCATTCTCTCTCTCTCTCTTTCTCTTCCTTTTTCCTCCTCTTCTTTATTCTTTTTCTTTCTTTCTTTCAAGAAAAAAAAAAGAAAAAGAAAAAGAAAAAATAGTAACAGGCAGAAGAAGTACTGATTAGGACTAAGAACCACAGCTAAAAGGAGTTAGGAGGCTCGAGGGGAAACAGGTAGAATTGTGAATGTCAACAGGTTCCTATGCACAGAGCCTCGCAGAGCCTGGCTCAGAGACTCTGCTGTGTGTCCATGCACAAGTAACCATATACAAGTTAGAGGTGGGAAAGCTGTTTTTTCCTGAGTAGAGAATATACAGGAGGCTTAGAGCCTGAAATCTGACTCTACTTTTAACTCCTTCACAAGTTGTAGCAAGAAAAATCAATCAGAAGCAAAGACAAGGCTCCTCCTCCTTTTTCATCTTTGTCTTTTGGTCTTTTTTTCTCTCCTTTTTATTTTTTTTAAGGTCTTGGTATCATATGCAGTGGATTTAACACAGCATTAAGAGCCGGCTTTATTTTTTATTGGAAAGAAATGTTAGTTTAACATCAGCCCAAGGAGAACATAATTAGGAAGGCAAATCAGCTCCCAGGAATGATCAAATGGTACATTTCAAAACAGATGGTAATGATTTAGGGATTATCCATTGGCTTTGGATTACTCGTGCTAGCGTTCACCTCCATCAGCTCTGCTAACCAGGAGGTAACTGTGGAATCCGTAAAATCCTTTAAAGCAAATTCAACACTCCCAACAGTCACCCAAAGCCTAGTTTTTCCCCATGGGACTGAATGTACTGTTATCCATTGTTTGTGTACTTAGAGGGGACAAATGTTAGAGTTAGTATTCACCAGCAGGTTATGTGAATCTGGGGACAGTTTGCTTTGAAACTCATTTTGTGCTCTCGCTCTGTCACCATACACACACACACACACACACACACACACACACACACACACACAGAGCAAGTGTGAGAGATCATAACATCCCAGAGTAATATCATTGCAGAGTATGGGTGTTAATAATTCAGGTACTCTCTTCAAACCCAAGTCTCTGTCTTACAGTATCCCAGAGCCCCAGGCCCACACAAACAGGAAGCCAGCTTTGCTTGGGAATGATTGGTTGCTGCTTTTTGCTCCTTTAGATATCTTTAAGTTCCAGCAGTCTCTTGAGCTCTAGAGTTAAGTCATTGAAATGGGAGAAAAGGCCAGTAACACAAAAAGTAACCTATGGGCTGGATTCTGCCAGGAGCTCAGAGCTGGGTGCAGGAGCTGGACAGGAGACAGCATCTCATTTATGGTCTATGATTTCTGATGCCATCATGGTGGCCTCATAGAGCAAGGGAAGTAAGCTGGCCAAGTCCGGGGCAGAGTGGGGCTCCAGGAGAAGAGGGAAGGAGGCTGAGTTCAGGCTGTACTTTACTCTGGCAAGGGCACCAGGACCACAGGCTTCAAGTCCAATATAATGCATGTGGTCAGGCAAAGATTTAATGTATTCTTAGCATAAGAGGCAGTCTTGGAGATGCAGCTTGTGGACTAGAAGTTTCAGAATTTAAGGGACATTCCGAAACTTTGCAGAAACAATCTAGCAGCCTGTTTGACAGTGTAGACCTGTCCTGAACACTTCAGGACGTTTGTTCATTCTCTACACTAAATTCACTTCTCACTCACCAGATGTGTCTGGAGTGTTTTAGGATAAAGAGGCTCAAAGTACTATGGGTGCTTCAAGGAAGGGGCCATTAACTCTGCCTGGGAATTCTAGGGAAGGCTTCACTTTGACCTCATGGTTCCTGGAAAAGTTCCTGGCAGCAGGAACGAGTGTCTGCCATTTGCCTTCCAAAATTAGCTCAGAAATCCAGAAACAAGTCTTTCTCTTGAGAATTAAGCCTTATTTGGGCATAATTAGGCTTCTATGTTTGGAGTTGCAGGACTGGGTGTAGGACAATCTGCTTCTTTGGATGACTCCACCAACTGGAGAGAAACCAAGTACCTTTCACAACCCAGGCAGCAGGATCAGGATGTGGGATGTTTTGCACATTCCAGAAGCCCTTCTGGCATAAGAACATTGGAGAGAAAGAATTCACTAGTATTAATGTAAGACTCGGGCATCCAGACAGGATCTTGCACTCTGAAAACTCTGGCCTACCATGAAAGTAGGCAAGCAATGGGAAATGGGTCAGAGAGAATGATTTATTTTCCTCCCTAAGGAGCCTGCACAGCATCACAATGCTTATCTCTCCTAGATGATCCTGACTTACTAAGACTTCCAGATTCCACGATGGCCCCATGCTTCCAGCCTAGGAGGAAGAAGCTGCACCAGACAAACTGGGATTTGAGCTTTAACTGTCCTACTAAAGCTTGTCAGCTCTGTGCTCCCCTGAGGAGTACTTCCCTCTCTGCAAAGGGAAAGAATTAAAGACTTTCCTTCTAGCAAGAAGATCACAATGGCCGTTAGCACAGAGTTCTGCCTTGGCTGTGTGTGCCACTAAGGCAAAACCACACTCCTGCCAGAGGGTGCCTGGCAAGAGGTCAGCAGTGAGATAAGGCAGGACAGGATTACTCCATCCAGGTGTGGACAAGGGTAGATCAGAAGCAAGAAGGCCAGGAAAGCAATTCAAGAGGGCAGGAAACATCTGGAAGGTTCATGCCTCCCTCGAGGGCTTTGAGGGATGGGTGTTGTCCTGTCTGGTATCAGGCAGCAGGGCTCTAGCCATAAGCTCCAAAGAGCCTGTACAGAACTTTCTCTGCAGCTTGAATGGACCAAGGCCAGAGGCCAGTAACTGAAGCCAGGGAATAAAGTCAGAGTGGGAGAAGAAAGGGCAATTTGATGCTGAGTTGGGTTGGAAATCTATTGGGCTAGGACCAAGATTATAACTTAACAGTCAAATACAACAACAATGGTAAAAATAAGCAGTTCATTCTTCTAACATTCAACAATCTGGCTATGCTCCAGGGGAACAGATAAATAAAACTACTCCCTTATGGTAAGGAGCTCATAGAAAGTTGGAGGAAAACAGTCCTGTAAACTCAACATTTTAACAGTAACTGGAATGCTTTAGAATGAAGAGGCTCAAAGTTCCATGGGAGCTTCATGGAAGGGGCCATTAACTCTGCCGGGGAATCCCAGGGAAGGCTGCACAGGGATGGTGACATTTGGAACTGTGTTTTGAATGATGGATACAAGTTTCCTAAGTTGGAAAGAGAAGCAGGCATTCCAAACAGAACAGAGGGAATATCGTGGGCAAAAGCAGAGCTCTGTGCATGTGGCACATCATCTGAGTACGGGGCATTGGTATGAGGAGTCCTTAGAAGAGAGGCAGAGGGCTAGGGGAAGTGGAGGAGGGGAGAGAGAAGCCAAGACCAAGTCAGGGAGAGTCAGCATAACTGGTCTGAGTGTGGGCCTGACCTAAAGATGGCATGGGGCCATTGAGAGTCTGTTGACATCGATTTAGGTTTCTTTGGTTATAAGCAACAGAAACAAGCACTCACTTACTTAAGCAAGAAAAAAAACATGTCATAGAGAGAAAACAGGTTGTTCCCACTCCTGAGGGACAACAAGGAGTGTAGGAAAGGGACTGGAATCAGAGCTGGCCTGGACTTCTAGCAGCAGGAACAGGCCACAATGTCTTCAAGGATCTGTTGCCCCCAGGACAAGTCAATTTCACCCCACTCCACTGGCCAGCCACAGTCCAGGGGAGGGTCTAACACAGGGCCGGGGTTACATGCCCACCTCCCGATTGGCAGTCTCACCAAGATCACTCACTGTGGGTGGTGCTTCCCTAAAAGGAAATCACTGTTCTAGAACCAAAGAAGGGGATTGACGCAGGTGCTGCCAGAAGATAACACTTGTGTGCTTCAAGTGTTTAAGCTAGAAAATGACTAACACGCAGTGCAGGGATCAGCTAACTTTTTCTGCAAAGGGCCAGAGAGTAAATATTTTCAGTCTTGTGGGTCATATGATCTCTAAGGCAGCTACTCAACTCAGCTGTTACAGCCCAAAGCAGACAGATCACTTGTAGACCAATGTCTTTAGTGTGCGCCAGTAAAGCTGTATTAATAAAAACATACAGTGGGCCCAACTGATGCCTGGTTTACAGCCATATTAGGGTAGAAGAGAAATATAGAAGGTTAGGAAGCTGAAAGGAAAGAGACTAAACCAGAAGCTGGTATGTCTATAAAACCACATCCTCACCCAGCATGGTGGCTCATGCCCACTTTGGGGGGCCAAGGTGGGCAGATTGCATGAACTCAGGAGTTTGAGACCAGCCTGGGCAACACACTAAAACCCCATCTCTACTAAAATACTAAAAAAATTGCTGACCATAGCAGCATGCACCTGTAGTCCCAGCTACTCGGGAGGCTGAGGCAGGAGAATCACTTGAACCCAGGAGGTGGAGGTTGCAGTGAGCCAAGATTGCACCACTGCACTCCAGTCTGGGTGACAGAGTGAGACTCCTATGGGAAAAAATTCTCTACTTTTTTCTCTTCGGGACACTCCTAGGTAAAGCATCCCTTTTACAAACTTCCTTTTCACAAGCATTAAGTTCTGTTTCTTCATGCATTCAACTTGTTTCTTAATTGCTTGTTTCCGAAGTGGGTTCTATTTGTTTGATGTGTTTTGTAAGCTTTTCATCCTGGCAAAGGTAGCTGCGGTTCTCCTCAGCGGGAAACCAGGCATGTATTGACCGTTTTTTGAGAAAATTGCACTGTAACCACAGGTTTCCCGGTGTGGTACACCTGTATTTATTGGAGTCAATTTTTAAAAAATACGACAATACAACTGCTTCCACACTTTCCGGGTTACTGTTTCGCTCCCTGCAGGCAACCCTCGGAGCCTTTCTCAGTACTGCTCTAAGTCATGACAGCTCAGGCGAGAAGTGGCTGGAACGCGGAGCCCGTGTGCACACCCGTGGCCAGGCAAAAGCCTAGCCCTCTTTTGTAACCACCTCTTCGGTGTGAGGCAATATGCTGTGAATTAGTGTGCTCCAGGCCCAGAGTGGTAACATATGGTATATCTCTGCTCATTCTACATTAAATCCTGACATTTTGCAGCTGTCAAGATAAAACTGTTTATATGAGTAACATTGTAGTTTGTTTATAGGGAAATAATGTGTAGCAAGTTATGATTAATCAAGGTGTCTAAAATCTGCTGCAGGCTTCTAAATAGATTTGTTTCCACTGCCGTGCTTTGTGCCTCCTAAATCAGGGGCTTAGGTGCCCCCACCTCCTTTGCCTGGCTCCTGCCATCCCTTCTGAGACGGGTGAAGAGTGAGGCCAGGTCACAGAGAGGCAGGAAAAGTCAGGATGTGGCACAGACTAGGTGACAGGAAGGACTCGCCAGAACTCTTCCTAACCCCAGAAAGCTCATCAGAGAGCCACTGTCTTCTTCATTCCAGCATCTCTGTGTTTGGAACCCAGATCTCCAATAGCCCATCCTCCTGAGGACTTGTGAGTAGGTGTCCGAGGCTCCTGCGGGACATACAGTCCATTCAGTTTTGATTTTCTGGTGTCCAAGAGGTCACAGGGCCTTCAGGCAGTAGAGATTTGAGGAGTCTCAAGTGTTAGAGATGATAGGAACTCCTCCTTGTGTCTGTAGTTCTGGGTTCGAATATCCTCTCTGGAGGATAATTACTTGGAACTCCAGACTCCTGAAAGCAGGAAGACTCTTAGTGAAGTCATGCAGGCCTTCCTCCTAGTGCAAGAATCCTTCCGCATTGCTGACAGCTTCTCTCAGCCACTGCCTACTCCCTCTCAACGGGGAAAAGCAAGGTCTTAACTTGTAAGACTGGGGAGGGTAAAAAATTGGGAGGAAATCTACCTCTAACCTTATGCTTCGTCCGTCCTAGTTTTGCCCTCTGGAGCAACTTGGAACTGGCTGATTGCTTTTCCACACAAAAATCCTTCAGATCTTGGTTGGCAGGCACCATCTTCTCTGCAGGCCAAGACTCATAGCTCTCAGGAGCAATCCTTGTAGGGTCTAGTTCCCTCCACTCATCAGCCACACTTCCCCCAGCGCCTGCTGGCTTGTTTTTATTCACTGAGGAAGGTGGGCTCAGAATGGACCCATCTCAAGTGTCCAAGCTGGCAGGAAGCACCAGCTGATTTCTCTCCCTCTTTTTAGTCCTTTCTGAGGCTCATCGCGGAGGTGTGGTCTGATGCCAGTGTGAGTAATAGAGGTCTTGGAATAATCATCATCACTACCAGCACTGACATTTCTAGAGAACTTCTTTAAATTTCAAAGAAATTTCCCTTTGTTCAGGGTGCAATTATCCTGCCAATGAAGCATCTCAGCACGAGGGTATCTCTTAAGCACTAGGTATGCTTATGCTGTGCCTGGGAGCCAAATGTGCAGACATTGTTCCAAAATGAATATTTCCATGCATGGATGCACGCTTTGATTTATACAGATGTGCATCTCTCTGTGCTGGGCATGCAGCGATCCCTGCTCCTAAACTGGCCACATGGTGAAGGGACAACCAGCAGTCCAGGCCACTACGGAGGAGTTTGATCTGTGGAATGGAAGATGCACACACGGAGACATGTTCCTCCAGTTGCCTCTTTGACCACGGAGACAGAGCCAGCAGTCGCAGGAAGAGGAAGGAAGCTGCCACGGCATCACACGCCTGCTGTCTCCTGTGCCTTCCAGCGGAGGCAGCTGGTTGGAAGGCAGCAAGAGGAGAGGCAGGGAAGGTAAGAGCTTGCTGCTGAGAGAGCAGGGCTAGTCCACAGCTGGGGAAGGGGTCCTATCATCACCCAACCCCTTTTCAGCACATTGCCTGCCCTCCTCAAATTACTCGCTACTTGGCTGTACTTCCAGAAGTGTCCACTGGGAATGCTCTAGGAAAGGGCAGATGGAAAGGGTGGAGTCCAAAGAGATGCCCCGAAGTCAGCACAGAGGGGAGATAATGAAGCCACTAGAGAAGCCTGGGCAGGATGGTGCAGAGGGGCAGAAAGAGAACTTGGAGACAGTTTTGAGGAGGAGTCCACCCAGAGATGTAGGTTAACTGACCTTGCCAGGGTCCAGTGGTAGAGCTTAGAATGGAAGACGTTGAGTTCAGCATCACCAAGCCCTCCCTCCTGAGGTCTGGAGAGTCCCCCAGTCACTTTGTCTCCTTAACTGGAGAGCTCAGAGATCCCCTCCAATCTTGCCTTGTGACAAACAGACAGAAGCACTAAGCATCCCTTTGCATAGGTGAGAGGACACAGGAAAGACCAAGAAAGGGGCTGAGGACACTTAGCAAGGACCGCAGGACGCAGGAAGAAAGGATTACAGCAGAGGGCAGTGCCTTCCGAAAAGGAGCAGGCAAACAGGCAAAGAAAGACCGCCAGTCGGGAAACACACTCTCTCCCTGCCCCCACCACTGCCCCACCTCCCTCTTCCTGCAGAGATAGCAGAGTGAACCTCTTGTCGGAAATTAATATTGCACGTGACAATTAATCAGAGCTGAACCGCCCCCTACCCCAGTGAGTGAATGGTGTTTGGAGTGGAGCTGACAGCCTGGCTGATGAAGGAACGGGGGCAACCCCTCCCTCCCAGAGTCCACCTGCAGAGGGGAGGGGTCTGCAGGGGGAAGCACACAGCCAATTTCTCCCCATAAAAAATGATATGAGGTTAAAAACCGTTTACTGCACATTAGGATCCACAGTTGGACCATTTGTATGTTTTACTGGGATGGTTATGTCACTAAATGAAGCCTGAAAAATCTGTCATGGGTGGGGAGCCTTACAGTGGCCTGGTCAGGGAAGGGGAGCTGGCTTGCCGGGGGTGGCTGAGCAGGAGAGGAGAAAAGGGAAGGGCTGCCCTTTGCTGGTGATGTAGGGGAACCCACATCTGGGCCCTGTCCCTCAGGTCACTCAGTTTCACAGCAGAGGGTCTTGTGAACCACCCCGTCACCTCTGCAGTTAGTTGCCTTCTTAAATAAAAAGCTCCAAGGGTCCCTGTACCCCAGTCTTTCTTTGCTTCTTCTGGGGATGCACCAATCTGACACCCACAATTCAATGAGCAACTTAATTAAATGTCAGTGTGCTGGGCACTGAGCTGGGGACCCAGGGGTGACAACAATCCTGTCCTGGCCATCACCGACCAGGACCTTCCTCCCCCAGCCTTTGAGTCTCCATCCAGCCCCATTTGTTATTAGAGAAGGAAGCCCTTGAAAGTTGGCGTGGCAGGTAGTGGAGGGAGTGGAACATGGCAGAAGGGAAGTGTGGAAATGTCACTTGATCTATTAATCAGGAGCCTTTGTTAATTAAATCAGAGCCAGCCAACTGAAACTGCCAATTCTAACTTTAATTGCCTGCCTATACCTCTCCCCTAGCCTCTGAGCAGAGGTGAGGCCTCAGTAGTGCCTGCCCTTAGCAAACTAATGGGTCCCATGTGGTGGGATTCCAGGAGTGGAGCACCTTCCTGGCCTCCCCATCCTACCACTGACCCTGCCATGTGTACCTCTTCAATCCCAGAGCCCAGGGAGCCAAGCCCAAGTGTCTGGCCCAGGTCCCTTGTTATACAGGTGAGGAAACTGAGGCAAGGAATGGGAACTCTCTTCTTTTTATTCCCAGTTTACTCCTCCATATCCTGCTGCCACTTTAGACCCAAGCTATGCAAGCACAAAGGAGCCCCAGATCCCTCCGTCATCTTCCCTGACCATCCAAGGTATGGCCTGACCCTGTTGCTCCCAGGAAGCAGGATGGGGCTCAGGGCTTTGCTAGGACACAGAGTATTCTGATCTCAGCCTCCAGCTCTACCACCTCTTATTTCTTTTCAAATGCATGGTCCCTTGGCACCACCAAATTGCAAAATAAGGACATTAGCAGTGGGGACTAGTATAACACAAGAAAGTCCTGGTGCCTAAATGAGAGGGCCAGGAGTGTCGCTGGATGTCAGGTGAGTCGATGGACTGACGAGAGCGCCTGCCTGGATTCCCAGAAGCATGAACTGCCTTGAGATGTCTGGGTGACAAGATGAAAAGGACAATCGATGAAGGTCTTTGACCAGAACTGGAAACAACGCACAGCAGCCAAGTGGACTGGCGTGATGCTGGTTTTGTTACAAGTTCATTTGAGGATAAATCAGGCAACGTATTTACATGGAATTGACTCTGCTGTTCAATTCATCTTTCCAGGTGGAGGAAACGGATTCCAGAAGGAAAACTCCTGCACGGCAGGTGGCACGGATGTGCCAAGCCAAGTCCTGCACAGGCAATGTCCCATGGAGTGAGAGTGAGACATGACTCTCCTGAGGCCCTGAGCCCAAGGAGACTGTCCACGGCACAGGGAGCATGCCCCGGATCCAAGGGTGGCCTGGGGGGCGGGCACACAGATTCAGGCACCACATAGCCTGGGTTTTAATCTCACTTATGCTGCTTACTTGATGTGTGACTTTGCGCAATTTCGTTAACCACTCTCTCCCTCAGTTTTCCCATCTGTGAAATGGAGAGACTAGCATCCACCTTGTAAAAATGTCTAAGAGTTTAGTAGACGAACACTTGGAAGTGTTTAGAACAGTGCCTGGCATGGAAAATGCTATAGAAGTGTTCAACAGGCTGGGCGTGGTGGCTCACGCCTATAATCCCAGCACTTTGGGAGGCCAAGGTGGGTGGATCACGAGGTCAAGAGATAGAGACCATCCTGGTCAACAAGGTGAAACCCTGTCTCTACTAAAAATACAAAAATTAGCTGGGCATGGTGGCATGAGCTTGTAGTCCCAGCTACTTGGGAGGCTAAGGCAGGAGAATTGCTTGAACCCAGGAGGCGGAGGTTGCGGTGAGCCGAGATCGCACCATTGCACTCCAGTCTGGGTAACAACAGCAAAAACTCCGTCTCAAAAAAAAAAAAAAAAAAAAAAAGAAGTGTTCAACGAACTAAGTAAATCTGATATCAACAAGAAAATGAAGCCCTGGGCCTGGCGCTATAGCTCACGCCTGTAATCCCAGCACTTTGGGAGGCTGAGGCAGGAGGATTACTTGAGCCAAGACAGCTTGGCCAACACAGGGAGACCCTGTCTCTATTCAAAAAAAAATACTGGAGAGAGATACAAGATGGCTGACCACTAGCAGCTTGGGATTGTAGCTCCCAGTGAAAGTGCAGAGAACGAGAGGTCGCCACACTTTCAGACGAATTTTTGTTGCTCACGGACCAGGAGATTCCCAGCGGAGGAGCCCCACGGGTCGCCAGGGCAACTCTTGTGGCCGGCGTGGCGGTTTTGCTGGCACCTCAGCGCGGCAGTTCTTGGTGCAAAGCGAGCGAGACTGGGTTCCCTTTTGGCCGATTCCCAGGCAGAAAAGCACCATCAATCTTAACATTGCTGTTTTGGCCGGCGCAGTGGATTGCTCAGATTTCAGCGCTGGGAATCAACAAGCTGGACGTCCACTCAGAAACCTAATTTGAAAGTCAGAAATCACAAAGATGACAGGTGGATAACTTTACAATGATGGGAAGAAACCAGTGTAAAAAGGCTGAGAATACCCAAAATTAGAATGCCTCTCCCTCTACAGGGGATCACAGTTCCTCATCAGCAACAGAACAAGCCCTGATGGAGAACGAGTGCGTTCCATTAACAGAAGCAGGCTTCAGAGGGTGGATGATAAGAAACTTCTGTGAATTAAAAGAACTTGTTCTAACCCAATGCAAAGAAACTAGGAACTTTGAAAAAAGGTTTGATGAAATGCTAACAAGAATAGACAATTTGGAGAGGAATATAGGTGAATTAATGGAGCTGAAAAACAACATGAGAACTTCGCAAAGCATGCACAAGTTTTAACCATCAAATTGATCAAGCAGAAGAAAGGATATCAGAGGTCAAAGACCAACTTAATTAAATAAAACGAGAAGTCAAGATTAGAGAAAAAAGGATAAAAAATAATGAGCAAAGTCTCCAAGAAATATGGGACTATATGAAAAGACCTAATCTACGTTCGATAGGTGTACCTGAATGTGATGAAGAGAATGAATCCAAGTTGGAAAATACTCTTCAGGAGATTATTCAGGAAAACTTTCCCAACCTAGTAAGGCAGGACAATATTCAACTCCAGGTAATACAGAGAACACCACAAAGATATTCCTCAAGAAGACCAACCCCAAGGCACATAATCATCAGATTCATTAGGGTTGAAATGAAGGAGAAAATACTAAGAGCAGCCATAGGGAAAAGTCGGGTTACCCACAAAGGGAAGCCTATCAGACTTACAGCAGATCTCTCAGCAGAAACCCTACAAGCCAGAAAAGAGTGAGGGTGAATATTCAACATCCTTAAAGAAAAGAACTTTCAACCCAGAATTTCATATCCAGCCAAACTGAGCTTCAAAAGCGAAGGAAAAATAAAATCTTTTGCAAACAAGCAAGTACTTAGAGATTTCACCATCACCAGGCCTGCTCTGCAGAAGCTTCTGAAAGAAGCACTATACATATAAAGGAGCAACCAGTATCAGCCTTTCCAAAAATATATCCAGCTAGCATGAAACGGCAGTATTAAACTCATATATATTATTAACTGGATAAAAAGCCAAAACACATCAGTATGCTGTATCCAGACCCATCTCACATGCAACGATACACAAAGACTCAAAATAAAGGGACAGAGGAAGATTTACCAACCAAACGGAGAGCAAACATAAATAAATAAATAAAAAGCAGGAATTGCAATTCTCACCTCTGATAAAATAGACTTTAAAGCAACAAAGATCAAAAGAGGCAAAGAAGGACATTACATAATGGTAAAAGGATCAATGCAACAAGAAGAGCTAATGATCCTATATATACATGTACCCAATACTGAAGCACCCAGATACATAAGACAAGTTCTTAATGATTTATAAAGAGACTTAGCCTCCCACACAATAATAGTGGGATACTGTAACATCACATTGTCAATATTAGACTGATCAACGAGATAGAAAATTAACAAGAATATCCAGGACTTGAACTCACACCCGGAACAAGTAAACTTAATAAACATTTATAGAACTCTCCACTTCAAATACACAAAACATACATTCTCATCAGTACCATATCACACCTATTCCAAAAGTGACTACATAATTGGAAGTAAATCACTCCTCAATAATTGCATGGCATTTCATAGGTTTAAATGAAATATTGGTTGGCTGCTTGTTTGTTATTTTCTTCCCTTATTCCTTCCTGTCTCCATTGTTAAGCACAATTATTGGCATAAAAGAGGTTTTCAATTCCCATTTTTAGACTACATTCTAGCCTGGGCAATAAAGCAATACTCCCGTTCTCTCTCCCTCTTTCTCTTCCTTTTTCTTCCTCTTCTTCATTTTTTTTTTCTCTTTCTTTCTTCCTTTTTCTTCGAAAAAAAAACCAAAAACTAAAAAAGTTAGCCAGGTATCTCGGTATGTGCCTGTAGTCTCAGCTACTTAAGAGGCTGAGGTGGGAGGATCACCTGAGCCCAGTAGGCTGAGGTTGCAGTGAGGTAAGACTGTGCCATTGCACTCCAGCCTGGGTGACAGGAAGAAAAGAAAAAGGGAGAGGGGAGGAGAGAGAGAGGAGGGAGAGGGGAGGGGAGGGGAGGGAAAGGTAAGGGGAAAAGAAGTGGGAAGGAAGGGGAAAGGAAGGGGAAGGAAGGGGAGGGGAAGGGAGAGGGAGGGAAGGGAAAGGGGAAGAGAAAGGGAAAGGGCAAGGGGAAGGGGAAGGGCAAGGGCAAGCGGAAGGGCAAGGGCAAGGGCAAGGGCAAGGGGAAGGGGAAGGGGAAGCCCTGAAGTGAAAGGCAGGAATGTTTTTCAACCAGGCATTTCTCTATGGGTAACAATGGGAAGGAGTGAAGGGGACAACCACCCTCACACACTGTGAGTGACATGGGTGTCCTCATGGCCCTTAGTTCCTGCCATGTATGTGCAGGTGTACTCCCTGACCTAAGGATGTTGCCTATGAAATAAGTACCTATGACATGCATCTGATTTCTTATTCAATTTCAGGATAAAATTAGGGTTGCATCCATTAGGGGGAAAATGTGCCCCCAGAGAAACTCCCTAGAGAAAGCCTGTTAAAAATCACATATTTAAAAGTACATCAATATTTTTCTGACAAAGTATTAGTGACAATAAATAAATTGCCAAATAGGACTGCAGACTAGCAGGAAATCTCAGTATTTGAATGACAGTTAAAGGTCTCATGGGAAATAGTAGTGACAGCTGAACATGTCACCAGAGACGTGGCCTCAATTGCACAATATATGAGGGGCTGCTTCTGGGAGAGGCAGGCAGGCCGAGGACAGCCAGGCAAGGAAGGTCAAGGATGGGAGAATGGGCCACCCACTGTGAGGCTGCATATAGCCCAGGGCCCTGTTTCCAGATATGGTAGAGAACACAGTCCAGGAGTGGGGCAGAAAAGCCAAGGTCAAGGTATCTCCAGACTGGTCTCAATGAGCTAGAGGCTGACCTGAGTGAAGACCCAGGATGCTATGATAAGACTTCTGGGGACAGATGGTGCTTGCATCAGGGAGACATTCAGGCCACTTAGTAGGGCTGACAAGGGGAAATCCCAGAAACTGAATCTAGCTCTGGGAAATAAATGAGGCAAAGGGAGTTAGGAGGCTGGAGCTCTGGGGAAGGGCCCAACCCCTGCCATGGGGAGAGAGGGGGAAGAAAAGGGCATGAGGAGCCCAAGGGATGGGGCAGTAGGTTGTTTCCAAACTCTGCCAGGCAGGGGGGCAGATGCCCTTCATATGAAACATATACTCCTTAGTCTGAACTCAGGGCAGCAGAATGGTCAGGCGTGGGATAGATGGGGAGAGAGATGTATTGGTTGAACCTTCAACCAATACATTGAAGAGGATGTGGAGAAACTGGAATGCTTTTACACTGTTGGTGGGAGTGCAAATTAATTCAACCATTGTGAAAAACAGTGTGGTGATTCCTTAAGGATCTAGAAATAGACATACCATTTGACCCAGCAATCCCATTACTGGGTATATACCCAAAGGATTGTAAATCATTCTATTATAAAGACACATGCACACATATGTTTATTGCGGCACTGTTCACAATAGCAAAGACTTGGAACCAACCCAAATGCCCATCAATGATAGACTGGATAAAGAAAATGTGGCACATATATACTATGGAATACTATGAAGCCATAAAAAAGGATGAGTTCATGTCCTTTGCAGGGACATGGATGAAACTGGAAATTATCATCCTCAGCAAACTGACACAAGAACAGAAAACCAAACACCACATGTTCTCACTCATAAGTGGAACACACGGACACAAGGAGGGGAACATCACACACCGGGGCCTGGGGGGTGGGGGGCTACAGGAGGAATAGCAGGGGGTGGGGAGATTGGAGGGATAGCATTAGGAGAAATACCTAATATAGATGACGGGGCAATGGAAGCAGCAAACCACCACCATGGCACGTCTCTACCTATGTAACAAACCTGCATGATCTGCACATGTACCCCAGAACTTAATTAGAAAAAAAAAGAAACCTCGAATCTTAGCACTTCTCCCAGAGGTGATAGTGGGCTAATACACAACATTGTTATAGCTTAAGTTCTGCTCCTGGGACTCTCTAGAAGTAGTTGTCCTTTAGACATACACAGGTCACCCTGGAGATGCAGAAATCTAGCCCAAGGCAAACAGCCCTGACGCTGTGCAGGAGGACAAATACTGGAACCCACTACGGATGAAGCAGGGCATGACTTCCCAAACCACCTGCCCTAGGGCACTGGAATGGGAGTCTTTCTATATCATGTTGACCTAGTAAAAATGTGAGGCATAATTAGCTTACCGCGATCCAAAAACCTTGCTGATAGACATTGTTTAAAATGTTCTGTGAACACAAAACTGTTGATGAGTTTTGGTGGAGAGAGAGGTAACAGACACTGATTACAGACCTTCACCATGTATAGTACATATTTCATGTTTCAGTTTTTCACAGTAACCATGTTACTTTTATGATTAAAAGGTATGTTAGGCTGGGTGAGATGGCTTATGCCTGTAATCCCAGCACTTTGAGAGGCTGAGGTGGGCAGATCGCCTAAGGTCAGGAGTTCAAGACCAGCCTGAGCAACATGGAGAAATCGTATCTCTACTAAAAATACAAAAATTAGCCAAGTGTGGTGGTGGGCACCTGTAATCCCAGCTACTCAGGAGGTTAAGGCAAGCGAATCACTTGAACCCAGGAGGCAGAGTTTGTAGTGAGCTGAGTTCGCAGCACTGCACTCCAGCCTGGGTGACAGAGCAAGACTCTGTCTCAAAATAAATAAATAAAAACTTTTTTTTTTTTTTAAAAAAAAAGGTATGTTAAAATAGAATGTCTTATGGAAAGGCATCTAGGACTTTTGGAAAATAACTTCAGGAAGCTTCTGTAGGAGTCCATTCCTAAGAGTTTCTGCTGATTTTTCACCATTGGAGCAGTTGCTGAACCCAGAAAGGAGAGTTTGTAATAGGAAGTTGTAGAGGGAAGCCCCTGCCTGTCTCTCGAACTCACCCCAGGAATTAGGAGCGTCTAGCCCTGCTGAGCTGTTAGGAGAACCCTGTCCCTCCAGTGAGTTCCTCCTACTCTGAAAGAAGTGGTCAATGGTTGGATGAGCAGGCTTCACATCTCCTGAGATCAGTTCATCTCCTCCCAGAAGAGTTACTGTATTTAAGACGGTGCACACCTTGGGCCTCTCTTCCTATCCAGGGTCCGTGTCTGAGTTGGATGGGCAAGGGCAGGATCTTTGCCTTAAGGTCTAGAATTGTGGTAAAGTATTTGGAAGACATGTCCTTGGATCCAGTTTTCTTTTCCTAATCCAGCTTTGCCAAAGATTAATCTAATTTTTAAAAAAATATATCTACCTACCTCAAGTCTGGTCTATTTCTGAAGGGACTCAGAACTCACAAATAACAACACCAACACAAGGACAACTAATACTCATTGAGCGCTTACCAGAGACCAGGCATGATGCTAAGTATTCTATATGGTTTGGGTTTTTTTTTTTTTTTTTTTTAATTTCCATTTCATTGTTATCTCAATTTTCAGATAAAGAAACTGACACTGAGACACCAGGATGAAGGCTGGTGACAGCAGAGCTGGGATTCACACTCAGGCTGACTTCGCAGCCCACACTCTTCAGCACCAGCCACTAGAGTGGGAGACTTCACTCTGTCCTCCTGCTTCCTGGGAAGGCAGTCAGTCTGTCTCCCAGGAATGACTGGGACAGACGGCCAGTATAAGTGGAGCTCACCATAAAACAATGCTCAGATCACAGCAGAAAGTGGGATGGGACGAGGGCAGGGTAAACAGGGACCAGGTGTCCAGCTGGCCAAGTAACCAGAGGTGAGGTGTGCAACAGCCTCGGGGGGCCGGGCAAGCCCGATCAATGATTCCCAAGAGAGTCACACAAGGGCAGCCCATGGGGCAAGCTTGTAGGAAGCCCTCAGAGATCCCTCCAGCTTGGAGATCGACTCATTCTATTGGCTTTACCCATTTCTTACACCAGTAAGTTTATTAAAAACCCTCATTTCCCTTTTCTATGTTTCATCATAAAATTGTGGACATTAGAACTATGAAGCTCAGAGAATTATTTAACTCTCTGGTCTTAGAGATGAGTAAATGGGACTAGAGAGGTGAATAAATGACCTAAGGTCACAAAACTAAATTGTGACAGAACCTGGCTGGGAACCCAAGAATTCTGCCAGAGCTCTTCCCATATCATCATCATATGGCTCAGGATTCTTGTCCTATCAACCTTTATGGAAATCTACTTTGGGTTAGACACTATGATAAATGTCAACATTTGAAAAGCCTAGTGTTGATTGTCAATCTCAGCTACAGACTTATAATGGGGTTCATGAGATTGAACCCATGTTGCCGGATATGTGAGGTGCACATTGGGTTCTCTGGAGCAGTAAACACACCTCTTAAAACTTTCAGGTTATAAGCAGATGACAGCAAATGTGAGAGAGGAATGTAGGATTGATTTTCTATGTCAAGAGCTACTCCTAATTCATAAACGCTCTAATGGCCAATATTCCATATCTTGAGAGACATCTATTCTAGCAATGTAAGATATGATTTTACCCCCACCCCTTCTTCCCCCTAATATGTAGCCCTTAGGCTGCAAAAAGGCCTTAGAGTTCAATAATCATTCCAAGGTCACAGAGCAAGCCAAGGGCAGGACAGATGTAGAATACTATGCCCCGAATTCCCAGGTCTCTAGTGCTAAACCCCTCTCTTGTGATCTCACTCTGCATAGATTTCTGCCATCATAATAGAAAAGTGACCCAATCAGGAACTTTGTGTCACTAGAAGGAGGAAAGGATGTGGGTCTCAGCCCCCAGGAGGCTGGTGCAGGCAGATAGAGGTGTAAGGGGAACTACAGGTGCAAGTGTCGCCAAGCCAGGTGGTACTGATTTCATCACGGCTCTATTTGCAGTGA
Source organism: Aotus nancymaae (assembly GCF_030222135.1). Lineage (NCBI taxonomy): Eukaryota > Metazoa > Chordata > Mammalia > Primates > Aotidae > Aotus > Aotus nancymaae. The sequence continues at coordinate 25,012,189 of NW_026988413.1, forward strand.
CAAAAGAAGACCCCAAACTCCATCCCTCCTGTCATCCGAGCCTCCCTGCTGTTCTTTTAATAGAAGCATTTTCCTGCCTTCCTCTCCTCCTTCCAAAAAACCTTACAAATATGTTGTGTGAAATATCAGAACTAATTAGACCAAATGGTGTTCATATCTGTCATTGGTTTTTCTGAGGGGAGAGCTGCCTGTGTCATGGAGGGAGATTTTATTAACTAATTAAGGGCAGTATTTAGGAGAGAATGCCCTGATCCTGTAGGAAAGAAGGATGGGAGGATTGGAGAGGGTTCTTGGATGGGCCAATTAAGAAAAACCAAGAATAGAGATAAAGTCACCGAGAGAGTGGACCCGGAAGATGGTGTGGGAGAGAGGCAGGAACAAGACAGAGATAGCATGGTAGGCGGTGAGTTCCACAGTTCTCCTTACAGTCAAAAGAGGACACTTTGCACATAAGTGTAAGTGCATTTACCATTCCAATCATGAAGTACCATAGGAAGGAGGAGGCAGTTTGTCCCATTTAGTTGTTAATGCTACTGTTATACAGCCAAAAGCAGAGACCACATCTTATTTTCTTAATTCTTCCAAGCTCTCAGCAGAATATGTAGTACTGGTAGTTACCCAAACATTTGGACTGGAACACAGTAAAGGAACAAGAGGAAAGCGTACATGAGCCTAATTTAGGCTGGAGACAATCTAGGACCTTTTGGTATGTTTTTTCTCCTTGAGGAATATCTGAATAGAAATAACAGAAAAATAACTGAAGGATGCTGAAGGATCAAGAAGACTCCAGAGGAACTTTTAGCTGCCTTCATAAATTCAAAATACTATCATGTGAAAAACGGAATGGATTAATTCCAGGAAATCAAACTAGGATTAATTGGTGGAAGTTATCGGGAGGGAGACATTGATGCAAAATAAAGAAGAATGTTTTAATGATTAGAACTATTCAATAAATGGAACAAGCTCTCTGGTGAGAAGGCAGGGGGTGGGGTGGCACCCATCTTCCTGCATGTTAGACCCAAGGCTATGGGGCATCAATCAGACGTGCTTGAAAGGAATTTCTGCAGTTGGAGGAATTTTCAAGTTCCCTTAAACATTGAGATTCCATGAACCTGGTAGATTTTGTGCTGCAGCAGGGCAATGAAGAGTCTTCTCCCTGCAGAAGCAACAGGGAAAGGCGCTGAGGAAGTCTGAAAGCTTCTTCATGCAGAAGTCTTTAGAAGTGGTAAGAGGCTAACCGGGAATCCTTCTGGGAATATCTGGGTGTTGCATGGCCCACGTACAAGGTCGGGGGCATAGGTGCATAGGAACAGCAGGAGTTTGCCTCATTCTCACTCCCTTTGCAACACTCACTGTTACAAGGCAAAGGCATCATTTGGGAGAGCTGAGGAGCAAAAGACGTGTTTTGTTCAATGGCTCTGATTTGCCCTTGTTCACACCTCGGCTATGGTCCCTTCCCATGCATCTACCCAGACCTGTGTCTCTGGTCCTGAGAGAACCTTCTGATCCTTCCACTGATCCTCCACTGATCCCCAGACCAATCTCAATTCAGTGGTGAGCTCTGAAGCAGCACTGAAGACGGATGATGCTTGGGGAGGGAGAGAGGATGAGGGGGAGGCAGCCTGAGGCAGTGCTAAAACTGCCTGACTCTGGATGGTCTGGGCTCCATGTCTGGCTCTGCCACTCACTAGGTATGTGGGACCTTGCTGGCCTCAGTTCACTCCTCTATAAAAGACACGAGGCCAGGCACGGTGGCTCACACCTGTCATCCTAGAACTTTGGGAAGCCAAGGCTGGCAGATCACTTGAGGTCAGGAATTTGAGAACAGTCTGGCCAACATGGTGAAACCCTGTCTCTACTAAAAATACCAAAAACAATTAGCCAGGCATGGTGGTGTATGCCTGTAGTTCCAGCTACTCAGGAGGCTAAGGCAGGAGAATTGCTTGAACCTGAGAGGCGAAGGTTTCAGTGAGCTAGATCGTGCCACTGCACTCCAGCTTGAGTGACAGAGCAAGACTCTGTCTCAAAAAATAAAATAAAGGAGATGATATCGCTACTTAGCTCATAGGACTGATGTGAGCACAGTATGAATTGCTATGCTGAAATAATAGTAGGGGTGAAGTCCGTGCATAGTGAGCACTCGGTGAGTGGCCTGGTCCAGGACAGCCCTTACATTCTGCCCTTGAAACTGACACCCACTGTCCTTGAAGAAGAAAAAGGAGAGCCACAGTGCTCAAGGATAGCAGTAAGACCTCCATCAAGTGGCTGAAATGCTGTGTGTACAGGACCATGCAGAGAGTGGCAACAGTTCAAACAAACAGAATTTTAAAGAAGAAACCAGAACAGGGAGTGATGGCAGGAAGACCAGAGCCAAATTTTCCCTGGGAATTGGGGGTGTCTGTGTGCCATTTATTTGACGACTGCCCTTGCCGAAGGGTCGCCTGGCCGCTCCACTGTGGGTGGCCGAGGAGGCTCCTGCTGGGCTCCACTCTGGCTGCTCTGAGGACCCAATGCGTGCAGCCATCCCCCTGGGCTCTTTGCCAGCAACGGTTTTTCTCCTAAGAACTTTTAAGTACCTCCAAGACAGACTTAGTAACTCATATAATGGATGGGAGAGCTGAGACAGGCAGCTTCAACTTGCTCAAAGTCACAGCGTGAGTCTGCGTCGGGCCTGGGGCCAGAACCTCCACTCCCCATGCTGTCCCAAGGTTCCCCGGCCAGGGGCCAGGGCCCTGCTCCCGACTTCCTGTCTGCTCCACCGCCACCCCCAACATGCATTTCTCTAGTCTAATAAGACTGCCCCTGCTCTTTGGCTCTGCTTACTTTAATATACACATAGATTACAGCTACATTAAAGGAGCCTGCAAATACCAAAGCAGAACTAAAGCAATTATTATAATGCAGACTTAACAGCAGCTGTAATGAGACAGAATTAAAAATGTGCCAGCATAATCACAATTCACTGTTCCCAACGACCTTCCAGAACCGCTTTCATTTGGAAAGTAACATCCAGTCCTGAACTGTCAGATGGAAAGGAAAAATTCAATTGTGCCTCCCCGTGTGGCCCAGTCCCTGGCTACCAGATCTAGCTCTTCCGTACAAAGACATCTGTCCCCCTGGCCTCTGCTATGTGGTATTAGCCATTTGCTCAGTCGGGGGGAGGGGGAAGGCTGGGTGCTCCTTTGATGGCACCAAGGCTGGCTTATTTCTCTCAGCCTTTGTCACTGGATCTGCCTGTTTCACACTGGAACGAATTCCAGTCTGATTCCCATGGTGCCCAGCTCATGGCATGTACTATGTGTTGCAGACAATACCAGCTCACACCTCATATTATTTCAGCTGATCCCCACAATCACCCTGAGAGGCTGGCTCTATCATTTGCCCTATTTTATGACCAAATAAAGATTTATGGAAGGCAAATGGCCACTCAAAGCCACACCTAGTGGGCAGGAGAGCCAGGACTCCAATCCTTGTCTTCAGACTCCAGACCACAAATTCTCATCCCGATTTTATGGAGCTGATATTCTAATAGGAGCAAAAGAGAAATCAATTTGGATTGGTCTTACATGACTTCATTTTGATGCAAGGGGCAAGGCAGGGGAGGGGAAAGTGGAGGATGAAATGAGGGAAGGAGACAGAAAGCACAGCCCGCCTGGAGAGGCCATTCCTGCCGGTGAGTCATGGGCATCCACATAGCAGAAGCATTTAATCATCTCTCTTCCTCTGGTTCAGAGGAGAGGACAGAAATAAGAAGGCAAAGTGCCTAGAGAGGAAGGAGCCAGTGGGGGAGGATGCAGAGAAGGGAGGGGCTCCCCTCCTTCAGGATGCTCAGAAGGAAATACTCAGACTCAGTGATTTTGTCCAGTCTGCCCCAAGTCAAAACCAAGTCTCTGGTTCCTCCACCAAAATCAAACCTGGCCATGTACTTCAGAGCATGCTCAGTTCCCTCAAGAGGCAGAGATGGGGAAGTTCCCAGCTCTTCATTAGTACTTGCCTTCCCAGAATTGCTTTACCATTTCTCCATGTGAGATGGTTTCCATCTCGTCCAGCTGGACAAGACGAGTGAGGAAGAAGAGACAGCTCCTCTATCTTCCTCCCACCCAAGCTAGGCTGTGGCTCCGGGCAGCCAGTCTTTCTTCTTCCCCAAGCTGCAAGCAGGTGGAGCCCTACAGCGCTGGTGCTGAGGACAATGACCTGAGAATTCTGGCTCTAGAAGCCCCATAGCCTCAAATGCCTTCTGATGTGTTGCTCCGAGGCTGGGAGTCAGAATGTCTTTAACCAGCCAGGCTTGGCCTCTAGAGAGGGTCTAGAGCCCTAGACTGCAACAACCACCAAAAGCCTGCTCACCACCTCACCTAACGAACTTCGTGAACCACGGTTTCCCCTCCTGAAGTGAGCAACGTTAGGTAACAAAGCATCTTAGAGTTTGACAACAATCGCAGATAGGTTTACGCCATTTCCAGGACTCTGGATCTACAAAGTCATTATGAAACTCAACTATTTGTCATACCAGGATTGCTGGTCCCCAATGTTAGGATTGCTGGTCCCCCATGTGTCCTGTCTCCCAGGTAGGCAGGCTTCAGAATCCAACTGCAAATGATGGCATCACTGCTTGTCTTTGCTGGGAATAGGAGTCATTGAGAGAAGCCATGTTTACTTCTTTTTTAGGGGCTGCCATCCCCTCTCTCTATGAAAGTCCCTCCTCCACTGCCATTCCAATTTTATAGAGACAGACGTCTATGTGGTCCTCAGACTCAGATAGAGTAGGATCACGTGCAATAGTTACTGCTACTGTAAAACAAGTGGGTAGGGGAAGTCTGGGAGAGCCTGGAAGGGCAGAGTGTCCCCAGGAATGGAAGCCCCTGCTCCTCCTGTGACGAGACAGACAGGACCACGGCCATGGCAGGTCTCACTCCCAACTTCCAGATCAACATGAGCTTTCTTAGAAGCCTCGGATTTTGGGAATACAAACACAAAGAGATGAGCAGCACGTGAGAAAAGAAATGGGGGAAGTGGCCGAGGATTTTCTTGTCTACTTTCCAACTTGGACAGGAAGTTTGCCCTCTGGAGGCGAATGGGGGTCTTCACTATGGCAGTGAGTGGGGTGTCTGTGGGGAGCACTTGACTTGGAGTCTGCAGAACCAACTGTGGCAGTCCCAGCTATGATGTCAACAGTCCACTAAGACAGGACTCTGATGACTCACCTTTCTTCATAGAAATCATACTCAAAACCCAAGTTTTAAAGACGCAGAAGAAACCCTGGAGCATTGACTGGTTTGGGGAACAGAAAACAAGAATCTGATACCTGTTCTAAAAATTCATACACGAGGGAACAAATGGCAAGCAGAGCATCAGAAAGAACTTTCCTAGGCTGGGAGCTGGGCCGCTCTGAGCCTCCCATCCACCCACCTCTGTGCACTGGTTTTCAGGACACGTAGGTGTAGGCAGTGCCTGCCAGCCCCCTCTCCTCCCATCCCAGGCGCTAATGAGATGCAGGGAGGGGTCTGCAGCCCGCATGGAGTGGCTTGCAATTTTTGTTGCTGTTGTTTTTGAAAATGTCTTTCTCTAGTTCTCTGCCAACAGCTTGTTAGCACATGGCTTTGGTGAGTGAGAGAGGCTTTGGGCTCCCAAGATGGTAGAATGCCCCGCCCCAGCCCCCGAGGAGGTCTTCTCGGGACATGTGTCCACAGTGTCCCCCAGACAGATGCTCTGGGGCCTCTCTAGCAGTCCCTGTCATGTGGGCACCAAAGTCCCCAGGCCCCACGTCCAGGAAGCCAGGTTTTAAAGCGCAGCCCCCACCCTAAGTTTCTCTTTCCATCTGTCTTGCAAAGGTGTGAAGGGATTTGACAGAGAGTGAAGGAGGAGAGGAAAAAGGAGAGAAATGAACTGTACCCCCTAGTATCACATCACTGTTACCACCCTCCCTGCCCAATCCCCACCCCTAACTCCCACAAATTCTTGCTCTCAGACAGACAGCCAAGCGCTAAGGCCAAAAGAACGAGTCAGGCAAAAGCATGCCCCCTATGATGTGCAGTGTCCAGAAAGAGTCAAGACATTAGGCTTCTGGCCCCAATTCTGCACTGAGCTAGCTGACATTAGGCCAGGTACTTCCTTTTTCTGAACTTGAGAGTCCTTCTCCCCAGGGTTAGTCATCCACACTTTTCCAGAAGAGGACAATGGCTATTGCAGGCCACCTGTAACTTAACACTAAGGCCCACCCCAGGCTATTCATTCACTGGAGGCTGGCTAGAGATGGGAGTTGTTATATTAATAGATGTGGGGAGCAGAGGCAAACACATAGGCTTTACAGGGATGAGATTCCTGACCTTAGCCTGCCAGCACCAAGATCACGAGCCACTCATCCACTGGGGTCTACCCAGCATTTGTTTCTTCCCATTGTTTATAAAGTCCCCAAATTCATAGTTCAGTGCCTCAAACAAGCTGCAATTTATGTCACATGCTTCATGCGCCACCCTCACGTGACATCTACCTAAAGCAGCATGTTCTTTATCCAGAATCGATTTCTGGATGGCTTCAGGTCAGATCCACTTCCTTCTCTGAATCCACAGCACCTGTTGTTTGAACTTCTCACTTAACACTCATCTCATACTGCCTTATGTTGGTATTTATTTTTTTGTATTTTCTCTCAGCTAGATTGTTCTGTTTGTCACAAAGCAGTGATGTGCTTTATTCAGAATTAATGGGGAGGCTGATGGCTTTGTTTTTGTTTTGCCTTAAGTATATTTTTTCTAATATTTATTTTGATGCATCAGTTTTGTTTTGGTAGTACTTGCAGCTTATGCCGTTCTTCATTCCTTCTACTTTCAAACTTTCTGTGTCTGTCTTGCAAAGGTGTGAATAGATTTGACAGAGGATAAGGAAGGAGGAGAAAGAGGAATTAACTGTGCCCTGATGCTACCACATCATAATCAACACACACACACATTTGTATTTTACATGCAGCCAGACATGTGCCAAAATATAACACAGTCAAAGCACTAAGGCCAAAAGAACAAGCTATATTTTACATGTTGTTTCTATCTTTAAAAAGGCGAGTTTAATCTATTTCTGTTTATTATGATTGCTGATATGTTTTGATTCATTTCTATCATCTTGTTTTGTGTTTTATAATTGTTTGAAGAGAAACTCTTCGTGGATCTTTCATGCTTCTTTGTCTCTTTCTAGGCATGCCAACAAGGCAAGGATCTGACTGCTCACTTGGGTCATTTCTCAGGGTTGCGTTTGCACCAAGGACCCTTGCAAAATGAGGTGATGTCTCCCTTTGGGACCTAGAGCAGGCTCACTGTCTGCTATAAAAGAGGTGGATTTCCCACATTCAGTCTTCACTGGCAGCAACACAAACCCATTACACATGCAACATCTACTGCACGTCACCCCCACGGGACTTAGCAGGCAAGGGCAACTGGAGCATATATGATGCTTATGGTGGTTGCTGTGTATATTAAAGTCCTTTGTCTCTGACCCAGTAGTCTCATGCCTTCTGACAGCATCCATGAAACAGTTAACAGGCTAATTTATTAGCTTGGAAGTAGGGTAAAATCAAATCTCAGCTTCTCTACAGACTCAACAATAACGACCATGGTAGTTTTCTCCTTATTTTCTCTTATCATGCCTCTGATGATCAGAGTGATTGTTTTATTTTCAGCCTACACTGTTTTAAAAGACATGCATCATATTTCTTTTCTTTTAGTGGTTACACTAAATTAAGCACATCTGACTCTAAAAAGGTTGAAATTAACTAATATCTCTATCCCTTTTCGAGACAAGAAAACTGCTTCCTCATGCCCCACCCTCATGCTCATCGTCCATGTTACTTATCATTACTCAACATTTTAGTTTAATGTTGCTTTTAATCTACTTTTTTTGTTCTTGTTATTGTTACAGTCACTAAATTTGGCTAATTTAGATTTACCAAAATGTTCACCTTTTCACTTTTATGCTTCTCATAATTACTTCCGGCATTCTACTGCTTCCACCCGGTATAGTGTCCATCTCACCAAAATGTATTTTCCAGTCTTTCAACTAGTAAGAGCTGTGAGTAATAAATTCTCTTGGTGTATGTTTGTATTAAAATTCCCTTTTCCTCATTTTTAAGTAAGTGTTGAGTTAGAATTTAAATTTTAAGGTGTTAGTTGTTGTGCTACAGCAATTTGAAAGCTTATTTCCTATCGTTATATATTTTCGCTGATGATAAATGTGATTTAGTTGAACTGTCATTCCTTTGAGGTAATCTGACTTTTATTTGTGGAACTTTTTACAATTTGTTTTCCTGCACTATATCTACAAAGTGCCTAGGTGTGTGTTTACTTTTACTTCTTCATGGAAGCTGATATTTTTCCATTTAAACATTTAAATGTCCAATTCTGGAAAACTCTCAGCCAATATCTTTTCAAATATTGCCTCTTTAATGTATACTCTGTTATCTTCTGCTGGTACTTGATTAGATGTATTTTGACCTTTGTATTTTAATTATATATTTGTTAAGCTCTCCTTCATATTTTCTATTTCAGTTTCTGACTGGTAGCATCAATAGATCTTCCAGTCCATTAATTCTGCCTTTGACCATGTCTAATATACTACTTTACACATACAATAATTTTTTGTAATATCATTTTTATTTCTAGAAGCAGTGTTTGCCTACATTTTCAAATTCATTTATGTGTTCTTCCACCCTTTCTTGTCATTCTTATTCATCCTTTTATATTTTTAAGCATTTAAAAAATACTTTAATTATAATCTGTTTAAGATTGTTTTATTTTCCCTAGATCTTGGAATGCTAATTATCCTATCTGCTGCTGCTTCTAAGTGTCCCTCATCACAACTTGTGCTTGTCATAGTTTCTAATTTTTACTGGGAGTTCTTCGGTGGAGTTAATTTCCTTTGGGAATCCTATACCCTCTGTATGAATGATGGCAACATATCTCTATGTAAGACTTTTTTTTTTTTTTTTGCCTCTGCTAACACCCCACTGGTTTTACCAATTCTAGACCAATATGTTAGTTTCTAGGCATTACCTATGTAGTATGAATTTGTGCAGGTAGTACAGGCTTAGATTTCAAATTTCTGGCATATGACTCTCTCCCACCCAAGGCCTACATGGACAGCAAACTTTCTTGAAACTTCCCCAAACAGATTTGCTGAGTTTTTCTAATCCCCTCAGAGGCTCCTAACTATGCCACGAACATCCCAACATGAGAAGTTAGGCCTATAGGTCTGAGTGCGAAATGCTTTTTGGGCTGTTATGGTCTCAGCTCCCAGCAACACCTGGCTTGAGTTCCCATCATCACTGATGCTGAGACATTCTCTCTCTTTCTTCAGAGCTATGTGTGTACTTGAATTTATTTTTGTTATATTGAATGCAAACTTATATACATTTGATGGAAGGAACATGCTTTCATATCCATGCAGTCTGCCATATTGAACTGGAAGTCCTCAAATTGTAAACTAAGGGCAGGAACCGGAACCATGTCTCATTCTCATCCTTCATGTAGTGTATGTCTGCACTCTAGAGCCTGGCCCAGAGTCATACACAAAATCAGAGCTAAAGAAGAGTTGGCAACCACCTCAGGGTCTCATGGTAGGGGCTTTGTTAACTAGACCATGGTACAATAACGAGATGGAATATACTGCAGCCATTTTAAAAGATACAGGACATTTGTAAATGATATGGGGAAATGTCAATATCACTTTTAAGTGTAAAAGACAGCGTAGAAAATAGTATGCACTGTCCTATTATATAGAAAACACGCTAGAAGAAAATACACTAAAATGTTAGCACCATTAAATCCCTGAATGAGGAAAACATGGGTTATTCTTATTTTCTTTTTTGATTTGTATTTCCTAGAGCTAACATTTATTTCTTGTATAATATATGTGATGAATATGAAGTTCACCACAACACTCAGGATGCAAGTCCTGTGTCTCGAGTATTCTATGACACTCAAGGTGACACATCTCTTTTGATATTTGTATTAGTCCATTTTCATACTGCTGTACAGACATACCCTAGACTGGGCAGTTTACAAAGAAAAGAGGTTTAATAGAGAACTCACAGTTCCACATGGCTGGGGAAGCCTCACAATCATGGTGTAAGGTGAAAGGCACTTTCTTACATGGCAGCAAACAAGAGAAGAGAGCTTGTGCAGGAAAAGTCCCCCTTATAATTACCATCAGATCTCATGAAACTTACTCACTATCATGAGAACTGCATGGGAAAGACGTGCCCTCATGACTCAGTTAACTCCCATTGGGTCCCTCCCACAACACGTGGGAATTTAAGATAAGATTTGGGTGGGGACACAGCCAAACCATATCATTCCACCCTGGTCCCTCCCAAATCTCATGTCCTCACATTCCAAAACCAATCATGCCTTTCCAATAGTCCCCCAAAGTCTTAACTCATTTCAGCATTACCTCAAAAGTCCACAGTCCAAAGTCTGATCCAAGGCAAGGCAAGTCCTTCCATGTATAAGCCTGTAAAATCAAAAGAAATTAGTTACTTCCTAGATATAATAGGGGTACAGTCATTGGAAAAATACAGCCATTCCAAATGTGAGAAACTGGCCAAAACAAAGGGTCATTTAGACCCATGCCAGTCTAAAATCCAGTGGAGCAATCAAATCTTAAAGCTCCAAAATGATCTCCTTTGACCCCATGTCTCATATCGAGGTCATGCTGCCAGCTGGCTTGACTTTCTCCTCAGAAAATGGAATTTTCTTTTCCACTGCATTGTCAGGCTATGGATTTTCCTTACTTTTATGCTCTGCTTCCCTTATAAAACTGAAAGCCTTTAACAGCACTGAAGTCACCTCTTGAATGCTTTGCTGCTTAGAAATTTCTTCTGCCAGATACCCTAAATCATCTCTCTCAAGTTCAAAGTTCCACAAATCTCTAGGGCAGGGAAAAAAATGCTGCCAGTCTCTTTGCTAAAACATAATGAGAGTCACCTTCACCTCTGCTTCAATTCCCAACAAGTTCCTCATTTTCATCTGACGCCACCTCAGCCTGGACTTTATTGTCCATGTCACTATCAGTATTTTGGAAAAATCCATTCAACAAGTCTCTAGGAAGTTCCAAACTTTCCCACTTTTTCCTGTCTTCTTCTGAGCCCTCCAAACTGTCCCGATTCCCACTTTTTACCCAGTTCCAAATTTGTTTTCACCTTTTTGGGTATATTTCCAACAGTGCCCACTCTACTGGTACTAGATTACTGTATTAGTCTGTTTTCATGCTGCTGATAAAGACATACCTAAGACTGGGCAATTTACAAAGGAAAGAGGTTTAATGCAGAACTCATAGTTCCACGTGGCTGGGGAAATCTTATAATCATAGCAGAAGGTGAAAGGCACATGGTGGCAGACGAGAAGATAGCTTGTACAGGAAAACAGCCCCTTATAATAACCATCGGATCTCATGGGACTCATTATCACAAGAATATAGACCTGCCCCCATGATTCAATTACCTCTCACCAGGTCCCTCCCACAACATGTGAGGATTCAAGATGAGATCTGGTGGGGACACAGCAAAACCCTATCAATATTTCAAGTAAGTCAAAACTTGGTAAAATTCCAGATGCCAAATAAGTAGAAAATCGAAAATCTATGATGCTCTCTTGATTTTCTTCCTTCTTATAACCTTGGTGTGCTTACACTCTCAAAGAAATGTCCATTTGACATCCACATCCAGATGGAAGGTTGCTTCTTTCTGGGTAGTCTAAAGCTGCCCCACTTCTCCTTGCCTTGCAAGAATGCTCTTGAGCACTGGGCCTGTCTAGGTTGGCAGTTGCCCATTGGTCCCTTGTCATGGCGCCTGCTTGATCCAAGAGATGGCTACCTCTTCCCAAGGGAGCATGATCCAAGGGTACTCCCTGCCTAGAATCCCTCTTCAGTTTCCACCCCAACCCTAGTTATAGTCCTACTTGCTCTTGGGGCCCAAGGCTGTGCCAGGCTGCTGGGTCTAGTGGTGTTCTGGCATCAGCCACATAGTATACACAAGACTTCCCTCTACCACTCTGGGCTCTTCCTCATTAATCTATGTTCCTTTTTCCCTCAAGTCTATTGTTGGACCCTCATTACCCTTACTGACACCAGGCCTCGATGGGAAACTCTCTATTCTATTCTTGACAGGTCTCTCTGGCTTTGAATTTCAAGAAGTAGGGATTGGGGTGTCTGTCCTCCCTACCCTGAAGGTCCTCTGTGCTTCTTTGGAAAACCTAGCCAAGTTCATTAGTAACTAGCTTTTCTAATTCCAGTAGAAGCATGTTTGCTTGGGTTGTAAGAGGTATTTTTATACCCTGACTACAGAAAAGTGGCTTTCTATCATCTATACAATTGCCCAATTTAGAGGGAAACTCACTTAGCCCTATGCTAGGCTAAGAAAGATAGCATTTCTCATATATATATATTTATTCATCCCCTATATATAAGAGCCATATCTAAGAGAGAAGCCAGGTGGTGCTGAGGTCTCGCCCAGCCTCCAGCCTCACCTGCCTGCTCAGTGAAGGCCAGAGAGCCAGGTGAAAATTGGTAGTTTAGGGTCCCCCTGTGACAATGTCCTTCTTTGCCTAGCTCCTCTTTTGGCTGTTTTTGTTTCCTGAGGCATCCTCCAAGCAAAGATCAATTAAAAGTAGGGACGAGGAGCACAGGAGGGACAGGCGAAGGAGGTCCATAGAAGGCCCCGGAGCCTCTTTGTCTTTTTCTCCACCTCTCTCCATTCCCCTTCCACCCCCAACTCTTATGAAGTCAGGGAGGTGCAGCCACGGAGCAGGTGGCTCTGGCTGGTGCCTGGATTGGTGGCAAGTTGGGTGGGAGGACGCCTGTCAGCATATGGGCCAAGGGAACACATGGCCCCAAGTTCCTGGGGACAGGAGGGGAACAGGCAGGAGCAGATGAACTGCTAAGCAACAGGGTTGGTGATTTCAGCCAGAGAACTTTCCAGTGATAAGAAATAAGGGACAGCAGCCAGTTGGGGAGCTGCGGAAGGGAGCCTGAGGGACTCAGTTGCCCATCTCTGCACAACAATATCTGTGTTTATTTTCTTTTAAAAGTAAAATGTTATTCTCCCAGGAAGCTTTTGCTTTTCCCAACTTGCAGAGCTTAAAACAATAGGAAACCATCAACACAGTCTTCCCCCTCCCTAGAGGAGGCACTCACGAACCTCCTCACGCTCATATTTACATTATTTCTCAGCTACGTCTGCCACCAGGCACAATGGCTGAACTTCGACATGGGATCAACCTACCGGAATGGTGCTGCTGCCGAGCTTTAAAAGTAGCATAGAGGGAAACGTATATACCAGAGGGCCAACAGCAGTTGTCTCCAGGTGATAGGATTATGGAGGATTGTTGTTTCCTTCTTTATATTTTTCTGTACTTTTCATGTTTTTATTATGTGCAGATATTGTCTTATAATTTTAAAAAGCTAGTTAAAAATATAGACAAGGTCAATGCACATTCATAAAAGAACAAAGCATATAGACTGGTATGCCCAGAACCTACCACGTGGCAGAATCTAGGGTAGATCTTTATGTCTGTTGTTTGATTTGGCATCAAACATCCTGTGAGATGGGTTGTACCCCTTGTAATGATGAAGAAACTGAGTCCCAGGGAAGTTTATGAGTGTATCCAAGATGACACAAGTGGAAACTGGCAAAGTGAGATTTCAACCCAGGTGCGTCTGCCACCAGGCTGTGTAATGGGGTGACAGATAGTGTCCACGTATGTGTCATGGCTGGGTTGCTTCTTCTCATATAGCTAAGTTCATGTTGAAAAGGCCAGGGTGAAGAATCAAAGAGACACAGGAAAAGCTCCCTTCTGAATGTCAACAAAGCAATGTTTGCAATAGCTCAGACATCTGCTGCTGATGTTCATCACTCAGACACAAAGCCGAATTTTTCACATTGGTGAATTAGTTGGTAACTAATGTTCCGTTAGTTCAGGAACTCAATTTATCAAAATTGTGTTGCATTATACATTTTAGCTTTTCTTCAAACATAAAGATAAGGCTAGCAGGTATGACAGTAATAGGCTCTTGAATGAGAGATATTATAGGAACAGAGACTAGCTCGTCCTTACGTTGGAGTGAACTCTCACAGAACATCCATCTTGCCTCCTCTCCAGCACACACTGGGGAGGAAAGAGTTGGTAAGGAGACAGGCTCTAGGAGTCTTTTTCCTTTTAGATTCCTTTATCTCACTACTGATACTCTTCACTGTTCCACACCATTTTCCCTGGTAATTTGGGGTTCTTTAGCCTGTGTTCTCTAGTCCATAGATAGGGCTTTAGGGATACCATGAACCCACTGAAACGTATGCCACCATTGTATTTGTGCATGTTGGTGTGTGTAAGTATGTGGAGGGGATCTGCAGCTTTTATCAAATAATCAGAAATGTGGAGAATCCCTATGGTAACACATATTTCTTCTCCTCCTCCTGGTCTGTGCCTGTTCCTACTTCTCCTCCCTGCTCTTCCTCTTCTTCATCACTCCCCACTCCCTTCCTCATCCTACCTCTTTGCCTCCTCTTCCCCTGAATACTGCTTTCCTTCCCTGCCTCACTCTCCTTTTCTTCCCCCTCCTCTCACTGGAATTCCTCTCCCTTTTACCACCCCTGTCTGTGATCTCCAGTCAGCCTGACCTTCACTTCCACATTCAGCAAGATCCAGGCTCTGCCAGGCGATCTCTGCCCAGACATAGAAACCACAAGCACCATCATCAAACAGCCTGGTAATTTTCTTATTGTTTATTCTCAAGAAGGCAATTTGGCTGCGGCTGAGCTGCAGAGGCCCTGGAGCCTGGTCACAGTCTCACATGTCAGCAGAAGGAATGAAGAAATTGCCAAGGAGAGAAGCCAGGAGCCTGTTGCACTCGCTCCACAACCACTCCCTGCTCTGCTGTGCACCCCACCAGCTTCTTACCCCTTTGGGGGAGCAGTTGGTTGTTATAAGCCCCATCCCCAAGAGATGGACTCAAACTGGAAAGCTTTTAGGGTATGCATAAGGAATTACCTAGAACAAGGCAGGACAGACTCTAGATGCTTTTTTATGGGGTACAATAACTAGACACTGATTTCGTGTTGTCATTTCAAGTCACTCTAAAAGCTTTGTGGCTTCAAACATGCTCAAGGACCCATCCATCCCAGCCGACCCTACCTAGGTCTCGGCCCAAACTAGAAGAAAAAGGAGAGAAGGCAATGGTGGCTGACACTTGTTCGGATTGTTTCAACCAATATTCCTTGGGTGCTTACTGGGTGTGGGGTGCTGGGGCAATCCAGTAATGAATAAACAAATATCTGCATTGAACACATTTCTTCTCTATTGGGAAGAAGTGGTGTATTAGTCCATTTTTATGCTGGTAATAAAGACATACCCAAGGCTGGGAAATTTATACAGGAAAGAGGTTTAATGGACTCACAGTTCCACATGGCTTGGGAGGCCTACAATCATGGCAGAAGGCAATGAGGAGCAAGTCATGTCTTACATGGATGGCATTGGGCAAAGAGAACTTGTGTAGGGAATCTTCCCCTTATAAAACCATCAGATCTCGAGACTTATTCACTATCATGAGAACAGCATGGGGAAGACCCACCCCCATGAAGCAATTACCTCCCACCAGTTTCCTCCCACAATTCGAGACGAGATTTGGGTGGGGACACAGCCAAACCATATCAAGTGGTTCATGCTGCATGTTTAAGGAATAGTCAGGAGACAAGAGCAACTGACACAAAGGAGACAAGGGACGGATGGTGGGAAGTGAAACCAGGAGTCAGTGGGGCTGGACCCTGCAGAGCCATACGGACCTTGGATAAACTCATAGTGTGCACTCCTGCTGATATACCCACAGCTCAGCATGGTTGCCTCCACCCTAGGCTTTCATGATCTTTCAACACAAACACCCTCCAACTAGAAAATTCTGCTTCTCATATTTCAAATTCCCAAGAGAGGAAGTCTAGTTGCTGAGTCTAGCCGGTGGCCAGGCTTCACCAAATCAGGCTCAGGTCCTCTAAGCAGGGGTTTGGCATAGACTGGCCACCCCATCCTTGTTCTAAGCTCTGGTTGATCAGGTAGTGACAGACATCCTATGAGAAGAAACTCTGAATGGGGCCTCAACTACTAATGGGATCCAAGCAGTCAATTCAGGGACAGAATGAGAGGATCTCCCATTTCTCTCTCTCAATGGGAGAAAGTATCTCCCTCTGTTCCCCATTCTGCTGTAATCCCCTGATATCACTTGTTGGAAGGGACATTGGAAAGAAACAGAAAGTCCTTTGTACATTGTTTGTGGACAGTTTGATCCTAATGAGGAAGATAATAGGTAGGGGTGGTGGGTGGAATCTGCATTTATCAATTTGCTTGAAATTACAGCAAGAATGGAAACACCTTCAGATGGATGTGGAAGATTCAGAATCCTGATTTGCTAAATCTCTCCCCCTCCCCTCCCCAAAAAACCTCAAAAACGAAAAGCAAAATCTTTTCTGCTTCTGATTACCTTGTCTTTAAAAACCCTCGTCTCTGAGTTTCCCTGTGTGACACAATGATTTTTTAAGCATCTAGGAAAAGGTTTTGTGAACCCTGGTATTGAGTTCTGATCCTAATTTTCTCAGCTGGGAAATGGCAGGGTGTCCTGCGACTTATACTATGCCATCTGACCCTCAGAAGCCTTTGCAGGTCAAAAACAAGAGACATCCTCCCAGCACAGGGGAATGGGCTCATGAAGGTCATGCACCAGGCTAAGTCATTCCTGCCACTCCTGGGCCTGGGCCCCGGTAGGGCATCCTTATCTGGGACCCTGCAGAGACCACAGAGAGAAAGTCTGAGTAGGTCAGCAGCAGGAAAATTGCCACCGTCTGTCCTCTTGCCTCCCTGGAGCCCCTCACGGCCACACTGTCTTTGATCTCCCTCCAGCAGTCCATGCCCTTAGGTCCAGTCCCAAAAAATCCATCACTTGCTGCTCTTGTCTTTACCGAATCTTAATTTCCAAGTGTCAGGAAATTTCATTTTCTCTATGATGGAATTCATGTCTCCTTTTGTGAAGGGAGCTGGACTCAAATGTCAGAAATTGTACTCCTCTTTTTTTATACAACAGCCAGGATCTGTTTCTGCTTTCGTCCTTTGGTAAGAATGGAGCCGGGATGAATAATGGTGGGAATGAAGGGGGATAGGCAGCAGCCTGGCTGTGTCCCACTGTCAGATTTAAATACTAGCTGTGCTACCCAACTTTTCCCACCCATGGGCCTGGACCTACCCCACTGGGCTCTTCTCGTTTACATCTTAGAGTTAATCCCAGCAATCAGAACTCTAGCTGCTGAAAAGTTCAAAGCCACGGAATAAAGAGCTGAAGCTGGCAGGTGCCCATAGGACAAGATGGGTCTTTGGATGCAGTTTCCTGCATTGGACCGGACAAGCCCCAGTCAAACAGAAAGATGTTTCCCCATCATGTCTCTAGCTTTCCTCTCTTGCAACCTTTCTGGCTGACCCCTCAGAACAAGAAAGGTCTTAACTTCTTCTGTGATATCCAACCTGTACTAATGCACCCTCATGTAGCATGCAACTGTGCCGCTGTCTGCATTTTAAAAGCATAATCACTGAGTACTGAAAGACTCACTTTATCTCTTATTAAAGGAACTGTGAGATAAGTCAGGGAGAAAAAGAGAAAAACTCTTCCTCTATAGTAAGGTATTGAGTGGTCCACATGGGGTCACAGGGAGGATGGAGGAGGGCTGGCGGGATAGGGTGGAGGTGTCCTAGAATGCAGAGAACCTTGTCCCTGGGGAGCAGGAGCAGTGAGAGGAAGGGGTGCTCAGCTCTTGGGGAGTAAGGGATTTGATTTCTTGTGTTTAACAGTCCTTTATAGTTTTGATAATAATGAGGAGATGGTTGTCAAGAATTGTGAAGGACCAGATGTGGTGGCTCATGCCTGTAATCCCAGCACTTTGGGAGGCTGAGGCAGGAGAATCACTTGAGCTCGGGAGTTTGAGACCAGCCTGGGCAACAGAGTGAGACCTTGTCTCTACACAAATAAAAAATTAATTGGGCATGATGATGCATGCCTATAGTCCCAGCTACTCGGGAGGCTGAGGTGAAAGGATTGCTTGAGCCCAGGAGATTGAAGCTGCAGTGAGCTATGATGGCACCACTGCACTCCATGACAGAGCAAGACCTTGTCTTTGAGAAAAAAAAAAATGACGGGTATGAGGTTTTACCCTCCTTGCAAGCCAACCAGTTAACCTGCCACAATTCCATCTATGATGGCACCACTGCACTCCAGCCTGGGCGACAGAGCAAGACCTTGTCTTTGAGAGAGAAAAAAAAAAGAATTGAAGAGTATTAGATTTTACCCTCCCTACAAGTCAACCAGTTAACCTGCCACAGTTCCATGGGTGCTAGCAGAAGACTTGAGATATTTTAGTGTGGGATAAAGCGTTCTCTAATTAATAGCAATAGCCAGGATGTCACCATTTGTAGCAGGTTCCCAAGCCCCATTTTCCACAGGAATAAAAAGGGCTACCCACACAGTCAGTGGATTGAGTCACAGAAGAAAACCCTGACAACTGGTAAACTCGAATCAAATTCTATCGGGCAATTATTAGCCTGTTGTAATCCATTCTAAGTCTGTCTGACCTTTGTCCTCGAGGGAGACATAATCATTAGACCAGAGAGTAAATCAACCTCCCCCTTTGCCCTGCAAAGAAAAACTATATCTTCCAAAGATGTTTCCTATACCAAGATCATTCAAAAGATAATTCAGAACCAAAGTAGTCAGTACCTGTGCTTACAAGATTTACAGAAAAACAAGAGATCCGATGAAAACCATCTCCCAAAAATGGTTACACAGTACACAGCTTCAGGGAACACTTCTACTACCAGTAATGTCAATAAATAATATTGGGGAACTGACAGTATGAGAAAACAGAAACTAAAATATCATCTAGATATATGAATATAAAACCAAACGTAGGCTTATAGGTGCCATGCTTCCAATTGGTGTCTATAACCAGACAATACAGTAACAATTATGCACAGCAGGAAGGATAGGTCAGATAAACATTTCAAGGGTTGCATTTGATCATAGAACCTCTACACTACATCACTTGATATGGCCCTACAGACCACTGAGGCTGTATTCATTTTTTTCCAATCTTTTTTCTTCATTCTTCAGATTACATCATTTCTGTTATCTTCAAGTTCAACAACTTTTTCTTTTCTCATTCCAATCGGCTGCTAAGCCCATCCAGTGAATTTTCCAAATCAGATCTACTTCTTTAGTTTTAGCATTTCTATTTGGTTCTTTTTTTTTTCCTTTTTCAATTCTATGCTGAGATTCCTCATCTGCTCATTAGAATGATATTTGACTTCAAGTTCTTACACATTTTGTATTTACTACGTTTAAATCCTTTTGTGACATCTAGGGTTATTTCTCTATGGACTGTTTTTTCTCTTGGCTGTGGGTTATATTTTCCTGTTTCTTCTATGTTTGATGGTTTTTTATTCTGTACCAGGCATTGACAGTGATATCTTGCAGAATCTCAGATTCTTCTTTCTCTGAAGAGTGTTGATTTTCATTCTAGCAGGGACTTCAATCGACTGTACTCAAGCTGCAAATCCTGTGTCTCCTGCAGGGGGCAGCACCCGAAATCTCTGCTCAGTTCTTTCCACCGTCCAGTTTCACTTTTTTCTGGGGTCCCTTGGTGCCAAATTCAGGAGTCCTCCTAGAATTTGGTCAAAGTTTATATGTAGACTTTGGGGCCCCTTCTTCTCTGGACCCCTCCTTTGAGATTTCCATCGCGACTCTGCAGTTGTTCTGGCTACCGGGAACTCTGTCTCCTGATGCTGCAAGCAGTGCTCCTCAGCTTCTGTGGGGACTCCAGCTCTGTGTCAGGTGGAGCGCCTGGGAGTGGCCTAGGGACTAAGCCATAAATGTGAATCTCTCCCGGCACAGTTCCCTACGTTCAAGAGTCAACTCCCCTCTAACCATGCCTGTCTTTGGTCACTCTCCAGCTCCTTCAAATTGCTGTTCTTTATATTTTAACCCGTGCACAAGTTAGCCTGCTACAAGCTGTTTTACCGCAACAGGGAAGTGGAACCATTCCTTACAGTGCTTTCCAATCCATTTCTTTCTACACTGCACTGTTAAAATGCTATACGTTATTCCATCATATTGGCCATTATATTCAACAAAACTTATGCAACTTTTAACTACTGGTAGACATTTAAGATGTTTCCAGCTTTTGATATAATACAATTTGTGGTCTCTGGAGTCAGAGTTACCACTGCAGGAATGGCACAAGATAATTCCTCTTATTTGCTAGAAAACATATATATTAGTACTTCTTTTTGTTTCTATTTAACTCAACTTTTAACGTATCTATTTCATATGTTAACAAGATATGTATTATTATGATGCTACAAGTAAGTAATTTATTTAAAATATATTGGTAGATTAGGGTGCATCCTTAATTTTACTGTTGTTTTTACTAATAGGGATATATGACTTTAAAGTCTGGAGAATACTATTATGAATAATGCTTTAATGAATACAAAGATATATATTTGGCATAATACTGATTATTTACTTAAGAGATTTACTCAGAATAGAATTGCCAGATCAAAGAGTATGCACATATTTTTTAAGTTTCTGATTCATAGCATCAATATTTCAAATAATTCTCCACAACGGCTGTACCAATGCACTCTCAAAGCTGCAGAATATGAGCATATACTCTCACATCCATAATCTGCTAACACTGACTACAGTTAGTGGAGTTTTTAATCCCATATTTAAAAGTTTTATAGATGAATAACAATATTTTGGTTTAATGAGAACACCTTCCTTTACTCATGGAGTTGAACATTTTTCATATACTTACTATATTAAATTTCCTTTTAAATTGCCTGTTTATTTCCTTTGCTTTTTTCTATTAAAATAATTCATCTTTTATTTTAAAATTAATTTAAGAGCTCTTTTTATAGTAAATATATTCATCTTTGGTTTGATATGAATATTACAAAAATGTTTTTCAGCTTATTATTTGCCTCTGTTGATGATATTTTCACACACATAATGCATTAATGTCAAATTTATCAGTCATTTTCTTCATGGTTGATGCCTTTTGAAGTATATTTATAGAGTCATTCCACACCTTAAGATTATATAACCATAACAATTTATCTTTTAGGATATTTACATTGAAATCTTTAATTCATGTAGAATTTGTCATGATAAATTATTCAAGATGAAAATCTCATCATATACTAGAATCTTATATATATATATATTTGGAGGTATTTCTCGGTGTTTATTGAAATTCACTGATCTGTTCAACTACTATGTTCCTGTTACAATCCTCTAACTTTTATAATAATATGTTCTAACATGGGACATTACATTTCAAGAACAATGACAAACCAGAAAGTACTCAAAAGTGGAGCTAGAAAACCACTTCATGTAATAAATATTTTAAAAACTAAGAATGTTTAACTTTGAGAAGAGAGGATTCAATTCCTGTCAAAAGGAGGAATTCGATAAGTAACCTAAAGGGATACATCACAGCAATTTTTCAAATAGTTAAAGATCTGTTATATAGATTGGAATAGATCTGAGTGACTCTAGAGGAAACAACTAGGGAAAATGGGTGGAAATTACTAGAGGAAAATTTTGGCTCAACAAAGAGCTTTCCTAACAACCAAAGAGGTTTAGCAAGAAAACAAGCTGTCTTGAAGAAGGGTGGGATAGGAGCAGGCTTCTCTTTGGGGGTAAAGTTAAAAAATAGGAACTAATTTTTCAAGGATGCAATGAAGAGGACATATGCAACAAATAAGGGACTAGGCTGCTTGAGGGACATTCAAACTCTAAAATCCTGGCATCTATGATGTTGCTATTCTAAAAAATCAATGTCATAACTTCATTAACATCAAGCCCTAGCCAGTGAAGAGTCAGTATTGAGAGGTCCCTATGGCAATACAGCAAAGCCATTGGTTTCTGAAACCTTACACGCTGTGGTTCACTTTTTCTTTGTCTATGAGGTAGTGGGTGCAGGGCTGCAGCTGGAATGCAGGATACAAAGAAATAGAAATTTAATGGGTGCCCACAAAGCCCTCATTTTTGCTTAACCTTTTAGATGTGATTCACGTTGCCCTGTGGCACAAGGATGTATTTTCCCTAACAAACAAGAAAAAAAATGGTCCAGAATCCTGGGTCTCATTTTCATCCTGTTTCTGCAGACACCAAAGCACTGAGCAAAGATACGCTCTGTCCCCTACTCACCTCCACAGGGTATGGAGAAGAGAATTTTCCTTTAATGCCTCAGCAAAATATTTCAAGATCCTGAGAGATATCCTGTTTAAATGCAATGATTTTATCTATTATTTATGTCACGGCTTCTGGAGAGAAGGTGTTTCAGTATTCTAAGAAGAGAGGAAGGGCTTTGAAGCAGTCCTCTGCGGGCTTGTTTCCCTTGGGAGTAAGCAGTGGCCAAGAACAGGACAGCAGAGGTATTGTCCTCTAGGATGGAGGAACATTGTTTCTGAGGATATTGGCTCAGTGAGTGTCCAGTCCTCTCAGCATTCTGGCTATTGTCCTCTGAAGACCCACAGCTCTCATTTCATTAAAGGCATGGGTAGATTGAGAAAGCATCATCATAGGTTAAAATCTCCAGAGACCATCAGCTGTCTAGCTTTGCAGGACCCAAATAAATAGTTTGTGGACATAAAACATGAGGCAGAGAGTGGACATTACAAGATGTTACAACCTATTAAAATTGATATAATTAAGCATTAAAATATAAATGGAGAAGTGCATGGGCCTTATAAACATAATGGTGAATGAAAAAAGCCAGATACAAAAGAGACCTGTATGAATCCATTTATATAAAATTTTAAGGCAAGCAAACTAATTTATGGTGTTTGAAGTCATGATAATAGTTATCTTTCCTGGAGGGCCAGTGGTAGTACCTGGAAGGGGCACCAGGGGCCTCAGGATGCTGGTAATGTCCTGTTCTTAATCTGAGTGCTGGTTGCTTGGGTGTACTCAGTTTGTGAAAAGTTCATTGAATTGTACATTATGCACTCTTTTGTACATGTTGTTTTTTTTAAAAAACAATCAAAACAAGAGGAGAGTGGTAAGCTGGCACTTCTTGGCACTCTTCCAAGGGCTCCCACATGTTTATGCCATTTAATTCTCCTAACATGTAAAGTAAGTGATGTTTTCTTCTTTTTTTTTTTCAGTAAGGCTTATGGTAACACTGAGAGATTACAGAATAGGGTAGTATTACATGACTAGCAAGTCTGAGCAAATCTGGGTTGTCCAGACTTAAATCCTAAGCTCAAGTTCTCACCAAATATTCACAATAAATGGAGCAAAGTTTTCACCTCAGAACCAAGAAGGAGAGGAGAGCCAGCATTTAGACCCTCTCTAGGATTTTAACTACAATCTGTGATTCCAAGGACACCTTCCAAGTCAGGGAAGAATCTGTGTTCCCAGGGTCATAGTGGGTTCTGAGCTACTTAGGGACCCCTTGTAGGCTCTTCGCAACATTCTAAATTCATTTCTTGGGTCCTCTGTCATCAGCTTATAGGAGCCGCAGCTGAGTCACAGTGCTTTGCAGACTCCTCCCAAGACCAACGTAAGGGAAGGGAGATAGAGAGAAAATGCAGGTGACCTGTTCCATTTCAGATACTTAATCAGATCAGTTAGGCAGAAACATGGGCCTCAGACAAAACTAAATTATGGCTTCTTCATTTCCCAGGGGAAAGTTCTTTGCCTCAGGCTTTAGGAAACTGTTACAGCAGCTACTGATACTGGTATATTCAGAAGACATTAATTTCCTGGCCAGGGGCCACCTCCTTGTGCTCTTATAGCTCCCAAACCCTGAAGGTGCCAACAGGGCTACCTTCCCTCAGCCTGACAGAGGCATCATTTCTGCACAGAAAAGCAAGAAAATAGCCCTTACCACTCTTGTCACCTGGGCCCTGGTGTAGCACTGTTTGTGTCCTTCCTGGGAATACTGCATTGCAGAGACTATGTCCTGGGTTCACCATGCCCCTTTCACTGTCCTGGGAACACAGGAAGACTGAATTTCCAAGCTTCTTTGGAATTAAGTTGGAGCCATATGACTAGTCATGACCACTGGTCTATGAGGGAAATTACGTGTGTGCAACTTCTGAGCCAAATTGCCAAAGAGAGACTATGATGCTCCACACGCTTGATTCCCTTTCTATAAAGATGTGGATGACATGTGTCCCAGAGGCTGAGCAAGGTTCAAGTGACCAGCATGCTCAGGTCACCTTACAGAGGGAAGCAGCCTTGGAAATGGGCAGTGGTTGACTTAGAGAAATAAACTGTTATGTGCAAACCACTGAGATATTTTTTCCCCAAATAAGTTAGTACAATCTAATGCAAACTTCTTTGAACTTTATTTATACCCTCTCTAGGATACAGCCAAAAACTTGGGAGATAGACACCCTAAAGTCCTTCCCATCTTTCCTATTTTTTTTTTTTCTCTTAATATGTTTCTGTCCTACTCTACATAAGTATCATCGGAGATGGTCCCTGGGAAGCAGTGTATAAACCCCATTGTTCAGGAAACTAATCAGATTTTAAGACTCAGCTGGAGCTGGTTGGTGGTGATAGTGGTGTTGGCAGTGGCAGTGGTGGTGTGTGTATGTGAGAAAGAGTGTTTGTTATTTGGGAAATGTGGTGGTATTATAGCACTGACTCACAAACCACTCCCAGGAATCTGATGTTGCCAAGTAGGTCTGAGAATGAGCTATGTTGAAGGGAATCAGCTTTTCCTTGGTGGCTGACTGGCTGTATGGCTTTCTTTTGGGGACAGTCCTACCAGAGATAAAAACATGTTGGCTCTCCTCAACTTGCAGCCTCGAAAAAGAAAAGAGCATCAGGATTCTTCATAAGCCTGATTTGAACATCCTCCAGTGGAAATTCTCTGAGTATCTCACTGACATTCTGGAAAATGTGCATGGATCCTATTCTAGCTCTCTCCTGAGTTTCTAGGCAAAAACAAACAAACAAAAAACAAAAAATTGAATTTGGCAAATCTCTAGCTAGGCAGTCATACCAGCAGTGAGTGGATTTCCAAGTCAAGAGAGGAAGAATGCCTGGCTCAACAGGTAGGGTGGGGCCGGGACAGATGGGATGCAACAAAGTAGAGGTTTCCCAGAGTTTGAACCCAACTCTATGTTGGCAAATTCAGAATTTCTAGAAGAAAATTCTGCAAGAGCAACAATCGCGCCATATTTTCTGTTCAGTCATTTCTGAGGTCAAGGAGAAGGCAGCATCCATAAAACAAATAAACCAAAAATACTGACAAAATTTGCTTTGGAAGCAGAAAGTATTCACCATAATAATAATGCTTCACATTTTAAAATAGTTATCTTCCTTTCCTTCAAAGATGGTTTGCATGCCTTTATTATATCTTATCCTTGCAGCTATGCTATCCGGCAGACATAATATAAATGAAGGGCAAAATAGGAACTATGGTTTACCTGGTCTCCAGTATTGCCAGGCACCGTGCATAGGACAAACAAGGTCATTCGATCCTCACATACATTTTATGAGAAATATTATCTCTAGCTGTAAATTAAGACATTAGGGCTCAGAAAGGATAACTCATCCACTGTCACCTAAGTCATCATGGCAATACTCAGATTCTAACTGTCATGGTTTTAATGCGTTCCCCAAAATGTATGCATTCAAAACTTAATCCTGGTGCAATGGGGTTTAAGGTGGGGCCTAATGAGAGGCAATTTGGCCATGATGGCTCTACCCACATCAATGTTTAAAGCCATTGTTGTCGGAGTGTGATCATTATCACAGGAGTGTGTTCCTTGTCAAAGGATGAGTTCCTCCCCATCATCAGATGCCAGACCATTGATCTTGGATTTCCCAGCTTCTAGAAATGTAAACCAATAAATTTTTGTTCACTGTAAATTACCCCATCTGTGGCATTCTGTTATAGCATCACAAAATGGACTAAGACATCATCCCAAATATATGTGACCTCAAAGCCCATTATTTTTATGGATGTTTTTATTGTGTTTGTTGACCAATGTCAAAGAACAAATCAATGATGGAATCAGGCCTAGGAGCAGGTTCTGCTCCGAGCCTAATTCTGAGCTCTGTTTGGTAAGCCATCGTGCATAAAAACATCTAATTGTAAACAAAACATGCTTATTCACTGCCACCCAAATGGAATTCACAGGGCCCAATAGTGAAGGGGAAGCACCTACCTGTCTCCCACTGTTTCCCCACCCTGAACCTACTCTCGTCCAGTGCCCAAGCAAGCTCCAAGGTACAAAGCAAAGACGTTTTAAGAGCAGATATATCAAACTACATGCCAGAACCCAGTTTTTAAGATTATACCAATGACACCCTCCTGTTTTACTAGTCAAGTTCAGAAATGTTAGAACTAGAGAGTAAAGTTGCTATTTTAAGTTAAGGATTTGTTCCCTGATTATTTCCCAAGTTCATTTGGGATGGCTTATGAAATGAGATAGTGTATGAAATAGGATAATGGCGGGGGAGGGGGGAAGCACATTCAAAAGGATCAGACAAATAGAGATGATCAAGCACTTGAAATGAGTTAATTATCACTGCTGAGGCTAAAATTTAGCGCATTTCCTAGCAGGTTATGCATAAAAAGGAAACACAGTTCTCATTATCTAATGATAATAATTTTTAAATAATTAATTAGCTTTTAAAATCATGTTATGAGTGTCTTGTGGGTGTGTGGGTGTGTGTGTCTGACTGATTTCAAGGAGAAATGTACCTTGAGCTTATTTATCTGTAACAAACAATAGAGACTATAGGTATTATTCTTTCTTCCCTTTCTCCTTCATTCTTTTCTTTCCTTCCTTTCTTCCTCCTCCCTCTCCTCCTTCTTTGGTTTAAGAAATATAGAAAAGTACAAAGAATAATAAATACTATGTACTCAACACCCAAAACTAATTTGTGCCTTATTTTGTAACATAAAATAAATAGAATCACTCTAGATAAAATGGAAGCTTCTTATCATTTTCAATTTCATTTTCTACCCTCTCTTCCGAGGTACTATTACTATCATTAATTCAGTGTGCATTTTTAAAAATTATATTTTTATATTATATAAAATACAATACAAATATACATATGACAGTATTAAGTTGTGTGTTATTTGCATAAATGGGATAGTAGTAAGCATAGCATTCTGCAACTTACATTTTTCACTCAATATTATGCTTCTGTTCACACTGATGCACACAGATCTAGTTAATTCATTTTACTTACTGAATAATATTCAATTATATGACTATATCACAATTTATTTCATTATTTACTGGACATGCTGTTTCTCATTTTTCAGCATTGCAATCAAGTTTACTATGGATATTCTTGTATCTGGCAGTTTGAACACATTAGGGAATATTCTTTAGCATTAATATCTGGACATGGAATCATATGTCTATTTTAATTTTTTTTTAATTGCAGACAACCAAATCTACTATAGCTTAAGAAAAAAAAAAAGGCTTCATTAAATGGTCTTGGATGGTGATATGGTTTGGCTGTGTCCCCACCCAATTCTCATCTTCAATTATAGTTCCCATAATTCCCTTGTGTCATGGGAGGGACCCGGTGGAAGGTACTTGAATCATGGGGGCAGTTTCCTCCATGCTATTCTCGTGATAGTAAGTTCTTACGAGATCAGAGGAGTTTATAAGGGGCTTTCTCCTTCACTCGGCTCTCATTTTTTCTCCTTCCTGCTGCACTGTGAAGAAAAATATGTTTGCTTCCCCTTCTGCCATAACCGTATGTTTCCTGAGGCCTCCCCAGCCATGTTGAACTGTAAGTCAATTAAATCTCTTCCCTTTACAAATTACAGTCTCAGGTATTTCTTTATAGCATTGAAAGAACAGACTAATAAAGACAGCCTATAAAAATACTGGGAAGGCCAGAGAAGTAGACTGGAACAACATTGCCAGGGATGTTCTTGATTAGAAAAATACTTCAATACATGACAGGATCGTTCTCATAGAAACACCAAAGTTGCTGCTTAGAAACCAGACTCTTTGGCCTGGACACCAGAAACTTGAGTTCTGCTGTCACAGGGGAACTGGATAATTTTCTTCCCTACCATTTTGCGATGCCTCCTTTATCAAATATCAAAGACCCACATATGCTTGGATCTGTGTTTGGACCCTCTATTATGTTCTACGGATCTAGTTGTTTTTTCCTACAGCTATAATACATTGATTTAATTATCACGGCTTTATAATATGCCTTTATATTCAGGAAGGCAAATCTCTTCTTTTTCAGAATTATTTTGACAGTTTTGTGCATTTATTTTGTATGAATTTTATAATCAATTTGTCAAATCTGAAGATTGTGTAGCAATTTTTAGTATATTCATGGTGAATTTATAACCTAATTTTGGGAGAATTAATGTATTTATAATAAGATCTTTCTATTCACAAACATGGTCTATCCCTCTAGTTATTCAGTTCTTATTACATTACTTAAATTCTTATATATTTACTCTAATTATTCACAGGTAATATTCAGGGATTTTGGCTATTGTTAACGTGTCTCTTTTAAGTTTTCTAATATGGTTAATACTGATGTGTAGAATGTTGTAAGTATAGATATGTTGATCTTCTACCTCACAAAACTGAATTTAAAAAATATTGATAGCTTTTCCACAAGTCACTGTTTTTTAATTGAAAATCAAGTATTATATAAGTAATAATTACATCTTTAACTTTATTTTCTTATATTATTTTTATGTTTAATTGCATTTGTTAGAACCTTAAGCATAATGTTGACAGGTGGCATGATTGATAGTGGGCATTCTTGTCTTCTTTCTTCCTTTAAGAGAATGTTTTCAATCTTTTATAATTTATAATATTTGCTGTAAGTAATAGATGGCCATTATTAGGTTGAGGGCTTATTTTTAATTTGCTAAAAGATTTTTTAAAATTATGAATGAGTGTTGAGTTTTATCCAATCATTTTTCTGCACCTATTGAGATAATAATTTTTTTTCTCATAACGTTTCTAAAGAAAATAGACTAACCATCATAGCCAAGATGGAGTAATAGAATGTTAGATTATTAGCACTGGAAGAATCAATCCTGAAGTATCATCCAGTGTTCTTAATGAGACACTATCGGCATTTGGAGCTAGGAAGAGTATTGTTTATCCCACATCGTACAGCAGGGCTAACAAGCCTGGCTGCCACTCCCTAAAAACCAGACGTACCCTTTAAGTCATCTGGAAATTAAGATGCCCCCACATATTCACAAAGGTCCCCAGGAGGTGTCACCATGTCACTTTGGCATCCCAAGGATCCAGAGACAGTCTAGAAACCTGCAGGAACTTGTCCTAAACCTGAGAATTACTAAAATTTTCCTTTAGACTCTCACTAAATAGTTTTTGTGATGCTACCCTGCTGTGAAATCTTTACTCCCACACCTCTCATCTTTGCTGAAGGGTCAAGTTATTCTGATTCATTCTCATTTTCTTTTGTTCACGCCCTAGGCAATCTTGCTGGGGATCTCTATTTTCCCTCATCATAAACAATCTGTCTCTTCTCGCCACTCCTGCTTGCTGTTCTCTGGAGAATGGTGCCTGACATGAGACCAGACAGCCCACCAGGAGTCTTCTTGGATCTCATGGATCTTAGTAGGAGAAGGGGGTGTGCAAACCAGGCTGGCTGGGAAAGTACACCCAGTCATTCTTCCAGCAATGAGGACTGGCTAGAGACAGCCTGAGTCCAACGTGGACTTCTTTTGCTTCCTAAAGGAGGAATATTTGTATCACAGAAGCAAGAAATTGGAAGACAGATTTGAAATCATTATTCCAACACTTCCTCAATGTAAAATCTAGCATGACAATTTCCTAAGTTTCAACTGTCTAATTTTTCAATAGTCATGAAATAAACAAGAATTGTCAATGAAGAAGAGATTTAAAAAACAGAGTTCATAAACACCTTAAAACTTTACCTTGATCGACAGCATGGCACAAAAGATACCCTTCTCCTGCCACTTACTAGCTGGTACATGTGACCTAGCTTCCCTTAGCCTCATTCTACTCCTTTCTAAAATGAACATAAGGAAAACCATGTGGTGAGGACAAAAACAAAATGCATTTAGAAGGTGCTCAATAAATGGTAACTAGTGTTATTTTTCCTAGGAACTCAAGATCATGTAGACAGCTCCTTTGTCTGCCATTTCTAGCCAGAGCTTTAGTACAGATCAGTCCTAGCAAGGATTACATTCCAGAATAAATAAAATTAGAGCTTCAGTTAACAGAAGTCTTGGCTGGTCAGTGAAGCAAAAGGGGAAAGCTATCATCAGTGTCTTTATTGAAGACCTCACAGGAGAGACTGCAGGAAATGTGATCCATTTATTTGTTTATGCATTCCAGGAAGGGAATGGAAGCAAGAATACACATATGCCAAAGAGCTCTTGCATGTTAAAACCAGGCCCTATCCCAAGGACGCGGACAGGAAAGCCAGCAAAGAAGAAATACAGATGGCCTGTTAACAAATTTAAAATGTTTACTTGGTCTTATTAGCAATTTAAAATTTGCAAAGTAAGGTCACTTTTACATCTAAAAATGAGGTAATGATTTTTAATCTCAGTGTCTGTGAGGGTGTGGGAAATGGTCACTCTCAAGATTGGAGGTAGGAATTCAAATTGACGAAACCCTGTGGCTGAGCAGGAAAAGTGGGTGCAGCGGGGGAGGGGATGGTACAGCAGGGGCTGCCTGGCCCCCAGCGTCTCTGGACTGGCTCCACCCAGGTCTGTCTGCTCTGCCCCAAATAAGTCCTCTCGACCCAGAAAAATGTGCATTTGCTTTGACCTCACGGCTTCATTTCTAGAGATTTATCCTTGAAAGTAACAATGGGGTATGCAAAACATATAGCTATAATGATGTTCTTCACAGCTCTGTTTGTAATATTTAAACACTGGCAACCACCTAAATGACAGCAATGGGCTCTTGGCTGAGGTGGCTGCACAGCATGGAAGCTCAAAGGCTCCAGAGCCAGAAACAGCAGGGTCAGGTTCAAATTCCAGCTCCTCTACTCACTGCCTATGTGACCTTGAGCAAAACATTGCCTCAAACCTGTTTTCTTACCTATAGAAAGTGGATGATAATAATAGTATTTACCTCATAGAAATATGGTGAGGAATAAATTAGATGATGTGTGTAAAGTGTAGCCCATAGGAAGTGTTTTATAAGTGTTTGCTATTATTAAATAAATTATGCTATAATCATGATGAAATTCATTGCCAACATAAAAAGGATGCTGTAGAAAACTAAAGATGCTGGGAAGTGTTTATGGATATTGTTAAGAGCAAAAAGTAGGTTATATTACCGTAGGACATCCATTTTTACTAAAAATGTATTTTTCAGAGGGAAAAAAGTGAAAGAATTTTTACATCAAAATGCTAACCATAGTTATTTCTGACTAATGGCGGTATAGGGAATTTTTGTTTTCTTATTTGGGCTTTTCTATATTGGCCAATTTTTCCTTAAAAGCAGGGAGGTGGAAAGAGGGTGCCATCAATATCGTGACTTTCCTTGCTGTCTAGATTAATTATAATTGTTCATGATAAATATGCAACAATAATTGTTTTTATCTAAAGATGCTGTAGAAAATGGAGATGGAGAACGGTGTCCTACAAAATTCCCAGCAAAGTGCCCCTGCCTCATCCTCTTCATGAAAGGAAATAGCCTAAGAAACCCCTCCATTCCAAAGGACAGCAGGTCCCCCAGCTTGTGAGACATCCCGAGGGACCTCACCTGAGTCTGTGGGTACCACTTACAGCATGAATGTAGGCAAAGAAAAGAGAATACAAGGGACTGGGGCCAGGGAGGAAGTGGCTCTCAGTGGTCCCTTTCTTTACAAATCCCATTCCACCTTCCTTCCCCTGGACCTTGTCTTTCTCTTTGGCTGCTCCTGCTTTTTGTCCAGGGTCCACCATTTCCCCACTGTGTAAAGTTTTGATGTGTGCCTCTTGACTATTGGATCTCCCAGGGCAGAGCAAAAAGACTAGAATTCCCCCTGGTGGCAACTTGGTCGCAGTTTACCAAAAAGAAAGGTCCAAGTCAGGACTGGCAATTTGCTAGCCAGGCCCCTTCCAAGTCAGACCAGACCAGGGTTAGAGAGGAGAAAAGAAAAAGGGCAAGAAGAGGAATAGAGGCATGTCCTTTCCACTGGGCAAAGGAAAAATAACATGGGTGCGGGGACCCCTGAGATGAAATCAAGTGGCCTTCTCTCCTCTCCCCAAATTCACCCTCTCATCCTCCAAGGAAATAACACTTTCCAAGACCATAGAGAGACAGAGGCCACCCGCACAAAAATGGCACGCAGAAGTGGTTTTCAGGGTTTGGTTGTTGTAGTCCAGAGGCCATGGGTGGATGA
Organism: Aotus nancymaae; assembly: GCF_030222135.1. Classification (NCBI taxonomy): domain Eukaryota; kingdom Metazoa; phylum Chordata; class Mammalia; order Primates; family Aotidae; genus Aotus; species Aotus nancymaae. Next base: position 25,044,622 of record NW_026988413.1, read on the forward strand.
AGAGTTCTCCTTATTTCCATGGACCCCACCATTGTTACTTAGCATTTATATTGCATGGTTACAACCACAGAGTACCTTCCAATCACATTTAAAAGCTATTTGTGGAGCCAGCTACCTGCAATTGCTCCCCAGCCTACTCCTGGGTATTTGCATACTCCAGGATGGCTTTGTGAGGATTTTCTAGATGATTAACCCCTGACTCAGTGATGTTCCTAAAGAACTGTGATTTGGGGTGATGCTAAGAGGATAATAGGAAGCCTCTCTCCCCTATCTATAAAATATAAAAATGATAGTGATAGTTGCTGACTTGCTAAAACCACAAGACTACAGGTAATGAATGAGTAAGATTATCTGAGAAAGATTTGAAAGTCTCCTAAAAAGAGGTATTTGAAAGCACAGAGAGGTTTTAGGTCCAGTTCCTTCTGGTTGCCAGGCAGTGCTCTTGTACCACCTTGGGAATAAACGTGGTTTCTAGGTTGAGCCTGCTGACAGATCCTAGGGGACTCCAGCTGGCATGACTGCACTGTAGCCACAGTCTTGACTTTTTCAGCTTTGAATACTTCGAAAGGACAAAATGTCCCTTCCTGTTGCATCTCTACTCAAGACTGTTGACTCCCACCTGCTCGATCCTTGTCATTTCTTTGTTTCAAGGAAAAGAGTTAAAAGGGATGCTGTTTGTGAATAAAAGTGGAAAAGAGAAAAAGATACTCAGCAGAGTTACATGGGGGCCAGAGGCACCTCCTCCCTGGTGTGAGGAGCCTGTCACTCTTTTTTCCCTGCCCCCATCTGCTTTCCAGCATTGTCTGGAATGTGAAGCAGACACTAAGCATCCCACTTATAAAAGACTTTTTCCTCTCAGTGGAGAGATGTCTTTTGTTCCCAAAAGTTTAGAGTGTAAAGCATTTTGGACTCATTCAGGACTCTGAATGGCCCTACCTGGGGCAACTCAGGAGTCAGCCATTAGCTGTGTTTGACTAATTGGTCATCAGTTACAGTAGGAATACACTGTGAGCTAGAAGCAGCTTCCCAGGAAAACAATGGGCTATGCAAAGTGGATGCAGGGCATTGAGACAGAAGAGATAAAGAAAGGTGCAGGCAGAGTGGCAGGTGCATATGCGGCCTCCAGAGAGACAGACACACCCACCCACCACCACAAGGCACTCTCTCACTGTCTTCTGCTCTCACACTCTCACTCTCTCTCTCTCTCTCCCCGTGCACCAGATTTTTCAGAAATCAGGCCAAAGCTATTGTAAACATTGTGATGAAGGTAAGAGAATGAGCATGGGCAATGCACCTGGGAGTGGGTGCAGGACAGGTGGATGGGTGGAGACCTGTGCTGGGCAAGTTTGATTCAAGGTGCTAGGAAATATGATGGTAGAGCAAGCTCCCATCCCTCAGGGCTCCCATAACAGATTCCCTGTTACCAGAGAGAAATTTCCCATCATCCTCCCCTCCTCTTGTCAACGGCTGTCACTGTGTGTGCTGGAAGGCAGGCTGACAAGGTTAAGGGGAGAGAAGATCTGATATGTTATCATGCTTCCCAGGTCCATGACAGGCAGGCTTGTGTGGTGTGGGCCCATGGCTTCCCTCTGCTTCCCGTTCTAGATAACCCCCCAGTGTGCCTCAGACAGTCCTGCCAATCAGAGACAGATATAAGAAGTTGACTCCAAGTCCTTTTCCCAGAGCCTAAGCCTCAAAGGCAATTATTTATGGGAGCTCTTGGGTGTCTGTCAACCTCCAGTCTAGGACTTGCAGTAGAATATGGAAGCTTCTACCACAGCATGGAATGTACTTTGCAGGGTCCGATGGGGTTGGGGTAGCTCTTACACATACCCTCTGTGCTATGTCAGTCATGTCATTCCCATCGTTGACAAGGCATGGCCATCAAAATGACCATGACCATCACTGAAACTGCTGGGTGTGAGTCAGTGGATGGGGGGCTCTCTTGAACTCCTCAAGCTAAAGGGTCCACATTGCCACTCCCACCCCAGATCATCTGGACCAGTGCTACTCAATGTGTGTATCGGAGCCCATATGAAAATTGCTTGTTAGTGGTCCACAGCGAGGTAAGTGCTGAAATCGAGAGTAAGCATTTTGAAACTTTTATAGTAATCTGACAGAGTAATCTAATGTGTTTATCCTGATAATAAAAAAGGGGATTCGCATGTTTATATTCTTCATTTTATTTACCCACAAATCTATTCTAAAGAATACCTTAATAGAAATACATATTTTTAATAAAATATTGTATTCTATTAAAATAGTATTCTGTAACATATAAACGGATATTTTATTTTAAAAGTTATTCAACAACAAACTGTAAAAGAAAAACTCTGTTCCGTCATCCCAGAGAGTTTGAGAAGCACAGATCTAGCTGCAATCCACCACTCCAAGAATTGGCATCAAAGACACCAGGCTGTGGACTAGTTGTTCTTTTCACAGCCATTCTGAGAAACAGCAAGAGTAAGAGGCAGGAAGAGAGAGAGCGAGAGAGAGAGAGTGCAAGAGACAGAGAGAGAAAGAGGAAAAGGAGAAAGAGCGAGGCAGGCTGATGGACAGAGAAAAAGTATATCCTTTTGGTATAGCCTCTTTCACCTGAAACTGGAAATTCCACATTCCAATACAGTGACACCAAATCTAGTCCTTTCTGACACCCTTTCCTAAGATTATGGTTATGGAGCAAGTCAAAATGAAGGCAGAACATTGACAACACATCCTCTCTGGTGGCTGCCCACCTAGAACAACCCAGAGCAGAGCAGAGCCGTGCCCAATATTGAAAACACATCCTCATAGACAGCCACTCTCCTGGCACAGCCTGGCTGCCCAGCACCCTCTCTCCTTCAGGCTTCTAGTCGAGATGTTCTTGCTTCTTTAAGAATGTACAAAGACCATAACCCAGACCTCTGCTATTATTCCCACTGAGCAAGACCTCCTGTAGAAATTTTTCAGCTCAGGCAGGATACCCAGTGATTAAGAACAAGGGCATCACAGTCAAACATACTTGAGCTTGAGTTCTGGCTCCTGCTCTCCCTCCCTGTAGGTGACTTTGGGCACACCACTGACTTCGTTAGAGCTTCAGTGTCTGCATCTACAAAATGGAGACAGCAATACCTAATATTTACTGAGTGTCATACTATATGCTCGATATTGGCTATCTGATTTATCTGGAAAATCACAAATAAATAATTTTATGAGATAGATACATCTATCCCCATGTTTCAGGTGAGGAAACTGAGGCTTTGAGAGGTTAATAACTTGCCAGGTTTACACAGTGAGTAAAAATCGGGACTCAGTATTGTGCACTCTGCTTCCCAGGGCTGTTTAATTCACACAGGATACCACCATAATATCTAATTCACAGGATGGCTGTGAAGATAAAATAATGCACTTATCGCGATGCTTTGCTAGATATTCATTGCTATTGCTTTTGACATTCTTTTCCTAAGGCTATCTTGGAGACTTTGAATGTCCCTCGGCTTCAAGGCTACAACCTAGGGCAGCAAAAGCTTGGCAGGCTCCAGAAGGAACTGAGCCAGGGTTTCCTTGGCAGGTGGCCCAGGCTGCACATCCTTCCATAGTCCAGGGTCTCCTATAAATATGCCAACAGCAAATCACAGGCTCAGAAGCAAATCTCAACAGTTACTCAATTTCAGGCTCTAAAGCACTTTTCATCTTGCACTTTTAACATCAGCTAAAAAGTTCTCCCAGGTTCCCTGCTTCTGGATCCTTCCATTGAATCTTTTAAAATGCTGAGCCCCTCTCTGCAGAATATTGTGTCAACTATGCAAAGAGGGGAGTAGAGCCAAATGGTAGGGAAGAAATCTGGGGAGATTGCCTGACTCTCAGTATTTATTCCCACTTGGTGAGTCGGTGTTTGAGCCAGAACTCTCCCCTGGGCTTCCCAAGGAGGATTTTCTATGCCAGGCAATGGGAAGGCTGAATGCCAACTTCTTCTCAGTCATGCCCTTGAAAACCCTTGGAAACCTCAGACCTTGCTAATAGGTTCAGGGCCAACTCTATGTTGAACAAGGTGACCTTGTTGTCTCTAATCCATACACTACATAGCAGAGGAAGTATTATTATTATTCTCATTTTACAGATAAGAAAACTGAGGCTAGAGGAGTTAAGTCAATGGCCTAGGGCCATAAAGCCCCTAAGCAGAGAAGCCAGAACTTAAGCCAGGTCTATTTAGCACTGGTGTCTGAGTGCTTTCTCTCTAAAGGCCCTGTGATTTCTCCCACTGTGACAGGACCCTAGACTTCTAAAAGGACTGAGATGCCTTTCCTCCATCCCTCTTTCATGGTCATCTGGACCAGCATATCATCATATGGTCCTCATGAATTGTAACCTCTAAAACCACCCTATCAGGGTGGAAGTGGGCTCCTTTTACAATTTCCCTTTTTTTTTTTTTTTTTTGAGATGAAGGCTTGCTCTGTCACCCATGCTGGAGTGTAATGGCACAATCTCGGCTCACTGCAACCTCTGCCTCCCAGATTCAAGTGATTCTCCTCCCTCAGCCTCCCAAATAGCTGAGATTACAGATGGCCACCACTACACCTGGCTAATTTTTGTATTTTTTAGTAGAGATGGGGTTTCACCATCTGAGGTCAGACTGGTCTCAAACTCCTGACCTCAGGTGATCCACCCGCCTCGGCCTCCCAAAGTGCTGGGATTACAGGCGTGAGCCACCGTGTTTGGCCACAATTTCCTCCTTCAATTTCATTAATTTTATTTCTAAGGTGGTTACATGGAGAGGAAAATATAATCTCATTCACTAGGCTAATGCAGGGTGATCGGATCCCTCGTTTATGAGGTGCTTAGCAGTTTCCCAATCTATCAGAGGGACTCATGTCAAAACCCATTGGAGGTTCCCTCAGCATAGCTTTGTTCTAGGTTTATAGGTCTTGAGTGACACTGAGTGGGAAAATGTCATATCCCTTGTGGGGATGAGATGAAACACAGTCAGTCAAAGTCTCCAGGTAATTGTTTTCCATGTCGATGGCGGCACAGTGACCCATGGTGCCACCTGCATCAGAATCTCCTTAAGGCCTTGCTAAAGCAGACTTTGGGGCCACAGCCCATCTCTAAATCACAATACAATCTGCAATGGAGTCCAGGAATAGTCCTGGGTTCCAGGCGATTCTGATTGGGCAAGTTGCCCAACCTCTTGTGCTTCAGTTCTCTTCCAATAATAATAGTACCTACCTCCTAAGATGCTGAAAAGAGGCAGAGAGAAAATGCTTATCTGTGAGAGTAAAAGAGTTCTAAGCACCCCTGCTTCAGAGCCCTCTAATCCAAAGTTTCACTATAGTGGCTAGATACATTAAGTATTCAAGAAATGACTTGGTTTGTTACTGCAAGCTGGGAAAGTGGAAAAAACTCACTGATGATGTCATTACAGGTGAAGGAGAGTGTGTAGAGGGTCAAAGTCTTTCAAACTCTAAGCAATTAATCAACAAACATGTAGTGAGCATCCAGTGTGAGCCCAGCGGTATGGAGCCACCAAAGTTCTTACCTATAGCAAGTTAATTCAGCGTGGAGGAGATGAGGGAAAAAAACACACAAAAGGTTAAATAAAATAAGAATTAACTAGAGAACAAGACAATCATTAAAAGATGCCCCATGTTCATTTATTCGTTCAACATATATATTCATTAATTTCCTATTGTGTGCCTTGGACTTTACTAGAAACTGAAGATACAAGGTTGAATAAATGGCGTCTCCCTCAAGATATTTAAAGTCTAGAGAAAGAGGCAGATGAACAAATCAATGTTCATGATTAATTTACTTTCTTCTGGCTGTGAGTATTGACAAAGGATAAGTTTCATAGTATTTGAAATACTTCATTCAGGGCCTAGGAGATCAGCTCTAATACTTTAAGCAGGAAGGCATTCAAGGTCTGGTTCCTGGTCTCAGAAAATTTAGAGCTTCAGATTCAAACTCTAGAGATGAATATACTAAGTGAATCACTATCAAAGTAGTAATAGCAGTTTTGAAATCTTATCTAAAGGTACCTGTGAAGTCTGAAAACACAAGTGAATCTGTTCAAAATTGTGAGCGAGGGGTGGGGGGAAGGAAGGGGAAATCCATAGGAAGGGGAAGCAGGGAAAAGACCCAACCCACCTTTAGTAACCCCAATAAAGCAGGAAGGGAGAGATGAGAGAATCAAATCACATCCTCACTTCCTGCAAAGCTCACTGCTTTGGTTCCTTGATGGGAGGAATAGCACCTGTTTGTTCACTGCTACACAGCCAGCACTTAGCAGACTGCCTACAGGGTCATGGGTGTCTAATCAGTATTTGTTGAATTAATCAGTGAAAGAATTGATGATGCAATTGTTCAGACCAGAGAGTACAAAGGACCCAGTATGTAGCAAACCATCAGACCAGTGAATCTGTAGCAGACAGCTCTTTTTGGGGAGCTTCTTTCTCCTGGGCTAATTTCATTGCCTACCACTCATCTATCTGCATCCTCTCTCTCTAGCATCTCTCTACCTTGACTTTGCCTCTACCTGCAGCACTCCTTCTTCCCATCTTTACATTGCTAACACTTTCTCATCTGTCACATCGCAGAGAAACCTGCCCTCATCTTCTTGACTTGGGCAAGACTGTCTGCCATGAGCTCTAGCTAACTCCACTTTCATGACATTAGTCACAGCTGCAGTTTTACAGTCCCTTGTAAAGGGCCAGTGGGTGGCTTCCTAACCCAGAATGGCCAACTACATCCATGCATCTGGTAGCAAAGAGGATGGCAGAAGGAATAGTTAGGAATTCAATTTAAGCAAAAATGTTTGGGGCAGGAAAGAGAGAAAGAAAACAATCATTTTGTGCTGCAAAAGTCTTCAGGGTTAGGAAAGGAGTGAGCCCCAGGCCCCTGGTTTGCTTGACTCATGGGAGGTGCCTTGACTCAGAAGCTGCCAGTACTGAGTTAAGTACCATCAATGAGCAAAGCAGGTGCAGGGGAAATGAGTGGGGCATGCTGGAAAGTTCATGCCTGCCTGAAAAGCAGCTCCTGCTGACTGCTGCCTTGTGGGAAAGTCAGCTCTGTGTGGTCAGGTCTGGATTTATTTTTTCAGAAGTCTGAAATCAAAATTCTTGGTCATGTCTCCTGATTTTTAAATGCTGGCAAATAATTTAAAAATTGTATTTAAGAAAACAATGTGATAATCAAATAAAATGTGTGGTTGCAGTTTCTGCATGCAAACTTCAGATTGCCATCTCTACGTTAAATTATTTCTCTATTTTTCCTACCCCAGCTCTACACAGCCCTATAATTAATTCCTCTTTTGCCCCTCTGAGGACTTCACATAAACCAGACCTGCTCTGGCTGCTGGTTTGCAGCGCGTTAAGCTCCTTAACTCATTTCTCAGTGGATTCATCCTGCTTTGTTCCTTCATTCCCATCCCCCTCTCCTGCAAATTTCATGCTAGCCTCCTTACCAGGATATAAAGATCTCTTGGGTCTAGTCATAATTTGTCCACAAATGTCTTCTTCTTTAAAACAACTTTTTAAAAGAGCCTTAGCAGTGGGTTCTCTGAAGGGCCAGAGCCCACCTTGCATCTCTACTCCACCCCCACCTCCTCCATCCTCACCTTTCTCTACCCTTGGTCCTCTCAGCACTGTCTAAGTCCAGAAACCCAGGTCTCTGAGGAACACAGTTTGAAAACTGCTGTCCCATTCATCCACCCAAAGACTAGTGCTTGAAAATAGCTGTCAAAGACCAGACCAGTGGACCGGGTGCTGTGGCTCACACCTGTCATCCCCTCCCACCTGTAATCCAGGCCAAAGCAGGAGGATGGCTTGAGGCTAGGAGTTTGAGACCAACCTAGGCAACATAGTGATACTCTGTCTCTAAGAAAAAAAAATAGTCAGTTGTAACACTGTGCAGCTGTAGTCCCAGCTACTTGAGAGACTGAGGCAGGAGGATTGCTTGAGCCCAGGAGTTTGAGGTTGCAGTGAGCTGTGATTGTACCACTGCACACTAGCTTGGGAGATAGAGCAAGATCCTGTCTCTAAAAAGCAAAACAAAATAAAATCAATTTTTTGAAAAAAATTTAAAAGGCCAGGCCACTAGAAACAAGACTCCTTGCAGCATCAAATCAGATATCTTCAAATACCACCAGGTATCCCATCCTGTAAGTCCAGCAGAAAGGATGCCACCGCTTAGAATGGAGGTGAGTAGAGCCCCAAATGGGAGTCTTGGCTGGACACAGATTGTGCTCACTCACGGAGATGGGAGTTACCAGCAAAAGAGAAAGGGCAGAGGCTCCACCCTGCCTGGTATCTGGATGTCAGCCCCTACAGGTGTTAAATTATCCCTTCCACACAGCCTAAGCCCTCCTTCTCCTCTCCTACTCCTCATCTCTGAGGATGGCACCATTGGTCACCATGTCCGATGTGTGACAAGCCACACTGAAACAGTCAATCCCCAAGTCTATGGTTTTCATTGTTTGGTGACCTTCAAATCCATCTCCTCCATTCTCACCAACAACCATAGCCCAGGTGTGTCCCATGCAACAGCCACACAGGACTGCTGGTATTTCCTCAGAGCACGTGCAAGCTCCCTTTCATGTCATCACAGATACTATTGCGACTGCCTCCAAAGTCCCTTTCCTCCACTCTTCATCAGCTTGGTAACTCTTCCTGGTCCTTCAAGTTTAGTCAAGGGGTCTGATTCTGCAGAAAGTCTTTGCTAACTTCCCATGCCACGCTTCTTTTCCCTGTGTCCTTCACTACCCGCTTAGATATTGTTATCAGATTCCTTATCCCACAGTCCTGCAATATCCGTTGTCTCTGTGCATCTTCTGTACTACACTGTGAGTGACTCTAAGGCAAGCACCAACCCCCTGACTCACACTGGAAGCCCAGTGCCTTAGAGTAGGTGCTTGCTGTAAGTGTGCTGAATGAATGACTGAAGTGTTCTAACCTTCGCTTGCACGGAGGGTCTGCAGATTTCAAACAGTCCCTTTCTCAGCACACGCGGCTTATTTTTAGCATTAGTGGTTTATCTCCCAGCGAAATTTGGTGCCAGCTGTGGTCACCTGTTTGACTGAGCTCCGAGCTCTGCCTTTAACTAGAAATTAATTTGGATTACTTAAGCTTTCCTTGCCCAGCAGAGAAACTCCGGCTGGGTGAATCCAAATCTGCTGGCGATTTTTCCTTTCTGTTTAATCTCCTTCTCTCATGCACTAACTCTAATTTTGTGCTTTCTGGCTTTCTTCCCCCTCAGTGCCCACTTTTAATCTGCAACATCTGACCCTTCACAGATGTTAACTCACCTCATATCTTTCACCTTCTCCTCTGTTCATTCACTTCAGGGAAACTGAGGCTAGTCTTGCCAAGGGATTCAGCCACATCACTCAGGAAATCTGGGGCAGCTCTGACAATGGGAACCAGAAGTAAAAAATCCTAAACCCCCGTCTGCTGCCCTCTCAACCAGAAGCTTAGGAGGGTGGGGAATTTTAAAGGTCAGCTCTTTGCCCAGAAGTTCTGACCACTGGCAATGCAAGCACAGAACATGGCAGGCCAGATGGGAATGGGCACAGAACCTGGCACCCACCAAGCTCTCTTTTTGGCAAGACTATGTCCATTCCTACCTGGGGTGCCCTAATGGCCTCTGCCTAATCAGGGACTGCTTTCACTCTCCAGCTGGCCAGAGAAGGCTGCATTATGCCCAGCTGTCTGAGAGCCAAAACAGAATTCATTCCGGTCACGTATGCCTACTTGTCTCCCACCTCCCCACCCAATCAGCCTTCTGTCCTGCTCTCTTGGCAACAGACTGTGCACACCCCACACCATCTCCAAAACAAGACTGGCTAGTCTCTGTTGAGAAAGGGAGGGCTGGAGTAGGGGCACCTACTGATCCCACAGAGGACTGAGAGCTGGAACTGTAGGAAAACCAGAGAAAATGTCTGGCGAGTTCTCAGGGCACTGGACAGGGCAGTTGGGCCTCTATAAGGAACCACTGATTTCTCTAAAGACAGCATTGATAGTAAATTAAATATCAGCCATTTTCTCATCATTGTGACCCTGAATCTGCTATATTTTAAATTTCTACCCATTGCCTTTAATTTGGTAGAATATTAACCCATCTTAATTTGGATGCTATAATCCTTAAGTGCATCTAAGAAAGCAGTTTTTTAAAATTATCTACTTCACGCAGTTGACTTATCTTGGACTTTCGTGGAGCTATGCTTTCCTATCTGTGCATCACGTGTCTTCAAATCTGGATAGAAACTGTCTCCTTCTTGATTTGTATTCTTTGTTCTAACCTTTTGGAATGTTTTAAGTAGCTGGGTTTTTGTTTTTCTTTTTTTCTTTTGAGACAGTCTCATTCCGTCACCCAGGCTGGAGTGCAGTGGTGCAATCTCAGTTCACTACAACCTCCACCTCCCAGGTTCAAGCGATTCTTGAGACTTAGCCTCCTGAGTAGCTGGAATTACAGGTGTGCACCACAGCACCTGTAATTTTCATGTTTTTCGTAGAGATGGAACTTCGCCATGTTGGCCAGACTGGTCTCGAACTCCTGACCTCAAGTGATCTGCGCACCTTGGCCTCTCAAAGTGCTAGGATTATGGGTGTGAGCCACTATGCCTGGCCTTTCTTTTCCTTTTTTTTTTTTTTTAATAATGAAAGCAATATATGTTCACTATAGAAATTTGTGGCTGAACGTGGTGGCTCACACCCATAATCCCAACACTTTGGCAGGCCAAGGCAGAAGGATTGCTTGAGCCCACGAGTTTGAGACCAGCCTAGATAACAAAGCAACATCCTGTCTCTACAAAAAGAAATTTTTAAAAATTAGCCAGACATGGTGATCCTGTAGTCCCAGCTGGGAAGGATGGGGCAGGGGGAATAACTTGAACCCAGGAGTTGGAGGCTGCAGTGAGCAATGATCACACCACTGCACTCCAGCGTGAGAGTCTGTGAAAGAGAGGGAGGGAGGGAGAAAGAGAAGGGAGAAAGAGAAGGGAGAAAGGGAGGGAGGGAGGGAGGGAGGGAGGGAGGAAGGGAAAGAAGGACGGAAGGTAGATAGGTAGGTTGGTAGGTTTGGAAAATATGTTAGAATGTACATTGATAAATAAAAATTGCCATTACCCAAATATGTTCCATTAACATAGGCTCATTTGTCCCACCTCCAGTCTTTTATGTATTTTTGGATGGATGGATGATAGAAGGATGGAAGGATGGATGGATGGATCTATCTAACAGTTGATGTTCTATGAAATGTACACTGTAAGTTCATTATTTGTGTGTCTTCACACTACATTATGAACATTTCCTCAAGTCATTGTATATTCTCCTATATTTCTTTGCAATTTTGTTATAGTCCACTAATTGGCTGTATCATAATTATTTTAACTAAGCTTTTCTGGTTTTGGTTTTAGTTTATTTTTAATTGACACATAACAATAATAATACATATATATGCAGTACAGAGTGATATTTCAATATATGTATACAATGTGTAATGATCAAATTAGAGTAATTAGCATCTCCATCACCTCAAACATTCATCTTTTGTGTTGTGAACATTCAAAATCCTCTCTTCTAGCTTTTTGAACATATACAATAGATTATAGCTAACTGTATTCACCCTACAGTACTGCAGAACAGCAGAACTCATTTATCCTATCTAGATGTAACTTTGTATTCATTCACCAATCTCTTAACCCAAAGCAGAGTTAGAAGAAATTATCCAATAAAAAGCTAGAGTGTAAGAAGGGCTACTTCGGCTGAGAGGATAGTCCCATGACAGAAGCCAGGCAAACAAACGCTGACACGGTGAGTCAAGTCGTTTGTTCAGTTAGAAGCTGGGTGATCAGTGTCAAGAGGGGCCCAGCAGAGGGTGATTTCCAACAAGCATGGGCAGAAAACTTGCAGAGACACAGATCCCCACATTCTGCGTGGCATTTATTTGGAGGGGACTGGGAGAGAGCTCAAAATAACTCTAAGACATTTGGCAGGGAAATAAAAAGTGATTTTAAATTTCTTTTGTTGGGTTTCTTTGACTGATGTTGGGTTAACAATTTTTATTACAAAAAATACTGGTTTTCCATTTGTATTTCTTCTTTTGTGAGTTGTCTACTAAGTTATCTGTCCAGTTTGCTAATGGAAGCTTTATCCTTTTTTATTGGTTTGTGAGAACTCTCTGTATATTAAACACATTAATTCTTTGTCTCCTATTTTGCAAAAAAAAAAAAAAGAAAAGAAAAACTCTCTAGGCTTTTTAGCTTTTTTTTTTTATGGTAGTTTTACTAAGAACCTTAAAACGTATGTCTAGTTAATTCTATGTATTTTCTAAAGGGTTTCTTTTTCTGTCACCTTCTGCCTAGCTCCCCTCCCAGCTGGGACTGTTACCCCTTTAGGTCTATCCATAAAGGTGAGCTGGGCAGGGGGTCTTCCCTAACCACCCATCCTAGTCCCATCCCAACATCTTTTATCAAAGGTAAATTCTAGGAGGGCAAAAACTTCTGTTTTGTTCTCAGCTATAACTGCAGTGCCTGGAAGAAATTAACATTTGTTGAAAACCTGAGCAGGTGGGTAGAAGAGAATCCCAGAGAACTCTCCTGCCTCAGTTATAGTGAGTCCTTTTCTCCTCCCTTCCTACCCCCAGTCCTGAGCTACATACAGTCCCCACTACGTTTGCTTCCACCTGGTCCATCCATATCCAGGGAGTCATTGCCCAGTGCAATTTATAAGCTCAAAGCTACTGGGTACATGGACTACTGCTCTTACCTGGACAAATAATTGTAGTGCTTAGAGACTGCAAAGATCATTTGAGTTATTCAGCCTCTCTTCTACTTAGCTCTGTGGTTAATTTATGCCATTGGCTCAGATAGGTCTGATGTGCAGCCCTCAGGATCCCTGCAGAGTAGAGCCTTCTCCATTTCTCCCCTGAATGCTGTCTTAAAAGGACTTGGAGCAAACAGAAAGCAGGAAACAGATTTTATTTAATGGTCAGGAGAGAAATGGCAAGAGGAACACAGCTAACTGTATCCAATTTACTAACCATGAAAATCATATTCCAGATGATATGACAGTTAAATTTTGGACTTCAGAAGAATTTTTTAAAAGGAATTGTCAGCCAGGCATGGTAGCTGTAAACGTAATCCAAAAGTAATCCCAGCACTTTTGGAGGCCAAGGCGAAAGAACTGCTTGAGCCCAGGAATTTGAGACCAGTTTGGGCAACACAGGGAGACCCTATCTGTGATGGTTGATACTGAATGCAACTTGATTGGATTGAAGGATGCGAAGTATTAATCCTGGGTGTGTCTGTGAGGCTATTGCCAAAGGAGATTAACATTTTAGTAAATGGACTGGGGAAGGCAGACCCACCCTTCATCTGGGTGGGCAGCATCTAATCAGCTGCCAGCGAATATAAAGCAGGCAGAAAAATGTCAAAAGGCTAGACTGGCCTAGCCTCCCAGCCTACATCTTTCTCCCATGCCAGATACTTCCTTCCCCTTGAACATTGGACTCCAAGTTCTTCAGTCTTGGGACTCGGACTGGCTCTTTCTCCTCAGCTTGCAGACAGCCTATTGTGGGACATTGTAATTGTGTGAGTTAATACTTAATAAACTCCCCCATGTGTGTTTGTGTATGTATGTGTGTATATATACACACACACACACATATATATGTGTGTATATATGTATATATGTGTATATATATGTATATATATGTATATATGTATGTATATATATGTGTGTGTATATATGTGTGTGTATATATATCACACACATATACACACACACACACACATATATATATCCTGTTAGTTCTGTCCCTCTAGAGAACCCTGACTAATACACCATCTCTACAAAAAAAAAGAAAAATTAAATTAGCTGGACATGTTGGCATGAGCCTGTGGTTCCAGCTACTTGAGAGGCTGAAGTAGAAGGATCACTTGAGCCCAGCAGGTCTAGGCTGCTATGATCCATAATCACACCACTGCATTCCAGCCTGGGCAACAGAGTGAGATCCTGTCTCAGAAAAATAAAATACAGAACAGGACAGAAAACAAAAGAAAAGAAGGAAGGAAGAAAAAAGAAGGAAGGAAGGGAGGAAGAGAGCAGGGGAGGAGGGGAGGAGGAGAGGAAGAGAGGAAGGGAAGAAGGGAGGAAGGGAGGAAGAGAGAAGGGTAGGAGGGGAAGAGAGGAGGAGGGAAGGAGGGGAGAAAGGGAGGAAGAGAGGAAGAGAGGGAAGAAATTATTTAGCTTAAAAGCAAACCAAACAAAAAACTAACATGGACTTCATTCTGTAGTATCTGTCAAACTGAATGAACAAAGTTCACAAAAAGTATACCCTAGTGGGTGATTTTTGAGCAGTGTTTTTAATAATTCTTAAAGCAGTGTTTCATATATGAGAGCAGCAGTCATATGAAGTAGGGATTATTTTCATCTCCATTTGATAGATAAGGATCAGAGAGGTTAAGCAATTTGCCTAAAGGCACACAGTACTAAGTAGAGGAGTCACCAACTCCCATTTTTATACTAATATCAAATAGTTGAATACAAAAGTCCAGGGCCTCTGGTACACCACTCTGCAAATAAGTTCCTGTAAAATGAATGTTTTTATTTGGATCATAAGGTTCTGCAATATTGGATCCAATCAAATCTTCCTGATTTGAGGAACAGACAGTTGTAAGACTTCCAGAGGAAAGAATGTGTGGCTACAACTAGTGATTGGCGAATGTTTATTTAGCACCTATTTGAGCGGTGCACATGCTCCACGCTATGAGAATACCATGATCGATCACACACAAAGCATGCTTTCAAATAACTTAAAGTCTTGTTGAGAAGATGACATGGGTGGAAATAGGAGTATGCACTTGACATGGATGTAAAAGATTGATCAGTTAAAGTAAGTTTCCGGGTCTAAGATTATATAAGCGTTTGGAGTTTATAGAAGGGAATCATCAGCTACTCTGTCATTTTAACTAAAGTATTTAAACTAATTTTAGTTCTGAAAATAGAGAAATTCTAGCTTCATGTTCATCTATAAGTATTCAAGGCAGTAAGCAATTTATCTATGATAGAATTAGAAGCAACAGGGAGGATTTGTAAATCCTCCTTTCATTTATATTTAAAGAGAGAGATCCAATTTATTCCAAATTCATTATCCATAAGTAGAGTTTGTCCCTTGCTCCAATCTAGTTTTGAAAGATTATATGAAATTATAGAGGAAATACATAAAATATACTGACCATGAGCTCAGATGAAACAGGAAAATGGAGAGAAAAGGATCTTTGCTGGCTGATATGAGAGTCACCGTGACAGTGTACAAACCCAACTATAAGGCAAGGTTCTAATGAATCCTTACCCCAACTTCCAAAGCTTCAAGGATACCAGATAAACACCTCCAGCAAACTATGCCCGAAGGAGTAAAAGCTAAGTGATAAAAATGCTACCATAAATCTTCTAAAAGTGCCCCTTCTGCCATAGGCTCCCCATATTCCTGCTCCTCATCCGTTTCCAGCTCCTGCATCTAACGTTTCTGGGATTTTTTTTTAAAGGTATTTCTACTGATCTAGTAGATCAGTTGACCCAGATGGGGATAAAATTCGTGGCCTTGATTTGGCAATACCTATCAAATGTTTCAAATTTTCATACCTTTTGACTCCAAATTAATACTCTTAGGAATTTTCCCAAAAGAAATAGTAAATAGTAAACAATGAGTATGAATATGTATCTACAAGTATTTTTAAATAATTTAAAAATTTTAAACAACTTAAATATATATAAATGTGGACCTTAAGTATGCTCTGCCAATACATTGAATTGAACATAATAGAGAAGATATACAAGAAAAGATTAATAGAATTTACTATGTAAAAATACAAAAAAAAGGCAAAAAATAACATTTACAAAATCAGAAGAAAAATGAGTAAGTTTTTTGCAATGCATACAGCAGGCAAACTAATTTATGTTATATAAAAATAGCTCTTTAAAATCAACAAGAAGAAAATCTAATAAATATTGGCCAATAACCATGTGAAAAGATGCTCAATCTTACACAATTAAAGAAATGTAAACTACATTAGCTAGATTCCATTTTTCATCTATAATAAAGGCAAAACAGTATCTAATTATGACCAGAATTTAGGGAAAAATGTATTCTCATTCATTTTTTGGTAGAAGTATAATTTGATGCACTCTCTTTAAAAGATATTTTAATCAATCTACCAAAATTCAAAATTCTTAAATATTTCTACTATAGAAATTTATCCTCGTACACAATTTACAGAGGTGGATTAAATATATATATATATATATATATATATATAGGATATTTACAGCAATATTGTTTATAATAATGAAACCTGGAACAAAATACCTTAAATAAATTACAGCACATTCACACAATGGAATACCAAGCAGTTGTTAGGCAGAATGAGCTAACTGTATATATACTGATATAGAAAGCATCATCCAACATATACGGATACAAATGATTGATAAGTAAAAGACAAAGTTAACGAATATTAAGTGTAAATAATTCCATGTGCAATAGATACATGCACACACACATATATACACACACATACATTTTTTTCCACATAAGCATAGAAAACTTCTTAGAGGATATGAAAGAAATATGAATAGTGGTGACTTCCAAAGAATACAACTTAAGGATAAGGGAGATTTTATACTTTATTTCATACCATTCTGAACTATTTGATTTTTTTCTTTCAATATCATTTTTAAAAACACTAGCATGAACCATTCATTGAGCCATTATTAATTACTGACTCTGTTCCAAGAATTGCTTAGATGATGGGGACAAAGTGGTGAACAGGAAGACACTACCTTTTCTCAAGTGGTAAATAATAACATGAGGTGAAAAGACTCGCAATAGAGGGAGGCAGACTATGGTCACAGGGAGAATGGTCTGACCTTAAAAGCATCAGGCAGAAAGAGGCTTCACTTTTATAAAGAGGAGCAAACAAGAAAGGGTGTGGGGAGCGTCATCAGATGTTGAAGAAAGACTTTTTGTTGTCTGCGTCTTTTCAGGAGGGATCCTGAAGTGGGGCTATTTCTCTCAGGTTGCCAGGGTCAATGCTCAGTGGCCTGTGGGGAGGGGAGAAGCCTAACTAAAGTTTGACCAAGACAAGTTAGCGGGTATTTTGTTCAGACTTGTCAGTAGGAATCAACAGTCCAGCTGATCACATTGAGACCAGGGTCTGTGTCTGGGCTGTTCATAGGTAAATGAGGGGGTTATCTTGAATCTTATCTAGGCCATATTGGGAAGGTTTGTTCATTTTAGTAAGCCACTTACAGAACGCAAAGGGAAGAGGGGACTTCTTAGACATTGCTGTTTTCCAGGAGAACGGGGCTCAAGAAGAGATTAACACTGTCAAGGACAATCACAGCCCTCAAAAAGCTTTAATTGGGGAGGGGAGATTTATGGATTAAACCATGAAATAATAGAATGAATGATAAATAACAGTTAAATAACTGCTTTCAGATGCTTTCACACTGACTCCTGGGCCAGGAGGAGGCCATGTCAAATCCACACTTAGCTCCATGGCTTTGCAATTTAAAAAATGCATCTGTATCTGCCCAGGACCAGAGATCACTGTAATAGAACAGATGGCACTGAAATGGACCTGATTATGTACAAAGATGTAGGATTCATTACAGCTCAATGAAGGAAGGAAAGGATTACCCAATAAATGGTGCTGGGACAATTAACTATCAATTTGAAGAAACAGTAATTTCAAAATCTCACTTCGTGTATGCACTGAAATAAATTCCAGTTGGGTGAAAGTTAAATGTTTTCTTTCGTAACCTAAAAATCTCAGAAAGAAATAGAATTGGATATTCTCCCAACCTTTAGAGGAAAAGGAACTTTAGGCTGGGCATGGTGGCTCACGCCTATAGACCCAGCACTATGGGAGACTGAGATGGGCGGATCACTTGAGGTCAAGAGTTTGAGAACAGCCTGGATAACATGGCGAAATCCCATCTCCACCAAAAAAAAAAAAAAAAACAAACAAAAATTAGTCGGGCATGGTGGTGCACACTTTAGTACCCAGCTACTCAAGAGGCTGAGGGAGGAGAATTGCTTGAACCCGGAAGGTGGAAGTTGCAATGAGCTGAGATCGTGCCACTGCACTGCAGCCTGGGTGACAAAGCAGGACTCCATCTCAAAAAAAAAGGAACTCCATAAGTTTAAAAAAAATGTGAGGCATAAAAAGAAAGTGTAAGATCTACAGGTTTGAGTACAAAAAAAAGTAAAATACAGAAGCAAACAGCAAACAAAAAAAAAGTTTCTGCAAATGTAACAAATAGGCACTATGTTTAATATTTAAAATCGAATATATATTGCTCAGAAAAAAGTTAGGACCCTGAAATATCAATGGGCAAAATATACTCACAAAAGCAGCACTGTAACTACCAAAAAAAGATTTGAGATGTTTGGTTCCCAGAGAATAAGAACATAAATTAAAACACCAAGGTATCATTTTCCTCCATTATTAGGTTGGTGCAAAATTAATTGTGGTTTTTGCCATTTGCCATTTGCCAATTACTTGTGTACCAACCTAATAAATTGCCATAAAATTTAAAATAACATCTCTGGGGCTTCTGTTTCTGAAGGATGTAGAAAGCAATAGGTGAAGGCTGGGCATGGTGGCTCATGCCTGTGATCCCAGCACTGTGGGAGGTCGAGGTGGGTGGATCACCTGAGGTCAGGAGTTTGACAACAGCCTGGCCAATAGGGCAAAACCCCGTCTCTAATTATCATTGCTACAGATGATAACTACAAATACAAAATTAGCAGGTGTAGTGGCACGTGCCTATAGTCCCAGCTACTCGGGAGGCTGAGGAAGGAGAATCGCTTGAACCCAGGAGGTGGAGGTTGCAGTGAGCCAAGATCGAGCCACTGCGTTCCAGCCTGAGTGACAGACCAAGACTCCATATCAACAGAAAGAAAGAAAGAGAGAGAGAGCAAGCAAGCCAGCCAGCCAGCCACAGGTGACTAATGAACTTGCCCTAGCAATGATAACCAGCTACATAAGCCACAAAATGCAGCTTTCAGGATTTTTTTAAACCATCAGAGTGTAAAGATGGGAAAAACCCTATATGAACTATATTCCAGAGAGTGACAAGCCCTTCCTGGGATAGATGAAATCCATGGCTGCTCCTATACATGAAGCAGTGAGAAAGAGGAAGAATCTACCATGAACTCAGGTAAAGAGGTATCAGTCAAAACTTGTAAGAACATTTGAATGGCTGTTTGTGAGCTCATGTGACCGATTAGAGTCCCCCAAATCCCAAGCAACACAGCCAGTCTACTCCTGCTATGGGCCAATGCTTTCTCACAGCCCTTCCTCAAGTGCAAAGAGGCAATAGGCCAAAGTCTAAAGGCAAAGCAGGATAACAGAGAAAATCGTCTTGGGGTGCAGAGGACCTTCCCCAAGTGAGAGACGGTGGTTTGCTAAAGGCTGAGCACAGGAGAGGAGAGTTGAGAAAAATCCCTTAAGGGACATAAGACCTCTACCAAGTACAGCACAGTGGCCTTCCTAAGACTGAAAGCAGGGCCCAAGGGTGGAGAGAGGTCTCCCAAGTTGCAAAAACCCAGGAGCAGGACCCCAAACCCAAGCTGGCAGTTGTCTGCAAAGCAGAAAGAAAGAAAACCCTCCCATGCTTCAGAAAGCTGGCAACAGGGCTGTAAAGCATCAAAAGGGTTTTTGTTTTGTTTTGTTTTTTTAAGTCTCACTAGTGCTCAGATTCCAAGGCTTGATGAAAAGAGTCCTAATACCATTCTCAAACCATTCAAAGCCAGTGGTGAACTGGATCAAACCCTGCTCAAATATAACCTTTCGTTGACTCAGCCTCTCTCAAGCTCTTTTTGTTTGTTTTTTGACGGAGTCTCACTCTGTCACCCAGACTGGAATGTAGTTGGGGGATCTCAGCTCATTGCAGTCTCCACCTCCCAGGTAGCTGGGATTACAGGCATGCACCACCATTCCCAGCTAATTTTGTATTTTTAGTAGAGACGGGGTTTCACCGTGTTGGCCAGGTTGGCCTCAAACTCATGACCTCAGGTGATCCGTCTGCCTTGGCCTCCCAAAGTGGTAGGATTACAGGCGTGAGCCACAACACCTGGTCTCAGTCTTTTATGCTGTCTGATCAAAGGGACATAATCTATTTTTTTTTTTTTTTTTTTTTTCCCTGAGGCAGAGTCTTGCTCTGTTTCCCAGGCTGGAATGCAGTGGCACAATCTCATCTCACTTCAACCTCCGCCTCCCAGGCTCAAGCAGTTCTGTCTTAGCCTCCCAAGTAGCTGAGACTACACGTGTGTGCCACCACACTGTGCTAATTTTTGTATTTTTAGTAAAGACGGGGTTTCCCCATGTTGATCAGGCTCGTCTCTAACTTCTGACCTCAGGTGATCTGCCCATCTCAGCCTCCCAGTATGCTGGGATTACAGGCGTGAGTCACCATTCCCAGCCAGCATAACCTTTTCTGTAGGCAAACATTATTTACTTCAGCCACTACTGTTGTTTTACATACATTGCCCAACATAAAGAATTAAAACACCATAAGATAGCAAGAAAAAATGTGGCACACGGTCAAGAGAGGAACAGTAAATAGAAGGAGACTCAGATGTTAGCTATATGATAAATAGAATAAATACATTAAATATATTAAATAATTCACTTATATGACGAATCTAAAAAATTCAAACTCATATTAATATGGTAGAATGGTGGGGACCAGAGGCTGTGGTGGAAGTTTGTGAGGGGCAGGGAGATCAGGGTGACATTAGTCAAAGGTCACAAAATTTCCCCTGGGCAAGAGGAATAAGTTTGAGATCTATTGTACACGATGGTAACTATAATTAATAACTGTGTATTGTATTTTTGAAAATTGTTAATAAAGTAGATTTTAAGTGTTTTCACCACAACATATGGTAAGAATATGAAATAATGCATACATTAATTAGCTTGATTTAGCCATTGCACAATGTATACATATTTCAAAACATCATCTTGTACACCATATGTGTGTGTGTGTGTGTGTATATACACACACCATTTTTATTTTCAATTTTTTTTTATTTCCATAGGTTTTTGGGAAACAGGTGGTATTTGGTTACATGAGTAAGTTCCTTAGTGGTGATTTGTGAGATTCTGGTGCACCCATCACCTAAGCAGTATACACTGAACCCAATTTATAGCCTTTTATCCCTTGCTCCTTTCCACCATTTCCCGCTGAGTCCCCGAAGTCCACTATGTCATTCTTATGCCTTTGCATCCTCATAGCTTAGCTCCCACTTATAAGTGAGAAAATATGCTGCTTTGTTTTCCATTCCTGAGTTACTTCACTTAGAATAATAGTCTCCAGGCTGGGCGCAGTGGCTCATGCCTGTAATCCCAGCACTTTGGGAGGCCAAGGCGGGTAGATCATGAGGTCAGGAGATCGAGACCATCCTAGCTAACATGGTGAAATCTCATCTCTACTAAAAATACAAAAAATTATCTGGGCATGGTGGTACACTCCTGTAGTCCCAGATACTCAGGAGGCTGAGGGAGGAGAATCACTTGAACCTGGGAGGTGGAGGTTGCAGTGAGCCAAATCTCACCATTGCACTCCAGCCTGGGCAACAGGAGTGAAATGCCATCTCAAAAAAAAGAAAAAAAATAGTCTCCAATCCTATCCAGGTTGCTGCAACTGCCATTGATTCATTCCTTTTTATGGCTCAGTAGTATTCCATAGTATACACATAGCACACTTTCTTTTATC
Organism: Aotus nancymaae; assembly: GCF_030222135.1. NCBI lineage: Eukaryota > Metazoa > Chordata > Mammalia > Primates > Aotidae > Aotus > Aotus nancymaae. The sequence continues at coordinate 25,066,377 of NW_026988413.1, forward strand.
CACTCAATGTTTGATAGGCATTTGGGTTGGTTCCACATTTTTGCAAGTGTGAATTGTGCTACTATTAATATGCATGTGTAATTATCTTTTTTGTATAATGACTTCTTTTACTCCTGGTAGATATTCAGTAGTAGGATTGCTGGATAAATGGCAGTTCTACTTTTATTTCTTTAAGGAATATCCACACTGTTTTCCATAGTGGTTTTACTAGTTTACATTCCCACCAGCAGTGTAGAAATGCTCCCTTTTCACCATATCCATGCCAACATCTGTTATTTTTTTATTTTGTATTATGGCTATTCTTGTAGGAGTAAGGTGGTATTGCATTATGGTTTTTATTTGCATTTCCTTGATCATTAGTGATGTTGAACATTTTTTCCATGTTTTTTGGCCATTTGCATATCTTCTAACAAAAAAAGGAAACTACAGACCAATATCCTTAATGACCACAGATGCAAAAATGTTTAACAAAATACTAGCTAACTGAATCCAGCAACATATCAAAAAAATAATCCACCATAATCAAGTGGGTTTCATACCAGGGATGCAGGGATGGTTTATCATTAGCAAGTCAAAAAATGTGATACACCACATAAACAGAATTAAAAACAAAAATCACACGATCATGTCAATAGATGCAGAAAAAGCATTTGACAAAATCCAACATCACTTTATGATTCTAACCCTCAGCAAAATTGGCATACAAGGGACATAAGGTAATAAAAGCCATCTATGACAAACCCGCAGCCAACATAATACTAAATGAGGAAAAGTTGAAAGCATTCCCTCTGAGAACTGGAAAAAGACAAGGATGTCCACTCTCACCACTTCTATTCAACATAGTTGCTGGAAGTGCTATCCACAGCAATCAGACAAGAGAAAGAAAAGAGGAAATCAAACTGTTGCTGTGTGCTGATGATATAACTGTACACCTAAAAACACCCTAAAGACTCCTCCAAAAAGCTCCTAGAACTGATAAACAAATTTAGCAGAGTTTCAGGATACAAAATTAATGTACAGAAATCAGTAGCTCTGCTATACACCAACAGTGACCAAGCTGTGAATCAAATCAAGAACTCAAGCACTTTTACAATGGCTGCAAATAAAATAAAATACTTAGGAATATACCTAACCAAAAAGGTGAAAGTCTTTTGCAAAGAAAGCTACAAAACACTGCTGAAATAAATCATAGAAGACACAAACAGAGACACATTCCATGGTCATGGATAGGTAGAATCAATACTGTGAAAATGGCCACACTGCAATCTACAAATTCAGTGCAATTCCCATCAAAATACCACCATCATTCCTCACAGAACTAGAAAAAACAATCCTAAAATTTCACATGGGACTAAAATAGAGTCCACATAGCCAAAGCAAGACTAAGCATCACATTATCTGATTTCAAACTATAAGGCCATCATCACCAAAACAGCATGATATTGGCATAAAAATAGGCACATACACTAATGTAACAGAATAGAGAACCCAGAAATAAACCCAAATACTTACAACCAACAAAAACATAAAGTGGGGAAAGGACACCCTATTCAACAACTGGTGCTGGGATAATTGGCTAGCTACATGTAGGAGAATGAAACTGGATCCTCATCTCTCACCTTATGTAAAAATCAACCCAAGGTGGATCAAGGACTTAAATCTAACACCTGAAACTATAAAAATTCTAGAAGATAACATCAGAAAAACCCTTCTAGATAATGGCTTAGGCAAGAATTTCATGACCAAGAACCCAAAAGCAAACGCAATAAAAACAAAGATAAGTAAGTGGGACTTAATTAAACTAAAGAGCTTTTTCATGGCAAAAGGAAGTCAGCAGAGTAAACAGACAACCCACAAAGTGGGAGAAAATCTCCACAATCTATACATCTGACAAGGTACTAATATCCAGAATCTACAACAAACTCAAACAAGTTAGCAAGAAAAAAACAAACAATCAAAAAGTGGGCTAAGGACACAAATAGACAATTCTCAAAAGAAGATAATGGTCTATTTTTTAAATGCATAATTTTTTTAAAGAGTCTAGGGAAAAGAAGTACAATATGTAAGAACAAATGGGGAGTTTTAGCAGAGATGGAAACTACTGAAAACATCAAATGGGCATATTATTAATCTTTTTAAAATCATTAATTGTTTAAAACAACAATCATAACAATGAATTACAGAGTTTGGAGCATACATAGCAATAAAATATATGACAACTGGAGCACAGAGGAGGGGAGTGAGGTAAATATAATGATACCGTTGTAGTGTTCTTACCTTGTACATGAAGTAGTAATTATTTTAAAACACATGTTGCTAAATAAATGATTCACAGGATCATCTATAGAGAAATTTCATAACAAAAATAGGTGTAGTCAAAAAGCTGCTGAGTGCAAATGGCTCATGCCTGTAATCCCAACACTTTGGGAGGCCAAGGCAAAAGAATTGCTTGGGCCCAGGAATTTCAGTCTAGCCTGGGCAACATAGTGAGACCTTGTCTCTACAAATGATTTTTTAAACAAATTAGCCAGGCATGGTGGCACACCTGTGGTTCCAGCTACTCAAAAGGCTGAATGGGAGGATCACTTGAGCCCTGGCAGTTAAGGCTGCAGTGAGCCATGAACATATCATTGCACTCCAGCCTGTGGGACAGAGCAAGACTCTGTCTTAAAAAAAAAAAAAAAAAATTGCATTTCTCTAATGACCAGTGATGATGAGCATTTTTTCATATGTTTGTTCGCTGCATAACACATGGACACAGGGAGGAGAACATCACACACCAGGGCCTGTTGAGGGGTAGGAGAGCTAGAGGAGGGATAACAGGGTGTGGAGAGATTGGGGAGGGATAACATTAGGAGAAATACCTAATGTAGATGACAGTGGGATGGATGAAGTAAACCTCCATGGCACGTGTATACCTATGTAACAATCCTGCACGATCTGCACAGGTACCCAAGAACTTAAACTATAATTTTAAAAAAAAAAGAAAGAAAAAAGAAATTAATACAGGAGATAAAATAGTCAATTCATCTATAAGAATACAGAAACAGAGGGAAGAAAAACAAACAGATGAAATACATAAAAAACAAATATCAAGGTGGTAGAACTAAATCCAATTATATCAATAATCATATTAAACTTAAATAAAGTAACTACTATAATTTAAAGGTAGAGATTATCTGACTACAAAGAAACAAGACCCAACTATAGCCATTTATAAGAAAGATATTTTAAACATAAAGATGCAGAAGAGATAAAAAATAAAAGGATGGAAAAAATATGCCATGCAAATGCTAAACATAATGTGACTATACCAATAGTATAGAAAGTAGTTTTCAAAACAAGGGAAGTCTTATTTAAGATAAAATGGGACATCTTGTTACAATACAAGGCTAAATTCATCAAGATCAAGATCATGACTGTCTATACACTTAATAATGGAGCATCAAAATACAGGAAGCAGAAAATGACACTAGTTAAAGAAGAAATGAAGGAAATCCACAGCAATAGTTAGTGACTCTAATATCTCTCTCAATAATTTATAGAATGTGTACACCAAAAAAGTCAGTAAGAATGCAGATTTTAAAACAATTTGATATTTGTAAAACACTGCACCCAAACATTTCAGAAAGATTTGTTCAATTGTCTATGAAATAAACACACAGATTAATCATATTCTGGGCCATAAACAACTCTGAGTACACTTCAAATAATATAAACACACAAAGTATATTGTGTGACCACAAAAATATTAAGTTTAAAATCAATAACACTAGGATATTTAGAAAATTTCCAAATATTCTGAAGTTAAAAAAACACATTTCTAAAACATTCATGGGCAGATAAAAGATCACAAAAGAAATCAGAAATATACTTAATTGAATGGTAATACAAACAACACATTAAAATTGTAAAATGCAATTAAAACAATATTTTGATGGAAATTTATAATTTTTAATACCTAAACTAGAAAAGGAGAAAAATATAAATTATCTAAGCTTCCAAGAAGTTTGATGAAAGAAAACAAAATGAATCCAAAATAGAAAAAAGGAAATAAAAATAAGAGTAGAAATCAAAGTAAATGAACAAATGACAGAGTAAATTAGTAGTCATAATTAGTCTCTGAAAAAAAAATAATGAAGTTAATAAACTGATAGCAAATCTAATCAAGAAATAAAGAGAAAGAACACAAATTATTAGGAATGAAAAAAATGCCTTCATTGAAAATCCTTTCAAAATTAAAAGGAAAATAAGAAATAATTATGAACACTTCAAAGTCAATAAATTTCACAACTGATGTAAAGTGGACAAATTTTTTGAAAAAATCAAAACTTTTCAAAACTGAAACAAAATAGAAAATCTAAATAATCTCAAACATTTTTATAAACTGAATTTATAATTTTTTTTTAATTTACAGCAAAAAAGTTCACTTCCAAATTGCTTTACTAATGAATTATATCAAGAATTTAAAGAATAATAATGCTACCCTCTAAAACAAACTCTTTTAAAAACAGAAGAGTAAAATACACTCCTCTATTTGTTTCATATGGCACTTTAAATAATAGAGGCAGAGGAAACACTGCCCTCTGTTTTATAAGGCAATCAGAACCTTGAAACCAAATCTTGAAAAAAGATATTACAATAAAAGAAGATTACAGAACAATGTCTTTCATGAGCTTAAACATGATAGTCCTTATCAAAGTATTTCTGCATCAAATCCATATATGTATAAAATAATAATACATCATGAACAACTGAGATTTGTCCCAGGAATGCAAGGTTATTTTTAGCAATACAAAATATAATCAATGTAATTCACAAAGTTAACAGAATATAAAAGAAAACTTAATGTGACTGTATCAATAGATGCAGAAAAAGCATCTGACAAAATGTAATGTCTTTGAGTATTGTTTTTAATATCTAGGATTTTTTCAAGCTAGGAATACCACTTTCTCATTCAGATAAAAGACACCAAAAATGCTAACAACAAATATCCTACTTAATAATGAAATAAGATTAAGAGCAAGGCACCAATCTCTACTTTTACTACTACTACAAAACATTGAGTTTCTAGCCAATGCAATAAGATAAAAGTCAGACAAATTGGAAAGGAAGAAGTAAAGCTATCTTTATTTACAGACCACATGAGTTGTATGTAGAAAACTGTAAGAAATCTATAAAAATATTATAAGAAATAAATAGTAAATATATTAAGATTACAGGATACAATATCAATATATAAAAATTAGTTGTATTTTTATGCTCTCAATGAATACTGTCAGTGAATTATTGGAAAATAAAATTTAAAATATTATTTAAAATAGCAAATAATTACAAAATATTATTTATAATATCAAATACTTAGGAATAAGTCTAATAAAAGATGGGCCAGACCTCTACATTGAAAGTAGAAAACATTTCTAAAAGAAGTTAAAGATCTGTTAATAACTAAATGGCAAGATATATCATGTTCATTGATTGAATGGCTCAATATTGTTAAATGATCATTTTTCCAAAATTGATCTATAAATTTAGAACAGTCCTAATCCAAATACCAGCAAGCATTTTTATAGAAATTGATGAGCTAACTTCAATATTTATATGGATATGCAAAGAGTTTAGAATAGCCAAGCAATATTGACCAAGATAAACAAAGTGAAGGAATTATATTACCTTATTTCAAGATTTATCATAAAGCTAGTGTAATTGGTACTATGTAATTATATTTATAAAGTGTTTAAGCTCACTGTAAAAGGCCAGCTGCTCCTGCTCAGATGGACAGGGCAGCATGTGGAGACTCACATCTTAAACATTTACTCCAAGAAATACCTCAGAAACATACCAGAAAAGCTGAGAGAACACACAGACCCTTTAAAGGAACTGGATCACTACTACAGGCTCCCTAAGACACCAGAAAACCGTGAGTTGGCTTGCTTTCTCAGTGAGGAGACTAGTATTCTGAGACAAGTTCTCAACCCTGGTCACCAGCTTCCTGGAAAATAGACTTGGTGCTATTGTGGGGGCACAGTCAGAGTGAGACTGGCCTTTAGGACTTCTGGCTGCATGAGAGTAGAGTGAGCCCTGTGACTGCCAGTTTTCCTTCACTTCCCTGGTGACCTGTATGACTCAGCAGAGGCAGCCATAATCCCCCTGCAACATAATTCCATTGCCCTGACAATGGAATTCCCACAGCAGCTGCAGCAAGCTCTGACCAAGGAGAGTCTGAGCTTAGACACATCTATCCCTGCCCCGACATGTGGGTCTCTGTCTACCCACTTTGGTAGCCAAGAACAGAGGTCATAATCTCTTGGGAGCTCTATGGCCCTGTCTACTGCCTAATAAACCTGAATACTTAACTAGGTGTTCCTAGGGCAAGCTTGGATCCTTCCTATGGTACTGCAGCTGATGTGCTCTTGAAAATGCCACTTCCTGCCTGGAGGCCAACCAACACAAAACCAGTGGACTAAACAAAAATACAACCAAGGACCCTCACAGAGTCCACCTCATTCCAATGCTACCTCCTTGGAGCAAGTGTTGTTATCCATGGCTGAAAGACCTAAAGATGGATCACACTGCAGGACTCTTTGTACACACTAGAGCCCAGTAGCTCCACTGGATGGCCAAACCCAGAAAAGCAAAAACAATCATTACAGTTCAGCTTTCAGAAAGCCTCATTCCCAGAGGAAGGGGAAGAACACCATATCAAGGGAGCACCCCATGGGACAAAAGAATCTGAACAGCAGCGCATGAGTCCCAGATCTTCCTTCTGACCTAGTGTACTCAAATGAGAAGGAAACAGAAAAACAATTCTGGCAATATGACAAAATAGGTTACTAATACCCCCAAAAGATCACACCAGCTCACCAGCAATAGATCCAAACCAAGAGGAAATCTCTGAATTGCCAAAAAAAAGAATTCAGAAGGTCAATTATTAAGCTAATCAAAGATGCACCAAAAAAAGGTGAACTGGGAAAACTGGCTAGCAGTGGGCAGAAAGCAGAAACTGGACCCCTCCCTGACACCTTACACTAAAATTGACTCCAGATGGATTAAAGACTTAAACATAAGACCTAACACCATAAAAACCCTAGAAGAAAACCTAGGCAATACCATTCAGGACATAAGCACAGGCAAGGACTTCATGACTAAAGCACCAAAAGCATTGGCAACAAAAGCCAAAATAGACAAATGGGACCTAATTAAACTCCAGAGCTTCTGCACAGCAAAAGGAACAATCATTAGAGTGAACTAGCAACCAACAGAATGGGAAAAAAAATTTTGTAATCTACCCATCTGACAAATGGCTAATATCCACAATCTACAAAGAACTAAAACAGATTTACAAGAAAAACGCAAACGAACCCATCCAAAAGTGAGAGAAGGATATGAACAGACACTTTTCAAAAGAAGACACATATGAGACTAACAAATGAAAAAATGCTCATCATCACTGATTATTAGAGAAATGCAAATCAAAACCACATTGAGATACCACATCACACCAGTTAGAATGGCGATCATTAAAAAAATCTGGAAACAACAGATGCTGGAGAGGATTTGGAGAAATAGGAACACTGTTACACTGTTGGTGGGAGTGTAAACTAGTTCAACCATTGTGGAAGACAGTGTGGTGCTTCCTCAAGGACCTAGAAATAGAAATTCCATTTGACCCAGCAATCCCCTTACTGGGTACATACCCAAAGTATTATAAATCATTCTATTATAAAGACACATGCACACATACAATAGCAAAGACCTGGAACCAACCCAAATGCCCATCGACGAGAGACTGGACAAGGAAAATGTGGCACATATACACCATCGAATACTATGCAGCCATAAAAAATGATGAATTTGTGTCCTTTGTAGGGACATGGATGAATGTGGAAACCATCATTCTCAGCAAACTGACACAAGACAGAAAATCAAACACCGCATGTTCTCACTCATAGGCAGGTGTTGAACAATGAGAACACACAGACACAGGGAGGGGAGTATCACACACTGGAGTCTGTGGGGGGAAACTAGGGGCGGGACAGTGGGGGGTGGGGAGTTTGGGAGGGATAACATGGGGAGAAATGCCAGATATAGGTGATGGGGAGGAAGGCAGCAAACCACATTGCCAGGTATGTACCTATGCAACAATCTTGCATGTTCTTCACATGTACCCCAAAACCTAAAATGCAATAAAATATATATTTTTTTAAAAATGATGAGTTCGTGTCCTTTGTAGGGACATGGATGAATCTGGAAACCATAGTTCTCAGCAAACTGACACAAGAACAGAAAACCAAACACCACATGTTCTCACTCATAGGCTGATGTTGAACAATGAGAACACATGGACACAGGGAAGGAAGCATCATACACTGGGGTCTGTTGGTGGGGGGCGCCAAGGGAGGGACAGTGTGGGAGTGGGGAGGTCAGGGAGGGATACCTTGGGGAGAAATGCCAGATGTAGGTCACAGGGGGATAAAGGCAGCAAACCACATTGCCACATGTGTACCTATGCAACAATCCTGCATGATCTGCACATGTACCCCAGAACCTAAAGTACAATAAAAATAAAAGGTGAACTCTAACTTAAATTAAAAACATGATACAAGATATAAAACAAAAAAATCTTCAGTGAAATAGATTACATAAATAAAAAACAACCACAACTTCTGGAAAGCAAGGACACACTTAGATAAATAAAAAATGTACTGGAAAGTCTCAGCAATAGAATGAAACAAGGAGAAGAAAGAATTTCAGAGCTTGAAGACAAGGCTTTTGAATTAACCTAACCCATCAAAGACAAAGAAAAAAGAATTTAAAAAAATGAACAAAGCTTTACTTTGGGACTATGTTAAATGTCCAAATCTAAGAATTCACATTCCCAAAGAAGAAGAGAAATCTAAAAGTTTGGAAAACATATTGAGGGACTAATCAAGGAAAACTTTCCCAGCCTTGATAGAGATCTAGACATCCAAATACAAGAAGCTCAAAGGACACCTGGGAAATTCATCATAAAAAGATCATCACATAGGCACACAGTCATCAGGTTATCTAAAATCAAGACAAAGAAAAGAATCGTAAGAGCTGTGAGGCAAAAGCATCAGGTAACCTATAAAGGAAAACCTATCAGAGTAACAGCAGATTTCTCAGCAGAAACCCTACAAGCTTAGAAGGGATAGGGGTTCAACTTTTAGCCTTCTTAAACAATGCTCCACTTAAAAGATACAGAATGGCAGAACCAACTACATTTCTGCTGTCTTCAGGAAACTCACTTAACACATAAAGACTCATGTAAATTTAAGGTAAAGGGGTGGAAAAAGATATTTCATGCAAATGGACACCAAAAGTGAGCAGGAGTAGCTATTCTTATATCAGACAAAAAAAACTTTAAACCAACAGCAGTTAAAAAAGACAAAGAGGGACATTATATAATGATAAAAGGACTAGTCCAACAGGAAAACATCACAATCCTAAATATATATGCACCTAACACTGGAGCTCCCCAACTTATAAAACAATTACTACTAGATCTAAGAAATGAGATAGACAGCAATACAGTAACAGTGGGGGACTTTAACACTTCACTGACAGTACTAGATAGGTCATCGAGAGAAAATCAACAAAGAAACAATGGTACTGTGTGTGGTATTGGCATAATCGTAGACAAATAAAATGAATAGAATAGAAAGTTCAAAACTGGACCCAGATATATTCAGTCAGTTAACTTTCTGTCAAGTTACCAGGTCAATTTGAAGGGGAAAGAATTATCTTTGGAACAAATTGTGCTGAAACTGCTGTATATTCATAAAGAAAAAAATATCTTCAATCCCTACCTCACTCCCAACATGAAAATCAACTTAAGGTTTGTCAAAAACCTAAATATATAAACTAGAAATATAAAGCCTCTAATGAAAGTCCAATGAAAGAAAGCACAGATAAACATCTTTCTAACTTTGAGACAGCAAAGATTCCCTAGGACACAAAAAGGATTAATCTTAAGATTGAAAAGTTGGTAAATGAGAGTACATAATAGTTAGAAATTTCTTCTCATCAAAGACAATATTGATGAAATGAATAGGCAAGCCACCAGCTGGGAAATAATATTTTCCATATATCTGAAAAAGAAATTATATCCAGAATATATAAACTCCCATAAATGTATAACAAAAAGACAAACAACTCAATTTAAAAGCATATTTTATAATTTTTAAAAGGGAATATCCAATAAGTATATAAAAAGTAAGTTTAAAAGGGGTTCAACATTATTTGTCATCAGGAAAAATATATATATACATATGACTTCCCTCCTACCAGAATGACTAAAATAAAACAGATTGGCAATTTCAAATTTGGCAAGGATGTGGAGAAACTAAACTCCTATATATCTCTGATTGACATGTAAAATGTACAACTAGTCTGGATATTCATATAAAATTAACATACATCTATCTCCTCTGTCCCAGATATTACATGTCTAGGTATTTACTCCAGAGAAATAAAAGCATATGTCACAAAAAAATAGAAAATATTTTTCAATTGTATATGGATGTTTATAACAGCTTTATTTATAAGAGCCTAAAATTTGAAACAACTCAAATGTTCAAAAACAGAAGAATGGATAAACAAACTGATATATTTATACAATAGAAAACTACTCAGCCAAAAAAAGGAATAAACCACAGATACATATAAAAATATGGATCAATCTTAATAACATTGCATTGTACAAAAATAAAATCTAGACAAAAAGAATATGTTCTATTGAATTCCTTTTAGATAAAGTCCAGGAACAGGCAAAAGAAATCTATGATGATAAAACCGCATTAAAATCTAACATTGAATAATAGTTAAACAAAATGTGATAAATCTACTTTATAGAATATATTTAAGCCATTAAAATTATATGTATGAAGATTATATAACAAGCTGAGGACATATTTATAGTGTAATCTTTTGCATTCATATATATATATACACACACACACACACACACACACACACACACACTCCCAACACAAAGAAATGATAAATGTTAAATGTTTAAGTTCATGGATATTCCAATTACCCTGATTTGATCACTACACTTGCATTATATGCATGTATCAAAACATTCCAAGTATTAATAAAGGGTATTCAATTAGGAAATTGGAAAAATTGAATAGAATAAATTGAAAAAATTGAAGAAACAATAAAAGGTATTCAATTAGGAAAAGAGGAAGTCAAATTGTCTCTGTCTGCAGATGACATGATTGTACATTTAGAAGACCCCACTGTCTCAGCCCAAAATCTATTTAAACTGATAAGCAACTTCAGCAAAGTTTCTGGATACAAAATCAATGTGCAGAAATCATAAGCATTCCTATATATCAATAACAGACAAACGGAGAGCCAAATCATGAGCAAACTCCCATTCACAACTGCTACAAAGAGAATAAAATACCTAGGAATACAACTAACAAAGGATGTAAAGGACCTCTTCAAGGAGAACTTCAAACCACTGCTCAAGGAAATAAGAAAGGACACAAACAGATGGAAAAGCATTCCATGCTCATGGCTAGGAAGAATCAATATTGTGAAAATGGCCATACTGCCCAAAGTAATTTATAGAATCAACACTATCCCCATCAAGCTCTACCATTGACCTTCTTCACAGAACTAGAAAAAAACACTTTAAACTTCATAGGGAACCAAAAGAGAGCCCACATAGCCAAGGCAATCCTAAGCAAAAATAACAAAGCTGGAGTCATCACACCACCTGACTTCAAACTATACTACAAGGTTACTGTAATCAAGGTAATTGTAATCAAAACAGCATGGTGCTGTTACCAAAACAGAGATATAGACCAATGGAACAGAACAGAGGCCTCGGAAGAAACATCACACATCTACAACCATCTGATCTTTAACAAACCTGACAAAAACAAGCAATGGGGAAAGGATTCCCTGTTTAATAAATGGTGGTGGAAAAACTGGCTAGCCATCTGCAGAAGGCTGAAACTGAACCCCTTCCTTACACTCTACACTAAAATTAACTCCAGATGGATTCAAGACTTAAAACCTAACACTGTAAAAATTCTAGAAGAAAACCTAGGCAAAACCATTCAGGACATAGGCACAAGCAAGGACTTCATCACTAAAACACCAAAAGCAATGGCAACAAAAGCCAAAATAGACAAACGGGACCTAATTAAACTTAAGAGTTTCTGCACAACAAAAGAAACAATCATCAGCATGAACCAGCAACCAACAGAATGGGAAAAAATTCTGCAATCTACCCATCTGACAAAGGCCTAATATCCAGAATCTACAAAGGACTAAAACAAATTTACAAGAAAAAAACAAACCCATTCAGAAGTGGGCAAAAGATATGAACAGACTCTTTTCAAAAGAAGACATTTACGAGGCCAGCAAACATACCAAAAAAATGCTCATCATCACTGGTCATTAGAGAAATGCAAATTAAAACCACATTGAGACACTATCTCACACCAGTTAGAATGGTGATCATTAAAAAATCTGTAGACAACAGATGCTGGAGAGGATGTGGAGAAAAAGAAACACTGTTACACTGTTGGTGGGAGTGTAAATTACCACCATTTGGAAGACAGTGTGGTGATTCCTCAAGGATCTAAAAATAGAAATTCCATTTGACCCAGCAATCCCATTACTGGGTATATACCCAAAGGATTATAAATCATTCTATTATAAAGATACATGCACACGTATGTTCATTGTGGCACTGTTTACAATAGCAAAGACCTGGAATCAACCCAAATACCCATCAATGATAGACTGGACAAAGAAAATGTGACACATATACACCATAGAATACTACACAGCCATAAAAAAGGATGCATTCATGTTCTTTGTAGGGACATGGATGAATCTGGAAACCATCATTCTCAGCAAACTGACACAGGAACAGAGAACCAAATACCATATGTTCTCACTCATAGGCAGGTGTTAAACAATGAGAACACATGAACACAGGGAGGGGAGCATCACACACTGGGGTCTGTTGTGAAGGGGACTAAGGGAGGGACAGTGGTGGGGGGTGGGGAGGTCGGGGAGGGATAATATGGGGAGAAATGCCAGATATAGGTAAAGGTGGGATTGAGGCAGCAAACCACCTTGCCATGTATGTACCTATGCAATAATGCTGCATGATCTGCACAGGTACCCCAGAACCTAAAGTAAAATAAAATAAAAAAAAATCACAAGTACTGCAGAAAGACATACAATCATTATGTATCAATTTTTAAAATTAATTTTAAAAACACATATAAAAAAATACTAGAAGGAAATAAACTATAGTGATAAATTGTTCTTGTGTTGGTTTTATAGGCTTATTTCTTTTTCTTTTCAGCTTGGTCATTTAAATTTTAATATTTTTCTTTTTAAAAATATTATCCATTTTTGGTCGGGCACGGTGGCTCACGCCTGTAATCCCAGCACTTTGGGAGGCCAAGGCGGGCGGATCAGGAGGTCAAGAGATCAAGACCATCCTGTCCAATATGGTGAAAACCCATCTCTACTAAAAATACAAAAAAATTAGCCTGGCGTGGTGGCACATGTCTGTGGTCCCAGCTACTCGGGAGGCTGAGGTGGAAGAATCGCTTGAACGCAGGAGGCAGAGGTTGCAGTAAGCCAAGACTGTGCCACTGCACTCGAGCCTGGTGACAGAGCAAGACTCCATCTCAAAAAAAAAAAAAAAAAAATCCATTTTTTTCAATTTTTCTTTCCTTGATATTTTTTAATATATTTTTCTAGTCAAGAATAAGGTATTTCTCTTCAATTATTCATGTATCATTTATGCCCTTCAGTCATTTTCTCCTTTGTTTAAATTGGTTTTTTACTGCAGAAGAAATCCATGACTCAATTTTCATTATTTTTCATATGCAGTCTTTTCTCGGTATCCAAGGAGGATTGGTTCTAGGACACTTATCAATACCAAAATTTACTCTTCTATAAAATGTCACAGTATTTGTGTATAACCTATACACATCCTCTCGTATACTTTAAGTCACCTCTAGATTACTTATATACCTAATACAACGTAAGTACTATGTAGTTATTTCATAATTATTTCAATTGTATTTTTCAAAATGTTGTTAATTTTTTTTATTTTCTTTTCTAACTATTTCAATCCAAGGTTGGTTGAATCCATGATGTAGAATCTACAGCCACAGAGGGTTAACTGCATATAGAAGGAACCCTGGTTTACCCAATAGTTCTTAATTTCTAGAAAATAATTTTTAACTCGGTTTTAATTTATGAATATAATGGAATAGGTCTTTTCAGTGACTCAATACTCATTCATGCCTACAGAGAGAGTCATCATATGTAACAAAATGTTACATTATTAATGAAAAAGATTAAACATATTTACTTTGAAAACATCTGAAAATATTAGCAGTGTTAGTCTGTGGGCGCCGAGATAAGGTTAACTTCCTTTGCCTTGCCTGCTTTTTCCCCACAATGAACATGTTTTATTTTATGGTAAAAATAAATGGCAAAATTAAATCCTCATTTCAGGTTAAAGCCCTCCCAAAGCCCTGGGCCAACCGTGATCCCAGCCAGGGTCAGAGAAACACAGAGCTCCCTAGGCCTGAAGCTTCTCCATCGCCCATTGCATCTCCCTCCTGAGAGTCTCTGACTTAAGGCTCTACTTCCAGGCACCAGGCCTTCAACTTCCTCTTCCTGGACTGTTCCCTGGACCTTAATAAGCTCTGGAGCTTCCTCTTCTGGTTCTCAGCCTGGTTCCTACCAGCCCTATTGTCCAGACAGCCATTGTGGGGATCACTTTATGCAGGAAGTGCAGGAAGTCCAGTAAGCACAAGAAGCAGGAACCCTCAGACTGGCTCTCTCACTTGGTGCCTGGGCTTCTTGGTGTCACGCAGGCAGCTAGACCAATAGCTCCACCTACCTTCCCTTCCCTAAGCCCTAGCACCAAGATCCCGCTGAGCCATCACAGCTCCTATTCCTGCCAGACCTTTATTAACCATGACAAGGGTTTGGAAAGTCTACGAAACATCATAATCTCTCCTGTCTCCCTGTAGAAGCAAATAGAGTTAAAAGAGGCTGTGAGGGTGGAGTGGTGGCAGATGCGTCCCTGGAGAGCCTGGCTCCAGCCAGCCTTTCTCCCTGAACGTGTCTCCCCCTCTCAGCTCAGATCTTCTTGCAGGAGTCTGGCCAAACCTGCTGAAGAGGAGCTAAAGAGGTGACTGCAAATTGAAATGAACATGCTGCTGAAAAGAATTCAGAGCAGTGACAAATCGCTTTATGGGGCCCCAGCGTATTGCAGACAGCCGAGGACTCTCCCCATGCACCTGAGTATAAATTAGAGATATGCGTTCCTCACCCCTACCTCCTCCTAACCCCAGGAGGACTTCAAAACAGGGAGAGTGACCAACCCCAAAGAGGAGGGGGAAGGAATCACTCGAATTAGAGGGAATCTCATTAAAATCTGGCTCTTCACTAGCTATTCAATAACTAATTGACTTTTCCTCCTCACTTTAATTTTGACGCTGGTGTCTTGATTAATTAACTCTGTCACCAGAGCCCCAGGATGCCATAGAAGGACTCACCAGGAATTTCTTTCTCCGTGTTCCAGCCAGTTTGACAGGTAGGCTCTCCCTGGCCAGCTCCATGGGTAATGGCCTGAGTCCATCTTTGTCCCTTGAGGATACTCTGAGACACCTTGTAATTCTCTAACCACTGGCCATGGGGCCTAGCCAGCGAGAGAGCCAGAAAGCCTACATTATTGCTCTCCTTCTCTGACAGCATAATAAATTCCTTTCTCTCTACATTCTTATACGTATAGGAAGTGCATCAGGGAGACTGTGGCCTGTGGGAGAGATGGATTACCAGTGTTGTTTCTGGATATGCCACCTGGGAAATCATTTGTTCACTCACTTATTCAGTCACACAGGGACTATTTGCTTGTAACTGGCCTGGAGGGGAGGGCGTTCAAAACAAGTATAAATTATGGGTCCTACACATGAGACATTTATGGTTTTTGTTGCAAAGGTGTGATATTCTCTTATAAAAACAAGTCAAGATTTGGTGTTCCGAAGAAAGTCTCTAGGTAAGGGAAGTTCATTTTCTTGGATGTTATGGCCATGTTTCATGGCCATAAAATAGTTGGGGGAAAAAAAATTTAAAAATACAACATTTTGAAAAATAATACAATGGCTAATTTTGCCATTCCCCTGGCATATTTGAAAGTGCACTGAGGAACCACAGTGGGGCCACCACCAAGTGGAGCTTTGGGAGAAGACCACAGGTCCAAGTTCTCCGCCTCTGCCTGGCTTTCTCCATCCCCTCTCCTGAAATGAAGGGATAAGGGAGCAGCAGAAAATGTATGTACTAGGAAAGAGAATCTCCCATTTCACCTCCTCCCCACTCCACCCCACAGAGAAGGAAGGTTGAGCTATGCTGGTTGGTTTGTTTTGCCTGGGCCAAACTGGGACATGGAGCCACGCAGCCCTAACAGTGGGCTGGAGTCTGCCCCCTGGTCTACACTGCACTGGGGATGCTCTGACAGGTGCTTCATATTCCTCTTTCTCTTCAGCTTGTGTGGCAGAATGATGCCCTGCCCCAAAACCCACTCTCCTTGAGCAAGCCCAACTGTCTTGCCCTCTTCTCTCTCTTCCTTCCACATAGGAAAGAAAGATTTCATGACCTGAAGTTGATTTTTTATATAAATAATGGCTGGTGTGGGGATGCAGAGAAACATACAAGCCACAAGTGTGACTGCTTCCTACAGGCTAACTTACAAAAGCACTCTAATTTGGGGATGGGGGTCCAGCCTCAGTAGCAATAAAGTACCATTTTGGTTTCCTTTTCCAGTTTTCATCTTACACATCTTTCTCTAGAAGATTCACAAGGAGGAGTGCTGTCATCTCAGCAGGATCTCAGTATTCCAGGGTCTTCTGTCCAAAGGCCTTCCAGGAGTTCCTGATACTCTCTACAAATGCAGAGCCTAGGAGGCCAGGCTGGGCCCAAATCACTCACCAGTGTGCCTCCTGCTGTGGCCTGTCCTGACAGTGTTTTCAGGGCTCCACCCTAATGCAACTTCCTTGCCATGTGCTCGCTATCTGAGCCACCCTTTTCTAGATGACCCAATTTATCTCATCTCTTATTTTTATTCATCTATTTTTAACCTACCTTGGCAATCATCATTAATGCCCTCTGGTAAAACACACACACACACACAATGCCTTTAGTAGCACTTAGAATACTATCTGATCTCCTCACCATAGCCTATGTGGTAGATTATTATAATGTTAATTTCAACATCTGTTGCTCCTCTCTATGGGAAAATTATACATTCAGATGCCAGTGACATCACACTTGGCTGTGTAATTTGCTTTGGCCACTGAGATTGGCACATTCACTTCCATGCAGACACTTTAAGGCAATTACATGGTTCTCCACTTTCTCTTTTCCCTCTTCCAGAACACCAGAAATGTCTCAGATGGGAGCTATTCCATCTACTTGTGTCCTGTAGTGGAGAAAGTGTGTAACTGACTCACGATGGACCTACAGCATGAGTGATAAGTAAACGTCTTCATTGTATGCTACTGAAATTTGAGGGTCATTTGTCACCATGTGCTTTAGCCTCATCTGAATTATAGCGTTCCACAATGTGATCTCACCCCCGACCACTTCTCCAATCACATGTCCTGCTTTCCAACCCCTCACCTACGCCATGCCACACACTCCGACCTTTCTGTAAACACACCAAGCCTGTTCTCACCTCAAAGGCTTTGCATGTGCTGTTCCCTCTGCCTGGAATGCTTTTCCCTGACATTTTCAGCTGGCTGGCTCTTTTCATTATTCAGATCTTGGTTCAAATGTTACCTTCTTAAGAAAGGCCTTTTCTGAACCCATATCTAAGATAATCTCCCACTCACTCTCTGTCATGTTTTCCTGTTTTACTTTGCTTTTGTTCCTGGGTTTGTTTGTTCTCCCTTACTGGAATGACACTTTGTGACAGTAGAGACCTTGTTCATCATATTTAATGCTTATCTCCAAACACTAGAAAGCCACCTGATACATAGTCACTTAATAAATATGTGTATTCTAAGTGAACCTCTCTCCTAAATTTTAAACCCATTTCAATCTCCAACTGGATCCCTCTTCCTGGAAGTCCTAACCCTCAACAAATTTGAAGCACAATTGATAATTCTGTCCTCTCATCCCTTAACTCTAACTTCTCCTCACCCTGTGTTCCCTGAGGGACACTGCCCAAACCAGAAACCCCAGGGAATGTTCTCTTCCCCTCTTCCTGACCTCCCCCACCCTCAATCAGTCACCAGGCTGATTTGTCTCTTTAATAAAATCTCTCTCCAATCCACTTCGTCTCCATTACCATGCACCTGCCCTCGCTCAGACCCTCATCATCCCTTGCCTGGATTATCACAATCTTTGCAGAACAGAGTTCCTTGTTTCCAATTTTCTCCTCTCCCATCTGTGCAGCACAGTGCCACCAGAATTATCTTTCTAAAATCTAATCATGTCACTCCCCTGTTTAGAAGGATTTCAAAGGAGCTGCAGGATAAAGCTTAACTCCTTGGAGGCTGGACCATACCTTTGCTTTTTTGCTCCTGCCAGCTCTGACTCCCAGCATCTCTCCTACCCCTGTCTGCCCCTTTTCCCATCCAGCCATGCTGAAGCAGAGCAGCAGGTCCAACATGGGTTGGCATTCATTGTTTTCTCTCCCTGTGATGCCCTGCTCCTTGAACACCTAATTGCTCCCCCCCATCACACACACACACACACTCCCACGGCACCCACCTACTGAGGACTTTCTCTGCTACACAATCTGCATCATCCCAGTCTTCATCACTCCCTCTGTGTAGCCTCTCCTGATCCTCCCTTTCCTCCTCCTACAAAAATCAGAATGCTCTAATTATGATTGCCATCCTTCTTTCACCTTCAACGCTTTGTGCAAACTTCTTATCACATAGTTTGGGTACAGGCTTTTCTCCTCCTCAAGTCTGTGTGTTCCTTCAGTGCTCACACAACCTTTCCTGATGGAGCCCCCAGCATGTCACACAATGCTTGACAGATAGTATGTGCTTGATAAATCTCGCTCCAGTAAATGGATGGATAAAATAGATGGTATTAGGTATAAGGAGAATAATCGATGGGCTGATTACATTGCAAGCTAGAGCACAGTTTTGCGTAATATGACCAGGAGAAAGAATGTAAATGATAGTGGGGTCAACATGTAGTCTCACGAACAATTCTATCCTGTTAAGCTACCCTGCAAAGTGGACGCTCACCTGGTATAACAGGAAGAGACCCAGGATTTGAGGAGCCCTGTGGACTCATTTGACTCCAGCCGTTACTTGCACTTCGACCTTAGGTACAGCTCTTAAGTGCTCTGGCCCAGACATTCTCATCTACTGCATATATGGCTTTTCCCCACATGTATCTTACAAGAAAGGGCTTTACCAATGTTGCTCCCGTTTTACATATTCTAAAAGAGAAATTAAGTGATGTCCCCAAAACACACAATTAGTAAGCGACGTGACAACTTGAACCCAGGGTCTGTTTCTAAACTCTGTGCCCTTCTCACCCAGCTAGGTTGACTTTCCCTCAAATGACAGTGGTTGTAAGAAGATTACCTCCCTGTTCCCACAGCCTGTGAAATACTCTGCTTCCAATACTCTCTTCACCCAAGGCTGCCTTTAATCCCTCCTCTCACCTCAGCCCTCAGTCTCCAAGCACCTGTTAGGGCAGAGCCTCTGGGAGAGTGGGTCAGGGGCCCTGGCTCCTCGCCTGGGAAATGGAGGCTTCCTTCAAACTGGAGGCAGTAAGATCCTCAGCACAGCCAGTCAAAAACCCACACTGTGACTTCAGGAAAATCATCTTCCAACTGAACGCCATGTGAGGCCCAAAATAGCCCCTCCAGCCTTCCTGCTTATTTCTTAAATGCAGTTCTTAACCATAATGATGGCACCTGTGGGGGAGGGCGAACAGGGATTTAGGCTGAGAGTTGGTTTCATGTCACCTAAAAGCATTATTTTACACCATCAGAAAGATAATTCCCCTCCTACTGGGGGAGAATGGATTAGGCCTTTCCTTCAGATAATACTTCATGAAAGGATTATTTAAAGATTATAGGACAAAATGGATACATCTGACAACATCTGCTAGGGCCAGGTTCTTTGGCTGTCTGAAAAAATGGTCGTTATTTATGCAATTAGTACAATGCTTGCTCTGGTGCTCATCTAGAGGCTGCTTGCACACCAAAAATCCTGTTGTGAGTTTCCTCCCCTATCTCCTGCCATTGTTAACTAAGATTGACACAAAACGCCAGCACCTTCAGGAGGTCTTCCCTGATCTCTCCATCCAGGAGTGGCTACTCTTTCCTCCAGACTCATGCCTGTCTTTGAAGTTCTCGTTGTGCTCTGCTTTGTCAAGAGCTCTACCTACCTGAGCCTTCTCCTCCCGGACCAGAGATTTCCTCCCACGTTGTCACTCAACCCCCATCAGGCCTTGCACAGAATACGCAGTGAGAAGTGGAAAGCCTCTCTGTGCACCACCGAGCCAGTGGAGGAAGCAGGGTCTCAGAGGCCTCTGCCTGGGGATGCGCTCTGCAGATCTGAATCACGCCATATTGCTGTTGCCCACACAAGGGCTTTGGGGGCTGAGAACACATGGTGCGATTTGCCTCCAGGAAACACTGCTGCCCACGGCATCTTGGTCAAATGCCCTGTTACTCATGCTGCTCACTTATTTAGGCAGTTTGGAGAAAAGTATTGAGGAATGATCCTGGAGTGCTTGTCTGAACACCTCTTGGGCATGGAGCAACAGGATCAAGTCTGGCCTTACTCAGAGCTCCAGAAAGCTGTCTTCTGAGTCTGCAGAAATCTGTGACTAGCGCCCATGTTTGTTCATACCAATGCCATCTCCAATGGCTACTGACTCTTCCAGTCTCTCCCCCACCAATCCTCTCCCAGCCACACTGAACTAATGCCAGTTCCCAGGCCTCACCCCTTCCCTGAATCCAGAGTCAGCACACACAGTTTCTTCTGCTTGCACTGCCCTCCCCTCTCCTTCTCCATGCCATGAATTCCTCTTACACTCTTTTAGACTCAGCTCAGATGTCACCTCTTCTATCCAGCCTTTCCTGATGCTTTTAGGTGGATTCAGGGCATCCTTATTTTCCTAGTTTCCATTGTCTGAGTGCCTAAGACTGTAAGGTATAGAAATACAAACAGCACCATAATCTGATAACATCCACTAATAAATGGCCACTCATAATAAATACTCGATTAACAAATAATTTATTGAGCACCCATTTTGCTCCAGGCCCTGATCACAACAATGAATCAAATACAAATTTCCTCGCCCCAGTGCAGCTTGCAATCTAGGGAGGATGGGGAGAAGAGACATGGGAACCCAATAAACATCAAAATGAGTAAATGATGTTAGAAGTCGATAGGTGTGTGCAAAAAGAAAAAAAAGCAGAGCAAAGTAAACATGATGGACAATGTTAAGGAAGGTAGGGAAAGGGTGGTCAGGACAAGCCGCATTAAGAAGGTGAGATTCGGCTGGGCGCGGCGGCTCACGCCCGTAATCCTAGCATTTTGGGAGGCCGAGATGGGCGGATCACAGGTCAGGAGATCAAGACCATCTGTCTAACATGGTGAAACCCCGTCTCTACTAAAAATACAAAAATTAGCCGGGTGGTGTGGCGCACACCTGTAGTCCCAGTTACTCAGGAGGCCAAGGCAAGAGAATCGCTTGAACCGAGGAGGAGGAGGTTGCAGTGAGCCAAGATTGTGCCACTGCACTATAGCCTGGGTGACAGAGCGAGACTCCATCTCAAAAAAAATAAGTAAATAAAAAGGTGATATTCAACCAAAGAATGAAAGAGATAAAGGAGGAGCCCAGCAGATGTCAGTAGCCAGAACATTCCCTTCACGGTACAGTTAGAGCAGACAGCAGTGAGCTGTGGTCTGGGGGTCAAATTCAGCCTGCCACGAATTTTTAGATGACCCACCAGCTAAGACTGGTTCTTACATGTTTAAACAATTGGCAAAAATCAAAAGAAGTGTAATATTTTATGACATATAAAAATGACATGAAATTCAAACTTCAGTGTCCATAAATAAGGTTGTGCTGGAACATAGCCATGCTCATTCTTTCGTGTATTGTCCGTGGCTGCTTTTGCACTGCAATGGCAGAGCTGAATAGCTGGGAAACAGACTCTATGGCCCACAGAACCTAAAATATTTGCTATCTGGCCCTTTACAGAAAAAGCATAGAGCAAAGGCCCCAGGGCAGAAGTGGGAATAACAAGGAGAAACTGTGGCTGGAGCGAACAGGAGGGATGGATGGGAAAGAGGACACAATGGGGACAGTTTAGGGAAGGAGAGCAGATCATGGAAGGTCTTTTAGACCATTTGGTTTTAACCTGGGCAATGGTGAGCCATGGAGAGATTTGGATTAGAGGAGTCCCATTGTTTGACTTATTTTTAAGAGAATGGGTTTGGCTGCCCTGTCAGGAATAGGCTATGAAGTTAGGTGGCTATTGCCATTACTCAGGCGAGAAAGGATAGGGGCTCAGGCAAGGGTGGTGGTGCTCAGTGTGGGTGATAAGTGCTCCAATTATGAGTATGTGTCGAACATAGAGCAAATAGAATTTCCTGATGGTTTGGATTTGGGAGGTGAGAAAGAGAGAGAGATCAAGGACTCTAAGACTTGGGCTTGAGCAATGGAAAAATGGACCAGGCACAGAATCCCATTCCAGTATGGTAGGTTCGAAGTGTCTGATAGACACGCCAGGGGTGATGTCAAATGGCAGTTGGAGATATGAGTCTAGAGTTCAGAAGAGAGACCTAGCTGAAGACATAAATTTGAGAGCTGTAAGCATAAAAATGGTATTTTGATCTCCAAGGCAAGAAAAAGAAGAAGACCAAGGACTGAGCCTTGGACAGACCATCTTTAAGAAGCCAGAGAGAAAGGGAGGAAGTAGCAGAGTAGACAAAAAGGAGTGTCCAGTGAAGTGGGTGAAAACAAGACCACAGAGGTGTTAGGAAGCCAGGCAGAAAAACTGTATCCACCTGATGGATCTGTACAGGTGAAGAACCTGTACCAGGAGGAGGGAGTGATTATCTGTGCTGAATGCTGCTGCTGTGAGTAGGATGAGAACAGAGCGGTGACCACTACGTTTAGCAACATGGTGGCATGGAGGAGCTCTAAAAGCACAGACTTGGTGGGGAGACTAGGGTCAGAACTGACTGAATGAGAGAGAATGGGGAAAAGAGGAATTGAGGACAGTAGGTCTGGAAAACTCTTTTGAGATTTATTGCAAAGAGGAACAAAGAAATGGGATGTCAGCTGGAGAGGAAGGGCATGTTGATGAGAATGATCTAGTAGAGAGTGCAACATTGATGCCAGGGTAGAAAGGAGGGTTACTGCAGAGCAGACAAGACTGGAAGGAGCTAGTGCACCCATGCATAGACCACGGGAAGTCCTCGCTCCCTGTGTAATTCCAGCACCTATCCATGCTCATGCTCACTATGTAAGGGGCTTCGTGTCTCTCTGTTCAAATTTATTGATTTATTCATTCATTCAATTGACTTTCATTGTATGGCCTCCTTGTAGACCTGGTTCTGTTCTAGGCACTCGGGGTACACACCAGGAAGCAAATCTGATGGTCTCTGTTGTCTTGTAGGTTACACTCTAGTGGAGAAGGTGGTAGGGTAACTGAACATCCTGTGTCCAATAGGCTCAGAAAACAGGGACATTTAATGTCTCATATAGTGAAAGTCCATAGTTACGCAATTATTCTGGCCTTAATCAGAATGCATTACCACTTTCTGCTTATCTATCTCTACACTGATGGTGATGTTCTTTAAAGGTGTAATATTTATAACTCCAACACCTACTACTAAAGTTTGACACAGGAAAGGAAGATTTAAAACATTTGAGTGAATACATAAGACCCAAGAGACAGAGAAATTCTCTCTTGAAATTCCTCTATAATATTCAGCCATGTGAGCTACCAAGCTACACTTTCAAATGCAAAACCTCCCTGTAATGTTTAACACCTTTGCAAACAGTTATCCATGCTGAAGCATGAATCAGTTTCCTCAGATACCTTTCTTTTAAGAACAACCAGCTAAGAACGACTGTTTCTTATTAATTGGATTTTTGCATGAAGTAAGAGGAAGCTGAGATCTGGGAAGGATAATTTAGAAACTGAGGCACCAGGTAACATAGGACTAGATGTCCTGACCCAGTGGTTGGTCCTGGTGATAACATGAGGGCACCAAATACAGTTGGAGGGGACTTTGGATGGGAAAGACACAAGAAGGAGCTCAGAGAGGAGAAAAGAAGTGAAGAGCTCCTGAATTTGAGGACACAGCTTAACTGAGGCAGAGCCACTGAGAGTCCCCCAATCCTGCGCAGCTGACTCAGCGGGGGCCTGAGGCTGATTGTCCTGAGCTGCATCCCAAGCCACTAGGGGGGCTCCTGACACAAGTTAGAGCCCTCTCTCCAGGTTTGGGAAACAAAGCTTCTCATTACAAATCACTCTTAACAATTGTTTTAATTAGGAGGTCGTCTATCTCTGATTAATTTTCTACTCTTGCAGACCTCCCATCAGTATGTATATTTGGCATCACGCAAAAGCTGCTCATCACTAAATGACTTGTGATCTTTCTTTCTGTTTTTCCTTCTTTCGTTTAGTGACAGGGTCTCACTCTGTCACCCGGGCTGGAATTCAGTGGCACAATCAGATCGCTGCAGGCTTGAACTCCAGAGCTGGAGTGAGCCTCTCTCCTTAGCTTCTCAAATAGCTGGGACTACATGTCATGCTATGTTGTTGTTTTTTTAACTTTTTGTAGAAATAAGGGTCTCTCCATATTGCCTAGGCTGATCTCAATCTCCTGGCCTCAGAAAAATCCTTCCATCTCAGCTTCCCAAAGTGCTGAGATTACAGGTAGAGACACTGCACCTAGCCTGTATTTCTGAAGACAAACTGTAAAGGATACTAATCAAGAAAGCAACTTTACAGCGGCCAAGAGGGTGCAGAAATTGATATTTGATCTTACTCTTATTTCTGAGTCATGTTCTTGCTTTCTATTTTTAAAATAAGAGTTCTAAATAGTTTAAAGTAGGTGGAATCATTTTTACATTGTACTTTCTGGGCTTGTATATAGAGTTAACTTATAAGTTGAGATCTCGTCATGCTGCTGATTTCCACACAAGATCATGTCACCCTGAACCCAACTGACGTGGGAGTTAACTGCTGAGGCCACCAAAGGAGCTCATTATCCTAAGATTTAAACTATGACCATGCTGTTTTGATACCAAGGAGGGCCACATCATAGCTGATGAGGTGCAGGGCAAGACAGTGCTCAGAAGACCCAACTAGGTCTGAAGCCACCTCCACCATTACTACTTGTGTGACAGACCCAGGGTTTGTTTCTGGATTTTTTAATCATTGTAAAATATACATTACATAATACTTATCACTTTAACTATTTGTAAGTATACAATTCAGTGGTACCATATTCGCAATACTGTATTAGCATCACTATGATCTATATCTAAAACTTTTTAATCATCTTCAACAAAAACTCAGTACTCATGAAACAGTAACTCCCCGACCTCCCTCCCTTGATTCCTGATAAACTCCAGTCTACTTTCTGTTTCTATGAATTTGCCTATTCTAGGTACCTCATATAAGTAGAATCATACAATGGCTGTATGTTGTAGTTTGTATCTGGCTTATTTCACTTAGTATAATATGCTCCAGGTCCACCCATGTTGTAGCATGTGTCAGAATTTCCTTCCTTTTTAAGGATGAATAATATTCCATTGTGTGAATAGACCACATGTTGTCTATCTATTCATCTGTCAGTAGACACTTGGGCTATGAACAATGCTTGACTATTGTGAAGAATGCTGCTATGAATACTGGAGTACAAATATTTGTTCAAGTCTCTGCATTTTGTTCTTTTAGATATGTACCTGAGTGGAATTTCTGGGTCATATAGTACTAAATAGTACTATGTTTAATCTTTTGAGGAACTTCCAGACTGTTTTCTATTGTGGCAACATCATTTTATTTTATTCTATTCTATTTTATTTTTACTTTTATGTGAGACAGAGCCTCACTCTATCACCCAGGCTGGAGTGGGCTGGATGTTGGCTCACTGCAACCTCTGCCTCCCAGGCTCAAGCAATTCTCCTGCCTCAGTCTCCCGAGTAGGGAATTACAGGTGTGCCACCAAGCCTGGCTACTTTTTGTATTTTTAGTAGAAACAGGGTTTCACCATATTGGCCAGGCTGGTCTCAAACTCCTGGCCTCATGATCCACCCACCTCAGCCTCCCAAAGGCAGCACCGTTTTATATTCCCATCAAAATGCACAAGGATTCCAATTTCTCCATTATCTCATCAATACTATTTTCTGTTGTTTTTATAATCATCCTAGTAGGTGTGAAGTGATATCTCATTGTGGTTTTGATTTGCATCTCCCTTAATAGCTGATGATGTAGAGAATCTTTTCTGAGCCCATTTTTTAATATCTAAAAAATAAGTGTATTCATCCATATTCATGCTGCTGATAAAGACATACACGAGACTGGCTAATTTATAACTAAAAAGAGGTTTAATGGACTCACAGTTCCACGTGGCTGGGAGGGCTTCACAATCATGGTGAAAGGTGAAAAGGCGTGTCTTACATGGTGTCAGGCAAGACAGAATAAGAGCCAAGCAAAAGGGGCTTCCCCTTATAAAACCATCAGATCTTGTGAGACTTATTCACCACCATGAGAGCAGTACAGAGGAAGCTGCCCTCGTGATTCAATTATCTCCCACCAGATCCCTCCCACAACATGTGGGAATTATGCAATTCAAGATGAGATTTGGGTGGGGGCACAGCCAAACAATATCAATAAGGATAACAAATATCTACTCTGCTTGCCTCAGGAATCAGTGGGAAGGGTAGCTGACACAAGAGATATGAACAGATTTGCAACACTCCATGTAAGTTATTAATAAGATGATGCTCCCACATGAGGCACTGATTTATGTCTTTTACTCCAAGGTCTGGATGCTTTCACACAACAGTACAACTGCGCAATGCAGAAAGGTGGTGAGAGATGACAGATACTTTGTTTTCACTGCAGTCCTTGCCACTTCCACAATTTCAATGATTGAGGGAGGAAGTGCTGATGATGCCCTCTCACTGGTGTTTTCCAGCTGTTTATGGGGCTCCTAATCTGAATGTTATCTGCCTCCCTTAGTTGCTGCTGCAAGGCTATGAAATGGAAGTGGATCTTAAAATTATTTCAGTTTTTTCTAAGCACACCTGTGTGTGGATTTGACCTTGTGGTTTTAGAAGTCCTCAGCCACCATTATCAACCCAGCACTCTGGCTACATGAACCAATAAGAGTTCGTATTCTAGCTTATGAGGCCACAGTAACAGTAATGACTCGAATTTCACTGGCTACTGCTCATTTAGAGGCTCAGAACCCTGTCAAATGCCTCCTGGCAAGTGTTTTGGAAACACACTCACCCAAGAATCATCCACCCCATGCTCCAGAACCCCCTATGGTGCTTTGACTGAGGTAAAGTCGAATATTCCACTCCTCTATTCTGGATGCCTGAGGACCCAAGCAATGCCCCTGACCTCAAAGCTCTTTTGGAGAACTGATGCATGGGGTCTTCTGTCCACACCTCCATTTCTCACAGACCCCAGTCTATGGGTCAGGGAGGGACAGACCCCAGCTCTCGCCTACAACCGCCTCCCTCCTACTTGGACTCCTCTGACCCCTCTGCCCTTACTCATACATGCTACTCTGCGTACAGTGGCCCCTTGACCCACCTCCTTTCTAGGATGCCAGCTAGCAATGCCACAGGGACATACAAAAGCCAGGATCACAGGTTCCAGAGTCAAAACCACCTGGGATTCAGTCACAACTGCACTTTTCTGAGCCCATTTTTTAATATCTAAAAACTAAGTGTATTCGTCCATTTTCATGCTGCTGATAAAGACATACATGAGACTGGCTAATTTATAAAGAAAAAGAAGTTTAATGGACTCACAGTTCCATGTGGCTGGGGAGGCCTCACAATCATGATGAAAGGCAAAAAGGCGCATCTTACATGGTGGCAGGCAAGACAAAATGAGAGCCAAGTGAAGGGGAAATCCCTTATAAAACCATCAGGTCTCATGAGACTTATTCAGTACCACGAGAACAGCATGGAGGAAACCGTCCCCATGATTCAACTATCTCCCACCAGATCCCTCCCACAACATGTGGGAATTATGGGAGCTGCAATTCAAGATGAGATTTGGGTGGGGACACAGCCAAACCATGTCAATAAAGATAACAAATATCTACTCTGCTTGCCTCAGGAGTTGGTGGGAAGGGTAGTGTCAACTTACCACTTATCACTTACAAACTCTATGACCTTAGCCATGTGACTTAACCTTCATAGGCCTCTGTTTCCTCAAATGTGAGCTGGAAATAAGCATGCCTTTTTTTTAATGGAGTCATATTGAAAATTAAAGGAGACAATGTGTAGAATGCATTTAGGATAGCAACAGGTATATGATATGGTGCCGTAAATGTTACCTAGGTTTATTTTTATTTTTTTCTTGGAGTTGCTACATGACTAAATCCAACCAACTTTTATCACTTTCATTGCTAATATCTCAGACTAAGTCCCCAGCATCTGATGCCAGATTTCTATGAGCCTCTTTACTTTATTTCTGCCTCCCTGTGGTGAACCAGCACAGAACATACAGAACAAGTCTCTCCAGATGTGTATCCAGTCATATCTATCCTCTGCTTGAAACTCTCAGCACATTACATTCAAGCCAGCCTGCTCGCCATGCCCCTTCCTGGTCCTGAAACATCTCGCCAGCCTCTGCTCACCTGTCCTGGTCATCTTGCTTTTTCCAGGGACACTATTATCTGCCTTCCTTCACAGCCTTTACACCTGCTGCCTGGAAGATGTCTGTATCCTTTATGCCTCTGCTCAAATGTCACCCCTTTGTCCTTCCTTGTACACTTTATCTACAATAGGCATCCCTCTCCTAGTGGCACTCTCTGTCTCCTTACCCTGCTTTAATCTCTTCCTGGTGCTTACACTGTGTGACATAATACTAACAATGTGTGTATTTGTTCATGATCCACCTAAACTAGTAGTCTCCTACAGGTATTCCCTATCTTTTTAACCTGCTTGATTTGTCTTCATAGTACTTACCATCACCAGATATATTATTCATTTATGTTTTTAAAAAATTATTTATAGGCTGACCATGGTGGCTTACACCTGTAATCCCAGCACTTTGGGAGGTGGAGGCTGGTGGATCAACTGAGGTCAGAAATTCAAGACCAGTCTGACCAACATGGTGAAACCCCAGCTCTACTAAAAATACCAAAATTAGCCAGGTGTGTGGCACGTGCCTATAACCCCAGCTACTCTGGAGGCTGATGCAGGAGAATCACTTGAACCCAGGAGGCAGAGGCTGCAGTGAGCCAAGTTTGTGCCATTGCACTCCAGCTGGGCAACAAGAGGGAAACGCCATCTCAAAATATATATACATATATATATATTTGGCCGGGCATGGTGGCTCACGCCTGTAATCCCAGCACTTTGGAAGGCCAAGGCGGATGGATCGCCTGAGGTCAGGAGTTCAAGACTAGCCTGACCAACATAATGAAACCTCATCTCTACTAAAATTACAAAAAATTAGCCAGGCATGGTAGCTACTTCGGATGCTGAGGCAGGAGAATCACTTGAACCCAGGAGGCGGAGGTTGCGGTGAGCCAAGATTGCACCATTGCACTCCAGCCTGGGCAATAAGAGCAAGACTCCATCTCAAAAAAAAAAAAAATTATAGTCTCTCTGTCTCCATTAGAATGCACACTCCTAAGAATAGGAACCTTGTTTTATTTACTTTCCTAACTTCAGTGCCTAACCAGTGGTTTTTATGTAACAAGCATTCGGGAAACATTTGCTGTCTCAACGAATAAGTCCATGCCACTCTCAGTCTTCTTTCTGAAACACAAGTCGCCTCTCTGGATCCAGCAAGGAAGGCAAGCCCCATACCCTCGTCCTCCACATCTCAGTTGCCCTAAATATGAGAAGCCAGGGGCTGGTTCTCCACTGTGTTGGGAAGGCCCTCTAAACTCTGGGCACCAGCAATACATGTTCATTTAAACTCAACATGGCTGCTACAGAAGAGCTGGTGAGAACATTCACTGCTCGTTGGGTGCTCCAAGTTCACAGAGCACAGACATATACTTTCTCCCCAGGGACTCCAGCCCAGCCCTCACACGCAACCGCCGCTGGGCAGGGGATGACTGAGCAGACAGCAGCCATGGACCAGAGGGCCTTTCTCTGGAGTTGGGAGAGCCCACTGTGGCAAGAAGGGCAGAGGCCACAAGGCTGCCTGTGACTGCTCTCAGCTCAGGACCAAAATGCCTGCCACCCTCCCCCCATCTCTTCTGAAGCTGCTCTTGGATTTGGTGTCAGTTCTCCTGTTCCAGGGATACCACAGGACGGTGTCCTTCACTCCTGGCCAGTTCAGGCCTCTTCATCCTCTCCATGTCGAGCTATCCACACAATGCACTCATTTAAGTCACTATTTTAAGTCAAACAAATTGCTACTTCTCTGTATGGTAATATATATAAAACATGCAGTTTGCCATTTTAACTATTTTTGAGTGTACAGTTCAGTGGCACCAAAGACATTCATGTTGTTGTGCCACCATCACCAACATCCATCTCCAGAATATTTTCATCTCCCCAAACAGAAGCTCTGCCCCATTAAACAACTCACCATTCCTCCCCACTCCCAGCAGCCCCTGGCAAATCCAATTCCACTTTGTCTCTATGAATTTCACTACTCTATGTACCTCATATGAGTGGAATCATACAGTATTCATCCTCTTGTGTCAGCACAATGTCCTCAAAGTTTTATCCATGTTGTAGCATGTATCCGAATTTCCTTCCTTTTTAAGGCTGAATAATATTTTAATGCATGGATATGCCATATTTTGCTTATCCATTCATCCATTCATTGACTTTTGGCTATTTGAATAATGCTGCCATGAACACTGGAGCATTAAATACCTATTTAAGTCCCTGCCTTTAATTCTTTGGGGTACATATGCAGAAATGGAATTGCTAAATCATATGGTAATTCTAGGTACTGTAAGATTTTTTTGAGAAACGGCTATACTGTTTTCCATACTAGCAGCACAGTATTACCTTCCCACCAGCATTGCGTAAGGGTTCCAATATTCCCACAACCTTACCAACACTTGTTATTTTCTGCCTTTTTTGTTTGTTTATGGTGGCCATCCCTAATGGGTGTGAGGTGGCATTTCTCATTGTAGTTTTAATTTGCATTGTCCTAATGATTAGTGATATTGTATTAGTCTATTTTGCATTGTTATAAATGAGTATCTGAGGCTGAGTAATTTATAAAGAAAAGAAGTTACTTGGCTCATAGTTCTGCAGTCTATAAAAGGATAGCACCTGCATCTGCTCAGCTTCTGGTGAGACCTCAGGAAGCTTATAATCATATGATCAAGGCAGAAAGCAAAGGGAGAGCTGGCACATCACATGGCAAGAGAGGGAGCAAGAGAGAGAGGGAGGGGAGCCATGCTCTTTTAAACAACACATGAACTCATAGAGTAAGAACTCACTCATTACCATGAGGACAGCACCAAGATATTCATGAGTTATCTGCCCCTATGACCCAAACACCTCCAACTAAGCCCGCCTCCAACACTGGCAGTCACATTTCAACATGAGATTTGGAGGGGACAAAACATCCAAACCATATCAGATATTGACCCTTTTTTCATATGTTTATTGGCCATGCAAATTGCCACTTTACTCTTGTAAGAAAAACTGTAACAAAATTGCTTACAGTCTAACAACCTACAGAAATACAGAAGACTTACAGTCTAACTTGGCCCCACTGAACACATCTGGCTTGGTTTTGTTCTCCCAGCTTCACAAATCTCTCTCCTTCTAATCCAAAAGAGTTGTTATAACAGATCTTCCAGGACTTTGCATTTCATCACACGGCATAAAGGCTCTCAATACCTGACCTGATTGTTGCTTCCTTTTTGATTCCCATAACATAACCCAAAATCTCTTCAAATGTCTTCCTTGAGGCATCTCAAGGGCAGTCCATCCAATCTGCCTCTCTCTTCTGGTTCCACTTGTCACTTCCTCATTCATTATGTTCAGCTGTTATAGCTGTTCACCTCTTTCATCAGTGCCTTTTTCCACAATGTCTACCTCATTTCCCACTCCTACTCTTTAAATCAGTTCAATCTGGTTGGTCTTCCTCATTTGAGCACATCTGCTCAAACTTTCCAGTTTGTTCAGTTCTGTGGTCAGATCCAGTGTCTACTCTCTGCCCTTGATCTCTCAGCCTCATTTAGCTGAGGCAACAATACCCCCTTACTGACACAAGTCGACCTGCCCTTGGGTTTCCTTCACTTCTCAGTTTTCTTAAAAAAAAAAAAAAAGAAAAGAGATACTTGTTAAGACAGAGTTTCATTCTGTCATTCAGGCTGGAGTGCAGCGGTGCGATCTTAGGCTCACTGCAACCTCTGCCTCCGGGGTTCAAGCAATTATCTGCCTCAGTCTCCTGAGTAGCTGGGATTCCTGGTGCCTGCCACCATGCTCAGCTAATTTTTTGTATTTTTAGTAGAGTTTCCACATCTTGGCCAGGATGGTCCTGAACTCCTGACCTTGTGATCTGCCCGCCTCAGCCTCCCAAAGTGCTGGGATTACAGGCGTGAACCACCGTGCCTGGCCAACAAGTATCTCTTCTTTATATCCTCCAAATGTTAGCATCTCACAGGACTCAGCCTGCACTCTTCTCTCTACACTGTCTCTTCCTAGGTGGGATATATACATTCCCACTGTTTTCAGTATCATCCATAATTTGATGACCCCCACAAATTTAGAGCTGTAATTCACATCCCTCCTCTGAGTTTCAGACTCACATATACAACTGCCTCCTTAAAATGTTCCACTTGGATAGTCCATAGGCACTTCCAAGTTAATAAATCAAGTGCCCAATCCTCGATTTTCCCCCTCAAATTCTCAGCCTTCTCCATCTCTATTAAAGGTACCACTATCCACACAACTGCCTGAATAAGAAAGCAAGCCTGCCTCTTTAATTCCAATCTCTCTTGCCCCAATTCAATCCATTACCAACACTTGTTTCTACCTTCAAAATAATTCTTGACTTCATCCACTTCTCTTCTGTTCAAACACTTTGACCCACACTAGCAGCATCTTTCAAATGGATGATCATGATGGTCTCCTCATTGGATGTCTCAGCTTCTGCTCTTTACCCCTCCAATCTAGTATCTCAGTAAAAATCAGTTAAGGGGACACCCCTCCTTAAACCATTTAATGACTTCCCATTGTGCCTCAAATACAATACAAATGTTTTATCATAGATCAGTAAATCCTAAATGATCCAATCCCTGCCTACTGTTCCACACTCAGCTTGGCTGTGGCCTCTTCCCCACTGTACTCCAGCCACCCCGGCCTCCCTTCTCCTTGAGCAGACAGCACATCCCACCTCATGGGCTTTGCTCACTGTCATCCTTTTGCACAGCAATGCATGTCCCCACCTTTCCCATGACTGGCTCCTTTTCATCCCTCAAAACCCAGTTAAATGTTACCTTTCTAAGGCCGCTTCACTAATAATTACCTGTATTTTCTATTTCTGCACTCTGGTAACTGCTTTCATAACACATGTTACAATTTGTGTTCTATGGATCATCTTAAAATATTTTTTACACCTTCTTAGTGTCAGACACTATGCTAGGCCCAGGAAATGCAATTGTGAGCGACGTGATATAGCCCATAATCTCCTGGAGTTTTCAGTGCAATATGTAAACATTTTAGTGTAATATGCAAACACATATTAATTGTTTAAAAGATCACAAGTGTGGGCGTATAATACAAAGTGACATGAGTACTAGGAAGACATTTCTATTTCAGAATATAATTAAGCTAGTGCTTGACTGAGATGCTGGTTGTCTTCCCCTGGAGAAGTGAGACTTTAACTGGCATCTGAAGGACTAGCAGGGGCTAAGCAGGCAAAGGGAATGGGGTAGAATTCCAGGCAGAAAGAAGGACGTGTGCAGTGACCCTTAAGCAGGAGGGAGAAAAGTGCTGGCAAGGCCAGGTTGGCAGCTGCTCAGAGAAAGAAGTGGAGGGTGG
This sequence comes from Aotus nancymaae, assembly GCF_030222135.1. Taxonomy (NCBI): domain Eukaryota; kingdom Metazoa; phylum Chordata; class Mammalia; order Primates; family Aotidae; genus Aotus; species Aotus nancymaae. Next base: position 25,100,631 of record NW_026988413.1, read on the forward strand.
TGCATGATGAGGCTGGAGAGCTAGGCCACGCAACACCATGCCAGGCCTTGCAGACCATGATAAAGAACTTGGTCTCCTCCCAGGAAAAAAAGGAGCTGTTCAAAGTTGTAAGTAGGAGGGGTGTGGGAGGTAAGGAGTCACATGATTAAATTTGCTTTTTAGGTTATTTCAACTACACACTGGAAAACAGTTTGAAGAGACCATAGGCGTGCCACAAAAGCAGTAAGTCAGCTTTTATGGTTGTCTGGGGGAAAATGATGGGAGCTTGGATTGGAGGAGTATCAGGGGAAATAGGAAGAAGTGGGTAGATTGGGAAGATATTTAGAAATCAAGTAAATATGAATTTGAGATGGATTAAATATAGATAGTGAAGAAAAAGGAAGTTTCAAGGATAACTCTTAGATTTCTGATTTTAAAAATTGAATGGATTATAGTTCCACTCACTGAAACAGGGCAAACTGAAAAAGACAAACAGAAAATTAGACATGAACCAGGCCGAGGTTCCCAGGGGGCCATCATGCGTTTGGTCTTACACATTCTGCGTTTGAAGTGACTTTGAGAAATCCAAGTAGAAATGTAGGATTCAGAACAGCAGCGATTTAGTACAGAGGGGTCAAGCACCCACAGGAGAGGTGTGAGCTGAAGATAGAACTTCAGGATACATTGATATATATATATATATATCAGCGTGATTTTTTTCTTCTTAATTTTGTGGGGCAACTCATTGGTGAGTCATGAAACCCATTTTACAGGTCCTGACCAGCCTTAAGAATAGATATGAGTATTGCCTACCTTTGATTTGGTTTTTTATATATATACGCACGTATTGGGTCCCCATGTAAATATCTATTCTTACCATAGGGTCATGTTGTTTAGTAAAAACAACATGAATGCTACTGATGGAGATGAAGACCAAAGCTATGAGTGTGGATGGTCACCTGAGGTGAGAGGTTAGATTAAGATGAGAAGAGAACCGAGGACTAAGCCCCGAGGAATCCCAGAAACTGCCGACTGACCAGAGCAGGATGAGCCTGCAAGGGAGAGTGAAGAAGAGATACTCCCCGAGGAAAACAGGAGCATGCACTGTCCCTGCACCAGGGGTAGAGACTGCTCTGTAGGGCAGCGGACCCCAACCTTTTTGGCACCAGGGACCAGTTTTGTGGAAGGCAATATCAGGCATTAGATTTTCATAAGGAACATGCAACGTACATTTCTATCTTACGCAGTTCACAATAGGGTTCTTGCTCCTATGAGAATCTGATGCCCTGCTGATCTGACAGGAAGCGGAGCTCAGGTGGTAATGCTGGCTCCCTCTGCCACTCACCTCCTGCCATGCAGCCCTGTTCCTAACAGGCCACAGACTAGTAACAGTCCATGACCCAGGGTTGTGAACCCCTGCTATAGGGAAGCAGTGATGATTAGCAACAGCAGCTACAAGGTCAAGTAAGATAAAAACTGAAAAATGCCTACTGAATCCTTAGATACCTTAGAAAAAGCCATTTGGTAGAGTCATGAGGATGGAAACCAGAATAGCATGGGTTGAAGGTTGGGAAGTAGGGAAACTGAGGCAAAGAGCACAGACAACTTCTCTATAAGAACCTGGTGGAACAGGAGGAGAGAGAGAGAGCAGTATGGTAGTAGCCATGATTGCTACCATGCTGGTGGGGCCAAGATTGCTGCTGGGTGTTTTATTTTGTTGTGTATGTCCTATTAGCTTAAGCTGTAAACACGTGACAATGTTTAATAATCATCTGAATGACCTGATTGAGACAAAATGTATTAAATGTGCTGGAAAAAGGAGGAATATTTCATAGTCACAACTCCTGAAAGAGGGGAAAATGGGAAGGTAGGTTTCAGAGCACAGATGGGCTGCTCGATCTTAGCTGGGTTAGCATAGATACATAGATGAGACATGGAGGAAGTTCCTTTTTGGTAGCTCCAGTTTTACCTGTGAATGAAGATTTTTAAATCAATGCCATCCAACAGAGCCTTCTGCAGTGACGGTGATGTTCTCTATCTGTGCTCTCCAATATAGTAGCCACTACCCACATGTGGCTATTGACACTTCAAGTGTGGCTAATGGAACAAGAAATTGAAGTTTTAACTTTCTCTAATTTAAATGAGTATGAATATAAATAGGCACATGTGGCTGGGGGCTGCTACATTAGACAGCACAGGCTCAAGACCAAATGCAGAGGTAGTGGCAGGGCACAAGTGGAGGAGAATAGAAAGAGTTTGAAGTGGTCATCCCAGAAAGCGAAGGGAGACACGTAGGAGGACCTCAGGAGAAATCTGAGCCACCTTTAAACACTGGCGATGAATTTATGGTGATGTCAATCCACCCTGTGGTGTAACTTTCTCCAGCAGCATTCATTTGCTGTGTTGCTAGTACAGAGAAAAGGAACAAAAGAGTTCGTGCAGGTTTTCCTTTTTTCATTGAGATGATGAAAAGATAGAAGGTCAAGGGAACTTAGGAAATGAGTTAGAATATCTTAGAAAGCATGGGCCTTGAACCAAAACCACAGAAACAAGCAGATGAAATAGAGGATGTCCGATTGGAAGAGTAAGCAGTCAAGGATCCAGATGAAGATGAAGCAGTGTTATAGGAGAAGCAGTTTAAGAATAAGCAGGAAAGGGAAGAGGAGACACCATAGGGTGTTTATTCACTCATCAAATATTCACTGAGCACTGAACAAGTGTCAGTCTCTATTCTGAGTACTAGAAATGTAGCAGTGCACAAAGAGGTCAGAAATCTCTGTCTCAATGGAGCCAAAATTCTTGTTGGAGCAAGATGGACAAAATAAAATATATATTACATCCATGATTAGTGCTAAAGAGGTAGCTCCCTTGTGGCACCAGCATGTGCACCTTCCCACAGGTAGCTTCCTTTGACATCCCTTCAGCTAACTTCGCAATGGAAATCTGATGGTGGGACACCTCCTGTGAATGGCCTCCTCAGGCTTTGCAGCAGAAATGTCAAAGGCTTGGTCATTCTTGCCTGGCTTCACAGTGCCCTTGTGGACAGATTGCACTGAGTTCCGAGGGGAAGTACCTCTATGTGAATGGTTTTTCCCTAGAGCTCCAGATGGTGGACTTTTAGGGATTCCTGCCAGCCTTGTACCTCACTGAGTTTATCTGACATGCAGCAAGTCACAGACACTCTGATTGAGGTCTGGATCTCAGTCCTAGAATGGTGGCTGCTCCCTACGTCTACTATTCTTACGTTCTTTAGCCTTCTCTTTACCACTTAGTTACTTACTTCACCCATCTCTTCCTTATTCTAGCAATCCCTGATCACTCTTATCCCCTGTTAATAATGATTTACACTTAATTGTCTCTGTTTACATTATTACATGACCTGTCTCCTGATTGGACCCTGACCGATACAAGATGTAAAGGGATGGACCATGTGGTTATCTGAGGATCTGAGGAAAGAGTGTTCCAGGTGGAGGGAACTGAAATGCAAAGGCTGTAAGACAGTAGAATTCGTGGCCAGAGTGGATGGACTAGAGTGAACAACGGAGAGAATGAGAGCAGGTAAAGTCAAAGAGGTAGAAGAGAGACACTGAAGTAAATCTGGCTTTTTTGGAGGTAAGAAAAACTTCAGAAGTTTTGGAGCAGAGACAAGGCTGACCTTACATTTTAGCAGGATCACTCTTGGTGCTGTGTCAAGAAGATGCTGGTTGGGGGCAAATGGAGAAGCAGAGAGACTAGTCAGGAAGCTGCTGCAAGAACCCAAGTGAAGCACAACAGTGATTTGCTCTAGGATGGGAGCAGCAGTAGTGGTGAGTAGTAGTTGGATCTTAGCTCAACTTTGAAGGTAGAATCACTAGAACTTTTTTGACAACTTGAATGCTTGGATATGAATTTTAAAAGGAACTTTAAAACTTTGTGGTTTTCAGTCTAGGGAACTGAAAGAAAGAACTGAGTTTACCTTTAGCTAAGATGGAAAACCTGTGGGAGGAGTATGTTTCAGGGAAAATCCCTAGCTCTGTTCTGACTTGATAGGTTGGAGGTAACTTTTAGAACTATTAAGAGGCCATAGGGTAAGGATTTCTAAAGACAGGGATGAAGATAAAAAATATTGAGCCATCAGCATATGGATGATGTCTTAAGTCCTTCACCGCTGGCATAAGAAAATATCACAGACTTGGTAATTTACAAAGAACAGAAAAATATTTCTCACAGTTCTGGAGGCTGGAAGGTCCAAGATCAAGGTGCTGACAGGTTTGGTGTGATGAGGGCCCAGTCTTTGCTTCCAAGATGGTGTCTTGAATGCTGTATCTTAACACAGCAGAAGGTGGAAGGGCAATAGAGGGGCCCAGTAAGTTCCCTTGAGGTCTTTTATAAGAGTGTTAATCCCATTCTTGAGGGCTCTGCCTCTTAATACTATTACATTGGGTCTTAGCTTCCAACATATGAATTTTGGAAGGACACATACATTCAAACCATAGCAGATGGTATTTAGTGCCAATAGAATTAAATTAGATTACCCTGAGAGTGAATAAGGTTAAAAAGAGAAGAGCCCTGAGCACTAGGCCCTGGGACATCCCAAGGTTTAGAGAGCAGGAAGATAGGAGGAGCTAGTAAGGGAGACTGACAGACCAGTGAGGAAGGAAGAGAACCAGAAGAAACATGTATCCTAGAAGCCAAGAGAAAACAACAGGTTTCAAGGACGAGAGTGTTAAGAACCAAATTAAATACATCCAGTAGGTCTGGTTAGATGACAACTGAGGATGACCATTGGAATGGCAACCTGGACATCATCAGTGACCCTGGAAATACTAGTTTCCACAAACTAGAAAAGGCTCAAGAGAGGGCTCGGGAAAGAATGGGAGGAGAAATACTGCGACCAGTGAGGACAGACAAGTTTTCTAGGAGTTTTGCTACAAAGAGACAGAAATAAATGGAGTGGTAGCTGGAGAGGAGAATGAGACCAAGAGTAGATTAGGATTTTTTTAAATAGAAGAAATAGCAACATGTATGAATGCTGTCAGGATGATGAGCATAATGCAGAAATAAAATTAATAGAGGAGGCCGGGAGCAGTGGCTCATGCCTGTAATCCCAGCACTTTGGGAGGCTGAGGTAGGTGGATCATCTGAGGTCAGGAGTTTGAGATCACCCTGGCTAACATGGTGAAACCAATCTCTACTAAAAATACAAAAATTAGCCGGGTGTGGTGGTGGGCACCTGTAATCCTGGCTATAAGGGTGGCTAAGTCATAAGAATTACTTGAACCCAGGAGATGGAGTTTGCAGTGAGCCAAGATCACATCACTGCACTCCAGCCTGGGGGACAAAGTGAGATTTCATCTAAAAAAAATAATAGAGGAAATCAAAATCATTAATCCAGGAGACTATGGTGAAAACTGCTATAACAAAGCCCTTGAGTAGGAGAGAGGGGATGGGGTCAAGGCTTCAGTGGAAGGGTGGGTCTAAGGCTGAGGCAGGACCTGCTCATCTTTAGTGGTCAGGAGGAAGACAGGGCTGTGGGTAGATTAGGTCAGGGTGCTGGTTGGAGCTTCTCAACATTCTTTACAGATTGTGCTCATTTTCTCAGTAAAACTGGAAGAAAACTCATCAGTGGAGAGTAGGAGTGGGGTGGGATGTTGGAAGATTGAGAAGAGGAGAGGAAGCACAGAATGGTCATCTGAAAGGAGGGAAGCAAGTGGGCCAGGGATGTGCAGGGAATTGCTGGGCGGTATCAGGGCTCTGCATAAGTTTAACGATCAATATTTAAAGTGACTTTAAACAATACAAGTTTTCAACCAGCAGTTTCGAAGCTGGGGCAGATTCAAGTGATGCTGATGTCCAGCCTATGCTTATGGGAATGAGTGGTTCAAGTGGAATGAGGACATCGTTTGACACTATGACTTTACTCACCAGTTAATCTCCAGGGCAGGGACCATGACTCTCTTTTACCATTGAGTACAGTGCCTGCCACAAAGTAGGTGCCAAATAAGCATTTGATAGAATACAAACGTTGCATAAATTACAGAGTATTTAATACATGACATTCTGACCTCTCCCATTTCTCACATCTTCCTGTCATTGATCTTCTCCCCTTCCCTTACGGTTACTTGCAAGTTCAACTTCACACTGAAAATGCATCTGCATTTATGGATGAGAACAGTAGTTATTCAGCAAAGAAACCCAAAGACTGCATTATGTGTAAAGTTAAGAAAGAGGCTATTCATTCTGATCCCATCTTTGATAATAATACAAAACTCTTTTCTATAGGTCTTTTTTTTTTTTCAAAGCATATTCACCATGATCCTCTCCTCTCATCTTGAGAATCATCCTGAGAGACAGTATCATCCCCATCTCACCAACAAGGAAAGGGAAGCCATGATGTTCCTGGGTTACAGGGCCAGTGAGGAATTCAAACAGTAGTACCTGACCCACACCCCAGGCTGCACAGGCTGCTGACCTTGGAAGGTCACATGATTTTGCTGCTTCTTATGACCCCACTGGCCTTTTAAATGTTCCCTCCCTCTCCCCTCTCCTCTCTTCTCCTCTTCTCTCTCTCTCTCATCCATTCCCTACAATCCCTTTTTCTATCCTTTCCAGCTTCCCTCCAGTGATATGTCTTAGGCCTGGGTAAAAGGGTTAAAAAAAATGCTCCTATCTCACTCCAGATCTCAGGAACAGAGTTGATGTGTATACGTAACAAGTCAGCAGCTCAAAACCCCACCGGTCATGACTCGACATTCTTTATAATAAGCCATGCTTCTCGGAGTGCACACCCAGAGGCACCTGGCCCCAACTCCCACCTCCTATCCCAGGGTGCGGGTATCTGCTAACATCCACTCCTTCCCTGAGATCAGATCCTAAATACTTCTTACAGTTTTCAGAGTCATCACTAAGGTGTGGGGGCACCGTGGGCAGCACATGTATTATTGCTTTTATTCTTTTACGATGAAAACACTCCAAACTCCAACAGTATTTTTATCCATATTTTACACAGGAGAAAATTGATGCCTGGGGAGGTTAGAACTTGCTCAAGGTCACCCAACAAGTAACCAATGGGGCTGAGACCAGGACCCAGGTCTGAAGCTAAAGTCTGTGCTTTAACTACTTTATACCATCTCTCAATCTCTTGCTGAAGAGCACAACAGGAGTGACTTCCAAATAAAAACACTCAGATTTTAATGTCCATCTCCTGTCCTCACTAAAATTATGGCAGAGTCAGTTTGCTCTAAAGCCATGTCTCAACCCAGACTTGACAGGAGAAAAGATCTACATAGGAAGGGCAGGTGGGGGGGATTTCCAGACATCACAAGGGTAGGGGGTGGGCTGGGGATAAGTGATTGAAATGTTAATGTGCCTGCCAGGTAAGTGGGAGTGGAGAAGTGAGGAGTGGGGAGGGGAGGCAGGAGCCACGTGCCCTGGTCCAGGACCACCGTGATGAAGGCATAAAAACAAGAACTGGAATCCCTGAAAGGGAAGGGACACTCCCAGTATCTTCTTCCAATGAACTTTCATCACTTTCTTTCTCCAAAAAGACTATGTAGCATTTGCTACCCAGTGCAGTAATTTACTGCCTACCAGTCCTGCTGGGCCCTAGCTCATGACCATACCAATAAGGCATTCCACTCCTCTAAGTGATCTTGCTATGCTTGATGGCTACCTGGATCCTTCTTCCCGGAGTAGGCTACCATTCAAACTTGAACTGACTAAAAGCAGGACACCCATAGAATAGATGAAGGAGAGGGAAGTTTGCTTGGCAGGACTGTGGAGAACCTCAGTGGGGTACCATCCAGGTAATTCTAGGCTCTCTTAGGGACCCAGGCAGGGAAGAAAAGGACTATTTAAATCAAATTTCTCTTACTTTCTCCAATATACGTTTCTATTAAAAAAAAAAAAAAAAAAAAAAAAAAAAAAAACCTGCATTATCTTTTAAGCAAACACATGCAATTGATTCCTTTTCCTTCAAACTTAAACCACCCACATCCCCTCAAATTACACCTTGTTTTCCCCATTTTTTATTTTTGGAAAAATTATTCAATGTGTGTATTCCATTTATAATGGGGAGGACAGAATTCAATTTTCACTTGTTTTTGAGGGACAAGCTAGAAATAATATGGCCAAGAAGGTAATGAAATGGTCTGTGTGCAGTAAGAAAGACAGGCTCCTGCAGAAATGCTGCCTCCAGGTTGGAATTCCGCTCACTGTTGAGTCCAAAAGTCATAAGAGCAGATGCTGCGGTAGCAGTTTGGATCATTAGTGCGAATGTGCTGAGGGACTGCGCTATGCTCAGAGGTTACAGGAAAGATACTGGGCTGGTTCTGGGAGCTGGGAAGAGCAATTTCACTCATCTTGAGCTACTTAGCAAGAAGAGAATTAACCCACACAGGGAGTCAGCATATGATTGAGTAAATTAATCCTTCCCTGGCACTCAAAGCCTCTTTAAGAAGTTCTTTTTCCTTTGAAGGGGAGTGGTGGATTTCCAGACGTCACAAGGGAAACTTGCTGTATTTAAAGAACATATATGCTCCTGAAAAGTTGTTTTCGTAAATTAAATTTTCATATACCAAATCCTACTTTTTCTGACTTTTTTATTATCAAATCAAAAAATCTTCTTCAGAGAATACAGTCAATCCACTCTTGGGAATACAGCACAAGCAAAAGGTAGCATGCTTTTCTTTTTAACATTACGCTTTATAAAAAAAAAGATAAAACTCTCAAAATAAGTTACAAGAGATAAGTTTCTCAAAATAAGTCACAAAATATAAGTAACCAGAAGTATCTGCTTCCTTGACTAAACAGTTTTGTGGTCCAAAGGAAATCCAATGATACCTGGAAAAAAAAAAGAGACTGAAAGCTCTCTAGAATAATTGTCTAAACTCCACTGTGCTTGGATGTTAGGATATTGTCTCTCAGCTTCATACCTACTCTTTTATTCTCTTCTCAGATCTCTGGAAACCAACTTTGTACTTTGCCAACTGGATCTCTGTTAGCCCAGGGAATAGGAGGCACTGGAGAGAGGCTGGGCGGCTGGAGGAGAAAGTGTGACTTGATCCTTCCTGTGCACTTCCTGTTTTTCAGTGTCACCCAGCCAGGGGTTCTCCACTCTGCAAGGGGCAGCTGGTTCTAGTTTCCAGTTCTTCCCATTCTCCCAGAATTCACCTCATCATGATCCTTGCAATGCTAGATTAGAGCAAGCGTGTACCAGCTCAACAGATATTCAGGAATTTTGTGAGCTAATCTTAAGCGCAGTTATAATTTACAATTAATTATATATACTTATGTTTTGGTCTGTTAGGGTTGCTGCAACAAAGTACCACAGACTGGGTGATTTAAACAACAGAAATTATTGCCTCACAGTTCTAATGGCTAGACGTGTACGATCAACTTGTCAGCAGGGCTGGTTACTCCTGAGGCTGTGAGACAGAATCTGTTCCATGCTTCTCCCCTTGCTTCCAGTGGCTTCCTGGAATCTTTGGCATTCCTTGGCTGTAGAAGTATCACCCTGAGCTCTGCCTCGTGTTCCAGTGACATTTTGCCCATGTGTGTTAGTGTGTCTGTCTTCAAGTTTCTCCTTTTCATGACACCAGTTGTATTTCAGTAGACTCCTAATGACCACATTGTAACTTGATCACCTTTATAGTGAAGGCACTATCTCCAAATCAGCTCATATTCTGAGGTGCTAGGGGGTGAGGACTCCAACATACCTTTTGCGGGGGGGACACAACTTAATCTATAACGCTTACAATTAAACAAATTCTATTTAAAAAAATTATAGAGAGGGGAACAGATGTTTTCTAGTGACTAGAGAAGGAGTGGGAGGATGTTGCTGTAAAGAAGAAGCCTGAGGAAGTTTCTTTGTGGTGATGGGGCAGGTTTCCAGCTATATTGTGGTTGTGGTCCTACAAATAAGATGCATGGAATTATACTCAAAGACATAAAGAAATGACTACATGCAAAAACTAGTCAAACCCAAGTCTGCAATCAAAGTAATTGGATTGTGCCAACCTATCTTCTGGTTTTGGTCATGTATAGATGTCACTATTGGGGGAAGCTACATGGTGGGTACAGGGGTACTGTTTTCATGACTCCTTCTAAGCCTATGATTATTTCAAAATACAAAATATTTTGAAACCAACGAAGATAGTAAATACCCAAAACTCATTACTTCCTAATTATTTTACATTTTACTATCAAACATGCTCCTGTCAGCCCGGCTGCAGGTCCTCCCTTCTGAGCTGCTACCGCTTTCCTCTGTTCCTCAGCCCTGGGAATGGCAGCTGATTCCTGCAGTTATACTTCCATGCCACCTCACTGTTCCCTCTTTGCTTCTTCGGTTCTCCTACACCAACTTAAATAAACTCTTAAATTCAATGAATTATGTTTCTTTTTTCCTGACCAGTCCTTAATACAACCAGTCAACACAAATGTTCTCCAAATCATGCACATGGCTTACATGATAGAACATTTTTTTTAATGTTTCTTAAAACTCGAAAAGGCCCAGACCTCCATTCCTCTTCTGATTATGACAGGATTTTATTTTGGAAAATTGATATTCTCACTAAAAAGGGATGTCAGGAAGCAGAGCTTCTGTTGGCCCCGAAGTAGTATAGGCAATAGCCAGCTATAGAGCCCAGATCTGTGATTGTGATTATAGAGCAATCTCAGGAATTTTTTTTTTGACACAGGTCTCACTGTCACCAGACTGGAGTGCAGTGGTGTGATCAGAGCTCACTGCAGCCTCAGCCTCCTGAGCTCAAGCAATTCTTTCACCTCAGCCTCCCTTGTAGCTGGGACTACAAGCTGACATCACCACATCCAGCTAATTTTTTAAAATTTTTTTGTAGAAATGAGGTCTCCCTCTGTTGCCTAGGCTGGTCTTAAACTCCTGGGCTCAAAGGATCCTTCTACCTTAGCCTCTCAAAGTGCTGGGATTACAGGTGTGAGCCACCAAATTTTTTTTTTTTTTAGACAGTCTCTCGCTCAATGGCCCAGGCTGGAGTGCAGTGGTGCAATCTCAGCTTGCTGTAACCTCTGTCTCCTAGGTTCAAGCAATTCTCATGCCTCAGCCTCCCAACTAGCTGACACTATAGGTATGTGCCATCACACCTAATTTTTGTATTTTTAGTACAGATGGGGTTTTGCCATGTTGGCCAGGCTGGGCTCAAACTCCTGGCCTCAAGTCATCCACCCACCGCAGCCTCCCAAACTGCTGGGATTATAGGCATGAGCCACTGTGCTTGGCCCATTTTTTTTTTTTAAATGATTTCTCCGCTGATTATAAAAGTAATTCATGCTCATATAGTATATTACAAAGAGTATAAATAAATGGACACATAATCCCAGCATCCAAAGATATTTCTGTTGATATTTTGATGTATTTTCTCCTGTAAGTCTTGTGATAAATATAAATAATTCATACTTGTCTATATATATATCTTTTAAATATGTCAAACAAAATTGATTCATCGATAGATACTGCTATGTTTTGAAGATATTTATCAATCACTGTTCTTCCCCAAGTTTGAATTGTTTGAATTCCCCCTGTTTGAACTATTTCAATCCACTGATAGATAAATATAGACTTCAGATGCTGATGGAAATATCAGCCTTAATGCTTGCAGGAAAAGCTTTGTGAACATGGCTGTGGTTTGTGGCCAAATAATAAGCTTTCTCATTGTCATCTCATTCCTACTTCAATCCTAAGAATGGGGTTCTTAAGGCAGACATTTTACCAGCCAGATACAAGTAGGATGATTGACTGATGTGTCCTTTGATTCCCCAACGGAGGGGCAGGGCAGAAGGCAGGCCTGGATCCACCTGTGAGCTCAGGCACGGAGGCAGGAGCACAGCACTTCCCAGCTGTGTCATAGACCTCTCCCCAGCAGACAGACCTGTTCACTCGGCACCAGCCCGTACACACTTAAACTCCTGCAAAAAGAGGGATGAGGAGCAGCAGGAGTCCAAGCCCAATATCTCACCGGCCGAGAACATTATTCCCTCTCTTTTGCAGAGAAATGAGTGAGACAAAATGAAAAGGAAAGCTGAATGGATTTGCCTGCCAAAGTTATCGTCTTAGAAACACAAGACCTAAGGAGTAGGAAAGCCCCTCATAGATGCTGTTGGTATCTTGTTCTTTTTAAGTAATGCTACATTGTGAGCATCTATCAGTCATCCAAATATCCTTAAAACATTTTATCCTCTTTTTCTTAACTGAAAGCAACACAGTCTTTGTAGAAATTTGAGAAAGAAGGCAAGCTTCAAGAAGAAAATAAGAAGCATAGTAATCCTGCCATCCAAAAATAACCAGCCCTACATTTGGCATCAATCCTTCTAATGTTTGTTCTATGTATATGTACACATTGGTCCCAACTGAATTACACAGCACATATTGTTTTGGAACATGTTTTTCATTTAATGTTTCTAAAACATCTTTATATGTTTTCCCACTTGCCTATTGCTGTGTAACAAACTAAATTTCATGGTTTAAGACAATAATTTATTTTGTTTATGATTTTGTGGATTGGAGCCCAGCCACATTCAATGATATGGAGAAATGGATTCCAGCCCTTGAAGGCAAGCAGCAGGGTCACACTACAGATGAGCATGCAGAATGGAAGACATTTTCACAGGCTTCTTCTGAGAATACAGTATGCTACTTATGTTATTAAAGAGTCTTCATAACTGCAGTGGCTGAATAGCATTCTAATTAAAAATGTGTCATCATTGATTTAATAAATTTCAATTGTGGAAACTTTAGAAACAGCATTATAAACACTTTTATGATGAATATTCCTCTACATAAAACTTTATCTGAACCTCTGAAAATTCTTTATTAGGTTAATTATTAAAAGCAGAATTACCAGGTGATATAGTTAAAACTGCTTGATATAAATAGTCAAATTAATTTCTAGAAAAACCCTTATTTAGATCCAGTTCACTTAAAAATACTTTACTCTTCGAAAGAGAAATATTTCCATCAATATTCTTTAAAAATACTTTTGACACTTTTCATCTACTATTTTTACAGATAGTTTTTGAATGTGAATGAAATTTCCACTGAAATTTGTATTGCAGTTTAATTAAACCTATAAATGAACCTGAGATGAAGGAGATGGCCTTAACTATTCAGTCTTGTGGTCCAGATGTCTTCTACCCTGATCGTCTTTTATACTCATTGGCAGAAATTTATGATATTCATGATTGAATTATTGTTAGCATTTTACAGTTTCTAATTGCTTAAGGAGGAACTCTCTCCTACTATACACTTGAACTGATTAACAATGTGTAATTGGGTAAAGAACTGTTTTATATATCTACATGTTCAGCCATCTTTCTAAATTCTTATTTGTTCTAAAAGTTTTCAATTGATTCTGTTAGGCTTTCTGGGTAGACAATCATATTAACAGCAAATGGTGAGACTTCTGATCTCCTTTCCAGTAGCCCTTTTTATTTCTGTTCCCTATCTTTTTGCATTGGCTAGAATATTCAAGACAATATTAATAGCATAGTAAGAGTAGGCATTTTATCTTATTCCTGGTTTTAATGAGAATATATCATATTTAAAGGTGCTTCCCCATTAAATGTGATAATTTGTTTAACATATTCTTTACCATTTAAAAAATTCTCTAGTTTCAGTTTAATACATTTTATTTAGAATTGGTACATAATTTTTTCTGAAATAACTTTTAGCCATCCACTGAGATCATGTGGATTTTCATTTTAGATTTACTGATATATTCCATAATACTAAATGATTCTTACAATCCTGAAATAACCCAATAAAATCATCATGAATTTGCCTTCTCATACACTGTTAAAATTAATTTTTACCGTTTTATTTAGAAATTTCGTATTTTTATACATAGCGAGAATGGTTTGTAATTTTCTATTTTATGTCCTCTTCCTCAAAGTATGTTGCAGGATTTTTGGAGGTTCTGATTCCACCATTTCAGAAGAAGTTTCTCCATCTTTACCCCTAATTTGTTTGATTGAGACCTATATCTTTATCTTAAAAAGGTGAAGAGATAATTTGAGGTTTCTCATAATGCTCTTTTCAGAGAGTAATTTGCATTTGCTTCAGTCAGGAGGGAGATAAACTGTCAATCCCAGATCACTATAATCCAAACGTGGTGAGGTGATTTAAAGTCAGGCTTCAATCCTTTCAAGGGACAGGCCATTTCCGGTTCACCTTTACTCCAGTAATATGAGCACTCGCAGCCTTCACCCAAATCATGGAGTTTTATCAGAGGCCCCATCCCTGAGAGGCTCCTGGTCCCCCTAAGTCTGCTGAAAGTCCTTCTCAGCATCTTAGAACTTCTGGTGCATCTTCTGGCATTGGAAGGCACTCGGGAGAAAACTGGCCAAAAGATCCAAGCTCTACCCAATGAGTCTTCCTCCTCTCATGAAGCTTGGCCCAGTAATTCTTCAATGACTTCTATTTTCATACTTTCAAATATGTTTTTAAAGTATATATTTTGTCTTGCTTTTCTAGTCATTCTCAGCTGGAGAATGGGTTTGAACTGCCAAGCCAGTCACTACTGGAAAGAGCGCCACATCAGCCATCACATCTGCAGGAAGCAAGGGATGACGGAGAGGGAGGCACCTCCCAGCAGAGTCCCATACATTTGGAAACCTTCTTGGATGGTCCACACAACACTCCTGCTTGTACCTCATTGGCCAGAATGCTGTCCCAGGGCCACTCCTGGCTTCAAGGAAGGCTAAAGAATATAGACTTTTAGCACAATGTATTGCCACCCTAAATAAAATCTGGGTTTGATTACTAAGAAAAAAAGAGAAGAACGGCTATTCAGTAAGCGGCAGAGTTTCTGCCACATTCCTCATCTATAAAATGGAAATAATATTAATACCTAACTTAAAGAATTAATGTGAGGATTAAAGTATATAATGCAGGTAAAGGTCTTAGCACAGTGCCTAGTACAGGGTGGACATATGATAAATATTAGCAACAGCAATATTTATTGCTATATAGTAATTTGACTATAATAGACTATTATATGACAATCAGGAAAAAGAAACAATCTTTTTAACTTCCTTTCTCTAGTTTCACATGGATACCTGAAGCCCTGTATAAATTCACAACTTAGGGATGTAATTTCTTTTTCTTTTTTTTTTTTTTGTAGAAACTCAATGTTTATTTTCCATCAATCTTATTTCCATGTTGCTTAAGAGCCCACACAAGAACAGCTCAAAGACCATTCAGTGGTTGCTCCTACCCATTCAGTGGCCTGAGCAGTGGGAGCTGCGGGCCAGTCTTCTGTGGCACGCTGGGCACTCCAGTCTTCAGCTGGGAACTGCTGGATAGGCACAGAGGGCACCTGCACGCCTTCAGACCAGTCTGCAACCTCGGGCTGAGTCACAGTGAACTCAGGAGCTAAAGTGGTCCATTCACCCTGAAATTCCTCCTTAAGTCACAGGCTTTACAGCAGCAGCCTGCTCTTCTTTTTCAATCTCTTCGGAATCTCTGTAAAAGTAGAGATCAGGCATGACCTCCCACGGGTGTTCACGGGAAATGGTGCCACACACGTGCAGAACTTCCCAAGCCAGCATCCACCACATCAAACCCACTGAGTGAGCTCCCTTGTTGTTGCATGGGATGGCAATGTCCACATAGTGCAGAGGAAAATCTGTGTTACACCGAGCAATGGTAGGTAGGTTAACATAAGACGCCTCCGTGAGAGGCTGGTGGTCAGTCCTGGGGTCAGTAACCACAAGCCATGGCTCCCGGAAGGCTGCCTGGATCTGGTTGGTAAAGGTTCCAGGAGTGAAGCGGCAGCAATTGGAGTGGCTCCAGTGGCAGCAGCAAACTTCAGCACGGCCCTCTGGCCAGTATTCCTGGAGGATATGACACTGACATCAGCAGGGTTTTCAGTGGCAACAATGGCACGAGCTGCCAGGAGAAGCTTCTCAGGTCCTCTTCAGATTTATGATGTAGATGCCATCACTTTTCCTTTTATAGATGTACTGTTCCATCTGGAAGTCAAGGTTGGTGCCACCTAAATGGGCTCCTGCTGCAAGGAACTTAAGGACATCCTCCTCCTTCATTTGCAGGACATCAAGGGCTCCAGACATTATGAAAATTTCCCTTTAAGTTATGACGGGAACCCAGAACAATGCCACATGGACCCCTCAGCAGGTAGCATGGAAAGGCGGGATACAATTTCTACTATCATTGTTTTGTTTCAAATGATGGAGTATTTGCTTGGTATAGAATAACTGTTTATAAATCTAGCACATAATAGGTATTAAAACCATGTAATTACACTCTGGATATTCTTGCACTGTCCACATTTTTACAGTTTCATTCACTTCCATCTAAAAAATATATAAATAAATGTGATTTACTTTTTATGCCTTTGTAAGATCTACATCCTATTAAACAACAATACAACCCACACTTCAGCACAAATCCTTTTGTCAAATAAAAGTTCCAATTTTTAGTTGGAAATCTATAGGTATTCACTATGCTTATAATAGCTTCTCTATGATATTTAAGGATGTTCTGAGAGTTCTTCAGCCTTATTTTTACCTCTTATCACAACCACACCCACAGTGTTGTACATATGGATATGGATAAATTATAAGGGGTCACAGAACTTTTCATTCAAGCAGCCACAACAAAATAAGCACTATGGTATCCACCTCCCTCCAGGGATCAGATATGAGTGAATTAGTAAGTGTGCATGTGCGTGCATGTGTGTCCGTGTGTGTGTGCATGTATGTATGTGTGTTGGAACACCAGCATGGCAACAGTGTTACTGCTGATGATTATCGGAAGAAGAAAATTTACCAGAGTGACACAAATTACTAATTACTTTATTATGCAGTGAGAAGAATAAGCTGAAAGTTGTTTCAGCAAATTCTATTTTTAAGCAAATAATTATTGGGTTTCCAATGCTCTAAATTAAGTAATTCTCCTTAAGACCTTCCTTAAGTCTCCCTCTTTGAACTCCAGCAGCTGGCAAAGAATTGCAGCTGGCTTTGGGATGGGCTTTGGATTTCATTTGTAATTATTTTTTTTCAAACATGCTATCCTCAAAATGAGCTCTCTTCAGAGGTGTTTTTCTCCCCC
Source organism: Aotus nancymaae (assembly GCF_030222135.1). Classification (NCBI taxonomy): domain Eukaryota; kingdom Metazoa; phylum Chordata; class Mammalia; order Primates; family Aotidae; genus Aotus; species Aotus nancymaae. The sequence continues at coordinate 25,117,690 of NW_026988413.1, forward strand.
CAGTAATTAGGATTGGCTGTAATAAGTCATTCAGAGTTTCCCCCCTCATTTTACAAGAGGTGGTATTGAGTAATATAAAGATCAAGAAAAGAAAAAGAAAAAAGAACTTGGGGTTAGGCACACTGACTCGTGCCTGCAATCTCAGAAATTTGGGAGGCTGAGGCAGGAGGATCACTTGAAGTCAGGAGTTCAAGACCAGCCTGAGCAACATAGTGAGACCCTGTCTCTACAAAAGTAAAAATAAAAATAAGTAAGAATGGCATGGTGGTACACACCTGTAGGAGGATCACTTAAGCCTCAGTAGGTGGAGGCTGAAGTAAGCTGTGATTATACCACTGCACTCTAGCCTGGGCAACAGAGCAGGCCCATCTCAAAAAAAAAAAAAAAATTTGAAACCAAGTCTAAGACCAGGTTATGCCACTTCACTGGCTTTATGACCTTGGGTATTGTATTAATCTGGGTTTGCCAGAAAATAGAATATATTTCCATCCTTTTCTTTGGAGAACCAAGAATATAAATGGAGTATAAGGAATGGGCTCTGCAGTTATGGAGGCTGAGAAGCACCAAGATCTACAGTTTGCAAGCTGAGACGCAGAAGAGCCATGAGAGGACTCAGACCCAGTCTGAATCCAAAGGCCCAAGAACCAAGAAAGCCAGTGGCCTTAAGTTCCAGTCCAAGTCCTAGTCCAAAGTCAGGAGAAGACTGACATCCCAGCTCAAAGAACTCAGGCGGAGAAGTGAACTTTTTCTAAGCATTGTGTTCTACTGAAGCTTCAATTACAAGGCCCACCCACACTGGGAAGGACAACCAGCTTTACTCAGTCTACATACTTAAATGTTGATCTCTTCTAGAAACAACCTCACAGACACACCTCAAGTAATGTTTAACCAAATATCTGGGCACCCTATGGACCAATCAAGTTGACACCTAAAATTAACCATCATAGGTATCCCATAACTTTCACCTGTCCTGAAGAAACGAGATAAGTATATATTAGTACCTTTTAAACTAAGAAGCACTGGACACACTTATATATTGTTATTAAGATGACCAAAAATGGCAACAAATAGCTACATAATAAGAATTATGATAATAGCTCCCGTTTTTAGGACATTTTGAGGATTTATCATGTGCTTGGCACATATATTAATGTATTCAACCCTCACAATAACCCTTCGAGGTAGGGATTAGAGTTTCTCTAATTTACCCATCAGCTACAGTAAGGTTAAAAAACTCTACCAAGATCACAGAGCTAGCAGGTGGCAGATCCCAGTTTCAAACCCAGATGTTTTGGATCTACAGTCCCTGCTCTAACAGCCACAAACCATCACCTGCCTGAGGCTGGCGGGGATGATGACCAGCCCAAAGGCCTGAATAGGTCTGCTCAATTCCCTGGCCCTCTCCTTTTCAACCATGGGGTCAGGCATCGCTTTGGACCATCCTAAAGATGCCCTAATGTAGAGACAGTTAGAAACATGGCCAATTTTAACAAGAGGGTACTCAAGCTGGAGAGAAGAGGCAGAGAGGGCTGGGTATGAATAACTCATTGGGGTGTGGGTACAAATGGTTAGAACTAGGCTAGTGAATCATTGCCCAATAATTCACCATCAACCCATCCCTCCCCCAAAGGTGGGGATATCACTCAGGGTAATCAACTTCTAATTCTTATTTTATCTGGTCACCGGCAGAATCTGAGACAATGGAGAAAAAGAGCAAGTAGGGAGAGAGGGAGGTCTGAGTGGAGGGACAGACAGATGCTCAGTGGCCCAGGCAGGGGTCCCCTGAGGGCAGGCTTACAGGTCAGTGGGCAGCATGAGAGCTCTGTGGTCTAAAGGCCTAGGTGAGATAAGCTCAGGGGTGGTGGTGGGCAGAGCAAGGGGATTCAGTCATTGTCCACTGCAAGATCTTGTCTCTGCCACATCCAATAAGCACAATGTCCATGATTCCATTAACAAGAGTTGTTACATTGTGCAGAGACTGGCTCATGTGCATAGTAGGGATTATGGGAGGCTTAGAAAGGGACAAGGACAGAGCACAGGCACGGCCAGGGTCTGTAAATGACCTTAGCAAATCAGGTGCTTCACTGAACTACCATTACACCATCGGCAAACTAGAGAATAATCCCAGCCTGGCTACATGCAGTCACAAGACACAATCAAGACAGTGTACTCTGTAAATAGCATCTAGGAGAGCTAGTGAAAACACAGCTCCAGGTGCCCAGACTCTGGGGCATCGCATTTCTGATTGTCAAACCTCAACTTTGCTCACAACTTTTTAACTTGAAACCAGAATAGAGGGGCAACCAGCAAGCAAAGCACGATGTGCACGCGAGATCACCTTGTCTGATCTCAGAGTCCAGGGAGCCAAAATCACGCAAGGGAGCCTCTGCAACCTCTGAAAATTTGATCTCATTCAAGGACGGTGTTCAATAGAAGTGTTCCTGGGCCCCAGGCAGCTCAAAACCTTGGCTAGATGGGCAAATATTTCAGCAGGAGGTTAGCAAATTTGATGCCAACTTAAATGAGCCTCCTCCGTGGCGCTGCAGAGGGCCATGTTTGTACTGCAATATTTTCTGTTGCTATGTAAAGAAGAGAGAGGGTCCCAGCACATCATCAGTGCATGCTTCCATAATAAGTGCCTGACACAGGGGTGGCCCACACAGAAAGCAGTGCTCAGAGGCAGTGGCAGCACAGCTGAGGCTGGGTAACACTGGGAGACTTGGGGAAGCATTCCAGGCTAGAGGCTGCATTTCTGCAGCCTCATGAGGACCCTCAGCCAGCAGAGCAGGAAACTGCAAAGTGGATGAGCTCACGAGGGAGGCAGACCTGGTTCAAATCCCACACTGCCAGGATTTGTGTAAACTTGGGACAGTGAACCTGAGCCACTGTTGCCTCATGCAAAATAAGTAAAATAAACCTACTCCTAACCCTGATTCCACCTTTCCTCTGGGCTGGATAACGACAGATATCTGAGTGATGTGATGATCAAGTACGTAGCCTAGTCTGCAGGACATGTCAGTCATTCCTGGTGCATTTGCCTGTCCCCACCCAGACCACTGAATTATATTAGAAGTGATTTCTGACAAGTAACTGATGGTCTGATTTTAACGAGGGAGAGACTGGGAGGCTTTAAGGCCGGCTACCCTAGAGAGCCTCAGCCATGGGGAAGAGCTGTTAAGTGGGTGTGCTAGTAGCCAGTGACTGAGCTCAGGTGGTCCTGAGAGTCATCCTCTGTGCCTTTGACTCCTTTCCTTGATCTGAGGAGTGAAGTCTGAAGGAGAAATAGAGGAGGACCAGGAAGTTAAGGACTCAGAGCTCCCGAGGCCTGGAAACACTAGAGATTGGTGGTAAAGGGTCTCAAGGGAGTCTTCAGCAGTGTCCCTGCCCCCAGGACCCACAGTGTGCAGAAAGTGCCAGGTGGTGGGACTAAATAAGCCCTGGCAGGCCAGGGCACATCAATAGAAGGAATTCCACCTTGCAGCCCATCATAGACCACTCCCCGTGTCTCGTAGCTCCTTTGCCTCCCATGCTACAGTGCTTGATGTTTATGAGTGAGCCCCATGGACAAAAAGGGTAAATCAGTGGGATTGAAGAGATGGAGGGTGCAAGTGGGAGCAGAGGACTAGAGCTAATGCACCTAACAAAATAATTCATTTAAATGGTGTAGTGTCAAAGAAAGAAGTCATTAGATAGTTGTTTATGTATGTTGTGTCTGTCCTCATTTGCAGAGGTTTTCGGGGACAGGAGTCTTGTCTCTTTCCTGTCTGTAGTCCCATAGGGGCTGGAGCATAATAAGTATCAAAATCAATACTTCAAAAGAGTAAGTAGATGAATAAATGAAAGAAGTTGCTAGAGTCCACACATGGCTATGTCCAAGTGAGTAGCCCCTTGAAACAGGTTAGAGACAGAGCAAATGTGGAGGAAAGCAACAGGGAGGCCACTCCTTTGGCCTTCTGGTTGCCCTGCCTGACTCCAGGCTCTCCCCTCCTGGTCTTTCTGCCCACCAGTTTCCGGCATTCATATGTCTGCACATTGCTTGATCTGGATTCTCCCTACCTGAGAGCCTTCTGTGGCTCCCTATTGCTCTTAGCATCAAAATCCTCTCATGGTTTTTAAGCCTTTGCATTCTCCCCACACAAGCCTCTCCTTGCTGCTCACAGGCCACTCATCCCAGCCAGCTGCTCCCACTGGCCACCATCACTCCTGCTCCACCCTCTTTGCTTCCTGACCAAACCCAAACAGTCTTCAGGGCTAGAGACCCATCTAACAGCTCCAGTGGTGAAGGATCTGTCTTGAAACCTCCAGGCTTCCAGTCTGGGCCGCGCCATTTAGCAGGATCAGATTGTGGGTCCTTATTCCCTAGGTTAATTCTGTCTCTCCAATGAGACTATCAATTCCAAGAGAAGAGGGAATCATGTCTACTCTGCCCACACTACCCAGCTTGCAACTGGCTGATAAATCTATTATTATTATTCAGACTGTTTTTTGCTCTTGTTGCGAGGCTGGAGTACAGTGGCGCAATCTCAGCTCACTTCAACCTCTGCCTCCCGTGTTCAAATGATACTCCTGCCTCAGCCTCCCAAGTAGCTGAGATTACAGGTGCCTGCCACCGTGCCCAGCTAATTGTTTTGTATTTTTAGTAGAGATGGGTTTTCACCATGTTGGCCAGGCTGCTCTTGAACTGCTGACCTCAGGTGATCCACCAGCCTTGGCCTCCCAAAGTGCTGGGATTAGAGGCATAAGCCACCGAGCCCAGCTGATAAATCAATTATTACAATAATATTAATATTACAATAAGTAAATTATAATATATAATTATAATTATAAATTGTTGTAATTACAACTTATATATAATTATAAATAATTATAATTATATTTATATACATAATTATATATTAATTATATAAATTATAATTATGTGCATTTATAATTATATAAATTATAATTATATAATTATTGTATAAAACATAATTATATATTATATAAATTATAATTATATAAATTATTAATTATATAAATTATAATTCTGTGTATATTTATATACGTAATTATATATTAATTATAATTTACATATTATATATTATATTAATATATTATATACATATTAATATATTATATATTAACATATATTATATAATATATAAGTATATAATAGATTAATATATTATTAATATATATAATTATGTACATAAATATAATTATAATTGTAATTATTGTAATAATTGTAATAATTATAATAGTATATTAATTGTATAATTGTATTTGTATATATAGTACATTAATTATATAATTGTATATATAATTGTAATTATTATTATAATTGTAAATTATTGTAATTATTACAATAATACATTATTGTAAAATAATTCATTAAAGTTTATTTTAAAAGCCCTTCTGGGCTTCAGGCACAGGGATGGGGAAGACTGGATAACAAACAGGTATCTGAATGACATGATGATTGAGCGGGATGATGGGCGTGCCTGTCCTGAGAAGGGAGGCAGGGACCCCAACAACCAATGGTGATGCAGAGTCGTGAGTGCTCAGGTGGGGGTGGACGCCGGGGAGACACCTAGCTCACTCCACAAAGCTTGCAGAACCTGGTCTTCCCAAGGAGGTGATGGCCGAGGGACCCCCTCTCTCCCTGACACAGATCAAATCAACACTCACCTTTCTCCATCCCACTGAGTTCATGATTCTCATCTCCCCTGATAGAATTGGTCAGGTTACTTACATCTTGGGCCTCTATGACCTCATTTGTAAAATAATTTTAACAAGCCTAAGCCTGATGCTAATTCAGTCTCTAACCCTAACCTTAATGAATGATCAACTGCTAGCAGGACTATTAGATGATTCAGCTGGATAAAGCATATCCCACACGCAGGACATAAGAAGTGTCCATCATTATTGGTTCCTTTGCCCTTCCCTGCTCTGACCACAGACTTTAAGTTTGAGGACCCAGGCTTATCTTGGAGCTCAGTGTCAGTGTTACTTGAACTTGTCCTGAGAGCAGTTAGCCGTTTCTCAGCTAAGCAGATACTTAAACATACAAAGGTCTATCTATAATTTACCTGATGAGAAACCTCTTTAGCATACTATAATGCCTAAGAATCTCCAGAAAGGAAATAAAATTTAAGGCACACCTGCAGAAGTGTCAGGGACTTGATGTAAATATGTCTAATCCTCCGAAGAATTATGAAAGTGGTTATTACCCCCATTTAGCAGATGAGAAAACTGCAGTTTCTAGAGGTCAAGTATCCCATTCAAGACCTCACAACAAGTCAGTGGCAGAGCTGGGGTGTGAGTTTCTCTCTCAGACTGCAGGAAAACTCCAGGGGAGTCACTTCTTCAAGCCAGGAGTAAGGGGAGGACAGTGGACTGATGAACTTTTAGTGACTCTTAGGTTATATTCAGGGAGGCATCAATTCTGTCATTTCACTGTTTGCTTGTAAGACTTTAGGTAGATACCTTTCTTCTCTGTGGACCTCAGTGTTGTTTGTTTATAAAAGTCTTAAGTTTTTCTGACTAAGACAGACCTAGATAGAAAGGAGTTTGAGGCACGGAGGGGCAATTTCAGATAAATGATCTCCCTATCAGCATCAACTTTATAGGATTCCCCATGGATTCCCCTAATTTGAATACAAATCACATTTCTCACTTCCAGAACCAGTTTCCCTAAAGTCATCATCCAAGTCAAACCCTGAGTCCTACTTCCTGCCTTTGCCATCCATGCCCTTGTGAATCAACAGTACCTTCCGAGTTCTTCTGCTCATTAGCTGGTCAGGCCCCACTGCCTCCCCGCCCAAAGGACCATCATCAACATTGGGAAGGGATCCAGAAAAAAAAACAGTATGGCATGTTAGAGCTAGGAGGCACTCTGGGACCACCTACAGCCCCCCCCCCCCGCCTTTTACAGGTGAGAAGACAGGCCTTGGAGAAGCCAAGAGGCTCCCCGCAGCTCCACAAATACCAGCTGTGAAGCCACCCACACACGTGCTCCTAGGCTCTTACTGTCTAACGGTGGATCACGACTCCATGGAAATTAGATGGATCAGCAGGCAGTGGCAATTAAATGTAGTGGGCTACAGGCGTGGGGGCTGTCAGGAAAAGCAGCGCTGAGAGTGATCGAAAAATGCTTCCTGAAATAAACGTGTTGTGAAGCCGGCACTGAAGAATGTAAAGAACATGGAGAACTCTGCTTGAAGACTTTGAAGCAGAAATACGTCTCAGAAATTGTGGCATAGATCGCTGTTTGTGGCTAGTGGTCTATGCCAATATCTGATCTCCCTTTCTTCCTCAAAAACAGACTTCCTGATTTTTCCTCACTGGGTACATGAATACCCAGAATCAAAACTATATTTCCCAACCTCCTTTACAGCCAGGTATGGCTAAATGACTAAATTTTGGCCAATGAGATATAAAAGTGCTGTGTGCAACTCCCAGAAGTTTCTGTAAAGGAATGAGCATACCCTTCTCCCTTCCTCTCTCTTTTCTTTCTGCTGGAATGCAGATGCGATGGCTGGACCCTAAGCAGACATCCTAGACCGTGAGGTAGCAGGCTAAGGCTGACAGAGCAGCAACATAGCGTGCTCATGTCAAAACAACACTAGTTTTGGATAGCCTACTACCAACGTCTTTACATTAAAGATACGAACTTCTGTTTAAAGTCACTTACATCTGTCTTTTCCCCCCAAACTAAACCTAATTCTAGCTAATTCAGAGGTAGAAAAGAAAGAAATTCAGAAACCCCTAAGAAAATCCAGAAACCGGAAAAAACAAGCTGGTCTTGCAGGGAGTTAAAGTGAATGGAGAATCACCGACATTCTGGTGGATCTAATGAATGTTCTAAGAGATTAGCTGTATTAGTCCGTTTTCACATTGCTGACAAAGACACACCCAAGACTGGGCGATTTACAAAGGAAAGAGTTTTAATGGACTTACAGTTCCACGTTGCCCGGGAGGCCTCAAAATTCCGGCAGAAGGCAAGGGGGAAGCGAGTCACATCCTACGCAGACGGCGGCAAGCGACGCGAGGACGCGTGCGGAGATAATCCCGTTTTTAAACCCATCAGATCTCGTGAGACCTATTCACTATCACGGGAACGTGGAAAGCACTAGAAAGACCCACCCCCATGATTCAATCGTCTCCTCCTGGGTCCCTTCCACAACACGTGGGAGTTATAAAAGCTACGAGATGAGATTTGGGTGGAGGCACACAGCCAAATCATATAGCTAGTGGTTCTCAAATTTGAGTGTGCATCAGCACCACCTGGAGAGTCTTCTCAAACACAGACTGCTGGGCCCCAACCCCAGAGTTTCTGATCCCATTATCTTGGGGTGAGGCCTGAAAATGTGCATTTGTAATGAGTTAGTAGGATGCTGATGCTGCTGGTTCAGGGGACCACGCTTGGAGAACCACTGTTCTAGGCGCTTCAGAGACACTTACCCAGACTCAGTTTTCTTGCGTGAGTTTCAGCTTTGTGGCTCTAACAAGGAGATATGATTTTCAGTTGCTTTCAAAGACCAGGGAATGTGGGGAGGCAGGAAGGGTCTGAACAACAGCTTGGGCAAGCTGAGCATCCAGCGAAGAGAAGATTTGTGATGCAAATGATTTACTGGTGTTCAGCTGGGAGCAGAAGGGATTTCAATATGGTGAGCCAAATCGAATTCATTACCTGACAATTAGCTCTAAATTAATGCAAGACTGTGCCGGCTGAAAGTGCTGTAAGGAAGAAGGTTCCTGACAGCTTGAGATGGGCAGGATCTGAGACATCAATCTTGGCTGGATTCAGAGAGGGCTTTCTCCCAGCTTGCCAGTGTACTCGGAGCTCAGAGAATGGCCAACGCCCCACTCGGACGCCCTTTCCAATTACACTCCCTCTAGGTTTAGTCCTCATGTAACCCAGCCCTACCGCACCCAGGATGGGCTTGGTCTCCTCTGCCCTGGCACCTCCAGGTTTGTTTCTCAAGAGACTGCCTTGTGTCGCACACAGGCTGGCTGCTAATTCTCCTGCAGTGAGATGCTGTAGGATGAAACTCATTATGTTTTATAGGAGCAAACTGTTAGCACTGTGCGAGTATATTTGACCTCCTCAAGTGGAAGTTGTAAATCCCTAGAGGATAGAAACTATCTTCCTTCTTTCTTTAGTTAATTATCTCCCCTACTTTTTCCCTCCCCTCCCCGCCCCTCCCTTCCTAAATCACTTTCCCACAGGGCTCCTGATGTAGTGCACACAGCAGTATGACTGTAATGAATGGTGACCTGCAGCTTGAGCATCCTTGGGACTTCATTTATTTATTCATTAAACATTATGTGCCAGGATGCAGGTCATGATGGCCTCTGACCACATAAAATGCATAGACTAGTCTACGAGACAGGCAACTGAGGAGTTAAAAATCAGACCCTAGGGTCCTAGGGCATGTGTATGGAGTAGGGGCACAGGACACTTTGCAGACAGACTCTTCTTACCAATGTAAGAATCCTCTCAGCCGGGCACAGTGGCTCAAGCCTATAATCCCAGCACTTTGGGAGGCTGAGGTGGGTGGATCACGAGGTCAAGAGATCGAGACCATCCTGGCCAACATAGTGAAACCCCGTCTCTACTAAAAATACAAAAATTAGCTGGGCATGGTGGCGCATGCCTGTAGTCCCAGCTACTCAGGAGGCTGAGGCAGGAGAATTGCTTGAACCCAGGAGGCAGAGGTTGCAGTGAGCCGAGATTGTGCCACTGCACTCCAACCTGGTGCCTGGCAACAGAGTGAGACTCTGTCTCAAAAAAAAGAAAAAAAAAAAAGAATCCTCTAAGCATTCTAGCTGGCAATGTGGACCCTCGTTCTCCTTCCCAGGACGAGCCTTAGCCCTGCCAACAGCCTACAGCTCTCACACTCTGCTGAGGATGCAAAGACATCATTGTCCAGGGTTGGCTCTGAAACATCAAGGCAAGGAAGGCAAAGACACGATGGGGAATAGGAGGACCACAGGGGCTACATCTGCCCCTTCTCCCTTAAACCTCCCTCAGCCCAAACACCCCTCAGAGCCTCTTCCAGTGGGAATCTTTCATTCCCCAATACCACCTTCTAGCAAGTTCAATAACCTCATATTTGCATCCTTGATAAAACTCTTTTGAAGTCTGTTGGGTTTCCCTTGGTTTGGACAAATGGCCCCCAGTATTTTTCTTTTCTCGTTTGACAGTGCTGAACTGTCACTCAGAGGGAAGACAGACAAGTCCATTTCCACCCATTGGTCAGATTCTCTCCCAAAAATAATTAACTTAGATCATTCGTGGAATGAATCTGCATTTTAAAACATTGAGAGACGCCAAAGGACATTTGCATAGTGCTTTACAAAATGCTGTAACATTCATATCTTATTTGACTTCCCTTATCACTCTTGGAATTCCCTCCAGTTTTACTGAAGAGCAGTAGGAAGTCATGAACGAAGGCCTGAGCTCTGGCCTTTGGCTCCCAGTCCAGTGCTCTTCCCAGCAGACCCTCCCTCCTTACTACATGCAGCAAATAATGTCCACATATCACAGTCTCAGAAAATGTGTGTGTGTGATGTGTGTTTGCATATCAGCCTCAACCTTCCACCCATCTCCACCACCACTGTCATCACACCTGCCATTCCTGGGTCAGAGTTGCCAAGGAGAATAAAAATGTTATATTCAGGGGTTCATCTGTATCAGCCAAGGTTCCCCAGAGAAACAGAACCATCAGGAGAGGTGTGGTGTGGTGTGTGTGTGTGTGTGTAATACTTACTTTTTATTTATTTGAAGAAATTGGTTCATGTGATTTTGAAGCTGGTCTGCAGAGCAGGCTGGAAACTCAGGCAGGAATTCATGCTGCAGTCTTGAGGCAGAATTTCTTCTTTCCTGGAAAAACTTTAGTTTTTGCTCTTAAAGTCTTCAACCAATTGGCTCAGGCCCCACTACGCTATAGAGGGCAATCTCCATCAGTTGAAGTGAGCTGACGGTAGATGGTAACCACATTTACGAAACACCCTGGTTATTGTCTAATATTGCAGCCTCACCAAGCCGGCATATGCAAATGACCATCCCATCATGTCCAGTGCTGGCGCTACGAACCAGAAGGCATGAGGAAGAAGAGTTTAGGGGAGACAAAAGTATCCCTTCTAACCAGAAACCCAGAGATAGGATGCCAAGAAAGGGAGCCTTCCCCACATGAGACTCAGGGGAAGGGTGACCTCTTCTGTCCCATCCTGCCAGGAATTTGAGAGATGTGTTCCCATCAGGGAGGGAGTCTGAATAAAACTCCTCTTCCCAGAGCACAGGCCCTGTACCCTCCCACAGCTGCTTCTGTGGCATGGTTCCAACCAGCTCCACTCAAAGACTCCTGTGCTAGGAAGAAGATGGTGTCACATCATGGCATCAGGATTCAAACACCATCAGGAGCCAGGGATGGGATACGTGGAGGGCTGGTAGCTGGGGCCCGAGGCAAACTGGACAGGAACACTTTGTCCACAGGAACCTGACAGTCATCTTTGAAATCACAGCAGCAACAACGTGCCTGAGAGAGCTGGGGGCCACCAGTCTGCCACCTTACTCAGGGGTAATGAAGGCCACAGCCTGGGAGCCGTAAGTGCTGAGTCACAGTCTGTGGAGAGATTCTGCAGATACAAAGAAGATGGGAAAAATACCTGATACCAACTAGGCTCAAAGACCCCAACAACTGCTCCCCATCTGCAGTCCCCTTCATATCCTGGAGCACCGATGAGCTCAGTCCTCACACTAATCCTCACCCTCCTGGAAAATAGTCACCCCAGGATTGATTTTTCCTGATTAAATTATTTCCTACATTTGATAAATAACACCTGCCCTGTCCTATGGCTTTCCTCTGACTCTGTTTATTAAATAATGCTCGAGATTTTTCTTCTTGCATGATAGGTACTAAAGGCACAAAATTCAAACTCATCATACCTAGGGGAGGGCTCCAGCCATCCATGGCTTCGCGCCAGACAGTGACAAGCTGAGCGAGTCCAGGAACTGAGGCAGCACAGCTTTAATGGAAAGAGATTTGGTTCTGGAGTCAGACCTAGGGGTCATCCTGGTGCAACCTCAGCCCCTGGGCGACTTTTGGCAAGCAGTTAACCTTCATAATCCTCAGCATGAAAATCATCTGAAAACAAGGTTTTCCCATCTGTAAAATGAGAATTGTTGATGCATCCATAGTATGGAAAACTACCTTTGACAGTGTAAAGTGCACATGAACACGGGCGCTAACCCACTCCCCATCCTGTTTATAACTCCCTCCTGAGCCTTGTCACCCACACCACCTCAGGCAGTTTCTGCTTTGGGGCTAGTGTGGGTTACTGCTGCTGTGTCACACACCACCACAAATGCATCGGATTTTCTTTTCTTTTCTTTTGAGAGGGAGTCTCTCTCTGTCACCCAGGCTGGAGTGCAGTGGTACAATCTCAGCTCACCGCAACCTCCGCCTCCCGGGTTCAAGCCATTCTCCTGCCTCAGCCTCCTGAATAGCTAGGATTACAGGTGCCCACCACCATGCCCGACTAATTTTTGTATTTTTAGTAGAGACGGGGTTTCTCCATGTTGGCCAGGTACTCTCTAACTCCTGATCTCGGTGATCTACCCACCTCGACCTCCCAAAGTGCTGGGATTACAGTCATAAGCCACCATGCCCAGCCATGCATCAACATTTTAAACAACCTTTTTTATGCTCAAGGATTCTGCTGGTCAAGAATTCAAACAAGGTGTATTAGTCTGTTTTCACACTGCTAAAAGAAATATACAAGACTGGGTAATCTATGAAGGAAAGAAGTTTAATTAACTCACAGTTCTGCATGGCTGGGAAGGCCTCTGAAAACTTACAATCATGGCAGAAGCTGAAGGAGAAGCAAGTACTTTCTTCACAAGGCGGCAGGAAAAGGAGAGAGTGAAGGAGGAACTGCCAAACGCTTATAAAACCATCGGATCTCATGAGAACTCACTCACTATCATGAGAACAGCATGGGGGAAACCACCCCCATGATCCAATCACCTCCCACCAGGTCCCTCCCTTGACACGTGGTATTAGAGATGAGATTTGAGTGGGGACGCAGAGCCAAACCCTATCACAGGACAAGGCAAGAATTGTTCCTCTCTGCTCCACAATGTCTGAGGGCTCAGCTGGAAAGCATCAGAGGCTGGGATGACTCTGACTACCTACTGGAATCATCTAAAGACCTGTTCACTGACACACCTGGCTGTTGACCACAACGCCTCCACGTGGCCTCTCCATGTGACTGCTTAGGCTTCCTCACAGCATGGTGGCTGGATTCCAAGAAAAAGTGTCCCAAGAAAGCCAACTGGAAAATGTACTGCCTTTTATTTATTTATTTTGAGACAGAGTTTTACTCTTGTTGCCCAGACTGGAGTGCAATGGTGTGATCTCGGCTCGTGGCAACCTCTGCCTCCTGGGTTCAAGCAATTCTCCTGCCTCCGCCTCCCAAGTAGCTGGAATTACAGGCATGCACTATCACATCCGGCTAATTTTGTATTTTTAGTAGAGATAGGGTTTCTACATGTTGGTCAGGCTGCTCTAGAACTCCCAACCTCAGGTGATCCACCTGCCTCAGCCTCCCAAAGTGCTGAGATTACAGGCATAAGCCACCGTGCCTGGCCTAATGTATTGCCTTTTATGACCTAGCCTCTGAAGTCCCATAGCATCACTTCAGCTATAATTGCACATCCACTCAGATTCATTGGGAAGAAAGATGGAAATTCCCACTGTAAGAATAACATGCGAGATGGAAGAGATTGTTACGGTCATTTTTGGAAAATTCGATCTGCCATCAGGTCTGTGTCATTAGATGAATGAACAAGCTAACAAGTTCAAATTTTGAACCAGGAATGGAACTTGGCAGATGTTGTCTCCCCCTATTCCTGGTCATTTCTGGCTCCAGATGTCCACTGAGATCAGCACAAGTTGTACCCGTATCAGGAAATCTGACCAAGACAAAGTGCAAACCACGAAGTCTTCTAAGGAGAGAGAGGGACAGATTGCCCTTTCCTCCCATCCTAATCTCCCTGCCTCCTTGGAGACCTAAGCTTGTCTTGGTATTTATGTCTCCCCATTTTCCAGAATGATTCCCCCCTCCCATCCTTTGGGCAGTGCTCCCCGGGTTCTGCAGGTTTGAGGTGTTTGTAGCACACCCTGCTACTTGGGGACTTACTGCAAATGCAGAATCTCCACCCCACCCTAGACCTACAGAAGCTGCATTTGAGCAAGATCCCCAAGTACTTCCTATACTTACTAAAGTGACTGCAGCACCAGAGTAGGGGAAAGAGAACTTGATTTGAAAGCTGTCACTGGGCTTCAATTCTAATTCTAGCTTTGTCCACTTACTAGCTGGGCAAAACTGGGCAAGTTATTTAATGTATCTGGGCCTCAGTTTCCATAATATGTAAATTTGGTATGATGATAGCTGTCTCAGTGTATGTGTATGTGTAGAGGCAGAGACAGAAACAGAGAGAGACAGAGAGGGAATGATCGTTCCTCCGAAGGCAGAGAACCAATACATTTCAACTCTACAAGCCAAGCACCACTGTCAGCCCCACCCTGCAGTGTGGAGACCTCTCCCACAGCCCCTCCCTGCTGTGGGGTCCATCAGGAGGCTGTGGGCAGAGTGGTCCTTTGGCCGTGGTGGTCCATGAAAATGGTGGGCAGTAGCACTGCAGGGAGACAGCAAGTCAGACCTTTCCTCCAGAGCGGCTGAAGCAGAGGCTCAACTTGTCCCCCTCCCAGGAGAGAGCTGTCTCTGAAAGGCAAGGGGGTCTCAGGAAGCCCACTCTCCTTTGGAGACGTTATTTATTTTTTCTAATAGAAACTGTTTATCACCCACTAATAGGAGTTTTGACTGGGGCTTTTTGTCACCCTTTAGACTCTGGAAATTAGGTCAATCCCCTCCAGAATTTACTTGAGCTGGGAAACCTGACTTTCAGTGGCTGCCTAGGGGCCCCGCCAGCAGGCTCAGTGAGGATTCACAGAACCACGGTCCCTGTGCCCAGGGCGGTCACAGAGGTCACCTCAGCTCTCCCCGCCACGACAACACCACAGATACCCAGGCCTGCCAGGCTCCAGGTGTGTCTGTGGGGATGGGGGAAGGCTTTGAGTAAAAATCATATATCAGTATCACCCTGGAAAGCAGGAGGAGAACCGGGAGAAATGTTAACAGAATCATTAACTATTCAGTCCCTCTAAGCCTTTATTCAAAACGTTCTGAAGAATGATCTCATCCTTCCCTTATGCTGCAAGCTGTGATGAAAGCTTGGGTCCTACTATATCGATACCAGTAGCTGGAAGTCCTTCCTTATGTCTAATTTAAAGGCTTACTGCTGTAAGTATCTGCGACTAGCTGCTCCCAGCACCTTGAACATAATAAGTTTTCTGTAAATACATGGTGCGTTGTTGCTCCAGAAGACCGTTCCCCAAGGAAAGCAGAAAAAAAATCTGCACAGCTTTCCTGCCTCCCTGGCAGATCTGGTTTCCTTAAGGCTAGACAGCCCAGGTGTGCTAAGCATCGTACTAGGCCCACTGGCCTCCTCCCCACGAGAGTCCAGACAGATGATCAACGCTGAATTGTCCTTCACAATTGGGCACAAAGCTGTGGGGACATGTGATTTTCTTTTCCCAAAGGAAACTTACACTGAGGTGCCTCATTGAAGTAGAAATAAAAACTAGGGAAATACTGCATCACAGAGATCAGGGACTCTCTAGCGGGAAATTTGTTACAGGAAACGATTCGGCTGCTGATCCTCAGGGTGACCAAGCCTCGGTTTGTCTTCTGTACCATGGCCTTTCTGCGAACGTAATAGGTCTGTTTGTTTAGTTACCCAGTAAAGTTCAGGCAAATCTAGGTAACTGTATAGGTACTGTTACTTATTAACACAGTTCAAACATTTCTGCAGAATGTGCTGGTGCTATGGCAGGAGTCTCCTTGGAGCCCAGCCTCAGCAGGCAGGATCGAGTGTCCTGGGACAGGTCATCCCGTGATCCTTGGAGCAGGGCCACAGAGGTCCTCACTCAGCGTCTTCCGAATCGCTGTGAGGCTGTGGGCCAAGTCTCTTTCCCAGGGCAGCCACATGCCGCTGGAAATGAGAGGCAGCAGAGGAAGCTGATTAAGTGAAGTTGGGGAGCTTGGGAGCTTAGGAGCCAGGAGGAGGGGCCGACAGCAGATCAGACCCTGAAGGCAGATGTCCCGGGAAGGGAGCGGGGAAGGAGCAGGCCTCCTCCACGCCACCTGGCTAATCCTTGAATCACAGAATCTGGGTAATATAGATGAGTTCTAATGATGCGATCCCCATATAGCCAGACTTGGAAAAGTCCAGCCCCACAGCCTAGGGGTGTGACTGGCATGGCTACAAAGGCAAAAGCCTTCCCTGAAGATTTGCTCTCAGCCCGTACAGATCTGGGTCTGGCTTTGGGGTTGAAGGCAAAGATTGAGGGGTCTGTAACCATGGGCTGAGGGTCCTCAGCAGTGCAGGGAAGCAAGTTCCTCAAAGGTCGGCTGCCCACCTCTGAGCAGGTGCAAACCCACCCAGAGCATCTCCTCTCTCTGTGGGAAAAACATGGAGAATTGCTAAACTTTGACCCCAGGCTGTGGACTGATTACAGACTACAATGGGAATGGACTGAGTTAACCAGCCGAAGGGGTCAGTATCTGACCTGTGGCTGACGAGGTCCCCAGATGCCTCACCAGGAACAGCCAGCCTTCACCTTCCTGAAAATTCTCTTGTGCTTTCGAATCACAACTTAGCTGCTCAGTTTCTTGGTTCCTCCAGGGAGTGCTATCTATCATTTCAGCCTGCCAGCACCCTGTCAAACCCAGCTATTCATACAAATCTGCTAATAGGAGAGCCTTCTCTTTCTTCCAGAAGCTTCTGTCACAGGCAGAGGAGGATGGAAAAAAAGGACAGGAGGGGAAAATGGGAGAGGAGCAGCCTGCAGCATTAGGGACCCAAATTACAGTGATTGAGAGGAGAGAACAGAGGGAATCATGGCAGACCCATGGAGGTGGTGTTTATGACAGATGGGGTCTTGCAAGGGATCCTCTGTTCACCAATGCAGAGGCAGACAGCTAACACAGCTGCAAGAGGACCAGTTCCTGGAAGCCATCCTGGGAGGTACTATGAAATCCCTGTATTTCATTTCACATGTCTATATGTTTGAGTCTGCACATGGGGTGATGTAGGTAGAAAAAAAGTTCATTCACACTCCCCACCACAAAGAATTCCTATCCAAGATGTGCCCATCGAAGTTACCAGAACCCCCACCATGCCTCCTGGCCTGCCCCACCTCCCGCTCCCAGGTGATGCCCCCCATCTGCCTTCTCCCACCCCCCAATCAAAATTCCAAAATCTAGGGCCTCCAACTCCATTTCCACCTATAGCTCTCCTTAGGGACTACCTTCCAGGGGGCCCCGTTGGAGCGAGCCCATGTATATACAGTAAATGGAGTCACTCAGCAGCAGCTGGCAAATGTTTTCAATGAGTTGGAAAATCAGGTTGAAGGTATCGTGAAATATGGTGCTTACAGGGAGGCCCAGACGCGTGGGCTAAGTGCTTTGTGATTAGGCCTGCCTTACCCATTCCTCCCTCCAAACCCCGTCTCTTCACCCTCCTTCTTTCCGTCTCCAGAGTTTTTAAAGTTAAAATGTGCCTACGTATTTTATTAATATCTTGTAAGAGAAGCTTCTTCAAGCAAACGGTCCTTTGCCTTAGGGGTCAATGTGATCTTTTTTGTACATGTGTATAGCAGGATATGTTGGCTTGTAAATGTGCGTGAGTTTCTGAGTATAGGTGCCGAATAAATGTTTATTGATGATGCCTACCTATGCAGCCTGCATGGTGCCTGCATTTCTATTGCATGCACATCTGCACATCATGCACACACACACACACACACACACACACACACACACACACAGCCTTGCTTCCAGTGCCATACATGCTCTATTTTCAGTTTCTGAATGTCCTGAGAGGTTATATCCTATCTAGATGGATGGACAGAGAGCACACTTGGATTTCTACCAAGATATGTTCTCCTAATTCACCAGAACCCCCGCTCCCCTACACACAGCATCTCACGCCACACAGTGCAGGGAAGCACAATCCTCAAAGGTCAGTTGCCCACCTCTGAGCAGGTGCAAACCCACCCAGTGCAGCCTCCCATCCACCCTTTCTCCCGTCTGACTTCTGCTCTCCTCCTAAATGGTCTCTCTTTGCCCCCTGCCTCCTCCTCCTTCATGTCCCTTCTCCAGAGAGGCAGAGGTTAGGTGTGCTTGACTCGGATTCACCAAGTGAATACATCAAAACAGCAAAGGGACGTGGACACCATCTCCACCCTCTCATTTCATGGACGGGCTAACTGAGGCTCAGGGATGCTGAAGGATTTCTCCCACATGCACAAGATAGGTCACAGAAGAGCCTGTACCAGAGCATGTGTTTTCCAGCCTTCCCCACAACCTGGCCCTGGGTGAAGGAAGCGCTTCCCCCGACCTACCTCCGCCTCCCACATCAGAGGTGCTGCACCTAGTGAGTGCAGCCAACCAAGATCACCGGGGGTGAAATGATCAACCCGTGCAGCCTGGGCTGACAGTCACATCGACTGTCTCTAGGATGGAAACCTGGTAGGGATCCTGTTTCCCGTGAGCAAGAAGAACGCGAGGTGAGACACAGGAGGACCCATCCCGCTGCTCTCGGGTGTCTCATGTGACTTCACAGAGGACAGACTTGGCCCCTCCGTGCCCAGCTCTGGCAGGTGGCACGTTAGTGGACTCTGTCCAGCAGGCAGAGCTCACAGAGAGGAAGAACAAGACGACATAAGCATGACATCCCAGATGCTGGCCCTGGGAGGGGTATTAGGGACCATCTCCTCATTCAGTGTCCTTGTATTACACAGAAACTGGCCACAGAGAGAGGCTCCAGGACTGGCCAAGGCCGCCGGGACCGGTCCCTGGCTCTGCACTCCCAGGGTGCTGTTCTGCTCACAAACCCTCGCCTTCCATTCCTTTTTGGAGTGGGTCCTGGTGGCACTCCTATGGGAACGGCGTGCGGGGAGGCCTAGATGTGGCCTGGCCTCAGGTAAGGACACATCCAGGTGACCCGCCTGCTGCGTCCCTGCTCTCTGTGCCACACCCAAGTCCCTTTGCTTCCCGGAGATGGAGCAAATGACGGAGGCTCCCGGAGGAGGCTGGCCTGGGGACACACGGTGTGCGAGCTCTTTCGTCCACCTGGGTCACCCTCCGCAAAGCCACTGCTCCGGGCTTCCCGCGCCGGTCCCCAGGCAGCCAGTACTGACGCTGAAGGCAAGGAAGGAAGGGGCTGCGGCCGCGTGGTTCCTTCTCCAAGGACAGGCGCGCCCTCTCCTGCTGGAAGGAGGAAGCGCGGGCCCGGCCCCGCTCAGAGCCCGAGCGTGGAACCCGCAGCCGCCCGCGCCACCGGAGAAAACGGCTTAGAAAAAGCCTGCCGCCGCCGGGAAGACAACCAGAGGCCTTCCTATTTCTGGGGTGCTCTGAGGTTTCAGGAGGGAGTAGAATCTGGGAGGAGAAGGAAGAGGGGCTGGCTGAACTCTGTGAGGAGAGGGAGAGGATCCTTGCATTTGGGATTTAGGACAAAAATCCTTGCATTTGGGATTTAGGGCAAAATACTTACATTTGGGATTTAGGCTCCTTCCCATCCTTTGTCCTCTCCACGAAGTTCCTCTCTCTCCAACCACCAAACTGTGCCCATGAAGTGAATGGCCCGATAAGGAGCCAGTGGGAGCCGCAGTGTCTGGAGATTTTACTCGGCCATCTCTCGAGCCCTGGGAAAAGTTTTAAAATGTTCACTTTGGCAACTTTGAGCTTGGTTGAAAGCATGGTGTCTCCGCAGGAAGAGTACACGACTAGGAAGGAGGCTTCCTGGGATCTGCTTCCATTTCAACCACTCTTTTCCCCTGTGTTAAGTCACGTGTCCTCTCTATGGCTCAGTTTCCTGGCCTATTAAATGGACCTTTCATGTCCTGGAAAATTCATTGACGGACCAGATATGCTACAGCACTAGCAAACGGTGGTGCCATTGCCCTGCTCTGGCTGGGTTGTCTTTCCCCAGAAACGGGCAGTGGTGAGAGGAAGGTGGAGACAGAGCCACATGCCATCTCCCCTGCTCCTCGCCCCTGCTGGGACTCCCACTGTGCAGTGTCTCCCTCTTGCCTCTGGAAAATCCCAGGGACTCCATCCTTAAGGCATCCCCTAGGATGTGCAAATAAAAATGCCGTTGGTGGTGGGGGCAACATATTCAGTGAAAATCCACCAGGGACACTGGCTGGGGCTGGAGCAGGACGGGAGTGAGGGGAATCCTGCTCAAGGAAGGCAGGAGGGAGCAGGGACAAGGTCCCCGGACAGCACCAGCAGGAGGGTCCCAGCATAGGGGCGTGGAAGTGGCATGGAAAGGAAGTTCTCTCTGATTTTAGAATATCCGTGGAGCCAGCCCTGAGTTGCTTTCCTTGTCGGAGAGATCACAAACATAGGCTTTGGAAGGAGCTGGTGAACGAGCTATAAGGTCAGCTACTGACCCCTCAGCCTCACTGACCTCATCCAGAAATTGGGGCTGTAAAACCTATCCCAGTGCAAGTCAACTGCTTCACCCAGTAAGCAGCATAGAGGTGCACAAAATTACTGTTGTTATTATTATCGTGATCATCATGGTCCTATCAGGCCTAACCCTCTAATTTTCTGTGTGATGTTCCCTTACTTAAATTTCTGTTTCCTCATCAACAAAACTTACGCTTGTCCCTCCTTAGCTCTGGGGGTTGTGGTGGGAAGGAGGAAAAAGGCATCCCAGGTGCATGTGCGGAGGAATGTCCCCGAGGGACCCGAAACGCTATTATTGAAGGCTAAATGTTCCGTGGCTAAAAGCTGCTATAGCGATCTTTGCATCCACTTGGTTTGAATGGGCACATTACTGTAATGTCCCAGAGCTGCAGTCAGCACGAGGAAGGTTGAACTATTTGTAACGAGATGCATGAGCAGCATAAAGATCAAATGGTGGAGGAGAGCGCATGTGGCTCACCTGAGAAAACAGGGCTAGTTGCTTTGAATATGGCTGGAATCCATCCATAGCCACCTGCCTCGGAAACCACTGCCTGGGGCTTCCTGTGGGAAGGACAGCGGAGACAGGAACAGTTGGAGAAAGAAGGCAAGCATGAGGAGCAGAGAGACAAAGGCAAGCCACTGGACACTGTGAGAGAGAATCCAGTCACAATTCCAGCTCCAGGGGCATTACGGATGCTAAGATTCCTGTCCTCCACCTGCAGCTCCGAGAATAACACCTGCCCTCCAGCAAGTTTCCTTCCTTCAAACCCTCAGATCTGGACTGAGCTCCTTGTTCTTGGTGTCAAGCTGTTCAGGTGAACAGGTCCAGGCTATTTATCCCCCTGCTCTCTCGTCCACGGGGACAGAGCATGCCATGGCTGCAGGTCTCCAAGGCTCCACTTGGAATAGACGTGAGAGGCGACTGTCCCTGGAAGGACTAGGGATGTGGCAGGAGATGGAAACCAGACAAGCTGGACAAAAACACTTGCAGACCCTGATCAATATGCCCTCCAGGCCACTGCCGCCTTTTAGCTATGGTAAGGCCTTCCCTGTCAGGCCCCTCTCTGGTCTGGTAGCTCCTCTCCATCGTCCCCCATCAGCTCCTCCCCAGAATTTCATTTGAAATTGATTCCAATATTGGGAGGGGTCTGGGAAGAATGTCATTTGGCTGAAATCAAACACCCCATGGGATGACCAGACGTTCATCCTCCTTTTTCTTTTCCTTCCACCCTGGGGAAATCTCTGGGTCTTGGTTTTGTCATCTGCAGATTAAGAGCAGGAGTCCACGCTCTCTAAGGACCCTACTCACTTCTACCTGGTGACCCAAATAACTCACTTCCTCTCCCAATATCATATGTGGCACGGATTCACACTCATGCTCAACGTTCAGTCCAATTTATCAGCCTCATCTCCACACGTGGTGTCGTTTTGCCCTGCCGGCTAGCAAGGCCGGTGCCTTTCAGCACTCACAGTCTGATGGCTGCCTCCACCCTCCTCACCCTCCCACTTACCAGAGAAGGAGTTCCTCCCAGCTCCCCTCAACGCACCGGATGCTTCATGCCACTCTTTTTTATTATTATAGCAAAATATGCATAACTTAATTTTTATCATTTTAACCCTTTGTCAGCATACAATTTGGTGGCATTAAGTGCATTCACAATAATGTGTAACTATCACCACTTTTTTATCATCCCCAGCACAAACTCCGTACCCATCCCCAGATAACCCCAATCTACTTTCTGTCTCTATGAATTTCACTATTTTAGGTATCTCATATAAATGGAAAATACAGTATTTGTCCTTCTGTGTCTTGCATATTTTGCCTAGTACAATCTTTTCAAAAAGTCTGTCCATACTGTAGCATACGTAAAAATTTACTTTCTTTTTATGACTAAATAATATTTCATTGTATGGATATACCACAGTTTACTATCCATTCATCCATCAATGGACACATGGGTTGCTTCAACCTCTTGGCTATTGTGAATACTGCTGCTATGAACATTAATGTGCAAATATCCCTGCCTTCAATTTTTTTCAGGATCTACCTAGCAGTAGAATTGCCAGATCCCATGGTAATTTTGTGTTTATGTTTTTGAAGACCTGCCAAACTATTCACAGAGGTTGCACCATTTTGTATTCCCACCAGCATTGTATGGGGGCTCCAAATTCTCCATGTCTTCAGTAACACCTGTTATCTTCCGTTTCTTGATTCTAGACCCCCTGATATAGCCCCCCTAGTAAGTGTGAAGTGGCTTCATTTCACTCCTCCCTCCACACCCAAGATCTTTGTACTTTTGTCTGTCAACCCTAATCTTAATAGCACATTAGATACAGATAATGCAGTTGAAGGCTGAAGGCTCCTGGAAGGCAGGAACCATGTGTGGTTTCCTCAAGGTCAGGTTCTCATGTCCTCAGGCCACCAGGTGGGGCCCAAGGGTGGTGTGTCAGTGGGAATAGCCATTGTCTCTATGAGCCAGTCTTGGTCACAGTTGTCTGCCTTGGACTGCAAGGTCCTGAGCCCAGCTGTGTCAGTCTTTTTCCTTGGCAGAACATGGAATGCTCAATGACTTAAGAGTGGTGTCAGCTGGGCGTGGTGGCTCACGCCTGTAATCCCAGCACTTTGGGAGACCGAGGCAGGCAAATCACGAGGTCAGGAGTTTGAGACCAGCCTGGCCAGTATGGTGAAACTCTATCTCTCCTAAAAATACAAAAATTAGCCAGGCATGGTGACATCCACTGTAGTCCCAGTTACTCGGGAGGCTGAGGCCGGAGAATCGCTTGAATCCAGGAGGCGGAGGTTGCAGTGAGCTGAGATTGCACCACTGCACTCCAGCCTGGGCAACAGAGCGAGACTCCATCTCAAAGAAAAAAAAAAGAATAGGGAGAATAATAAATGAAAGAGAATTTTTTTTAAGTTGGAAGATACTGAAACTAAAATAACAGGACCCAAAGAGTGAAATGGGAGAGGAGAAAGATTGGAGGAGAGAACTGATTCCAGAATCCACTCTCCAGAGAGGCAAATTCCACAAGCTTCTTGGCAGTGCCTGATTCTGAGGCCTCGTAGATCTGAGCTGGGAAATTGAAGAGATGATGCAGCCCAGCTCCACACCACCTTCACTACAAATCAGCTGCAGGAGGCTGAGGGGCACAGCTTTCCCTGGGGCTCTGCTAGACTCCGAGGAGCCTGGGTGCCCCCAAGAATTTCAGTTGGGGCCCCAACAGACTATCTAGCCATTGTCAAGACAGCTGTAGCTCTGGGCACTGCCAAGGGGGCTTCTCATTGCCGGGCCCTGGAGGGCTGCAGGCTGCCCCAGGAGAGGGGCCCTTGGGGACTTGGCCACAGTGGAACCTGTGTGGTCCTGTTAACCAGTGAGTGGCTTTGTCCCTGCTTCTTCGTGTCCAGACAGCCATGGAAAAAGCAAAAGAGATGCTCAGGCCGGACGCGGTGGCTCACGCCTGTAATCCCAGCACTTTGGGAGGCCAAGGTGGCAGATCACGAGGTCAAGAGATAGAGACCATCCTGGCCAACATGGTGAAACCCCGTCTCTACTAAAAATAAAAAAATTAGCTGGGCGTGGTGGTGTGCGCCTGTAGTCCCAGCTACTTGGGAGGCTGAGGCAGGAGAATTGCTTGAACCCGGGAGGTGGAGGTTGCAGTGAGCCAAGATTGTGCCACTGCACTCCAGCCTGGTGATGGAGAGAGACTCTGTCTCAAAAAAAAAAAAAAAAAGAGATACTCAGAAGCTCAGGAGCTTACTAACAAGTTGGGATAAGGGAGATGAATGGAGAGAGCCAGAGAGTCCAGAGAGAGGATTGAGAATGGGCACACACTGGGGCAAAGGGGGAATGGGGAACACTGATCAAAGGTAAATTCAGTGTGTAGGTCTAAACTGCAACGCTTTCCCCTCTCTGGTGCCTTCTTACTCCCTCTTCCTTCATCTCTCTCCCAGTTATTATCAAAGGAAAATTTACGAAGGGCTCGAGGCATTGGATATTCCCTGTATTTCAATCTAACTTTTTGCAGTCTCCAGTGAACAGCTCCGCTGCCTCTGCCTGTCAGGGAATTTAAATTGCAGATGGGATGGTGAACCCTCGCCCAGAGCAGGAGCAGCCCCTCTGGTGAGCATCAGTATTGCTTAGCAACTAGGGCAGCCCAGAAAAACTTTAGGAAGCAGCAGAAAGTTCCACTCTGGAAAGTGCCCTTGAGTCAGGGCATCTCTTGGGAACAGGGAAGGCATTTCCCAGAAAGGAGCAGCAGCCAGGTAAGAGATCTGCTCATTCCAGGCTCAGGGGTACGGCCAGAGGGCACAGTCAGCACCACTCTGCACATCACCATTGTTTGTCTCCTTCTCCGAGGGTCAGAATGCCCACCGGCCTCCATGTAGTTTTTGACATTCATTGTTTTGGAGAGAGCTTTCAAATGCATGGTATCTTCCCTACGTACCCCCCTCACACCTCACACACCAACAAAAAATAGAGATGGGAATGAATAATACCAATGCACTAACATACACATAACGTGCACACACACGCTCATATGGTTTGGCTGTGTCCCCACCCAAATCTCATCTTGAATTGTAACTCCCACAATTCCCATATGTTATGAGAGGCACCCAGTAGGAGGTCATTGAATCATGGGGGCGGGTCTTTCCCGTGCTGTTCTTGTGATAGTGAATGAGTCCTATGCTATCTGATGGTTTTATAAGGGGGTGTTCCCCTGCACAGAACCTCTTCTCTCATCTGTCACCATGTGAGAGGTGCCTTTCGCCTTCTGCCATGATTGTGAGGCCTCCCCAGCTACGTGGAACTGTGAGTCCATTAAACTTCTTTCTTTTGTAAATTTCCCGATCTCAGGTATGTCTTTATCAGCAGCATGAGAACAGACTAATACACAGACATAATCACAAGCTTAGATAGGGAAGAGCTTATGCTGCCAAAAACAAAATGCCAGCAAATACCCACAGCAGGTCAAAAGGAACAAACTCATTACATCTACTCCTTTTCACAGCTCAGTTCTCGGGACAGTGTTTCTTTAATTATGGCCTTCCCTCAATAAAGTGTTTGCTACATTTAGCATCCTCGTCTGAAAGGCAAGAATGCCCCAGCTGTGCCTGAGGCCATCATCAACACATGCTTTTACAGTGGAGCTTGAGCAACATGGGTTTAAACTGCACAGGACCACTTAGACGTGAATTTTCTTCCAGCTCTGCCACCTCGAGACAGCGAGACCAACCCAGTTCCTCAACGTGAAGATAACAAGGATAAAAATGTTATGATAACGAATAGTGAATATATTTTCTCTTCCTTAAGGTTTTCTTAATCACAATGTCTTTCCTCTAGCTTGCTTTATTGTAAAAATACTGTAGAAGGTACATATAACATACAAAATATGTGTTAATCAGTTCTTATGTTATTTGTAAGGTTTCCAGTCAACAATGGACTTTTAGTAGTAAAGGTTTTAGGGAACCAAAGTTATTTTTGGATTTTCAATTGCGTGGGGTTCAGCACCCCTAAACCCTGTATTGTTTGAGGGCTGTTGAGAAATGCTAAGTGTATGATTGCTGAGAAATGCTGAGTGTATGATACAATATATTGTTGACTAGGAAGAACAGCGGCAAGGAAAACCTAGCCACGCCCCACCCCCAAGTGGAAAACTACTTGGGGCATTCTAAAGTCGCAGAATAGTATATGTATATCATACACCGGTTGAAAACAATTCTTTAAGCATGGGATATGTGACCCTGCCCACATGACTCCCTCATGGAGAATACTTTTTAGTTTGTCTGTGATCAGTGATAAGTGGGCACCAGCTGCTTACCTGGTTTATTTTTGTGTTATGAGAAAATACTGAACATCTGTTTGTTAATAATCATCACCTGTTTAGAAAGAATAAATATGTGGGTCAGAGGCTGTTCGGGGCCCTCAGCCCAGAATGCAGTCAGTCCTGGAGGCCCTCAGCTCGGAAGGCTGTTGGCCCCCAGATAGTCCCACTTTGCTGTTCTGTCTGGATGTCTGCTTCTCAAATGTTTCAGTGCCACCTGGGTGGGGTTCTCTACGGCTGAGCTAGTCTCAGTAAAGGGTCAATTGTACTTAAATAATTGGCTTTGAAAATAAAAATGTGAATAGTAGTTCAATGTCAATGTTTGGCAAAGTCTGCATATTCTGGTGTTCCATCAATTTGGAGCTATGGTATACCTTATACACACTCTCACAGAAAAACACCCCCATGTTAGACACACCCACCTACCTCTGGCCTGTGTCTACAAGAAAGCTAATATATTTTCTGCCTTCCTGTTTTGAATCATGTCTTACCTAAAAAAGATACATTGAAGTCCTGCTCCCCAGTACAACAGAAGGTGAATTTATTTGGAAATATGGTTATTGCAGATGTAACTAGTTAAGATAAGGTCATACTGGCGCATACTAATACAGTGGTATCAGTCCATTCTCACACTGCTAATAAAGACATACCCAAGACTGGGTAATTTATAAAGGAAAGAGGTGTAATTGACTCACAGTTCTGCATGGCTAGGGAGACCTCACAATCATGGTGGAAGGCAAGGAGGAGCAAAGCAATGTCTTACGTGGCAGCAGGCAAGAGGGCATGTGCAGCGGAACTCTCCCTGATAAAACGTCAGATCTCGTGACATTTATTCACTATCACGAGAACAGCATGGGAAAACCCTGCCTCCATGATTCAATTACCTCTCACTGGTTCCCTCCCACAACATGTGGGGATTATGGGAGCTACAATTCAAAATGAGATTTGGGTGGGGACACAGCCAAACCATATCAACATTCATGTGAACATACAGGGACACAGGAGAACGCCATGTGAAGATGAAGGCAAGATTGGAGTCATGCAGCTGCTAAAACACCAAGGAGTAGCAGCAATCCAGAGCATGGCCCTGCCTACACCATTATTTCAGCCTTCTGGCCTCCAGAATTGGGAGACAACACATTTCTGCTGTTTTAGGCCACCCAGTTTCACCCTAGGAATCACAGTCCCTTTCTGTTATTCTATGGGAGGGTCTGGGAAGGTCCTGTTTATAGATGGTGGCAAATTGCTGTGGGTTAGAAATAAGTCTGCAGAGGAGAGAGCTGGTCTTGCAGGTTGAGCTTCTGGACACAGATGCTCAGATGGAGTTTGAAGGACTGAAAATCTTTGTGACTTGGGGCAGAGAAATTGATATTGACTTTTTGGTTAAACCGTTATTTTTCATTAAAAGTTTGCTCAATAGACAGTTCATGGCCCTTGAGTGAAACGTGGGGAAGCAGTGCTTTTTGGAGGGCTCAGGTTGATGCAGGGCCCAGCACCTTTGCCCTCATCTTGCTCAGATGCTGCCTGGTGCAAGTGTTAGCTTGTCCTGCCTCTGCAAGGGAAGGAATATTCTCCAGGGCTAGTACCCTCCTGTCTCCCTCTCTGTATCCCATAGAGTGCTATGCACTTACTAAGTGCTCAGCAAATGTGTGGTGAATCAGATGCATGGGACATAAGAATATAAAAAACATGATTAGCTCAAACACTCCTAGTGAGGCACCTGTGGAATTAGCACTCAAACCCATTCATTCCTAATAATTATTACTGCTGTATTATCAATTCCCCATTTGACCTAGGAATAATCCTGTTTTTCCTTTTGAGTCATTCAGAGTATTGTATTTGCATAAAGCTAACGTACCTGATTTTACCTTCCTGGAAATTCCACAAGGTAGTGTGGTGGGTTTGATTACCCCACAGCTGAGAGACTGAGCCAAATGTGTGCTCTGAACACTGACTGACAAGGAAAGCTGCAAGGGGCGTGGGCTGAGAGTTGGAAGAAGATGGTTCTAGACTTGCTCACTGGAGTGCAAGTGACTTCACCCCACAACAGGGTATCAGAGGCACCAACCCGTTAAATGAAGGCATCAACACCTTAGACTTTCTGCATAGGACTCTTTGACCTCCTATGTCCCCACTGTGGTAGAAAAGTGCCCCTGAGATCTCCCTTTCTGTGGTCAGTAGAGATCCTCCCCTCCTCACCCCACAACTAACAGCTCTTTCAAGTTCAGCTTCAACTGAGCCACATCAGGGGACTGAGAGGGGCACAGGTTTCAGAGGCCTGGTCATTTTGTCCTGATAGGCAATTCACACTCCAAAGCTTCCGAAGCTTTTGGGGGCCTGAGTGACAAACTCAGTTCAGCTTCTGCCTCTTCTCAGTCCTACTTTCTCCTCTTCCTTTCAGAGGTATTGATCCCTAACAACATCTCACAGACCAAACATCATCCCAGCATCTGCATCCAGAAGGCACAACCTGCAACACCAAGTGTATTAGTCCATTCTCACACTGCTAATCAAAACATACCTGAGACTGTAATTTATAAATAAAAAGATATTTAATGGACTCACAGTTCCATGTGGCTGGGGAGGCCTCACAATCATGGTGGAAGGTGAAGGAGGAGCAAAGGCATGTCTTACCTGGTGGCAGGCAAGAAAGCATGTGCAGGGGAGCTGCCCTTTATAAAACCTTCGGGTCTCGTTAGACTTATTCACTATCACGAGAACAGCATGGGAAAGGAAAGACCCACCGCCATAATTCAAATACCTCCCACCAGGTCTTTTCCATGACGTGTGGGGATTATGGGAGCTGCAATTCAATATGAGATTTGGGTGGGGACACAGCCAAACCATATCCCCAAGTCTCTCCTCTGCAGACTTTTTCAAAAATTGTGATTAAATAGACATAGCATAAAATGTACCATTGTAACCATGTTTAAGTGTACAGTTCAGTGGCATTAGTACATTCCCATACAGTACATTCCCATTATCCATCTCCAGAACTTTTTCATCTTCCCAAACAGAAACTCCACACTCACTAAACAACTCCCCATTCTCCCCTCCCTCCAGTCCCTGGTAACTTCTTTTCTACTTTCTGTCTTTATTATTTTGCCCATTCCAGATACCTCATATAAGTGGAAAAATACAGTGTTTGCACTTTTGTGACTAGTTTATAGAGCATGTCTTCAAGATTCATCCATGTTATAGCATGTGTCACTATTTCCTTCTTTGTAAAGTCTGAATAACAATTCTGCATGTTTATTGATTCATTCCCCCATCAGTGCATCACTAGACACCTGGGTTGCTTCCACTTTTTAGCTATTGTGAATAATGCTGTGTAGACTTACTTCATCTCACACCAACTTACTGTAGCGTTATACATATGGGCCTTCCTAGCCTCCTTTAGGATGAGTAAGAGCTAAAAGGAAAGGCAGGCATAATCCGAGTGTCCCAATGATGTGATCAAGAGGGGCAATTGTTCCAGCCCCTCACTGCCTCAGTGTGATTAGCTGCACAGTGTCCTGAGACCAGATGCAGGCAAACAGACAAGGCAATATTTGCTTTCCAAGGAGAAAAAAAAGGTGCACAAGATGCACAGGTGAATGACAGAAAAGCCCTGGGCCAGTCCAGGAAAGATTCATGCTCCTGCATCCTTTCTGGGAACTCTTTCCCTACAACACTGTCTGTGATGTTCCTTGAAGGGGTAAGCAGAAGGTGAGCATCCTGCTCTGGGCTTTGCCTTGCCCCGCACCCTACTCTACCCTAGCCAGGGAGAGCCCAGGAAGGTTGATATGTCAGAAATAATAACCCCTGACCTGAAAAAAATGATTGAATGCAGTCATGCAACAAAGCTTTTCGGATGCCTAATGTGTGCTAGGCTCAGTGCTAGGCATACACCACCTAGCCATTGAGGCCACCCTTCCAAGAGCTGAGGAACCCCCAGTGTAGGTCTCCAAATATAATGGGGCAGTCCCAACCAAGCACAGGACAAGTGCCCAAGGTTGCTGTCCTCTCTGGGGTGTAGACTCTGCTCCTGCTGTGAAGACCTGCACTCCTTGACTTCCGAGCAATTCCCCATCCATTCATTCCACAGTTGTCTTCTCATCTGCCAAATGCTGTTCTGGTGAAGCAAATGCCTGTCTGAGAATGGTGAAGAATGATGCCCAAATGGATTTTTTAAATGCACACATGCACGCAGGTGTGCGCGCGCACACACACACACACACACACACACAGTGAGAAATATTCCTCAGGGATAAAGATGTGCCCTCATCTCAAAACTAAAAAATAGAGCCTCTGATCAACTCCAGTAGGAAGAGAAGCACACCTCATGCCCTGCCCGTGCTGGGTCATTGGTCAGCAGTGTAGGAGTGCTATCTCTGACTGCTCTCTTCGTAGGAGACCTTGGGCCAGTCAGCCGTGAGTCATTCCCTACCTTCAGAGGGCCCCTCAACTGCATCCCTTAGCACCAAGTGGCCCCTGATGAAGACTCAAGACCACCCATCCAAATAGGATCCTAGCCACCAGTTGTCACTCAGGAAGGAAGGAAAAAGCCCAAACTGAAGGCACGTGTGCTTTCCTTCTGTGCCAGAGAGCTTGCTGCCTGTCACAATCCAGATATGATGTATAGGAATAATAAGGCCCCTTGAATTACCCATTAAGTGCTGTCAGCAAATCACATGATTTCTTTTTTAATATTGCAAATATCTGGCCCCTGGAAAATGATGATGATGCTATCTCCACTCAGCTAGATGATAAACAGAGTTCCCATGCCAGGGAGCTGCCGCCCCTCCTCCAGAGCTGTCTCAGAAAAGGCAAGGAAGGATGGGGAGAGGCTCCTGCAGCTTTGAGCTTCAAGTCTCATCCTCATCTGCCACAAACGCCCCTACATTGCACCTCCCTCCAGCCAATGTTCCCTGGCTTTCCTGACAGCATGGCTGAGGCATACATGCCACTTCCTCTGAGTGGTCTTCCCTGACTGCCCTACCCAAAAAGGCACGTTGCGTGATTCGCCCTCCAAGCACCTGTTTTTCATTCCTAGTATTGTACCTGTTTGCTTGTTGAATGCATCAATTATCAGACAATAAGCCCCGTGAGGGCTGTCTTGTTCATTCAATCCATAGTGCCTAGCACATTGGCGGGCACACAGTATGATCCCAGTAACCCTTTTTTAAGTAACTTAATACTCAGTAAACACTGCTTGATGGAGCCACACTTCCTAGAGCAGTAAGGGCTTCTCAAACTTCATCACGCATCAGAATCACCTAGAGAGTTTGTTAAGCCACAGATTACTAGACCACACCCCCAGTTTCTGGTACAGTAGGTCTGGGTGGGGCCTGTGGACTTACATCTCCAACAATATCTGAGGTGATGACAATGTTTCTGGTACAGGGGCCCCACTTTGAGAATCACATCCCTGAGAACTGCTCATAAATGCAGACACTCACTTCCTGCTCTCCTGCCTTCTGGCCTTAATTGTCAGAGTTGTCCATGTGACTGTAAGTGACAGATGCAAAACGCTGGGCTCTTCAGATCCAGTTTGTCCAAACTGAATAAAAGTATTCTTATCCCTAATAGTGGGAAGGTAACTTGAGGCCAGTAGATGCAAAGTGAGGTGAGTTGCTCAGCAAGTCCTGGCAGATACGGCACAGAACTCTGCGTACCAGATACAGTTTCCTGTTCCAATCACTGAGCTGCACTTTTCTGACACCAACTGTAGAAATGAGTTGGCTTCTAAGTGGCTTATTAGAGAACAAATTATTCCCTGTTTTGCTACTTTTTCCATGTGAGTTAATCTGCAAGTCTAAAGTCCAAGCAGGTGCCAGAGTTATTCCTGCAACTGGCACCAAATTGCATTCAGAAAGTACAATTAGCACTTCGTTAATGTGCCTCAGAATGAGATCATCTACATTTTACCCAAAAGCAGCCTCCATCCCCACTGCACTTTACCTTAATGTGCCAACATACAGGTTGCCTGGCTAGCGAGGCCTTCACACATCCCACCATTTGCCAGGCGGCAGTCTTTACCTCTTCACTGGAGCAAAGGAGGCAGGGCCCACCCTCCGCAATTCAGGATCCAAGAAGCACTCTCTGTTCATCTTCTCTTCCTCCTCCACTACTTCTTCTTCTTTTCTTCTCCTTCTCCTTCTTCTCTCTCCCTTTTCCTTCTTCTCATCTCTCCTCCTTCTTTTCTTCATCCTCCTCCTCTTCCTCTTCTTCCTCTTTCTTCTTCTCCTTTCTCTTCTTCTTCCCCTTCCTTCCTCCCTTCCTTCCTGTTTTTTTCCCTGCTTAACTATTCAGTCCACAAACCATTAGGGAGACCTAGAAGAGTAGGCACCTGTGCTAGAGCAGAGGAGAGATGCAGTGGCCTGCAGGGGTGTTGGAGACCAACAGTATATCGAGGCTGAGGCTGGGAGAGAGGCATGAGAGGGCGGCCAGGGCTGAACCCAGCATGGCGTGTGGAGCCTCCACTGAGATGAGGAGCTTGGGCAGCATGAGACGGTCAGCATGGAGTGTGGAGACCTGAGGAGTGGGGAGGGCTTCTGCCTTAGGGCAGAGGACAGCCCAGCACAGGCTAGAGACCAAATTGCATGAGGAGGGCATCCATGCCAGGAAGGAGCACTGGTAGCAGCAGAATATTGGTTACACATAGGGAGATTTATACCAATTAGGGAAATATGTTCAAGATGACTAGAGCCAGGATTCCTGGCAGCAGAGAGGAAAGCCACAAATATAAAAAGGAAAAAAACAAAACTAAAGTAATCCTAAGGTGTTTGAATTTGTGGTATCTGTGTGAACTTGGTATTTTTAATAAATAGATAAATAAATACATAAATATGAATGCAATTCTATGTGTTGTTCCACGCCCCATATGTAAACATACACGTATATGTTTCTTCACTCTGTCCCCCAAGAGGGCCTGAGGGACACTCCAACACCAGTGAGCACACCTAACCTCCTGGATCTGAGTTTCTAAATATCATTCACCTCTGCAAGGAACCAGGACTCTCACGGCCAGTGCAAGAAGGTACGAGATGAGCCTGGAATGTCTCGCTGTGCCAGAAGTAAGGACGTGCTCAAAGAGTGATGGAAGAGAAGACAAGCACGCAGAAACCAGCTTGGAGGGACTCCTACTGGCCAACTCAGGCAAACAGAGCAGAAAAATAAATAATGAGGATCACACGTTGCAATCCATTGAACACATATGAAATCATGAGCTCATACTGATAAAAATAGATAAGTGAACAAGGCTGGTCTCCAAGTATCTCCACACACAATTACTTACAAAGAGGAAAAGAGCAGCTCAATGGTGGAGATGGCTGGCAGACGCTACGGCAAGCGAGTGATCAAAGTCAGCGGCCCTCGTTCCAAGACAAAACAGAATCATGTCCTGCCTGATAAGATGCGACGAGAAGTTTCTATGAAACTCTTGCCAAACTTGTATGGTCTGAAATTAATCATGAGGAAATGTCCAAAAAAGCCAAAGTGAAGGGCATGCATCAAAACAGTTGGCCTGTAGTCTTCAAAAGCATCCAGATCCCAAGCATTAAGGAAAGACCAGGGAACTATTCCAGATGGAAGGACACGATACAGACGCGACAAGTAAATACAGTGTGGGATCTTGGACTGGATCCTTTTGCTATAAAGATTATTCCTGGGGCAACTGGCAAAACTTAAATGGGGGCCGAGGATTCAATCAATTCCTTTCCTGCCTTTGATGGTTGTCTTCTGGTCAGATAAGAGCATGTCTTCGTTGACAGGATACATAAACTGAAGTATTCATGGATGATAGACATCACTTCAGCAACATACTTTGAAACCGTTCTGGAAAAACAGCGTTGTTTTACACTGTACTTGGAGCTCTTCTTTATGAATGACATTTTTTCCAAAACATCATTTAAGAAGCTATCACTGTGATGCCCAGCCAAAGGCTTCAGCCTCCTTCAGCCCACATTATCTGGCCATGCTTGCGATGAGGTCAGTCTGCTTAGAGACGCTGAGTCAGCCTCACACCACGGTGCTGAGGTCATCACGGTCGTGCCTGCCATCTAAAATATCCTGCATGGGAGGGGGAGTTGAGGGGGAGACTGGTGGACTCTGTGCCCTTCTGGAGCCCTGCATTGATTTCAGGAAGGATTTAGGCCACAAGAATTGGGAAGATAGATGTCTCTATCACATGGGCATTGGGTCCGTGGTCACAAGAGCGATGTCCTGACTTCCGGTCTCATGTCTGGCCCTGGCAGGTGCTCTGCTCTCAGGGGTACACCCTGGGAAGCTTCTGCCTCCTCCTCTTCCATGTGGGGAATGCTGGCAGAGCAGAGCTGTCTATCCTGAAGCACGGGTTGAAAGGCGGGGGCATGTTCCTCTCAGGGCATGGAGCTCCTGCCTAGGACAAGAAGCCCTTCCAAGGATAAGAAGACTTCCTGTGTAGTTCCGAGTCTACATCTGTCACCATAGTGCAAACACAGCAAAGAGAGACTCATGTGTACCCAGGAAAACGTGGCCAGGGTGATGAAGGGTCTGAAAACCATGCCATGAGAAGTGAAATCAGGTGAGATGGACCATCTGCCTTCAAGCATGTGAGGGGGTGACGCATGAGAGACACTAGACCTGTCTTGTACAGCTCCAGAGTATGAACTGAAACCAACAGTGGGCACGGAAGGAAGTGGAGTTCAGCCCCACATAAGGCTAGCTCTATCCAAAACATCCCAGGTAGCCCACACAGCCTTTTAATTTCTGGAAACTCTGCTTACTTTACTTAGGTATTGTTTCTGCTGCACTGCATGCTACATGGTACTGCCCACTGATAACCCCGCTCTGTGGCATCATCTGCCCATGGTGGAAAAGCCAGCGAACATGCCCTGGCCAAAAGCAGGCACAAGCAAACAGTGTGCTAGACTGGCCGTCCCAAGCCTTGGCATCCATATTGGCTCTGCGGCTAACTAACTCACTAGGAACCTCAGGAAAATCCCCTTCAACTTCTCTGCCTCTGGAATCCGTTCTGTTCTATTTACTTCACAGAGTAATGGAAAAGAAACATCAAGATAATGGACATGAAAGTGCTCGGGGAAATAGGAAGTGCCTTCAGCCTATAAAGTTAAGCCTCCGTCATTAGGATCAGGTTTAGAAAACAAGACGTGAACACAGGACTGTAAAGCAGACAGGTTCTGAGACATACCTAGCTCCATTCCTCATTTTACAAGTGAGAGCACCATAGGATTCACATCACAGTGACTCACAGGACAGTGGCAGAGCCAGCCAGGTTTGGTTGGGACACTAGAAGCCCCAACTCATACTTAGATGCCCACCCAGTGGCCATCTAGCTGCCGCTTGATTATCTTTGTAGACAAGAAGCTCACCTCCTCAAAGGCGGCCCCTTTCACCTTTGATAGGCTTAGGTGCTTAGGAAACTTCACCAAAACATGAGGAAGGGGAAGAAATTATGGTGGCCTTTCCTCTTCCAATGATTGATGTCATTGATGCTAAAAGAGCTCCATAGGCTGCATCTACCTCCTTTCCTGTACAACGTGCATTCAGTCAGCACGTGTTCTCTACGACACTTTCTTCTCCAGCCTGTGCATCCCTACTTTCTTGGTTCACACATCACTTGAGTCTGTGTTGGTTACCCTGCAATCAGCATACTTGAATTTGTCCAGAACTGGCTCCCAGCTCCTCTCCCAGGTGGCCATCTTGTCTTCGGCAGTTGACAACGTGTATGTTTAGGACATCATCTGTCACCTTCCTTTTGAGCAGCTTCCTGTCCACAGCTCTTTAACTCAGCAGTAAGCCTGGGTGTCGGGCCTCGACGAGGAGAGCTCCACCTGCTCCTCATATACGGTTGATACTTAACAGAAGACAACAACCTTGAAACGACGCAGGAAGGTGGACCCAGAGTCTGAGGCTTGACTGGGACACTGGCCAGGGACCCCCCACTCCAGCAAGGAAGCCCCCTGCACGTGCAAAAGGCATAAAGAGAGGCCCATTGCCATGGTGACTGTCAGGCAGCCTAGCCTGCCTGAAGCCCATGAGGAAAAGGCTCCAGGAAGGATCGTGAGATGCAGGAATTCACCCACAGCCACTACCAACCCTCCAGGGGCATTTACTGAATCAAGCAGTGCCTGGGCTGTTTCAGCTCTGGCCCAGAGAGGAGGATGGGGCAGGGCTGGCATGATCCATCCCACGGGGAAAGGAGTCCTTCGAGGGTGTGTGTGTGTGCATGTTTGTGTGCATGTGTGTATGCTTGTGTATGCATGTGTGTGCACTTCTGCATGTGTGTGTGTGTGTATGTGTGTTGACAAATTGAACTGACACAGCATCCTTGTCTCCTTCCAAAGCCTCTTTCTTCAGGTGCCATGGTGACGTGAGGCATCTTAGAGCAGCTGGGGGGATATGAGTGAGGCTGAGGGAGTCATTCCTCCCCCGTGCCCCCAGAGCACTCTGCCCACGCCTCCATTAGCACTAATTACAATGTGCTCTAATTCTCTGTTTACACATCTGGCTCTCCCACCAGAGCAGCTCCAGCACAGGGGCTGTGTCTTGTTTTTATATCCCTGATTCCTAGGACCATTCTTGACATATAGTAGGTGTTCATTAAGGGTTGCCTGAATAAACAAATGAATCTCTGCCAAGGACAAAATCGGAGTGTCTGACTTAAAATGGCAGCGTGCAAGATCGAGGTTCAAGTCTCACAACAGCTCTGTGCAGCTCCTGCCATGTGTAGGGTATTGTGCTGGGCATACAGCCTCATCTTCATGGAAGTCATATCCAGTGACAGGGACAAGGCAGAGGGCCATCCTGCAGACCTAATCACGAACTTATCAGCCAGAGATGGGTGATGAGTGCCAGGCAATGACAGAGCTGTGAGAGGAACGCAGAAGGCCCACCACCAGGGTGCCTACTGGATAGGTTACCAAGGAAAGGCCTGGATTTATCTCATGGTTATTTAGTTGTTTTTCATGTACATATGGTCCAACTACTCTTTTTGATGCATAGGTTCAAGCATTTTTGACAAATGCATAGAGTTGTGTAACTGCAATGAAGATAGAAAACGTTTCCATCATTGGCCAGTTTTTTTGTTGTTGTTTGTTGTTTTCATTTATTTATTTATTTTAGATAGAGTTTCTGTCACCCAGGCTGGAGTACAGTGGCATGATCTCTGCTCACTGCAATCTCTGCTGCCCAGGTTCAAGCGATTCTCCTGCCTCAGCCTCCTAAGTAGCTAGGACTACAGGCGTGCGCCACCACACCTGGCTAACTTTTATATATTTAGTAGAGACGAGGTTTCACCATGTTGGCCAGGATGGTCTTGAACTTCCGACCTCATGACCCACCCACCTCAGCCTTCCAAATTGCTGGGATTACAGGCGTGAGCCAACATGCCTGACCTTGTTTGTCATTTTTAAATAATTGCTTTTATCTTACCTGGTTCCTTTTTTACTTCATATCCACTTTAGTGGAGGCATGCAACTAAAAACTGAGTCCATTTGTTATAATAACCTCATCGGATTTATCTGGCCTTTAAGTCCTATTTGATGTTTCAAAGCAAGAGAAAAAGGGAAAGGAAGCAGTAAGATGAGATTTGGCACCGAGTCACGTTGAAAGAAGGGCAGTGTTTTGCTCTAGATTCCACATCTCTGAGCAGAAAGACATACTAACCAGCGAGGGACTCCTGTGAGGATAAACTTTACCATGCACCCCAGGTACACTCCTGGAGAATTATGTCTAATTCCAATTCTATCAAAGAGCCTATCAATCTCTGTTTCTGCTGGTCACCAATCCTTGCCTCCTCTACTCCACCCAAGCATTTCCTAAAGTTTCAAGTAAGCAGAAAATTGACCAAATCATTTGTAAATAAACTTAAATATAATGGACAAATTACTATTATTTAGGGAAACTTTAAAAATGTTTTTATATGAATAAACATCTTTCCGAAAGAATGGTTTTAAACCATAATGGATGGAATTTGTACATTCACATGAGGGTTGCTCTTTGAAACATTTCTGTGGGATGTTGTTGGCTTATTCCAACTTTGTGGCTATTACCCGGAACATTGTTGGAACTTTGCTGCTGAAATTGCCTCCAGAATCAGTATACAAGACATACAAGAAAACTGGCCTCATTTTTCAAGTCACATATATATTTTCCCCTTCCCGGATACTTGTGAGAGCTGCTCTCCACTGATTTTCATTAACTTAATGTCCAACCTTAAGGTCAGGAATAGAGCAGCCAAACATCATTAATTTGGAATTCACTATTTTGGAATAAGAAATAGTTCAAACAAGTAAACTTCAACCATACAATTGCTTTCTTTGAAAGAAGGATTTTCAACCAAACTAATCATATATGCAAATCAAAAGGCAACTATTTAAAGCTACTCAAAAGAGAATAAACGGATTAAGCATTCTCAGGTGCATACACCCTTTATTAAGGTATCCTTTACCCGACATATCTGTAGGCTCATTACAAATCGTCTTTATTAACCAGTCATTCCTTCATGGGCCTGCAGAAAGCCTTTCTTCGTTGACCTGTTTCCTGTCACTGTCAATACTTGAATGTAATGACATTGTATCTCTTTTAAAAGATTTCATAATTGAAACTTGTCACTAATTCAGACCAAGCTTCCACAAATTAGTCTGAATTAAAGAAGTCTGATTGTACTAGGTTGACCCTTGCACATCATTGGTAGGAATGCAAAATGGTGCAACCACTATGAAGAACAGTATGGAGGTTCCTCAAGAAATTACAAATATAACTACCACGTGGTTTAGCAATCCCACTTCTGATTATCTATCCAAAAGAATTAAAATCAAAATCTCAAAAATGTGTTAGCACTCTCATGCTCCTTATAGCATTATTCTCAATAATCAAGATGTGGAAACAGCCTAAATATTCATCTACAGACAAATGGATAAAGAAACTATGATACATACAGAGAATGAAATACTATTCAGCCTTTAAAAAGAAGGAAACTCTGCAATATGTGACTGCAGCCTGCAATATGGGTGAACCTTAAGGACATTATGCTACACAAAATAAGCCAGTTGCAGAAAGCACACAAATGATGTGTGTTTCCACTTACACAAAGTATCTAAAATAGTCAAATTCACAGAATCAGACAGTGCAGTGGTGGTTGCCAGGGGCTGAGGCGGAGCGGGGAGGAAAAGGGGGGCTACTATTAACAGGCATAACATTTCAATTGAGCGAAGTGAATAAGCTCTAGAGATCTGCTGTACGACATTGCACCTATAGTCAACAGACTGTATTGTATACTTAAAAATGTGTAAAGAAGGTGGATCTTGTGTTGTGTTCTTACCATGTGAAACAAAATTGTAAAAAGCACACACACAACTGCTGCAAACTGGGCATAAAAGAGCACTATATCCAGAATAAATAGAACTTAAAAGAATACTGCTGCTTCCCCCTCATCTACACTTGTGCCCTCTGCTTTAGACCTGTTCGCCCTGAGAAGTCGGTTGGGCACTCTAAAACTCACTTCAGGGACAAAATACATCCTGCCTGTCCATAACTGTAATCCACTCGAACCCACGAGATTCTGACTGTGTGAAGAAAAATTCCAACCTAAGACTTCTGAAAGGACTGGGGATAAGAGGAGGGCAAATTAAAGTTTAATAGAATGAAACCTCGGAAAATGGACAAATGCAAATTAGGAGAGAGAAGCAGAAATTCTTCACATTTTTAAAAGGCTCTTCATTAACTTATGTGATAGCATTCTGAGAATTTGTTTAAGGAATGCAGGGATGTGTAGATTGAGAGTGCAAGAATGACTCTTCTCTGCTTCTGGGCAAGAAAACAGATTTGCACTGTAGCTAGAAGTATTACTGATGAGTATTAAAAACTTCCTGGATCGTGAAGGAGCGGGATAGCATCACACCGTGAAATTTCTTTGTCTGGAGGCATTATAGTAGAGGAGCCCACTTTGAGAGATCAGGATTAATTCTGTCTTTATTCGACATTGTCCTCCTCTGCCAGAGTCCCCTGTGGCTGGATGGTAGATTAGTCCCCATGGCCACACTGGGCCTCTTTGAAGTAGCTGTGGCCACTGGGAAGAATGAAGATGAACATCAGACAGTAGATTGTTCTGCAGAGCTGGGGAGCTCCATCCAGCCAAGAAGACACTTCTCCCAGAAAGACCCCTTTTACGGGAGCTATGTGGTGTCATTGTTTGCAACCTCTTCCGACACATATACTTCCTGAAACAGAGAGGGAGGAAGTGCTACCTGAGGTCTCCTCTGCAGTGTGAGGTGGGGAGATGTAGGAGGAGTGATGAATGCTTAGTTTATTTTTAAGCAAGTGATATACAGACATGGAGAATGAAAATGCAAGATAGGTTTGAAGCTGTAACCTTTCTCGGGGGAGCTGCTAGGAGAGGAGCTGTCCATGGGGCAGCTCCATTTCCTTGTGCCCTGTGTTACAGTGGGGAGCACTTCCCACTCCTGTAAAGCCAGACAAACCTGCCACTTGAATCCCCAT
Source organism: Aotus nancymaae (assembly GCF_030222135.1). NCBI lineage: Eukaryota > Metazoa > Chordata > Mammalia > Primates > Aotidae > Aotus > Aotus nancymaae. Next base: position 25,158,583 of record NW_026988413.1, read on the forward strand.
CTCCCGGTGATGTGGGCACATAGTGGCAGTATATGGCAATTGAATTAATGTAGCTCTAAAGTAATTTGAAAATGCCAAGAGTAGCGAATTATCACATGAAAATGCAAATTGTTCCTTATCTGGACTGTTCCACAGATGCTATGATTCATCATTGAGCATTCAGCTGTATTTCCAAGTAAGATCTCAGCGAGAGGGTAGAAAGGCAGGGCTGAGGCACGTTCTGCCTGGAGAGATTTATAGCTCCTTTTATCCAGATGTAAAGCACATGAAGTTGGGAGGGAATATTAAACCTATAAAATCTCAATCTATCATGGAGTCCTTATTTGAGGAAGGCCAAAGGACACACAAGCATACACTTAAATCCTCCAAAATTTCCTCTCTTCAGACATGCATATACCTTGTAGACAATTCACCCTTCACTTTACCTTCTTTCCTGAGTCAGGGCAAATTCTTCTATCCATCCACCCACCCATCCATCTATCCAGAGTTTCTTTCACATATTTACTCATTTTTAGTGGGTGTATTGGCAAATCCATTAAGCCCTTACTGCTGGCCACGGACACAGTTTCTGATTAAGAAAAGAAATCCAAATGGGCTATTTTTTTTTTTTTTTTTTACTTTCTCTTTTGCTAGCATTTGTAGCAAATGCTTGTTAAAGAGGAGATGCTAAACTTGAGAACTGGATCAGAGCCCAACATGTGAATGAAAAGCAATTGTCTAAAAGCTGGAACCCAAGGGAAGACATCCCTTAGCCGGGTCAGGAGGTAATACTCACATAGTTCTCTCTGGGTGCCAGCATCGTTCTAAGTATTTTATGAATACTATTTTATTTACTGGGATCAGAAGATGAGTGTCACCCTGAGTGAAAATCACTCTTCTACTTTTGGCAGCTATTAATATCATGGAGAAAAATCCCTTAAGCTCAGGATATGTCCCGAGGGGGCCAAATCTAGGGTCTTTTGCAGAGTCTCTGCACATCCTAGTGTCAGTCAAAGTCAGCTCCAGGAGGCTGCCACAGAATGAGTGGCTTCCCTAAACTCCCCATGTTCCCAGATACACTTGTATCTCTTCCTTGCAATCTGGGAAGCCTGACCAGCAAGCAACCATGCAAAAGGCTGTTCCACAAATGACTTCCCTGAGCAACAGTGTTGCTGAAACAAAGAGTTCCTGCAAGGGAACGGTGGGCAGCAACCCTGCAAAGGGAGCCTGGGGCCTCTGTCAACTGGAGCTTTTAGAGCAGGGTTCCCCCACCCCCAGGACGCAGACTTGAGTAGGAACCACTCTGTACAGCAGGAGGTGAGTGAAGGGCTGGTGAGCGAGCATTACCTCCCAAGCTCCGCCTCCTGTCAGATCAGCGGCAGCATTAGATTCTCACAGGAAGGTGAGCTCTTTTGTGAACTCAGCTTCTCAGATTGCAAGGAAGGATATCTGGGAGCATGGGAAAGTCAGGGAAGCCACCCATTCCATGGCAGTCTCCTGGAGCCTACTTTAACCAACACTAGAGGTCAAAACATTACCTGTTCCAGACCTCTCTCCTAGCTTCTGGTAGATTCTTAGCTTGTGGAAGCTGAACTCCAATCTCACCTGGCTCTAGCTTGGCTCCATCTTAACGTATGGTGTTCTCACCTGACTCTAGCTTGACTTCATCTTAACGAACCACATCTGCAAGCACCCCATTTCCAACTAAGGTGCCAGTCTCAAGTGCTGGGGCTTAGGACTTCCACCTATCAATGGGGACACAATGCAATCCCATAACACAAGCTAAGGGATTTGGACTTTACAGCAAACTGTCACAGGACTGCAGCCTCCAATTACAAGCTCCTGCATATAAAATTTGGTCTTTCAAAAGCCCTCTCCCACCGATGTCTAAAAACAATAATGAGGGGCTATGTCAGAGGCCTCCCACACCTGCTTCCTGTGCACATTTCAGCAGGGAAGATACTGTAACTGGTATTCCCAAAGCTCAGACCCCATTGTCAGAGCTGCTTCAAGAATCCTTGTCATACTTCCCACCCTTTGTTGCCTTTGATATGTAGTTTCAAGAGAAACACAGAATTGTTCCTTTTCCTAAACACTCTGGCTGTCCTCCCAGAAGAAGCTGCACTGAGTGTTTGACCATCCTTCTCATGCAGACAGACACAACCTCCCAGATTTCTGCATGTCCCACTTCAGCTCCCCACCCACAAGGACTGCCCTGCAGATATCAGCAGTTTTCTACAATACGAGAAGCAGAGAGCTGGGAGTAACCATCTCTAGAAAGCCACCTAGGACTTAACAGCATCTAAACCAAGCAGAGGAGGCATCTGGTTCAGATAGTGTTAAAGATAAATTACCTCTTTAATGAGATGTAATTTACATACAATAAAGTTCACCAAATTTTAGCATACAACTCAGTACATTTTGACAAATATACATGGATATGTAACCACCACTACAGTCATGACACAGAGTATTTCTATTCCTTGTGCTTCTTTTCAGCCAATCCTCTCCTCCTCCCTCCCTGGCACTGATGTGCTTTCTGCTGCCATAGTTATGGCTTTTCAGAAGGTCACATAAATGAAATGATTAGCTATGGAGTCTTTTGTGTCTGCCTTTCTTCACTTAGCATCATGTTTTTGAGATTCTTCATGTTGCTTATGCCAGTAGCTCATTCCTTTTCACTGCTGAATAGTATTCCATTATGTTCATTTGCCACAGTTTGTTTAACCATTTACTCATCATTAGATGTAAGGGTTATTTCCAACTGGAGTCCAGTAAGAATACAATTGCTATGAGCATTTGAGTATGTCTTTGTGCTGACCTATGTTTTCATTCCTCGCAGATAAATACCTAAGAGTGGGATTTCTGGGTAGAATAGCAAAACTGTATTTAACTTTTTAAGAAACTGCCACAAGATGTTGTAGCTCACGCCTGTAATCCCAGCATTTTGGGAGGCCAAGGCCGCAGATCACCTGAGGTCAGGAGTTCCAGACCAGCCTAGCCAACATAGTGAAACTCTGTTTCTACTAAAAATACAAATATTAGCCAGGCATGGTGGCGGGCGCCTGTAATAACAGCTACTTGGGAGGCTGTGGCGGGAGAATCGCTTGAACCCGGGAGGCAGATGCCGCAGTGAGCGGAGACCGTGCCACTGCACTCTAGCCTGGGCAACAGAGCAAGACTCCATTTCAAAAAAAAAAAAAAAAAGAAAGAAAGAAAGAAAAAGAAATGGTCAAAGTGTTTCCCAAAGTGGCTGCGCTGAGTGCTGCAGTCTCAGCCGCAAGGTATGACGGTTCACGTTGCTGCACATCCTCATCAAACCTTAAAATTACCAGTTCTTTAAATGCTAGTGATAGTGGTAGCTCATGCAGCATTAATTTGCATTTCCTTAATGACTAATAATGTTGATCATCTTATCATGTGCTCATTTGCTATTTATATATCTTCTTCGGTGACATGACTGTTTAAATCTTTGCCCATTTTTTATCATGGTGTTTGTCTTATTAATTGGTTTTAAGGATTCTAATCCATGAACATAATACATATCTCCATTTATTTAAATCTTTCTTAATTTCCGTTAGCAATGTTTTGTATTTTTCAATGTGAAGGACTTGCACATTATTTCTTGCACTTGAGAAGAATATCCAGTCTGCTCTTGTTTGGTAAAATGTTTTATAAATATTAATGAGATCAAGTTTGCTAATAGTGTTTATGACCTCTAGATACTTGCAGATTTTTTTGTAGAATTGTTTTATAAATTTTTTGAGAGAGGACTACTTAAGTCTCCAACTGTAATTGTAGGTTTTTCCATGTCTTCTTTCAGTTCTATCAGTTTTGCTTTATGTATTTTGAAACTTTACATTTAGGTATATATGCATTAAGGAATTTTATGTCCTCTTGGTGAACTGACCCCTTTTATCATTATATAATGCCCTTCTTTATCAATATGGTAATTTTTCTTATCATGAAATCTGACTTGTCTCACATTAATAAAGCCACATAAGGTTTCTTTGTCTTAGTGTTAGCATAGCATAAACATACTTTTGCTTTTAGTCTATCTTTGTATTTGAAGTGGGTTTCTTATAAGTAATATGTAGTGGGTTTTGCTTTTTTATATCCAATCTGACAATTCTTTTATTTGGAATGTTTAGACCATTTACATTTAATGTAATTATTTACATGATTAAATTTAAATCTACCATCTTATTAGTTTTCTATTTATATGTTCCTTTTTTTTTCTTGTTTTTCCATTGTTTTCTTACTGTATTTTTAGGATACCATTTTATCTCCAATATTAGCTACACCTTCTTTGTTTCATTTTTTTTTAGTGACTACTCTAGGGTTTGTTAAGTTATCCCAGTCTGCCCTCCAACGATATGATCCTCCTTACATATAGTGTAAGAACCTTACAGTAGTATATTTCCATTTCTTTCTACTATTTCTTTTTGCTGTTGCCATGCATTTATTTCACCCAGTGCTATAAACCATGTTACATTTTTATTATTTGTATGTAAAACAATTAATTATTAAATCATGCATTTAAAAATGAGAAGGAATTTGTTTTATATCCATCCACATATTTAGTATTTGGAGAACTCTTCGTTCCTCTGTTTAGATCTAAATTTTCATCTGTTCTCATATTTATTCTATCTAAAGTACTTTTTTTTCCAATTCTGGTGTGCTATGACATATTCTCTCACCTTTTGTTTGTCTGAAAGTTTTCATTTCACCTTCATTTTAAAAGATATTTTCAACACTAATGAGAACAAGACTGTCTCAAAAAAAAAAAACAAACTAATGAGCAATATTAAGTCTTCTGCTCTTATCTGATGTATCTGGGGAAAACAAATACATAAATAAATAAAATATATTTTTACTAGGGAGAGAATTCTAGGTGGAGAATTGCTTTTTTTTCTATCATAACTTAAAGTGTTGCTCCATTATATTCTGGTTTGTTTAGTTTATGACAAGAAGTCTGCTATAGTTTTACCTTTGCCCCTTTGTACAAAGCATGTTTTTGGCTACTTTTACAATTTCCTGATTATCTCTGGCTTTTAGCAATTTGATTACAATGTGCCTGGATGTAATTTTCTTTATGCTTTTTTGACTGGTTTTGTTGATAATACTGGATCTATAGGTTCATATTTATCATCAAATTTAGAAAATATTTAGCAGTTATTTCTGGAAATATTTTTCTGTCCTACCCTTTTCTCCTCTCCTTCTGTAACTACAATTACATGTAACAAGCCACTTAATCATATACCACTGATCACACACAATTCTGTGATTTTTTTGAAGTATTTTTTCTCCTGTGCCTAATTTTGAATTATTTTTATGTTATTTCTTTAAGTTCACTGATATTTACTTCTGTAGCATCTTATCCACTGTCAATTCCACTCAGCATATTTTTCATTTCAGTTGTTATGTTTTTCATCTCTAAAAGTTTCACTTGGTCTTTTATTTTTCATATGTTCTATTTCTCTCCTTCTCCCATTCATAAATTTCTATGCTTTCTTGGATATACAGAACATTTTTATAATAATTATTTTAATGTCTTTGTCTGCTAATTCCATCATCTTTGTAATGTCGGAGTCTATTTCTACAAATTGATTTTTCCCTCAGTTATTCATCTTATTTCCTTGCTTCTTTCAACGCCTTATAATTATATGTGTGTTGCAGCTTGCTCTCATACACAGTTAAGTTACTCAAAGTCAGTTCAATATTTTTGAGGCTTGCTTTTAAATTTTGTTAGGGCAGGTCCAGAACAACCATCAGTCTAGGGATGTTTTGGCTCTACTACTGAGGAAGGCTCTTCTGAGGATTCCACCCCAATCCTTATTAATTAGGAGATCCACTCTTGCTGGTGGGAATATAAATTATTCCCACCCTTCTGTGAGCTCTAGCAATTGTTTAATCTACTGCTTTCTACTGAGTTTTCCCCTGCCATGGTGAGTTTCCATTCAGGCATGTGCTGATCAGTACTCAACCCAAGCTTCAAGGAGACAACTCTATAGATCACTAGAGATTGCTCTCTGGGCAAGTCCATTCCATCCTCTGTGCTACTCTGCCATGCCAATTCAAGTTCTCCTGTTCTTCCCAAATTGTGATACCTGTCTTCTCAAATGAACAAGATTACCAAGCCACATTTTGCTCCCCCAACCCTCAGCTCACACTGTGGCTAAGAAACTGCCTCCAGGATCAAGCTGGCACAATCCTAGGGCTCATCTCTTTTGTTTTCTTCTTCTTAGAGCTCACACTCCTGTGCTACCTGCTGTCTCATGTCTATAAACTATTGTTTCATGCATTTTGTTTTTGATCTTTTAGTTGTTTCAAGTGAGAGCATCAATCTGATCCCAGTTACTCTTATCAACATCCTGTTGATAAGAGGCTGTTGGTGGAAGTCAGTGTCTATAAGGAATTTTAAAGGATAGAATTCCCACATTTCCCACACTGATGTATGCTGTTATCCCATTTAACCTGTTATCCCTTCTTTAGATCTACTGGAAGGGGCTCAGCACTGATACAGTGTTCAGGATACTGCTAGGGCTTTATCAGCCTCAAGCATACACTCTTCAGGCAGCAGAAGAATAGAAACTCAGCTGGCCTTAATACAATGGTCCCTTAATTTCTTATCACAGAGCAACATTTATTTGGCCAAATGACCTGAGCCTAATCAGTTGGGGATGCCAAACAGAGCCCGGTACTAGAAGGAACCTAAATTCTAGTTCCATTCTGCTGCTTAGTGACAATGTTCGTTTGGGCATGTCACTGAGTTCAGTTTTCTCATCTGGATGACTTTGAAGTCTCCTTCTAATTTTAACAGTTTATGCTCCTAGAACTTGATCATAGTCTCTTTCCATCAGCTTTTCTACCTAGGTAAGTTATGCACACATTCTTCTCTGTTCCCTGATTCTGAACATTGCCACCCGCCTGTTCTCATTATGGCTGCAGAGGGTCTTCTGGGTTGAGGGGGTCCCCAGTGGGACTTTATTTTGCCATATTCTAATATGACCTCAATGCTGGGCCATTATCTTCCTAGGCTCACTCCTTTATTTCTTCAAAAGGACATATATGTATCATCCCATTTGCCAGATTCTTCTTTCCCATTAGCCATCATATATAAATGCATGTTCCAAATCCCTGGTAACTCCAACCCTGACAACTGCAGTCTTCCCTCCCCTTCCCAAATGCCACAGGCATCACTCCTTCCCCACTCTATCTGTTCCTACCTTGACAACTACCTGCTGGATGCTATGATAGTCACAAAACAACAGCTCTGGGCCTGGCATCAGGAGAAGAGGGATAAAGTAGGGTCCAGCAAGGGCTGATAAGATTGCTGTAAAATAACAACCCCTATATCAAATGTGTCCATGGTCCAGTAATCAAGCCCAGAGAACTCATTCCATTTCCAGTGGAAATTTAGTGAAAAAACCCTTAGGATACAGATACTCATCTCTGATTCTGATCACTCCATCCCTGGGTAACCTTCCTTCCCTGGACTTTGTTTCTTTCCTATCTAAAACAGGGTGCACCATTGCTGGGCCCTCCATGAACTCACCATTGTTGATAGGACCAATAAGATCACAATGGGGAGGGCAGAGTTTGCCGGATGCAAGGAGGCAGCAACAGGGCTGAGAAAATTAGCTTCTCTGTATTGATGAGCTGCAAATGCGCACACAGGAACTTTCTTTTCAGGCTTTCAGGCTGTTAAAAGATACTGTGATTTCCCAGTTCACCCCTAGAGTTTCTTTGTGTTGTCCTGAAGAAAAAGAGAGGGAAAGGGGGTGGGGGCAGGTTTACTCCACAGTTGCTATTTTCGTATCCAGAAGAGTCAGCCTTGTTGATTACAGAGAGATTGTTATCTCTTTCAGGGCTCAGTGAAGGTCACCTTCAAATCTTTTTTGCTTAACCAGAGGTTCCCTTTTCCCTTGTGCTCAGTCGATGCAAAACCTGGGACAGTGGAGTCAAGAGAGGGTGGAAGGGGTGCTGTGCAGCAGATGCCCTGAGAGTTAAGAGAAGAACTTGGTTCTCTTGGTAGGAGAGAGGGAAGAAAAGGAACAGGTGAGAGGGCTGTTTAATGCCACTCCCCACAGCACAATATGATAGATATCTGGGAGGAATCTAACTGAGAAGTCATTTTTAATAATGCAGATAAGGACATAATTAATGCCCTTATCTGCATTGGATCTCCCCCAGGAAGACACCAGGATAACTGGGAGGGAAGCGCTAAAAATCTGGAGTCATAGCTCTTCTATGGGTGCCTTTGATTAGGACACAGTCACTGCCTAGGGAGCCGGGGCTAAGGAGGGGAAGGGAGCCATCAGAAGGATTCTCAGAGATGTGACATTGGTTGCAGGAGTTACATCTATTAAAGGAGTTAATAGATGTAATCCGCTTAGCATAGAGTCTAGCACATCCTCAACACTGCAGGAGCAGAAGAGAAGGGGCTGTTCAAACACTGATTCAGCCCCTCATAGCTGTAGCAGGAGGGGCAGGGGGTGTATCACACAAGGGATACACAGAGATGGCCCCACAGAGGAAAGGCTTCCTGAGACAAGAGTCATCATCAGCCACCCTAGAATCCAGACCCTCATTCCCACACTTTCGTGAAACAAGAGACCAGAGTGATGCTATCTCCAAGGGCAATCTAAGCCAGGCTGCTCCTTATAATCTGGTCTCATCCCTGCCCTTTACCCCCTCTCCTCATATCTCTCTGTTCTTCCTTCCCCAGTTTCCCTGGGTGTCCCACTTCTGCACCAAGAAATAATCCCACAGCGCCAGGCTCTCTTGAAAAGGCTTTTACAGACTGCTGCTGGGCTCCCAGCAAGTGCTGCATCTCTGCGAGCCAATGAGCATGCAGGGAGCCCCCGAAGAGACAGCTTTGAAATGGGATCATTTTCTTCCTGGAAGCAAAAGGGTGTTTCCTCAAGACCCTATTTCTACATTAAAGTATGAGAAAGTCCATCTTTGAAGCTCCCAGTGGGGCCAGAGATCGAGTTGGGGTAGGGACGGGATGTTGATAAGAGTCAAATCTAGAACACTGTGCTCTTACCCCTCATTTCACGCGGTGTCTCTGGGCCTGGCGTCTGGGAGCTATTTGTGATGTGTGGGACGTGTGCATGTGCTGGGAAGTATTCGTGTATGAGTTCAAATTTATGTGCTCACTTTGCCCCTTGGGGTATTACTGGCCTTCAAGTTTGATGCCTTTGGAAGCTGAGTCCTCTCCCGTCCTTTCAATCAAACTCAACCCTTGCTGCAGTAATCTGTCTTTAACAACTCCCACTGCAAGTCAATAAAATGTCAATTTAGTTCTCCTTTTGTTAAATCTGTGTAAGGCCTCCCCTTTCCTTTGCTTGTTAAGGACAGCTCATGTTTAACTCCCCCAGCGTCTCCCAGCCTCCTCAGCGGGGGCACCTGCCCTTGAACACAGGAGCAGACGTGCTCACTCAGATGGGAGTCTGTAGAGGGGTCACGGAGACAGGGAGACCTGAAAAATGGAACCACCAGATGTCTCTAGTTTTCTTCTATTCTTGGAAACCCCAAGCAAACCAGCCTTCTTTAGGATCACTAAGGTCCTTGATTTTCCCAGCCTTGTTTTTCGAGTGGACAGTACTGCAGAGACATTAGGAATGAATTTGACTTGAAACCCATCACCGCCATTTACTATCTATATGACCTGAGATAATTATTTAACTTTTCTGGATCTCCGTTTTCTTATCTGTCTAATGAGATAACAATATCCTCGTTGCCTACACAGGCTGATAAAAGGAGTTAATAGATGTAATGCACTCAGCACAGAGTGTAGCACATTCTCAGCGCTGTATACCTATTTGCCATAATTTATTATTTTCTGGTTTCCTACCCTCTGTCTTCTCTTCAGCAATTCAGTTTCCTCCATTGGAACTACGTTTTCTCCATTGGGTACAGCCTGGGGGATAAGTAATTAGAACCTCTCCCTTTTTCAGGTAATGAAAACATGCCTAATGCAAGCAATGCCATAGGATGCACCTCTCCGGAATTTGAGTCTTGAGCATAGGCACAGAGACTGAAAACAATGGGCTGCAGCTGCATCTTAACCAGGCTCACCCTAATTGGCCACCATTATGTGGAACCTCTGGATGCAGCCTTTGTTCTTGCCTGTCCCCAATCCCATTTCTCCCTTCCATGCTGGGAGCTCCCTTTAGGAGAATTAACCAGTTTGCTTTGCTTGCAGTCAAAGAATCTTGACCCATATGGAAGGAGTTCAGGGTTCACGTGACTTTACAAAGCAGGGATGCTATCCTACCATCTCCTGCTTCCTTCCCTTTGCCCTTTTACTCCACCTGCTTTCTGACCCTGTCTCTTATGTACTACAAGGAAAAGAGAAGCTGAAGGAGAAGAAGAGAGAATCCCAAGAAGTCTGGGCAAAGGGGAAGAAACATCAAGAGCACCAAGCAGTGTCTTTCCTTGGGCTTGGTGTGCCAGCCCTCCACCCGGCTCTACCCCACCCTGGTTCCATTTCCCCTTCAGCAGCCTCCCTCCTCTCAGTGAAGAACTCCTTTGTATTGATGGCCACAAATGCAACAGAAAAAAGCGGGTAAAGGACAAGACAGCTCCGGCATCAGCTGCAAACTGCAGGGCTTGGCGTCCAGCAATATCATACTGAAAGCAAGCTGCTCCCTGCTTCTGCCCTTCATGCTGCCTGAGCTGAGCATCTCACAAAACCTGCATTCCAATAAGCCCAGTCCACCTAGAGGATTCCTCTGGGAGGCAGGATCACTTGCCAAAAGTAACTTGCCCAAGATTTGATTGATGGGAAGCCAAGTTGCCGTTTGGCAATATGAAATTGATGAATGGACTTTCTGTGAATTGAGTTTTGGTGAATTTTCCCAGAGCCCATGTGCCCAGAACCACATTCAGAGAATCATCACTTAAAAAAGAAATTCAGGGTGTCCCAAGAGTCTATTCTAAAGGGAAGGCCGAAGAGGTAGATAGGGAGGTCACCTGACATTTAGGAATCACCTACTCTGTTCCAGGAGACTTATGGACACAATTTCATTTCACCTTCCACACCCAGCCCAGGAGCTAGGAACCATTCACTTTATATGTGGGAAACCTGAAGCTGGAGAAGTAAGTGGCTTGCTGACCATTTCTGCCTCCAGAGGTCCAGACCTTTCTTTATGTCTTGCAATCTCCTTAGCCACTTCTTTCCCCACCTCAGGCCAGGCCAGGGTGAGTGGTCCAGCCAGAGAACCCACTCTAGAGACCCACAGAGGCATACAGAAGCCAGCATTTGGACTGTAATCCTGCAACTCATCCATATCCAGTCCAGGCCTCCATCTCTTCCATTTGGCAACCAAACAGTGAAGAAAAAAACTCATGTTCTGGGAGGGTCTGCTGGGTGACACGCATTGTCACACATACTTGTTTACATAATCTCCTCTCTTTGAGGCCAGGGCTTCCAGCAGTGCATCACTCGCCCAGGGTTACATGACTCCCAAGTGGCAGTGACATGTTGCCCCAGCAGTAATATCACTCGCTTTCCTGCCAATAGCATGTGTGCCCCATCTTAAGACTTGTTTAGGTCTGCACCTCCATGTTACAAGTAAATAAATGAAGGCTCAAAGAGGGGCAGCCCATGGTTGGCGCGGTGTCCCAACAAAGCAAGCCTTTGAGTTCCCTGATGGAGCGTGGGAACTTTGAGGCTTTGGTCTTCTCTGCCTAAGATGTGGTCTTTATCCCTGAAATCCTAAGAACTGTGGGCTTGCCTATTGCCAAATTACCCTCTAGGACCATGGCTCCTCTAAGCCCACTACAGAATCCAGCTGAAGCTTTCAATTATGTCAGCCTGTGGAAGTATCTAAGGTGATTGATGGATGGGCTGCTGTCAGAGAGAGCAGAATGGACCAAGCTCAGAGATCTGAGAGGCAGCCACACCACACTTTCCTGAAATGCAAACCCTACCACCACGCCACCAGCCTCCAGATTTCAGCAGCATTACCACCCATCAAGGGCTGTTTAATTTTCCTTCAACATCCGAAGGCTGTCAACAGGGAGGGCACTGCCAATTAGTCCATCAGTAAGAATCAGATGTAAGGTTGTAATTGCCCTGGGACCCATATAAAAATATCAACATTCTGTAGGAGGGTGAGAGATCCAAGAGTTTGGAGCTAAGAGAGATTCTAACTCTAAAACAAATGGCAGTCGCAAGCTGAGAAGAATAAATACATAATTATTTTAGCTCCTGGATGTCCTAGTGTTAAGGAAACTGAGTCCTATGAATTCCTTCTCTTCAATACCCCCCAAAGTCCTTATCTCCTTCCCTTTCCCACAGTCACCCCTGAGTTCTTGTCTACTCTGGTGATAATGCAAAGCAGGTGAGCCCCAAATGGGGCTTAGACTGGAGGGTTCCTGGCTTTGCCCAGGAAATAATTCACAGCTTTACAGAAGAGGTGTTACAGCTGTGGTGGTGGTACAGTTCCGTGACTGCTCCTGCACAGCAGCGTAACCCCACAAGCAGAGAGCAGCAGCTCAGGGCAGTTTTCCAGTCATATTTATACCTACTTTTAATTACATGTCGATTAAGGGGCAGTTTATGCAGAAATTTCTAGGGAAGGGGTAGTAACATTTGAGTCATTGGGTCGTTGCCATGGAAAGGGGCAATAACTCCAGGTGTTGCCATGGCAATGGTAAACCTACATGGCACACTGGGGGTGTGTCTTATGGAAAGCTGCTCCTGCCTCAGCCCTGCTTTAGCTACTCTTCAATTTGGTCTACTGTCTGAGCCCCACCTCCAGAGTCGAGTCCTACTTCCTGCCTCAGCAGGAGTATATCAGCAGCCTCCTAAAGGATCTTTCTGCCTTGACCACTGCCCCTTTCAGCTCATCTTTCACATGCCAACAGGATGATCTGTCTAAAATTAAGTCTACCTAAAATGTCATTCACTTAGGGCACAGGTCTCTAAATTAGCATGCATATACTCAAGAATACACAAGATGCATTGGGGTGTGGGAGGAAAAAAGACAATTTATATTTTCATTCATTTTTCGAAAAACTAATTAAAAAGAAATTGAGTTTTCCTAATATGTATATGCATCTTGACATTGGCAACCCCACTCAGCCCAGGAGGTGCCGTGAGGGGAAAATGGGGGCCCCACAACAAAGGGTTTAACAGCAGGGTCCTCAATCAACCTTTCGAGGTCAGGTTTTTCCTCTCAGTGGACCTCAGTGGCACTGAATCAGGTTAATCAGAATTCTTGATGCATAACATGACTTCTCATGGGTCATTTATTCATTTATGTATGTATCTACTTTTCACTATCTGATAAGCACTTGTAAATCTACCATCCAACCTGAAGACTAGGACCTTGGCAAAAACTTTCATCTCACTACACAGTCATCCTCCTGCCCAGCCTCCTGTTTCCTTCACCCAAGGCAGCCACCATCCTAAACCACAAGTCCATTGTTCCCTTATGTCCTTTGAATATACTATTCACTCATATATATGTATTCCTTTAAAGTAAATATTTTTATTTTAGTTGTTTTTACCATTATAAAAAGGGCTTATGCTGCATGTAATATTGAGTCTTTTCTTTCCCCACTTAATACAACTTTGCCAAGATTCATTCATAATGCTACCTTGCATAGTTTCATTCATTGTTACTGCTATGTAATATTCCTTTGTGTGACTTCACCACAATTTATTCATCCAATCTTCTGTTCATAAGCATTTGGATGGTTTTTATTAATAGATAAAAGTAAAAATTTATTTTAAAATTTAAATGGAACTGCAAAGATCCAAAAATAGCCAAGACAATCTTAAAATATATGTATATTCTCCAAAAAGACTCATATACATAATAAATAAAGAACATAAAAATTCAATAAGGATAAGACAAATAATTCAACAGAAAATAAGAAAGACTCAAACTTTATGAAAAAAATCTGAGGCCAATAAATACACAAGAAAATGCTCAACCTCATTAATCTTCAAAGAAATATAAAATAATACTATAGCAAGATATGACCTCACACCTAAAACAATGGCAAAAATTGGAATAACCAATAATACTAAGTGTTGGTGAGGATGTGGAGAAACTAGAACTCTCAAACTTGCTGGTGAGAGTATAAATTGGTAAGACCACTTTGGAAAACTGGCATTATCTATCAAAGTTGTACATATACATTGTAGTCCCTCCTTACCCAAGGGTTGGGTTTTCCACAGTTTCACTTTCCATAATTTTAGTTCCCCATGGTCAGACAAGGACTGAAAATAGCTGAGTATGGCACAATATTATAAGATATTTTGAGGAAGAAATACCACATTCAGATAACTTTTATTATAGCATAGTGTTATAAATGTTCTTTTACTTATTAGTTGTTGTTAATCTCTTACTATGACTAATTTATATATTAAACTTTATCATGAGTATGTAGGTATAGGAAAAAACATAATATATATAGGGCTGGCTCTATCCATGGTTTCAGGCAACCACTGGGGGTCTTGGAACATACCCTCCACAGATAAGAAGGGACTACTGCTGTATACTCTATATCTAGCAATTTTACTACTAGATATATAGCCAAAGGAAATGTATATACATACATAAACAAAAAGAGACATGTGTAAGAATGTTTATAGAAGCACTATTTATCATAGTTTAGTGCCAGTAATAAATTCAGCCCAAGGACATACTATATATATATATTTTATATATATATATACACACACATATATACACACACACACACACTATATATATACACACATACTATACACATACACACACACATATATAGTATATATATACTATATATAGCATATATAGTATATATATAGCATCCATACTATATACATACACACATATATATAGTATATAGTATATAGTACATATATATAGCATATAGTATATATACATACTATTTATACATATATATACATATATACTATTTATACATATATACATATATACTCTTGTGTGTATATATAGTATATATGGTATGTATATATGTATATGTATATATACTATATATATACTATATGTATATATGTGTATGTATGTATATACTATATGTATATATACTATATATGTTGTGTATATATACTATATATAGTATATATATAGTATATATACATATAGTATATTGTGTATATATATATATAGTATATATACAATATATATAGTATATATGGTATATATACATATAGTATACATATACACATATACATATATATACATATAGTATATACATATAGTATATATAGTATATATGTGTGTGTATATATATAGCATCCACACTATATACATACACACACATATATATAGTATATAGAATATATACTATACACACACTCACACACACACACATTCTTCAGCATACCTACATCAGGATATAAGAGAGGCTGGACTTCACCTCTCTTCAGCAAGGTTTATGGCAAGAGTATTTCTAAGTACAGTGGGCTACAGAGAGACACTCCTATCCCCTATAGAAAAAAAGTGATTGTGTTTCTAAACTTCTACTTGGTGATCGAGTGCTAGATACTTGCTCATCACCAGAATTTTCTTTAAATGAAAAAAATCTGTATTTTGAATTTTAGATATTCAGCATTGGATTAATCATAATCCTAGTTACAACTCAATGCCAACATTGTTTCACATATGGCCCACTTTTACACTCACTTATTCATTCCTTTATTCATGCATTCATTCATTTTTATTCATCATCTGTTTTAGTCCATGTGTGTTGCTATAAAGGAATGTTTGAGGCTGGATAATTTACAAAGAAAAGAGATTGATCTGTCTTGCAGTTCTGCAGGCTGTACAAGAAGCATGGAGCCAGGATCTGCTTCTGGTGAGGACCCCAGGCTGCTTCCACTCAGTGGAAAGGAAAGAGGAAGGGGAGCTGGCTTGCACAGGGATCACATGGCAAGAGAGGAAGCAATAGAGAGAGAGAGACGGGGGAGGTGTCAGGCTCTTTTTAACAACCAGCTCTCATGGGAACTAATAGAGCAAGAGCTCACTCACCCCCATTTCCAGGAAGATACTAATCTACTCACAAGGGATCCACCCCATAACACCAACACCTCCCGTTAGGCCCCACCTCCAACATTGGGATCAAATTTCAACATGAGGTTTGGGGGGACGAACAGCCAAGCTATAGCACTATCCATCTCAAAATCTAAAACAACACGAGCAGCACGTCTGCATGTTCCTCTGCTCTCTGGGCCCTCTGTCTTGGCTCTCACCACCTCTGCCAGAGGGAATCATTATGCTAAACCTTTTACTTTTCTTTCCTTTGCCTTATTTTTCAGTTGTATCACCTATATATGTCTCCCTACGTCACCTATTTTTTAGTTTTAATTTTGAAGTTTGATGTGAGTCACCTTCTAGGACTTGCTTCTTCCCACTTAACTATATTCTAAGATTCACCCATATTGCTACAGGGCTTGGAACAGAGCCTGGCACAAAGGAGGCACTTTGTGAGTACTGGTTGTCATTATTCTCTCAACTCTGCAAGACTTACCAGTTTACTCTTCTCCATTTCCTATGCTGTAAAATATTCCATTTGGTGAAGATGTCATCGTATATTTATTTATTCTTCTCTCCATGGACTTTAGGGTTGTTTCCAAACAGTGCTGCTATGGACAGTCTTGTTTGAGTCCTAATCCTTCTCCTTTCTCATACTGCTTGTTACGGCTACATTAGGTTTGGGGGCATGGATTTTTGGAAAGGTGGTAAAAATACTTATCATCACTAGGTGATGGTGATAGCTGATATTGGTCTGAAATGTTACCTGTTACAAGGCACTTATATCAACATTATCTAATTGGAAAGGCTCCAAGCACAGGCAGGCCTATCACAGCATTAGGAAACAACAAATCCACATCCTTTAGATCTTCTTTAATGCGTTATTCTGACCCGCTCTGGAGCCTTGGGCTTGATTGGCATTCGTCTCACTGCAAAGCCTAGTTTAATTGCAATACACAATTAAAACTGGGTGGGACATTTGAGGAAACTGAGGCCATCAGAAATACCCAGTTTTTTCCTAGTATCCAGCCAAAAGCCAGAGCCTCCATGAGAAAAAGGCCATCAGAAATATCCAAAGTTTTTTTTCCTAGTCTCCAGCCAAAAGCCAGAGCCTCCATGACCTGTGGGAGGCCAAGGGCTGCCCAGGAGATAGAAGTCCCCCCAGTACCATCCACCACTGGTCCTCCCAGGATGAGGGCCAGTCATCTATGACTCTTCCAGGCTGTCTGCCTCTCCCAGTTCCCATGTTACCCCTGGTGAAGCCAGGCTCCCTTGGTGGCACAATGCCAGCATTCTCTACTCCCCATCCCTATCACTGAACAATGAATACCAGCTAAGTGTTGAGCAGGTGCCAGCAACCTTCTAGCAAATATTCCCCCTGGAGCTTGGGATCAATAACACTTAGCTGATCCTTTTCAGCTGGGAATGGGGGCAGCAGGAAACCCAGCCTGAACCTTTCCCTCAGGGACATGCTGTCTGACAACCCCAAGCCCACCCTCATGGGCTCTTAATTTCCCAGTGCAGGAGTGAAGACTTTGTGTCCACACAAGACAAATTACCCTCTTCCTCAGTCCATGTTCCCCCAACATTCCCTTAGAATGGGACTGTTAATCTCCATCTCCAAGAAAGGGCTCTTTCCCTGGGAGCTCTGGGTTGGGGAGTCTATGAGAGCTAAGGTGACACTGTGTTCTGGATTCAGGGGTGGCCACCAGCCATCTCATAACCTTGGGCTGCATGGTTTGGGATTAGAGAGGAAGAGAAGGAAAAACAAGGTGTTTTACACATGCACATCAATTCAGTGGCCTTGGCCATGCTCCATATCTAGAATCACATCTTTTTTGTTCCTAGAAGTCTTGCAGAGTTAAGAGAATAATCACAACCAGCATTCACAAAGTGCCTCCTTTGTGCCACGCTCTGTTCCAAGCCCTTGGCTCTAGCTCATTGCATCCCATAGAAAGCCATGAGGTACGTGCTATCATCTCCACTTTAGAGATAAGGACATTGAGACATGAAGAGGTGAAGTGACTTGTCCAGAGTCACAAACCCAGGAAGCATGGAGCCAGGGGCTGGTCCCAGACCACCTAGATCTAGAACACATTGTCTGGACCACTCCACCAAGCCACTTCCATGACACTTCACCCCTGGGCTAGAACGGGAGCTCTGGCGGCAGATGTTCATGGCTGTGAATCCCGCTGTTATTTATAAATGATGTGATAGGTTTCTCAACCTCTCTACTTTTCGGAGTCTCCCCTTCCTTATGTGAAAAATGGAGATAATACTTAGCTCAAAGTGTTGTTGTAAAAATGAAAATTCAATAAACTACAGAGCTGGTGTTCAATAGGTATTTATGCCCCAGCTGCCATTTTGTGCAACGTCACGGTGCCCCCACAATGGAAACCATCAAGGGAACACAGGTGGAAAAGATGAGTAAAGATACCTGCTGTGCCCAAGAAGCTTACATCGCACATGGCACAGAACAAGTGCACAAAATAGTAACTCACAAGTTAGACTGTGATTGTTAATTCCTAGAGAACATGAGACTATTCATAGCAGAGGAGGGGAAGTTTTCACTCCTTTGTTCTGAGTAGATGTGACTTAAAAGCAGAACCCTGGTATTCCTTCTCCCTTATCTGATTAATCTGCAGAAAGAAAGAATCACAGTCAAGCCAGCATCTGCTACTGGTGACCATAGGGTCAAAGGTCTGTGTCTGGGACCCCAGATGATTTGCAGTTCATTTACTGAGTCCTCACTGGGAGTATGTCCATGAAGACCTGGATCAGCTGGAGACTATGTGCCTGGTGACTGCTGGCCTTCTCCAAGCAGATGTGGCCTTCTGATTGGCCTGGTGCTGGGATCCTAAAATACAGCTCTGGGTCCTGCCTTGGAGTCCTGGGCAGGGCTGCCTCTCCTCCCTTATCATGTATTCCCTAGGCCACAAACCAGAATAGCCAGTTCTCTTTGGCCAGTTTCCCCATCACCTTCCTCCCAAGTGAAAACTCACCTGACCTAAGCTTTAAAGACAAAAGGGGAGAAGAGCTCATCCTGTAATGTTACCTTCTCTTCCTCAGAATCTTTGGAACGGACTGAAAGTTCCTGCGTCCCCGCCCTACTAGAGAGTTGGGGGATTCCTCTAGCCCCAGCTGGCCCCACCTCCCAGTCACCTCATCCATCAACTTGATAGGTGGGCCCTGGAGAAAATCTATAAGCAGGACAGGGGTAATTAGGATCCATTAAGGAGATGAGGCTGAGCTGCAGGGGGCACCATTCATTCCACAGCGCCTTCTCCTAAATGGAGCTGTCAGCCATACAGAGCTTGCTCCTGGGAAGGCTGTGGCAACGGGGTAAAGGAGCATCTTGAGGAGGGGTAAAGGAGCATCTTGAGGACACCGAGGCCTGGAGATGAGGCAGGGGCCATCGGCCAGCCTTCCTGCAGAGAAGGCAGAGGGCAGAGAAGGGGAAAACAGCACCCATCCCCAACCTTCACCAGCAGAGTCTCATGTAGGGGCTTGTTTCTGAGCCAAGTCCTCAGCTTACGACTCTACACTCTGCAGTCCAGGTTGTTTTCCACGGCCTCCCCACGCAGCCCAGCCCTGGGCAAGACTACATCTCAAGAAAACAAACAAACAAACAAAAAAGCATTGCACCTAAGATGGGAGCACTCCTCCTCTTACTTTAGGGAACACCCGGCCCTGCCTATGGAGTGACCATTCCTTTGTTTCTTTACTTCTCTAATAAACTTGCTTTCACTTTATTCTGCGGACTTGCCCCAAAATCTTTCTCGCATGAGATCCAAGAATCATCTCTTGGGGCCTGGATTGGGACCGCATTCCCGGAACATGTGGAGTATACTTTACTGTACTTAATGTAGGCACAAATGTGATCTGAAATTCATTGGTTGGGTCTTTAGTAGGATTTTCTATTTCTTTCTTTCTTTTTTGAAAGGGCTGGGGATACCCGGTTCCATTATGTCTGACCAGGTCATTTCTGAAAGGAACTAAAAGACATCGTGGTTCACAGCCCCACAGACAGCAGCCCAGGACCCTTGGGGAAGGCACCTATCCACTTCCACTTTTCCAAGACCCCTGCAGAGCAGAGCTGGGTGAAGCTCCAATCGTCAGTGCCTTCCCTCTGGCCGGCCTACTGCAGTCTGCACTCCCTTTGCCTTCGTTGCTATTGTTTTCAGTCAAGGCAGGAGTTAAGCCCATGTTAAGACCAGAAGATGAGAGAGGCCAATTACTAATGTGCTGAGGGGAAAAAAATAAAACAAAACATAAATAATTGTACTGAGGCTTGATGTTAAATATGAGGAAGACTAATAATTCAGACAGGCAGAAACTCCTGAATCTACCACAAAACTCCCCAAGGCAGAATGGCAGCGAATGGCCACACATTTGCATAATAGCTTTCTTGTATGTTCTCTTTGTTCTTTTTGTTGCTTCAACTAATTGCTTTTAAGTACCCTGTTATTTCCCTCATTCCTCTGAAAGGAGCCAGCCACACTGATCCATTAAATGGTAACTTTCACCAGCACAATACCATTGTTAAACATTTGTAAATGAAGGAATCTGAAAAGAGACAACGTTCTAGATCAAAATAGCCCCAGGAGCCCCTCCTTCTTGTATTCAATTTGTTGTGGATGCTTTTCTCCAGGGCTGGATTCATAGGTGGGCCACCTGCAGCCCTACGCAGCTGTCCCATGCTTGCCGGCGCCCTGTGGTTAGAAAGGCCACACCAAATGTCCATCAACAACAGACTGGCTAAAGAAAACGTGGCACATATACACCATGGAATACTACACAGCCATAAAAAACAATGGGTTCGTGTCCTTCATGGGTACATGGATGAATCTGTAAACCATCATTCTCAGCAAACTGACATAAGAACAGAAAATCAAATACCGCATGGTATCGCTCATAGGCAGGTGTTGAACAATTAGAACACATGGACACAGGGAGGGGAGCATCACACACTGCAGTCAGTTGGGGGGACTAGTGGAGGGACAGCAGGGGGTGGGGAGGGATAACATGAGGAGAAATACCAGATATAGGTGATTGGGGGAGGAAGGTAGCAAACCACCTTGCCATGTATGTACCTATGCAGCAATCCTGCATGATCTGCACATGTACCCCAGAACCTAAAGTACAATAAAAAGATACTTATTAGGAAAAAAAAAAAAATGGCCACACGTGGTGTCTGGACACCATGTGATATCTACTTTGCCATTGGAGTTAGGCACTATCCCAGCCAGACCTGACTCAGAGTGAGAAGCACACATAATTTGCAAGGCCAATGCTAAATGAAAATGTGGGGCCCCCTGTTAAAAAGTACTGAACAATTCTACACGGTGACAGCCAAGCATTAAACCAAACAAGGAATGCAAATTATGTACGCTTCTCACGCTGAGTCAGGTCTGGCTGGGATACTGCCAAACTCCAATAGCAAAGTAGACATCACGGGGTAAAGTCTCCCAAGAGTCCAGCAATCATCACACGTCTGCCTCCTCTAGTATTCATTTATATAAGCCACCCAGCACCCTTGATGGCCATGAATCATAGAAAAGGGGACAAATTCATTTCCCCAGGATACAATCTCACACCAAACTTCCTGAGCTCCTTCTTCCTACCAAGAAGGAATAGCTGCTCCTTCTTCCTACCAACCCACATCTGGCTCACTTGATCATCAGAGTCTAGCTTGAAGTAGACTTCTACCAGAAGTCCTCCCCTGACCACTGCCCTAGGCCACTCCACTCAGCTGCCTCTACTCTATGCTGTACCCACCGGGGACTCGAGTGTTTCTGGGACACTCTTTGTTCTTCAGTTACTATAATGAGTGTAGGTGTCTTAGCTTGACAGGAGGTTCTAACAGACCTGAAGTCTGTTTGCTCTGTTCCTTTATGACTGTGCCTGATGCAGCAAGTACTGTTTGTTGCCCACACGAATCTATTGGCCTGTTCCTGTCCAGTAGAAACCAGTTTTGTTTCCATATTGACACTTTTCTCTGAGGTCTTCTGCTGAGAAAGGGTGACTTTAGCCACTTCGCAGGAGGGTGAGGCGTGGATATTGATTGGTCTAGGGCGATCCCATTCTCTTTCCTACCATTGGTTTAAGAAGGGTCATGAGACCTCATCTTGATCCGTGACACATGAGAGAAATGATGAGATCGTTTCTACAGAAAAGTTTCTCAGGGGAGGAAATGGTTCCTTCTCTTCAGTTGGGTAAGTGTCATGTCCACACGGGATACCTAGAACTATGGCAGCCACCTTGTGACCAGGAGGGGCAACACCAAAAGGTTGAAGCTGACAGTGAACAATGATGAAAAGAATCTGTGTTCTTGATGAGGTAATCAGATAGACACTAACCAACCTGGACCCACCCCACCTACTTCTAGGAGTCTGGCCACATAAATTTAATATTTTTATCACTTAATACACATTTATTTAGGTTTTCTGTTCTTTGTAGCTGAAAGCTTTCTAAATTATAGTGTTTTACCTGTAATAGGTGTGCTTTGTGGATTTTGTCTAATTGAATGTTGGGAACAGGGTGTGCAGGGTCTGCCCTTGGAACAGGCTAACTAGACTGCCTGTAAGAAATGTGAGTGGTCTAAAAGAAAAAGAATATAGGCATCTCAATGTTTCTGAGGCCCAGTTCTGATTCTATACCTGACTGTGACTTTGATAGTTGGGAATGTGGGAAATTAAGACATTAAGGAGTAAAGTCTTGAATTTGGTTGCATCACAAACTAAAGAAACTCAATCTAGAGTACTGACTTGGTATAGAAGTAAAATTCTAAGTAGATCTCCGTCTACTTCCTCTGGCTGGGGGCACTTGCTTCTTTCTGCAAGTGATCAAATCTAAAGAAAATGTTGTTTCTTAGGTCTAAAAATCTGCTATTACCCAAGTCACTGAGCTCTGTAATTAAGACCTGATCTTTCCCCCGGGGAGTGCATGAGTGATGAATGTAGCTTCTGTGCATACCTTCTCCTCACCCAGTACCCAATCCTCAAATTCAGCCAGCTTGAGCTGCTCTCTACACAGTGAAAATTTAGGAATGTCAGTGTAGCCTAAAATTATATCATCTAGGGCCAATAAAATCTGGAATTCCATCATTAGACATTCATTCTTTTAACTATATGTCTATAAAGTCACTAAAATTCAACTATCCTGATTTAGGAGTAGCCTCTTCTCTTGAGCACAAAATAGGGTATAGAAAATGAGTCAGGGGACAATTTCCTGGGATGAGCTTCTTCTTAGAGTTGAGCAGATTTATAAAGAAGAACCTTGGTGCACTGAAGACAAACTTTTCTTATGTCTCAATTTTACTTGGAAATAATGACAATCTTTGGGGAAGGAGCAGCACATGCATTTGCCCACTGTAACATGGATCAGTTCACGCCTGTGAAGACAGAAGGATAAGAAGATCAGAAACAAGCAAGTGGCCTCAGCCAGAGGAAGTAAATGGAGGTCTGAAGTCCTGGAGAGAATTCTCTGACAGGGCTTTAAGAGCCGACAGGCTCTTAAGGGCACAGTGGCTCACACCTGTAATCCCAGCACTTTGGGAGGCTGAGGCAGGTGGATCGCTTGAACCCAGGAGTTCAAGACCAGGCTGGGCAACATGGCAAAACCTCACCTCTACTTTTAAAAATACAAAAAATTAGCCAGGCGTGGTGGTGAACACCTGTGGTCCCAGCTACCCAGAAGGCTGAGGTAGGAGGATAGCTTGAGCCCAGAAGGTTGATGCTGCAGTGAGCCACTGCACTCCAGCCTGGGCTACAGGAGTGAGACCCTGTTTAAAAAAAAGCCTATGTGAAAGACCGTTATTCCAATGGCCAAGGCTTCTGTTTATGGTAAAACAGACTGTTACTGCATATATTGAAAGCCACCAGTTTCAGCTTGAAAACTTCTGGAGTGGTCACTGGAGATAAGAGCAGAAGTCCACCATCAAACAACCTACAGCCCAGGTAGTCAGAGTGCTTAAAATTCAGGTTCAGTATTAGGAATACGGCAATGCTCCATTGGTCAGTCATAAAGTTGTACAGGATTCACTGTTTCGAATGAAGTCCAAACGGTAAAGGAGTTTATTAAAATCAGAGAATGCAGGAAAGGAGTATCAGACAGCAATTAGTAAAAACTATCAAACAATGTCAGATGCCACATTCCAGGCCTTGCATCAGCAGCAACCAGTTACCTGCACCAGAATTGATGGGAACAAGATACTCAGCTACAGACTGGCAAAGAAATGCAGAAAACTTAAAGGCTGAATGTAGGATTCTTCCATACATGGAAAGACAAAGATTCGACATGTGGTTGTATGATAAATGATTTACAAACAAGAGTGATATTTTGCTAGGGCTTTCGAAGTTCATGGATTTTCTAGTCCCGTGGAACACTGTTGAACCCCTAGCATTGTCTTCATTCTTTTAAGTCCTCTGTCTTGTAATTTTCTGCTATCACTATATCCATGTGTGAATCTTTTTTTGGTGGTGTTAATTCTGCTACATTTAATGCTGAAAAGAGACATCTAATCTAGAGTCACTTACTATTTAGAAAATTTTCCTAGCCATGAAGTCCTGTTACGAATTTAGATAAGGTGTGATGTTCATTACTTTTCTACCGCTATTCTTCCAAGAAATTCTGGTACAGTGGTTTTTACAGCTCCGTCAATGGCTAAAGAGGCATTGCCACGAGCTATAGCTAAATGGAAGACACGTTCATCCTTCTCCTTCTGCTTTCATCTTCATTTATAGCATCTCATAACTGTTGTTTCCCAAAGTTTGGATTGGGACTTTTCAGGTCCTTTTTGGAGGGCAAAGGAAATTTTCTGGAAATTCCATTACAGCCAGCTTCTCTGGGGAACTTGTTTTTAAATCCAAAGACTTGAACCACCTTCCCTGCAAATGGACATGTCCACGTTCTTCCCCTCTGTCATTGTCTCCTTCCCATCTAGTACCATTGTAGTTATAGACATCTGCATTCTTAGAAGAGTTTTATTCTCTTTTTTTAAAATTTCAATAACTATAGACATACTGTGGATGTAAAACTTGGAAAATGCAGATGTTGAAGGCATAATGGGTATCTTCTGCTTTAATACTTTGTGGCAGGATTGCACTATAAGCAAAATAATCAAACAACTATAGAATTATACACAAAAATAAAAATGAACCAACGTGAAAAAGGTAGCTTTCAGGTAGTATCCTTCTATTGTAACCTGTTATTTAAGGAAATACTAGTGATTTCTTTCAAATAGGATGTAAAACGTTCTAAATTACTCTTCCTCAGTTCTGCCTGCCAAGAACTCAAATGTAACTGTGATACAGCAATCCTTCCCAGGTATTTTGGCAGGTACATGTATGATCTCAGAATACACAGGTAACATAGATATGGCATAAAAACTGGCAATGGCGAATTCATTTACATTGTTTACACTTCTATGACCAAGCCTTAAGGGAAGGTCAATTAAAAAAAAACATATTGTCTTCCTACCTATCTCCAAATGCATGTCAAAAGAGAAGGGTATTTTTGTTTCAACTTAGGTTTTGCTCAGTAATACAGTCAAGCCAGAGTTTGTTTCCAAATAACTCATTAAGCTGTGTAAGCATTTCGTTTATTTCAAATATATTTACATTATTTGTCATTCACAGTATCCATCCATACCACACTATCTTCTGTGTCAGGTGGTCCAATAGGAATATATTTTGTTTAAAGATAAGGAATTTTCACTGTGTCAGTAGCTGCCAATTTCTCCTGCTGGAAGACAGGCCTCACTCTTGCCTTACTCTGCCATGAACGTTTTATGTTTCTCAGTTGTCATGACCCTTTGCCTGTTGTCTGCCCTAAGACAGATTTTGGCTGACTCTACTGTCCACTGTATATTTTTGTCTGCCCAATTAAAAGGTCCTGAGTTGGTGAAGGGGAAAGAGGGGGCGTAAGGAGGCCTGCAAGCCTGAGCCTGGCAGTGAATAAGACCCATTTCTTGCTGGGCGCGGTGGCTCACGCCTGTAATCCCAGCACTTTGGGAGGCCGAGAAGGGCGGATCACTTGGGGTCAGGAGTTCGAGACCAGCCTGGCCAATGGGTGAAACCCCATCTCTTAAAAAAAAACGCAAAAGTTAGCTGGGTGTGGTGGCGGGTGCCTGCAATCACAGCTACTTCAGGAGGCTGAGGCACAAGAATCACTTGAACCCAGGAGGCGGAGGTTGCAGTAAGCCGAGATCGCGCCACTACACTTCAGCCTGGGCAAGAGAGCAAAACTCCATCTCAAAAAAAGAAAAGTCCAATTTCTTCTCTTCTCCCAGAAAGAGGAAGAATACCACCACCAACAAAATCACTTTGACTAATGCAATGGAGTGGCCAAAATACGGTGAGCTGCTCAGAAGGATGGAGAAGTTCACAAATGTAGCAGCTTTCTTCAGCATCCCTCTAGCTGCCGAAAAAGAAGAAAGCCTTTGGCTGTGGGTTGTATTTATTCTGCATTTCCACGTCTCACTCATGGCTTTCTGCCAAGAAAGTCTAGCCACAAAAGACCTGGGAGAGGGCTCACTGAAGGGGCATGACCGTTGCCAAGGAGACCAAAGGACAGTGAGAGGAGACACGGCCTCCTCTGTCCACTGTTTTTCATTGGAGAAGGAAAGACAGAAAGTGCAGGCAGCAGGAGTGGACCGTTCCGCCCTCCATCCAGGCAGCCCACAGACAGGTCCCTTTGTGAAGACTTTCCCATACAAAATTTCCACCCAATTCATCTCAGTGGCCTGTCCCCAAAGTGGTATTCATGCTGTATCTAGACTCAATTCAGCTTGTGGAATGCATTTTAAAGGTAGAGAAACCAAAGCTTGGCAGTGATTTGACCATAGTGAGTCAGTGACCACTGTGCTTCTCCCAACAGCAGCTTTTCAGAGACCACAGAGCAGCGGGGAAGGGCTTGGCAAGCAGGTGCCCCCGTACTAGGAGACCAGCCTCAATAGTGAGCCAGGGGTCTGGCTAGGCTACCTGTGCATTCCCAAACTCCCGCAGAACTTCCTGCCCTGGAGAAAGCTGCTAGAGCCCAGCCTGCAGGGAGTTACCTCAGGGGGTCACTTTTCCTATTTTAGCTCCATGAGACTGTGTCCCGTTGGCTCCTCGCCCAGTCCCTATACAGCACCCATAAGGCCCCTGGGGGTTGTGGCCTTCCTGCCCTCTCCTAACCTAAGGTCCCTGGTGGATTTCCAACCTCTAAAAAGCACAATTTGAGAGTGGAAGGATCCTAGATCCTACAGCTTTTAAGTAATATCTGGGGGTGTCATGATAAAACAGTGCTATCCTTGGCCGGGCACGGTGGCTCAAGCCTGTAATCTCAGCACTTTGGGAGGCTGAGGCAGGCGGATCACCTGAAGTCAGGAGTTCGAGACCAGCCTGACCAACGTGGAGAAACCCCATCTCTACTAAAAATACAAAAAATAAAAAATTAGCTGGGCATGGTGGTGGGTGCCTGTAATCCCAGCTACTCAGGAGGCAGAGGCAGGAGAATTGCTTGGGAGGCAGAAGTTGCGGTGAGCCAAGATCGAGCCCTTGCACTCCAGCCTGGGCGACAAGAGCAAAACTCTGTCTCAAAAAAAAAAAAAATAACAAAAAACAAAACAAAAGTGCTGTCCGATAGAACTCTCTGTGCTGATGGAAATGTTCCCTATCTATGCCGTCCAATACATAGCCACCAGCCACATGTGGCTGTGGCGCATTTACAATGTGGCTAGTGCCACTGAGAAACTGAATTTTTAACTTTATTGAATTTTCAGTAATTAAAATTTAAACTCAGAGAGCTGCATGGAGCCAGTGGCTAAGGCACTGGACAGAGCAGGGAAAGAAAAGGCCTCCCACAGGCGGTATCCATGGATACCAAGCAATAGGGGATAATATGATCTCCCCTCCCCACCAGCCCCTCCTTGAGAGGAAAACACTGAAGGAAGACGGCGCTTCTCAGGGGAAATCAGAAGTCCCTCTCCACTACATGTCCTTTTCCTGCTAAAAGTTCCATGCATCAGAGAGCTATATAAACCCAGAAATGTGTGGAGAAAGCAACGCCTACACACCTGTGTCAGCACAACAGACAGGAAGGGGGTCACAGGGCTGAGGGAACACTCTCCGCATATTCATGTTTAGGCAGTTCTGTCATCTTGAGAGCAAATAGAGTCACCAGCTTCTCATTTTCACTGAGCGCAGGTCATCACCTTTATGATTTTAGGAGATTGTTCTAGGAAGAAGGTGGTGTAAGGCCGGTTGCCTCGCCAGGAGCTGGGACACACACCGCCCCCCGTTTCTCCGAAAGCTTGGACATGCTCGGGCACGTTCCCTTCTCCCCTTCTCGCACAGCCTGGCCTTCCCTTAAAGAACCCAGTATGCAAGCGGGTTCTTGTGATTCTAGCCAATAGCAGCCGAGTCTTTCTGGCCAATAGCAGCTGAGTCTTTCTAGCCAATAGCAGCCGAGTAATTCTAACCAATAGCAGCCAAGTCCTGTATGCAAACGAAGGCTTGTAACCTTACCCAATAGTAGTCCTGCTCTCCCACAACCAATCAAGCTCCTTCACTCCCTATAAAAACCCCTGTCTGAGAGGAGTCCGTGCGACTTCTCTGGCCCCTCCTGTTGGACCGTAGAACCTCGCCCGGGAGCCTGAATAAATTCCTTCATATTGGATCTTCTTGTGTTGGCCTCAGTTTCTTCTTTTTAAACTTGCAAGAACCCGAGAACAAACCTTACAGCTGGGGCATTTGGCAGACAGTAAATGTGAGGCGTACAGTCCAGGTGACCAGAGCTGTGAGGAGGCACCATGATCGCTGAGGGAGCCAGGAGGCACGATTAGGCTCATCACTTCTCCGCCCTGAACCTGTTCCTTGTTTGTACTCCTGGTCTCTACAAGTTAACCTACTATCCACTCACTCTAAAGAGAAACCTGGCAGGGATCACCACAGACACCTCCTGGACAGCCCCTTTTCCCTTATCCCACATCAAATTATTCACCAAACCCGGTTGATTCTATGGTAGAAATGTCTCCAAATTCCCCTCATCCTGGCCTTCACTGCCACCATGGGGACTTGCTGCTTCTCACCTGGGGCCCCACCTGTGTCTGATCCCCATGTCTCCCCACTCAGTCTATCCTCCGTCACTGACCAGAAGCACCAGGCTAAAAATCAAGCTGTATGATGCCTGTCACTCCTCTGCTAAATCTGGGTTCCATTTAGCCTAAAGGATAATGTCAGCACTACTCTGTGTGACAGGAAATGATTCTAAGGGGCTGTCCCCAGGGTCTCTGTCCAGTCTCACCTCAAACAGGTCTGCCTGCATAGACTCACACCGCATTCCACTGCTTCCCCATCCCTTCTGTGTCCTCTATCTGCTCAAGCCTGGTCCTGGCACATACCATCCCCGCTGTGCAGGGGCTCTTCTCTTCCCAACAATCTCCCATTCAACCTTCAACAAGTAGCTCTAGCACCCTCTCCACCATGAAGTGTGTTTTGGATGCAGGTGGAATTGGATGCTCCCTCCTTTCTGCTCTGCAAACCTCTAGTGTAGATTGTGCTATCTTTGTTTTTTTGTTCCAAAAAAGACTGTGAGCTCCAAGCTCCACAACGCCTATGACTGTGGCATCTAAGTCATTTCTATCCCCCTGTTGCTCTGCACATGCCTAGGATATAAAGGATACTGGATGGGTAGATGCATGAATAGATGGGTGGATGGATAGATGGATGGATGGATGAGTGGATGCATGGGGAGTTGGGGAGGTGGATGGATGGATGGATGGATAAATGGGTGGATGAGTGGATGCATGGGGGCTGGGGGGTGGATAGAGAAAGGATGAATGGACGGATGGACAAACAAATGAACAAAAAGTAGGTTCAACAGACTAAAAGCAGGCAGGATAGTCTAAAGGTTAACTTGTATTAGAAGCAGGGCATGGGAAGCCAGAACTGTGGTCAAGAAGCTGAGGCAGATTCCTGGAGTCTCAAGTGACTAAGGGAGAGCCCACAGGGATATACAAGCCCTCAGCCTGACTCAGGCAAAGAGAAGACATGACACGAGAAGAAATTCTTCTGAGAGGGTGGAAAGGAAGAAAATGGCAGTCAAACAATAAACTATGATGCTGAAGAGTCAGCTATGGGATCCCTTAACCCAAGAGGGGCTGTATGCCAAGAAGTTCAAGAATTGTATAGATGGGAGACAACCAAGATCCCTGCCCACCCCCAGAGTATCCGAAACCAAATCCTAGAGCGTCCAGGCCCTGTGTGTACCCCAAAACCATTCAGAGGAGAGAGTTTTGCCAGAATCCCCAGGAAAGAAAAGTGCTGAGGAGAGAGGGTGGTGACAGAGTGAAGGAACACCTGAGGAAAAATATCTGAGGGTGGAAGTTGTTGAGTAGCAGGATACTTACATGGTTTCAATGTATCTCCCCAACAGGTTACTTGTCAATTACAAAAGAAAAGAAAACTGTAACAGCAGAGTAACCTGGCAGATGCCAATTCAACCAAGGGATTGAAACTGATGTCTTCAACGATGAGACAAACCCCCATCTTTGCTTCCTGATGTGAGGCTTCCCCGTGGCACAGCATTTCTAACCCAGCAGAAACCTCAGACAGGTCCGAACCCATGGACATTATGCAAATTAACTGGCCTGTACCCTTCAAAAATGTCAAAGTCATGAAACACAAGAAAGGTTGAGGAACTATTTTAAATTAAAGGAAAATAAAGAAATACCATTACAACAGCAATGTGTGATCCTGGATTGGATTCTGAACACCCCCCAAAATTGCTATAATAGACATTTTTGGAACCACTGGTGAAGCTGGACTGTGGACTGTAAACTAACTGACAATAATCACAACAGTGTGAAATGCCTTGATTTCAATATTTGTAATGAGGTTTTGGAAGATAATGTCCTTGCTCTTAGGAAATATATACTAAATTATTAAAGGGTAAAGGGACTTTATGGAGGGAAGTTACTCTCAAAGGGTTCAGAAGACTAATGATATCTTTGGAGAAAGAATAATACAGCAAATGAGGCGAAATACTAACAATGATTGAATCTGGACAGGTAACATAAGGGAATTCTTTGTACTTTTAAAAACCTTTAAGTTTGAAATTCTTTCAAAAGAAAAAGTGAAACAAAAAAGGATCTGAAGGAAGAGCATTTGACCTTGAGGGGGAATTGTAAAGGACCAACCCAAATTCCTCTTGCAGTAACTGGGATCAAGACTTCAGTTTAGGCTCTCAACAAAGGATGACAAAAGAACAAAGCCGTTTTTCCTAAACTCCACTTCCTCCAGAATCTGAAAAACACTTGTTTTTACCTCTTTGCCTGCCCCCTCCACATATTTCAGAATCTCCCCCAGAGCCAGTTTCCATTTAGAAAGGAAGCCAGTACTGAAATCTGTATTCCTACGAGTCACTCGATGAGGCCCTGCGATGTAAAGATGAAAAAGAAACTGACTGCTCTGCAAGATTCAGATGTCTGGTGGAAGAGAAGACAATGTGAGTAGCTAGTCTCATTAAATGCTGAGACAGCTGCATGTGGCACCATGGGGAAACAGAAGCACAAACTCTGAAAAGGAGACTCCAGGAAGAGGCATGAGGGCTGAAAATGGGTATGAAAGTGGGAGGAGTTTGCCAGTTAGGTGGGAGAGAAAGGAGGCTAAGGGGCATCAGTATTTCTAAACATTCAAGATGAGAAAAACTTCAGAAGGATTCCAGGGACAGGCTTGTTCTAGGAATACCCAGTATCCAGTGGAAATGTAGGGTATAAATAGCAGGAATAGTAAAACCATAGGTAGGGTCCAAACCACAAAAGTTTTATCTATATGCCAGTGCCGGGTCAAAGCATAGCCCATTATGCAAGAGAATAATGTGATCAGATGTGATTTGATTTGCTCTAGAAAATTCCAATTGCCATATGAAAAATGTACTGGGTGGAGGCAAGACAGGAGACAAGGAGCATAGTTGAGAGGTGGTGACAGTGATGAGGCTTGCGAGGAGGAGGCAGGCCAGGACTTACACAATCTCTGGGTGTGAGTGTCTCCATAAATTTTACACCCTAGGAACCTTATTAACCTCATCCCAGTTCAGCCCTGGGGAGCAGAGGAGCCATTTATGCAAGTGGTAGAATCCTCAGGATGCGGTGGTTGTGGGTATGGGGATGACATGGAGGAAGGGAGAAAGAGGATAGTTTGGGAGACTTCCTGGTCCTGGGGACAGGGGTTTGCACAGTGCGAAATACAAAGGAGATATAACAATGTTCAATTAATATCAAAGTGGGAGCAACATCACCTTCCTCTGGGAAAAGGCCCAGACTAGCACTCCTGAGCTAACTGGACTCCCTCACTAATGAGGATGCTAACCAGGGGCACCTCTCCCTCCCTATAGGGGTCAGCCTAGTTGGCCTGCCTGGAGAAGTACCTGCCAGTTGGCCAATTATTGTTGAACGAGGAGAAATTTCCAGCAGTCTGATTCTCTGGGCCCCCCATCCTTGTGGGACAGCAGACAAGAAGTGCTCCCAAGCTCCCTGGGAGATTGGCCCTAATCCTGGTCCAATGACCAGCCCCAACCACAGCCCTTAGCTTTCGGTGTAAGCACAACTATGTGAAAGGCCCAAATCTCCCTCCCCGCTAGGGCTAGAGAAGTGGTGATAATCTTTTTTATTCCACAGATGAAACCCCAGAAAATAAAGGGATGTCTTAGTCTCTTCGGCTGCTGTACCAAAATACTGTAAACTGGGTGTTTTATAAAGAATAGAAATCTATTGCTCACAGTTCCAGAGGCTAAGTCCATATCAAAGAAGATTCAGCATCTGGTGAGGGCTCGTTTTCTGGTTCATAGCAGGTACCTTTTTGCTGGGTCCTACATGACAGAAGGAGCGAATGAGCTCTCTGGGGCCTCTCTTATATGGGCACTAATTCCATTCATGAGGGTTTCACCCTAAAGGCCTAATCACCTCCCAAAGGCCCCACCTTCTGATACCATCGCCTTGGGGTTAGGATTTCAACAAATCCATTCTGGGAGGAGGAAGCACATAAATATCCAGCCCACTGCAAGAACTCACCCAGGGTCCTATAGGACATTTTCCTTCTGGTTTTTTGTTTCTGGTACTTAAGCTTTGACCATAGAGTGGCTTGTTGCATTAGTTAATATTTTTAAGCTATCTTATGTCTTATAATCTCATGTACATTGTTTTTCTGATCAGGATGCCTGTCCTTCTAAGTTAGGGACACCACTGTCATTATTTATCCTTAACTCTATATCACAGGGAAGAGAGGAAGGGCTTCTAGAGGCTCTGATTGAACGCAAGTTACTAATAAAAGCAAGCTTGAAATGTTTTTTTCTGACATATTATTTCACGTAAGACTAGTGCTTGTAACATTGAAGAAGACATTCAGGTCCCTAAATGTTGCATGGATTGTCCAACTTCTCATAATTGTCAAGTTCAGGGCCTGGGTCTGCTGATTTCTACTCAAGAGCTCTTCCCATCACACCAGGGGCCATGGGGAGGCACACAGAGCCCCTGGGAATTGCAGGGACTCTGGCTTCAAGCTACCTGTTTTGCTTGCCCAGCTTTGTGACCTTAGGCAAGTAACTGAAGCTCTCCATGCCTCAGTTCCCTACATCTCATCCAAAGCAGGGAAAGTGATGACATTTGCCTCAGAAAGCTATTTGGGAATAAGTGGACAGAGGAGCTAATACAGCACTCACTAGCATCTGTGTTCCTATTTCCTGGGCACACAGCTGAACTGGTGCTTCTCAATTTTTTTTTTTTTTTTTTTTTTTTGAGACGGAGTCTCATTCCATTGCCCAGATTGGAGTGCAGTGGTATGATCTCAGCTTACTGCAACCTCTGCCTCCTAGGTTCAAATGATTCTCCTGCCTCAGCCTTCCGAGTAGCGGGGATTACAGGGTTGCATCACCACATCTGGCTAATTTTTGTATTTTTAGTAGAACTGGGGTTTTGCCATGCTGGCCAGGCTGGTCTTGAACTCCTGACCTCAGGTGATCACTCACCTCGGCCTCCCAAAGTGCTGGGATTACAGGCATGAGCCACCACGTCCAGCCTCTCAAACCTTCATGTGCCCATGAGTCACCTGGGTATCTTGTTAAAATGCACATTCCCTCTCAGCGGATTGGGGAGGGGGCCTGAGGTTCTGCATTTCTATCAAGCTCCCAGATGATGTTGATGCTGCTGGTTAGGGGACCACGCTTTGAGTGCCGAGGACACAGAGCTCCTGCAGGGAGCAAAAATAACAGAAAAACTTGCCCATTCTTCAGTCATATAACAGAACACATTTCTGCTACTTAAACTGATGCTCCATTTGTTGACGTGGAAGTATGACAACTGAGCAGATATAGAAAAGACGTAGAATAGAATTTCAAATTGTTTAAATATAACTAGATAAACAGAATAATAGGGATTTATCAGATGGGAGAAAGAGAAAGGGAGAGAGAACGAGACGGGGGAAGGAGAGGGAGAGAGGAGAGGGAGGAAGGAGAGGAGAATGAAAGTCACATAAAAAGTACTGACAGTGGTTATCTCTGGGGGATGGAATTGCAGCACTTATTTTTTTTCCTTATAAGTATTTGAATTTTCCCATTTTCTACTATAATCATGCATTTCTTTTATAATGTAAAAAAAGTTATTTTCATCTTTAAATGAACTCTTCTATTTGCCTCAAATGCATTTCTTCATAGCACTTCCTATAACCAGCTCCAGTTGGGGGGTTGTTGGGTCCCCCATAGGGAGTTAGTCATTGGCTCGAAAGATGCTCCGAGCATCCAGGGCCATGTGAGCTGCCCACCCTAGCCACTGGCTGTACGGCTTGGGGGCCACTGGTGACAGGACAAGAGGAAACCCTGGACCCTGGGACGGGGCCAAACACTGCAGCTGAGATAACCACGTGACTTGGGGAAGGCAGCAGCACCTGCCAACATCCCTGACTGACAGGCCCTTTGATCTGATCCGCGTTCCTGCCACGTCCCCTGGCTTCTCCCCAGGGCTCTTTCTCTCTGCACTACATTGTTTCACTCTCTCTCCTCTAAACAAAATTTCAGTCCTTAAGACACTGTCCTTAATAAATCCTCACTTCTTATTTCATAGGGACACACAGCACCCTGATTACTTTAGCTTTTCAAATGGGAAAACAAGTAGAGCAGAATAGGGACCCACAGAGGGCCCCACAGCAGACAGCATCAGAGTCAGACTAACAGCCTGGGGGTCTGGTTTACAGGAAGGAATTCCCTAACCTTATTTCTCTTATGCCTTTGAGAACAAGAACCCAGTTCCTGCTGCAAGGGTCTTGTAAAACAAGAGTCTAAAGAAGCAAAACATGCATCCAAAAGCATATGGGCTCTCTGCTCAATCCTGCAGCACGGCTCCATGAACACACAGCCTTCCATTGTGAGTCCAGGGCCACCAACCAGGTCCATGGTCACATGGTGAGTATCAGTTGCGGGAGGCACAGCTTTAGGAACAAACAGACATCAGGCATTCAGTGGCCTGAAGAATAAGAAGTCTATTTCCCTCTGATGGTCTAGATGGGTTTCCAAGTTGAAAGCACAGCTCTGCTCCATGTGGTCATTCAGAGCTCAAGCCACCAGTTATTCTGCTATCTTCAGTATGTGAGTTCTAAGGCTTCCCAGGAAATGGGCATTTCAACTAGCCAGAGGGAAAAAGGACACGGAGGAGACAGGGGGAGGTTTTGACAGGCCAGATGTGTAAGGTGCACTCATCATTTCTGTTTATGTCCTACGGTTAGATCTCAGACCCATGGCCTGATCTAACATCAGAGGAAGGAAGTTATTCTAGGTTGTGCCCTGGAACAAGAGGACGTGAGTTTTGATGGACAGGCAGCAGTCTCCACCAAATTTTACTACCTCGAGTCAGTCTCCAAATTTCAGGGGGGTCATAAACAATTAGTGAGCACCTACTTTGTGCCAGGCACCATACAAGGCACTAGAGACCCAAAAATGAATAAGGCACAGTCCCTGCCCTTGAGAGATTCATATGCAGGAGAGGTCCTCACTGGGGACAGTGACTGAAACCTATATCACAGGATTTGGGAATGAGAAAATATAGTCAACCCACCCCCTCCTAAACTCTGCATTTGCAACAGAGAAAATAATAAGAGATTTGTGCTCCATGGGCATGCAAACAGGAACTAATGAAGTCCACAGGTGATAAACTGGTGCACAACTATGCCCAGACCAGGGATGCATGTGTTTGAATGTTTGCATGTGCATGTGTCTGTGAGCACATATGCATGTGCTGGAGTGTACGAGTATGTGTGAAAAAAAGAGAGAGGATTAAATAATATTTAGGATTAGCCAACATCTTCAACTAACGTGATCATTTCCTCTCTATTCTGAATTCCAAAGGACTGCATTATCCTGGTCTAGAAGTTTAAGTACAGTGGCTGAGAATGAACTTTATTTCTCCTTTTATAATAATATTCTTTCTTATTCTTAGATTTTTTTCCTCAGGGTGATTTGATTCCATTCCACAAAGTTTGATAAAAACATCTCCCATCACCCTCTAACCCAAGATCTCAGCCTCTCCTTGTCCCTCGATTCTTCAGCACAGTGGCCTAAGAGGAGCCCAGTGACCAGTCATCCAGGTACAAGAATGTCCCAGCCTCCAAGGGAGCTGAAAGGAGAGCCCTGTGGCCTAGTGTATTCTCAAAGACCCAGACACAAAGCCCTCCCTAGCAAAGGGTTCCCAACCCACAACAGAACTGGCTGGGATGGAACCATTTCCACGGGGCAGGCAAACAGACAGCAGTGGGTAGTTTTCTGTCCAGAAACAGAAGATGCTAAGGTGCAGGAAAATAGGAAGGAAAGGACCAAGCAAATGGAGAATATTGCACACCTTAGCAAAGTCAGGGGAGTTGGACATCCTGAGACGAGGCAAAGGCAGCAGACCTGGGCTGGAGGAGCAGCCTGCAGAGGGACAACCAAAGGGGTAGTTAGAGGCTGATGGGTCTCTGCACTTCCAGCATTTTAGGAAGACAGCAAGATCTGAGGCATGCTTCCAAGGCTGGAGTGGAGCCTTCTGCAAATCAGGAGGACCACTTCCCACAGCAGGCCCCCTAGGGAGATGCTGTGGTCACCATCTCCTACAGTCATCTGCAGGTAGCTCCACTCTGTCCCTGCAAGAAGAGGATTACTGCCTAGGCTCCAGCCTGTGAAAGCTAGAGTGGCCGCCACTTACCCCTTCTGCAAGAGGGAACCCTGCTGACCAGCATCACACCAACCCGCAGCCCTCCTCCTGCTCCCAGGCTGAGGATCAGAGAAGTAATGGGACAGGGGCACAGCCACTCTTCAGGGGTCAACCACATGGGGCCAAACTTGCCCTGAGTCTTGCTTCAGTGGGGGAGAGAAGGAAATCCATAGTCATATTAAGGACAATATACAAGCAATTGTAACAATTCTCCCACCTGCGCAGAGCTTCATATTTAGCAAGGCCCCTTCCTTTCTGTTGTCACCACCTATGGCCCTGGGTGGAGACACTGGGAAGGTAGAAGGAACCCCCTGCTCCATCCCTTATCTGGGGGAACCACCCCCTCTGACAGATGGAAATGGGCAGCACAGAGCCTGGCCTCTGTTTCCACAACTTGCACTGGTGGACGCTGGGCAGCTGCGTCCTTCCCATTTGCTGGCATGAGCACTATCCATGAAGGCCCCTGACCTGAGAGGATACACTGTCAAGGCTCCCTGGTGCCAGAGGCATTCTCACAGGACATTCAGCCACTGCCACTGCCTCTGGGAAAGACAGGCAGACCCAGAATCACTGTGGGCAGATGGGAGCCTGTCCTATTTTTTCAAAATATTCACAAGACATGGCACCATCTGCTTAGGTAGTCAGATACGTATGATGATCTGACAAGGCCAAGTAGGAAACTGCTACAGCACCATTTACGGCTAGGATCAGCAATCTGTGTGAATCAAACAATTCCTTTCATCTGAACAGCACTTTTTAGTTTACAAGGTGCTTTCTGAAGAGCTTTCTAGTTTTCTAGACTTACTGTGACACTTTTTTTTTTTTGAGATGGAGTTTGGCTCTTGTTGTCCAGGCTGGAGTGCAATGGTGCCATCTCGGCTCACTGCAACCTCCACCTCCCAACTTCAAGTGATTCTCCTGCCTCAGCCTCCTGAGTAGCTGGGATTACAGTCATGCACCACCACACACGGCTAACTTTGTATTTTTAGTAGTGACGGGATTTCTCCATGTTGGTCAGGCTGGTCTCAAACTCCCAACCTCAGGTGATCCGCCCGCCTCAGCCTCCCAAAGTGCTGGGATTAGAGGTGTGAGCCACCGCGCCCAGCAGCCTGTGACACTTCTTAAGGGAGCACTACTTTTCAAATGTGGGCCTTATCTCCAAGAATGAGCGAGGAGTCTTGAATGTGACCTGGGCATTTGTAGTTTTAAAAAGGCCCACAGTGTAATCCCAGCATTCTGGGAGGTCGAGGCAGGTGGATTGCCTGAGGTCAGGAGTTCGAAACCAGCCTGGCCAACATGGTGAAACCCTGTCTCTACTAAAAATACAAAAAAATTAGCTGGGCACGGTGGTGGGCGCCTATAATCTAGCTGCTTGGGAGACTGCGGCAGGAGAATGTCTTGAACCCAGGAGGCAGAGGTTGCAGTGAGCCAAGATTAGCCATTGCACTCCAGCCTGGGTAACAGAGTGAGACTCTGTCTCAAAAAAAAAAAAAAAAAAAAAAAAAAGGCCTGCAGGTGATTCTGATGCACAGCCAGAAAGTGATCCCTGGTGGGCACCATCTCCCTAATCCTCATGGCTGCCCTGAAAGATAGAACGAACATGCCCTGGTAGGCCTGATTTGCTGATGAGAAAACTGAGGCTTAGGACACTGAAGTCTCTTGTCCAGGGAAACACCATTAGCTGAGACCCCAGTCCAGGTCTTCTGAGCACTGGTCAGTGCTTCGTCATCTACTCTTACTGTCCATCAGCAACAGGATAGAAGGAAGCTCCCCTGTTCAAAAACATACCTCCAAGGCGGGTGGGACCTCTGAGTCATCCACGTGCTAATTAATTTAACATGCTCTCATAGTGCTCTGTCATGTCAAGTGTCAAGCTTCTACATCATTGTGGGGGAAAGAAAGGAGGTAACCCGCTTAAACCATGAGTAGTGACAACAGAAGACCAGCCCCATCCAAGCGATGCATGCATGTTGAAGCTGTTTAAGGCAGTTTCCAGACTTTCTTGGTAATAACAACCACCTGAGACACTCAAACTGCAAATTCTTTTCTTAAAAATAGTTTTAGAAATTGGTTTAAAAAGATTGGATCAGGATCTCCAGCAGAGGGGATGAAGAAACTACAGCTCAAACAGGTGACTTGATGATTCTTGTCCTCACAGAAGTTTGGGGGACCTTGCTCCAGGACGGTGGTCCTCAACAGGGGAAGATGGATGCTCAAGCATGGCAGGGCTCCAACTCAGCACTTTCTTCTTAAAAGTCGTCCTTGAGTCCTTTCTGGGTGGTGAGAAGTTCCTTCTAAAGTAGAGTTTCTCAATCTCGGCACTGCTGACAGTTGGGCAGGTGAATTCCTTGTCATGGGGTCTGTCCTGTGCATTGGAGAGTATGTAGCTGCAGCCCTGGCCTCTCTCATCAGATGCCAGCAGCACTGCCTATCCAGTTGTGACAACCAAAAATATTTTCAGATGTTGCCACATGGTCTAGTGAGCAAAGTCATCCCCTGTGGAAAACAAGTGGAGTCTAACGGATGAAGACTCAGGTGTAGAGAGCCCTGGTGGTCTCAGGTCAGTTCTGCTATGACCCTCCTTATGTGATGAGTCTGTACACATGACTCCCTAAGACCTCAATTCCTTCATCTGCAAAATAGGGACAAAGTCTGTCTTGCAGCAATGTTGTGAACATAGATTCTGATGCAGAATGCAAGGGTCCTAACTTTCTTAGTAAAAGGCACCCAAAGGTGGGGAGAATTAGCCACAGTTCCCCTGAAGCTTCTGGGATTAATTCAACAATTAACACCATAGAGGCTGCTTCCTTGACTGCAACCAAAGCAGATGCCCACCTGAACAACCATTCTGGAGTCAGATCATGGCACTGACTTTCTCTGCCACTTTGTGGGTCATCTCTACTGGCCCTCATTTCCCTCTACTCTTCCCTGCAAAGAGGGAGACGGGGAGAGCAGGAGAGAACCACACAGCCCTTCATAAACAAGTCATTGGAGATTAGGGCATCCTCCACAACCAGACTGGTATACGCATCTTGAAGTGGTCTAAAGTAGTCTGTACATGTTGAAGTCTCTGTGAGTGTTGAAGTGGTATGGACATGGAGAAGTGGTATGCACATGTAGAATTGGTCTGTGCATGTTGATATGGTCATGAATGTTGAAGTGGTCTGTGCATGTTGAAGTGCTTATGCATGTTGAAGTGGTCTGACATGTTGGAGTGGTGTGTGTATGTTGGAGCGGTGTGTGCATGTTGAAGTGGTCTGTGCATGTTGAAGTGGTTTGAAGTGGTGTGTGCATGTTGAAGTAGTTATGCATGTTGAAGTGGTATGTGCATGTTGAAATGGTTATGCATGTTGAAGTGGTATGTGCATGTTGGAGTGGTGTGTGTATGTTGGAGTGGTGTGTGCATGTTGAAGCAGTGTGTGCATGTTGAAATGGTTATGCATGTTGAAGTGCTGTGTGCATGTTGAAATGGTTATGCATGTTGAAGTGCTGTGTGCATGTTGAAATGGTTATGCATGTTGAAGTGGTATGTGCAAGTTGAAGCGGTGTGTGCATGTTGAAATGGTATGTGCATGTTGGAGTCGTGTGTGTATGTTGGAGTGGTGTGTGTATGTTGAAGTGGTGTGTGTATGTTGGAGTGGTGTGTGCATGTTGAAGCGGTGTGTGCATGTTGAAATGATTATGCATGTTGAAGTGCTGTGTGCATGTTGAAGTAGTGTGTGTATGTTGAGGTGGTGTGTGTATGTTGGAGTGGTGTGTGCATGTTGAAGCGGTGTGTGCATGTTGAAGTGGTCTGCACATGTTGAAATGGTTTCAAGTGTTATGTGCATGTTGATGTGGTCTGACATGTTGAAGCGGTGTGTGCATGTTGAAGTGGTCTGTGCATGTTGAAGTGGTTTGAAGTGGTGTGTGCATGTTGAAGGAGTTATGCATGTTGAAGTGGTATGCACGTGTTGAAGTGGTCTATGCATTCACTCACTTTCATCTCCAAAGCCCTTTCATGCAGCTTAACAGCAGCACACAGAGTAAACCTTGAACAAAAATTCTTTGTAAACATATGTTTTCAGCTCCAGGTAATAATAGCCTCCATGCTTGTATCAGAGTGATAAAAAGGCATCTAGACAAAGGTGTGCTTTCCTGGCGTTAAATAGTCAGCACTTCAGTAGAGCCTGGTTAGAGGTTTGATCTTTTTCTGGAGAGGGCACCTGGGGACCAGGCTTTCCTTAATAGGTTAAGAGCCACATACTACACAAGTGACCCTCAACTGATACAGGGTGTATAAAGACAGAGCTTGTCCTAATAATAGCTTTAACTTACATCAATCACACCATGGACCAGGCTCAGGTTTGAGTGCTTCACCCACTTACTTCTCACAATGATGCTATGAAATCAGTACTATTGTTATCACCATTGTAGATGAGGAAACTGAGGCACAGAGAGGGTGAGCATCAGAGAAGGATATGTCCATAGCCAGTGAGTGGCTAAACAAGGAGTCAAAGCCAAGGAGTCTAGGCATCTGGAGGAGAGCAACTGAGTCATGTTACTTTGAGTTTCGGCCCCTCCCCACTCCTACTAAACTGAACACACAGAATGTACCCGCTCGTGTTACTCTAGCGTTCCCAAAATGAGAAGTTCTGTGGACGAGTGGAAAGAACGTGAGTTTGGAAGTCAAGTCAATTCCTCTATCTGTGTGACCCTGCGTAAATTACTCAACTTCTTTATTAAGCCCTAGTTTCTTCAATTGTAAAAATGTGAACACACCTCACACAATTATTTTAAGGAGAAGAAAATGAGGCGGTGTTCATCATACAACACCTGGCACAGAGCTGGCCACTTGGCAGTTCCTTGGTAAATGTTTCTTCTCTTCCCTCTTCCTTGCTTCTTGTTGAATACCTTGTCACTCACTCCTGGACAGAGAGAAATCCTTCTCTCATGCCAGAAATCATCCCCCAAACCAGCTGTCTGGTGGAAGACAAACTGGTCAAATTCAGGTTGACTGACACACACACAAGGGGCTTATAATCCTCTGTGTTAAATTTGGCCCCACATAATTCTTTTAACCTATATTTGAGCATCTTCCATACGCCAGAATGTTCTAAGCCATGGGATACATCAGTGAACAAAACAAAAATAGGTCACCTTGCAGGGCATACTTTCTGAACATGGACACTGGTTACTGTCTACAGGCTCAGATTTACATGTGTTCTATCCCAAGGACGATTTGGGTCATGTGGTATGATTGAAGGGGACTTGATAACCACCCTCCTAAGCCTCATTACCACCCTATGAGTAATTCTCTTGGTTTGGGGATGGCATTCTATGGTGTTGCCTCAAGTTAAGCCATCATCAGTCATTAACCCGTGGGAGCGAATTTATCCAAAGGATCCGGCTCACACGGTGTCTCCCCAGCCCCATCCTTTCAGATTCTAGATCTAGTGATTCTCTGAGCCCTGTGGTGTGGCTCCTGTACAGCAAAGTCCCTATTTCGCCATTTGTATCATATGAGGTGGGGAGAAGCTCAGGAATGAGAAACGAAACCAAAGCCTTCTGCATTCCTACTTTGAAACAGGTCCATGACTTGCCTAAGTCTCACTCCTATTCCTGAGACTGTGCAAGAGCTTGGGAAGAGGAGTCGTCCTATTGCTGTGAAACAGAAACTAAGTTTCAAAAACCAGCCTTCTTTGGAAAACTCCATGGCTCGCCCCGCTATCTCTGGATGTCACAGATACAGAGAGGAGTCATTATTTGCCTTGGGGAGAGAGAGAGAAATTGAATCTAGAGACATCACATGGATCATCTTAGCAGCATCTACTATATTAAAAAAGAAAGAAAAAACACCCCACCAAAGAGTCAGCAGCCAAATTAATTGTTTTCCTGATTAACAAAACACAATTAAGCCCCAAATGCCGCCGCTTGGGGGAAGGTTATTTGCAGTTTTTTTCCAGGGACCGTTCTGGCCACGGAGCAATGACAACTTCATTCTGATCCCTGCAAGAGGGGCCGAGAGAGAAATAACGCCACAAACTCATTATGACCATGCTGTCTAATTCCTCTCCAGGGAAGCCAGACCCCACATCAGCCAGAGTGCGGGACACAAAGGCAGACAGGAGTGTTGTCACTAAACAGCAGTGACAGCGGCTTCAAGGGACTGTGTGCAAATGAGGGTGGTAAGGGGAGTGGGCGAGGGTAGCAGAGAACATGGGGAGGACTGTTGGCTCTTGCAGGGCAGGGGTCCCAAAAGTCCAGTGGCCTAGAACTGCTCCTTATGGAAACAAGCTAGCCTCTCAATGCACAGTTGTGGAATTGGGAAGGCAAGAAGAGGGATGGGAGCAGGCGGAGGGGAAGGAAGGAAGTTTATGATTGAGGTGACTTTATAAAACTGCATACCGGAGACACTGAAGCATAATTCCCTATTTGTTGGTTGGTTGGTTGGTTTTTGAGACGAGGGTCTCATTCTCATCACCCAGGCTGAAATGCAGTGGTGTGATCACAACTCACTGCAGGCTCAACCTACCAGGCTCAGGTGATCCTTCCACCTCAGCCTCTCTAGTAGTTAAGATTACAGGCATGCACCACCATACCCGGCTAAGTTTTTGTATTCTTAGTAGACATAGGGTTTCACCATGTTGACCAGGTTGGTCTTGAACTCCTGGACTCAGTGATATCCACCCACCTCGGTCTCCCAAAGCGCTGGATTTACAGGCATGAGCCACCATGCCCAGCCCATAATTCCCAGTTTTTTGTTTTTTGTTTTTTGGGGTTTTTGTGTTTGTTTTTAACAGAATCTTGCTGTGTCACCAGTCTGGAGTGCAGTGGCACACTCTTGGCTCATTGCAGCCTCCACCTCCCAGGTTCAAGCAATGCTCATGCCTCAGCCTTCCCAGTAGCTGGGACTAGAGGCATGCACCATCACACTTGGCTAATTTTTGTATTTTTTTTTTTAGTAGAAACAGGGTTTCACTGTGTTGGCCAGGCTGGTCTCGAACTCTGGGCCTCAAGTGATCTGCCCACCTTGGCCTCCCAAAGTGCTGGGATTACAGGTATAAGTCACCACACCAGGCCTAATTCCCAGTTTTGAAGGTACAGTAATGAGAGTAAGAATGCTCCCTTGGTCAGAAGCCTATTGTATTCCAGGCCCTCTGCTGAATGCTTGCCAT
This sequence comes from Aotus nancymaae, assembly GCF_030222135.1. Taxonomy (NCBI): domain Eukaryota; kingdom Metazoa; phylum Chordata; class Mammalia; order Primates; family Aotidae; genus Aotus; species Aotus nancymaae. Next base: position 25,202,940 of record NW_026988413.1, read on the forward strand.
CCACGGCCTCATTTCACCTTCCCAACAATCCTGCCCATTTACATGTAACCAGACTCATGAAAGTTCAGTAACTTGTCCTAGACCACAGCCAATAAGTAGATTTGCACCCACATCTCTCCAACTCATATTGTCCAACACAAAGTCTTAGAGGCAATTTCCTCCAAAGCCACTCACCTAGGCCGGCACTGACAGTCACCGAGGCAGGGCTGAAGGCAGTGTGGACTGCCGCTCCTTCTGCATCACCAGCCCCTGTCTGCCAGTCAAGGGCTTCCAAGGAGACACGTTAAAGCAACGGTGGAAACCTAACCTTAGGATAAAATGTCCTGAAGAGTCACCTCGCTGTCCACTCTCATGTCTCTAACGCTGAAGGCACCCGTCTACCCATAGCATGGAGCTGTGAGGTACAAGGCAGGAGGGATGGGGGAGGGATGAGAGTGGCAGACGGAGCTCAGGTCTTCAATCAGAGACAACCAGGCAGTGCCCCAGCCCCATGAGCTTGGACAAGTCCTGACCTTTCTACCACCATTCCTCATTGGTAAACCTCTCTAGGTCATTGTGAAGATTAGGGATAAGTTATATAAAGCACTTGGCACCTACAGGCTCTCAATAAGAGAGGGTTAGGATGAAGACTAGATGAAGATGCAAACAAAAGTGCAAGACAAATCTGGAACAATGTGCCTTCATCCAGAAGGAGGGGGTGGAGGCAAAGCTCAAGCTACACAAACAATAGGAACCTGCTTCCTTCCGGTGTCTTCCCTCTCTCCCCACCTCCTGCACAGACAGCTGCCATTCAAGGGAAATCCAAGAAAGGCCAAAGGGTCTCACCAAGGGGTCTTGTTATATCCCACGCTCCCATAGACTCTAGGGCCTGGGAATCATTTTGTGTAGTGTCACTGACATGGTTTGGCTGTGTCAAGATGAGACCCAAATCTCATCTGGAATTGTAGCCCCCATAATTCCCACGTGTTGTGGGAGGGACTCGGTCAGAGTTAATTGAATTATGGAAGTGGCTTTTCCCATATTGTTCTCATGGTAGTGAGTAAGTCTCATGAGATCTGATGGTTTTATAAGGGGTTTCTTCTTTTGGTGGCTCTGATTTTCTCTTGCCTGCCACCATGTAAGACATGCCTTTTGCCTTCCAGCATGATTGTGAGGCCTCCCCAGCTACGTGGAACTGTGAGTCTATTAAACCTCATTTTTTTTTTTATCAATTACCCAGTCTCAGGTATGTCTTTATCAGCAGCATGAAAAAGAACTAATAATAGTGACCAATCTATTTCTTTGCCACATATGGAGGAGTCCAGGCATTGTTTAGTTGAGATCCCAGGAATCACTGTGCTGGATGAACATCTTGACATTTTCTTCCTCGGTGCCTTAGTCTCCCCTCATGAAAAGTGAAGATCATGGGTGAAGATCATGGCCGGGCATGGTGGCTCATGCCTATAATCCCAGCACTTTGGGAAGCTGAGGCAGGTGGATCACCTGAGGTCAGGAGGTCAAGACTAGCCTGGCTAACATGGTGAAACCCTGTTTCTACTAAAAATACAAAAGTAAGCCGGGCGTGGTGGTGTGTGCCTGTAATTCCAGCTACTCGGGAGGCTGAGACAGAAGAATTACTTGAACCCAGGAGGTGGAGGTTGCAGTGAGCCAAGATCGCGCCATTGCACTCCAGCCTGGGTAACAAGAGTAAAACTCCATCTCAAAAATAAAAAAGAGAAAGAAAGAAAAGTGAAGATCATTATCTCCACCCATTTCTCCCCATTCATTGACATTGTGAATATACAGGAGAAGGCTCTGGAAATATTGCAAGAACCACTAGAAAGCTGGTAGTCTCCTAGGAAGTCTTGGAGAAAGATTCCCCTCCTTGGAGGAGGAGGAGGAGAATATCTCTGTTCCTAGGGCTCAGTCAGGGAGATCCCAGCCTCGAGTTCCCTCTGTATCATTGCATCAGTGCACTACATAGCACCAATTTTTCCCCAAATCTCAACCAGCCTGTCTACTGAATAAACCAGGTGAGTGAGTACAAGCACACTTTAGAAACAGGCTGCTGGCTGGCGTATCATCACCACTGTCAATCCCACCCAGGATCTGGAGCAGAGGGGAAGGAGCACCACAGTGGGATGTGCAGGCATTTCCTGCCACATGGGAACGCAGGCCACTGCAGCCTCCTATCATCAGCCATGCTCTGCCTTTATTACTGTCTGGTGCCTTGTGTCTTAGAGGGGTGCTTTCTGCAAGTAGGAGGGCAATGTCGGCTATGTCTAGAAGCCACGAACTCAGGGAATCCAGGTCAAGGAAGGACTCAACAAAGGGAAGTGAATGGCCCCAAACCATGTCTCAGCCTTGCAGAGGTAAAATGACATGAGACAAGGGGACCACCTGTCCATGGGTACCCTGGGAGCCACAAGATGGGAGGGCTGGGCCTGACCTCCATTAGTGTCTTAGGGGCCTGGGCAACAGGGATTTTTCTGCCAGGCCCTTCTTTCTCAGCAGCCAGGCTAAGGGCTACTCAGCTGAGACTGGATTCTTCATGAGTCAAGGCCGCCTTGTTTGGATTCTTTACTGAGCTCACTCCCTTCTCCCTAGGGCTCGGTGTTGACCAGACATCATGTTCCACCCCCTCGCTCTGCCCCCTCTGCTGGCCCTGCTTGACCGTAAAGGGAGACCCTCCTCCCAGTGACCTGTAACCTACTCCCAGGGAGCATGCTCACAATTCGTGCTCTGAGATGAGGGGCCACAGTTACTCCTCAGGGGAGGAGACACAGGTTACACTCCAGAAATAATAGGTCTTCATGTCCGTGGAGGTCTAAGTACTTTACAGAGTACATTTCACATCCACTCTCTCATTTAATTTGTGCATTCAATTAGCAGATATTTATTGAGGGCATATGACATGCTGAGTGCTGCCCTAGGCAATGAGCATGCAGGGGAGAGCATGATGGATGAAGACTCCATTCTCACAGGGCTTAGGCTGGGAGACAGGCAACAAACAAGGAAAGGAACAAGATACTTTTAGATCATGATAAGAGAGCCCAAGAAGCCAGTTATGGTAAAGGCAAAGCATGGGCTTTTGTGAATCTATCGTGGGGGAGGCAAGTCGTACCTCTGTAGATAGGGCGGTCAAGACCTCTCTAAGCAGGACACCTTCATGAGCAGAGCCCTAAATGATGAAAGGAGCCAACTCTGATGCTCTGGGAAACTATGCAGATGGGAAACAGCAAGGGTCAAGATTCTGGGGCAGAAATGAACTTGGAATGTTTGCAGGACAATGACAGGCTGCTGTGGGTGAGAATGCAGGGAGAGAGGGGAGGGGCCGGTGGGGCTCAGAGCCTGTGGGTTTGGGAAGCAGGCAGAGCAGACCTGACCCCCTATGGTTGTATCTGTTTTGCAGGTGAGAAATGTGAAAGAGGTCAAGTCACTTGTCGGCCGTATGAATTTGACATTGGAGCTTCCATTTGCACACAGTTCTCCAGACTCTGGGTCTTGTGCTCTCTCCTGAACTAGCAACCTCCATGGAGCATGGCTGTCAGGAAGGAGCTCATCTGTCTCCACCCTTTTGAGGCAGAAGCCACTCCCTCCAGGTTTACACCACTGAGTACTATCTGTCCCTCTGGCCTCTGAGAATTTGCATTCATTCATTCATTCACTCAACAAATATTTGTTGAAGACCCACTATGTGTCAGGGCTCTTTCTAAGAGCTGAAGATACGGCAGTGAATAAAATACACAAAATCCCTCTCCCAGCAATGGAGCTAATATTTAAGGGGAAATAGAAACCAAGTAAATAAATATTTGTAAAATATGTTAAATGGTGAAAAGTGCTATGGAGAAAAACAGGAAGGAAAAGGAAGGGCGAAAACACAGGGTGTCAGGGTTCAACTAAATACGAGAAGACTGCATGGAGGTGATGTCTGCACAAAGAGCTAAAGAAAGGGAGAAGGGAGCCACATAGCTACCTGGGGAAGAGCATTCCCAGAAGAGGAAACAGCAAATGCAATGTCCTGAGGAGGGAGACTGTTGAGGAGTTTGAGGAGCTCTGATCGTATGAGATAGACAGACAGACAGATAGACAATAGATGGTTGGATAGGCAGACAGATGGATGGGCAGACTGATAGACAGATAGATAGATAGACAGATAGATAGATAGACAGACAGACAGACAGACAGACAGACAGACAGACAGACAGACAGATAGATAGATAGATAGATAGATAGATAGATAGATAGATAGATAGATAGATAGATAGTTTTCATTCATGGTTCCTGGCTCAACTCTCATAGCCCTTGTTATAATATTGGACACTTTAAGCCTCAGAAGCAGGTCTTAGAAAATGGAAACACACACACACACACACACACACACACACACACACACACACCCCACACCTTCTCCTGTCCCCTTTCACCTGCTCCTTCTTCTCCCCATGGCTGGAATCTTCCTCCACCTTTCTGTCTTGGAGCTGGCAATAAGAAATTCTACCTTGTCTGATTGCAGGTCATAAGACCTTCATTTCAGAAGGGGTCCTACCCCATATCCTGAGGCTAAGAGGAATCTGGACAGGCCTCACTGGGTTTCCCCACTCAGTCTATTTGTATTAGATCATACCCTTTTTGTCCACTCACATTTCTATATGTTTGTGAATCATGCCTATCCAATGAAGTCTATATAAAAGGCCTAAGAGGACAGGGTTGGGGAAGCTTTCCAATAGCTGAACACATGGAATTTCTTGGAGGCTGGCACTCCCAGAGAGAGCATGGAAGTTCTGTGCACCTTCCCCTACACCTCGCCCTGTGTATCTCTTCATCTGCATCCTTTCCAATATCCTTTATAACAAACCAGTAAACCTAAGTGTTTCCCTGAGTTCTGTGAGCTGCTCTAGCAAATTAACCAAACCCAAGTAGGAGGATCCCTGATTTGTAGCTGGTTGGCCAAAAGCACAGGTAAAACAATCGGGGGGCTTGCAATTCACACCGAAAGTTGTCGGGGGAGCAGCCTTGGGGACTGAGCTCTCACCTCATAGGATCTGATGCTATCTCCAGGCAGACAGCAGCAGAATGGAATTGGATTGGAGGACACCCAGCTTGTGCCACTGCAAGAATGACCGCTTGCTTGTTGATGGGAAGAAATCCCCACACACTTGGTCACAGGAGGCTTCTGTTGATTGTTTGCTGGGTAAAAGAAAGGGAAAAAATCCCTTGGAGGGTGTTTCTTCCACTCAAACAAACACGGCAAGGAGGCGGTGTAGCTGGGGAGGAATGAGCAAGCAAAGAGGCGCTGGGGACCTGGAGCGTGCCACACCACATCCCCGCCAGCCCAAGCTCCGGTCCCATGGAGGAAGGACCCTGCTGACATCACTGACCCCGTATGCTCCTCACTGACCCAGGACTCACTATCCAAAGACCTCCGATGCACAGAGAACCTCTGAGAGCCAGATTTGAAGCAGGCAAAGTTCCCAGGGAAGAAAACGTGGAGGTTTTGACATAAAGCGAAGGAACTCCAGACTCTCAGCTAGAGCTGCGTTGCAAGAGTGAAAAAGCATCACAGGCCCCTCAGCTCCATCTTAGCTCTCCAGATATTTTATGTGTTAAATAACAGCCAGAACTGAAGGAAAGCTAGTTACATAAATTTGGAGAAAACAGCAACAAAAGCACTTCTCATAACACAAGACATCAGCTCTTTTACCGTTTCATTGCTCTTGGCATGAAAGTGAGTTACTGAGAGCAGGTACTTCAGGAGGATACATAATTTGGGTATTTGTCACCTTACCATCAGGAGTACTGACTCAAAAGATCATTTGCTGTTAATAAAAAAAGACCCATTTCCAATCTCCTTTTTTCCTAGTTGCCTTTTTTTTAAAACTAATTCAACACTCATCAACTGACAGGGTGATGCTCATCTTTACCCACACCTGTTGAAAACAGACTGCTGCTAGATTCTAGACCCTTGAAGATACCACCTAGAAAGTTATGCAAGGCTTTGTGCAGTGCAAAAGAAGGTCAAATTCCACCATAATGAAGTCCAAGGAGATGTAGCCATACGTGGTGAGGGCACAGTGGAGTAGCACAGCCTTGTGGCCAAAACCTATGATCTGGAATCGGACATTTTGGGCTCAAATCCCAGTTCTACTTATGGTTTGGGTTTCAGGCAAGCAAAAGCATCTTAGGCCAAGTGACTTCATTCTAGTTCTTCAGAGATTTTATGCATCAAAGTACAGCCAGATTGCAAGGAAAGTTGTCAACCTAGGACAAGCATCTTAACCCAAGCCTCAGTTTTCTCATCCACAAAATGGGTATAGCAATGTTATCTACTTCAAAGAAGTGTTGATATGTTAAACAAAAGAACCATTGGAAAAAAAATTTGCATGGAAACCTGCTCTATAAAAGTAAGTTACCACCATTAGATTTTTATTAAAATACTGGGAATGAGTGGGCTAATCAGTTAGAATTGGGCATGTTTGTTGTTATACTGAAATCCAGGGACATTGTCAGTGAACTAAGCATCATCACAAATGTTATAAAATTGGCTTCTGCACCTGGGCCTCCTACAGCATCACTTATCAAGAGCTGCCTCAGTCATTATCTTGCCCTGAGCCCCCTCCCAACCCTTCCTTTGTGAAACGGGTTAGACTCCATGCCCTATGAGGTCATTTCCGGCTTTGATGCACGTCTCTAAACAGAGCTGGAACCACAAGGGTGAAAGGTTGATTTCAGGAGGGCCTACACTGTCTGCCTTTTCCTGGAAGAGAGGACAACACCTCTTGGAATCAATCACCTTACCCTTGGCTGGCCAATGTTCCTCAGATTCACTTCTTCCCTTCTGTGTGAGGCTGCCCCAGTTTTCCTTGATGGGAAGTGAGGAGCTAGGATTATGAGAGAAGGACCTCGTACATGTACACACACACATACATTCGTAGGCACATGTGCTCACACACACACACACACGCGCGCGCACACACACACACACACACACCCCTCTTGTGCCCGATGCCTCAGTTGCATAGAACAGGATGATTTAAGTCCTCTATGGTGGCAGCATCTGCACCAGCTGCTGCATCCAGTGGAAGATGCTGTTAAATCTCCCACAAATTGTCTAGAGATGGAGAACATCTGGATTCCTGGCAGGAAGATGAGAGAGAAAACAGTTAAAGCAGTTCGACTCGACACCCTACCCCTTGCTTGAAGTGATTCTCTTGCTCAGTGTTCTCCAATCCAGACACTTTGGCCCAACAGGCTGGTACATGTGCCCAGCTGCTGTGAGGCCTGGGAGTGTGAGGCCAGGGCCCTTGCATAGCAGAAGAAAATCCAGGATGAACTGCTCACTCAGCAAGGTAGAGTCCAGAGGCTATGCTTGCTGGCTGAGTCCTGGACTCCATCTCACTGTCATTTCTACCAACCTCCCCATGCCTCAGTTTCCCTGATTGGGTTTCATACCAGCTGCTCAGGCAATACGATGTGAAGTGTGAAGACGGTTCAGAGAACCAATCCCAAGCCTCCAGATGAGGAGATCAGAACCTGCCATTTGAATGCCTTGGTACCCAGGCTAATCTACCACATTTGGCTCCAGGCTTCAAAGCAAACAGCTCCCCAGAGTGCTTTGCCCATCACTCCTCCAGGAGTACAGTGGATGGAAATTCAGACCTTCTCTCAAAAGTATGCCTGGCAGCTCCTTCCATAATTACCCTCCCAGTCCAGCACCTGCAGAATCCCCTGCTTGGAAGAAACCCTCTTCCGCTCCCCATTTCCCAGGCATGCCAGGGACCAGAGGGGGCTCTACTGTATAAGCTAATGAATCTCCTAGCTCTGCTTTCTTGTTTAATAAACAAACATTTCTTCCTTGTTTCTTTATGTCCTCCACAGCCTCTGGGAGCCCAGGAGGCCGCCTCCAGTCCCACCACGTCATCTGGGGGAAAATCAATCCAATTCCTCTCTGCTTCAATTTCCACGTCTGTAAAATATAGACAACAATCTCCCTCCCGCCTGACCCCCAAGGGATGTTTTGGGGAGCAAAATGCAGGCACTTTGGGTGGAAAGTATGTAAATGTAAGCTGTTTGTAAAGTTTGGGGTTTGTTCATTGTACTCAATTTAAGAACTCTTATTTTGTACTCATTCCTGTGAGATTATATTGGATGAGAACAAGGCATCTTTCTGGGGCTCACTATCCTATTGGAGGAGGTTAAAGAACCAGAGGAAAACAGTAATAGGACTAGGGAAAAGAATAAAACAACACAAGCTAAAAAAAAAAAAAAAAAAAAGCCCCTCTGGAATCCAGAGACCCTGAGACCTCCTAACATCCCTGACGAAGTTCTTTCTCTCTCTAATGTTACCTTCGTCATGGAGAGGTGACAGCTTGCAGGTATAAACTCCCTGCCCAAATGCCCCGTAGTATTTGACCTTTCTCCCTATCACTCTGCCTATAGTTCCAGAACTTGAATTAAAAGCCAAGAAAATAAGAATGTATAAAATAGAGTCAAATCTATCTCACCAGCTCAAGAGCATCAGCTGAGACAGCACAGGCCAGGTACTCAATGAAATCCTACAGGCTTCTGGATTGTGAGTGATACGTCTCTCAAGTTAAAAGGTACTTTCAGAAAAGAAGTGGCGGCCGGGCACGGTGGTTCACACCTGCAATCCCAGCACTTTGGGAGGCCGAGGCGGCTGTATCACCTGAGGTCAGGAGTTCAAGACCAGCCTGGCCAACATGGTGAAACCTGTCTCTACTAAAAATACAAAATTTAGCCAGGTGTGGTGGCACAAGCCTGTAATCCCAGCTACTTGGGAGACTGAGGCAGGAGAATCACTTGAACCCAGGAAGCAGAGGTTGCAGTGAGCCAAGATTGCTCCACTGCACTCCAGCCTGGCCAACAGAGTGAATCTCTGTCTCAAAAAAAAAAGAAAGAAATGATGAGGATGATGATAATAAGCCACTCCCACTAACAGTTTATTGAGCATCTCATGTGTGCCATGAACTTTCCGTGTTTTAATCCTAAGCCTGACATCATCCTTGTAAGGCTGATGGTATTATTAATTTGAGCAGCATTTCTCAAACTTCAGCATCTACCAGAATCACCTGGAGGGCTTTGAAAACCCAGACTGCTGAGCGCCACTCAAGAGTTAACCATTTAGTAGGTCTAGGGTACAGCCCAAGAATTTGTCTTTCTAACAAATTACTGAATGATGCTGCTTGGGACACTGCACTTGGAGAGCCACTGAATTCGATGTTCAGAGGAGGCATCATAAAATTAAATCATCTACTTATGGTCACACGATTTAAAAGCATCTGAGCTGAGATTCAGACCTAAGTCTGCTGACGCCAAGCCTCACACCTGTACCTAGGAGCCTCATTGTCTCCTGAAGCTGAACCCCCTGCACTTATCTTGAATCTGAAGCTTTTTGAAGAAGGTTTGAGGATAGGACAAAGGGAAACAGAGCCAGATGTGTGAGACTTGGTGGAGGCTTGGGACTGCTTCAGAGAAATTCTGCAGACAGGGAAAGTTAACAGAAGTGCTCCTGGATGCTTTGTTTCCCTGCCCAATTCCACCTCTAATGGGATGTGGTCCTCACGGAGACCAGGTCTAAAATTCCAAGAGGTCAATCCATGAACTTGCCACAAGGTGACCTCTGAAACCCACGCAATACTATGGGACTGAATCTAAGCCTTAGTGAAGTCACTCGAACTGGCTGTCATGACTCAGTTTCCTTGTTTATTAAAAAGGAGAGTGATTTCTGTCACCTAAAGGTCCCAGCTTGACTGTGCAAACAAGCGGTGCTCACAAATGAATGTCCAGTGTTCACAGCCCTTTCACAATGGGTGTTCTATAAACACCAGCTGCCACCACTCTTATTAGTCATGTGGAGCACTCTACAAACTGGGAGGTTTGCAAAGCAATTTCCAAGCATGCTTCTTATTGTTGATGTTGGCAAGAGCTTTAAAACATTCCTGGATGCGAGTGTTTCCTACAGATTTTAACTCTGTTCTCTCTCCTGAAAGTTTAATTTGAAAAAAAAAAAGAACAATTTTACTTAGTGATTCTCCCATTTCAATAGCTCCATCTCCTGGTCCCGGCATCGATGTCCCTGCCACCACCAAACATCATGTCAACAAACATTAATTCAAAGTAAATTAGGTTTTTAAAAATAGCGAGACATCTGCATATAATGTTTTATCATTACAATTAGGCAAATTGTTTTAAAGCAAATGCAAAATTATTTCAGGAGGACTTTATTCCACATAAGACAAACAGGCCCGGGCCCCAGGCAGGCTGGCTGCACGCTGCACCTCATCTATCCAGCAGGGCTACTGAAAGCAGGACGAGAATCTGGAAGCTGCACCATCGCTTGGCTTCCTTTGAGTTCACCACCCTGTGACTCTGACTCTGTGTGAGGTAATTCTCAGCTCTTAGAATCCAGCCTGTAGATGGTAGAATCCATCTGTGCCCTTCTTGGGACACTTCAAATCTCCACCTGAGAGGAGGGTATTTACCCATGGGAGGCACTGGTCGGCTACTGAATCTTGGGGAGCAGGTATCTATCTTTATTCTGCCCCAGACTGCGTTTTTCAAAATCCAAAGGCGGTTCTCAGAGTCAATCACATAGAGAGAAGGGGAAAGGCTATGCCTTCACCTATAAGGGCCACCTGATAAATGTCCTCTTCATTGTAGCCCCTGGAAAAAAGAGTTACTATTCCCTCACAAAGAGGCATCTTTCTTAAATCATACAATGATATTTGTATAATCCATTCTATTCTCCTTTTTTGCCTTGGTTGCCAGACATCTCAACACTCAAATACTCCACTGCAGTCACTAACATAGCTTAGATCGTATTATTATCTCTGCTCCTTCTTCTATAGGGTTCTGAGCTTTTGTTTTGTGTCTTATTGAATGCATGCCATTTAAAGGAAATCAGGCTCACAGCTAACATTAACCCTGCATTTCAGCAGGAATGGAAAGGACCTTATAATGTTTTAAGGAGCTAGAACTGGCCCAAATTCATTAATGAACTGAACCATAGACCAATATTCCTAACAGGGGGTCCCATGATGGTAGAACAATTCCAAAAGAGAGGTGAAAAGAGAACTCTAATACTATTTATTGAGTGCCTACTCTGTCTAAGTCTCCTTAAATATCTTATTTCGTGTAATTTTCACAAAAACCCTATAAGATTGGTTGAATCCTTCCCTATAACCCTCAGTTGCCTCAATTGTAATCTGGAAACAGGTTTCTTATTCAAGTTCTCATAGTTAGTTACTGGGGCAGATATTAGACACAAGATAAGCCTCACTTCAGAGCATGTATCAGGCCACTGCTAGCTTATATAGCGCTTTTGCGTAAAACCAAGAAAGGTGCCCCCGAGGGAGGACACAGTCCTACAGTGACAGGGACACTGCCGCCTTCATGTAAATAGCACCTACGCTATAGAGAAGGCAAGGCTAGATGCCATTCTGCTTCATTCTCAGAAACAGCCCTGAGAGAAGCAGAAACTAATTCTCAACAAGACTTCTGTTCTCCTTTTCTTTCTGGGCCACAACACTGGGCCATATTTTCCAGCCCCTCAGCTTTTAGGTGGGGCCATGTGACCACTCCTGTTGAATATAAAGAAAGCAAGCATTATATATGTCTCTCTCGGGCCGGGCACAATGGCTCATGTCTGTAATCTCAGCACTTTGAGAGACCAAGGTGGGTGGGTCACCTGAGGTCAGGAATTCAAGACTAGCCTGGTAAACATGGTGAAACCCTATCTCTACTAAAAATACAAAACAATTAGCTGGGCATAGTGGCACATGTCTGTAATCTCAGCTACTCAGGAGGCTGAGGCAGGAGAATCACTTGAGCCCAGGAGGCAGAGGTTGTAGTGAGCTGAGATCATGCCACTGCATTCCAGCCTGAATGACAGAGACCCTATCTCAAAAATAATAATAATAATTTTTAAAAATATGTCACTCCCAGCTTGGTCTGTGAACTCCTAGGCAATTTCCACTCTCTCTCTTTCCCCATCCACTGGCTGAGCAGAAATCTTTGAGGACTGGGGGAGGATGGAATCATGAATCAGAAGGACTCTTGAGTCCCTGAATGACCGTGGAGCAGAGCCCATTCCACCTGTTTCAAACTGGACTATGATATGAGTGAGAAAGATAATTGTATTGCATTTCAGCCCCTGATTTTTCAGGGTTGTTATGGTACTTGATTTGCCCTAATGCAAGCCCAAACCATCTTGCTTCCTTATAACACTCTTGCCTTAAAAGATTCAAGTGATCACTGGCCAAAAGCAATTGGAAATGTTCTGATTCAAAAGAACAGAGACAGAGGGGAGACTGTTTTCATTTCCTTATTCTTCTAAGTAAAATTCTCTGTAAATCACCTCCAATTGCTTATATCTGTTATTCCAAGCCCAACCTTCCAGAACATTTCAAGTTAACGCATTTTTTATCAAGAGTTTTAGTCACACTTATGAGTCATATAACTGTAGGGTATTAAAGCCGAAAGGCACCTCTGCAATAATTCTTACAAATTTTGAAGATAAGAAAACTAAGGCCAAGATGTATGTCTTCCCTGGGGTCCCAGAGTCAAAGCTGGCATCCAAGGCTCATGACTCCAGGTCCAGGGCTCTTTGTTCTTCCCAAATGGATGGAAGCCATGCTCAAGCAGCTGAACGCTATGAATCGGCACAGCTCTGCCTCTAAACGCTCCCTCAGAAAGAAGTGAGGATGTTCACATTGAGGCTGTTCTATAGGTGGAGGCCGCTGGCATCCTCCACCAGTCAGGTTGGGTATGTCCTCTGCTGCCCAGTCAGGTCCAAATTTCACAATTCCAAGTCAAAGTGATGGAGCTATGGCAACCCTCTCTCCTGGTGTCCATGGCTACCATCAGTGCCTGTGTTAAAGCCTCTCTGAGATTGTGAGCTAGTCCCAGGCACATCCCCACATTTTCCAGCTGATGGACCATGCTTCCTGGACAAATGTTAATGTCACTTCAGTCAGAGACTCTGGAGTCTACTTTTTCACACCAAGAGCGGGGAGCACAGCTTCCCAAATCACAGCAGCCCCTCTTCCTTCTTCTGGTTCACTGATGCTTTGAAAATAAAGAATGTTCCCTCTGAGGTCCCATCTCCTTTTTAAAAAGAAATTTGGTCTCCAGTTCTAGATGAAATTAGCATTTGTCCTCTCTAATTGTGTTTGCAGCTGTATCCCAATAGGAAAGAAAGGAAACCAAGAGAAAAAGAGATAATAAAAGCCTCCTTCTAAATGAGGCTGGAGTGGAAAATGAGGAGCAGGACCGAGAGGCCAGTGGGCTTGTTCCAGCCCTCTCTTCATGCTGCTTTGAACAAAACCTTGCTGGAGAGGGAGTATGGTCTGGCAGTGGCCAGCTCACTGAACAGGGAACCAGAGAGCAATTATAATTCTACTCTCTATTCTAAAGACAATTCTTCAAGATGTCCTGACGCTAAGCCTCAATTTCCCCAGCTCTATAAAGCAAACACCTGGAAAACCATGGAATGAAGTCAGAATTTACATTTCATCTCACCAGTTCACTTTGAAGAGGAGCAAACCCAGGCCCAGAGAGGGACAGGACTTGCCTAAAGTCACCCAGCTAGTATGTAGCAGACGTCATCTGGTCTTCATTGCTCAGCCCCAAGCTCAGCCCTGCTTCCTTTCCTTGCACAAGAAATCCCAAGAGGCCATGGTCCCAGAAAGGGCTCAGAGCGAGGTTGTGAGTGTTTCTTCCTCAGACACCTTTAAACAAAATAGCCTACCTGCCTGGGTGCAGTCCTGTCTGTAAACAGAGGAACAGAAGAAGAAACAGGGTTTTAGGTATCAGGGGTTTGGGTATGCACTGAACGTGGACTGAGGAGCTGATGCTGGATGTTTTGGAAGAGCCTGGGGCTGTGGACCAGGAGATGCTGGATTCTCAACTCAACTCTGCCATGGATAATGATCCTGACCTACCTGCTTCAGAAGATTATCATGATTTTCACAAATTAATATAATCCAATTTTTATTTGACTTCTTTTTATTTATAGAGAAGGAATCCTTGAGTGAATCTCATCCAGTTTATTTGCTTAATTTTGGAGCCATTTTAGAAAGCCAGAGCTCAGAGTCGTTAAATGCATGAACTTCAGAACTCTGTGCCCTAAGCCAATGCAACCTTTGTATTGCTTTCTCCAGGAACTGGGGCCCATATAAGAAGCTGATGCTCCACAAGCTCTCCAAGACTTTCTCAAATCATAAAGGAGTCTCAGTGCTAGGCCAAAGAAGAACTGGGGTGCTGCAGGGAACCAGTTATCCTTCCTTGTGGCTCTATGATGTATTTGACCCAAAGCCTCCTCCCATGCTGATTCCAAATCTAAATAGCAGGCATTTAGCAAAAGTCTTAGTGATCTCTCTAAAATAATCTACCATCAAGAATTATTCACAGACTTCTTGCTTTGAAACCACCTGGGGAATGTTTTGCAGATTCCAAGGCTGCACACCATACTCACTGAATCAGATCTTCAGATGTGAGCTCCAGGAAGCTGATCCACATTTATCCATCCTGCACTAATAGTTCCTCATGCATTTAAAATAAAATAAAACAAAAATCTAAACACCTGAGCACCACCTGCGGGGCCCCACAGGAGCTGCCACCCTCAGCTCTCGCCACTGCAGACACACTGGCCTGCTTGTGTTCCTCAGGCCAAGTTCATTCCTGCCTTGGGGCCATTGTACTTATTTTCTCATCTTCCTGGAGCAATTCTCTTCCTGATCTTTCCATGACTGGTTCTTCTTCATTATTTATAGAAGTGTTTGTTCAAGCACCATCCTGTTCATTACTTAGGTCCCATGCAGTGCCTCTGAGATGCCTACCTTGACCATCCTATCTGATACTACACCTCATCTGCCAAGTCCTTTTCTACCCCAAGAGCATCCTTGAAGACAGTCTCTTTGTTTTGTTCTCTTCCACATGCCCAGCAACTAGAGGAATACCTAACATGTCATAGGTGCTGAATAGATATTTGTTGAATGACTGAATGAATGGCATTGCCCTGTTTTGATCTAAGATTCTCTTGTTTATCTGTTTACTGTTACTTGTATATTATTTATCCCTCCCATAAGAATGACAGTTCCCTGGGAGAAGAGACCTCCTCTATCTTGTACTCACCATATCCTCAGTGCCCCCAGTAGCATCTGACCCTTAGTTGTTAAATGAATGGATGGATGAACTAAGGCATGAGAATCCTTCAGCTGGGACCTCCATTTGGGCTGGGGACAAGGTAACTGTCTCAGTTAATAAACACATTTCTAGTCACTGTTCAAGAAGCTGGGATAATTTTTTAAAGGCTTAAAACATGTACCTTCCCCTAAAGAGAGGAAACAGAGGTATGAATGAAACCATTGCAAGTGCCTCAATATGGTGTGTATTAGTCCATTTTCACATTGCTATGAAGAATGCCACTAAAGACTGGGTAATTCATAAAAAAGGTTTAATTGACTCACAGTTCCACATGGCTTGGGAGGCCTCAGGAAATTTACAATCATGGCAGAAAGTGTAGGGAAAGCCAGGCACACCTTACATGGTGGCAGGCAAGAGAGAGCACAGGAAAAACTGCCATTTTTAAACTATCAGATCTCATGAGAACTCCATCGCTATCACAAGTACAGCAGGGGGGAAACCACCAACAGGCTACAAAATTTCCAAACTTTATGCTCTGCTTCCCCTTTAAATATAAGTTCCAATTTCAAACCATTTCTTGGTGAGCACTATAACTGAATGCTTTCAGAATCAACCAGGTCACCTCTTGAATGTCTTGTTGCTTAGAAATTTCTTCTGCCAGATACCCTAAATCATCTCTCTCAAGTTCAAAGTTCCACAGATTTCTAGGGCAAGGGTAAAATGAAGCCAGTCTGTTTCCTAAAGCATAGCCAGAGTGACCTTTGTTCCAGTTTCCAAGAAGCTTCTCATCTCCATCTGAGATCACCTCAGCTTGGACTTCATTATCCCTATCACTATTAGCATTTTGGTCAAAACCATTCAGCAAGTCTCTAGGAAGTTCCAAACTTTTCCACATTTTCCTGTCTTCTTCTGAGCTCTCTGAACTGTTCCAACCTCTGCCCATTACCCAGTTCCAAAGTCACTCCCACATTTTCAGGTTATCTTTATAGCAGTGCCCCAGTCTGCCTGTACCAATTCTCTGTCCAAGTCCATTTTCACACTGCTATAAAGAATTACCACCCAGACTGGGCAATTTGTAAAGAAAGGAGATTTAATTGACTCACAATTCCACATGGCTGGGGAGGCCTCAGGAAAGTTATAGTTGTGGCAGAAGACAAAAGGGAAGCAAGGCACGTCTTACACGGCAGCAGGCAAGAGAGAGCACAGGAAAAACTGCCACTTTTAAAACCATCAGATCTCATGACTCCCTCCCTATCACCAGAACAGCATGGTGGGAACCACCCCACGATCCAATCACCTCCCACCAGGTCCCCCCCAACAATGTGCGGATTACAATTTGAGATTAGATTTGGGTGGGGACCCAGAGCCAAGCCATATCATGGTGTAAACAGGACGTTTTAGAGCACAAAGCAAGAGGCCATGTCTAAGCCAGACAACCGAGAAGTCTTCAGCGAGGATGTGATGTTCCAATCTAGCCTTAAAGAAGGAAGTAAAATGGAAGAGTGAAGAAGTGGAAAAAGATGTTCAAAGAAGAAACAGCTTGAAGGCTGATGGCATGCTGAGGAAGGAGCTGGTGGTGGGGAGTGTGGGGACCAGGTGACGCTGAGTAGCTAAATTTTGATTAATAGGCCAATGGTTCCCCAGCTGTCTGAGTGGGAACAACCTCTCTCCATTTTAAAGGCTTTTTATAAATAAGTTGTATGAAAATCAAGTATTCATTCATACAAAATAAATAAACCTTTGAAGTCTTAAAAAAAAATAAAGCCCATACTTTTACTCTAGAAACATGAAACAAAGATTGGCAACCACAATTTTAAAAGGAAATAATTTCTCTGTTTCAGTGACCATCATTTCATCTTAAGTATATTTTAAGTTGATTGATTAGAAAGCATATTTAAAAATTTTAAGTATACTGAGAATGGCAGGAGGCAGCCAAGCTCCTAGGTAGATAGGGACCTAAGTAAAACCCCACCTTCAAGCCAAAAAAACAGCATGAATGCTGAACAACTGGACTGCTGGTCCCAGATGAAACCCATGACCCAGAGTGAGAACTTCTGTTCCTATTTGCCTGCCTCTCCCCTATTTGAGCCCATAAAAGCTCCAGTCTCAG
The DNA here is from genome assembly GCF_030222135.1 of Aotus nancymaae. Classification (NCBI taxonomy): domain Eukaryota; kingdom Metazoa; phylum Chordata; class Mammalia; order Primates; family Aotidae; genus Aotus; species Aotus nancymaae. Next base: position 25,220,194 of record NW_026988413.1, read on the forward strand.
TCACACTGGGAGGACTTTCCTACCTTCAGGTAAGGGACCACCCTACATCTCCTTTCTGCTGAAAGCTGTTTCATCACTCAATAAAACTTCCCACCTTGCTCACTCTTTGATTGTCAGTGCATCCTCATTCTTCTTGGGTGGGGGACAAGAACTTAGCAACCAGTGTGCAAGCCAGACTCAGCCCGAGTAGGCAGGCTGTCTCCTCCAACAGGCAGCCTGGTCGAGCAAGACCTGAGTGGGGTGTCACTGGTCAGAGGTCCCTGGCTTGCAAAGTGACCAAGGAAATTCTGTATCAATACTACATAAAAAAAGCCCTTCTAAAAAATTAATAGACTTTTTTTGAAGGAAGCAGTTTTAGGTTTACAGGGGAAAAAAATTAGTGGAATATACAGAGAGTTTCCATTGATACCCCCACCTGCCTTCCTCAGGTTCCCCTATTTTTAACATCTTGCATTAGTGTAGTACATTTGTATAATAGATGAGCCAATACTGATACATTATTATTAACCAAAGTCTGTGGTTTACATTAGGGTTCACTCTTTGTGTTGTATAGTCTATGGGTTTTGAAATGTACATTGAATGTATCTACCATTGCAGTATCATGCAGAATAATTGTTTCACTGCCCTAAAGATCCTCTGTGTTCTTTTTATTCATTCTTCCCTTCCTCCCCCTACCAAAAAAATGCTTTTTAAACAATATTCTGTATTGTATTGATGTCAACAGCATTTACCCGCATTGAAAAACAATGTGCATAATTTGCTGATTGTCTGTGTGAGACTGTGTGGGAGACATGGGTTTCCGAGCTCCAGTTCTGGGGAGTCCTCCACAGATTGGGAGCCACTGCTAAATGTAATAAGGAGCCATTGAAGAATGTTGGGCAGAAGCTTACTAGGATGGGATTGGAGTCTAGGAAGTTAAACAGTAGCCTTGCAGACAGGGAAGATGAGATAGAGGGAGCTGTGAGGAGACCATGTCACTTCTGGGTTCTCCAAGATGTGTCATTCCCTCTGCATATGTGAGAGACATGATTTTATGAACAGAGGCACTAGTTTTGTCCCCTTTTTGTCTCTTCACACCTACCCCAGTGCTGAAAAACAAGCAAACAATGATTCCCCAGAGGTAAAATGGAATCAAACCACAATTCCATGCTGATTTTCAACCATGGTGTCCTGACCATCAGAAGGGGAGAAACTCTGAAACGAATTATATGCAGTGCTGCAGGCAGGGCTCTCTGCTCTTCCAAACAACTAACATATTGGTGAACATGTGTATTAGGATCACACTGCCATGTTTCATTTTTTTCACTCTATATTATTAACACTGCTATGTCATAAAATATTTTTCTAAAAACATGATTTTTAGCTGTCACATAATATTCCATTCTAGGAATATCCCATCATTTACCATCCTCCCACTGTTGGACACATGGAGGGTCTCCAATATTTCACTATTATAAATAGCACTGGGATGCACATCCTTGTACATAAATCTCTGCACATCTCTGATTATTTCTTTGGGGCAGATTCTTACACGTGTGATTGCTAGAATGGTTGCCATTTTGACGGATTTTGCATCTCAGTGTTCCGTCTTCCCTGGGTGTCCTGATGGCAAAAAATAATTACCCATGAATGAACACATGTTAAAAAAAAAAAAAAAGGAGCATTACCTGAATGCTGGCAAACAAATCACAATGGAATAGAGACACAATTCCCAAGGGTTAATCTGGGTGATGGGCAAGCCTATTTATTTATTTTTTTTACAGCATTTACCTGACTCCCTCTATCCAAAAGGACTGACCAAGAACAAAAAGAACTAGAAGCATCACATGCAAAATGTCAGAGGGGGTAGGGAAGGAGAGGTTGCCAATAATGCAGAGACTTGGCTGTCTCAGACCCAAGAAGAATGAAAACAGGAAGAGCAAGGGAGCTTTACAGTGTCAGTTCCCCCTGCCTCAAGGGTAGCCAGAAAGTATACAAGTTGCCCAGTTCAATTTGAATTTGCAAAAAAAAAAAAAAAAAAAAGAATAATTTTTATTTTAAAAAGTATAATATGTCCCATACAATATTTGGAACATACTTATCCTAAAAAATACATTGCTGATTTGAAATTCTAAAGTAGTGGGTATGCTGGATTTTTATTTGCAACCCTACTTGCTGTACAATTATGCACACCCCTAATTGCTGCATAAGTATCACTGCACAATTTAATTGGCAACCCCACTTGCTGCACAATTATTGTAGACTAGCTATTATGAGAAGGTCAGCAACCACACAGCTGGGGGAGGGGGTGAATATGAATGGAGGTGGCACATAACTTGGTAGCCTGCAAACTGAGAGCAATAGTTAAAGAAGCAGGAGCTGCAGCTTCTTCCCAACAAGGGGATTTATTTGGGGGAATCTCAGTCCAAGGATTCCCACCCTGGAGAAAGCAACAGAGCTATACAGAGATATGGAGGTGGCTCTTCCTGCAGCCTGAATGGGGCCCGGGGCTCTGGGTGTGTGCCAGGATCACTGGGCGAGGAGCCAGAGAGAACATGCACAACTCAAGTAAGGGAAGGCTGTTTCTACTGCAATCTTTCCAGGTGGAACGTGAGCCGGCAGCTGAAGACAGGCTGGTGCCGCAGACATGGAAAATGCTTCTCTCCCTGACCTGACTTTTGTCAACACACTGCTTTGCTTTATGTAAAGGAGGGAGAAAAAAAAAGAAGGCTTGCCGTCATTACACACACACAGAGCACCTTCCCCAGGTCGTGCCTCGGCAGTCCCTCAAACAATATGTTCTAAATTAATGGCATCAGGAGATAATGGTTGATAAAACAGGAGTTTGTATGCAACCAGGGGAAATGTCTGGCTCCTTATTATATAGCTATATATTTTTTGCAGCCAGATTATGAGCAAACGAGGTTAAATGCAAACCCACAGGCACACACACACGCAGACAAATAGGCTTCCGTTTTCTGCTCCCTCAGATGTCCTCCTCTGGTTTTGTTTGGGCTATCACACTTGCTTCCACTTTTCTGCTTGTCTGATGTTCCTGCTCACCGTATTTCTCCCCTGATTATTTTCTTTTCCTTTACTTCTTTCTATTTCTCTGCTTTCTTGGTTTTCTTATTATTCATTCTTTGTCTTTCTCTTTGAGGCAGGAAAATGGCTAAATCAAAAATAAATTTCAAATCATAAAATGTTAGGACTGGAAGTTATCTCAGAAATCTAGTTGGATGTCCTTATTTTGTAGACAAAGAAACTGAGGTCTGTGAAAGTAAAGAGACTTAGGCTGGTTCATGTCCGTAATCCCAGCACTTTGGGAGGCTGAGGTGGGCAGATTACTTGAGGTCAGGAGATCAAGACCAGCCTGGCCAACACGATGAAACCCCATCTCTACTAAAAACACAAAAATTAGCTGGGTGTGGTGGTGTGTGCCTGTAATCCCAGCTACTCAGGAGACTGAGGCAGGAGAATCACCTGAATCCAGGAAGTAGCGATTTCAGTGAAGCGAGATCGGGCCACTGCACTCCAGCCTGGGTGACAGAGTAAGACTCAATCTCACAAAAAATAAAAAAGAAAAAGAAAGAAAGTAAAGAGCCTTCGTCAAGGTAACACCACAGTTCATAGCGCTTAGGTCTCGTGGCCGATCTCCTCTCTCCAAGTTCAAGTATCTCGAGCTTCTCCTAGGGTGTGATACCCTTGGATAGGTGGAGTAACCTTCTGATGTGAGGTGAATTAAGTCCCCGAAAGAGATATGTCAACATCCTAGCCCATACCACCCCCATACCTGTGAAGGTGGCCTTATTTAGAAATACGGCGTTAGCAGATGTCATCGAGTCAGGTCATAACAGAGTAGGGTGGGTCCTAAATCCAATGACTAGTGCCTTTATAAGAAGGCCCGCTGAAGACACAGGGACACAGAGACACAGAAGAAGAACACCATGTGACAAGGGAGGCAGCGATTGGATGAACGCAGCTGCAAGCCAGAGGATACCAGAGTGCAGCGACCACCAGAAGCCAGGAAGGGGACGAGAAACAGATTCTGCCCCAGGACCTCCTGCATGCAAGAACGAATCTTGCTGAAACCTTGATGCTGGATGCCTGCCCTCTGGAACTGCAATAGAATAAACATCTGCTGTTTTAAGCACTCAGGTTGTGGTACATTGTTAAGGCAGTCACAAGAAACCGGTAGACCTTCTCAGGCTGGCACAGCTACAGGCACTGACACAGAGACTACAGCGCAGGTGTGCAGACAGGGGACCTGAGCTCTCTCCTCTCCTCCACGCTGCCTTGATCCCCTGGAGAAAACTATCTATCGAACATCTCACATGATCAAGAGCTTGGTGTTTTGGGGATATAAAGTAGTACAAGACACAGTCCCTGCCTTCAAGGCACTCCTGTGAGATGAAAACAAGGAAGGCCATCCTAAGGTATGGTGGCAGGAGTTCCAGGAAGGAGCAAGGCTGCCACCATCCAAAATCAAATGATTCCTCAAACTGAAGCTCCATCCAGAGGAAATAGGGCAGCCCCATAGTTGCTGAATGGGGATCCCCCTGAGACCCACCTTTGAGGGGAAGTGGACCCTCCAGGGATGCAAGCTGTGTTTCTGGTAGTCACCGTCTGGACATTCCTGAAAGCCAGCAGGTGCCGGAGCACTGGAAACTCTGGCTCAGGGCTGTGTCCAAAGGTCTGCGGCCTGTCCTGCCACACATGCCTGCTTGAGGAACCTGAACACCTGCCCCAGAGCTGGCCATTCTCTGGCACAGTCTCTCTGGTACTTGACCCTGAGCAACTGAAGAAGGGTGTGGAGGGACTTGGGGAGCAGTGAGGGCGATCTCCACCTTTCCCCTTGTCCCTGAGCTGGCTGACCACCCCTCCTTGAGCTTGAGCACACCCTAGCCCTGCACTTCCACCCAGCCTCTGAGCTCTGCAGAGTACTATCGACTCCTGCTCAGAGCTATGGCATGGGGCCTGCCTGGCCAGGCCAGACCCAGTGGCTCCCCCAGACCCAGAGTGAGCCCTCCTTATAGGGTGTGAGGGGACCTGCTCTGTTCCAGAACACAGTGGAAGATGGGGGGCAGGCCAGGAGCTCTGTGGCCGTCTACCATTTGGACTTCTAGTAAGTTGCCTGTTCTTGGCTTCCAGAAAATTAAAATGTCCTTTATATTGATAACAGGGGCAATAATCTGCCTTAGGTCTTGAATCCAAGGCAGAATCGAGTCAGTGCAGCTCTCCTGGCAGATGCTGGTCTGTCTTGCTGATAATGAAGGCAGCAGAAGGGGATCAGAGGGGAAAACCAGGGTGGTCTGTGCAGTTAGAGGATTTGCAAAGGAAGGGGGGCTGGAATTAAAATGAAATATTAGGAAGTGGAGAAATCACATGTGAAAAGACTGGCCTGAAAGCGATTCAGGAACTGATGAAGCTAGAGAGAGAGGAAAGAGAGAGAGAACGACAGCTGGGTGGGCTGCTGAGTACATTATTAATCTGAAATCAGATTATAGCTTCCCCTCCTGAATTAATTCTGGGAGAGTAGTACATGGGGAGGGGGTGGGGGCTGCTGATAGCAGTGGGTTTTCCGTGAGCATTTATTTTTTATTCTATATTCTTGTAGTTTAGTTCTTGAGTTGGTGCTCTTCTGGATGGGGAGGGAGGTTGGTGAGTGATTAAGAGTTAAAGGAAAATAGCAAGAGGAAGGATGAATGAAAGGAATCCTCTGTGTGCAACTCAAGAGAAAGTCCAGGATCAGGTTAGATTGCTTTTGCCCCATTTCTTGAATTAAAAGATCAAAAATAGGAGTGTCTTTTTCCTTTTATCCAGGAAATGGGGTGTGCAAAAGAATGGTCTCTTCCCACAGTTCTAGTTTACACGGGGCATGTCCCTCCCAATCAGTCACATGGGTGCCTCCTGGTTCCTCAGTTTGGGAGCAGTAGGATCTCCTTGAGATTCTCAAAATGAGGTTTGAATATACCACATCATTGCTATTTTAAAGCAGACCATCCCAACCATGCCTCCCAATTCAGTGAGAACTCATCTACCTGTTTTCACATGATGTAGAGGGGAAAAAATTAAAAACAGAAGTAATTGTATTCATATGCGTAAAACCTGTCCCATAGCCAAGCTATTCTAACTGTCAGAAAGCTGTCCCTTTCACATATTGAGCTTCCCAGTGACCCCATCGCTTTCACCCCTAGAGGTCTGCTCCCTCCTGGTTGATGGCCACTCCCGCAGAGCATGGGGGCTGTCTTGCCCAATGTGTTTCTCTTTGCTCAATCAGGCTGGATCCTTGACTCTCCCTCACACAGCGTTTTCCATCCATGGCCATCCTGGTCAGCTACAGTTTGCCCATTTCCCTCTTAAAATATGGTCCCTATAACATAATCAGAAACTGATTTTCCTCCTTCCTTCTTTCTTTCCTCCAATGCATTCTCTACACTGCCACTAGAGCAATTATTACAAAATACACACCCCACCCAGTTACCCACTGCTGGACAAAATGCTTCAACAGCTCCCACTGTCTGCAAGAAAAATACTGCTACTCCCTAGCATCCCACAGAGCCTCCTCTTTCTTCTGACCACTCCAGTAGCCTAACCAGGGTCCTGGATCCATTCTTACCCCGCCACTCCATAATCCATTCTCTAAAGCAGGATTTTTCATCTTCATGAAATTATATCCCTAAGGCCAGGCACATTGACTCATACCTATAATCCCAGCATTTTGGGAGGCTGAGGCAAGAGAATCACTTAAGCCCAGGAGTTTGAGACCAGCCTGGGCAACACAGCAAGACTCTGTCTCTAAAAAAAAAAAAAAAGAAAGAAAGAAAATAAGAAAATTAAAAATTAGCCAGGCATGGTGGTGTGCACCCGTAGTCCCAGCTACTTGGGAGGCTGAAGTGGGAAGATGACCTTGAGCCAGAGAACTCAAGGCCACAGTGGGCTTTGATCACACCACTGTACTCCAGCCTGGGTGAGTAGACGGAGTGAGACCCTGTCTCTAAAAAAAAAAACATAAACAAAAACAAAATAAAAGTATTGCTCCTATTTATACCTCATTAATGAATCTCCATTGTGCTTGGAATAAAATCCAAATTTCTCCCTAAGTCAAACAAAGTCCTGCATAATCCAGCCCATGCCTGCCTCTGTAACATCTCCAACACTCCTCCCCCTCCACACCACAATTTCAGCCCTTGTTTCAGTTCACTCTCTTTCCTGCTGCACACTCTTCTCTCATGCTGTTCCCTCTGTTCCCTCTGCCTGGAATGCGCTTCCCTCCATCCTCAAATGGCTGGTTCCCTCTCATCACTCCTGTGTCAACTGGATGTCACCTCCTCAGAGAGGCCTTCCTTGACCACCATATGAAAATAGCGTCCTCCCTCACCACACATATGTAATTTTTAATTACAGCACTGGACAAATTTGTAACTTGGCGGTGACTTGGCTTCTTTCTTGTCTAGTTTTCGTCTGACCCTCTCACTAGAATGTGACCTCCACAAAGCAGAAACCATGAGAGTTTGTTCAGTTTATATCCAGTATCTGGTCTCATATCTTATGCATAGAAAATGCCAAAGAAGAAATTTTTTGAATGAATTAAGGTCTCAAATATCAAATACATTTATGTCCCAGCCTCCTGCTGCTGCTACTCACTCCCTAAAATTCAGGTCAAGAATCCAATACAAAGTCCTCTCTGACTTCAAGAAACAGAGGTCACTATTCCTTCCATCCATGCAGGAAACGATACCTGGATGCCCACTTGGTGCCATGCATGACGACAGGCACTGAGAACCCGGGAATAAATCAGCACACATCCCTGGACTTCAAGGATCCTGCAGTCTAGTGGACAAACTCTGTAGAATGTACCCTCTGCCTTACGCTGCCTCCGGTCCTGCTTCTTTGTGATGTTTGCATTCACACAAAAGAGCCCCCGACTCAAAAAAAAAAAACAAACAGCCCTCCCTGGAGAAAGCCCAGCTATTTATTGAGTGCCACCTGCCACATGGGTTAGTCCAGCCCCAGATTTTTCCTTTATGGCCAACCCCATTTCAACCACAGCTGACGTCCCATCTGACCCTTCAGAACTGTTGAGAAATGAGGGGCAATAAATCGCCGTCCACTCGCCCAACCTGGCTCCCTGCCACTGTGCTGCCACCGCCACCGCCTCTGCCTCCACACTTCAGAAGAAAGACTTTACAGGAGCCGCAGATGATGCCGAACTTCAATTAGGCCCTGCTGGCAAATTAGTCACGCAGGGTGACATTTTCCAATCATGGAATGTTAGCATCCCCCCTAATTATGAAATTGTGGAGCTAACATGTTTGGAAGAAAATAAGACCAGTATTCTCAGCATCACAAGTGTGTGTTTGCACACACACACACACACACATGCACACACACACATGCACGTGCACACACGCATGCACACAGGGCCATAGGACACTGGCATTCACCTCTCCCCTAACATTGTTTAAAGTTAACTTTGCCTTTGCTTAGAAGGAGAGATGAAAACCACATGAAGGAAATCCTTAAATCTCAGGGGCTAGTTCTAAGAATTTTACAGACAAAAAGAATTGTGGAAAACAATGGCTGAAATGCTGAGAGCATTAAACCAGACTGAGATTAAACTGTCTGCTCTTTAGATTCAGGCCCGGAAGCTAAGAGCGCTTACATGGGGATGGGATGTAAGTTTGCCATGCTCCTACTCTATGACTTTGTGGAAGGCATAGAAACTGAACTCTCCTCTCTTACCTTGAACTCATTCATTCAGTCTGCTAGGTGCCGGGCACTGACAGAAGCACTCAGGATACATGGTGAACAAGGAACTCTAATGCGCATGTGCACGTGTGAACAATGGTCAACACTTACATAGCTTGGACAACACAAGTGTGTCAGGCAGCACAGCAGTGATGTTCATTCCTCTGATATTCACCAGGCAGAATTTCTTGATGCACCTGCCACTGGAGCCATCACTGCTTGAAAAGGCAGCTCTTCCCAGGTCAAAGTCTACCTTTAGCTATTCTTCCTCAATGGGACTTTCCCATAGCTGAGTATCTAATACATTTTGGTCACTAGAAAGAAATGAAAGTTTAGAGAGTATAAACATTGTTTTAAATATATGAATAAACAGATATAGGCAGTATATTTCCATATTAAAGGCAAGAGAAATAGAGGATAAGTGATTTATGCAAAGTTAAACCAAGTTTACAGTTATTAAATACATATTTGCATATATATATACATATATACACACACCTACACATATGGATATAGATGGGTGTGTTTTATTTATATATGTGGTATATTTATATATGTGTGTGCCTGTGTTTGTGTGTGTATTCTTATATCCACTTCCATATTCTGTTTATCTCAGGGTTCCTTGAAGGAATAAATAAGTATGTAAATTCCCTTACCAAAGGGTCTAGCACATAGTAGGCATCCAGGAAGCATGAGCTATAATTGCTGTCTTTGCTTTATGACTATCTGAATGTGATGACAAGCCAGGCTCCTCCACCCTGCACCTTCTGGTACTGCATTTCTGAAGGCTACATCTGCACTTGCAGCTCTACTAACACAAAACCTGTAGCTTCATCATAACGCGGCTGCCTGATCCAGCCTGGAGATGCCACCTGCCTCCTTCACAGTGGGAGCCACCCTATCCTATCCTAGGGGTGCTTTAGCAGGGCAAGGACAGCCACCATCATCATGCCTGCAAGTCCAGCACTGTCCTCTGTCCAGCATGTAAAATACAGTTACTCATTTGTATTCCTTTTGCCATGTCCTCCTTCCTCCCATCTGATGTCACCTGTCTATGCACACTCAATCAGGGGACAAACGATGATCGAAGCTGGAGACCATCCAGGAGCTCAGCATGCCGGGAGGCTGACTGGAGCTACATGCAATCAGTCTCTTGTCTGTCCACCCTCTATTGCTCCAAGCACACTGGTTCTGGTTAAAAGCCAGAGACAGGACTTCTAGTTCAGTGTTCTTTGACTTATCACTTTCTCCCCTTCTGAGCTACATCTAGACAGAGCCCAGTCCCCTCCCCATGGCGTGCTGCCAGTCATGAAAACGTCACTGGAATGTCTCGTCTTTATTTTTTTAATGCTGCTCCTTGTCGCCACAGATTGATCTGCCAGTTAAATATTGAGACATGTTCATCCGCCTTAGTCATAAAACACTGCTTGACTTTGAGCAATGAGCAAGGAGGTACCGAGGCTGCAGCTATTCCCTGCCTGGGACATGGGGAGAGATGGAGGCAATGACAAGAAGAGCATTTCGCCCCTTGGGTCTGAGCATCTCTGCCAAAATCCAAAGCAACCAAACTTCAGCGAGTTCGACACTGCACCTCCAGAGCTTGAGGGGGCTAATGGGACCACCAGTTCCCATGTTAAGTGGGCAAGGTCACCAGTCCTGCTCAATCACACTCACTGGCCTGGCTCAGTCAGTCCCATTCTACCCCAGCCTTCCCAATTAGCAAATGGCCTTCCTGACAGCTGGCTCATTGAATCTTTGCAGTATCCATAGGAAAGCTGAAAGTGCTGGCAGCATGGCATGACACCCATTATCTCACTTCATTGTCACAACAGTCCCTCATGAAATGGGAATTCTTGTCCCACTTTACAAGTGAGAAAGCTGACAGTCACAGAGGTTAAGTGAATGGTCAGCCCAAGGTCACTCGGGAGGGAGGGAGGGGTCTTCTACTAGGACTAGCTCAACACCCCTGTGAATTCCATGTGTTATCTCCACCACACAGCCATAGAAGTCACCAAATAGACGTAGAAGGTCACCACCAAAGTAGATCCTCTGAATCCGTGTCTTATCACCTTGGCCAAAAATCCCCTTTATTCCTCTGTGAGTTCTGCAGACGCTTAAGGTTCTTCTTGGGAAATATTCCTTGCTTCCTAATCATAGGAAGGGATATAGGGCCAAAGGAATGGAACACCTGAGCTTCCCGTCTGAACATCTGAATGTCTAAACTATAAGGCATTTTCAGAGCCACAGCTGTCAAAGCCCAGGGACCCTGCTCCACCTTGTCTACAATAACATGACCTTCAGAATGTGGACCATCATTAGCAACTCTTCAAAGGCAGCCTAGATGGGCCCTGGGTGACATAAGGGCAAGGTGGGCAAAGCGGGTGACAGAGAACAGTGTGTTATGGAGGCTATTGGACACTCCCGAGTCCAGTGTTGGCTCTGATAGTGAAAAAGATTTGCAGGCCGGGTTCAGTAGCTCATGCCTATAATCCCAGCACTTTGGAAGGTTGAGGCAGGTGGATCACAAGGCCAGGAGTTCGAGACCAACCTGGCCAACATGGTAAAAGCCCATCTCTACTAAAATACAAAAATTATCCTGGTGTGGTAGCAGGCGCCTGCATCTTGTGAGGCTGAGGCAGGACAATTGCTTGAACCCGGGAGGCGGAAGTTGCAGTGAGCTAAGATCGTGCCATTGAACTCCAACCTGGGTGACAGAGTGAGACTCAGTCTCAAAAAAAAAAAGAAAAAGATTTTTAAAGAAACTCTCCTTTTCATTCTCTTGTTTCAAAAATAAGCCGATTTTCAGTGATCTAAGCAGTTGGCAAGTGGGGAAGGGGTGGGGGGCTGGAGGGAAGGGTATGGAAGCAGGGGCTGGAAGCTTGGAACTGTCCAGCAGTCCAAGAAGCACAAGGCAAGTTCTACTTGGGACCAAAGACTCTAGCTAGAGAAGCCACCACCGCAGCGCCCAGCTTCTGCAGGGAACAGCCAGAGGGATGTTAATGGTTATTGAATCCTATTCTCTCACTCTCGACTTGGAGAAATTGAGGCTTTGAGAGAATTTTAAGTGCCTTCCAGAACGTCACTCGGATTTCCTAACTCCCAGCCAGCACTCATATTTGTCTCTGGAAAACAACCCAGTGATTACCATCTTGGAGACACTCCAAAATTCCCCCAAAGATACTAATGTGAGTATAAGAGTGAAGGTCTCCCAGCTACTCAGGAGGCTGAGGCAGGAGAATTGCCTGAACCCAGGAGGCAGAGGTTGTGGTGAGCCAAGATCGCGCCATTGCACTCCAGCCTGGGTAACGAGAGTGAAACTCCGTCTCAAAAAAAAAAAAAAAAAAAGAGTGAAGGTCACAGCCTTTGGTTATAGGAGTGTTTGATCAAGGAAAAAAGAAAAAAAGAATGGAAAATGCTAAGAAAAATAAAAATAAAAAATACTAGATGGGTCTAAAAGGATCTACTCTGTCATTTTATACCTTTCCAGTATGTGTAGTGGTCTATGTTCAGGCATTAGAATCTGCAATATTTGTTTCCAATGGCCACCAAGATTACATGTTCGTTCAAAATTATACATCCTTAAGCTGAGTTTTTATTAAAATGGTGAAGCAATAAAGCCATAATAGTTTATGATGTGATCAGAGTGACACACCCAAAAAGCAGCATATTTTCACCCAACATCAATGTCACTTCCATCAGCTTCTTCCTAAACCAGTCTAAAAGGAGCAGGATTGCATTTCCTCAGGATTGCCTCTTACTCATAGGCAAACTCCCTCCAACTTTTCCCTCCTTACTGATCTTTGTCTGTTGAGAAAAAAACTGAACTACTACCTCTCAGAAGTAGCAACCAGGTTTTACCAGTTTCAAAAATATACTCAGAATAACACTTACATGATCCACCAGACTCAGCCTGGATCTTTAAGCCTCGCCCTTCCAGAATAACTCAGTCACAGGGAGCTCACAAAAAATACCAGTAAATGCCTTTTTCATTGTATTCATTGATACCCAAGAGTCTAAAAGGTAGGGGTTCACCTACCTTACTCCTGGGATAAAACATGCTTCTTCAATTAGAGGAAAGTGAACCCTTCTGCCCACTTTGAAGCACATTTCTACCCCACAGTAGCTCCTCCCAAATTGGTCAAAGCCTCACATTTATCAAGCCACATGGCACCAGCAGGCAGGATGGCTGCGTTATAAACCGACACACATCAGGAGTACTTTTCTGTGCTGAATGGGTGAGATAATTAGTCAAGACTTTCTGGCTACAAGTCTACAACAAAGTAATTTAAGATAAGAACAAAGGTGAATTATTGTGGCCACAAATTCCAAGAGTAAAACCTAATGCAAGCCTAACTAGATCATGAATGTCATCAGGTATCTATCTACCTACCTACCTACCTACCTACTGCTCCATCTCTCAATCTCTTTCTTAAACTCTTCCATCCCTCAACTCTGCTTCTGTCTGGGTGTTAGCTCCAACTTCTTTCTTACTATGTAGGGTCCTCTTCCATGGCATGAACAGGGGCCTCAGGTGGCTCCACATTTATAGCACTTCAGTTGGTAAAACACCCGAGAAGGAGGAAGACCTCCTCCTTCCCAGGTCCATGGATCAGCCTTGCTTGAGTCACATCTACATTCCTGGATCAATCAATGTGGCCATGGCAAAAGAGAAATGCAGATACAGTAACTGGTGGCCTCTACCAGAATGACGAGGAACAGAAGAGAGGCAGTTTCCCTAAAGAAATGGCGGTGCCATCGCCAGAAAATAAAAATAGGGACAAATATATAAGATGTCCACATGGAAAGACAAGCTAGCTATTCTTCCTTCATGAGACTAGTTTTAAAAAGTGGACTCAGAGATTTCTACAGAAGGCCAGGTGTAGTGGCTCACTCCTGTAATCCCAGCACCTTGGGAGGCCGAAGCTGGCAGATCACCTAAGGTCAGGAGTTTTAGACCAGCCTGACCAAAGTGGGAAAACCCTGTCTCTACTGAAAATACAAAAATTAGCCAGGTGTGGTGGTATGTGCCTGTAATCCCAGAAACTCAGGAGGCCAAGGCAGGAGAATCTCTTGAACCCAGTAGGCAGCAGTTATAGTGAGCCAAAATCGCACCACTGCACTCCTGCCTGGGTGACAGAGAGAGACTCTCTCTCAACAAAAGAAAAAAAGAGAGAGAGAAAGAAATTTCTACAGAACGTTTACATTCTAGACGTAAAGAATAGGAAGTAGGAAGTTAAGCTTGGGCCTCATAATCTCCAAACCAGATGTTTGAGAAGACTGGTCTTGGGAGTGTCAGGAGTTTGTCTAGCTACTAATGAAGCCATAGGTTTTCCCATTTGACTCTTGTTCCCTGTGAACATCCTTCCCCAGTCAGGAACCTTGAAGGAGATAAATGGTGAAAAATACGATTCAGAGACAACATTTTATTCAAATCTCTGGCAGTCTCTCAATCCTCTGTGCCCTGCCCCCTCTCTAAAAGTTCCTCTTGAACCCATACTTGTGAAGGCCAAATGGGAAAGAAAAAGGAGGAAGATAGGGGAGAAGAGAATAAAGCAGGATGTGCAGTCAAGAGAGGCTGGCACATGCTCACAGCTGGGAGGCGGACTTCAAAAGATGCTGAACAGAGTGTTAGAGCTTATCCCTATCACACCTGCCTCCACGTCAGCTCCATGCAAAGTCTGCGTTGGGCGAGTCTCCCAGACCATGGCTGATGATGTTGATGACAATAATGGACAGCTCAGGGACGAGCATTTTTTCCATCACTTGCCAGGTGAGTGACCCAGAGCAAGTTACTTAACACCTATGATCCTCAATTTCCACGTCTGTAAAATAGTAATAGTGAATGTTACAGAGTTGTCTTGAAAATTAAATGAGATAATGCCTTAAAAATACTTAGAACAGGCCGGGAACCGTGGTTCATATCTGTAATCTTAGCAGTTTGGGAGGCCGAGATGGGAGAATCACTTGAACCCAGGAGTTCGAAACCAGTCTGGGCAACATAGGGAGAACCCATCTCTACAAAAAAATTTAAAAGTTAGCCGGGTGTGGTGGCATGTGCCTGTAGTCTCAGCTACTCTGGAAGCTGAAGTAGAAGGGTTATTTCAGCCTGGGAGGTTAAGGCTGCAGTGAGCCAGGAACATGCCATTGCACTCCAGCCTGGGTAAACAGAGCAAGACTCTGTCTCAAAAAAAAAAAAAAAATGGCCTAGAACAGCACCTGGAACAAGGCAAACTCTCAACAAGTGTTAAGCGTACTGTTATCATTAGCAGCAAGGTCTATATTCAGTCTTTAAACTGAAAAAAAAAAGTCTCAATCATAGATGCACTATTTTTCAAGTGTGTCATTTTCATGAATTAAATATAAACTCATTGAAAATTGTTACTGAATACAGTGCACCCTACAGTAATTATGTATCTTCTCAATCAGTCAACATTCAGGTGCAGTTACTCCCATGTGGAGATTCCTTTTTTCCAATTAAAAGAATTTCATATTCAAAAAAGGTTGACAAATACGAATACATATCACAATGTTGTCTCTATAGTGACTGCAACTCCAGAGAAGTCGTGACTCTGATGCACAGGTTAGGACTAGATCTCTTATCTTTTGAAAGAAAGATGCTCTTTTTCTATTGCCCTTTGCTACTGTTGCTTGCAAAGAAATTAAGTAGAATTCATGGCATCAGCAAGCATTAAATATCCCCATCTGTCCTGCCTACCCTAGGAGTTTTGCGCACCTGGATTTTTCTCTCCTGCCCGTGATGGATGGCCAGAAGCCACACTGTCAGAATGACTTCCAATCCATAAATAGCTCTGCCATTTAGATGCCATGGGGATAACATTAATACCAAACACAAAAGCTAAATAAAAAGCCTTTAGCAACTGAATGGCCCTTAGATTTCAGAGTTATCGATCCAGTGGAGCCTGCTAAGTTATTATGGCTACAGTTCTGCTCAGAGAAATCTGTGATCCTGAGGAAAGTTAGCAAAAGTCACGGTCACCTTTAACTACAAAGTGCAGGGAAAGGACTCCAAGGCAGCTAATTACCCCATCCACTCTGGCACATTCCAAAGGCTGCGTTCATTCCTCTGCATTCTGGTCTGGGGAATGGCTCTGTGGCTCAGTTTCCCCAGCTGAGCAGTAGTTCAAAACGTTCATTCCTCTGCATTCTGGTCTGGGGAATGGCTCTGTGGCTCAGTTTCCCCAGCTGAGCAGTAGTTCAAAATGTACAGTGCTCTTAATTTTTAATTTCAGCCTCACAACAACTCTCCAAGATGGGATGGATATTATGACACTTCTGTAAAATAACCAAGAAATTAAGAAACAAAAAGTTCATGTGATTTCCCCAAGATCAAGCAATATGTGACTGACAGAGCTGGGGCAAGAATGGCCATCCCCGCCTCCCCTGAGCCTAGGAAGCTCCAGATTGGCTCTTGGAACCTGCAACTAGCTCTTTGCATCATCTCCTAAGGCCTTCTTTGATTGAGGACTTAGACTCCACCTGGCGCCAGGAATTGCTATCACCTAGAATTATTTATACCTCCTTCCCTTAATAATCTCCCCTACTTCGGGTCTGAACTGAGTTTGTCATACTGCCTTAGGCTAACTGTTGAGCAAAAGCACTAGGGTGGCCACCAGCAAATGCCGCTTGGTGCAGGCTGGCACTGATGGGCAGAAGGGGTTGAATTTTCCTTGGTTCTCTAGCATCCTGCACAAAGCCATGCTGGGGCTGGGTTGTAGGATCACAGTGTGTGAGATAGAGGGAGGGTGTGTCAGCAGAAGGACCCCACTCCCTAACCTTTTCTTTTCTTTTCTTTTCTTTTCTTTTTTTTGAGATGGACTCTTGCTCTGTTACCCAGGCTGGAGTGCAATGGCGTGATCTCAGCTCACTGCAATCTCCACCTCCAGTTCAAGCAATTCTCCTGCCTCAGCCTCGCGAGTAGCTGGGATTACAGGAGCCCGTCACCAAGCCCGGCTAATTCTTGTATTTTTCAGTAGAGACAGGGTTTCACCATGTTAGTCAGGCTGGTCTCGAACTCCTGACCTCAGGTGATCCACCACCTTGACCTCCAAAGTGCTGGGATTACAGGTGTGAGCCACCACACCGGCACGCTTCTCCTTTTAAGGGACAAGCATGAGAGAGGCCTTGAAAGTGAAGCAAAAACTGTCTGAGATTGGCTACAAAATGCCCTGAGCTTGGGCACCAGCTATTTACAGGAGTCACAAGGAAGGCAGCCCTCCTGCATGTAGGAGGCTGAGGAAGGTGAGGTGTGCAGCGCCTCCTGCTGGATGGAGCATGGGAGCCCTGAGCCCAGCTAGCTTGTTACTAAGCTACTTGAAGAGATCTTGGGGACAAACTCTCAGTGGCCAATACTACCCGTTCCCCACATTTGCATTTTTGGACTGTCAGTCTCACCCCATGATGGGAAATGGAATAAGGAAGAAAGGAGACATAAAAGAGCTCTCTAGGGCTCCAAGGCAATGTAAAGAAACCACAATGCCAAGCCCACTCACCACAATGGCCCCTTCTCTGGGAGCAGACCTGAAATGGTGGCCATTGATTCTCAGCCTTGACCGTGGCTGACTGATCCATTTGTACATCCCTGAGTAAATCTGGTTTAATCACATTTTCTTCCAACAGATTTATCTTGTGTGATCGTGAGATGTCAAAAAGTGTGAGAATGGGGTTGCACCGTGGCAGGACAAGGTGATAAGCTCTAGGTTCTCCAACTGTGGGGGCTCCAGACATGCCCCAGTTTTTCCCCTTTCTGAGTCTTGGTGGTTTCATGTGCTTCTTTGAGCCCATGAAATTCTCCAGGATCCCATTAAAAATGTCCCTTTTGTTTAAGCCAACTAGAATTGATTTCTGCTATTGCAGAGACAGAAGAAGAATCTCTTAATTAATATGCAAGGAATAACTATTTGCAAACTCTTCTGCATTATACTCATATGTAAAATATTCTGAAGAAAAACATTTGATTCTTTTCATAAATCTCTGCAACACACTTTTTTAAAATTAAAAACCCTTTTAAAGTTAGTAGAAAACCATGACATTCTATAATTTTCATGAATGTAAAAGATATGCTAGTAGAGATAGAGAAGAAGATTGGATACAGAAATGTTTGTTATAGGCTCAAAGGCTCACTTTTTCTTTTTCTAGGCTACATGTGCAGAACGTGCAGGTTTGTTACATAGGTATACATGTGCCATGGTGGTTTGCTGCTCCCATCAACCCATCATCTACATTAGGTATTTCTCCTAATGCTATCCCTCCCCTAGCCCCCAGCCTGACAGGACCTGGTGTGTGATGCTCCCCTCCCTGTGTCCATGTGTTCTCCTTGTTCAACTCCCACTTATGAGTGAGAACATGTGGTGTTTGGTTTTCCATTCTTGCGTCAGTTTGCTGAGAATGATGGTTTCCAGCTTCATCCATGACCCTGCAAAGGACATGAACTCATCCTTTTTTACAGCTGTATAGTATTTAATGATGTATATGTGCCACATTTCTTTATCCAGTCCACCATTGATGGGCATTTCGATTTTTCTCGTGTTTGTGATGAGAGTGGGAGCAACCAAAGGAAGGTGGGAATAGAGTCCAGGGACAATAGCACCTGGCTGCAGGTTGGAAGAACCCAGGTTCAACTCCTAGCATTTCCCACCTCACTTGACCTTCAGGAGGCAGCGGGGGTCACAGGCCATGTGATCTTGTCCTCTTTCTAAATCACAGCATCCTCACTGGCTGGCAATAAGTAAATGCTCAAAAAGCGTTTGCAGTTGTTATTATTGTGTCATATTCTAGCACCACCCTCAATCAGATGGGTAGCTAGAGAGAAAGAGGGATGGGAAAGGTATTCGAGAAGCAAAACTTGGAGAAAATTTTGGAAAAATGGTTTGTTTCTGTGAAGGAGCTGTTATCCTCTAGAACTAATTAGAGAAATGATGAAACACTTAACACTCTGCCTCCGATAAATCATAAGCAGGGTTATTAGAGGGATCAGCAGGAGAGGAGTTAGAAGTGATTTTCCAAAAAACTAGATACCAGCCTAAGGACATTTCTGACACTTGAACCACCAAAAGCAAGTTAAGTGTTCTCCTTGAGTTGAGTAGGGAGACCAAGATGAGGCTACAGTGGTAATTCATGGCCCAGGGGGATGAGATTAAAAACGTACTTAATTTGAAGACAGACGTTTTTATTTCTCTTAATATTGTTCTATATCCTTTCCCTTGTTTTATCCCATAATTAAGAACTGTAGTTATATTGACAAAAGGTTATGTTTTTGAAGGAAAACTTAAAAGGTTTGGCCAAATGCTCTGTTTCTATTTTATGCTAATAATAAGGGGTGGGGGACTGGATTCAAAACTGGCTCTTTCATGACTGTGATGCCAGCACCGCAGTTGAGCGAGGTCTGAGCTCAGGCCTTTACTGGGGACTCTTCTCCTTAACTCTTGGTGTCTTTTAGGTCGCTGTAGGAGAAATCTGCGTAGATATTCTTGGTATTAAAAATGCTCCTCTCAAAGTGATGGCAATCAAAGCTGTTTTCAAAATGAAAATATTTGCAAAGTGTTTTGTGAACAGCTCATTCAGTTGCTCAGAGGGCCTGATGGGGCCACAAGTGGAGCCTGGGCAGAGATTATGCAAAGTCAAGGGCACTTAGCAAGAAGCCCAGTCCTTCCAAAGCCCTGGATCCCGGTCATGCGGCCCCAGTGGGGTTCAAACACCTGTATCCCCATTGACCTCACCTGTCTGACAGCTGCAGCTTGAGCCAATGAGAGAAATCACATAGATCTGGATCCCACAGAAAACAGCTGAGACCTGCCTTTTCAGTTAACAAAAGTCATCAGTGAGGTTTATTTATTCCATGTTAGGGCTGAGACTGGAATAGTAATGATGCTGATCGGGCTAATCTAAAAGCTTGGGCTCAAGCAGACAGAGCCTCAGGTACGTGCCCAGCTGAGACTCCCTGTCCCTTCCTTTGTATTCCTTACTCTTCTTGCTCATGATCCTGCCCCTTTCAGGTCTCTGTGGCAAAACCAGGTTTCTGTGGCCTTAACAAACAGAATATGTTTCATTATCCTAATGCAACACAAATTTAAATAGAAAAGTGGGAAATAGCAAGGGAGCAAGCATGTTGCACCTTGACAGCTGGTGGAGGTGCTGTAGATGGGCAATGCTGTGGGCTCTGAGCCTCCGGAGAGGGACAGCAGATGCTAACCTGCCTGTGACTGTGACTGCCTCACACCGGGAAGAGACGCACCTGATTGCTGGCTGCACAGATAGAGAGGGAGCCATCCACACGTGGAGCTGGCTCCAAGGAGAAGCCCCACTGCTGGAGGCCTCACTCCTGCAGTGGTCAGGGACCATCGTCGTAACTTATGGGTGGGACCCTGAATGCAGGGTCAGGGACAATCGTCATAACTTAGGGGTGGGATAGAAAAGCTATTTTTTCAAAACTTCTCATTTGGGTGGTAGGAATGTCCTTTGGCCTCAAGACCAAGAACCAAAAGTCAATTGCAGCTGAGGCTACCAGATGTGACCCCAGTAGGGCACTCAGGACAAAGAGAATCCACCACCAAAGCTGAACAGAACTTTTCAGCTCTTTCTCCAACCCTTATGCTAAAAGGCATAAGCCAATTAGTGTACCTGAAAATGTGACTGAGCAGGAGAAGCATGACTTTCTGGACTGGGTGCTGTGCAGGTTTGCAGGACACTGGGGTTCAGAATCAGGATTTTTCCAGGATCCTGAAAAGCTACCACCAGCAAACACAGCCTTCCCAGACACAGAAGTAAAGCATCGTAGATTGAAGGAGGTCCCTGACAGCTTAATGGCAGAGCTCTCCCCAGCACTCAACACACATACACCCACCGCTCTCCTCCCCTCCCCCAGGGCCTCCCGCTAATGAGAACAGATTTATAAGGCTGCTCCCAGGAGAGCTGCTCAGCTGTCAACCTGGCTTCCCCCCAGGTTCTCCATGGGGCCTCCAGTTTCCAGGGCCGGCAGGCAGGGTTTGACTCACTTAACATACGAGGAGAGCTGACTACAGGCTGGATGTGCGCAGGGTTCCCAGGACACAAAGAAGGCTGAGGTCCAGCCCTGGAGGAGCTCACTGCCAGTGCGGAGTCAGACATGCGTACAGGTGACAGCTGACTTGTACGTGCCCCTGGCAGGTCAGACCGTCCCATGAGGAAAAGGCTGTAGTTCAAGTTCCATGTAGGGGCTCCTCAAGATGGCCCCAAACGATCGCGCTTCACTCACCCCTACACTTAGCCCCACTCAGCTTTGAGCAATTTGTCCAGCAAGAAACTAAGAAGGGTGATGTCTCACATCTGTCTCCAAAGCACAGTTTTTCAAGTTGACACTGAAGCTAAAATTACGTATCAAAAAGAAACCCGGTGTAAATTGGTTCCATCAATTTGAATGCATTTAGATGGATGAGTCTCCACTGGCACTGAAAAATAGAAGACCTGCATGAAATGATGAGGTCAAAGCAGACCTGCCGCCACAGGCTTCTCCCCACTTCTCAGAAAGGAAATAAAACCACCAGTGCTAGGCCATCCCTGCGTCCCTACCCCATCTCACAGCGCTATGTTCCCAGAGGATCCTTCCACAGTCAGCTTCTGCTCCAGCCTAAACTTCATTACTGTTGAGCACACAGAGATTGTTCTGAATGTGGGAGGCTAAGTCTTCACCTGAGATGGAAAGAAAGGGATGATTGATGTGTCTATTTCCCTGGGAGAGGAGGGGGATGTGCCTGGAGCCCTCCCTAGGGGCAGAGGTGGCAGGAAGAGCAGAGACTTCAGAAAAGGCAGGCAATCAGCAGGGTGAACAGACAGGCGACCTGCCACCAGGAGGCAGAGCCTCCCCCTACCCCAGCGTTGAGCCTCACCACACCAGGACCTCCCTCTACCTGTCATGAAACCTCCTAGATTCTCAGAGGCTTGATACGGGCATGCCAGGCACCCAGATCACTCACCTGCCACAACCTCCTTCCAAAAGGCCCATTTCCCATCCCATTATCAATACACAATAACTTTGTTTCACATGAGCATATCAAGAAGGGCCACTTTCCTGAGAAGGGGCATTATCTTGTTTTATTGTCACAGCAAACCTGGGACATGGTGGACCTCGTCTGGCCAAAGAGAAAACTGAAGTACAAAAGGAGGTTAAAAAAATAAAATTATAAAATGAAATGAAACAATGCTGCAGAGGCAGGACTAGAACCTAGGGCTCCAGACTCTAGCCCTTGGTGCTTCCCATGGCTGGCTGTGCTCCTCCGCCCTCTTGTTGGGCTCATCTTGGATCCCTTTGCCTCCATCTTCCCCTTTGAAGAACCCCAAAGATGGCTGAAGGTGGGACCCACATGACCCATGCCAGTGCCCCACTGTGTATGAAGACCTCGTGGCTTTGTTCATGCTTTGCAGGTGGACTTGATGATGGCTCTGGGGTATTCTGCATATGAATGGACTAGGACAGAAACTAGCAAAGAAACGTGACTCTGAGAAGAAGCTCAGCTCCCAGAGGCCAGGACAGTTAGCTCTTCAGAATGATTTGGGAGGGGGAGAACATGGCCTGAGGCTCTCAAACATCCTCAGGCCAGTGGGTAGCAGTGCAGTAGAGAGGGGCCTGGAGCAGCTCCGTTTTAGGGAACAGTAAGTAGTCAGGGTCCAGGGCAGGCCCTGCCTCCTGGTGTCCTTGTCTGCCAGCTGAGAAGCCATCTCCCCAGATAGGTCTCTCCCCTCTCCTGGGCTGATTTCTAAAAACATGCGGCTTAAAGGGTCCTCTGTGATTTTAGCATCCTGCTCTCCCAAATCCCTAAATGGCTGAGCTCACCAAGTGGGTGAGGAGAAGAGATGGGGGTCACAGCAAGGCATAAAGGACAGGAGATGAGCTGTGTAAAGGCAAGCTGCTGAGAGCCCGTCCTGTTCTGGGTCAAGATGAGCCCCCCTACTGGGCTGGACCAAGTCTGCATGGTAGTCTTGCCCAACACTCCAAGGTCAGGGGTTGGAAACAGGACTGTGTGCCCAGGAAGGAGGAAGTAGGAGTTGACACAGGACCCCAGCCTGAAAGAACCAGGATCTCTGACAGAAGACCAGGCAGCAACTCAGCCATGGAAGGGCAAGCCTGGTAAATTGTGGGTCAGAGGCCTGGTCACAGTGACCCGGAGAGGGGCCCATTCCTGCCAGCAAGACAGAAGGCTGGTGTGCTTACATATGGAAACTTCTGGCCCAGGCTCTTTTGATCTCCCGGTGTAGGAGACTCTGCCAATGCCTTCCCTGCCCACAGCCCTTTGTGCTAACCCGGGACCATAGGGACCATTCCTGTACAGCCAGTGGTCTCCCACCTTGCTCTGCTGAGATCATTCTCTGGCTGCAGAAGCTCGCTGGGCTCTTTTGGATGAAGTTCCAAGGAGTTCCTGCTCTGGACAACCTTCATCTAAGGGATAAACGCCCACCGCCTTGCCCTTGGGAATACAATTCCTAGTGTTGCTCCCAGAGCCCCTCAGAGGGTTCCAGATGAACAGAGCCTCAGTGGAGGGACTGCCTCTACTCTTTATTGTCCCTTCTTCCTTGCTGGTCTCACTTCCCCACTTCTTCTGCATGCATCCTGGAACCACTGCCCAAACGCCTTGCACCAAAATCCTTATCTTAGGGTTGGTTTGAAGCAGGGAGGAGTTAAACAAAGACAGCTGTTATGAATTGAACTGTGTCCCCTAAAAAGAATGAGGTGTTGACATCTTGACCTCCAGGACCTCAAAACGTGACCTTATTTGAAAATAAGGTCTGGGCGTAGTGGCTCACGCCTCTAATCCCAGCACTTTGGGAGGCCAAGGTGGGTGGATCACCTGAGGTCAGGAGTTGAAGATCAGCCTGGCCAACATGGCAAAACCTCGTCTTTACTAAAAATACAAAAATTAGCAGGGCATGGTGGCATGCACCTGTAATCCCAGCGACTTAGGAAGCTGAGACAGGAGAATCACCTGAACCCAGGAGGCGGAGGTTGCAGTGAGCCGAGATTGTGCCACTGCACTCCAGCCTGGGCAACAGAGCGAGACTCCATCTCAAAAGAAAAAAGAAAAGAAGGCCATTGCAGATGTAATGGGTCAAGATGAGGTCATACTGGAGTAGGGTAGACTCTTAATCCAACATGACTGGTGTCCTTATAAGAAAAGAAGAGACATACAGAAAACAGCATTGGATGAGAAAGGCAGAGATTGGAGTGATGTGATCTCTGCCTCCCTAGAAATTGGGGTGATGTCTACAAGCCAAGAAACACTGCACTGAGGATTACCAGCAAACCCCAGAAGCTGGAAGAAGTAAGGAAGGGTGCTCCCCTACCGGTTTCAGAGGGAGCACCTTGATTCCAGACTTCTGGCCTCCAGCGCTGCAAGAGAATAAACGTCTATTGCTTTCAGCCACCCAGTTTGTGGAACTTTGCTATAGCGGCCCTGGGAAATTTACACAGAACCTGATGACAGTGTTTAGGTGCAGGCTAAACCTGAGTATGGGGTATAGTGACACCCACTGTGAAGCTGGGGGGCGTGTGGACCCCCTGAGTTTGTCACCCCCTTCGCAGTTTTCTGCACTAAGCGGGAGGACCCAAGCCTGCGACGGGCCCTGAGAAGCAAAGACAGCTGAGGCCTTGGGTGCCGGGGATCCTGTGGACTATCTGCCTGCTCTCCCCACTCCCACCTCCATCCCCCTTAAGCCTAATACCACAATCCCTTACTGATATTAAAAACTGACAAGGAATTTTGCCAGTGGCACTAGCATTTTAATATTGAAAGGTTGTGAAATCTAATAAGAGCTACAAGGAGGTTGATGGGGATGGCGTTATTTTTCCCCCTTCCGAGCTTCAATAGAACTGGGATTCAATAAGCAAATGTGACAGAATGTGTAATTTCCCCTTGATCCGCCGTGGCCAGGCATTTCCTGTTTAATAACCTTAAGCCAGCGTGTGCCCCTCCCTGCAAGGCCCCTCCCTGAACATCTCTCCTCTCCATCTTATCAGAATCATCCTTCATTTGAACGTAGCTCAGACTGGCACTTTGGTGGCACCTTATCACCGCTTGAAGACACAAAGGGAACAAGCTGAAATATTATTTTTCCCCTTTGTGGAAAGGTGTTAATGAGATCTTCCTGCCACAGCCCTGCCTGAGGTGGCGGGAAGTCCCTGATCCCAGCCCTTTGTGGTCAAATCTCAGCTTTAAAACCTGTCCATGAAAGAGGGGGTTCCTGGCCCACACCCAGCCCCCAGATGAGGGGAGTCTGAGACAAAATTTCCAGCTAGAAAGTGACGAGGAATGGGAGGAGCCAGCGCCTGACCTGGGAGGCTGGGCTCTGAGATTCTGGCCGGCCACAAGCAGCTCCACGTGTGAAGTTGACAGCAAACACTCCTGGCTTTCTGGCCTTGCTTGCTGGAGCAGAAGAGGGCAGCAGAGGCTCCAGGGCGGGGTCTGGGGCACAGAGCAAGAGGAGTCCTACAGCCTGCCACAGCCACCTGCCCCGGGCCTCACAGTGGGATCCAAGCTCAGGAGAGCCAAAGCGGGTGCTTCCAGGCGGCCTCAGCCTTTACAGCAGCAGCATGAAATCCTCCAGCCTGTTTTACTTTTCTCTAGAGTAAGCCAGATTTGCCAGTTTTATCAGGAAAGAGATTTCTCTGGACACCCCGCTGAGCATTGGAATAAGAAAGGTATTGTCATATGTTTTTTGTTGTCACTGCTGCTACACAGAGCATAGAGCTCCTTGGTGCTGGGCACACACTAAGATCACATATGCAAGGAAGGGTTAAGGGGGCACAGGTATGGACCTAGCCTTGGTATGGAAGAGAGGCTTAGTCCTCTAAGCTCAGGAAGGAGGCAGGACCGTCACGGGCATAGACGTACTCACAGGAAGGCAGAGGACTGATGAGTGAGGTTCCATCCATGACCTCAACAGCCTTCCTTATCTGCCCCCCGAGGTCACTTCCATTGCTGGTCCACAACCACCCTTTTCAAACTTGCCCACCTCTTTCTTCTTCTCTCCTGGAGGACCTCATGCACCCAAGTGCCTGGAAGGTTCCCCTGCTTCTCACCTGTTTGCCTCTGACTTGGTCAGTTCATCTGGATATTAGGGTAGAAAATACCTCAGAGGTCTTATAAGGAGGTCACATTTCAACAGTGAGTTTTGAAAGTGTGTGACTATGGGCCGGGCATGGTGGCACACACCTGTAATCCCAGCACTTTGGGAGGCTGAGGTGGGCAAATCACAAGGTCAGGAGTTCGAGGCCAGTCTGGCCAATATGGTGAAACCCCATCTCTAATAAAAATACAAAAAAATGTAGCCAGGCATGGTGGCGGGTGCCTGTTTTCCCAGATACTTGGGAGACTAAGCCAAAGAATGGCTTGAACCTGAGGTGGAGGTTGCAGTGAGCCAAGATCACACCATTGCACTCCAGCCTGGGCAACGGAGTGAGACACTGTCGAAAGAAAGAAAGAGAAAAAGAGAAAGAGAGAGAGAAATGAAAGAAAGAGCAACTATGATATTGCCAGGCAGAAAAGGAGAAGGTGGACCAGGGACAGAGTGAATCTGTTGAATGAAGCAGGTCCTGGGTCCTAGATATGCTTGGACTCTTTGGGGACAGATCAAGGATTCTCAGGATGGCCAAGACAAGATGAAACAACTGAGAAAGAAGGAGGCTGGAAGGGAAGGTTTGTTCTTTCTGGGAAAGGTCTTGAATGCCACCCAAGAGAGGTGAGTGTGAGATCTAATGAGAATGGAGGTGAGAGGCCTCTGTAGGTTTTTAAGCTCTGAGTGACATAACTAGTTGTGTGTTTTGTGAACCATCACATTGCTAATGGTGCAGAAGAGGTACTGGAGGGTAGAGAGATTGCCTGAACGGATGCTGCAGTGATCTAGCTCAGGGTTGGCAAACTTTTCCTTAAAGGGCCAAATAGTATTTTAGGCTTTTCAGGCCATACTGTCTCTGTGGCAACTATGAAAATGAATGAGTGTGGTCGTGCTCCAATAAAACTTTATTTACCAGAAAAGGCACCAGGCAGAATTTGGCCTGAGGGCTACAGTTTGCCAACCTCTGGTCTAAGCCATAAAGAGATAGACAGATCAGAAGTAGGGGATTCTGCCCTGCCTTAATGAGGTGCGCTATAAAGAGAGCAGAGCACCTTGGGAGCAAGGAAAGGTATAAAAACAAAAGAATAGACTCATCAAAAAGGATAAGGTAATATTCAAGCCAATTTTGACCCAGGCCTCTCCTTGGTCAGAAATGACGTTAAACAATGGATTTTTTTTTAAGTGTCCCTGTAAGGCTGGTTGCCTCGCCAGGAGCTTGGACACACCCCCCTCCCTCTCCGGGAGCTCAGACATGCCCACCCCCTCCACGCCTAGAAACCACATCACCACTCCACGCCTGGCACCAAGCTCTGCACTCAGCACCTAGCTCGCCATTAAAGAACCCTGCCAAAATTCAAAAGAAGCCCCGCCAGAACCTGCCCAGTAGCATTTTGTCCTGTCCAGGTCCCACTTCCCCGGGCAGCCCGCTCACCAGAAGTCCCACCTACCTGCCAATAGCAGCTTGCCGTGTCCATGTCCTGCTCTCCCACAACCAATCAAACGCCTCCACTCCCTATAAAACCCCACGTCTGAGAGGAGTCCGTGCGACTTCTCCAGCCCCTCCTGTCGGATGGCAGAACCTCACCCAGGAGCCGATTAAATTTCTTCATTTCAATAACTGGCCTCCGTTGCCTCTCATTTAAACCTTACAAGTGGTGCCGGAAACCCAGGAGGAGTTGTAAGACCCCTCCTGGGGGAAAGTGACTCCTCCATCCAAAACCAGACCAGGAAGCCGCTCTGCAGCAAGGTAAGACTTCTGTTGCCCATAACCCCTCCTGCTGCTTGCCTCATGGACTCCCTGCTCGTAATCACAGTCACATCAGGGACTCCTTCTTGTTTCCCACCGTGGGTCTGGGACCCCAGCTTCCCACCATGAATCCAGGACTCCGGCTTCCCACTGAGGGCCCAGGGCCCTGGCCTTGTCTCGAGGACCTGAGCATAGAGGAGACATCCCTACACTCGTCTTCTCCCCGTGAGGGGTTTCTCAGGGTCAGGATTTTGAGGGAGATGTCCCCACTTTCCTGAACTCTCTCACTCACCGTGGGTCCGGGACCTCGGCCTCATCAGGGTCAGGATTCCGAGGGAGATGTCCCCACCTTCCTGAACCCTCTCATATTCTCCGGTGTTCAGTGGCGTGGCCTGGGACACTGAGCCACTCTTCCGACCACCTCCACAGCAGTGACTGAGGTATAGGTAATTAGAAGCCCCATTTGTAAATCCGAGCCCTACCCCACAGTGGAACCAAACCCCTAGCTTACACCACCAAAGCGTCTATCTCAAACTCACCCTTTGGTATATAAACTCCCATTAATTGAGTACCTGCACTTTCAGTTTCTCTTCCTAATCTCAGCACAAGTAAGCAGATAAGTAAACAGTAAATTCAGATTCGGCTGTATTCTCAGCTCCTGTTTCTGCTCCTATCTCTTAACTCTCTCTCTCTCTCTTTCTCAAGATGGCGGCCGCTTCCCGCTCCTAACTAACTCTCTCTCTCTCTCTCTCTCTCTCTCTCTCTCTCTCTCTCTCTCTCTCAAGATGGTGGCCGTTTCCTGCTTCTGATTCTCTCTCTCTCTCTCTCTCAAGATGGTAGCCGTTTCCTGCTTCTGACTCTCTCTCTCTCTCTCTCTCTCTATAACGGCTGTTTCCTACTTTTCAGTTTCTCTTCCTAACCCCGGCATATGTGAGTGAGTGAGTTTATGTGTAGTCCCAAGGCCTAACCGCTAAGGGGTTACATGGGCCTCAACCCAGCTACTTTGTTTCCCTTTCCATCCCATTCCCCCTCCCCAGCCCATTCCTGTCCTGAACTAATAGATACATTTGTTACACCTCAGGAGAGCCTGTCTAACCTTCCTCTCTCTAGCCCAGACCTTACCTTTTATGTAAATGGGAGTTCAATAGTGACAGCCGAG
Organism: Aotus nancymaae; assembly: GCF_030222135.1. NCBI lineage: Eukaryota > Metazoa > Chordata > Mammalia > Primates > Aotidae > Aotus > Aotus nancymaae. The sequence continues at coordinate 25,248,930 of NW_026988413.1, forward strand.
GGGTGACGAAAAGCGGCCTATGTAGTAATCACAGATTCAGCCACCCTCAAGGCACGTCGCCTCCCCGATGGACCTACAGAATGAGGACACCTTAACTAACCAACTCAGGCCCTCGAGATGAAGGTGACTGTTAATGATGGTGGTGGTAGTGAAGGTAATGATGATGAAGGTGATGATGAAGGTGGTGATAAAGGTAATGAAACTGATGATGGCGAAAGTGATGGTAATGGTAATGATGGTGAGGGTGATGATGGAGTTGATAATGAAGGTGATGGTAGTGATGATTCTGTTGTAGGTGATGGTGGAGGCAATGGTGATGATGGTGAAAGTGGTGATGATCATAATGAAGGTTATGGTAATGGTGATGATGGTAAAAGTGATGATGCTGAAGGTGGTGATGATAAAGGTTGTGGTAATGACAGTGATGATAATAAGGGTGTTAATGAAGGTGGAACAACCCCCAACCTTTCTCTTGGTTAACGCTAGTCGAAGCCATAAACTTCTCTAATTGCTTTTTATGTGCCTCCCTTAACAAACACCCCTTAGCCGCAGTTCCCCTCCAGACCAGGTTCAACCTGTCACAATCATCTATGGGGCCTGACACCACCCTAACAGGTATCCCGCTGTTCAAGATGCACTCCCAAGATCTCTTTCTCTGCTACGGAACGGCCAACAGCTCCAGCTGCAACACAACTGTAAAAGTAAAATCTACCCTTTATGTGCCTCCAGGAGGATACTTTTAGTGTAATGGAACCCTAACCAAAGTTATAAATGCCTCGCTCCCCTCCCGCTGTGTGCCCGTTATTTTAGTCCTGCAGTTAGAGGTATACGGGCAAGCTGAGCTCCTATCTCTCCTTACCTCCCTCCCTCTGCTCACTGAAACAAATGAGCAGTCTTCCTCCCAATGGTCGTTGGTCTCTCTCTAGCATCCTCTCTAGCAGCAGCTGGGCTTGGGAGTGGTGCCCTAGGGTACAGTGTCACTTCAGCCACTCAACTGGAAGACAGGCTCCGTGTGGCCATTGAAGTGTCAGCCGCCTCCCCGGCCTCCCTCCAGCAACAAATCACGTCATTGGCCCAGGTAACTCTCCAAAACTGATGAACCCTTGACCTACTAATGGTGGAAAAAGGAGGTACCTGTCTGTTTCTCCAGGAACAGTGCTGCTATTACATCAATGAATCAGGCCTAGTAGAAGAAAATATCAACACTCTCCACAGCCTCCAGGAAGACCTCCGTAAAAAACAAAATACATCAGTCTCGCCTCTCAGCTGGTGGCAATCTCCCACGTTTGCCTGGTTGACCCCTATCATCACTCCCATCATCATAATCTGCTTACTACTACTAATAGCCCCTTTCCTTCTCAGGTTGCTGCAAGCTCCTATGCAAGAAATTGGATGAGTGGCTGTTAACCAAATGTTGCCTCATCCCTATATCCGGCTCCCAACCAAGGCACCAGCCAACTGACCAGTCCCCCTCACTCTGCCCCTACTCAGCAGGAAGTAGCCAGAAAGAGCGGCATCCTATATCATCAAAAAGTCAGAATGTAAGGCCAGTTGTCTCGCCAGGAGCTCGGACACACCTCCCTCCCTCGCTGGGAGCTCAGACACCCCCTCCCCTCACCAGGAGCTCGGACACCCCCCACCTCCGGGAACTCAGACACGCCCACCCCCTCCACGCCTAGAAACCACATCAACACTCCACGCCTGGCACCAAGCTCTGCACTCAGCACCTAGCTTGCCATTAAAGAACCCCGCCAAAATTCAAAAGAAGCCCTGCCAGAACCTGCCCAGTAGCATTTTGTCCTGTCCAGGCCCCACTCCCACTGGGCAACCCGCTCACCAGAAATCCCACCTACCTGCCAATAGCAGCTTGCCACGTCCACATCCTGCTCTCCTACAACCAATCAAACGCCTCCACTCCCTATAAAACCCCACGTCTGAGAGGAGTCCGTGCGACTTCTCCAGCCCCTCCTGTCGGATGGCAGAACCTCACCCAGGAGCCGATTAAATTTCTTCATTCCAATAACTGGCCTCTATTGCCTCTCATTTAAACCTTACAGTCCCTACATGCTGCATTTCCCTCCCTTTCCCAGAAAGAACAAACCTTCCCTCCCAGCCTCCTTCTTTCTCAGTTGTTTCATCTTGTCTTGGCCATCCTGAGAATCCTTGATCTCTCCCCAAATAGTCCAAGCATATCTAGGACCCAGGACCTGCTTCATTCAACAGATTCGCTCTGCCTGGTCCACCTTCTCCTTTCCTGCCTTCCTTGCAGATGTTAGGAAACAAAGACAGACCCTTGGGAAAGGAGGAGCATCTGCTGACCCACAGCTCCCCAGGAGGACCATCGCCAGGCAAGGAAAGAAATGAGTGTCCCCTGGTTGCAAGTCCCCCAGAGCCTAGGCAAAGGCATCAAGAAAGCATGACATCCTTGTCTCCTGTTTCAGTTTTCTCAGGAGTGAGCCAAAGAGAGCATTGCTACTCCTCAGAAAGGAGATGTGAAGACTGCAGTGTGAACGAGTCATGAACCATCCCTGAGTCTTCCTGCAGTCACCTCACTAAACCCCAAAGAAAATGAATTCTTTATCCAAAACTACTCAGCTTGCTCATTGTAGAACCAGAGCTAAAACCCGGGGCCCTGCTCTCAGATCTGCGTTAATTTGACCACACTGGCTTCTTCACCAAATAAAGGAATTTTGTGGGCCAAAAAATCAGAACTACTCATTAAACATGTCTCAATAAACACTCAAACACACACATACACATGGAGTACAGTCAAAAGCATCTTGATTTTTTTTAAAACGAGTAAAAATTCCCCAGTTTCCACTGCTCCGAGTCCCCTTGGGCAGGAACAATAGAGCTTCTGCATTCTCTGCTGTACAAACCATCATCATGAGGACTTGGTATTTACTCGGATAAACATAATCTGCCCTGGAATGGCAGCCGGCGTCTGCAGATCACCTGACTAATAACACTTGCAGTTGCTATGTTACTTCAGTTCCTCATTTGCCATTATTTGTTACTTGGAGTTCCTGGAATTCCCTGCAAAGCTACGGGAGGCAGATGGGAAGCCATGCTGGCTGGGAGTGAGGTTTACCAGATTCCAATCACACCTTCCCCATTGATGGCCACGCCAGGGCCCCCAGTGCTGAGTGAGGTGAACAGCGAGCTTCCTCTGCTTTCTCTGCTAGGTCTCTTCTCCTTGAGCCACTAAGAGAAAAGGATGCTAACAGGGATTCCAGAGCCACAGAGACTGCCCCAGGTGAATGGAATAAGGAGCTAGGGCATCCGAAAGCACTCATTAAGGGTTATTTAATGCTTAGTATCAGTAGCTAGAAAGCAGAGACAATGCAGTGCCATGTAGAGGAACTAGATTTGGAGCCCAAAGACGTGGATTTGAATCCGGACTGTACTAAGAGCAGTTGTTTATTGTGGGCAGGTGTTTTGACCTCTTGGAGCCTCAGTTTTCTCCTCTATAATGAGACCAGCATATGCACACCTCCAGAGCTTTCTAGTGAGGGAAGAATGGCATAATGTGTGAGTAAGCTTTTAGCAGTCCTGCTGCATGACAGGGTTCAATATCAACGGCGGGTCCTTCCTTTTTCCCATCTGCAGGAGGGCCTGCGTGAGGGTTTGGCCCTCAGCTTCCAGAGGGCTGGGAATGAAGAGCTAGGAAGACAGTAATGACAGACAACAGCAGAAGAGACAACCACACAAGGACAGAAGCCAAGTACAGGGAACACAGCAGGCAAGGGTGCAGGCAAGGGCATAGCCACATCCGAGGAGTCACAGGCCATGCCAGTGGGGCCAGGCACTCTGCAATCTCCCTTCATTGCAATGAGTCAATGAAGACTATTGAGGAAGGGAGTTTTCAGTTAAGCATTGCCAGCACATACTATGGTCAAGCCAACTGTGGGAAATAGTTGGAAAAGTGGTCAGAGAGAGGGCTGGGGGACAAGACATGCTCAGTTCTCCTCTTGGCTGCTCTAATTTCATGCCAGGTACAATCTCAGAAGTCTCCTCCAGCCATGTCTTCATCCATCCTCTTTGCAAATGGCTGAAAATCAGGGAGGGGGACCTGAGGGCAGAGTTGGTCATTGGCAAGACTCTTCCCATTCCCCAGCTCTGGTAGTGCTAAACTTGTCCCAGTAATGGGAACCAGCCCATGTTCAGCAAAAAGGCTCCAGGCCATTCTGAGAAAGTAGATTACAATTATTCCCTGTCCATGGGGAAATTGGTTCCAGCACCCTGCACAAATACCAAAATCCACAGATGCTCAGGCCCCTTATATAAAATGGTGCAGTATTTGCATGTAACCTACACACATCCTTTAAATCATCTCTAAACCACTTACAGTACCTAGTACAATGTAAATGCTATGTAAATAGTTGTTACACTGTATTGTTTAGGGAATAATGACAAGAATAAAAAGTCTGCGCTGTACAGATGCAACCCTCATAGGTCCAACCACGTTTCTGATCCACAGTTGGTTGAATCTGTGGCTGTGGAACCTGTGGATACAGAGGGCCGAATGTACATGGAGATTTCCTGCAGGAATCTCATTTATCTACATTCTTCTGCAGAGACTGCAGGGCATCTGCCTGTATATATGCCTGTCGCAATATTTGGAAACAATATTCAAGGAAAAGTCCCTCCTCCAAGAAGAATATTATATTGTTTATGAGATAATTTACTTTAAAATACTTTGGCATAAACAAGATGGGATGTGTGTGGAACTGTCCCTTATGTACATTAGAGTGGTCTGCGTTTGAGACACCCTAAGCAGAATATTCCAGGGCAGTCAACCAGCTCAAGGAGGCTCTGTTCAAAAAGCATCCCCTTCAGAGCTGATACTTAACCTTCAAAGTAGCAGTGTCAAAAATCTACTAGGTCGGCCGGGCGCGGTGGCTCATGCCTGTAATCCTAGCACTTTGGGAGGCCGAGGCGGGTGGATCACAAGGTCAAGAGATCGAGACCATCCTGGTCAACATGGTGAAACCTCGTCTCTACTAAAAGTACAAAAAAAAAAAATTAGCTGGGCATGGTGGCGCGTGCCTGTAATCCCAGCTACTCAGGAGGCTGAGGCAGGAGAATTGCCTGAACCCAGCAGGCGGAGGTTGCAGTGAGCCGAGATCATGCCATTGCACTCCAGCCTGGGTAACAAGAGCAAAACTCCGTCTCCAAAAAAAAAAAAAAAAAAAATCTACTAGGTCAGTTTGCCACCTGAAGATGGGCATCAAATGAACAAGCCTAACTATCAGCACCAGTGTCCATGCTGTGAACAACGGCACCATGACTGTTCTAACCGAGGTGATCTGAGCCACCCTCCGGATGCAGCTAGGGCTGTAGCTGATGAAGGCTGTAATCTCATCCACGGCTTGGCAGAAAGTTGCCATAACAAAGGCACGCTCCTGAGGCACTATGTTAACTTCTCTTTCCCGGTCCACAAGGGGTGTGGTTTCAAAGGCAAGAACTTCCCAGCGCCATGCCTCCATCCACCTCCCCAACCGGGAATCTAGAGTTCTTCATCTAACTTTCCCATGTGCAGGCCAGGTAAAATTCCAGGTGAGCTTCCTTTGCTCAGAAAGCCCGCCAAAAGCCCCGAAGGAGGGGTTCTGTTGTGGGCCCAAGCAACCCATCTGGGGTCAGAGTCAAAGATCAATCACTCCAGAGGAAGTTTGAAAAAACTTGTCTCATTGAACAAGAACATAAATGGGGCAGAAATAACTTCAAAGTTAAAATTCCACTGCACCGGGCCGAGCGCAGTGGCTCACGCCTGTAATCCCAGCACTCTGGGAGGCCGAGGCGGGTGGATCACAAGGTCAAGAGATCAAGACCATCCTGGTCAACATGGTGAAACGCTGTCTCTACTAAAAATACAAAAAATTAACTGGGCATGGTGGCACGTGCCTGTAATCCCAGCTACTCAGGAGGCTGAGGCAGGAGAATTGCCTGAACCCAGGAGGCAGAGGTTGCGGTGAGCCGAGATCGCGCTATTGCACTCCAGCCTGGGTAACAACAGCAAAACTCCGTCTCAAAAAAAAAAAAAAAAAATTCCACTGCACCTTACCTGTGCGGAGTTCCCTCTCTGGGATCCCCTACCACAAAAGCGTGGGAGTTCTCTTTACTTCTCTCTCTCTCTCTCTCCCCACTTCTCTCTGCCTAATAAATTGCTGTCTGCAAAACTCTTTGCTCTATGATATTTATATGAACAGTAAGCCCACCGCACCTCCAGGGCCCCTTCCTCCATTCCTGAGGCAGGGGAGGCCAAGAACTGGGACACCCGGTTACACTCCCTCTTCTAGATGCTCCACGCAGGATTACCATTATTCTGTGAACACATTCCTCTTTCTAGGGTTCTGCTACCACCAGCCAGGGTTGAGGACCCTGGCCACATCCAGGTGTTCTGGTCCACATGGTGAGAAACCTGGGCAGCTGGAGGTGCTATAGAGTGTGATTTTTAGGGGCAAACACTGGAGTCAGCCTGGCTGCTTTAAATCCAGCCCCACTGTTCATTAGCTGTGGGCCCTGGAAATGTGGCTTAGACTCAGTGTCTCTGTGAATACATGAAAAGGGCTTAGAATCGAGCTCAGCAAAACAGAAAATGCATTGTTAGTCAGCATTATTATTATCACCCCCTAGAGGAGAGGAGAGCACCATGCCACCGAAGTCCAAGACACCAGGTTTATAATAACCACAGCTGCCTTGTAATGAGCACTTTAATCACTGTAAGTGATTACCAGCTCTTTCACATACATTAATTCCTTTAAACCTTACAACAACTCTTGGGGTGGTTATTACTGGCCCCATTTCATGGGTGATGAAATGGAGGCTTAGAAAGATTAAGTAACTTGCCCCTTGTCATGTAACTTAAAGCAGGGAATTAAGACATGTAGCAAGTCCTGTGTGACCCCAGAGCCTGGGTTCTTCCCTACCACAGTGCCCCACCTCTCCCTAGGATGACCAAGCTATTTCTGGAAGGAATCTGGCTCTCCATCTTGACTTTTCTACCAAGGGGAGAAATTATGGATAGTGGAATATCTTACCTCCTTGACAATTACATTTCTCATTTTGCATTAACAAATTAGCATTCAGATTTATGAGTCTGTCTCTTATGACCTGGGTTGGGGTAGTGGTTAATGGCCTTAGATGCATGTTAGATTCACCTTTTAAAAATCCCTAAGCTCAGGGCACCCTCTAGACCAATTAAATCCAAATCTCAAGGACAGGGACCCAAGCATCAGTATTTTTTACAGCTCCCAGAGTGACGATAACACAGGTGAAGGTCACAACCACTGGGTGAGGGTGACCAACAAGGCTGCATCTTACAGACTCCTGAAAAATTAAGCACCTGATCCTGCAACATGCCGAATCACCATGGCCATGCCTCTGGGGTGGACAATAGCATCACCTCCCAGTTCTCAGACGGAAACTCTGGGAATGAACACTGGGCTCAAAACCAAGGCTTTTCCTCCCAGCAGAGAAAAGAATGGTTGGTGGAAGGTCTGGGCTCTCCCTCCACACCCCTTGTGACCAGCCCTCAATCGCTGCCTCCAGACAGCTCATGCCAGGCTACCTTTATCCACCTCCCTGACTCATACAACGCATTTGAATCTGGACACTTGGTTATTCTTCTCAAAATGAAGGATAGGGCTTTTGCCTGAGATATAATGAGTCGAATAAAATTTTATGAGTCTCTCTGGGAAGACTGAGTGTGGGTCTGGGGCCAAATGGGGAGGGGCAGGCAGAGGGCAGATGGTGAGAGCTCAGGGGGTCTCTCCCCAGGGGCAGATAAAAAGGCTGAAGTAGAATTCCCGGAAGAATCAAAGGCAATCAGCGGATTAGCATACAAACTGCCTCCTCCCAGGCCAGCTCCTGGCAACCAAGCACCCATCAGGGGCAGCAGGTTCTTATCCCTGCAATAAATACTTAAGAAAGCTCGCTGAAGCCAAACCTCTCTGGAGGGCAGTAGGGAGGAGCTGGGGTCTCAGGATCCAGAAATGGTCCCAGAGAGGGCAGTGAGGAGAGGGCAGGGGGTAGATGGACAGGCATGGGGTTGGGAGAGGCCCAAGGTAGATATAGGAATGACGTCAGTGCCTATAGGGGACCTGGGGAGGAATTAAGACACCAGCTCCTCCACTCAGATGCTGGGGGCACCAAACCTGTCACCATCTCTCCAGGCAGTGTCTGCTTCTAGAAAGTAGGGAAACCAAAGCTGCTTCCCCAAAGAAAACACTGTCACAGTTCTTACCTCCAACAGCAAGTGACAGAGAGGAGACAGCCTTCACATGCCCCTCCACATATCGAGCTTTCTTTAGACAAATCTCTTCCCGACTCTAGGCCCTGACCTCTTGTTTCTTAGAGCACTTATTTAGCAAGCTTGCAATTATAAATTCTTTGTCTGCCCCTTTGAGGGGTTAGTCTTCTCCCAGCCTCTTGCCAGTTTTATAACCCAGGAATATCGTTTTCAAAAACCTGGAAGCCATCCGTTTGAAATGTGATCATCAAGAAGGATAGGGCCCCTGTCTCCCTGTCTCTGTGAGAGGGTAGGAGCCTAACTTCCATATGGGACAATTCTCAAACACAGATGTGCCTTTCTCTTTCCCCTGATCCATAAGACTGTCACTCTGTGAAGCCTCAAGATAACTAGGAAATGCCAGGGATTTCACTTTCAATTGTCCATATTCTTCATAGAACAATGTGAATGTGGAACAAACCTGTGTTTGCAATATACCCCCATGATCCTCTAGGTCCCTGCAGCCTGTCCCTGAGCCCAGTGGATAGAGAGCCCCCAGTAACCTACCTAAAGACAGAAGCTTAGCCTGTCCCCTTTCTTAGTCTCTCCTGGAATCCCAGTGATGAGGAGGAGTGAGTACCTCACGCGACCTTCACGGTGAACCCACAGGTCTGTCCTCAGAGCTGCTGAGCCAGGCTCTACATGGCTGTGCCCTTCACTTCATCCTCAGCCCTTTTTGGATCCTTTTTGTCTTGATACCATCCATACTGGACCACTGCTAGGGTGACCTCGGTACCCATCTTTGTCTCCAACTAGAAGGAAAATGTCTTGCTTTTCTCAGTCCCACTATTGGGATCTTTGACATGGTTTCATGGATCCCAGGGGAAATGCCTTCTTTGTATTTGACCAGACTTCCCTCTCCTTTCCAGGGCCAGGTTTGGGGTGAGTGAGTTCAAGCAGAGCCTCTTATCATTCCCAGGGTCCTGGTATTTCTTTGGCTTGGTCCATTGCACCACTAGATTCTTACCTTCCATGTGATCGCCCCACTTCCATACCAGCACTCCATTGTCCCTTTCCGAAACCTGATTCTTTTTCAAGGTCCCTTTAGACCACCAAGCAAATCAGGGATTGCGACTAGGGACAAATTGCATTGGTCACCAGCAAGAGAGACTGCAGCAGGCCACAGCCTCAGTCTCAGCCCACAGATTCCTACCACCTGGACTGAGCCTTCTCTTTTTAAATCTATAGTAAAAAAATTTTCAAGGGCAGCTCACAGATTTGCTCATATGACTACACTACCATATAAATTTCAGTCAGTTACTATAGATTACCGCTGTCCTTGTTGAGGTTTGGGATTTTATGCATCTAGGAGTCCAACTGGATAAAAAACAAATATCTAATTTTTTAAGATATTTAATGGCAAGGTGAAAGACTAATATGATTAAAATTGCTAATTTTATTTAGCACTTTCTATGTTTCAGCCACTGCACGCTAAACACCCTACATAGATTAATACTTCATTTGCTTTCAAAATATATGGAAAGGAAAACTAGGACTTTGAGAAGTCAAGCTATTTGCCCAAGCTCACACAATTAAGTGCTGAGGTCAAGATATGAACCCAGATAGCCTAAAGTCACAATCATCACACTCCACCACCTCCTTATTACAATGCTTTCATGACATCGAATTCATCTCTCCCACCAGAATCAATACATAACTTCTCAGCATGTCTCTCTGAGCTGTTTCTGCTGAGAGAATAGGCGGCATCAAAAAGATCCATTGTTTTATTTGTTTCTCTGTGTTTTTAGAGACAGGATCTCACTCTGTTGCCCAGGCTGGAGTGCTGCGATTATAGGTCACTGCAGCCCCAAACTCCTGGGCCCAAGCCATCTTCCTGCCTCTGCCTCCCAAGTAGCCAGGATTACAGGCACCCACCACCAACCAAGCTAATTATTTTATTTTATTTTTGTAGAGATGGGGGTCTCAATATGTTACCCAGGTCTTAAACTCCTAGTCTCAAGTGATCCTCCCCTCTCAGTTCCCCAAAGTCCTGGGATTACAGGTGTGAGCCACCATACCTGTCCAGGATCCATTGTTTAACTGGACTCATCAAACAGCAGACCACTGGTCTACTGCTGGCATTTCATCAATTTGTTATTGCCACTCTATTTGAAAACATATTATATCAACCATTTCACAACACCACAGCGACCACATGGCCTGGATTTTCCAGAGTAATCCAGATTTCAATATTGTCACCTATTTTTTATATAAGCCACAAAACACTTGAGAAATTATAATATATTCATATGCAAAATAGACCCCTACCCTTTGCCTCTTGCATCAACAAGGAGCCCAGATTCCGTTGTCAGACTTCCTTTTTCAGAATGTCTTGGGCTCTGAAAATATAGTCATGGTAGCCTGTAAACGCCTTCATATCATGATGCTGTAGTTTTAGCGCACTTGCTCATGGCTGAGGCTAATTTACACTTTAGCCAAGTGGTGCCACGTGGTGTCATCGCCACAGCTGAGGCAGAGCCTCTCCCCATCACAGCTCTGGTGTTTAATTAGCCTCCATCTTCCTACTGACTGCAACCATCATCACAGAGTCGACTCTCACTCATTATGGACTTTTGGTGGCATTACTACGATTTCCCAGCAGCCTGGTTTTCTCCCCTAGAGAACAGACAGCAGATTGTCATCAAGCACTGAAGCAAGTCCTCACCGCTCCTCATGTCATGCTGCTATGCCTGGCACTGAGCCCTACATCAACCGGGCTGGGTCAGACAGACTGGAGGTCTAATTGATGCCAGGAACACATGTGGTCGGCCATTCTGTTGGTTCTGTAGTTTATAGACCACACACACCCCCACCCACCCACCCATCCCATACACATGTGTTTACACAGCCCTCCTCTGCATCATGTCCAAGAAACATGGAAAATGACTTTGGCCAAGAGCCACAAAGACTAGCGGTTCCAAGTGATTGATTCTCAACTGAAGGCAGGTGGAAGGCAGAGATTTGCATCTTCTAATTATCAATCTCTTCCCTCCAGGTAACCTCTTGGCCATTGAGCCTTTAAATGATGTCACCAGCTTCTTAAAATGTATCTCACTCTGCTGGATGAAGCAGGCTGCTCATGACATAAGGGTCATGGGATATGTGGGGTGGACTCCCTCCCTCTACCCAATAACTCAGCATTTTGGCGTATTTAAAATTATCTAACTCTTTGCTTCTGAAATAAAAGCAAGCTTATATTAAAATATATTAGCACAGTGAAAGTATTAAAGTCAAAGGCTTTCTGTGATAAAGGAAAAGAAAAGACAGACAGGGTCCATGCCCTCCAGAGCAAGAGCTCCCCACCTGGGGAATAGAGGGCAGAGGGTAGACAAATGGTCTGGAGAGACAGCAGATTGAGGCAAGCATGACTTTATTTGGTCATCACTGATCCAGCACACAATTTCAAGCAGGTCTACCTTCCACACACCAGTTGACTTGTATGGCCGGGTAATGGAGCAAGACCACTACAAACTGTCAGCAATGAGCTGGGAGTAATGAAGGCAAGGCCAGAAGGTGAGCAGGATGGTCAGAAACCCAGAAAGCAATAGCAAGATGTCGAAGCCATGAAGCCATGTCTATGAGGTGGAGTGGAATTCAGGACATGGCTGTGGTTAGACGGAGAGAGCAAAACAAGAGATTCAAATCCAGAGAGGGTGTGAGAGTCAAAATGGGCACATCCGAGCCCAAGTTGGCAGGAGCCAGCGGGAATGCAGGGTACTGAGAGTGAAAGAGGAGGCAGTCCAAGTAAACCCCCACAGAGTCACAAGTGGGGGGTCCGCAATGGTAATCTCTCCCATCCCCTCAAAAGCAAGCATTTACATGTGATTCTAATGTGCATCCTTGCATTTGTATACATTCCTGAAAAATGTGTACTGTGGTTTTGTGAGCATGCATTTTCATTTATATAAATATTGTGCTACAGATCTGGTTCCCCTTTTCTTAACTCTTCTCAGTAAGATCTCTGTATTTAAGATCCTTCCATGTTGCTATGTGCATACCCAGGCCCCTGCTTCTAATCACTGTACAATAGTCCATAGCAAGCACCCACCATGCTGTACCGTGCCATCCTGATGATGGAACCCATGTCGCCTCCAACTGCACCTTCCCCGCCAGCCCCACGAAACATGAGGCCATGGGCACCCTCATGCATGCTACTATGGACCTGTGAAAGAACTGGGGGGAGATATGTACCCCAAAATGGAATTTGGGGGTCATATGGAAAAATGTATTCTTAACAACAAAATCATGTGAGATGGTTCCAGAATCGTTCCACAGTCTACATGCTCACCAGCAGGGCAAGGCTATTCCTACGTCTAAGGGTTCCCTATTGAAATTCTTGGGCTCTACTGTTTTCCATTTATCTCTTTCTGTGCCAGGGCACCTAATGCCATTCAAACAGAGACCCCAAGTGAGGGCAGTGCTCATCTTCTTCCCAGGTGACCACAAAAATATTTTGAGACCCCATGCATGTTTGTGCAATTCTTCTAGCTCCTACCTAAATGTTCTCTATTTATTATCAATATTTCAAAGGACAAAATAACCAAGGCATATTTTCAGGCAATATGTTTCTTGCCTCTCTCAAGTCCTTGGACCTGCTGGCTCCAATTGCCACCATCAATAGACACCCATAATAAAGTGACTGCTCAAGAATCTATACTGCATTAACCATAGCTGTGTTCATCTAATAAGATTCTGTGCCAGCACGCTGTGATTTATACAGTGTTTCACTTGCCGTATTTTGTTGTCTTTCTTCTGAGTTATCTTCTCATATCACTCTTATTCCACCTTTGATTTTTTCCCCTTGGATTATTCTGCTCTCTTCTAATTAAATGTGTGTCTATGCACAACTGCGATAGATATAGATTTGACTCTGCCTCTGCTGCCAAAAGGCATAAAGGCATAAAACTACATTGTGAATCTATAGTCTGGGGGCACACAGCTGTTTAGCTTGTCTCTTTTCTGTTCTACCACTCCTCAATTGCATTCTCTCCTGCCTAAAGGTGAAGAGCCAGTCAACGTTCTTCATCCCTTCTTCCGTCTAGAATCTTTTCATTACAAATGGGCTCATTGCAGAGGCTTCTGGATGGTCCCCATAGCCATTCTTCCTGTTTTACACACCATCAGGAGCCCATGATAGCCCAGGGGAAACCTATATTTCCCAGCTTTTTTTGAGACAGGGTCTTGCTCTGTCGCCCAAGCTGGAGTGCAGCGGCACAATCACAGCTCACAGCAACCTCGACCTCCAGGCTCAATCGATCCTCTCACCTCAGCCTCCCTGCAGGCGTATGCCACCACACCCAGTTAATTTTTCGTATTTTTTGTAGAGATGGGGTTTTGCCATGTTGCCCAGGCTGCTCTCGAACTCCTGAGCTCAAGCAATTCACCTACCTCAGCCTCCCAAAGTGCTGGGATTACAAGCGTGAGCCACCGCGCCCGGCTTATATTTCCCAGCTTTCTTGCAGGCCGGTCCTGCCTTAGATGAAGCCACCCGTGTAGCCATTCTTTGTTCTTCCAGCCCTCACTGGCTGGAAACAAAATGTGATTATGAGAGCAGAAGCACCACCTCAGATCATGGGATGGACAGTGAGGGCATTGTAAGGATGGCAGGGTACCCACAGGGAAGGATCTTGGGTCTTTGCTGATTGTTGAACTACCACAGAAGCCCTGGACTGCTTACCTAGCATTTCAAATGGCAAAAATAAGCTTCTCCTTGTGTACGCCATTAATGTTATATATTAGCCCAGCCAGTACATATATGTTCTAGGGGCCAGGAAACATTTTCTGCAGGAAATATTTTAGGCTTTTCAGACCATGCTATTTCTGTTGCAGCTATCCACCTCTGCCCTCATAGCACAAAGGCAGCCACAGACAATATGTAAACAAATGAGTGTGGCTGTATTAAAACTGTATTTACAAAAAAGAGACATTTGTTGGGTTGGATTTGGCCCATAGAATACAGTTGGCCACCCCTCATACAGAGGACATGTTTTTCAACTTTACGTAGATCTTATCATCACATTGAATGCATCCTTCTGCTACTTGCTCTCTTCATTTGGCATTGAGGGTTGGTTGGTTTTTGTTTCTGTTTTGCTTTTTTTATTTGTGCATAATAGATGTACACCATTTCAGAGTACATATGATAATTTGATACATTCATATAATTTGTAAAGATCAAATCATGGTATACTCAAGATACCACCTTAATCAATATTATGTTTTCGAGATCTATCCATGTTATACATGTGGAGTTTATTCAGTCATTTCTGTTAGCAGAAACTATAGCATTTGAATAAATGATTCACTATTTATTCATTCATTCTCCTGTTGATGGTCTTGTAGGTCGAAATAATTAAGTTGCTGGTCTTTCAGGCTGTTTCTAATTATTCGTTTTCACAAACAATGTTACACTCATGGGAATGCCTCCCGAGGCCTGTGTGACTTTCTCTAGAATTCACTCCTGGGAATGAAATTGCTGCATTCACGCAGTATGTACATTTCCAGCTTTGCTAGCAGTTTCCAAACTTCCTCTCCATGGCAGTACCAATTAAACCCTCCATTAGTATACGATGGTTCCTCTGGCTCCACATTTTTACCCATACTTGCTATTTTCAGACTTCCTAAATTTTGTCAGTCTGATCAGTCAGAAAAGTATCTCACTGTGATTTTAATCTGTATTGTCTGTTTACTGAGGAGGTTGAGCACTTTCTCATGTATTTACTGGTCATCTAGATTTCCTCTTTATAAAACTCACTGGTAATATCTTTTAGATTATTGGCATTTCATATCTATTTGTAAGTGATTTTCTCATATTCTAGATACTAATTATTTATCTTTTATCAGCTTTACAAACATCTTTTCAACTCTGTGACTTGATTTTTAATTCATACTTCAATTGATGACTATTTTACATTTTAATATAGTCAAACCTATCCAATTTCTTGTTTTAGGTACTGCTTCTGACATCTTAAGAAACCTTTCTTGGGAGGCTGGGGTGGGTGGATCATGAGGTCAGGAGTTCAAGACCAGCCTGGCCAAGATGGTGAAACCCTGTCTCTACTAAAAATACAGAAATTAGCTGGGCATGGTGCCAAGTGCCTATAATCCCAGCTACTTGGGAGGCTGAGGCAGGAGAATCGCTTGAACTCGGGAGGCAGAGGTTGCAGTGAGATGAGATCCTACCACTTCACTCCAGCCTGGGCAACAGAGTGAGACTCTATCTCAAAACAAAACAAAAAAAAAGAAACCTTTCCTATTTCCAAAGTTATGAAGACATTCTCTTACACTTTCCTCCAATATTTTGAAGTTTTTGTTTGCACATTTAGGTCTTTTAATGTCCTAAAATCGATCTTGGTTTAGGTTTGAAATAGAATTTTATTTATTTTTTTATTATTGATTACCAAGTTTTCCAGTGATGTTTGTTAAATAGCGCATGCATTCCTAACAGATTTGAAATGCATCTTGTCACATATCAAATTCACTGTTTTATATCTGAGACCACTTTTCTGTTCCTTTGATCTCTTTTTCATTTTCTTTGCCAATACCACACTATCCTAATCATGATAGCTTTATAATAAGTCTTGATTTCTGGTAGATCAATTCCCTCGATTTTTGTTATTTTTCTTCAACATTGACTTGAATATTCCTGTTCCTTTCTTTGCTCTCCCTAAAAAATTTTACAATCAGCCCACCAGGTTCTATGAAAAAAGTTATTGGAATTTTGCCTGGCATTGCATTCAATTTGCAGATTCATCTAAAGATAATGACACCTTTGCAATGACTCTTCTAACCACTCTGTCTCTTGCACTTCCACAGCATCAAATGGCAATAATTTGAGGCAAATTTATGGTCAATTGAACTGCTGTAATCAAAGGTTGTTGATTAGTGGTCCTGTGTCAATTCAGAGAAAAGTTTCCACTGCCTGGCTACAGGGTTCTGTCCTTGACTCTGTCCTTTTGAAATTAACTGTCAATCAATTAGTCAGATGACAGCAAACCTGGTAGGGAAAGCACGTGCCACAGATGACATAATCAAAATTCACAATGATCTCAATAATCTAGGATGCTTGGCCGAAGCCCAAAAGATAACATTTAACAAGTATAAATGCAGAGCCCAGCAGCAATTTCTGAAATTCACTTGCACAAATGCCAAATGGTTGCAGAGGGAGTACAGATTTGGCAGCGATTTATGTGAAAAGGATTTTGTGGCACAAGGGAGGGAGGGAGGTAGTCACTGATCACAAACCTAATATGAGGCAATAATATGACATGGCCATTTAAAGAGCTAAAGCAAACGTATTAAAGTCAATATCCTGTTCATGTGAATTACAGGCTCCCTGTACTCTGGTGTAATCTGATTATATCCACGGCACATGCTTCATCTTTGGATGCCACACTAACGTATCTCAGAGCATCTAAAGGGTGGACAATGAGGTAAGAGATTGTGGAAAGCTTCCCATCCAAGATCTGGACAAAAAGGCATCCATGCCATTATTGCTTCCATGGCAAAGCAACAAAGCAAACCACTGTCCAGTCTGTATAAAGGAATACTCTCTAACTTACATTGAGGATGTCTCCAACAATGGAATGGTCAGATGCATAAGGTAGTGAATTTGTGCTGTTAGAACCATTCTAGCAGAGGCTAAGAGAACGTGTCCTAGACGTGTGGTATGGGTAGAATGCCTGCTTTGGGTCGACTCCTTGGTAAGTGACCATGGCTTTAAGATCATACATTTTTTTCCTGCCTGGTACAGCACGAGCTTCTTCAATCATAAATATAAAGAAGAAATAATACACAGGTAGTCAAGGGCAGGAACACAGAGTAAATACAAAATCCACTTTTGCCCAGATTAGGAAGGATTTTGTCACCTTATTTATTTATTTATTTAGAGACGGAGTCTCGCTCTGTCTCCCAGGCTGGAGTGCAATGGCATGATCTCGGCTCACTACAACCTCCATCTCCCAGGTTCAAGCAATTTCCTGCCTCAGCATCCAAAGTAGTTGGGAATACAGCACCCACTACCAAGCCTGGCTAATTTTTGTATTTTTAGTAGTGATGGGGTTTCACCATCTTGGCCAGGCTGGTCTTGAACTCCTGACATTGTGATCCACCATCTAGGCCTCCCAAAGTGCTCGGATTACAGGTGTGAGCCACCGCACCCAGCCACCTTTTTTATTAAAAAAAAAAAAATGCATTTGTGAACCCAGCCACCTTTTTTATTAAAAAAAAAAAAATGCATTTCAAACATACAAAAAGCACAGAGAGAAACAAAACAAGTATCTATCTCTCCACCAATAAGAATTAACCATTGCTATATTTTACCATATTTGCTTAAGATTTTTTAAAAGAAATAAAATACTACAGGTATGGTTAAAGTTACA
Organism: Aotus nancymaae; assembly: GCF_030222135.1. Classification (NCBI taxonomy): domain Eukaryota; kingdom Metazoa; phylum Chordata; class Mammalia; order Primates; family Aotidae; genus Aotus; species Aotus nancymaae. The sequence continues at coordinate 25,266,597 of NW_026988413.1, forward strand.
GTACCTATTCTATTCGATTTCCCATGAGAGACAATTCTTCTGAAGTTGGCATGTATCCTTCTCACCTGTGTATTTGAGCCTTACTACACATTTCCATAAAAGCATATAGTACTGTTTTAAGTGTTTTTAAAATTTATAGGAATGTTTTTATGCTATTTATAATATTCTGCAACTTGCTTTCTTAGAAGACCATTATAAATAAGGCTGCAACAATCATCTTTGTACACATATCCTTGTTTATGCATGACTATCTCAGAGTATATATACTTAGAAGTGAAATTGCTGAGTCAGAGTCACAGATCTGAAATGTTACTAGATACCGCCAAATTGGTTGTACACACTAGTACTATAAGACAGTTTCCATTATCCCATTACCCTCCTTCCAGCTGATACATCAAACTTTTAAATTTTTGACAAACTGATAGGCATGAAATTGCATTTTATTGTGATTTGAGAGTTTTTGGCATTTCCAGACACTAGAAAGATTGAACATTTTTCATATACTTATGGATTTGTGGAATTATTCATATATTCTAGACATTTATCCTTGATTGGTTATATATAGGTAAATATCTTCCTTTTTTTTTTTTTTTTTTGAGATGGAGTCTCCCTCTGTCACCCAGGCTGGAGTGCAGCGGGCAATTTCAGCTCACTATAACCTCTGCCTCCCAAGTTCAAGTGATTCTCCTCTCTCAGCCTCCCGAGTAGCTGGAACTATAGGTGCATGGCACCACGCCTAGCTAATTTTTGTATTTTTTTAGTAGAGATGGGGTTTCACCATATCATTCAGGCTGGTCTTGACTCCTAACCTCAGGTGATCCACCTGCCTTGGCCTCCCAAAGTGTTGGGATTACAGGCATGAGCTACCACGCCCAGCCCAGGTAAATATCTTCTACAGGTAGAAGATTCATCCTTCATTTTCTCACTAGCTTCACTCTGATTCTCTTCTTATTACCCACTGAGCTCAAGTCACCTATAATCTAGTATTTGCTGTCACTTATAAGGCATGATTTCACCAAGTAAGTTCTCTGGTGGTTGGTTGCTTGCTTTTATCTTTGGCATGAAACTTGCAATTCCAGGAACTTCCATAGGCGGGGCTTTTGGTTTTGGTGTGGGAGTTATTAGATGAAGTAGAGTTTATAATTGGGTCAGTTTTCACTTGCTTGATTAAATAAAACATTACATTACTTGTTTCATAATTAACAATGAGTAGTTTTCTAACAAATTAGGAGCAAAGTTTAAAGAAATGGGACACCAAAGCACAAGTCGTAGGCATTGATGACAACTTTGAGAAAAGCAATCGTTTACCTCTGGTTCTACTTGGTATGGGGATTCACCTTGAGTCATGCCAGCCTTCCCTGTTCAGCTTGATCACCAGACCTCCTACCTAAGGTTGCTGTCAGCACTAGCTGCACTAAGATTTCAGGTCAACAGGGCTTATAGGAGGAAGGGCAAAAGGAGTCAAAGCCAAGAATTATTAGCTTGCTTCAGCGAGTTTAGAACTTCTCTCTGTTCTTGCTTGGGGCTCACTCTGCATTCCTTTTTTGCCCATCAGAGAGAGGTTACTACTGGCAACCAAACTACGTGCTCATTCACTCACCCTGGTTCTAGGTAGCCTTCAATACATGGGTTTGTTTTCTAACTTCTAAAACCGAGCATTTAAACACCTGGTTCAGACTTCGAACACCACTTTTATCACACATTTTTCTTAAAGTAAATGTTTCTTAAGCATTGACTCTCTGAACATTTAAATTTACAAGGTGAATACAAAATATATATATATTATTTTATGGCCAAGAAGTATGATATCCCTTCTGCTCCCTGTCCCTACTCACAGACCACAGTTAGCCACAAAGCAACACAGAGGCCTGCAAAGCAGTTGTCGCCTGATATCAGCTCCTGCCTGACCAGTTTTCCTCTTAATTTTTCCTTCCATTCCCATTCAGGAGTTGATTTCATGCTCCTGAAGACCCAGAGAAGGGGAGAATCAAAGCAATACTTATATCTGATAACAAATTACAATGGATTAGGGACATTGCATGATAAATACTGAATAGATATAATCAATTGGGGCCATGCAACAGGTCACCTGATTTTAACTAAAACAAACAAAGCAATAAACACTTAGATCTAGCCCAGCTACAGATGAATTCTGAATGTCAATCTCAAAGGTGTGCCATAAACTTCAGGAATGACTAAGAACATGGGACAAATTTCCATCACTGGTCACACAACCCAAAGAGTCAGCCTAATTCACGCTATAGGGAAACACCATAGGTGTTGACTAAACTCTTGGAATTTGGAGATGGGGCCACTGTGTCCCTCTCTTGGCCTTTTGCCTCCACCCACAGAAGAGAGTGCTAATCTGCTGGGTCAGGCCTGGGGTCACCATTCAGCCATGTTCCCTGGAGGCTGGGTGACCAAACTGAAAGGTAATGGGAATGTAGGAATATGCCCTCCTCTCCACCTGGACCAGGTAAAGCTGGGTCCAACTTATCCATACAGTTGGTTGGCTAAGCCCATGAAGCTCTAAGTGTTTTATAAGCATTACTTTTGCCTGCAAAACAGAAATAAACCATTGTTTCTCAAATCCAGGATGGTCCAGGAAACTGTACCACCGGCCTCCCTCTCCATCTCCTGGGCCCTCCTCAGCCACTTGAGAGCCTGCTCCCTCCCACTCTCTCCCCAACTCCTACTGCCGCTCCTTCCTGGAGACCCAGGGACAAGTTCAAATTGTCCACTACTCTGGTGCAATTTGTTTGGGAATGGCTGTCCTAAACCGCAAGGTTCTGATGAACAGAACTATTTAGCCTGATCCTGAAGCCACTGCTTAGAAATGAATGCTGAGTCCTAAGATAGCAGAGCAAGGCCCAGGGTGAGCATGGGACCTCCTGGAATCCAGCAGAGCAGGGAAATCGTCTTTTCTCTTCTACTGTATTGATTTGCATTGGGTGCATTGTGTCAAAGGCTACTTTGTAATTTATCATGTGCTTTTTTCTATGTTATCAGACATTTTTTAAAGTCCATGTCCTTGGACCATATCCTTGGGATAGTATTCAGCCTTAAATGGGAAGGAAATTCTGGCCTATGCTACAACCTGGATGTTTCAAAAGCCCCTCCAACATCAACATCAACAGCTGAGAATACAGATGCATATGTGACCAAGGCTTGGGAAGCACGTGTGTGTGTGTACGTGTGTGTGTGCATGCGCACGTGTGCATGTGTGCCTGTGTGTGAATATTGCCAGAAAAAAAATTACCACTTTATGTGTAGGGAGGAAAAACCCACAAACTCTCAAGCCCCAAAGAAAGTACCGTAGTTTATCCTTGTAACTTGTTGACAGGAATGTGAATTGATATGGCCGTTACAGAAAACAGCACAGAGGTTCCTCAAAAAACTAAAAATGGAATTACCATATGAACCAGCAATCCCACTTCTAGGCACATACCCAAAAGAAATAAAATGAATTCAAAGATAAATTTGCACTCCTGTGTTCATTTTTCAGCATTATTCACAATGGCCAAGATATGGAAAACAACCTAAGTATTCATCAACAGAGGTGTAGATAAAGCAGATAGGGTAATAGTCACAATGGAATATTATTATTCAGCCTTAAAATGGAAGAAGGCCAGGCACAGTGGCTCACACCTGTAATCCCACACTTTGGGAAGCCAAGATGGACAGATCACTTGAGGTCAGGAGTTCAAGACCAGCCTGACCGACATGGTAAAACTCCATCTCTACTAAAAATACAAAAATTAGCCAGGCGTACTGGCACACACCTGTAATCCCAGCTACTTGGGAGGCTGAGGCAGGAGAATCACCTGAACCTGGGAGGCAGATGTTTTAGTGAGCCAAGATTGTGCCACTCCACTCCAGCCTGGAAGTCAGACTGATTGAGACACCGTCTCAAAAAAAAAAAAAAAAAAAAAGGGAAGGAAATCCTGCCATTTATGACAACATAGATGAACACAGAAGACATTATACCAAGTGAAATAACCCAGGCACAGAAAGACAAACACTGCATGATCTCACGTAAATGTGTGTGCAATCTTAAACAGTCAAACTCCAAGGAGCAAAGAGTAGAGCAGTGGTTGCCAGGGGCCAGGTGGTTGGGGAAATGGGGAAATGGGGAAATAGTGAAAGGATGCAAAGGTTCAGTTACACGGGATGAACAAGTTCTGGAGATCTAGTGTGCAGAACGCTGCCTGTAGTTAACAATATTCTATTGGATACTTAAAATTCGCTATGAGGGTAGATTTTAAGTGTTCTCATCATACATACATACAAATGGCAATGATGTGAGGTGATGGATACAGTAATTATCTTGATTGTGGTTATTATTTAAGAATATATATGGGTATTAAAACATCACGTCGTATGCCTTAAACATATAAAAATTTTTGTCTGTCATTGATACTTCAATAAAGCAGAAAAAAAAGAACAAAAAATATAGTCGTTGTCAAACACAGGCAAACAAGCCAGAGGCGGAACCGGCCTCAGAAGCGGTTGCCATGGGCAACAAAACACCATTGGGTCTCCACATCCTTGGCTTGCATGTGGCTTGCTATCCCCAGGCCTCGCAGCTAGAGGTATCTGAGCACGGACCACGGCCACAGAGTGAGAGGAGAGTCTGTCCTCAGGAAATGCATCCACCCCATGGATAGAGACAGCTCTAATGAGAAAGCTCTGGGGCAGAGCCCCTTTTTGAGAAAGCAGAGGGCAGAGAGTGGAAGGCAGAAGGGAAGTGGTGGGTGGGGCCAGCAGATCATACTAGAATGGATGGGAGTATGTGTGGCTTCGAAACCTGGATCCTTCTGAGGCCAACAATTCTGACAAAAAACCTGAAGCTACTGTTGCTGACATGAGAAGGCAGCCCAGTCATGCCTCGGAGTCTCTGCTTATGTCACCACCCTCCAACCTCCCTTAACTGTTTAAAGACAGGTGGCAGCATAACAGGAAATTCTTTTTTTATTTTCATTTATGGTCTTTCCTTTAATATCTTAGTTTTCTCTAAACAAGCACCATAACCCCCTGGCCCTCCTCTTTCTCCTGGGGTCTTTCCTCCTCACTTTCCCCTGCTCTTAACCATATTTTTGGTCTGCTCCCCTGATCTCCCAGACCCTGGGAGGAAACCATGTGGGTAGGCTAGAGAGGGGCAAGGAGATAGATTTCCCCACAGAACGACAGAGGAATAGGGTTCAAGCTGTCCTGGATCCCTCTAGATCTTCTCCAGAGCCTTCCTGAGATGGGAAGAGGTAAAGTTTTTCCACTTCCAGCTAAACCCATCGCCGTCACATCCCAAAAGATGTCTTCTTGTCTCTCACTCAACAGCTAAACATACAAAATTAGGAAACATTAAGAGGATAGTAAAGCTGGAATATTTCAATCAACAAGTGAATATCTTTGCAGTCCCTACCAAGTCTATCCACAAGGCCTCACACTTAGCTTGAGTAGACAAGATGATGCACAGGAAATATATACTTCCTGCTAAACACATTATTAATGAGTTGTATCAGCTAGGATTCAACTGGTGACCTTAGGCAAGTCACTTAACTCTCTGATCCTCAGTTTCCCCATATGTGAAATTGGAGAGAGGGATGGAAGAGGAGTGGAATTCCTCTCCTACCTCCAAGGGTCACATGAGATCATAGGTCTCTGCAAAAGCTGTTGGGAAGGCCAAGTGAAGAACCCATCTCTTGCTTCTGAGCCACATTTCACCTCCATCCCACCATCAACCCCCTCTTGAGGATATGTAAGTAACATTTCCCAGAGCCCTGTTTGTGTGGATTAGAGTTAGACAGAGGATAGAGGGGTGACAGGTTAGAAGGAGCCAAACACACATCATTTCTGCAAATGCACGAGCACATTCAGCGTTTATGATGAATGTGCCTGTGTGCCGCTGCTGGATCCCAGTTGTCACCTCTTCCTGCCTGCATTTAGTGCCTGTCCCCTTCACTTCCGGTCATGCTCAGATAACAGTAACATACAGTTAGAAGAGGCCTGAGTGGGCAACTTTGAAGCCAGGGCATCAAGACAGGTGGTTCTGACAAGAGCAAGCAGAAGCATGGCTGGGGAGACCCAGGAAGCCGGGAGGCCTCTGAAACCCCATCTGCAGTCCTTCATGCTTCAGGTAGGGACAGTGTAGGAAGCCCTGCTCCATGGCAGGCCACATGGCAGCTATAACTTCTCCCTTCTGTTTCATTGCACTTTATGAAGGAGACCTCAACTGAACCCTCAAAAATGGCTTTTTGATGGCTATTAATCGAACCAGCAACCCTTAGAGGCTGGTTGGGGGTGGGCAGAGGCCTTGTGCTGCCTCAAAAAAAGCCACCTCAAGCTGTTACAGGATGCCTGCAACGCACGTTGGAGGCTGCTCAACCAAGGACTCACTGTCATTCAGGTCAACCAGCTGGTTATTCTGTTCACCTGTCAAATAAGGTTCCTAAACAAGCTCAGTTACCCTGTCAGATCCTTTTTTGCAGACTAAGAAATCCCTCACCCCCACCCCCAGGAAGGAGGCTATCCCTGTGTTCTTAAACCATCCTCACTCCTCTATGAGTAGAATGGTTGGAGAACTGTAGGCCTCAGCTATGTACTTGATGGTATATTTGGCAGAGACCTAAAAGAAAAACAGGTTATACGCCTGTCTTAGTTTGTTCTCACACTGCTATAAAGAACTACCTGAGACTAGGTAATTTATGAAGAGGCTTAATTGACTCACAGGTCCACAAACTGTACAGGAAGCATGGCTGGGAGTTCTCGGGAAACTTACAACCATGGCAGAAGGCGAAAGGGAAGCATGTCAGAGCATTCTTCACATGTCAGAGCAGTAGAGAGAGAGAGTGAGGGGGAAGTGTCCTGGGAGAAGTGCCACACACTTTTAAATCATCAGCTCTCCTGAGAGCTCACTCACTAGCACAAGAACATCAAGGGGAAAATCCGCCCCCATGGTCCAGTCACCTCCCACCCCCTCCCACAGCACTGGGAATTACCATTTGACATTAGACTTGGGTGCAGACATGAAGCCAGACCATAGCAACCCCTCACCGAGAAAAGGCACTAGCTTTTTACCTTACCCAGTCTTTAATAATAACAGAATTTATTTTGTGCCTCACTTTCTTGAGTGCTTTGCTTTTCATATATTAACTACTTAATCCCCATCTGCATTAAGACATCACCTCATCTTAGAGGTATCATATGAGTAGAAAGAGCATAAAACCTAAAGAAATGGCGTCCCAAGCTTCTTGCCAGGTGGCAAGGCTGAGCTATCTGAGGAGTGATAGATGGGAATGCCTGTATTGACTATCCCTGAGCCCCTCAAGGATGATGCATTGGCAGGAACTGGCTCTGCCCATCTTGCCCACCCCTGAGGTACCATGATGGCAGTAGTTACAGGCTCTAGGACATGGATTTAGGGACATGTGTGTGCCTTGTGGTGGACACAGCCTACATTGCCCCAGACCAAGGGCTGACCACCTATGAAGAGCCTGCTTCTAGCTCTGCATATTACCCATTGGAACATCATCTTCCTCCAGTTGCACTGAAACTCACCTCCTTCGGTGTCTATCGTTCTTCACTCCATTGGATTCCCATCTGCGGCAGGCAGCATATTTTACACTCCCAGAGGAGCATGCCTGTGCCTGACCTGCTGGCCAGTGGGCTGGCCAGGGGGCGCTGGGTCAGCCCTAAGCACCCTGAGCCAGGCAGTGGGGTGGCTGTGGAACACTGGCAGTTGCTGCAAATCCAAAGCATGGAGGAAAAGTTATACTTCTAGTCTCAGGGTTCAAGATGTATGGACAGGGCCATGTCAAGGACAGGGTGATTAATAGAGCCCTGCTCTCTGCAGCCTGTGGGCACAGCAGCAAGGTCGGCTGACAGCAGCCGGAGGGTTTCTTTGTTTGAAGCTACAGCATCAAAGTTCTGCTGCGCAGACTCCGTCTGCCTGGCCAGATGGTTGGCTAGTCCTGTGGATTGAGAGGGCCTTGCTGGGAAAAGACCAGGTGCCATCATGATCAAGCCCCTGGAGAACACAGGTTCTTAAACTTAACCAGACATTACAAAATCACCCTGGGGTTTGTTTAATTGTGCACTGCCCAGCCCCATCCTCAGTGATTGGAATTCAGTGGGTCTGGAGCCCCGCCCAGGAATTTGCATCTTAATAGACATCCCAGGTAGTCCTGATGCAGGACCATATTTTGAGCATGCCGCCTGGGAAGTGGAGCAGAGTTCCTTTGCTCTTCCAAGTACAGTCTGTGCACAAGCAACATCTGCATCATTAACTCAAAAGCTCAGGCCTCACCGCTGATCTACTGAATCCCTACCAACAGTTTAGCAAGAGCCCCAGGTGACTGATTCCTTTGTACATTGCAATTCAGAAGCACAGCTCTAGAGTAGGTTCTCAAACCAGCATGAATCTGAATCACCTGGAAGTCCTGTTAAAATCACAGATTGCTGGGCCCCACCCCCAAACCTTCTGCTTCAGAAGGTCTGGTGTAGGGCAGACCCATTTATATTTCTAACAAGTTCCCAGGGTAGACTCATGCTGCTGGTTCTGGGACCCCACTTTGAGAACTACTTACCGCTCTGGTCTAGCAGACTTTTCCTGCCCTGCTTCATTGTGTCATCATCTGCGGAACTTTAAAAACTACTGCTGCCTGGGTCCTACATCCCAAAGGCTCTGATTTCGTTGGCTTGAGGCCCAGCCTGGACATCTGGATTTAGTAGTTCCCCAGGTGATTTTATTGTGTAGACAAGATTGAAAACCATTGTTCTGGAGTCAGACAACCTGGAGGCAAATGCCAGCTGGTGGCCTGAGAAAAGTTACTTAACCTCCTTGAACTTCAATTCCTTCCAGTAAAATGTGAATGATAATTCTTACCTTTCAGGATTCATATGGAAATTCATGATGTAATGAAAGTAAAGTATCAGGCATATAATAGGTGTTCAATTCATGTAACTTTATTCTCCCCCAACACTGTCTTCATAAGGGATCCCCCATATCTCAGTACCTGACCCCCAAATTCCTTCTATTCAGCATACATTTACTGAGTTGTGCCTGCTGTGTGTCAAACACTCTTTCAGGTGCTGGGGATACAAAGGCGAAAAGACAGACTTTATTAAGGACCTTAAATTAAGCAAAGAGCTTAAACTCTGGTAGGGGAAGATAGGAAAAAAATTAATTAAAATTTAAAATATAAAAGTTTCTATGAAGGAACAAAGAGGCTAGACTCAGGGGTGAAAAGAAAATGGATCTGTTTATTTAGGCAGTCACTGGTCAGGGAAAGCCTCTCTGAGAAGGTGCCATTTTTGCTCACCCCCAAGGGAAAGAAAATAGTTCTTTCTATCACAGTGGCCTCTCTCATGTCTACACGAGGGTCATCTGAACCAGCAATCCTGACGTTGCTAGTGACAGACGCAGGTCATACCCCAGACTGTCTCCCCTAGGCTGGCTGCAGCCAATATTCCCTGATGGTGGCCATGGAAGAGACTAATGCCAGTAGTACAGAAAAGTCCAGGCCTTCTGGCCCTTTCTGAGGCTGCCAAGCAGCACCAAACCAGAAGGACTATGGCTCCATGGCCAAAGTCACCAGAGCCACTGTCTTGTGGTTCTTCAACTACAACTTCAGTGCAACCCATTACAATACAGGGCTAAAAGCACGGCCAGGATGTGCATGATGTGCAAGGCCCGCTTGAGGCAGCAGGATGGGCAGGTGGCTGAGAAGAGGAGAGGGAGATGGAAAGGCGGGTGTGTTAGTCCATTTCATGTTGCTATAACAAAAGACCACAGATGGAGTAATTTACAAAGAGAAGAAATGTATTTCTTACATTTCTGGAGGGTGGGAAGTCCAATGTCAGATTGCCTGCATCTGGCAAGGGCCTTCTTGTTGCGTCTTTGATGGCAGAAGGCAAGAGAGCAAGACAGGGCTGAACTCACTTTTTAGTAAACTTGCTCCCACAATGACATTAACCCACTCATGAGGGTAGAGCCCTCATAACCCAATCACCTAAGAGTCTCACCTCCTAATACTGTCACAATGGCAATTAAATTGTATCACGAGTTTTGGACAGGACATGTGGACCATAGCATGACAACCAACCACCCCAGGCCAGCTCAGTCCTGACATTTGAATTCAGCCTTCGGTCTGTCTATTCAAGATCATTTATCAAAAGCCTCAAGCTCAATTATGGTCCTGAAAGGTACTGAGAAGCAAAGAATCCCCAGGACCCATTCAGAAGGTACTGATACAATCTACAGAGATGGTTGCACTGAGGTTGCAGTTGAACCACAAGACAGTGGCTTTGGTGACTTTGGCCATGGAGCCACGGTCCTTCTGGTCTGGTGCTGCTTGGCAGCCTTAGAAAGGGCCAGAAGGCCTGGACTTTTCTGTGCTACTGGCATTGGTCTCTTCCATGGCCACCATTGGAGAATATTGGCTACACCAGCCTAGGGGAGACGGTCTGGGGTATGAACCGTGTCTGTCACTAGCAACGTCAGGACTACTGGTTCAGATGACCCTCGTGTAGACATGAGAGAGGCCACTGTGATAGAAAGAACTCTTTTCTTTCCCTTGGGGGTCAGCAAAAATGGCACCTTCTCAGAGTGGCTTTCTCTGACCAGTCATGGTCCTGAAAGGTACTGAGAAGCAAAGAAGCCCCAGGACCCATTCAGAAGGCACTGATACAATCTACAGAAATGCTTAGAAACACAAGAGCTCAGACCAATGGTAAAGATAGACACCAACCTCTGGCAATAAACCAAGAAAACAGAGCATGAGAAAACATTGCATCTGCCCACCCTGAAACCTGCACATACCCGAATGGCATCAAAGATGTCTTTTCACCTTGTAGTCTACATTCTTCCATGGGAAGAGCCTGTTTCAGATGAGGAAGTTGGGTGACTCATCAAGAGTCACACAGCCAATTACACAGCAGCCCCTGACTTTCGTTCCAATCATGTTAGAGTTTGTTATACCATGTTGCATTCCTCCCAATACATGCTGGGGTTGATCACCTGTCAGTGGCTCATTCAAATCCAGGTTGCAGTTGGTGCTCATTTTCCTAGTAGCTCTGAAGGCTTCCAGTACCCACACACCCTACTCACTGTCTGCCTGGAGAAGGATCTCATTCACCCGTCCATAAACCTATCGGATGGAGATAGCATGAAAACTTAATTTATATACTATATAGAGCCTCAAATATGTCGGCGGGCAATTCTTTTTCTATGTCTGTGGTTCACAAATATCTGCTGCCATCCTTCAAGTGCCTTAAGTACATCATCTCATTTAAATTAATCTTTACAACAACTCTATCTGGTAGATATAATGATGCTCATTTTCCTGGTGAGTCAATTGAGGCTTAGAGAGGTCAAGTGACTTGCCCAAGCTTACACATCTAGAAGGTGGAAAGTCAGAATTTGAATTTCAGACAGCCATACCCTAGCACTGTCTCCACTGGCCGACGTGCCACACTGCCTCCCTTTCCCACTGGGACCACCTCTCCTCCACCTGGTATATCCACCAACATAGTGCATTGGGAGGCAGAGGTCACCCCAAGAGCATATCTTCTGCTCTCACGTGAACGTGATCTTTGAGCTCCCTCAATCCTTCTTGACACAAGAGTTGGTTCATCATCCTTACCAACCCAGAGATGTAGCCACAGATCAAATAAAGTTACATTTTCTGACAGATACAAATGAATTTGTGTAAAGGCATCAGAACAAAGTTGCTCTGCTAAGCCCTCCATGAAGGTACAAATCGCAAATCTGATTTAAATGTATCACTGGTTTGCTTAGGTCCCATCAAAAGGTTTGGAAGAGTCGAGAAATAATAAACAAAAGCTTCTGATATGAACTCTATTCATATTTGAGCTTGAAATGAATTCTTATTTGTTTGTTGTGGGAGCCAATTTCTATATTTTAAAATGGGATTGGCAAGCAAGGCAAGGACAAGACAGAAAGGAACCAATAAAATCAAGAGCAAGGATGAATTACGGTCCTGGAGATGGCAACAGAGGAAGGAGGGTAATCGCACTTCTTCTAAGAAAGACAAGTTGGAGGGTTTTTTTATACATAAGTTTCTGGAAAAATAATTTAATTTTAACACCATCTCCACAAATCGACTGGGCTTATCTTTCTCCCATGGAAAGTAAAGATTGCCCTTTTTCTGGCCAGGGGGGAATCTCATTTCCCCTTTCCTTATCATTTATTAGAAATCAAAATATTGTTTCAAATAGATGTTTAATATTTCAGACTACATAATGTGTCCAGCATGAAAGGGCAGCATCAGCAGGCAGGCTACAGAAGTTAGAGAGGAGATGAAAAATGACCCCGAACCACATGACCAAAGATTTCTCTCCTATCTATCCTTCCTTGTTCTGGGAGGCTTGGCTTGTTGGCCATCGCTCATTCTTGAACTTTCTCCACTCTGAAGATGGAGAAAAGAACATGACAATTTCCCTCTCCTCCCCTATGGTACAGATGTATTCCAACAACATTGATTGCAACAGCCACTGTCTAAAGCAAATTCCCCTTTCCAGATGATATTGGTTTTAGAGAAACTAAGCTGTATTCCCACTAAAAACACCACCCAACATGAGGCTGAAAATTCTGGCAAGAAAAAAAACTTAAGACTTAGGTTGTATCTATTAGCAATGTGGTCCAAATTAGTGGCTTATTTCTCCTTCGTGGCCTTTTTTATATCCTAGCTATTGGCAGCCACCTTCTCTCAACTCCTCTCACATCTAAAGATCTGGTGACACATCATGTCCTAGACTTTCACTCCTTCCCTTTTTCTTTCGCTTCTTCCCTTTTTCTTTCACTTCTTCCTGCCTGATGGAAGCTGGGTGTGGTGGTGCACGCCTGTAATCCCAGCACTTTGAGAGCCCAAGGTGGGAGGATCACTTGAGGCCAGGAGTTCGAGACCAGCCTTGGCAATGTGGCAAAATCCCATCTCTACAAAAAATATAAAACTTATCCAAGCACAGTGGTGCGTGTCTGTAATCCTAGCTACTTGAGATGCTGAGGTGAGAGGATTACCTGAGCCTGGGGAGGTCGAGGCTGCATTGAGCTGTGATTACACCACTGTCCTCCAACCTGGGTGACAGAGTGAGACCTTGTATCAAAAATTAATAATTAAACGGCTGGGTGCGATGGCTCACGCCTATAATCCCAGCACTTTGGGAGGCCGAGGCAGGTGGATCACCTGAGGTCAGGAGTTCGAGACCAGCCTGACCAACATGGAGAAACTCCGTCTCTACTAAAAATACAAAAATTAGCCGGGCATGGTGGCACATGCTTCTAATCCCAGCTACTCATGAGCCTGAGGCAGAAGAATCGCTTGAACCGGGGAAGCAGAGGTTGTAGTGAACCAATATTGCATCACTGCACTCCAACCTGGGTAACAAGAGCCAAACTCTATCTCAAAAAAAAAAAATCAATAATAAAAATAAAATGTCTGACAGAGCTAACGCACAGCGTTGTGCATCACAAGTGGCTATCTCCCTTGAACACCGAATGAACCCAGTCTCCAAACACCTTACATTCTAGACTCCCAGACGAGTAAAATGCAATCCCTCCACTTTATCAATTTGGCAAGCTTGAAATTCAGTGTGTCAGGTTTACCCATAATGAGGAACACCTCGACTCATCCGGATGACGGCATCAGTGCGAGAGATAGTGGCGATGCAGCTAACCCAATTACCAAGTGTTCTGGATGTGCAAAGCGCCGTGTGAATGCTAAGTCATAATGTTATGGTTTCATCTGAAAGATGTGCATATCACCCAGGAGCATCAGTAAGTCAGTAACATAATTTGCAATAAGTCATCATTAATTAATGCTAAATTACCAGGCCCTTCCTCGGGAAGCAGCGTATTAAACTGACATCGGTATGTGGAGAGTTCATTATGGTTAATGCTATGAGAACACAAACTGAAAGACTTAATAGTGGATTAGAAGATGTTTATGTCCAAACACCTCATGTAGGCCCCCAGCTGCCACACTCCAGCAAAGATATTAGCTCGTTGCTAAGGAAGATCATGGGAGACGGGAAATTTACACGAAGAGGCTCTCCCAGCGGTGGAGTAATAAGGTATTTGGAAGCGTTGAGAAAACTTGAGAGAGCACACTCACCCAGTCTTTCCCCTCATCCTTCCCCTCTTTCACACCATTTCCATGAGAAGGAAGCAAGGAGCAAAGAGATATCAGCTGCTGTGGGCTCCTGGGGCAGAGGGAGGGATCAGATTCACCTGGGGAATGGGACGGCATGGGTGTGGGGGAGGGTGGGAGAGGATGGTGGGAAAACTCCTCAGGTGATTCAGTTTGCCACCCCACAGCCTCCTTCCCCGCCCCACGGCCTCCTTCCCCGCCCCACGGCCTCCTTCCCCGCCCCACGGCCTCCCTCCCCGCCCCACGGCCTCCCTCCCCGCCCCACAGCCTCCCTCCCCACCCCACATCCTCCCTCCCCACTCCACATCCTCCTTCCCCACCCCACATCCTCCTTCCCCACCCCACCTACTGTTATGGAGTGATTTTTGCCGTGTTTAATGTTATTGCTTCAAATTGAAATGTGAAATGATCCTAGCCAAAATAAATTTGTGAGACACATGGTTGTAAATCAACATTGCCATAACTAATATAATCACTAACTTATGTAGACATTATCATAAAAACAAAACGAAAGGGTGCACAGGGTACAATGCTGATTATCCAACACTAAGCACTTATGTGGCTGTTAAACTCATTGCAAGAAAGGGATGAGAACCCCTGAATCACAGGCACTGGAATGCAGTGGCTACAGCTTTGGTGCACCTCCCTCATTCCCGAGTGAAGGGACCTAGTGGCAAGCACACTGTAGTGCAAGTCTCTGCACTCAGTCACAATAAATCCTTATTCAAAAAGGGGCCCATAGTCCCAGCTACTCAGGAGGCTGAGGTGGGAGGATCACTTGAGCCCAGGAGTTCGAAACTACATTGAGTTATGATTGTACCACTGCACTCCAACCTCAGCTACAGAATGAGACTCTATCTCTTAAGAAAAAGAAAGAAAGAAAATAAATAATAAAAATAAAAAGGAGGATATTTCTTCTGCTACTAACAAAATCTTAGCATAAAGACAAAGAAGTGTGAAGTCTTTGAAGAGATAAATTGTTTTTCATGCATTCATTCACTCAACAAGTATTTACTGAGCATTCTGATAGCATTCAAGATACAAAAAAAGAGAGAGACCAAAAGGCTTATCCTCAAGGCACTCTCCTGCTCGCATGAAAGGGAATACCGTGCACAAAGAAGCAATTCGTTATAAAATGGTGGGGGAGTAGAGGGAATTCACAAGTTGTGCAGAGCAGATGGGGGAAGGAAAGTGACAGGGATGCCTCTCTGAGAAAAATACACATGGGCTGAGGATCATCTGGGAGGTGAGGCCAGGGCCATTCTAAGCAAAGGGAAGAGTCTAAGCAGAGACACAACGCTGGAGAAGATAGCCCTAAAGAAAGCCCTTCCTATCACCAGGCCTATCCCTCCCAGCTAGAACAGACTGGACCATGGTAGACATCAGATCCACACTAAGCCAGTTGGTTTCCCCTTATAGGATGACCAAACTAAATGAGTCGCCTGCCCTGAAATTTAAAACTCAAGTGTCAAGCCTGCCATTTGGAGACCACATATTCAGAGGAGAGCAGAGAAGGGGGTCTCTAAAGAGAAGCAGGGGCAGGAAGGAAGCACAGAGAGAAGGGCAGATCAAAGAAACCATGTGACCCCAAAGCAGAAGGAGAGAGAGTGATGGCTTTCAGGCACAGTTCTAGACCTTCATGAGGCTCGGCTATTTTTACGGGTCATGACTTCCGGGAAATACTCTCAGTTCCTTTGAATAAAGTCCTCTTTATTTAACACAGCTGGGCCTGGATTCTGGCTGGGGGGCACTGGTGAACAAGAGACAGTGAAGGATCCTGGGTAGAAATGGGCTCTCCTCTACCCTGGCATATCATATGGCACTCACTGCAAGGGTGATGTCAGACCCACCCAAGCTAATCACCATCACCAGAAGTGAGAGGACTGCAAACAAACTGACTGGATCAGGGACAGTGAGGGGGCTGGGTTCACCAGGAGGTCTTCACACCTACTCATCAGCCTTTTACAAAGATAAAATCTCTGAAGCACTTGCAGCTTCTCTGGAGAAAGACGTGAGATACATACAAGGTATTGTTAACAAAAGGGTCTTTCTTCTTTATTATAAAGCCATTGGAAAGGAATTGCTTTTCCAGGCCATAAGGGAGCTCAACAGGTAACCTTGAAAATCAGACACAATAGCTGTCCCTTTTCTCAATTCTCTTTCTTCCCTTACTCACCATCCCTCCAAAAGCACACTTATCCATTCACAGTCTTTTTCATGTAATGAGACTAACGCCTTGTCCTCTGCATACTGAACACCCAGGGCTGTGGCTGGGCCAGACCCTGCCCTGTCTCATCAGTTCAGTATCCATCATGCTTGGCCTATGATAACACTGAATTCCCGGTGGGAGGATGCATGGCCAAGAAAGGGAGGTGTGTTTCGTGACTCACAAGAAACAGCCTTCCAGGCTAAAGGTTATGTACAGCACCCTGAGGAGTTCTGCTTTTGAAAGATCAAAGAAAAAGTCCCTCCTGGTACAGTAGGTATAATTTCTTCACAATTCTTTCTGTGGCAACAGGATGTTTGTGTCAATAAAACTGTGTTCAAGTATTTCACATGTGTATGGTCACTGGAATGCAACCCGAAGACCTAAGGAAGGACACAGATGAAGAAACCTCTGACATGAGGCAGACGAGGGTGCATAAGAGGAAGGTGTTAGATACATTCACTCTGAAAAAGGGTGAGCGGGAATTGAGGAACAAGTATTTTCTTGGTATTCAAGGATGCTTAGGGAAAACCCTGCCCTGGAGACAGAAGCAGCAGGAAACTATGCTCTCTTACTGTGGGCTAATTCCCCAACAAAAGAACTTTCTACTCCATCTGTGGAACCTGGTGTAGAATACAGGACTTCGAGGCGTCTTGGTTTCTGGGGAGCTCCTGAAATGCTCTCCCTATGAAATGGGAGTTTGCAGAAGGTGGCTGGACCACTGGAATGCTCTCCAGACCGCTGAGCCCTAATAATGTCTCCAGCGAGACTGAAATGTAATAGCATCTCATGCCTAACCTTTCATCCCAGAGATGTTCCAGAAGGCAGAGGCTTCCTCTGTGGTCCACATCAGCTCTCTGGAACACTGGCATATGGCATCTCAGCCACACATATTCAGATTTATTGTCATTTGGAGTTGAAAAGGACACTAGAACCACCAGGTATAACCCTCTCCATGTCTCAGATACAACAGCACAGGTTGAAACATTTCACTGTCCTCTGGGGTTCTCCAAGATGAAGCCATTTCTGTTTGCATTTAATACAGCTATGCTGCCTCTGTGAGAACCTAACTTCTCCCGTCCAACCGGCCATACAGAAGGCATGGTGGCTGCACTTGAACTCACCCACTACGCTAGGAGAGACTAGTACTTTGACCCAAACAAGTTATCCAGAAAGCTCCTTGAGTCACATGACCTGTTATAAGTTGTTTTGAAGGGAACCTGGGCTTCAAAAACAGCATTATGTAGTCCCAGCTATTCAGTGAACCTGCAAGGTCAAGGCTGCAGTGAGCCGTGATCATGCCACTGCACTCCAGCCTGGGTGACAGAGTGAGACCCTGTTTCAAAAAAATAAAAATAATAATAAATAATAATACAGCATTATTTGGAGAGACCATGTATTTGTTTGTTATCTATTGCCATGTAACAAATTACCCCCAAAACTTAGTGGCATAAAAAAAACCAACATTTAGTATCTCGCATTATCTGTGGGTCAGGAATTCGGGCATAGCGTAGCTGGGTATCTCACCTAAAGGTGTCTCGCAAGCTACTGTCTGGTGTCACCAGGGCTGTAGTCATCTCAAGGCTCTACTGGGGAACATCTGCCTCCCTAAGTTGACTTGTGTGGTTATAGGAAGAATTGACTTTCTTGCAGATGTTGGACCAAGGCCTCTGTTCATGCTGGTTGTTGGCCAGAGGCCTCCCCTACTTCCTGTCACACGGTCCTCTCCATAAAGCAGCTCGCAACGTGGAATTTGTTCCATCTGAATGAACAAGTGAGAGATTAAGAGAGGGCACAGAAGATGGAAGCCACGGCCTTTTGGGAAGCTAACTCAGAAGTGACATCTTACTACTTTTCTCATAGTCTGCTTATTAGAAGTGAACCACCAGGTCCAGCCCACACTCTGGGGGAGGAGGTTACACAAGGACATGAATCCCAGGAGATGGGGATCATTGTGAGGCCATTTTAGAGACTGCCTACCACATGCTACATATTATCTTCTCATATTACCTTCACATATTACCTTCTCATTTACATGGCTCTATCGTGGGGATTGGCAAGAAGAGAAGCAAAACAACAGCCACGCTGACCAGATTCCTTCTGTCCTTGCAGTAGTCAACCACCACCATTAAGCCTGTGCTGAAGGGTAAGCCCACATGGTCATATTTTGGAATAGGACCTCCCTTCATACCATATCTGCTAGAAACTCTGGTCAAAGCCGAGCCAGAGTCCTCTCCCAGGAATGAGTGGTTGAGATATACAAAGTTAAACAGAATGGTCACCTAGAAGTGAGGCCAGAGCCAACACAGTGTCTCAAGCAAAGCCATGCTCAAGCTGGTCAGGATTGCAGAGACCAGGCATAAGCAGAGGTAGTCAATCAGCAAAGAAGAATCTGGAAGAGCAAACACAGAGAGAGATACCAGGACACTTATAAAGCCTGAGACAAAGACACAGAAACACAGAGAAACTTCCTCAAGCCTTGCCTCTTTTTATTTTTTTTTTTCTGTTTTTTCAGTCTTGACCACATACCTTCTCCCCTCTCTCCGAGCTAGCCTACCTTGGGTTTTGTTTCTTTACCCTCAACCTGACTGAGACAAGTTTTCCCAAGTCTGTTTCCTCTCCTTGAAAATGATTAATATCAGTTCAATTTCACTCCAGAAAATGACCTTTGAGATGTGAAACAATGTGCAAATTCCAAGCAAAGCATATTTTTGTTTAAAGCACAGATGCAATGCAATTCATTTCCATAGGTCTTTATTGAGATGGAGGTTATTGTTCTCTCTGTGAATCAAGGGGAAAATGTAATTAAAGCAATAAGAATTTGACTTACCTTAAATCAAACTGCACAATAGTCATTAAACTAGAGCTCAAGAGCCAATATACTTAGCCTTCTGTATCAGTCCATTCTCACACTGCTAACAAAGACATACCTGAAACTAGGTAATTTATAAAGGAAAGAGGTTTAATTGACTCACAGTTCCGCAGGGCTGGGGTGGCCTCAGGAAACTTACAATCATGTCAAAAGTGGAAGCAAACACATCCTTCTTCACATGGCAGCAGCAAGAAGTACCGAGCAAAAAGGGGAAAAACCTCTTATAAAACCATCAGATCTCATGAGAACTCACTCACTATCATGAGAACAGCATGGAGGTAACCACCCCCATGATTCAATTACCTCCCACTGGGTCCCTCCCATGACATGTGGGAATTATGGGAACTACAATTCAAGATGAGATTTGGGAGGGGACACAGCCAAACCATATTAGCTTCTAAACCCACAGTAACTTACAATGTGAAAATATATTTTACAAACTTACACAAATGTGCATACACACATGCACATACCTACATGGCAACAGACACACTTCACAAACTAGGAAAATGAAGTCCCAGCAAAGAGCAACCTCTCTTCACTTGTATTGATGTATCACAAGACAATATGCACCCCTTGAGTCAAATCCCACGTAGATTTGCTTTCCAGAGCACATTTTCTAAGTATTCAACAGTCTGTCAATAGAGAAACCAACTCTAGAGTGGTTTACAGGACTCCCCCAGGCAGTTCACGTAAATATTGCAAACTGCAAGTTTATACTGCCAACTCACTGCAGATACCCAGAAGAATAAGATTTTACAAGCTCTCTTTCCACAGGAAATCAGACTGAAATACAGAGTGATCAGAGTGATCATAGCTGAGATAATGCTGCCCCCCTTGATAGAGGTAGCCTGAAGAAATGTCTTTTCTTAATATATAATGATTTTTTAATTATAAAGGTAATATGAGCTTACCATGAGGAATTCTGAAATTTCAAAAAATATAGAGGAGAAAATAAAGTTACATATAAATACTACCATAAAGAGACAACTGAGGTTTGTGTTTGATTTATTTCCTTCTAGTCTTTTTTCCATATCATATTATATATGTACATATAAAATATGTATATATGTGTATACATTATATATATGAGTATGCATATCCATATACATATATATGTATACACACAAACATAAATATTTGTATCTTTTACAAAATTGAAATAATGCTTTTTGTTTCAATTTTTTCACTTATTATTTGCATGGGAAACATGGAGAAAGACTGCTAATGGGTACCCAATTTCTCTTTGGTGAGATAAAAATATATTAAAGTTAGATTCTGTTGCTGATTGCACAACTCTGAAACTATACTAAAAATATTGAACTACACTTTGAACAGGTGAACTTTATGGTATGTAAATTACATGTCAATAAAAGTTGTTTAAAAAAACCTTAGTGAGATACTACCACACACCTATTAGGATGGCTAATATTATAATATTATTACATGGCTAATATTACTATATGGCCAATATTAGAATAAAGAATACTACTACATGCCTATTAGAATGGCTGTTATTAGAATGGCTGATAGGTGTATAGTAGTATGGCCAATATTAAAAACAAAAACAATTGACTTTAAAAACTTCAATTCCAAATACTAGTTAGGATATAGTAACTGGAACGCTGATAGAAAAATAAAATGATGCAGCCACTTTGGAAAACAGTTTGGCAGTTTCTCACAAAGTTGAACATGCACTTACCATACTACTTGACAATCCTACTCCTAGGTATTTACCCAAGAGAAATGCATGCATCTGTTCACAGAAAAACCTATCGCTTGTGCAAATATTCATAGTAGCTTTAGTCACGTTCACCCCAAACTGGTAACAACAAAAATGTCCATCAATGGACAGAGAGAAACTTCCTCAAGCCTTGCCTCTTTTTATTTTTTCCTGTTTATTTGGCCTTTACAACATATCTATATATTAAATAAAAATGTGATATATTTATTCAACAAAATACTATGTAGCATTAAAAAGGAATTACCATTGCAGGCAACAACATAGGTGAATCTCAAAACCATTAGGTTGAGTAAAAGAAGTTCTACAGAAAAGACATAATACGATACTGTTTCATTGATACGAAACTCTAGAAAAGGGAATTCTAATCTGTCACAACAGAAAATGAATCAGTGGTTGCCTGGGCCTGAGAATGGGAAAAAGCAATTGAGTACAAAGAAGAATGACGGAATTTTGGAGAACGATGATGAAATTCTGTGTCATGATTGTGCTGGTGGTTACATGGTTGTGTGCATTTTTCTAAACTCAACAAATTGTATACCTAAAATTCTTAAATTTTACTATATGTAAATTATACTTCAATAAAGTTTATTTCTAAAAATAAAAAATTCATCAAACTGTAAATTTATAGGTGCATTTCTTGGTGTATAAATTGTATCTCGATAAATTTGAGTTTTTAAAATACAAAAACATATATATTATATTGTGTTCATTTTCACAGGTCATTAAATATTTTTCAAAAACACCCTAATTGACTGTTACACAGCTCTTCTATTCAATGTTATAGGTGTGCCACAACTTAATTCGCCATTATTGCTGAATACTTAGTGATATTCTTTTTTTTCTTTTGCTCTTAAAAAGAATTGTAATCAACATCTGACTATATAAACTCTGTGTAAGTTTCAGATTCATAAAAAGGGGACAGTTGGGTCAAAGAGCAAAAATATTTTCAAGGCTCTCAATACATGTGGAGCAATATTTTCTCAAAGTTGATTGCTTTTAACTATGTAGGTGGGAAGAGAAAGAGGCTTGTTGCTATTTCAACAGCTCCTCTGCTAGAAGAGAAGCACTTTATGTGGATTCCTGTGAAAGAAGCATGTGGCTACAGAGGGTGTGGGTCCTTGTTCTAGCGCTGTAAGTTGCTTTGTAACTTTGAGTCATTTCCTCCTCTTTAAATACTTTTTTTGGCCTGTCATGGTGGCTCGTGCCTGTAATACCAGCACTTTGGAAAGCCAAAGCAAGAGGATCACTTGAACCCAGGAGTTCAAGACCAGCCTGGGCAACATAGTGAGATTCTGTCTCTATACAAAATAAGTAATAAATAAATACTGTCTTTTTTAATCTCCAAAATGAGAATACTACATTATGGTAGCCAAATAATTTTTGACAGGACATAAAAAAGCATTAACCATAAAATAAACAATTGATAATTGAACATAAAAGCTTGTGTTTATTCAAAGACATTATCAAGAAAAAGGCAGACCACAGACTGGAAGAAGTTATTTTATAAAACATGTATTGAACTAAGGATTTATAACAAGAATACCTAAAAATAATTAGGAAAAAGGTGGGCAAAAGAACATTCAATTAAGCATGCACTTCATGCACACACACACAGATTCATGTGGGTGACATGCAGATGAAAATGTGCTCAATATCATTCGTTATATGGAAATGCAGATTAAAACCACTTGAGATACCACTACATGTCCAGCAGAATGGCTAACATTTAAAAGACTGACAACACCAATGTTTAGTGGGGAGACAGAATAATTAGAACTTACTTTCATTGCTGACGGGAGTGTGAAATAGTATAATCGCTTCAGAAAACTGGAAATATCTACTAAGATTAAACATATATACCCTTCTGAGGTAAAAGATTTGCAGGATTTGTTTTCTGAGCATCAATCAGGACCCTCCTGATAAAAACAGGTTGCAGTAAAGAAACCAGCAGATGGCAAGGAAAGTGACCTCTAGTTGCCCTCACTGCTCATCAGCATAAAGAAACTCCCACCAGCACCATCACAGTTCACAAATGCCATGGCAATGACCTGAGAGTTGCCCTATACAGTTCCAATAATTTCCCCCTGCCCCTTTTCTGTAAAATTCTGAAAAATCTGTTCCTTAATTAGCATATAATTAAAATAGGTATAAATAAAGTTAGCCAGCAATCCACAGGGGCTGCTGCTCTGCACTGCTACTGTTGCTGTTCACAAATGCTGGTGCTCTTCCTCCTAGGGGCTGTCTGCCTATCCAATAGCCCTGCCCTACGGATGGAGAAGCCACTGTGCTGTACACCAATACTCTGGGCCACTCTGCCCTCCTCTGTCTGTGGAGCAGCCACTGTGCTGTATACTGTTGCTCTGAGAATCTTTCACTGCCTGCTCACTATTGAGTTCCTTCCTGAGCAAAGCCAAGAACCCTCCCCAGCTAAGCCCCAATTTGGAGGTTCATCTGTATCATCTGGACTCAGCAATTTTACTCCTAGATATATGCCCTAGGGATATAAATTAGTGCACAGGTACATACAAGGCACATGCAAGAAATTTCATAGCAGTTTTATTTATAATAGCCAAACACTTGAAAAATCCAGATGTTCACGAACATAATGATAGATACTTGGTGGTATATCTATATAATGGAATGCTACTGAATAAGAAATAAACTAACTTCTGCTCTATGTAATAGCATGGATAAATTTATCAGACATAATGTTGAACAAAAGAGATCAGACTCAAAAGAATACAGAATAAATTATAAGATTTATATAAAGTTCCAGAACAAGCATCTATCTGTTCTTGGTGGCATCTATGGTAGTAGAAATCAGAATAATGATTACTACTGGTATGGAAGGCAGAGGTATTGGCCAAGAAGGGGCACAAGAGAAACTTCTGGGGGCATGGAATTGTTCTGCATCCTGCTCTTGATGGGTATTACAAAGGGGTGTGTGTGTGTGTGTGTGTGTACATATATGTATATGTGTAAAACTTCATTGGTCTGTCTACTTAAGATGTATGTACTTTCCTATGTATATGCAATGGCTCAATAAAAATAAATGGAAATTAAATAAAATGAAAATATTGGACTATATGATAGCTAGCATTTTCTCAACGTTTTACAATATCTTGACATTCTATTCTCTTTTCCTCTATTTCCCTTTTTCCCAGGTTCTCCCACTCTAAAAGCTTTAGCTAACACTATGCTTGGAGAGTTCATACATCTACATGTCTCTAGCCTCAAACCCATCAAAGAACGTCTCACCTGGCTTTGCCACCTCCTGCACCTCACCAACACCACAACTTGTTTAAGACAAAATTCATCCTCTCCTACCTCTTTACCCTTACCCAGAGCAGGTACTCATCAGTGTGGCTCCCCAGCTCACAACAATTTCCCCTTTTCTAGGATCAGCCCTAGTATGTGGGTGTAGGCTACCACAAAGCAAGCCTGTACACCATGAATCTGACTCCAGGCCAGACTTGACTGAACCAGGAGGAGGCATCTCCACCAAGCTAAACAAGACTCCCTGTCCTATGAATTTAAAGAACACACAATGGGGAAAGAACAGTCTCTTTAGTAAGTGATGTTGGGAAAACTGGATATTCATATGCAGAAGAATAAAATTAGGCCCTTACCTTACACCATATAGAAAAATCAACTCAAAATGGACTAAAGGCTTCAATATAAGACCTGAAACTGTAGAACTACTAGAAGAAAACATAAGGGAAAAGCTGCACAATACTGATCTGGGCAACGAGGCTTTGGATGTAACCCCAACAAAGGCAAAAAATAGACAAATGGGATGGCATCAAACTAAAAATCTTCAGCACAGCAAAGGAAACAATGAGGTGAAGAGACAACCCACAGAATGGGAAGAAATGTTTGCAAACTGTACATCTGACAAGGCATTACCAAAGTATAAGAAGAAACTCAAACAACTCAATAGCAAGAAAATAAATAACCCAATTAAAAATGAGCAAAGGACCTAAATAGATATTTCTCAAAAGAAGACATACAAATAGCCAATAGGTACACGAAAAAATGTTCAGTATCACTAATCATTAGGGAAACGCAAAATAAAACCACAATGACGTATCACCTTTCACCTGTTAGAATGGCTTTTACCAAAAAGATGAAAGGTAACTGTTAGGGAGGATATGGGAAAATGGCAATTCTTTTTTTTTTTTTTTTTTAATTGCATTTTAGGTTTTGGGGTACATGTGAAAAACATGCAAGGTTGTTGCATAGGTGCATACATCACAGTGTGATTTGCTGCCTTCCTCCCCTTCATCCATATCTGGCATTTCTCCCCATGCTATCCCTCCCCAACTCCCCACCCCCCCGCTGTCCCCCCCACTCCCCCACAACAGACCCCCATGTATAGTGCTCCCCTCCCTGTGTCCATGTGTTCTCCTTGTTCAACACCTGCCTATGAGTGAGAACATGTGGTGTCTGATTTTGTGTTCTTGTGTCAGTTTGCTGAGAATGATGGTTTCCAGTTTCATCCATGTCCCTACAAAGGACGCAAACTCCTCGTTTTTAATGGCTGCATAATATTCCATGGTGTATATGTGCCACATTGGAAAATGGCAATTCTTATACATTGTGGGAACGTAAATTAGCTACAGCCATTATGGAAAACGGTTTGGTGATTCCTCAAAAAAACTAAAAATAGAATCACCATACAACCCAGTAGTCCCACTTCTGGATATATATTCAAAGGAACTGAAATCAATATGTTGATGGGAATATCTGCACTTTCATGCTCACTGCAGCCTTATTCACAGTAGCCAAGATAGGAAACAGCCTAAGTGTCACCACATGATCACCTAAGTGTACTACATGGTCCCATTTACATGTGGAATCTAAGAAAGTGGAACTCGTAGAAGTAGGGAGAACAGTGGTTACCAGAAATAGAATGTTGTTCGTCAAAGAACATAAAGTTCCCCGATGGACAGGAGAAATAGGTTTATGATTTATTGCACACCAGGGTGACTACAGTCAATAATTATGTATTATATATGTCAAAATAACTAAGAGCATAAATTGCAAATGTCCCACCGTAAGAAAATGATGGGCAAGCAAGGTGATGGATATGTTAATTAGCTTGATTTAATTATACCACATTGTAAGCATATATCAAAACAGCCCGCTCTACCCCATAAATGTATAAAATTATGCTTTGTCCAGCTCACACCTATAATCCCAGTACTTTGGGAGGCTGAGGCAGGCGAATCACGAGGTCAGGAGTTCGAGAGCAGCCTGGCCAACATGGCAAAACCCCATCTCTACTAAAAATACAAAACGTAGCCAGGCGTGGTGGCACACGCATACAATCCCAGCTACTCGAGAGGCTGAGAAAGGAGAATTGATTGAACCCAAGAGGCAGAGGTTGAAGTGAGCCAAAATCATGCCATTGCACTCCAGTCTGGGCGACAGAGCAGGACTCCATCTTGAGGGGAATAAAAAAAGTTGCACTAAGAGCCATGAAAACAGACTCCTGTTTGATCTCTCTCTCTCTCTCTCCCTGCAGTCTCCTAATTCTCCAATTCATCCTTCACAGTTCTGTGAAAGGGGACTTCCTAAAGCCCACCTAGGACCAGGCCATTGTACCATTCATGGGCCTTTGCCTGCTCCCCAGTGACTACTAGAGTATGAGTGCAGGCTTCTTAGTGTGGCGGTCAAGGCCCTCCACAGTGGCCCAGCTTCCCTTTCTAGTTTGTGCTCTGATGCTCTCCTTCCTGCTTCTCCTAAGCCCCATACCCTGCCCCCTCCAATTGGACTATACAACACACATGTTCCCCAGACAGGTTCACACCTCTTGGTCTTTGCCAATATTGTTCCCTTAGCTTAAATGTCACACCCCACCTTTCCTGCCATCACCTCCTCTGTGGCTGTGGAGACCTCGTTCCTTTCTGGAGGCCAGATAAAATGCCAGCATGTGTAGGAAGCTTGTCCTCATTAGAATTCATCATCAGAAGTATTTTGTTCATTCTTCTGGTGTGAGTATCTCCTACCTGACAGGGACAATGATTTGCACCTGAGTAGGTTTATCTGGGAGCTAAAACCACATCCTCTTTTCTACTCTATCCTTCCTTTCTACCATCATCCCTACCACAGAATCAGTGCTCAATAACTGCGTGAGGAATTACATGTTCTGAACCCACCATGAAAAAGAAATAGGAAAATGGAAAAGGACGGATGTGGCCAGAGGCCTGCAGGATGGGGTGAAGGGCAGGGGAAGTGGGAATGGATGGGGTGGAGAAAGTGGGGGGACGTGGGAAGTGGTGGGGAGGGCACAGCAACCTAAGAGAATGAAAGAACAAGGAGCAGAAGAACAAAATCCTTAGGAAATGGAACTCTCTTCCACGGCAATTTTTAAATCAAAAGGGATAAATGCTGATGAACTTATCCCTGGCAAAGGTGCTCCTGGGTGTGGAGATGAGACAAGGTGCAGATCCAAGGCCAAGAGCAAGAGCATGGAAGACAGGCAGGAAGCTCCCATTTCCCTAAGCCTGGCTCAGAAGCAGAGGGCACTTAAGCAGGGGACCTGCTCCCTGTCCTGATGGACTGGACTGGTCTGCTTCCCATACCCAGTGGCATAGCACTGGCTCTTTTAAACATCAGAAATGAAGCAAAAAGATAAATCTTTCCATGATGTTTTCTCCCCTGGCAAAGAAATGATAGAGGTAAAAAGAAGAAGAATAGAAAGGTAAAGACAATCTGAATCTCTACAAAATGCCCATGAGGCCAAAAACTTCCAGGTGATGGAGTGTCAGCAGCCTTAGCACCAACCTCCCTGGGAAGGGGGTTACAAAGTGAGAGTGAGGAGGGGAAGGAATCGAATGGCTTTTTATAGCCCCTAATATCTCTTCTGACAGCAGCCTGCACAGCTTCCCTGTGCCAGGATGTCGGGAAGACGAATGGATTTGTCTTTCCGTTAAATACCATTACCCAGAGCACTGGGGAGAATGAAGAATGGGTTGCAAACTCACACCCGAGGTTCCATCTCTTTTCTCATAATTAACAAAAAGCCTACAGAAACAACTCTCATAGGTTCTCCTCAACCCATCCCCACCAACAACACACGTAACCTCAGCCAATGGGTAGCCCACTGAACTTGAGCTATCGCCACCCAGCACCAGTGCCCAGCACACTGCCAGCCCTGAGGAGCTGAAGTTCAGCCCTGTCAGCACAGTCAGGTTCACACTAAGTCAATAACCTACTCCAAGATCCATTAAGTCACTTGCAGGAGCCCATCATCTTAGGTGGGGAAAACCCAGTAGCATTTTCCATTAAGAGAAATTGCAGGGGTTTGCTCTTTGCCACAGGTGCAAATGATTCTGCTTTTTGATGGAACTCTCAGTTGCTTTAGTGATTTGAGCCATTCACAAGCATCAAAACAAAGGGAGAAAAACAAAAGTAGTGGTCCCACCTCCAGCTTAAGGATACACTAAACAAAATATTGGTATATCATAAACAATTACCGCTGTGAGAAATGTAGAGATGTCTTACGTCAAGTACTAGAACTAATATATGAATTTAGCAAGGTCATAAAATACAAAGTTAATATACAAAAAATCAATTGTATTCTTCTATATTAACAGCAAACAATCAGAAAATGACATTTGAAAATAATTCTATTTACAGTAGTGCCATAAATACATAAAAACACAAAATACTAGAAATAAATCTAGTAAAAGTCATTTCAGACCCCCACATGAAAAACTAGAAAACATTGTTGAAATAAATTAAATAAGACCTAAATAAATAGAGATACCCCACATTTAGTTTGGAACACTCAATCTTGTCAGGATATCAGTTTTCCCCCAAACTAGTGTACGGCATCAGTGCAATCCCAATTAAAATTCCAGCAGGCTTCTTGTTGTGGAAATTGACAAACTGATTCTAAAATTCCTATGGCAATTCAAAGGATCTAAAACATTCGAAACAATTTAGAAACACAAGAATAAACTTAGGGAATTTACACTGACTGATTTCAAGACTTCCCGTAAGGCTGCAATAATCAATGCAATGTGTATTAGTATGGATGGACATATAGACCATGGACCAGAAGAGCAAGTTCAGAAATAGACCCACATATATGTGGTCAATTGGTTTTTTACAAGGTGACAACATAATTCCATAGTGGAAAGATAATCTTTTATAAATGCTCTGGGACAATTGGATACATATATAGAAACAAATGAATGTTGACCTATCTCTTACATCATACACAAACATTGACTTGAAATTGATCATAGACCTAAACATAAAACCTGAACTATAAAAATGTTAGAAGAAAATATAGGATAAAATCTTTGCAACTTGGGATGGGCAAGTATTTCTTAGGAGACAAAAAGTGTGAATAGCAAAGGAAAAAAATGAAAAATTTTAAACTTTGAAAGACATTATTAAGAAAATAAAAAGGCAAGCCACAGACTGGAAGAAATATTTGCTGTGTGTGTGTGCGTGTGTATCATATGTATAAACATAAATTTAAATTTAAATATATCCCAGAGGAGCTTATTAAGAATCAAGAATCTTATTAATAAAAATAAGACAATTCAAGGCAAAAAAAAAAAAAAGGATATGCTACAAAAGAAAATATATGGAGAGGCAATAAATGAATTAAAAGATACTCAATACCATTAGTCATCAAAAAAATTCAAATTAAAATTAAAATACCATCACACACCCATAAGAATGGCTAAAATTAAAAAGCCCGAAAATATCAACTATTGGCAAGAATGTGTTACAGCTGGTACTCTGAGACATTGGCAGTAAGACTATAAAATGGATTAACCACTTTGGAAAATAATTAGGCAATTTCTTATAAGAGTAAACACACCCTTTACCATATGACCCATCAGTTTGATTCATACATGTATACCCAAGAGAACTGAAGATCTATAGTCCCACAAAGTCTACGTGAATATTTATATTAATAGCAGCATATTCATAATAGCTAAAAACTGGAAGTCACCCCAGTGTCAACCACGGGTTATGAGCAAGTACATTGTTGCATTTATTCCATACAATGAACACTACTCAGCAATAGGAAAGAATGTATACTGGTCAACACCACAGATGAGTCTCAAAAACATTTTGCTGTGCAAAAGACGTCAAAGATTTCATTTACATGGCATTCTAGCAAAAGCAAAACCCATCTAAGTGACGGAAGGCAGATCAGCGGTTTCCTGGGAGAGGGAGAAGGGAATTGGCTGCAAAGAAGCACGAGGGAATTTTCTGGGGTGATGAAAATGTTCTGTCTTGATTGCCCTGGTGGTAGTTACACAGGTGTATACATTTGTCAAAACTCATCAGATCATACACTTAAAAGTGTTCATTACATTGTATGCAAATTACACTTCAATGAATTCAATTAAAAAATGTTGATGTGTGTTCCAGCCCCACAGATATTATTTAATTGGTCTGAGATGTATCCTGGGCATCAGAATTTTTTTTAATTCCCCCAAAGATCTCAACATATGGCCAAAGTTAAGAATCACTACTCTAGGGGCTGAGCAGCAAACCAGGTGGCCTGGCGTCCTGGGACACCAACAAAGGGCTGCTGACTCCCTGGTGTGAGCACAAACCAATGCTGGAAGTCACTGACTACCACCCCCCATGTCACAGGCCACAGTACCTGAGACTCCCTTTGGTTTACTGCCGATTTACATGACACTACCCACAGCGCCAGGTCAAGCTGTGGCATGGTTGTCATCATACAAGCACGTCTGCACTCCTGACACCAGGATCCAGGGCAGAGAGTGCATTGAAAGACCCCTTATCTTGTCCAACGAGGTACCCAGGCAAGAGTCCCTCTAGCATGTGGCTGGGGACGTGCATGCCAGAGTTAGCACTGGGGCCCCGACACGGTTCTAAATACACAGGATGGCCACAGGGCCTTGGGGTTGGGAGGGGGCTCCCAAGTTGGGTACACGGTGGCTCTCTCCTCTGTGACCCAGTACCAGACAAAGGAAAAGTGCCCACCAGGAGAGAACAGCTGTTAGAGGGTCATATTTGGGTCAACAGTCAGAGACCAAGTGGGAATCTCACAGCTAGAGTCCCGGGAGTCACTTTTCCATGCCTCACTTTGCCATCTCTGAAGTGAATAGAAATGACTGTGTTAGGTCTTGAATATTCATTTATCAACAGTCAGTGGCCTCTCCAAGGGGGAAGACCCTGTTCTCCTGGTGCTGATCAAGTAGAGACCTTCTCAGAG
This sequence comes from Aotus nancymaae, assembly GCF_030222135.1. Taxonomy (NCBI): domain Eukaryota; kingdom Metazoa; phylum Chordata; class Mammalia; order Primates; family Aotidae; genus Aotus; species Aotus nancymaae. Next base: position 25,297,806 of record NW_026988413.1, read on the forward strand.
CACAGTCATGAAACTCAGTAAAAATCCTTTTTCTCCTTGCTCTTGCCAGCACTATAAGTTACCAGCCTGTTGGCACCACCAGAGCTGCTTCTCCACCCACCCTCCACCAGTCAAGGTGGCAGGAGGCCATGTGACACGGTTCAGCCCAATGTTGCACCCCATACTCTCAAAGCAAGACATCTGCTACCCCGGATGCCTGATTTAGAAGTGGCTTTCTGACTCCTGCTAAATAAAGTCACCAACTTGGTGACACTAGATGCTGAGCCTCAATAACCAGATGTGGAGTGAGCACAGTAAAGACACAAAAAGGAATACAGTAGGGTGTCTGCCCTCAAGGAGATCCTAGTCTGTAAGTGAACTGTGAGAAATAGACACATCTCATGATGTCCAGTGGTTGGAGGTCAACTCAACACTAGGGAGACAAGACAGACTGTGAGCCACCCAGGGCAGAGCATGTACCTCTGTAGTTGAGAGCCTCAATCTCCACAGGGGCTTCCCTATCTCTCGTAGGATGAGATTCTTGAGCATGGAATCTGCCGTACTCCATGGACCACCCGCTCCAGACATGCTACCCCTCCCCTCCAAACATGCTACCTTAGGCCACCCTAAGCTACTCCTAGGCACCTGACCATGACACTCTCTTCCCTCCACGTCTTCACATATGCTCCTCCCTCTCCACAGAACACGAATACTTTTCTTCTTGCCTCTTCTGTGTCACTCTGAGACGCAGCATAGGGGGCCCCTCCTTTGTGAAGTCTTCCCCAATCCTCTTCGCACAGATGCAGCAGAATCAGGCTTCTCTTCTCTCTGTCTCATAACCCGCATACCTTCTTCTACTAGGGCAAGGGACCTTGGGCCTCTTTACAGGTTGCCCCCACCCCCAGCTGGCCAACTCGCTGGTAGCAGTAGCTATTAATTTGCTTGCTTACTTTTCGACAAATGCTTAGTGAGGACCTGCTCTGTGCCATGCACTGTTCTAAGGTCTCAAGACAGAGGCTGGCAAAGTCCTTATTTCTCTGGAGCTTCTGTTTAGTGGAGGATGGGGAAATAGCAGACTTCCTAAAATAAATTGAATTTTTAAAAGCATGAGAGGGATGGGTACTCCATAGAATAGTATTTTCAAACAAGGTAACCTCATAGAGGGTGGCTTTATGGCTTCTTTAGAGTGGATGATTACAGAAGGCCCTCAGAGCAGGTGACAACAAAGATATGAATGACAGAGTTACCCACCCATTAAGAAAACTGGGAGAAGAACTTTCCAGGTACAGAGAACAGCTAGAGCAAAGGCCCTGCTATGGACAGAATTGTGTCCCCCAAAATTCATATGTTGAAGCCCAACCCCTAGTGTTACTATATTTGAAGTAAGGAAGTAATTAGGTAATTATGCTTAATTAAGCTTAAATGAGGTCATAGGGTGGAGTCCTAATTTGATAAGGTTATTGTCCTTATATGAGAAGATGCCAAAGAGGAGCGAGTTCTCTCTCTGTCTCTCTCTCTCTCTCTCTCTCTCTCTCTCTCTCTCTCTTTCTCTCTCAGAAGGCAGCTATCTGCAAGCTAGGAAGAGAGCCCTTACCAGAAACTAAATTGGCCCGTATGTTGATCTTGAACTTCTCGGCCTTCAGAATTGTGAGAAATAAATGTCTTCTTTAAGATATGCAGTCTCTGGTATTTTGCCTCAGTGGCCCTAGCTGAGTAGTACAGGCCCTAAAATGAAGGAAACTCAACCAATAGGAGAGTAGCAGACGATGATGTCAGAAGACACACAAAGGTTAGGTGACTTCACAAGTCACACACTGGTCAGTGGCAGAGCCAAGATTCCATTCTTGGTGTGACTGACCCTGCCCTCCTCCTTCTGCAATGAAGGGAGTGAGGTATGGGTTAGGGCTCAGGTGAGAGCTGCAGGCTGCCAGGCCTAGGATAAGTCTGAGCTGGGCTCAGCTCATGGAAGTTTGGGAGTGATGAGGCTAGAGCAACTCCTTGGGAGCTGAAAAGTCCTTGCTTACCTGGGACTTCCATGAGATCATCAGTGCATCACACCTGGTTAGCCAAGGCCCCCATCACTTGGGTAGTGTCCTCCAGTAGGACAGGGCATCATGAGGAAGGTCTGGACCTGGACTCTTGGGTCGGACAGGACCTGGAAGGCTCAAGCAGCATATGGTGGGTAAAACGTGGGCAGAGTAGGGCCCCTGGGGGTGGGAGCACTCAGAAACTATCCAGAGATGCACACAGCCTATCAGACCCGCATCATTAGAGAAATCTTCCAGTGGGGGCCCAGTCCCAGCCACATGAATGGGAGTGAACAAGAGCCAGGCCGGACTCGTGTCTGGTGGGCCAGAGGTTCCTGGACTACTTAAGAACACTGAGACCCAAAGAGCAAGCCAGAACCAGGATACAAAGTGAGGATCAGTTTCCCAGGTAAAATAGTAGCTCTTCTGTTAGAACCACTCTGTTCTTCCTGGCTCTTTACTATCGACAGCATAGTGTCACAGCTGGAGATAAGGCTGGTTCCAAGTGACCCAGGTGTAGGGAGAAGGGACCTATGGGGAAAAGGGCCTGGCAAGACATGCCATGTGAGTTAAACAATGCTACCCTAGTCCCTATTCTCGCACGGCCCCCTCTGCATCACTGAGAGGCCACTTAGAAACACAAACCCTCAGACCCCACACCCAAGAACTGCTAAACCAAAATCTGCACTCTAATAAAACCCCTGAGAGATTCAATTAAAATCTGAGCAGTGCATCTCTTTGGTTACTAATTACGCCCCTCCTATTAAGTGTTGATACCTGGAACGTAGTAGGTGCCCAATTAGAAAACCATCGAATAAATAAGGGATACAAGTAAAACTTTTCTTTTTAGAGGAGTCATTAACCCAATATCCTCAACGAGCCAAACCTAAGTGGCATGTCAGCCTCTGAGTTTTAAATGTTGTTTACTCTCTGGGTGAATAGTGGGTGGTTTTATTCCCCTCATCTTTTGTTATCAGATAGAAATGTGTATATAAGGTAAAATCCAAGTTTTTTTAAAAACCTTTTATTCCAAGGATCGTTATAATCAAGGAGACAGGAAATATCAAGATAAGATGCAGTCGAAGGATGAATTAATAAGAAGCTGCAACATTAAGGCATAAAGCTCCTGCATTTCCTCAGCAAGGAGAGATTGTGGAAACCTTAACCCCCTCTCCCACTTCCCAGAATGACAGGAGGTGAGCCTGGGGTAGTCCTCCCTGCCCTGAAGGGTTGGTGCTCACCCTGACACCACCAAACCCATCGCTTGTGGCCCGAGCAAACTCCCTTCCTATTTCCCCCCCGAGGATTAGCCGATCCAAGGACTTTGATGAGCATTGGCTGATTTCAGTCACTTACATTCATTGCTCAATAAATACAAGGGCAAGAATCAGCCTGAGATCTGGGTAGTGGAGAAAAGTATTCCTTTTACTTATTTAGAAATAAAAGGGACACAAGGTGTGGTCGCTCACACCTGTAATGCCAGCACTTTGGAAGGCTGAGAGTTCAAGACCAGCCTGACCAACATGGAGAAACCCCGTTTCTACTAAAAATACAAAAAATTAGCTTGGCATGGTAGCACATGCCTGTAATCCCAGCTACTCAAGAGGCTAAGGCAGGAGAATCACTTGAACCTAGGAGGCGGAGGTTGCAGCGAGCCGAGATCATGCCATTGCATTCCAGCCTGGGCAACAAGAGTGAAACTCCATCTCCAAAAAGGAAAAGAAATAAAAGGGACAAGCAGAGGAGTCACTGGCCACAGGCTCCAAGAAGCAGACAGGAGGGAGCTGGGATGAGTGGGCAGAACTTCAGCTATCAGGGCCCTAATGCCAAACAAGGGCAGCCCAGGAAAGGGTTGAAGAAGATGCTGTCAAGAGTTGGCAGCAGAGCACAGGTCAGGGTCCCCCACAGGTGACAGCTGTTGATGAAAAGAGTTGAACTCTGTAAAATATTTGAAGAGATTTATTCGGAGCCAAATATGAGTGCCCATGGCCCGTGACACAGCCCTCAGGAGGTCCTGAGAACATGTGCCTGAAGTGGTCAGGGCAAGCTTGGTTTTACACATTTTAGACAGGCATGAGACATCGATCAAATACACTTTAAGAAATATATTGGTTCGGTCCAGAAAGGTAGAACAACTCAAAGCAGGGTCTTCCAAGCTATAGGTGAGTTTTAACGTTTTCTGGTTGACAATTGGTTGAGTTTGTCTAAAGACCTGGTATTGATAGAAAGAGAATGTTCAGGTTAAGCGAAAAGACTGTGGAGACCAAAGTTCTTTTGAAGTCTTATAGTGGCTGCCCTTAAAGACAGTAAATGACAAATGTTTCCTATTCAGATCTTAGTTAATATCTTTAGGATTGGGAGGAGTTGGAGAAAAAAAAGAGAAAGAGAGAGAGAGATCTAGCTAGTTAGTAGAGATTCTTTACAGATGCAAAATTTTCTCTCATAAAGGACAGCTTTGCAGGGCCATTTCAAAATATGGCAAAGAAACATGTTTTGGGATAAAATATTTTTATTTTCTTTCTTGTCTCATAACATTATGCCAGAGTCAAGTTGGAAAATCACAATATATACGGCTAAATAAAACCCATCTGATAAGAATTTATGATTTGTAGGGCACAACTCCCTAGACCCCTTAGATAAGAATTAGAGCAAGATTTGAAAAATCCGAGTTTAGTCCTCATAGCAAAATGGAACAAGCCACTTGCTCTTTCCCATCTGTTCAAAGTAAGAGTGGAGTTGTGGGACAGTGGCATCAGGGATCAGATACCTGGGCACAAACGCCACATTTGGCATCTGAAAGCTGTGTGAATTTAGAAAAGATCACTTAACCTCTCTGTTGTCCAGTTGCCTCATCTGTGAAATGGAGATAAAGTGATGTTACCTGATGGGATTATCATGAGGATGAATAAGTCAATAGATGCAAAGCACTCAGGTTAGTGCCAGTCATAAAGGCAGCACTCAATAACCATCAGCTCTTCTTACCTGTGACAGGCTGATAAAGGTATTTTTCCACATACCTAGCAGAGTGGTTTTTAAAATATTTTTAAATAATAATAATAATGTCATCATGTATTTTGTTTTCTAAAATATTTTCATATCATGATCTCATTTGAATTTTCCAGCAAATATATGAAATAGATACAGCAGGTAACCCCAGAGAACATATTGAAACTTTAGATGCAAAAGTGCTTTGGAATTGTAGAAGACTTATTGAGTCACTTTTTATTTATTTATTTTATTTTTGAGACAGGATCTTATTCTTGGAGTAAGTACAAGAGGAAGAGTACAGTCGTGCTGGAGTGCAGTCATGCAATCATAGCTCACTATAACCTCGAACTCCTGGGCTCAAGTGATCCTCCTACCTCAGCCTCCCTAGTAGCTGGGACTACAGGCATACACTACCATACTCAGCTAATTTTTGTTTTTACTTTTAGTAGATATAGGGTCTCTCCATGTTGCCGAAGCTGGTCTCAAACCTGGCCTTGCTGAGCCACTTCTAAGGAAAGTGGGCTCAGACCTTCCTGTGGCAGCCTTAGTCAACGAGTTTCATACCAGCTCACTCCCCCGCTCCCACCACCAATAATTAGATCAGAGGTGGGCACCTGACCCAGTGACAGCCAATCCATGGGCTGCACAACAGTCTATACAGCAGCCTGGAGAAAATATCTGTTTAATAGTCATGCTAGGTTTATCAAAATCTCAAGTCTTAGAAATTTGAATTAAAAAATAAAGGCTCTGGGAACATAAATCAGCACGACTTTGGAAGCAATATAGCAGTGCCTGTTCAAATTTTAAAAAGTACATAATCTGTGATTCAACAATATTATTCTTGATATTTACCCTAAAGAAATATGTATCACAAAAAGACACATACAAGGATGTTTTGCACCATTGCTTATTGACAAAGCTTTGGAATTTGGAAACAACCTAAATATCCACTGGAAATGACCATAAAAATGTGATATATCATTCAACAGAATGCAGAAGGATCACTTGAACCCAGGAGTTCAAGACCAGCCTGGGCAACATAGTGAGACGCTGTCTCTATAAAAAATAAATAAATAAATCGTCTTTTTAAAATTTCCAAAATGAGAATAGTAACTTATGGTAGCCAAATATTTTGTGACAAGACATAAAAAGCACTAACTATAAAATAAAAAATTAATAATTGGACATAAAAGCTCGTGTTTAATCAGACTTTATTAAAAGGTAAACCACACACTGGAAAAACTTATTTTATAAAAATATATATTGAACTAAGGATTTTTTTTTTCTTGAGATGTAGTCTCACTCTGTTGCCCAGGCTGGAGTGCCCAGCCACTCTGGTGCCCAGTGGCACCATCTCGGCTCACTGCAACCTCCGCTTCCCGGGTCCAGGCAATTCTCCTGCCTCAGCCTCCTGAGTAGCTGAGACTACAGGCAAATGCCACCACACTAGGCTAATGTTTGTACTTTTAGTAGAGACAGGTTTTGTCATATTGGCCAGGCTGGTCACAAACTCCTGACCTCAGGTGATCCACCTGCCTCGGCCTCCCAAAGTGCTGGGATTATAGCCGTGAGCCACCATACCCAACCTGAAGTAAGGATTTATATCAAGAATTTCTAAAAATAATTAGAGGTAAAGAGTGGGCAAAAGAACATGCAATTGAGCACGCACTTCACACACACACACACAAAGTTCACATGGGTAATGTGCAGATGAACATGTGCTCTCTATCATTAGCGTCTGGCTTACTTTGTGTACTAGTTGCCACAAACCAAGGCAAGGAATGTAGGAAGCAGGGCTAATGGGAAGGAAAGAATCTGACTTTGGACGTTTAATGTATAAAGTACCTGTAGAATACACAGGGGAAGATGTACAACAGGCAATCAGATGTGTGGATCCAGAAGCAAGGAAAGAGGTTTGGGTTTAAAAAGAGATAGGACAGTGAAAGATATGGGAGAGGATGAGCTCACTGGAGAACACTGCCTTGAGTAAGAAAGAAGGAAAGCTTTCTTTCTTTCTTTCTTTCTTTTTTTTTTTTGACATGGAAGTTTGCTCTTGTTGTTCAGGCTGGAGTGCAATGGCGTGATCTTGGCTCACTGCAACCTCCGCCTCCTAGGTTCAAGCAATTCTGTCTCAGCCTCCTGAGTAGCTGGGATTACAGGCACATGCCACCACACCTGGCTAATTTTTGTATTTTTAGTAGAGACAGGGTTCTGCCATGTTGGTCAGGCTGGTCTTGAACTCCTGACCTCAAGTGATCCACCCACCTCTGCCTTCCAAAATGCTGGGATTACAGGCATGAGCCACCACACCCAGCCAAGAACCTACAGTTTTTAAAAGGACAGCAGGGAAGAGGCCTCAATAAGAGAGACTTTGAATTTTGAATGGTCAGAGGTTTACCCTAGATATGCCAACATTTAGTCAAAACAATCAGACAGTTGGGTAACAGAACCCTTGGGGTCTAAGCCTTTCAGGAGAACACTGAACTAGAAGTTCCTCTTTGGTTTCTGTAAAGCCAGAAGATACAGAAGTTCCAAGTTTTCAGCTCCTGAAGATTGTGTTAACATGAATCAGGTCTCATGAAGCTTCTTGGAGAAGGATCGATATGCAATGAATACAGGTGATCCCAAGAGGCACAAGCCCAGAGGACTCCAGCTGTCTACATGTGAGTACAAGATGCAGGAGACTTCTTAAACACAACAGCATTTCCCCTTCAATTCAGGATCAATACTACTCACTTTTGCCCCATGGGCCAAATTTCTACGTATTTTTATTAAAAGAGAAGAAAACTCAGCCTTCAGAGTTGCAATTCACCTAAGCATAAGACAAGAAGCTTCAGAACCACGAATAGGAAATTACCACCTTACCTATCTTTAGCCTTGATGACTGGGATCTTGACAGAAAGTAGGAAATAGAGCTGATGTGAAGGAAGATGGAAAGTCTGATTTTAAGGGCTGGGCACGGTGGCTCACGCCTGTAATCCCAGCACTTTGGGAGGCCGAGGTGGGTGGATCACAAGGTCAAGAGATCGAGACCATCCTGGTCAACATGGTGAAACTCCGTCTCTACTACTAAAAATACAAAAAATTAGCTGGGCATGGTGGCGCATGCCTGTAGTCCCAGCTACTCAGGACGCTGAGGCAGGAGAATTGCCTGAACCCAGGAGGCGGAGGTTGCGGTGAGCCGAGATCACGCCATTGCACTCCAGCCTGGGTAACAAGAGCGAAACTCCGTCTCAAAAAAAAAAAACGAAAGTCTGATTTTAGACATTTGGAGTCTAAGGTGCCTGTAGGACACACAGGGGGTAGATATACAACAGGGTTCAGAGTTAAGAAAAGAGGTCTGGATTAAACAAAAGACATACGATAGTAAAAGATAGAGGAAAGGATGCCCAGAGATAATTGACAACAATTAACAGCCTCTAGAGTGTTACATGATTCAAAGTACATTCCACAATCTATTATTTTATCTTCTGAATCAGGGAGAAATCTGGTTAAAGTTTTTAGGAAGGGACAAGCGGGCTATTTTTCAAAAGAATGACAGGGCATCTCTTCTGAACAGCTTAATTAAGAAGGTCAGGAAAAGGGAATGGGAAGGACAATGAACATGAAACCCTCATCGGTCTGGATCTAGGTCTCTGATGGTATTGAAAACTTCCCCCTGTGCACATATCACCAACAATGGATCTGTCAGAATTCCCAGCAACTGAAATGAGGCAGAACAGATGTGTGCCCTGGGCTTCCAAAAAGGAAAAAATAATAATAACCCATGCATTACAGATTTGGAGTATGCTTTCAAGGAATAAATGTATGGAGATTATTAAAAGATGTACATGGCAAATAGCTGGCCAGACAGACACTGACATGGATGTACCATAGGCTTATATATTTATTTGCAAAACACAATGTAGTAGAAATGGACATCATACTTTGCATTTATATAGCAAGCATTTCTCCAAGGACCTCAAAGGATTCTACAGCCATTACTTGATTCATCCGTGTTACATGCTTGTAAAACGAAGAAGAGGCAAGGATTACTCATCCCATTTTATTAAACAGGAAGCTGAAGCCCCGAGAGGATCCATAGGTTGGCCAAGGGCATATTGTAAGTCATTTATTTGCTCAAAATCATGTAGGGGCTGAAATTAGTCCCAAATTGTCCTTATACCTGCTGATTTTTACCTGCAAACATCTGAAAAGGAAAATAATTCTGTTTCTCAAGCTTGTATTTATGATTTAGACCATTAAATGGACAGCGTTAAGGGAAGAGTAAACTGGGGAAGGGAAGAGGTTAGCAAGCATTTGGTATTTCACTTTTCCTTCGGTGGGCGAACGCTACTGCATTCTTACAGACAGACACAGCACTCTCCAACCACAATGGCGTTCCTATCACTGTTTCACGGGAACCAAGAGACATGGCGCCATGTTAATACTTGCCATTTAATGACTGCCCACAATGCATGTATTTTTTGTTTTGTTTTTGTCTTTTCCACAATGCACATTTTTAATGTGCATTTTATATTCTTCATGTCATTTATCTTACAACTACTATACAAGCTAGATATTTCCTTGCAAATGTAAGAGACAGGCTTAAAGAGATTAGATGACTTGTCCATAGTCATATAACAAGCAAGTTCAGGCTTGGGATTTGAGTGCATTTTTGCTGATTTGAATAGGTGTGCACTTCTACCATGTTTTACCAATAGAACTTCATGCCCACACTCAACAGAGGTCCTACAGTCAGGCATAGCCTAGAGATCTATGAGAAATCTGGGGCTAGCCTGGGTGCCTACCTCACACACATGTTCTGAATGACAGCCCAGGGCAAATGCAGACATTATTCCATTCTCCCCAGACAAACCCATGGGATATGGCCCCACCTCCGCCACTCTGATTGCCAAGATAATTCGGGTCTTCCTGGTCCCAGACCCACACCTTGCATCTGACCCAGGCCCAAGCTAGTGGCAGTGCCAGCTAAGCTTCATGAACAGGGGAAGAAAGGGAAGAATGACAACTTGGAAGCTACTCCAGGGCACTGTTCTCCCACTTGCACCGACCACTACTAGTTAGCACCTGAGTTGCAACCATCACTGGGCAGTAGTGCAGGGTCTGTCTTCTGGGGGGTTTCCATTCTTCACAGAGTAGAAAACTGAGGCTCATACATGTTCAAACTTACCAAGGAAATCAGAAAGCGAAAAAGCCTCAGGGACTATTTTCCCCAATGTTTTCTCTAATTTCAATTTTAACCATTAGAATGTTCTATCGCAAGTGATAGAGAAAGCCATCCTCTGAAAATGCAGGATGGAAAAGAACAATTCTGAGATGTGAGTATTATTATCCCCATTCTCCAGATAAGGAAAGTGATGCTCAGGATGTAAATGGCACGTACTAAAGCCAGGATCTGAACGTGGATCTGTGGAAGTCATGCCCTTTCCATTAAGCCTCACTGACCTCCAAAGAGTCTGATGGGGTATCATTCTCCTGATGATACCATCCCAGTGGTGTCAGAGGAGGCTTTTAGCACAGCCTCAGAGCAGCAATATGAGTTATAGATGCAGAGAAGGCCAAGTATGGGTGAGGTGCCCTCTTTGTGGGGCTCTGCAGTTACCGGGGCTGAGACCGGGATGCAGCCTCTGCAGTGCTGTGACTCTCAGGGTTTGCTCTCCAGCCAGTGCTGTCCACAAACGCAAGTCACATATGGATATACTTTGGATATTTGCCGACTCAAATCTCATGTTGAAATGTAATCTCCAGTGTTGGAGGTGGGGCGTGGTGGGAGGGGATTGGATCATGGGGGTGGATTTCTCATGAATCACTTAGTACCATTCCCTGGTGCTGTTTTCGTGACAGTGAGTGAGTTCTCAAGAGATCTGGTTGTTTAAAAGTATGTGGCACCTCCCCTCCTCTCTTGCTCCTGCCTCCTCCTTGTGACATGCCTGCTCGCTCTTCACCCTCTACCATGATTGTAAGCTTTCTGAGGCCTCCCCAGAAGCAGATGCTGCTATATTTCCTGTACGGCCTGCAGAACAATTGGCAATTAAACCTCTTTTCCTTACAAATTACTCAGTCTCCAGTATTTCTCTATAGCAACGCAAGAACGGACTAACACACAAAACACTGTTAAATTTCTGGGAGCCACAGATGCAAGCCACGTATGATCTTAAAACGTCTGGTACTTACCTAAAATGAGTAAAAAGAAACAGATGACATTTATTATAATATTTTATTGAAACCAGTAGAGCCAATAGATTGCCATTTCAACATGTCATCAATATGAAAAATATTTATGAGACCCCTTTCATTCTTTTTTTTTTTTTTAATCTAAGTCCTTGAAGGTATCACCATTTGGACAAGCCACATTGCAAGTGCTCAATAGCCGCAGGTGGCTAGTGGCTTTCACATTGGATAGGGCTGGTCTGGAAGGATAGGATGGCTCAGAAAGCTTGGACTGTGGATTGTGGACCTTGGCTCTGATCAGCTGCCAGGGTGACTTAGCAAAGGGCTTGAGAGGTTGGACGCTATTCCTTTTCCATCTTATGTCAGTTACTAGCTCTGCTGTCTCAATTTCTTCATCTATAAAACAGAGATAATAACAATACCTACCTCGTAGGCTTTTGTGAGGATGAAATGAAGAAGTGCTTAGAACAGAAATGGGCACAAAAAAAGCAATCTAAAGGCATTCACTAATGTTATTCTTATTTCCCCTGGGACCCCGTTTTCTTTTCTGTAAAATAAGGCTGTTGAAAACAGATAATCGTTGAGATCCCTTCTTGCTCTTATTCACTGAAAACCCTGGATGGGAATCCAATTCCAGTGCTGTTTTAGGTCTCAGATCCAGCTTGTTTTATGGTAGAGGCTTGCAAGGTGCTGCCTTAAAGTTGGGTGAGCAGAAGGACTCGCCTCATTTGTTGCCAGTGTTAGAAGCTTGTTCCCTCCGTCCCGGGTTCACCCCTGACTTGTTCCCTGGACAGCCTCCCCGTTCTCACAGTTGTCCTCCACAGACACAAAGTTGCCAGTTATAAACTCTCATGTGTTTGAATCTCTAAGTTAGAAGAAATCCCAAGCTGCTGTATGTGCAGCTTGGGAGAAAACTCATCCATTTCCAAGTTCCTTCAGCACCAGCTAATAGAAAAGAATCTTCCCTGGAATGATGACCTTGCAACTTTGCACACCAGCTGTTCTTGGGGCTGAGAGAGGAATGGGAAGCTGAGTGGTCAAAAGGGCAAACACTTGAAAAGTTGTGAATGAAGATGCCAAAGACTCAGCAGTAGCCATTCCAGGGGAAGCAGCTCAGGAAAGTCCAGCTGTCTGGCTTCTTTCCCCTAGAGACCAAACTGAAGAACTGTAGAAATTCAAGGTAGAGACTAAGCAGGGAATCAGACACCTCATGCCCAAGGAGGCTGGCAGAGAAGAGGGCATCTCCAACTCATCTCCAGGGACCTGTCCAATCTGCTCAGAAGCTGGAGTCTGCTACCTCTTGGAGGGTAGGGATCTGCAGACTAATGTGTCTTCATGCCAGGAATTCTTTTTTTTTTTTTTTAATGGAGTCTCACACTGCCACCCAGGCTAGAGTGCAATGGCGTGGTCTCAGCTGGCTCATTGCCACCTCCATCTTCCAAGTTCAAGCAATTCTCCTGCCTCAGCCTTAAAAGTAGCTGGGACTACAGGCACATGCCGTCACACCGGGCTAATTTTTTCCGTATTTTTAGTAGATACAAGGTTTCACTATATTGGCCAGGTTGGTCTCTAACTCCTGACCTCATGATCCACCCACCTCAACCTCCCAAAGTGCTGAGATTATAGGTGTTAACCACCGCACCGCACCCATGCCAGGAATTCTTCCTCCCCATTTTACCAAACTGAAGGATGACAGGGCTGCTCTTCTCAAAAGAGAAGAACAAAACCATGGCCCCTCCTGCCAAGCAGAGATTTCCTCCCAGGTGTTCATGTAGATTTCCTGATAGCTACATTCCCCCATATCAGCAAGCCCTTAACCAAGAGCTCACCCTGAAAGGAGAGATGCCAAAGAACTGGAAGTCACAGACCTGCCCGTGAGAAAGGACTCCAGACCACTCACTGGGCAACAGTGAAACAAAATCCCATCTTGGTCCCGACGGAGGAAGGAATGAAACACAGAAGCTCTTACACTCAGGCATCACTGGCTATTAGGTGCACCAGACCCTGACTCTTCTTCCTTTTCTAGGCTGACTTAAGGAGCTGTTTTCCATCTCCCAGACGCAGTGACTGAATCTAAAATATTTCAGTATTCTGGCCTGGCTGAGTGCCCATTATGGACTGAATGTTTGTGCCCCTGTGAAGTTCATATGTGGAAACCCTACCCAGCCCCTCGATGTGATGCTTTTAGGAGCAGGCGCATTTGGGAGGTGATTAGGATTAGAAGAGTTGATGAGTTTGGTGCCCTCAAAGTCACAAGAAAACTTGCCTCAACTCCCTGCTCTCTCCTGGGGAGGATACAATAAAAGAAGCCAGAAGCTGGCAATCTGCCCAGAAGAGGGCCCTCACCAGAACCCTGCCCTTCTGGCACCTTGATCTCAGACTTCCAGCCTCCAGAACTATGAAAGATTTTATAAATGTCTGTTCTTCATAAGCCACCAAGTTGATGCTGTTCTGTTACAGAAGCCTGAATGGACTAAGGCAGTGACCCTCCACTGCTGAGGGCCACCTTCTCCCTTTGTGACCTGCTAAGAGCTCTGTGGTGGCCGAGCTGCACCCATAAACAACTCCTGGCCATGTGCTGTGGCTCACACCTGTAATCTAAGCATTTTGGGAGGCCGAGACAGGTGGATCACAAAGTCAAGAGATCGAGACCATCCTGGCCAACATGGTGAAACCCTGTCTCTACTAAAAATACAAAAGTTAACCGGGCGTGGTGGCAAGCACCATAGTCCCAGCTACTTGGGAGACTGAGGCAGGAGAATCGCTTGAACCTGGGAAGCAGAGGTTGCAGTGAGCCAAGATATCGCACCACTGCACTCCAGCCTGGAGACAGAGCAAGACTCTGTCAAAAAAAAAAAAAAAAAAAACCTCCCGAATGTCACTATTTTCATCAAAGGGACTGGTGGTGCACTAACCACGTGGAGGTGCCACCATGGGTGCCTCAGCAGCACCACCATCCCATACCCATCAACTTCACCACACCCTCAGCCCACATAGAGCCAGGGTGACAGAATGCTGAGATGTGAGACGTCTTCTTCATGCAGCAGCAAAACAACATCACCCCAACCCAGGCAAGTCCCAGAGGCAGTTTTCTGTCTGCCCCATGAAGGGAAAGGAAGGCCCTGCAGGTCCTGGACCACGGAACACGGGAATGTGGAGAAGCAGAGAGAGCTGGATGTTTCTGCATGGCGACAGCAAGAGTTTTTCACTCTGAAGTCACCTGTGGTCCCCAGTCTCAGAGCCTCTCCAGGCCTGTTCCTTCTGCTTGTTAGGTAAATGTGCCAACACAAGGAAAGAAATCAAGGTCTATTTAGCTTTCCCCACCGGCCCTGTCAATCGTTCCGAGGAAGACAGTTCCTGCCACGCAGCTCAGGAAATGGGCCCCAAAGGGCCAAGAAACAGTTCCATCCTGTAAATGTATTTACACAGCACGGTGCTTGTTCTTCACATTTCACCGGCAGCCCACCTCTCCCGAGTGCCCGGAGAAGTTTTATCACCTGGGAGGGCATGCACCGCTGCTCCACCAAGGCCCTCCTTGATCATCAGAAGAGACAGATTGTGCAGAGACACGGCCTCCCCTGGTGAGGCGAGGCAAAGCAAGGCGGCTCCAGGGCTGACAGAAGGTTCTCCAGGCAGCAGGAGCAGGCTGGGGCTGGGGCACCCGCAGAACATTACTGAACACCCACTGCGCTCCCTGGCTGGGGCTGCCTCCTCTGGCCGCCCCATAGAGCTGCTCTTCTCAAGATCAAGGGAGAGATGCAGGCTCTGGTTACAGCATCTTTGAAAAGGGCACCAATTGGAAAATTGGGGCACAGGGAGAAGTATGGAGGATCAAGATCACGATCGGACAGGCAAGACTACATAAAAAGAAGTAGCTATTCCAGAGTTTCAGAGCTGCAGGGGGAGTTCAAAGACTAGCCAGTCCTCCTGCCTGTTGTACAGAGGAGAAAACTGAGTTTCAGAGAAAATAAGTAAGAGTATATTCCATCGTAGTTAGGACTGCGGAGGGCTTTGGACCAGTCTGAACTTGGCTGTAACCTCAGCTCTACAACCTGCTTGCTCTATAACCTTGAACTTGATCTTCCTGAGTCTCTATTTTGCCATTTGTAAAATATATATCAGAAAACTTCCCTCATATGCTTTGTGAGGTTCACATGAGATAAGGAAGTAAATAAAGCACTTAGCATAGGAACTGAACCATTGGTGGTAAACGTTATCATTATTATTACATAATTTGGCCAAAGTCATCCAGAGAACTCATATCTGACGCAGAACTCAGATTCAGTTCTTTCAACTCCCAGAGCAGTGTTCACTGTCCAGTGATCAAAAGGACCTTCAAAGCGAAGTCACTTTCTGTATCATTTAGGAATTTCATTCCTCTACTAATAACAGTGGCTTAGAGAAATTAGGGTTGTATTCTCTCATCAACTTAAATAACAAAGAAGTTCTCTAAAAGAAAAGGTGTTTATCTGGGAATAGGCATTGTGATGGAAATACATACCCATAGTAAACTATATGTGTATTCAGGGAGGTAAAGGAGGACAAAGGTTTTTAAAGGAGAAAATGAGGAGAATTGCATAACTGTTTTGAAATAATTATCCTTGGCTACAAAGATCAATGACAAGGGTGATGCCAGTCCGAGGCTGGACAGGCAGTTGCCGGGCAGATGTCCTTGCAGAAGCATTTGTGTGTGTGTGTAAGGTTGCAATGCCCTTTGTGCAAGGTTGTGGTTTTGACAGTCTCCTGTGATCGTTTTTGTTATCAGGTATATAAGCATGAGGACCCTCTCTACATGGCCTTCTCTGGCTCTATTTGTTAGATTTTTCTTGATATTAGTGACCCCATTTGCATCTTAACAACTTTCACACTCGTACATAAAGTAAAACCAGAGGTAAGTAGAAAAGGATTGGTAAGGAAGCACTGTGAACCCAGACTTCTCTATTTTTCTGCCATCCTGAGCTCTTTGTTTTTATCCTCAAGGTCACAAGATAGTTGCTGTGGCTCCAGCCATCAGGAGGAAATGGAGTGGAAAGGAGCTACAGGGCATTCCTTTGAGTATAGTTAGCCCCCTTTAAAAAGATTTACTGGAAGCCCCGTTCTGTGGCTTTTGCTTCTAGTTGGAAGTCCCTGGATGCAAAGGAAGTTGGACAATGCCTGATAAAGCCAGGGTTTTGTTTACAAAGAAGGGGAGAGTGAATACTGTAACGGGAATGAAAAACCTTAGCCTTTCAGCCACATTCTCTGCGATAATGGGGTGTCACCCTTCACATCTGCTTCCCACCCAGGACCTCTGGAGTCTCTGAGTGTCCTCATTTATGCCTGTAGCTGCCTAGGGTCCCAGCCTGGTCCAGGATCAGTGTCTTACTGCCCCACAGCACCTGGCCCGTGCTTTGTTGCCACTCACTGACAAGGACTTTGTGGAAGGCAAAAGTGCACGAAGGAGGGGCTGCTGGGGGAGAGCCCTACCTTGCCCACAGCTTCCGTTGGTGCCTGAGTGTAGAGCTTGAGTTCTTTTTTCTTCTCTGGGATTAGAGCCAGTCTGAATAATGCAGAGCAAACACCTTGTAAGTAATCTTGAAAGGAAAATTTTTCCTCTTCTGCCCCAAACTCTCCAATGGTACTCTGTTTCTCTCATAATAAGAGCCAGAGTTCTTGTGCTGACCTGCCAGGCCCTAGAGAATCTCCCCAGGGCACCTCTTTAGTTTCTCCCCTTTCCTCCGCTCCTGCCCTCATAGCCTCCTTGCTGTTTCTCAGACACGCCAGGTACACTCCACACTCCCAGGGCCTTAGCACTTGCTATTCTCTTGCCTGGAATGCTCTGCCCCTTGGCATCCAAATGGTTCCTCCTTCACCTCCTGCAAGGCTTTGCTTAAATGTCACCTTCTTTTTTTTTTTTTTTTTTGAGATAGAGTC
Source organism: Aotus nancymaae (assembly GCF_030222135.1). Classification (NCBI taxonomy): domain Eukaryota; kingdom Metazoa; phylum Chordata; class Mammalia; order Primates; family Aotidae; genus Aotus; species Aotus nancymaae. The sequence goes on from NW_026988413.1 coordinate 25,314,887, forward strand.
TTGCTCTGTAGCCCAGACCAGTGTGAACTCACTGCAGCCTCCGCCTCCCGGGTTCAAGTGATTCTCCCGCCTCAGCCTCCCAAGTAGCTGGGATTACAGGGACCTGCCATCCTGCCCAGCTAATTTTTGTATTTTTGTAGAGACGGGGTTGTACCATATTGGCCAGGCTGGTCTTGAACTCCTGACCTCAGGTGATCCGCCTGCCTTGGCCGCCCAAAGCGCTGGGATTACAGGCAAGAGCCACTGCACACAGCCAAATGTCACCTTCTCAATGAGGTAGCACTGACCACTCTTTAAAACTGTAACTCCCTTGGCACTCCCAAGCCCTCCTCTCACTTCCCATAGTGCTCATCACCTCCTAACTTCCCATGCGCTTCATTTATTACATTTGTCATATTGCTGTGTAATTTGTTCCTTATGCCTATTTCTTTATGTATTGTGAAGGAAGAAAGTTCTGTCTATTTGATTCACAGCTGCACCCTCGGCATGTAAAACAGAGCCTGACACATGAAGCAAATTCTTAAGTATCTGTTGAATAAGTGCACACACATAAACATAGCTCAGTCTCAGAACAAATTAGAATCTCCAATCGAGAAAGGCAATTGACAAGAAAGGAACAGATAAGCATCTGAAGTAACCAGCAATAAAAACAGAGAATCCATATAAAGTCAGATCAAGAAAATGGCCATCTTAGAGAAGACATGGAAAATTAATGATCTGGATTTATGGTACTGCTTTCCCAGCCAAATGAGTAAACACATCAGCTATCTACTCTCTAGGCAAATGCTATCACACCCATTCAGTGGATGGGGATGCTAAGACCCAGGAATGGCCAGTCCAGTATTCCCTATGGTCCCACTAAATGACCCAATGTCTTAGACCCTGGCTCAAGGTCCCATAGCCTAAAAGAAGGTAGGCTTCTGTCCCAAACTGGCTGCCACCAAGTTGATTGTTCATTTTCTTTCACCTTCAACTTTCTATTGACTGTGTCCCCGCTCCTAAGCTGCTCATTCACTCTGTAGCTTCCACAGGCATCCCTTTCCTATGTGTGGGCACTTTTCAAAGTAAGACTACCTTGTGGTTGAAAGCATTCAAAAGGACTTAATCAGAAAAGGAATAGCCATGACCACTCCCATTCATATGCTTCAATACTCACATTCAAGGGATAGCCGGGTGATGAGGGAATTAAATCCCTGTCCCTAAGTCAGCTAGAAATCAATTTTTTCTTCTCTTGCTGAAAAATTAGAAAGTGATTTTGAAAATGCAATGTAGAGAAAGCAGTCTTTCTTTTCCTCTCTCCTCTAGCCATGAAAGTATCCACTACCAGAGCTTGATTAATGTTAAATATGACCTTTCGCAAAGTTTCCTGGCAGTTAATTTATGATACTTCCAGATTCTAATGTATCAGGCAGTGGCTGTTTATGCGTTTGATGAAGTAGTCTTTGTCCAGAGTTGATATGTTTTACCAGAACTTCTGTAGCTTGCTTTTCCTTTCTCTCTCTTGCTGTTTCAATCTCTTTTAGTCTAACTTTATGCTTGGGTATTTAATCAATCTGACTGGGAAGAAAACATGAATATATTTATGAATTCTCAGTCCCTAAGTTGTCATGCACGCTGTATTAGCTTATTACTATATCTCCAAGATAATTCTTCCCTCTCATCTCCCTACACCTGTGCTTTTGAGTTCAGGGAGATCTCTCAGCTCAACCAAAATTACTTTTAATGTTTGGTTTGCTACAAGAGCTGCTTTGAGGGTTTCTGTCTTGAACAGGTGTATCTTCTCCTTGCATCCTTATTGCTTTTGCCTTTGTTCTTCACTGTCTCTGAAAAAGAAATCTAGTGAACTAGACTTGAGCCCCAAGAGGTTGTTTCAGCCCAAGAATGTAACTAAGCTTAATGAGTGGAGGAGAGACCAACAAATGGGTGTCTGGGATGCAAGAAACTCAGGCTGCTTCACCTTAGAAAGTACATGACAATAATCAGTTACTACATGGAAGTTCAAGGATATCAGAGATTTTAGCCTTTCTTTTCCAGAACCTATAATGGTGCTTGGCACATAGTAGGTGCGTGATTTTTGTGGAAAGAAAGAAGGAAGGTGAGACAGCAAGCAAGGGAAGGAAGGCCACAGTCTCTAATACAGTGACCCTCAAATCCTTTGCTAGAGTTTGAGCCCATGAGGCCATTTTTTGATTTTTTATAATAAAAGTCCAGGGAACTGCCAGAATCTTCTTACCATTCTTTTCTTTGCCACTACCTGAGAAACTGTTATAGGTGCTGAGAACATCTTTCTCTGAGCCCTGTAGCTCCCTCTACGCTGTCAAACCAGGTGTGTGCATTTGGACCAGCATCTTTAAATGCATTGTGAATGGCTTTACCTACCACAGTGAGGACAGGAAGGGGCCAGAAACCAGAGCAGAGCAAAAGCTCCAGTAAGTTGCATCAAAGGCCCACGCGAAGCAAGAAAACATAGACTAAAGAGAGCTATGTGCTTCCTCCAAAAATATTCTGCAACCTGGAGAAAGAGCGGGAGAAAAGGACAATTCAGTTTGCCCAAGGTTAGGAATCAGCCAAGTAGATGTCACATGAGCTCAAGAGGAAAAACGAATGGGTGGAACCAGAAACAAAAAACGTGGGATTCAGGCTGTAAACACAGGTGGAAGAAACCAAGGGCTGCATGGGCTCTGTTAGCATTTGGTCTAAGAGCTTTATTTTATATTTGGGAATATATAAATCACTGATGAGATGTTTGATTTTCTAGCCATTTGGGCATCAATTACACACATCCCAATTTTCTTTGTCCTCCCAAGGAGAAAACTGAATGGAGCCAGGCAGAGCTGCCGTTCACGTCACACACCTTTGGAGGCTACTCACACAGTGTGACAGTTGCATCCCAGGATCCTAGAGCAGTGAGCCTCACTCGTGAGACAAAGAGACAGATGTCACGTCTACAGTGTGATTTGAAGGGCAACAGGAAAGCTGTGTCGCCTCCCTACCCCATGCCTTCTGTCAGCCTTCCATTGTGCCTGAAATTTCCCTATTATTCACTGCTTAGGTTTACTGTACAGAAATACTAATAAAGCACAAATGTTACCTGGAGGTGTCAGGCAGCTGAGACAGCACAAAAAACTTGAAAGTCAGACCAAGCTGGGGTCAGGTCCCAGCTCTCACTCTACAACAGTAGGATACCTAGCCAATTGCTTAGCATAAAGACTCTCTATCCTTATTTATAAAAATCTGAACTCTACCTACATTATAGGGTCATCATAAGGATCATTTGATTGACATGTATAGAGCAACTACCACAGAAACTGACACCTACTGGGAGCCCAAGAAATGTTCCTTCTTTTTATCTTTATCTATGAAAACTGACATGGAGGGAAATGCACTGGACAAGAGGCAAGGGCCATGTGTTCTAGTCCATGCTGTTCTACTAAGGAGCTGTGTGACCTTGTTAAGGTCACTTTACTTCTCTGGGCTTGAGTTTCTCCGGGGCTTGATCTGGATTTATTGATCCAAAAAATATTACTGAGCTCCCAATATATGCCAGGAGCTGTTAATCTGCTTGCATGATGAATAAGTGAATAAATATGTGTGTGAAATCTTGGTAAGCCATAGACAGATAATTTAAATGTAGCCTTATGGTAGAGAGGTCCTGGGTGGCTACTTCAGATGGAGCACTCAGAGAAGACCTGTGTGTTGTGGGGGGTGGCTTTTATGGTGAGGTCTCCAATAACAAGAAGGAGCCAGCCATCAAAAGATCAAGGGCAGATGCTGTGCTGGGAGAGGAAACAGCAAATGCAGAGGCTCCCTCAAAAGAAGCAAGCTTGGATGACTTCCAAAGTCCTTTCCAGCTCTAATAGCCTTGATCTTGTGTTTGCTGTGGTCAGGATGTGACTTTTGCGTATGACTCTAGGATAAGTCAAATGGCAGTCCTTTTATGGGCTGATCACTGTCACTAAGAGGTGGAGAGTGATGCAGTTAGACTAGTTATGCTAGGGGCCAGCTGAGCAAGGGAAAGTCATAACCCAGACTGGAAAGAGAAAAGTACAGCTAAAAAAGCAAGGACGTCATTGGGTGGTGGACTATGAAGAATACTGTAGAGACTGGGGCTGATTTCCTTTCAAAACACCCAGCAGGCACTTATCATAAGACCTGGAGAAACAATGACAGAAGTTTGCTGCTTGGACGGTTGCACACTTTTCTGAAGCCCATTTACAGCAGCTGGAGAAGGGCAGAACTAAGTCAGGAAAAACATTCCTAGATGAACTTACAAATATGGGTTTGTGTTGGAAATATTCTGGTCTCAGATGACAGAATAGAGATATTCATTCATTTCCCTCACTCATTCACTCATTCAAAAAATACTTATTGAGAGCCCACTCTTCTGGGCCATGCTTTTGTAGCTGGGGCTACAGCATTGAACAAAGCAGACAAAAATCTCTAGAAAAGTACTTACATTCACGGCCAGGAGTGTTGGCTCATGCCTGTAATCCCAGCACTTTGGGAAGCCAAGATGGGAGGATCACAATATCAAGAGATTGAGATCATCCTGGCCAACATGGTGAAACCCCATCTCTACTAAAAATACAAAAATTAACCAGGCATGGTGGCATGTGCCTGTAGCTCCAGCTACTCGAGAGGCTGAGGCAAGAGAATCGCTTGAACCCAGGAGGTGGAGGTTGCAGTGAGCCAAGATTGCACCACTGCCCTCCAGCCTGGTGACAGAGTGAGACTCCATATCAAAAAAAAAAAAAAAAAGAAGAAGAAGAAAGAAAAAAAAGTCCTTACATTCTAGCAGGGGAGATAGATATTGAGAGGTCAAGATCTTTAACCTTAACAAGCTTAGACCTTTTCTTTGCTCTAAACAATGAGTGCCCAGTCTGTGCCTCGTGGTGGGTTAATTGCTGGGTACTGTGCTGACCACACCTGGACATATGCAAACACATAATAACATACACTGATAGAGAGTCTTACTGCCCTCAAACCACTGATCTCCTTTCATCTTCATGCCACCCTACAAGCTCATAAAGGCAAAAGGGTTTGCACAGGCTCACCACGCTGAGCGCCTGGACTGCATCCCAGGTCATCGTGCAGTCTAGAACTCTTTCAATTACATCACTTTGTTGCTTACTACAGTAGATCTTTTTACTCTGTTGAGCTAACCTGTATGCACCTTCCCAAACATTATATTGGAAGCAAGAGCTATGAAGAGGCAGGAGCTGAGCGAATTCACTGTGTTGCTGTGTGGCAGCAGCTACTCCCAGGTTCCCAGGGCAGCATCCAGTGTCGGTGGTGTCTACAGAGCAATCACAGCATCCGTGCTGGGCTGCAGCACCAATGGCATCTTCACTGCCTTACTTTTGTTGCATGATTAGGAACATTGCTTCCAGGTGTGTAGCCTACAATCCGAGTACTCTAGACCTACTGAAGATATTCTCAGCTACCAATATTCATTTAAATAAATTCATTTTTGTGTGTGCTTCAGTCAACCAGATTTGGTTTATGCTGCCTGAAACTAAGCACTGTGACTTCTACACTTACAAAATCCTTTGTCCTCATTTACCAGCAGAATAGGCTAAGTTTTCTACAGTTAAAAAAAAATTCCCCCAAAACCTAAAATGCAATAAAATATATATTTTAAAAAATTCCTTAGTGGCTTAAAACAATATGGCTTCTCTCCTGCTCATAGTTCTTGTGCATCTCGGGTTGGCTGGATTTTTTCAAATAAGTGTTTAAATATTTTGAATTAAATGAAAATGAAAATACAACTGATCAAAATGTGTGGGATGCAGCAAAAGTAGAGTCTTGAGGAAATTTTCTAACATTGAAAGAATACATTAGACTAGAAGAAAAGATCTAAAATCAGTCATTTAAGCTTCTACCTTAGGAAATTAAGGAAAAAATAGAAACATAAACCCAAAGAAGTATAATAAAAATTAATAAAATTAGAGGAGAAATCAATGGAAGTAGGAACAAGAAATCACTAGAGAAAAATCAACAAAATCAAAAGCTAGTGTTTTTACAAGATCAGTAAAATTGATAAACTTCTAGTCAAGTTACAAATTACTAATATTGGAATTAAAAGAGAAGCTACTTCTACTGATCTCATGATCATTAAAAGCATAATAAAGTCTAGTTTAAAAGCATAATCAAAAGCTAATTTTTTCAAAGGATGAGTAAAATTGATAAACCTCTAGTTAAGCTGCAAGTTACTAATATTAGAAATAAAAGAGGAGCTATTTCTACTGATCCCATGAACATTAAAAGTACAATAAAAGAATGTAAACAACTCTATGCCTACAAATTTAACAACACATATGAAGTAGGCCAATCCCTTGATGAGTATAAATTACCAAAACTCATACAAAAAGAAATAGAATATGAATAAACCTATATCTATTAAAGAAACTGAATCAATAATTAATAACCTTCCAAAAAAGAAAATATGAGGTCCAGATGGTCTTACTAGTGAATTCTACCAAACATGTAAGGAAGGAATTATACCAATTCTCTATGCTCTTTTTCAGAAAACCGAAGCACAAGGAACATTTTCTAACTCATTCTGTGAGGTCAGCATTATCCTAATACCAAAACAAACCAGAGAAAGGCATTATAAGAAAGAAAAACTATGGGCCAATATTCTTCATGAACACAGATGTAAAAATTCTCCACAAAATATTGGTAAATTAAATCCAACAATGTAGAAAAAGAATTATACACCACAACAAATAGATTTATTCCAGGTACACAAGGCTGGCTCAACATTCAAAAATCACTTCAGGCCAGGCGTGGTGGCTCACGCCTCTAATCCCAGCACTTTGGGAGGCGGAGGTGGGCGGATTACTTGAGGTCAGGAGTTCGAGATCAGCCTGGCCAATATGGTGAAACCCCATCTCTACCAAAATACAAAAATTATCCAGGCGTGGTGGCCTGCACCTGTAATCCCAGCTACTCAGGAGGCCAAGGCAGTAGAATCACTTGAACCTGGAGGGCAGAGGTTGCAGTGAGCCAAGATCGTGCCACTGCACTCCAGCTTGGGCAACAGAGTGAGACTCAGTCTCAAAAAGTAAATTAATAAACAAAAATCACTTCATGTAATCCATCACATCAACAGGCTAAAGAAGAAAAATATATAATCATATCAATAGATGCAGGAAAAACATTTGACAAAATCAAACACCCATTTACGATTTAAGGAAAATATCAGTAGGCTAGGAATAGAAGGAAATTTCCTTACTTTAATAAAGAAAGTCTGCAAACCCCTACAGCTAATATTATATTTCATGATGAAACTAGATGGTTTCCCCTGAAAATCAGAAACAAAGAAAGGAGGTGTCCTCTCACCACTCTATTCAGCATCATACTAGAAGTCCTAGCTAAGACAATAAGATAAGCAAAAAAATAATCACCAGATTATCTTTCAAAGTGGTCACACCATTTTGCATCACCACTGAATAATATTCTTGTCAGTATTTGCTTTGTCAGTGTTTCTTTCTTTTGCCATTAGATTAGGTAGTTAGTGGTATCTCATTGTTGTTTTAACTTGCACTTCTCTAATGACGTATGATGTTGAGCAACTATTTATATACTTGTTTGCCATCTGTGTGCCTTTTTTTTGGTGAGGTATCTGTTCAGATCCTTTGCCAGTTTTTAAAGTGGGTTGTTTGTTTCCTTATAATGGAGTTCACCCAACTAATTTCCTTTCTATTTTTTGTACAGATGGAGTCTCACTATTTTGCCCAGGCTGGTCTTAAATTCCTGGCCTCAAGGGATCCTCCCACCTCAGCCTCCCAAAGCACTGGAATTATACGCATGTGCCACTGTGCCTTCTGTAAATCTAAAACTGTGCGAAAAAATAAAGTTAATTAATTTTTAAAAACCTTGACAGTTTAAAAAACAATGGTTTCTTTCTTGATCACACTTCATGTTCATATCAGACTTGGCTGTTTTTTCCTTATTCAGGAAACTGGTACAGACTTATTCAGGGGCAGCCTGGTTGATAAAAATCTCATCTTGAATATCACCAGTCATCATGAAAGAGTGGATAAATCATCTGATGGTTCTTAAATATGATGCACCAGAGGAAGAACATTGTTTCTGCTCACATTTCATTATGAACAAGGCATCCTGCCACACCTAGCTTTAAGAGGGGTGGGCATGCAACTTTATCATATGTCCAGAAAAAGAAAAATCCAAATCCCAGTCATTAGTCCTAATGACTACCACCCCCTGTTTCCTAGTTCCTTCTCCTGGTCCAACATCATCACCAGGACACTTGTGCACAGGACACTTTTATGCCACCACACAGAAAAACATTCTGGCTGCTCAGAGGCAGAGGCTCTCCAAGTCCACTGATCCCTGCTAGTGTCATCCCTCTATCTCAAGCAAGCTCCACCTGCTTAATTGCTTCTTCACTCTGAAATCCCTCCTGAAAAACCTGGTGCTTTCATGAAGTTCTCCCTTGGCTTCATACCCTCAGTATCAATTTATAAGAGGGAAAAAGTCCAAAGAGAAACAGAAGAAACACTGGAAAAAGTGTTCTTCAAAAAGCCTTTGTAGGTAAGAAGATCAAGGACCTCTATACCAGCTTTCACTCCATTAAGCGTTGCTCAGCAAGGGGCTTGACATGTCTCTTCACCTGCTACCACAAAGGCAGATGGCAGGCTACAAAGGATACATTCATTGTAAAGAATTATAAAGTCTTGTTCTGTTCACAATGGTCAAAAATGCCTTGAGCATTCTAAAGCAGAGATGGGTGGAAGAAAAGGTGTTACTAGGACTTTTCGATTTGCATGTGACACAAATTTAACTCAAATCAGCTTAAGCACAAAGACAATGATCTGGTCTGTATAACCAAGAATTCCTGTCCAGATTCAGGAATTAATTTGAACAATATCATTCGCTCGATCTCTCCTCTCTCTCTCTCTCTCTCTCTCTCTCTTCCCCCCCCCCACCCCCTTTCTCTCTTTCACTCAATTATGCTTTTCTGAGTTGATTTTATTCTCAGGCAATTTTCTCCCACACGCTAAAAAAATTGGCTTAAGGAGTGATATGGCTTGGCTGTGTCCCCACCCAAATCTTATCTTGAATTATAGCTCCCATAATCCCCACCTGTCATGGGAGGGACCTAGTGGAAGCTAACTGAATCATGCAGGCAGGTTTTTCCCATGCTGTTCTTGTGATAGTGACTATGTCTCATGAGATCTGATGATTTTATAAATGGCAGTTCCCCTGCACATGCTCTCTTTCCTGCCACCATGTAAGATGTGTTTCTGTTCTTCCTTCACCTTCCACCATGATTGGGAGGCCTTCCCAGTCATGTGAAACTGTGAGCCCATTAAACTTTTTTTTCTTTATAAATTATCTAGTATCAGGTATTTCTTTAGAGTAGTATGAAAATTGACTAATACAGGGAGTTAAGTCTATCCCAAACTTTCAGAAAGTTAGCTCTTTCAGGAAGAGAGAGACAGAGGCACAGAGAGAGAAACAATGCCTCTGCCACTGGTCCCAGCAAAGTCCTAGAAGCATGCTGAGGATTCTAGTTGATCTCGCCCAGGTCACATAGTCCTCCTTGAACCAACTGCATGGCCACTGTAGCTTGGTCCCATAGGATCAATATGGAATAAACTTCTTGTTGGAAAAAGATGTTTCTGTTTTCAGAGAAGAGAAGGAGAGGAGAGCTGCAACTACCAGAGCCAACCACACTAAGGGGACAAAATCAAGCAAGTACACAAGCATGTGCGAGCACGTACATACCCGCATTCAGGCAGCCCTCCCATCATCAGACTGCCCATCTTAGAATCGGGTTATGGTTCCCGGATTGTCTGAGGCTGAAGATGATAGAATCACTCCTCCAGAACTATAGCTCTGCTGCCATCCTCCACGAAGATGAGACTTGTCTGTGCACGCTTTTCCAGCATCTCCTTAGTTGAACACCTCTCTTAGTTATATACATAGCCACCTGGTGCCCCACAAGAACCTGTGGTTATCTTGAGGAAAATAATGGTTTCTGTTTTTCTTTGTATTCCATCACGTGGTCCAGGGATAGTCATTCAGCCAGTATTGAATGAATGAATGCCTGTATCTCTGGATGCATACATGGACAGAATAAAGAGCTTCTAAGAAAGCAGAATATACAGTCCCTGACTCTAGGATCTTTTTACTTTGTCAAGGACAATTAGAATACCTCTTAACATAACAGAATAGATTTAAATAAAAGCCACAAGAATAAATTAACTCCGTAAGATTTGAATCAGATAGTGATCAGAGGATGCCAAGTAAAAGTGTAAACAAAGTCAGGCTTCCTCAGTTATCAAGTGCACTTAGAGACAGCTTTTGCTTCCTGTTATTTGTGCTCGAATCTTATTCATGTCAGTAATGTGATTCTCAAATGGGAGGGACACATGGTGAATGCAGAGAGCAGCTTGGATTGGAAGGGCCCATGGTGCTTTGATTAGTACAGAAGAACAAACCCTAGGGCTCTAATTCCTGCCCAGGCCTAGAAAAGTCTACCCCTCTTTCCTGGCCACCAGTATCCCACTAATCCCAACCATCCTCCATCTGGGAGTAGGTAATTTCTCCATTTGCAGAGAGTAAGAGTCCTTCCCATCCTTCCTCCTCTGACATATGCAGACTACACATTAGCATGGTAATGTCTCATGCCATTAGTGAGTAACGTGCTGAATAATTAGGCTATGAAAATCTAACGGCAGGGATTTTTGTTTTATTAGCAATTTTCCATCCTATTGTGTTAATTTCATCTCACGTCAGCTGGCTTTCTAAGTAAACAATGATCACTGGCAGACATCAGTTCCCAGCACATTGTACTGCCGAGTGTGACTTAACAGACCAGAAAATGGCTTAAGATGCCTTTTGTCTTGCAGGCTCTGCCTTCTGTTAATGTCATAAGATCTCTAGTCCCTGGTTCCTTATGACCCTAGAATATTCATTTCCTGTTTGTCTGTGTGTGTCTTTCTCTGCCTGTCTATTCTCAATCTATTTTCATGTCCTTCCTGCTCATCTTTGTTCTTCTTCTCCTCCCTCTTTTATGCCAGCTCCTCTCCGATACCTCTGTATGCCTACCTGTAATGACCTTGCACTTTTCAATACCATATTCTTTTCAAATAATTTTCATATCCATCTTGCATCTTCTGCACCCCCCCCATCATTTTTCCATATACCTTCTTTAATGTCTCCCACTTTCCTCCCCAATTTATCTGCCTTTCTTTCCACTTATCTATCCTCTCACCATTCCTTCTTCCGCCTCCTTGTACTCTTCATTTGGCCTAGCTCCTGGAGTGTTTTCTTTCAGCCTCTCACCACCCTCATCCCCCACCCCTCCACACACACACACACACACACACACACACACACACACCCCTCATTCTCTCCTTCCTGCTCACCAAGATTCCTGCTGACAGATGATTAATATTGGGCGCAGGCATGCTGGAACATTTAATACTTTTTCTGTGATATCCCCACAGTTATCAAACATCTGCAAGTTTCTCCCAGAGCTGAGAAAAAGTTCTGCTACTTAACATGTTATTCTTGTCCAAGTTACAAAAGCACATGCCATGTCCCTGAGAAGGATCATGGAGAAAGGTATTGGCAGCATTTACTTGGGTCACCACATGGACAGAGCTGATGGAGGGGAGTCATTCTTGATCAATAGCTCTTCTTTCATTCTGCTCCTTTCTGTCTGACTTTAGGAGAGTAGGAACCTGGATTCCCCCAAGGCAGAATCATGTTTATTGGCTCTATCCAAATATCCAGGCCAAATAACTAGAACAATGAGGTAATACCTCCTTTAAAAAAAAATATGGCTAAATGCCAATAACTCAATCACTCAAACTATGCATCCACAGAAGACCAATAACCCAATAGGCTGCTGTCTGGGGCAGCAGTTTGGGATAAGCCAAAGCAATGTATAATTTTTATTATTAACCCACAAAATGTAATATAGTTGCCCTTCCTGCTAAGGAGCATAAATATTGCCCCTTTGATTCTACTGATTCTTGCCTCCTCATCATTCAGCCATATTTTCTTGCCCCTTTTCTATAATGCTCAACATATACATGGCTATTTGATGTCTTAAAAAATCAACTGGCTTAACAGATGATATTTTAGCCCTACAAAGACTGTCATGACTCTGATGAAAAAGAGATCCAGGAGAGGATACAAGAAGCTTTTGAAAAGCACCAAGACCCAAAAGGATCTGAGACCTTTGCAAATCTGTCCCATAACCACAACTGTGCAGTGAGAACTACAAAAGAAATGAAAAATAATTTCCGTGATCTCAAGAAAATGTTGACTAGACAAGAAAATAAGATTAACTAACTCTTAGATTGTGTGAAATAAGCTACACACATAACACGTGCATCTAAAAGAGATAGCTAATGTAGTTTCATGAAAACAAATGTGAATAAGGCAGATTTTAAACACTCCTGCATAGAGAAATAAAACGATCAAACACAAAGGTAGAAATGTGAATGACCTGGGATCACAGAAAAGGCAGCTGTGCTGCTATAAGCAATGGACATTACTCCACTGATGGGCACTTCCAGCTGCTGTCCCGGCACAGCGACCTCGCCACCATCATGCCAGGACTGAACCACTGAAACTATTATGTTTAGTGCACAGTGAACAAATCTTAGAACAAGAAATGGGAAGCCAACCTCACTTCTGCCACACCTTCTTTCTCTCAGCTCTCATCACCTGCCCATACCAATATCCTGCATCAGACATAGAGACACCCCCTATACTGACTGCTGCACTAGCAAGAATCCCCCTAGCACAGACGAGTTCACCCTGCATTCAGCGCATCAGCATTCAGCACCATGGCCAGCGCCTGAGGCAGCAGAAGGGAGCGAAACCCAGAAGGGGCAGCAGAAAATAACAACCATTCTCTGTAGTCAGCCACAGGGCTCCTATTTCTTTCTCTTGTTTCTGAAGCTTCTTCCCTCTGGGTCCACGCAGGGCTACTTGCATCTGGGTATCCATAAAAATTGACTGTGTTGTACTAACATATTCTCTGATTAACTGGTAAGAAAAGAGAAGGGAAAGCACCCCTCCCCACCACTACATATGTGTATAGATCCCTCCCTCTCTAAGAAGCTGACCACATTTGACAAATACTGGAAACTCCTTCCCACCTCCTGCCTTTTAATGACTAAGAGAGCAGGACCTGCAGTCAAGCTGTCTTCTCTAAGCTCAACCTCACAGTAGCTGTGTAACCTTAGGCAAGTCACCTGCAAAATAGAGATAAAAATAGTACCATCTATTGGCTTTGCTGTTATTATTGTCATGATCAGTGCTATCATCTGGCCACTCTGGTCACCTTGCTGTTGCCTGAACATACTCCTGCCTCAAAGTCTTTGCATTCACTATTTCCTATGCTTAGGAGCTTTCTCCAAAATAGCCATGTGGCTTGCTTCCTCACTTTCTTCCAACAATCAGTGAGACCTTCCCTAATTATACCCTATAGTGCCGCTCTCTCCCTATCTCCCATTCCTGCTTTATTTTTCTTCCTAAAATTTATTACTTTTTGATATACCAAATATTATTTTTATGTTTGTGTTTTATCTGTCCCCTTTTAGAATATAAGCTCCATGAGGGCATGAATTATGTTACGTTCACTTATATCCCTGGTGCCATTAAACAGTACCTGGCATGCAACAGGTGTTCAAAAACACTGGGTGAATGCAGTGTTGTTATTATCATCAAGATAATTATTCAGGGATTATTTTCTCTATTTTATACAGGAGCAAACTGCGACATTTAAAAAATGTGGCTCACCTGTAAAATGCAAGCCAGTACAAGAGCAGAAAATAATGAATTGAGAGCCAAGCTTTCCATCTCTTCTACCAGGACAGCTCATTAGCCAATGGAGTGTTCAAGAAGCAGCCTGAGAGAAGGTCCCCCTACCTTGAAGAGAACCTTTGGATAACCATTTTTAATCTCCTCCACCCCTCCCCAGGGGCCAGCCCAGGACCCTGTGGAGACTGCTGAAGGTTGGCAAAGCTCTAAGCCTTCCCTGGTCCAATGTACATCCCAGAAATATCCTACTCCCATGGGTCTGCCTGGCTTCAGGCCTTTGACATGGGGACTTGGTGAAAGCTAGACAGCACTCGGCACTGAAAAGGCCATGCCACCAGTGTGCTGATACATCAGGGTTCATCTCAGCTTCTCCTCCTACAGTCAACAGAGTCTCATGCTCAGACTCATGCTCATCCCTCAGCCAGGAGGTTAGCAAGGTAAACGCACAGGGCAGGGATCATTCTGAATCTCTTGCAAAAAGAGTTTGCTTCCAAAGTGGCCAAAGTCCCCAACAGAACCTGCTGATAAAGTCCTTGCCTCAGAGCCAGAAATGAGGGAGGAGATGGGCCTGATCCCAGGATGAGGTCACATGAAAACCTCCTGCACCATGACTGTGCTAATGAAGAAGGGCCCCACTGGGGAACAGAAAATCCCAAATTTGTGCTGATAAAGCCCACCTGAACAGCATTTTTTTCCCCAAACGCTGAGGCTTGCGGGTAAAGTAAGAACACTCAGGACAAGACAGGTTATGGAATAAATGAGAGATAGGAAACCCTGGTTCTGCTGCAAGAGGGTCTTTAAAACCAAGCTCAATTCCATAAAAGTTAGTCCTGTGAGAAACAGGAAGACAGAGTCACAAACCAGGTCACTATGTGGTAATGAGGAAGTCAAAGGAGAACCTCCACGACCCAAAAGTCACAGGCTCCACATCACACAAAAGAATGGCTTGCTGCAATTTGTACAGCACCAACCAGAGAGCTTGTTAAAAATGCAGAATCCCTGAGCTCCACCCCAGGCCTGATGAATCAGGAGCTCTGGGGCTGAGCCCAGGAATGTGCATTTTAACATCCTACCCAAACAAGTTTTGTGCATGCTGAGTTTGGGTGCCTGTTGTTGTTATTGTTGTTGTTGTTGTTGTTGTTGTTGTTTGAGACACAGTCTCACTCTGTCGCCCAAGCTCGAGTGCAGTGGCACGATCTCAGCTCACCACAACCTCTGCCTCCCAAGTTGAAGCAATTCTTCTGCCTCAGCCTCCCAAGTAGCTGGAATTACAGGCACACACCACCATATCCAGCTAGTTTTTTATATTGTTGGCAGAGATGAGGTTTCACCATGTTGGCCAGGCTGGTCTCGAACTCCTGACCTCAAGTGATCTGCCCATCGGCCTCCCAAAGTGCTGGGATTACAGGAATGAGCCACCACACCCAGCCCGCACTGAATTTTGGAAGCATAAATGCATGCCCTCTTGAGGCACAGCAATTCAGATCACTCCAGCAAACCTTTGTGAGGCCTTCTATGTTCTGGACTCTCTGATAGTGGCTGGACTTCCTGGCAGTTTGGTTGGGAAAAGGGGGTGATTTGTGTGTCCTCCTATCCATACAATAGTCAAATAACGACAAAAACCCTTGGGAAATCTGGGATTCGCAGCTGAAAAGCTTCATGGATTAGGGCAAAAGAAGAGGAGAGCTGCTGCTTGGTGTAGCAGACCTGCCTGCAGAGTTAAAATTGGCAAATTATCTGGCCTTGGCCCTTAGGGTCAGAGTTGAATCTCATCCTCAGAGAACTAGGGTGCACTCAATAGGGGTGACACGTGGATGGGAGGGAGAGGCCAGGTCACTCTGGGAGATTGGTACCAACCTTGTCCTGCATCTCAACACGTACATCACTTTCAAACTTCTCTCTTTCTTCCTTCATACTCAGCTATGTAGAGAATCACAGAAGCACAGAAACTCGTGTGTGAAAAGAGCTTTAGAGATCAGCCAGCCCAGGCCCCATCCAATATAGTCCTGATGTTTGTCTCTGTTGTCCTTTTCTTTCCTGCTAAGTGTAAGATCTGCCCAGGGTCATCCAAATAAGATTTGCATCGTTTGCATTACTCAGCAGCAAAAAGATTGTTGATCCATATTCTAGAGGCAGTAAAATCCACAATGAGGACCTGAACGTATCCAAGGTCTGGCATCTAAATGGCTGATAGAGCTCCCCAACTTCCCCAGGAAGGACTAAAAGGACTGTGTGGAAGTCCAGCCTCCCCCAGAGGATCCTGGAGACATACTGTGTTCCCCTGGATTATTTTGATGTCCTTTAAGGGTACTTTTAAACTTTGCTTCCCAAAAGGGACTAATACTACAAGTGGAGTCATTTCTGATTTTAGCTCATCACCTCTAGCCATTGTTATGAACCCAAAGAGGCCTAAATTCAAGATCCTGTTGAGTTAAGAAATTTCAGTGAAGAAGCTATGGCTTGGGATTAAGAAACCTGATTTAGCCATTGACATACTATGATCTTCTCAGCCTCTGTATGTGAATCTGGAAAAGGGGCAGGTATGGCAGCTCCAAGCTGGTCAGTGACAATACATGAAACCATGCCTTCTCTACCATCAGAGCTCCCAGAAGAGAGAGTGCGATATGCATGCTAGGTGGTGTTATTAATGACATACCCAGGTGCTTTCTACAGTTTGTGATTAGTATTAAAGGGTAACAGTTAACAGTGTCACCTTCTCAAGGCAACACCAAGCAGAATGTCCTGGCATTAAAGGAATGACCTGCTGCTCCCATCTTTATCTGGATTTTCAACATTTGCATTGACTTGCTGATGACAGGAGATAGTGCTCAGAGAGTTTGTTCCAAGAATATTAATTGGCTTCCCTATTCAATGATGCTCACTTGCTCACCACCCTCCCTCTCACTCTTGTTCTTTCGCTTTGTTGAGTTGACACAGGCAAGAACTCCTCAAAAGCTGTTTCCTCAAAGCCACAGCAGCAACCAGCAACAGCAGCTGCAACAGCAGCTTCAACCGCCTCAGAAAAGGCAGCAGCGAGCAGCATCAAGAGCTTTCCTTCTCTTCATTTCAGGATGTGAGAGGAGCTATATGACAAGGAATGCGGAGGGACCTGGCTGCTCTAGAAGCTCAGCTCTTCTCCAGGAGCCTGGCACTGGGCACAGAGTTACCATGAGCACACACACCAAATAGGGTGGCTTCCAGCTGGCACAGGGAGTCGTAGCCTCAGCAGTGTTGGGAGGAGCTGAGAAAGGATGAGGCAGAGCCAGCTTCTGGCTAGAACTGAGATGCAGCCGTGACAGGAGTAGGGGACTGCAAAGCCATAAGGCAGCACCATAGAATTGGACACAATCTCTAGCAAGGAAATCCATCTGTCCTTGAAACTCAGGGAGGGAGGATCCTTTACTGAAGGTCACAGAGAGATGGAAAAGAAAGGCCAAATGTTTCCAAAGGACTCAGGCTCTGCTTCAGAGTGTTGAAAAAAGAGATAGCCCATAAATAAGGACAAGATATCAAAGTCAACAGATTTCTTCAGTTCTCTGGGTACTGGCAATCTGAGCTGTACTTCTGGACAAAGTGCCCATCAATATAACAGTATATCATAATATTACAGTATATAATATTTGGATACTGCATTAAGATTTGGAAAAGCCTCTGGAAAATGCTTTAAGTCTTGGTAGCTTTACTCAAGACTGCAGACTCTGGGACACAGGGCTCCAGGAGAAGAAGTTCAACCCCTCCTCCAGCCCAAACCTGGCCAAGATTCCCCCTCTTCCCTCTCCCAGCAGGCACTCTGTTAAAATGCCTGAGACTCTGGCACCCAGAGCAAGAGGCAGAAAGAGAGCAGTGAAAGTGTCTCCGATAAGCAAGCATAGCGACCAAGGCAGGCAGGGTGAACAGCAAAGCCCCTGGAGCCAGACAGCCTGGGTACAAGAGCTGGCCTCGTCTCCTGCTAGCTAGGGATTCTTAGACACAAGACTTCACCTCTGTTCCTCAGCTTCTCCACCCAGAAAACAGAGCTGGTAACAGCAGCACCTATCCTCTGACTGTGTTAAGGGGATTCAGTGACAGAGCAGAAAGAGTCCTTAGTATGGTGCCTGGCCCCTAGTGACTATTCAGTATAAAATAGTGCTCTAATACCATGGGGAAAGCATGGTTTTCTATGGGACAGGTGGAGGCCTGTGGTCAAGGAAGCTGGTTTTTTTGTTTGTTTTTGTTTATGTTTGAGATGGAGTCTTGCTCTGTCGCCCAGACTAGAGTGCAGTGGCGTGATCTTGACTCACTGCAACCTCCGCCTCCCTGGTTCAGATGATTCTCCTGCCTCAGTCTCCCAAGTAGCTGGGATGACAGGCGCCTGCCACTGCACCTGGCTGATTTTTTTTTTATATTTTTAGTACAGATGGGGTTTCACCATGTTGGCCAGGCTGGTCTCAAACTCCTGACCTCAGGTTATCCACCCACCTCGGCCTCCCAAAGTGCTGGGATTACAGGCGTGAGCCACCATGCCCAGCCAAGGCAGCTGTTTTGAACTGTAGGAGCACAGGGAACAAACCCACTGGATACAACTTGGCAAGGACAAGCCAATACTATACAAATTGGCTAATTTCCTGCAAAGAAATATCCCTGTGTAACACTGTTGATACAAATGTAAATTTGTACAGCCATTATGGAAAACAGCATGGAGGTTCCTCAAAAAGCTAAAAGAGAACTACCATAAGATCCAGCAATCCCACTACTGATATATATCCAAAGGAAAGAAAATCAGTATATCAAAGAGACAGCTACAGCCCTATGTTTACTGCAACACTATTCACAATCACCAAGATATGGAATCAGCCTAAGTGTCCATCAGCAGATTAATGGATAAAGAAAATATGGTATATATCCACAAATAGAATATTATTCAGCTATCAAAAAAGAATGATCTTGTCATTTGCAACAACATGGATGAGCCTGGAGTACATTGCTGGTGAAATAAACCAGGCACAGAAAGATAAATAATGCATGTGCTCACTCATGTGAAAGCTAAAAAAAAAAAAAAAAACAGTTGATCTCATAGTAGAGAGTACAAGAGAGTTTATCAGATGCTGAGATGGGTAAGGAGGAGGGCTAGATAGAAAGAGGTTGGTTATAGAATACAAAATTAACACTAGATGGGAGGAATAAGTTCTAGTGTTCCGTAGCACTGTAGAGTGACCATAGTTAACAATTTATTGTATAGTTTCACATAGAGGTGAGGCTTTTGAATTTGCCCAACACGGAGAAATTATCAATGTTTGAGATGATGGGTATGCTAATTACCCTGATTTTACCATTACACTTTGTATGTATCTAAATATTATGTACCCCATAACTATATACAATGACTGTGCCAATTTAAAATGCTTTTTAATTTTTATTTTATGTCAATAATTTTGGGGGTACAAGTGGCTTTATGTGACATAGATAAGTTCTTTTGTGGTGATTTCTGAGACTTTGGTGCACCCATCACCTGAGCAGTATACACTGTACCCAGTATGTAGTCTTTTATCTCTCATCTTCTTCCCATCCTTCCCTGCGAGTCACCAAAGTCCATCATATTATTCTTATGCCTCTGCATCCTCATAGCTTAGCTCCCACTTATAAATAAGAATATACAACATTTGGTTTTCCATTCCTGAGTTACTTCACTTAGAATAATGGCCTTCAACTCCATCCAAGTTGCTGCAAAGGTCATTATTTCATTCTGTTTTGTGGCTGAGAAGTACTCTGTGGTGTATATATACCACATTTTCTTTATCCACTCATTGGTTGATCTCTCTGAGTGAGATAAGATCTCTCTCTGTCACTCAGGCTGGAGTGCAGTGGTACAATCTCAGCTCACTGCAGCCTCGACCTTCTGGGCTCAAGCAGTCCTTCTGTCTCAGTCTCCCAAGCAGCTGGGAACACAGGTGCATGCCAACATACCTACCTAATTTTTTTTATTTTTTGTAAAGATGACATCTCACCATGTTGCCCAGACTGGAAAAATGTTTTTCAGGCCAGGTGCAGGAGTTCACACCTGTCATCTCAGCACTTTGGGAGGCCAAGGCAGGAGGATTATTTGAGTCCAGGTGTTGGAGACCAGCCTGAGCAACATGGTAAGACCCAGTCTCTACAAAAAATTTAAAAATTAGCCAGGAGTGGTGGCACATGCCTGTAGTCCCAGCTACTCCAGAGGCTGAGGTGGGAGGATGACTTGAACCCAGGGGTTCAAGGCTGCAGTGAGCAATGATTGGGCTACTGCACTCCAACCTGGGCAACACAGCAAGACCCTGTCTCTAAAACTAAAAATAAATAAAATGTAAAATGTTTTTAAAAATCCCTGTGGACACACAACCCCCACTGATTCAGAGCTCCCATTCTCTTACTGACATGTCCCTTCTTCCTCTGCTCATCTCTCTCTCTCTCTATTTTTTTTTTTTTTTTTTTTTTTTTTTTTTGAGACATGGTCTCAGTCTATTGCCCAGGCTGTAGGGCAGTGGTGCAGTCTTGGCTGACTGCCACCACCATCTCTCGGATTCAAGCAATTGTCCTGCGTCAGCCTCCCAAGTAGCTGGGAATACAGATGCCTACCACCAGGCCTGGCTAATTTTTGTATTTTTTCCGTAGAGATGGGGTTTCACCATGTTGGCCAGGCTGGTCTTGAACTCCTGACCTAAAGTGATCCACCCACCTCGGCCTCCCAAAGCGCTGGAATTACAGGCATGAGCCACCGTGCCTGGTGCCTGGTCATCTCTTTTAAAGTCCCTGTGTCCTAGGCCAGAGGGGCCCTCTGTGTTCTCCTAACCCCTTGGCTCCTTTGTGGAGTCAGACTTGAGGAAATGCAGGCAGGTGGCAGGGGGCCTCTGCCCTCACTCCTCCTTCCCCCACCCTGCGACTCTTCCTTCCCCAGCTCCCACAGATCCCAGCTACACCTGTTGGGGTGAGAGCCAAGTCTTCTACAGCTCCCACTCCTCCTTCGCATGTGCCCCTCCTTCCCTCCTGGGATCTCCCTCCTGAGCGCGTCCCGCACCTGTATCTGTTAATCAAGCCATGGAGGACGCAGTAATTGCCCAGGAGAAAACACGGGTGCAGATATTAGGGAGCGCCGGGGCAAAAGCACTAAATGAGATTCTTGTTTTCCAAACAGAGCCCGAGATTTAATTACAGCCTTTCCAAGTGCTTATTAAAAACCCTTATTTTTTTCCTTATTGTTTTCCTGCATGGCGCATATTGAATCAGCCGCTGCTGTTGTCTTGTTTTGGAGCATTCATAAAAAGAACCGATGTGGAAAATTGCAAACACAGATTGTACCCAAACAACAACTTCTCCCTTTGCTTTGCTTCCTCTTCTTTCTTCCCGCTGAATAACAACACGGGGCAGTGTGTTCAGTGCACATCCGAGCCCTCTCAAACAGCCAAAGAGGGTCTTTTTGGCATTCAGAGACCACTCCTCCACCTTCCTGAAAAATAGGAGCAGACCAGAGGGAGCAAGACCCCACGTCCTGTGGGAAACGGGAGGAGACAGGTGCTCTGCAGACCTGCAATCGTAGACCATCAAGGCCAAAAGAGCCCTCCGCAGAGTGGCCTCATCCTCCCAGCACCGGTGAGGAATCTACTTGCCCAGAGAGGTGAAATGATGGCGCCCAGACACAGCCAGTTTCTTCGCCTACCCGACTGGAGCGCTTTCTACTGAGGCGGCCCCCTTCATGCTTCTGGCATTTGCACCCAGAAGGATCTGTGGACTCTTCCTTTAACCCTTACAGTTCCTCCTCTGGAAAGAGGGTTGGTCTCTCCATGCCTTCCCCGTCTCAATGGCAGCATCCCGTATGGGTAGCCAGCCGTGCTACTCCAAGTAGCAACCCTGCTCCCAGAAGACCAGGTCCAGGATTCCAGCCAGAGGTGATGCGAACCAAGGGCTCATGTGTGTAACTGCCTGCTTACCTCTGAGTGATGCTGCCTCTCAGACAAACAGGCCTGTTTCCCGGCCTTTCTTAGAAAGCTTCCATAAGACAAAGTCCTAAGGAGGCACTTTAGGGACTCCTTGGGGGAAAGAGACTGGATCCCTTTGGGTGACCTCAGGTCCCCACCAGAGCCTTTTCACCATGCACCATCCTCGCTGCCCTCCCCTGCTTGCCCAATTTGGATCTAGAATCCAGGCTTCAGAGGGGAGGTAGCTCCTCCCCCTATGCCATCTTCCCTCCCTGCTGCTCAATTGGAGGGAATGGGGGGGCACTATTTATTGCCAGTTTGGAGCAGTGATGCTGGCATGGGGAACGTGTCTCATTGAATAATGGTTAAAATTCTGTTCCTCCTTTCTGTCCCTCACTTCTCGTACCCCACCACCAGCAGCCAGTCTCCCAGCTTCCATTCTGCTCATTAGCTCAAATTGCCCTTGTTGGGAAGGAAGGGAAGGGCAAGGCAGGGGTGACAGAGCTGGTGCCCTCTTTTCCAGCTCCCTGATAGGAACCCTGCTGAACCCACAGCCTGCCATCCTCTGCTCAACCCACAGCCTGCCACCCTCTGCTCGGGTTCCTCCCAGGTGAGGAGGGGGTACCTGTGCTTAGATTACAAAGCCAAGACCTTGGGCATTTGATTCCAGAGGAGGACTCTTGTTTTCCTCCTAAACTTCACTTTTCTCTGTCCTTCCAATTATATTTTTCAACCTTACACAAAGTTGAGAGTTGAGGTGGGAGGAACTTTCTGAAGAGAAGACAACCAGCAGATTCCTGCATGGCTCTCCCATCCCCATGCAGAGTGGACGTCTAAAGTAGACCCCAAGGAGCCTCAAAACCCCACTGCGCCAGCATGCAGGGAACCTCACCCCTTGGACTCTGAGCCAAACACGAGGGGCTGGGTGAACTGTGGCAAGACCAGTAAAAACTTGAAAAAGCTTAAATTTCTGCTGAAACTTCCCAAGTCCACTCTCCCCAACAGAATCACGGAACTTCAGAGCGAAAAAAAAAAAAAAAAAAAAAAAAAACTATGTCAAACGCTGAGGTTGATCTCAATTTCAATTTCACCCTTCTGTTTCCAGAGCTTGCAAAGCTAACAATGATACTTCCCAGAGCTGCTCATAGCTTAACTCAGGTTTTGCTCATTAGCTTCATCTGTGCCAGGTTTGGGGATTGGAACCCTGAGGATGCCATCGTCTCTCTGCAGAGGTGCAGCCGGACAATCAACGTTGGAGGTGGCTGGATTCCAGGGTCCATGGTCTTGTCACCAGCTTCAAGGGTATAATGATGACAGTAAAGGCCACCACCAAGGCAGCAATTTTCTCACATGGTGGCCTCAACTTCCTTCTTCTGGCTCTTTCAGTGAATTTTGTAAAGATTTCATTCTCTGCATAAAATTCCTTTCTGCTCAAAATACCTTGAGCAATGTCTGTTTCCTGTTTTAAACCTTGACTGATACAGAGTCTTTGTATCCACTTTGCAGATGAAGTTCAAAGAGATGAAGTGACTTTCTCAAATTCCCACAGCAACTCAGAAAGCAAACCTGGGACCAGATTCCACCCTCCTCACTCTAACCCAGAGTTCATTCCACAGAAGAGTGAAGAAGACAGTAGCTGTCCTTCTAAAACTCCCCTTCCTTTCTCCCAGAAGTCCTCCTCCCCATCCCTAGCTCAGCAAGTGTGTGTGCATGTGAATGTGTGTGTAAACACACACAGGCATAGCCGTACGTGTGCCCTGGCACAGTCTGATGCAGTGTGTCCCAGTATTGAGGTGCTGTGTCCCTGGTACCATCAAAAGTCCAAGTGGCTCAGCTGTGCTTTGTGATGTGGCTCTATTAAACTTCTTTCGGGCAACAAGCTTTTATTTCATGGATGATTCAGAATCTCCGTTCAGAGGAAATTGATGTTTGTCAGGCATTTTCCCACTTGAGAGATAGCCAGAACTCACAGTGAGAGCAGATAAAGATGGTGTAAGTCAGCATCTTCGAACAACAAATAAAAAAGCTGAACCTATGAGAAAAGTCTCCGAAGGTGATGCTGCTAAAAACTGTCTCCTGGGGAAGCTATTAATAGCCTGTCACACAGGGCCCCAGGGCATGATCCACCAGCCAAAGCAAACTTACAGACACGCTTCACTTCCACTGGCTCCTGGGAGTTCTGGACTTGGGCTCCCCAGCTGAACTCTGCTTGGACCTGATGAAGTTGTGTCCAGGCCTTTAGCTTGGACAGAGCTTCTTTCTAAAGGGAAAATTCATCTCACCTTTATGGAGGGGGCAGTGATTATTGGCACAACAAACAGTGAAGAGTATATGAAGGAAGAGGGGGGAATACAAGAAAAGTCCCCTGGAAAGCAGAGTAATTGACCTTCAGACGGTCTGTTATTATTCTCTCTTCCTCCAGTTCTTTTCTGAATCTAAAATGTGTTGCATTAAAAGAATCAGCCTGGCCTGCTTTTAGAAGATTCCCCTGCTCTACCAGTCCCTGGCATAGGGCAGACCATCTCTTAGCCATTTCCTCCATCTAAGCCCTCCACTGTCCTCTCTACACACCCCACAGCTTGGCGAGCCCCAGAGTCATTTGTCCCCAGAGCCAACCTATCTAGTAGGCCTACTTATGGGAAAGTTTTCATCAGACTTAAACAAAATGAAAAATAAAAATAACGATAATTCAGGGGTGTGGGTGTGTGTGTGGGCAGGTGTGTGGGTGTGTGGGTGTGTGTGTGGGTATGTGGGTGTGTGTGTGAGTGTGTGTGGGGTGTGTGTGGGGTGTGTGGGTGTGTGTGGGTGTGTGGGTGGGTGTGTGTGGGGGTGTGGGTGGGTGTGTGTGTGTGGGTGTGTGTGGTTGTGTGGGTGTGGGGTGTGTGGGTGGGGGTGGGGGGTGGGGGTGTGGGTGTGGGGGTGGGTGTGTGTGGTTGCTAACCTTCCTTTCTTGGGGAAACTGTGCTGTATTCCAAGAATATTCCCTTCCTGGGAATAGTCCTTTTTCATGTTAAAATATCCTTTCTTTCAGGAATTGGTAATAGTGGTTTTGCTGCTGTTGCTGCTACTGTTCTTTTAAGGTGGGGAGCAGGTGGTTCCTTTTCTTTTTTAACATTCTTGCTGAACAAAAGATGCCAGCTCCCTCCTGTTAGTCCTGGTTTGTTTGTTTGATTTTTTACTGGTCTGTGCCATGTAAAGACCTATAATAATCCCCCACCTGTCCCCCTTGCGTTTGCAAGACCCATGCAAAGGCCCCAGGCAGGTTCCTCCTTCTTCTTCCCTCTCCTCCAATTCCTTTTTCACAATGCAGCAGATGAATCAGAACTTGGAGGCTAAGGGCTCCAAGCTGGCTACCAACCCTTCCTAGATAATCGTGAGGACCTGATATCCCATTATGCTCAGGGGAGCTGCCTACCCACCATCTTCTACCATCACTTTCCAGACATAAACCAACAGCTTTGATGTTAGCCTATTGAAAATCGCATCAGTCTCTGACATAGGGAAGTTTCAAATTGTTTTTAAAAGGCTATTGGTAAGTATATGAGATACAGTGTTCCATCTCAAAACGAAGCCTGTCCTCTCTTAAGAAGGCTCTCAGCTCCAAGTGAGGCAGGCGCCAGCCCAGCAGATACAACACACACTTAGTACTAGCTTCCTCTTTGCCTCTGCCCAAGGCCCCCACAGCCTGCAAGTTTCCCTCAGCAGCTTCCTTCTGCCTCCAGCTTTATCCTGCTTGTGATTCAAATGCAAAATCAGCCAAAGAGAGGACCACTGTGAAAGCTGCTCCCTTCCTGGAACCACTGCCCCAGATGGGTGCTCACTGCAGCTAGTTCATGTGCAGGCTGCAGCCTCAAACCCTGCAGGCCTCCTCCCCAACAGGGCTGCCCCCATCATCTAGGCACCTCAGGGCTACAGGAATGGGGGCTCCATATAGAGGTGTCCCTACCAGCTCAATGAGTCTTTCCTACCTTCACCTTGTGGCCAACCATACCAGCAGGCTGCAGGGTCCCCTACTGTATACTTTTGTGATTCCCTAGGAGGTAAATTCAGCCACTAGATCTTCTGGCCCCAGTTTCTTTTAATCTCACATACATATTAACTCATTTAATGCATACTATTATTATTGCCATTTTATACATAGGAAAATAAGGTACAGAAAGGTTAGGCCGCACAACTAGTAGCTGGGAGAGCTGGATTTGAACCCCACAGTCTGGCTCAAGAGTCCACGCCCTTAACCTCATAGTGTCACCCCTGTGCCTGGAACATGAGGGTATCCTGAGACCCAGAGGTTTGGACAGAGGTAGGATCCAGGGAAAACAGTGACAAGAACTTATCTCCTGCCAGGCCCCACACAAGTCCTGCCAAGAGACCTCAGAGTCTCAGGAATGTGGAAACAGCTCTGAAGCTCTATGAAAGCTGCTCATCTGCTCCAGGAAGCTGTGCTGAGGCCCTACTCTCTCGTAGTCAGTAAGAGCTTCAGAAGGACACCAGGAAAACCTCTAGAGGCAGTTCAAGGTGGGGCCCTGACATCTTCCTCACCATCAAGGCCACCTTCCCAGACCCACCTCCAGCCTTAACTCATTCTCCAGGGCACCCTCAGATGTCTCTGAGGCACATAGAGTTTAGGGGACCACCTGACAAACAGTGGTGCATAGCAAGCCTCTGCGCAAATTACAAAAAGAAGCCTTTTGAGAGCAGACAAAGCCCTGTGGAAGCACCACGCAGTAAGCAGAATGAAATCTGCATTTGAGCCCCCACTAACACCCCAGTAGTACCTTCATAACAACTGTGCACTGCTTTGGGGGAAGAACATACCAGGTGGAGGGAACAGCAAGAGCAAAGGCCCAGAGGTGGGAAAGTGCCTGACACCTCCAAGGAACAACAAGAGGCCTTGGTGGCTGGAGTAGAGGGAGCCACCCTCTGCTCTAGCACATACGCCATGGAATACAACTCAGCCACAAAAAAGCATGAAATCTAAAGTGCAATTATATATATATTTTTACTTATATATGTATATATTTTATTGTACTTTAGATTTCATGATTTCATTGAAAATCATGAAAAAATAAAAAACATGATTTCATTATATATATATATGTGTGTGTGTGTATATATATATATATATATAGCAACATGGATATAGCTGGAAGCCATTATCCTAAGCCAATTAACACAGAAATGGAAAACGATATCTCATATGTTCTCACTCATAAGGGAGAGCAGTGAAAGGTGCCGGGGGTGGGTCATGCTGGGCTTTGAAAACCATCATGAAGGCTCTTGGAAGATCCAAGATGGCTGATTAGGAGCAGCTCAGGATTGCAGCTCCCAGTGAAAGCGCAGAGGGTAAGTGGATGCCGCATTTCCAGACGGATTTTTATTGCCCACAGACCAGGAGATTCCCAGGCAGAGGAGCCCCACGTGTTGCCAGCGCGGCTGTTTTGGCCAGCACGGCTGTTTTGGCTGGCGCCCCGGCGCGGTGGTTCTCCGTACAAAATACTCTGGTCTGGGTGCCATTTTAGCTGGCGAGAGGAGCTCCAGGAAGGCACAGCCACTCATTCAGCTGATTAAAAAAGGGGACTGAAACAGGGAGCCAGGCCAGGAGATTCCTGGGCAAAAAAGTGCCACGAATCTCAGTATTGCTGTTTCAGCTGGTGCAGTGGGTTGCCGCACAGGAAATCACAGATCCCGGTGCCTTTTCAACAGGCTACTGGAACACCTGGGAGAGACTCAACCATTCAACTAGCAAAAAAAAAAAGAAAAAAAAGGCTCTGAGGCAGGGAGCCAGGTGATCAGGCTCAGCTGGTTCCTCCCACATACACACACGCAAAAAAACAGCAATTGGAAATGCTCTGGGTTGAGAGTTTCACAGCATGCACAGCTGAACCCGGGACAGTCCAGCTCTGTGGAGGAGGGGCGTCTGCCATTACCGAGGCACTCCACCACTACGGAGGTAGTCCACCATTGCTGAGGCAGCCTGCCATTGCCAAGGCAACCTGCCATTACAGAGAGAGTCCACCATTACAGAGATGGGCCACTATTGCTGAGGCAGTTCTAACTACATCCATATAAACAGGACTGCAGGAAGTTCACATGGCAGCTGGGCGGAGCCCATAGCAGCTCAGCAAAGCCTCTGCAGGCAGACAGTGACTAGGCTGCCTCATTGCTGGGCAGGGCAGTCCTGAAAAAAAGGCAGCAGCACAACAGAAACTCATAAATAAAGCCCTAACTCCCAGGGACAGAACACGGGGGAAGAAAAGGGGTTTATGAATTCTGCTGTAGCAGACTTAAACGTACCTGCCCAGCAGCTCTGAATGAACAACAGAGCTCACAGCTCAGCACTCGAGCTCCTATAAAAGATAGACTGTATCCTCAAGCAGCTCCCTGACCCCTGTATATCCAGAGTCACTTCATAAAGGAGAGATCAGACTGACATCTGGCGGGTATCCTTCTGGGACAAAGATAGCAGAAGAAGAAACTGGTAGCAACCCTTACTGTTCTGCAGCTGCTGCAGGTGATCCCCAGGCAAGCAGGGCCTGGAGTGGACCTCAGCAGTCCTACAGCAGAGGGACCAGACTGTTAGAAGGAAAACTAAGAAACAGAAATAACTTCATCATCAACAAACTGGATGTCCACTCAGAGACCCAATCTGAAAGTCCGCAACTACAAAGATGACAGGTGGATAAATCCACAAAGATGGGAAGAAACCAGCGCAAAAAGGATGAAAACACCCAAAACCAGAATGCCTCTCCTCCTACAAGGGATCACAACTCCTCACCAACAAGGGAACAAGGCTGGATGGAGAATGAATGTGATGAAATGACAGAATCAGGCTTCAGAAGGTGGGTAATAAAAAACTTCCGTGAGCTAAAAGAACATGTTCTAACCCAATGCAAAGAAACTAAGAACGTTGGAAAAAGATTTGATGAAATGCTAACGAGAATGGACAACTTAGAGAGGAATATAAGTGAATTGATGGAGCTGAAAAACACAACACGAGAACTTTGCAAAGCATGCACAAGTTTCAACAGCTGAATTGACCAAGCAGAAGAAAGGATATCAGAGGTCGAAGATCAATGAAATAAAACAAGAAGGCAAGTTTCGAGAAAAAAGGGTAAAAAGGAATGAACAAAGTCAACAAGAAATATGGGACTATGTGAAAAAACCTAATCTACATTTGATAGGTGTACCTGAATGTGATGAAGATAACACATCCAAGCTGGAAAATACTCTTCAGGATATTATCCAGGAAAACTTCCCCAATCTAGCAAGGCAGGCCAATATTCAAGTCCAGGAAATACAGAGAACACCACAAAGATATTCCTCAAGAAGAGCAACCCCAAGGCACATAATCCTCAGATTCACCAGAGTTGAAGTGAAGGAGAAAATGCTAAGGGCAGCCAGAGAGAAAGGTCAGGTTACCCACAAAGGGAAGCCCATCAGACTCACAGCAGATCTCTCAGCAGAAACTCTACACGCCAGAAGAGAGTGGGGACCAATATTCAACATCCTTAAAGAAAAGAACTTTCAACCCAGAATTTCATATACAGCCAAACTAAGCTTCATAAGTGAACGAAAAATAAAATCCTTTGCAAACAAACAAGTACTCAGAGATTTCATCACCACCAGGCCTGCTTTACAAGAGCTCCTGAAAGAGGCACTACACATAGAAAGGAAAAACCAGTACCAGCCACTCCAAAAACATACCAAATGGTAAAGAGCATCAACACAATGAAGAATCTGCATCAACTAATGGGAAAAACAGCCAGCTAGCATCAAAATGACAGTATCAAATTCACACATAACAATATTAACCCTAAATGTAAATGGAGTGAATGCCCCAATCAAAAGACACAGACTGGCAAATTGGATAAAAAGCCAAAACCCATTGGTGTGCTGTGTCCAGGAAACCCATCTCACATGCAAGGATACACAAAGGCTCAAAATAAAGGGATGGAGGAAGAGTTACCAAGCAAATGGAGAGCAAAAAAAAGCAGGAGTTGCT
This sequence comes from Aotus nancymaae, assembly GCF_030222135.1. Classification (NCBI taxonomy): domain Eukaryota; kingdom Metazoa; phylum Chordata; class Mammalia; order Primates; family Aotidae; genus Aotus; species Aotus nancymaae. Next base: position 25,344,632 of record NW_026988413.1, read on the forward strand.
ATTCTCGTCTCTGACAAAATAGACTTTAAAGCAACAAAGATCAAAAGAGACAAAGAAGGACATTACATAATGGTAAAAGGATCAATGCAACAAGAAGAGCTAACTATCCTAAATATATATGCACCTAATACAGGAGCACCCAGATACATAAGGCAAGTTCTTAATGACTTACAAAGAGACTTAGACTCCCACACAATAATAGTGGGAGACTTTAACACACAATTGTCAATATTAGACAGATCAACCAGACAGAAAATTAACAAGGATATCCAGGACTTGAACTCAGACCTGGAACAAGGAAACCTAACAGACATTTACAGAACTCTCCACCCCAAATCCACAGAATATACATTCTTCTCAGCACCACATCACACCTACTCTAAAACTGACCGCATAATTGGAAGTAAATCACTCCTCAGCAAATGCAAAAGAACGGAAATCATAACAAACAGTCTCTTAGACCACAGTGCAATCAAGTTAGAACTCAGAATTCAGAAACTAACTCAGAACCACACAGCTTCATGGAAACTGAACAATTGGCTCTTGAATGTTGACTGGATAAACAATGAAATGAAGGCAGAAATAAAGATGTTCTTTGAAACCAATGAGAACGAAGACACCAAATACCAGAATCTCTGGGACACATTTAAAGCACTTTCTAAAGGAAAATATATAGCAATAAGTGCCCACAAGAGAAGCAAGGAGAGATCGAAAATTGACACTCTATCATCAAAATTGAAAAAGCTAGAGGACCAAGATCAAAAAAACTCAAAACCTAGCAGAAGACAAGAAATAACTAAGATCAGAGCAGAACTGAAGGAGATAGAGACACAAAAAAACCCTTCAAAAAATCAATAAATCCAGGAGCTGGTTTTTCGAAAAGACAGACCACTAGCCAGATTAATAAAAAAGAAAAGAGAGAATAACCAAATAGATGCAATAAAAAATGATAAAGGGGATATCACCACAGATTCCACAGAAATTCAAACCATCATCAGAGATTATTACAAACAACTCTATGCACATAAACTAGGAAACCTGGAAGAAATGGATAAATTCCTGGACATTTGCCTCCTCCCAAGCCTAAACCAGGAAAAAGTTGAAATCCTGAATAGACCAATAACAAGGTCTGAAGTCAAGGCAGCAATTAAGAGCCTACCACCCAAAAAAAGCCCAGGTCCCGATGGGTTCACAACCAAATTCTACCAGACATACAAAGAGGAGCTGGTACCATTCCTTCTGAAACTATTCCAAATAATCCAAAAAGAGGGAATCCTTCCCAAATCATTTTATGACACCAACATCATCGTGATACCAAAACCCGGCAGACTCAACAAGAAAAGAAAACTACAGGCCAATATGTAGAAAACTACAGGCCATGATGGATATAGATGCAAAAATCTTCAATAAAATACTGGCAAGCCAATTGCAACAGCACATCAGAAAGCTTATCCACCATGATCAAGTAGGATTCATCTCAGGGATGCAAGGCTGGTTCAACATATGCAAGTCTATAAATATAATACACCACATAAACAGAACCAAAGACAAAAACTACATGATTATCTCAATTGATGCAGAGAAGGCCTTTGACAAAATTCAACAGCCCTTTATTCTAAAAACCCTCAATAAAATAGGTATTGATAGAACGTATCTCAAAATAATAAAAGCTATCTACGACAAACCAACAGCCAACATCATACTGAATGGGCAAAAACTGGAAGCATTCTCTTTGAAATCTGGCACTGGACAAGGATGCCCTCTCTCACCACTCCTATTTAATATAGTACTGGAAGTTCTAGCCAGAGCAATCAGGCAAGAAAAAGAAATAAAGGGTATTCAAATAGGAAAGGAGGAAGTCAAATTGTCTCTGTTTGCAGATGACATGATTGTATATCTAGAAGACCCCATCGTCTCAGCCCAAAATCTTCTCAAACTGATAAGCAACTTCAGCAAAGTCTCAGGATACAAAATCAATGTGCAAAAATCACAAGCATTCCTGTACACCAATAACAGACTTAAAGAGAGCCAAATCAAGAACGAACTGCCATTCACAATTGCTACCAAGAGAATAAAATACCTAGGAATACAACTAACAAGGAACGTCAAGGACCTCTTCAAGGAGAACTACAAACCACTGCTCAACGAAATGAGAGAGGACACAAACAGATGGAGAAACATTCCATGTTCATGGTTAAGAAGAATCGATATTGTGAAAATGGCCATACTGTCCAAAGTAATTTACAGATTCAATGCTATCCCCATCAAGCTACCAATGACCTTCTTCACAGAACTGGAAAAAAACACCTTAAACTTCATATGAAACCAAAAGAGAGCCCGCATAGCCAAGTCAATTCTAAGCAAAAAGAACAAAGCAGGAGGTATCACACTACCAGACTTCAAACTATACTACAAGGCTACAGTAATCAAAACAGCATGGTACTGGTACCAAAACAGAGATATAGACCAATGGAACAGAACAGAGGCCTCAGAGACAACACAACATATCTACAACCATCTGATCTTTGACAAACCTAACAAAAACAAGCAATGGGTAAAGGATTCCCTGTTTAATAAATGGTGTTGGGAAAACTGGCTAGCCATATGCAGAAAGCAGAAACTGGACCCATTCCTGACACCTTACACTAAAATCAACTCCAGATGGATTAAAGACTTAAACATAAGACTTAACACCATAAAAACCCTAGAAGAAAATCTAGGCAAAACCATTCAGGACATAGGCGTAGGCAAGGACTTCATGACCAGAACACCAAAAGCATTGGCAACAAAAGCCAAAATAGACAAATGGGAGCTAATCAAACTCCACAGCTTCTGCACGGCAAAAGAAACAGTCAATAGAGTGAATCGGCAACCAACAGAATGAGAAAAAATTTTTGCAGTTTACTTATCTGACAAAGGGCTGATATCCAGAATCTACAAAGAACTAAAACAGATCTACAAGAAAAAAACAAACAAGCCCATTCAAAAGTGGGCCAAGGATATGAACAGACACTTTACAAAAGAAGACATACATGAGGCCAACAAACATATGAAAAAATGCTCATCATCACTGGTCATTAGAGAAATGCAAATCAAAACTACATTGAGATACCGTCTCACGCCAGTTAGAATGGCGATCATTAAAAAATCTGGAGACAACAGATGCTGGAGAGGATGTGGAGAAATAGGAACACTTTTACACTGTTGGTGGGAGTGTAAATTAGTTCAACCATTGTGGAAAACAGTGTGGCGATTCCTCAAGGACCTAGAAATAGAAATTCCATTTGACCCAGCAATCCCATTACTGGGTATATATCCAAAGGATTATAAATCATTCTACTATAAGGACACATGCACACAAATGTTCATTGCAGCACAGTTTACAAGAGCAAAGACCTGGAACCAACTCAAATGCCCATCGATGATAGACTGGACAGGGAAAATGTGGCACATATACACTGTGGAATATTATGCAGCCATCAAAAGCGATGAGTTCGTGTCCTTTGTAGGGACATGGATGAACCTGGAAACCATCATTCTCAGCAAACTGACAGAAGAACAGAAAATCAAACACCGCATGTTCTTACTCATAGGCGGGTGTTGAACAATGAGAACACACGGACACAGGGAGGGGAGCACTACACACTGGGGTCTGTTGGGGGGAAATAGGGGAGGGACAGCAGGGGGTGGGAAGGTGGGGAGAGAGAGCATGGGGAGAAATGCCAGATATAGGTGAAGGGGAGGAAGGCAGCAAATCACACTGCCATGTGTGTACCTATGCAACGATCTTGCATGTTCTTCACATGTACCCCAAAACCTAAAATACAATAAAAAAAAAAAAAAAGAGGAGGTTTTCAAGATGGCCGATTAGGAGGAAGTCGGGATCGCAGCTCCGAAAGAAGGCGCAGAGGGTGAGTGGATGCCACATTTCCAGACAGATTTTTACTGACCACAGACCAGGGGATTAACAGGAGGAGGAGCCGCACGGGTCACCAGCGCCGCTGGTTTGAGTGGAGCGGTGTGCCGCTCGGCCTACGCCCTGAGGTAGGGGGCGGAGGATCCACGTACAGAGCGAGAGAGACTGAATCACCTCTGAGCCAGCAAGGGGAGCTGAAGCAGGGATTCAAGCCAGGACACTCCCGGGCAAGGGCACGCCACGAATCTCAGAGCCGCTGCTTTGGCTGATGCAGCGGCTCACAGGGCAGCGGATTTTTACTGCCCACAGACCAGGAGATTCACAGGTGGAGAAGCTCCACGGGTTGCCAGCGCCGCTGGTTGGACTGGCGCGGCTGCTCTGCCTGCACCCGAGGCAGGGAGCAGCGGCCCCTTGTGCAGAGTGAGCGAGACCGGATCCCCTCTGGGCCAGCAAGGGGAGCTGAGGCAGGGACTCAACCCAAGAGTTTCCTGGGCAAAGAGGAAGCCTCCGGAAACACGGCTGAACACGGGACGGTCCAGCTCTGTGGAGGAGGGGCGTCACCCACCGGGAAACACCCTGCAGTTCCCAGGACAATTTGCCCACAGCAGCTCAACGAAGCCTCTGCAGGCTGAGTGTGACTAGGCTGCCACCTTGTGGGCAGGGAAAACCATTGCAACAGCGGAAAATCATAACGCCCTAATTCCCTGGGACAGACCACCTAGGGGGAAGAAAAGGGGGTTTAAGAGTTCAGCTACTACAGACTTAAAATTACCAAAATCAGAAAGACAGCAACTACAAAGTCGATAGGTGGATAAATCCACAAAGATGGGAAGAAACCAGTGCAAAAAGGATGAAAACACCCAAAACCAGAACACCTCTCCTCTTACAAGGGAGCACAACTCCTCACCAGCAAGGGAACAAGACTGGATGGAGAATGAGCGTGATGAAATGACAGAATCAGCTTTCAGAAAGTGGATAATAAGAAACTTCCGTGAGCTAAAAGAACATGTTCTAACCCAATGCAAAGAAACTAAGAACCTTGAAAAAAGACTTGACGAAATGTTAACGAGAATGGACAACTTAGAGAGGAATATGAGCGAATTGATGGAGCTGAAAAACACAACACGAGAACTTCGCGAAGCATGCACAAGTTTCAACAGCCGAATTGACCAAGCAGAAGAAAGGATATCAGAGGTCGAAGATCAACTCAATGAAATAAAACGAGAAGGCAAGATTAGAGAAAACAGGGTAAAAAGGAATGAACAGAGTCAACAAGAAATATGGGACTATGTGAAAAGACCTAATCTACGTTTGATAGGTGTACCTGAATGTGACGAAGAGAATGCATCCAAGCTGGAAAATACTCTTCAGGATATTATCCAGGAAAACTTCCCCAACCTAGCAAGGCAGGCCAATATGCAAGTCCAGGAAATACAGAGAACACCACAAAGATATTCCTCTAGAAGAGCAACCCCAAGGCACATAATCGTCAGATTCGCCAGGGTTGAAATGAAGGAGAAAATACTAAGGGCAGCCAGAGAGAAAGGTCGGGTTACCCACAAAGGGAAGCCCATCAGACTTACAGCAGATCTCTCAGCAGAAACCCTACAGGCCAGAAGGGAGTGGGGGCCGATATTCAACATCCTTAAAGAAAAGAACTTTCAACCCAGAATTTCATATCCAGCCAAATTAAGCTTCATAAGTGAAGGAAAAATAAAATCCTTTGAGAACAAGCAAGCACTCAGAGATTTCATCACCACCAGACCAGCTTTACAAGAGCTCCTGAAGGAGGCACTACACATAGAAAAAAGCAACCAGTACCAGCCACTCCAAAAATGCACGAAATGGTAAAGAGCATCAACACAATGAAGAATCTGCCTCAACCAATGGGAAAAACAGCCAGCTAGCATCAAAATGACAGAATCAAATTCACACATAACAATATTAACCCTAAATGTAAACGGACTAAATGCCCCAATCAAAAGACACAGATTGGCAAATTGGATAAAAAGCCAAAACCCATCAGTGTGCTGTATCCAGGAAACCCACCTCACAAGCAAGGATACACAAAGGCTCAAAATAAAGGGATGGAGGAAGATTTACCAAGCAAATGGAGAACAAAAAAAAGCAGGAGTTGCTATTCTCATCTCTGATAAAATAGACTTTAAAGCAACAAAGATCAAAAGAGACAAAGAAGGACATTACATAATGGTAAAAGGATCAATGCAACAAGAAGAGCTAACGATCCTAAATATATATGCACCTAATACAGGAGCACCTAGATACATAAGGCAAGTTCTTAAAGACTTAAAAAGAGACCTAGACTCCCACACAATAATAGTGGGAGACTTCAACACCCCATTGTCAATATTAGACAGATCAACGAGACAGAAAATTAACAAGGATATCCAGGACTTGAACTCAGACCTGGACCAAGCAAACCTAATAGACATTTGCAGAACTCTCTACCCCAAATCCACAGAATATACATTCTTCTCAGCACCACATCACACCTACTCTAAAATGGACCACATAATTGGAAGTAAATCACTCCTCAGCAAATGCAAAAGAACGGAAACCATAACAAACAGTCTCTCAGACCACAGTGCAATCAAGTTAGAACTCAGAATTCAGAAGCCAACCCAGAACCGCACAGCCTCATGGAAATTGAACAACTTTCTCCTGAATGTTGACTGGATAAACACTGAAATGAAGGCAGAAATAAAGATGTTCTTTGAAACCAACGAGAACGAAGACACCACATACCAGAATCTCTGGGACACATTTAAAGCAGTCTCTAGAGGAAAATACATAGCAATAGGTGCCCACATGAGAAGAAAGGAGAGATCTAAAATTGACACGCTATCGTCAAAATTGAAAGAGCTAGAGGAGCAAGATCAAAAAAACTCAAAACCTAGCAGAAGACAAGAAATAACTAAGATCAAAGCAGAATTGAAGGAGATAGAGACATGAAAAACCCTTCAAAAAATCAATAAATCCAGGAGCTGGTTTTTTGAAAAGATCAACAAAATAGACAGACCACTAGCCAGACTAATAAAAAAGAAAAGAGAGAATAACCAAATAGATGCAGTAAAAAATGATAAAGGGGATATCATCACAGATGCCAGAGAAATTCAAACCATCATCAGAGATTATTACAAACAACTCTATGCACATAAACTAGAAAACCTGGAAGAAATGGATAAATTCCTGGACAGTTGCCTCCTCCCAAGCCTAAACCAGGAAGAAGTCGAAACCCTGAATAGACCAATAACAAGGTCTGAAGTCGAGGCAGCAATTAAGAGCCTACCACCCAAAAAAAGCCCAGGTCCAGATGGGTTCACAGCTGAATTCTACCAGACATACAAAGAGGAACTGGTACCATTCCTACTGAAACTATTTCAAATAATCCAAAAAGAAGGAATCCTTCCCAAATCATTTTATGAGACCAACATCATCCTAATACCAAAACCCGGCAGAGACTCAACAAGAAAAGAAAATTACAGGCCAATATCCATGATGAACATAGATGCAAAAATCTTCAATAAAATACTGGCAAGCCGATTGCAACAGCACATCAAAAAGCTTATCCACCATGATCAAGTAGGATTCATCCCGGGGATGCAAGGCTGGTTCAATATACGCAAGTCTATAAACGTAATTCACCACATAAACAGAACCAAAGACAAAAACCACATGATTATCTCAACTGATGCAGAGAAGGCCTTTGACAAAATTCAACAGCCCTTTATGCTAAAAACTCTCAATAAACTAGGTATCGACGGAACGTACCTCAAAATAATAAAAGCTATTTATGACAAACCAACAGCCAATATCATACTGAATGGGCAAAAACTGGAAGCATTCCCTTTGAAATCAGGCACTAGACAAGGATGCCCTCTCTCACCACTCCTGTTCAATATAGTACTGGAAGTTCTAGCCAGAGCAATCAGACAAGAAAAAGAAATAAAGGGTATTCAATTAGGAAAGGAGGAAGTCAAATTGTCTCTATTTGCAGACGACATGATTGTATATCTAGAAGACCCTATCATCTCAGCCCAAAATCTCCTGAAACTGATAAGCAACTTCAGCAAAGTCTCAGGATACAAAATCAATGTGCAAAAATCACAAGCATTCCTATACACCAATAATAGACTTAAAGAGAGCCAAATCAAGAACGAACTGCCATTCACAATTGCTACAAAGAGAATAAAATACCTAGGAATACAACTAACAAGGAACGTAAAGGACCTCTTCAAGGAGAACTACAAACCACTGCTCAACGAAATAAAAGAGGACACAAACAGATGGAGAAACATTCCATGTTCATGGTTAGGAAGAATTAATATCGTGAAAATGGCCATACTGCCCAAAGTAATTTATAGATTCAACGCTATCCCCATCAAGCTACCAATGACCTTCTTCACAGAACTGGAAAAAACCACCTTAAACTTCATATGGAACCAAAAGAGAGCCTGCATAGCCAAGTCAATTCTAAGCAAAAAGAACAAAGCAGGAGGCATCACACTACCGGACTTCAAACTCTACTACAAGGCTACAGTAATCAAAACAGCATGGTACTGGTACCAAAACAGAGATATAGACCAATGGAACAGAACAGAGGCGTCGGAGGCGACACAACATATCTACAACCACCTGATCTTTGACAAACCTGATAAAAACAAGCAATGGGGAAAGGATTCCCTGTTCAATAAGTGGTGTTGGGAAAACTGGCTAACCATATGCAGAAAGCAGAAACTCGACCCCTTCCTGACACCTTACACTAAAATTGACTCCAGATGGATTAAAGACTTAAACATAAGGCCTAACACCATAAAAACACTAGAAGAAAACTTAGGCAAAACCATTCAGGACATAGCCGTAGGCAAGGACTTTATGACCAAAACACCAAAAGCATTGGCAACAAAAGCCAAAATAGACAAATGGGACCTAATCAAACTCCACAGCTTCTGCACGGCAAAAGAAACAGTCAATAGAGTGAATCGGCAACCAACAGAATGGGAAAAAAATTTTGCAGCCTACCCATCTGACAAAGGGCTGATATCCAGAATTTACAACGAGCTAAAAAAGATTTACAAGAAAAAAACAAACAAGCCCATTCAAAAATGGGCGAAGGATATGAACAGATACTTTACAAAAGAAGACATACAAGAGGCCAACAAACATATGAAAAAATGCTCATCATCACTGGTCATTAGAGAAATGCAAATCAAAACTACATTGAGATACTGTCTCACGCCAGTTAGAATGGCGATCATTAAAAAATCTGGAGAAAATAGATGCTGGAGAGGATGTGGAGAAATAGGAACACTTTTACACTGTTGGTGGGAGTGTAAATTAGTTCAACCACTGTGGAAAACAGTGTGGCGATTCCTCAAGGACCTAGAAATAGAAATTCCATTTGACCCAGCAATCCCATTACTGGGCATATATCCAAAGGATTATAAATCGTTCTACTATAAGGACACATGCACACGAATGTTCATTGCAGCACAGTTTACAATAGCAAAGACCTGGAACCAACCCAAATGCCCATCGATGATAGACTGGACAGGAAAATGTGGCACATATACACCATGGAATATTATGCAGCCATTAAAAATGAGGAGTTCGCGTCCTTTGTAGGGACATGGATGAACCTGGAAACCATCATTCTCAGCAAACTGACACAAGAACACAAAACCAAACACCACATGTTCTCACTCATAGGAGGGTGTTGAACAAGGAGAACACATGGACACAGGGAGGGGAGCACTATACACGGGGGTCTGTTGCGGGGGAGTGGGGGGGACAGTGGGGGGGGAGTTGGGGAGGGATAGCATGGGGAGAAATGCCAGATATGGGTGAGGGGGAGGGAGGCAGCAAATCACACTGCCATGAATGCACCTATGCAACAACTTTGCATGTTTTTCACATGTACCCCAAAACCTAAAATGCAATAAAAAAAAAAAAAGAAAGAAAGAAAACCATCATGAAGGTTTCAGATGTTCCCTGAATGAGATGGTCCCATTGGAAGCTACTGGGCAGAGAAATAACGTGATCTGAGTTACACATTTTTAAAAGTCACTCAGGTTACTGTGTTGAAAGTGACATGGGAGGAAGACAGGAAAGCTGCGAGGCTTGTGCAGCATCCAGGCATGAAATGGGCATGGCCCAGACCAGGTGAGTGAAAAAGATGGGAAAGTGGTTGGAAAACTGCTTGCTTCTAAATCCGGATGACCGGATGTGGAAGATAAGAAAAGAAGTCAAGGTAGAATCGAAGATTTTGGGACCTATGCAATAAAAAGGTAGAGCTGCCATTTACTGAACTCAGGAAATTGCAGGAGGAGCAGGTTTAGAATAAAGATGAGGAATTTGAATTTAGACATGTTAACTTTGGGGTCCCTTTAGATACCTAAATGGAGGTTTCAAATAGTCAACTGGATAAAATTGACAACTGATAAAATAAGGAAATGGTCAGCATAGAGATGCTACTTAAAGCCATAACACTAAATGAAGTCACCAAGGGAGTGAGCACAGGGAGAGACCAGAATAGAAACTGAGCCTTCAATGGCTGGAAGTTGGGAAGATGAGGAGGAACTAACAAGAGTCTGAAAAGGAAAGGCCAGGCGAGGTGGCTCACACCTATAATCCCACACTTCGGGAGGCCAAGGTGGGAGGATCACTTGAGGCCAGGAGTTTGAGATTGGCCTGGGTAACATAGTGAGACCCCATTTTTACAAAAACATTTGAGGTGTTGAGGTTGCAGTGAGCTATGATTGCACCAGGCTGGGTGACAAAGGAAGATCCCATCTCTAAAAAAAAAGAGGCTGAAAAGAAGCCACCAGCAAACAAAGCAGCAGGAGGTGTATCGAAGTCAAGTGAAGTGTTTTGAAGAGGGAAAGCTGCTGCTGACAGGTCAAGATGAAGATGAGGAAGAAGACCTGCCATTGGACTTAGCTAATATCCTGCCACTTATTCGCTGAGTAGTCTCAGATGAGTTCATGCAACTCTGTAGGCACCATTTCCTCCACGGTGATAACATAGTACCTGTCTTGTTGGATGGTTATGATGAGCTGCTATCTTGAAAATAGAAAATAAAGTACCTGTCACCATGCCCAGCACATGGCAAACAACCAACAAATGGTGACTATGAGTAGAATTAGATATTCCGCTCATTGTTCTGCTTTTCTATTCTTAAGATATCAAAAGGAAGAAACGAAGAGGAAGACAGGTTCTCAGGGGAAAGAGCTTCAGAGATCTTTTCTAGCTTCTTTTTCTCAGGCTTTGAAACATTGTTCTAATGCTTTCCCTCCAGGATGTCACCAGAGCCCGACAAGGGGTCCAGTGATTAACAGGGAGACAAGCAGAGTATAATGCAACAGGGAGAATTCCAGCAGCGTCCCGGAATCTCACCACCACAGAAGGCAGCACTGGAGGAGAGCAGTCATGAATAAGAATCAAGGTGGATGTGGAGGGAGGGGGCTGGGAAGAGGCTCCCCTGGACTCTATCCTGGAAGTTTACTACCGAAGCACCCAATGATATAAGAAGCCCTCACAAGCACTTATACACCACTGGTGGGAATGTAAATTAGGCCAGCCCCTGTGGAAAGCAGTTTGGAAATTTCTCAAAAAACTAAAAATAGCTACCGTTCAAGCCAGCAATCCCATTACCAGGTATCTACCCAAAGGAAAATAAATTGTTCTACCAAAAAGACCAGCACTCTACATTCACTGCAGCACTGCTCATAAGAGTAAAGGCCTGGAATCAACCTAGGTACCCATCAACGGAGGACTGGATCAAGAAAATGTGGTACACATATGCCATGGAGTACAACTCAGCCATAAAAAAGAATGAAATCATGTTTTTTGCAGCAACATGGATATAGTTGGAGGCCATTATCCTAAGCCAATTAACACAGAAGTGGAAAAAAATATCTCACATGCTCCCACTTATAAATGGGAGCTAAACATTGGGTACACGTGAACACAAAGATGGGAACAAAAGGCCGGACATGGTGGCTCACACCTGTAATCCCGGCACTTTGGGAGTTCAAGGCAGAGGATCACCTGAGGTCAGGAATTTGAGACAAGCCTAGATAACATGAAGAAACCCTGTCTCTACTAAAAATACAAAAAAATATTAGCTGGGCATGGTGGTGGTCACCTGTAATCCCAGCTACTTGGGCGGCTGAGGCAAGAGACTTGCTTGAATCTGGGAGTTGGAGGTTGCAGTGAGCCGAGAATGCACCATTGCACTCTAGCCTGGGCAACAGAGTGGGACTCCATGTCAAAAAAAAAAAAAAAAGATGGGAAGAAAAAACATCAAGGGCTCCAAAAGTGGGAAGGCGGGGAGGAGGGCGAGGGCTGAAAAGAAGCCTCCTATTGGGTACTATGTTCACCATTTGGGCGATGGAATCAATAGAAGCCCAAACCTCAGCATCATGTAACATACCCTTGTAACAAATCTTCACATGCACCCCCTGAATTTAAAATTTAAATTAAAAAAGAAGCCCTCACAGAGCTGAGACCCCATTTGTTACCATGACATTCTCAGAGGTAGCACCGAGGTATCCTTCATAAGCCCCCAGCCCCTCCCCGAAAACTCCTTCCTAGGTGACAAAGCCCCTCTGCCTGGGATCTGCCTGCTGCCCACCCCTCCAAAAGTGCAGCACCTCCCTGCCCTTTGGATCTCAGATGGCAAAGCTACCATATACATCCCACAGGGGGCCTTAAGACTTCCTGGCTCCCACCAGGTCCGAACTCAGACCTGCCTCCTGCGAGGACTGCCTGGCCTCACTGCGCAGCCTACCAGGGTGATGTGGCTGGGCACACAGGAAACAATTCTGTTTTCCTTAGCTCTTTGTCAGAGTCACAAACTCCTTCAGTCATTGCTGCATTTTTGCCTCTATCTCCTCCAATCTGCCAGGCCAAACCCAAGCTCTCTTTGGGTTGCCATGGCAACTCACTTTACAATTACATTTGCCTTGACCCTGGAGCCAAGGGACTAGAGCCTGTGCTTATAAATCTTTGGGGTGGCTGTCAAAGAAGCTGGCGGACAGGATGGACATGGAGGTGAGATCACAGACGGAGGAGGCACTTGCCCTGTTGGGGGCTTCTTTGCTATTTCTGCAATAAAAAATTAGAGTGCCCAAATAAGAAACAGGACATTTCTCAAATCTGTTTACTTTTCCCTGGTCTTGTCTGCCATTAGCCCAGTCCAGGCCATCAGCTTCTCTTCCCTGGACTAGGCCAGTGGCAAACAGGACAGGAGGCAAACAGGAAGCAACCTCGTAGCTGGTCCCCCGACTCAAGGCCCAGCCCCCACCTTCCATTCTCCACCGATAGCCAAGCATTGTTTTGCAGCTGGGAAATGCAGCCCAGCCCCTGTGGGACATACCCCAGAAATGCCTGTTGTCCTCAAGATAAAGTCCCATCAAGATTCCAGGCCCTTCATGCTCAGGCTGTGGCCACCTCCTCAGTGCCTGCTATCCCTTCATCCTCACCCTCACAAACCCTGCCCTCTGTGATTCCATACCCTGAGCTTTCTCTCCTTTGGCCTTTGCACATACAGTCTGATATGGTTGGGCAATGTCCCCACCCAAATCTTATCTTGAATTATAGCTCTCATAATTCCTACATGTCATGGGAGGGACCCAGTGGAAGGTAACTGAATCATGGGGGCAGGCCTTTCCCATGCTGTTCTTGTGATAGTGAATAAATCTTACAAGATGTGATAGTTTTACAAAGGGGAGTTCCTCTGCACACGCTCTCTCTTCTTGCCCAGCAGGTAAGATGTGACTTTGCTCTTCATTCACCTTCTGCCATGATTGTGAGGTCTCCCCAGCTATGTGGAACTGTGAGCCAATTAAACCTCTTTCCTTTATAAATTACCCAGTCTCAGGTATGTCTTTATTAGCAGCATGAAAATAGACTAATGCACTGTTCCCTCTGCCTAGCTTGCTCAACCCATTTGTCTAGTTAATTCCTGCCCAGACTTCAGGGCTCAGTTTAGTTTTCACTTAGTTATCCAGAAAGCCTTCTCTGATAGCCACCAGCAACTAAGCTGGGTGCCTCTGAGTACCCTCCCACGGCCGCTTATCCCTCCCCTCTTTGAAGCTATATCATCTGTATTGTGATTCTCTATGGGCTGTTCTGCCTCTCCACTGACTGTCAGCTCTCTGAAGGCAGGGAAGGCTGGTTTTGCTCACATCTGTATCCCTAACACTAAGCCCCTGGGAGGACACAAGAGCCAAGGAGTTTAGTGTGTAAATGAATGAATGGGAAGATGGGAGAAATCTCTGCATATGTGGCTGTCACTATAACATTTCAACTACAGAACGTTAATGAAAGAGTTTGCTGAATGGTACTTCTCCAATTGCCTTGGTTTGCAGTCACAGCTAAGGTCTTAAATCCAAAACTAATGGCATGAAGTGCTCCCTACATTCTTAAGGAAGCTGCCAGAAACTTATAAGAAGGCCTTCCCAATGCAAATCAAAACCACAATGAGATGCCATCTCATGCCAATTAGGATGGCAATCATTAAGAAATCAGGAAACAACAGATGCTGGAGAAATAGGAATGCTTTTACACTGATGGTGGGAGTGTAAATTAGTTCAACCATTGTGGAAGAGAGTGTGGCAATTCCTCAAGGATCTAGAACCAGAAATACCATTTAACCAAGCAATCCCATTACTGGGTATATACCCAAAGGATTATAAATCATTCTATTATAAAGACATGCACACATATGTGTATTGCAACACTGTTCACAGTAGCAAAAACTTGGAACCCACCCAAATGCCCATCGATGATAGACTGGATAAAGAAAATGTGGCATATATACAACATGGAATACTATGCAGCCATAAAACAGGTTGAGTCCATGTCCTTTGCAGGGACATGGATGAAGTTGGAAACCATCATTCTCAGCAAACTGACGCAAGAACAGAAAACCAAACACTGCATGGGTCTCACTCATAAGTGGGAGTTGAACAATGAGAACACATGGACACAGGGAGGGGAATGTGATGGGTTGATGGGTGCAGCAAACCACCATGGCACGTGTATACCTATGTAACAAACCTGCACGTTCTGTACATGTATCCCAGAACTTAAAGTATAATTAAGAAATAAAAAAAAAGAAGGCCTTCCCTCCAACTACAATCACACCTGCCTTCCCTAGGGGAGAGAAGGAAGAAGCTTCCTAGAATCAAAGTCAAGTGAAGGGGCTCCAACAGAATCCTTTGTAGAGACAGGAAGTACCTGGATCTCATTCAATCCCAGCAGGAGGAGGTCTGCTGGGTCTGCCCCGCGTCAACACAGCAATGCTCTGAGAAGCCATGTCAATCTGGGCAGAGGGAGGGGTGGAGTCCTGAACAGATGCAAGATTGAGAAGTAAATTCTACACTGGTGTAGCCCAGGCTGCTTTTTAGTTTCTCAAAGGGTCTGGAAAGCCAGGGCTCTGCCTGAGACGTCATTAGGGCACAGGAAGGGAAACTCATCCTGATGTCCTTGTATCCTTTCAGTTCCAATTGTTCAATAAATGAATTCCATCAGGAAAGAGGGATTTGTGAATAATTCATGTTTAGAGAAATAAGATGGTTGAGTCGAATTAGGAAAAAGTTCCTCCCAAGCTCTGAAGATGAGCTTTTAGGCCTCCACAAAGCCCTGGGAGAATCTCCCTCCTCTTCCTCTCTCTGCCCCATCACTCCTCCTCCCTATGTTATTTCCTTGTTGTTTTGGTTTTTGTTATTATTATTATTATTTTTGGTTTTTGGTTTTTGGTTTGAGATGGGGGTCTCACTATGTTGCCCAAGCTAACCTTGAACTCCTGAGCTCAAGTACTCTTCCCACCTCAGCTTCCCAAGTGGTGGAGACTACAGGTGTGCACCCCTGCACCTGGCTTCCCATGTTATTTTGATTATAAAATATGAAGCCTCTGGATGGAGGTTCAGCATTAGAAATCAAGCATCCGAATGCTGAATCTACACCAGTGCTACTTCCAAATAACCAGAGAAGAGGATACAAAGAGTGCAACATCTGGCTAAGATGTTTTCCTCCATTATTCATTAAAATGTGTGCTTTGGCATCCTGAAAGCACACCATGTACCCAAATTCAAAACAAGTCTGACTTAGCTAGCACGCATGGTACCCCGGTCCTGCCTGACTTCAGATAAGAGCACAGCTCACAGCTCTGAATCCTGAGATCATATTTCTGCCCCAGCCAGAAAATCCAAGCAGCCTGCACAACAAACCCCAATCCAAGAGGAAAATTTAATTCCTCTTTGGTTCTTAAAATGATCTAGGTTTCTCTCTCCCCTTCTTCCCTCTTCCCTGCCTCCAGCTCCTTCATTCCAAGTATTTATGACATCATAAGTCATTAACATTCCTCCTAGGACAGCTTTAATAAATATGCAGGGGGGGGGAGCCTTTGTTTGGATATTAAATACTAAATTTATAAGACGTATCATCCTCCTAATTAAGTTGAATGTAGTCTTGTGCATTAAATCAGGAGAAAGAGAGACAGTATAAAGGACAACAGTGGACACCAAGAAGCCCGGGAATCTGGCTACAGAGCTTGGCCATTTTTAAATGCTGGCAGCTCCATCGTCTACTCCTCTGGACAGATAGCCTAACAGCATCTCTAGGGCCAGAGCCGGGCAGCCAGGCAGGACACAGGAAGGATTTCCTCCTTCCAAGGCTATCCCTATTCCCCACAAGCAGGCCAGACTCTACCACCTGCAGCCCAGCCAGAGGAGTGGGACCCCAGCATACAGAGCAGTCCAGGGGGCCTGGCCTTACAGCCTCTAGCCTGAGGGGAGGACCCCCAGGCGCTGGGCCAAGCTACCTCATCTCAGAGCCACTCCCTGGACACCCACTGGGGTGCCTCTGGAGTTTCTGTAGTTCTGGGTGGCAGCATTTTATGATGGAACTTGCCTAAAGCATTTTCACTGATTTAGGGCCTCCTCCTTCCTGTTTAATAGCCCCTAAAGGAATGTCCCTCCAGGGTATCCCTTCCCATGCCTCACACACACCCGGGATGGCCTGTACCACCTCCTCTTCTTCCTAGAAAGTGTTGTGTCCTGGGTTGTGCATGGTGACGCATGCCTGTAACCCCAGCACTTTGGGTGGCCAAGGCGGCAGACCACTTGAGGTCAGGAGTTCCAGACCAGCCTGGCCAACATGGCGAAACCCCGTCTCTACTAAAAAAAAAGTATTACATGCTGTTTCACTCTCATTTTACTCACCCAGTATTTACTGAGTCCCTATCACATGCATCCATCTTTCCAATTCTACAAGGAACCTCAGAGTAAAAGGTGCCCTGCCCTCTCAGAGTCAGCCAGGCACAGGCTGCCTCTGGAGTAGAGAAGGTGACCAGTTACTCCAGGACTGTGGATTACCAGCCTCCTCCCCTGAGCCAGAGCCAGCGGGAAAGGAAAAGACTCAGTTGGCAAATGTTCTGAGTGCCTGCTTAGAACAGAGTTCTAACTCCTGCTTAGCCAGAGTTCTTGCTGGTGGGCACAGCGGTTTCTCATGCCAGTTCAGAGCCCGGTTCCACAGGATGGAAGATATAAAAAAGATAAGCCATGATTCTCACCCTCAGAAGGTGTCTATTCTTGTCACCTAGAGAATAAAGCAAGACAGGAAGGAGTGAATGTTAAAATGTGTGGGGACCAGGCATCCCCTGCCCTCTGCAGAGCCTCTCCTTGTTTGCAAGAGTGCAAATAAGAATGTGAAAAAGGGCTGGGCACAGTGGTTCACGCCTGTAATCCCAGCACTTTGGGAGGCTAAGGTGGGTGGATCATGAGATCAGTTCAAGACCAGCCTGGCCAACATAGGGAAACCTCGTCTCTGCTAAAAATACAAAAATTAGCTGGGTGCGGTGGCAAGCGCCTGTAATCCCAGCTACTCTGGAGACTGAGGCAAAGAATTGCTTGAGCCCAGGAGGCAGAAGTTGCAGTGAGCTGAGATCACACCACTGCACTCTAGCCTGGGTGACAGAGTGACACTCCATCTCAAAAAAAAAAAAAAAGAACATGAATAATGGCCCCTGCCCCCAGCTCCTTCCTTCTCTCCCTTTTCCACCCCCTCTGGGGGCTTTGCACACATGTGTGTAGACAAAACAGTCTATACATCGAACTCCCCACCCTACACCTGCCAAATAGTTGTCCTCTGTGGTCACACACAACACCTAGCAGGGGACTGGGCATCACTTGGGCAGGGAATTCTGGTGTCTCATGTACATCAGCGTAGTCTAGAAATATTGTGCCCTGTCAGGAGGGGCCTGGTGCAAGGAGACCAGAGAGAAGCCTTCTAAAGCACAAACCCACGAGGCAGGAGGGTGGCTTGAGGCCAGGAGTTTGAGAGCAGCCTGGGCAACATAGTGAGACCCCATCTTTGCAAAAATAAAAATAGACAAATTAGCAGGGCATGGAGCATGCATCTGTAGTCATAGCTACTGAGGCAGGAAGGTTGCTTGAGCCCAGGAGTTCAGGTTATAGTGAGCTCTGATTGCAACACTGCACTCCAGCCTGAGTCTCAAAACCTATCTGAAAACAAAAAGCACCCTTATTCCAGTATTTTTGTTTTTGAGACAGGTCTCAAAACTTCAAAAACTATCAAATACTTACGGCAAACATAGCATAGAAGGCCCTTTTAATAATTCCTCCTGAACGGCCGGGCGCAGTGGCTCACGCCTGTAATCCCAGCACTTTGAGAGGCCTAGGTGGGTGGATCACAAGGTCAAAAGATTGAAACCTTCCTGGCCAACACAGTGAAACCCCTTCTCTACTAAAAATATAAAAATTAACTGGGTGTGGTGGCACATGCTTGTAGTCCCAGCTACTCGGGGGGCTGAGGCAGGAGAATCACTTGAACCTGGGAGGCGGAGGTTGCAGTGAGCTGAGATCACGCCTCTGCACTCCAGCCTGGAGAGAGAGTGAGACTCTGTCTCAAAAAAAAAAAATCCTGCAGAAATCAGAACCTCAAGCCACACTTAGTAGTGTACGCCTATAGTCCTAGCTACTTGGGAGGCTGTGGCAGAAGAATCGCTTGAGCTCAGGAATTTGAGGCTATAGTGAGCTGTAATCACACCATAGCACTCCAGCCTGGGTGACGGTGAGATCCTGTCTCTAAAAAAAAATATTAAGAATATAGCACAAGACCAGAGAGGGGTCCCTGGTTGTCTGGCTCTAGAGTGGTGCTGATGGGGACTGCATATGCTTAAGGAATTTGGAGCAGGGGCTCAGGGGAAGGGAAAAGGCTTTTGGTGGAAGAGAACTAAGCAGAGTGTGCATAAGTGGGCAGCACCCAGAGAGACAGCGGGCATAGAGACGTTCCAGAGAGGTCAGCCAGTGCAAAGGGGAAAACCGTAGACAGATATGACGTCATCGGCTCACTCAGGGGTAAGGTTATATCCTATGCTGGGAAGAACCCCAGGCCGAAAGGCAGGACAGAGAGAACAAAGCAGTCTCCTTTCTGACATCTTCAAGTGCTCTAGTCACTGCTGGAGAAGAGATACTGATTTTGTGAAGAGAAGCCCTTGCCTACCTGTGCCCTCATGTGACTTTGCTGGGTCTGGCCGCTGCTTTCCTGACTGATGGGAAGTTGCTGCTGACTGATGCTAGCTTTCACTGGTAACAGGAAAGTCAACAGCCTCTGGCCCTTTCTATGAAGGAGAAAAGCAGAAAAGTGCTCAGAATCCTAAGTGGGAAAACAGATCAAAAGTCAGGTGGGACATCCAGGAGACAAAGAAGGGGTGGTTAGCTATTCCACTCCCTAAAAGGTGGGACCTAGGCAATCTTTGCTGCTCAAAGCCAGGTCAATGAGCAGCTGCTGCTAAGCTCAAAATAAATTTGAAAAACTGAGGAACTATCACCCTCTTTCGAGCAAGGAAAGGCAGGGACAGCTCAGCTTGGATTAGGGTTTGAAGCTATGAAACACAAAGAAAATACCAACTTCTTAGTGCAGCAGAGGAAACAGGACTGGTCTGATGTGGGATCAGGCTGGCTTTGGGGAGCTGAACCAACACTCGTAGAGCTGAAGCTTTTCTGCAGAAGACACATGCAGGATGATGCATCTCTCCTGCACATCTGCAATGCCCACCTGGAAGCCAACTGGGTGAAAAGTAGACTTAGCAGTGTGATCACAGAAATGCTTTATAAATATGCACGGAAAATCCTGAAAGGAAACACACCCAAGCATTTACTATGACTCTCTCGAGTTCATGCAATTGTGGGCGACTTTGAATTTTCTAGTTAAAATTGTATCTATCTTCCCCATCAGGGCACCCCCTTAAATTATGTGACTATTCTGAAAAGCCCGCGTGCCATCGATGCTTAAGCTTGCAAGCACTTGTTGCATTTGAAATGATCAGTCTGAAATCATGTTATCAATAATTTCCTACGAGAAAGTCAGGAGAAGGCAGACACAGGCTGTGACCACAAGAACAGCTCCAGACAGACCCTCAGAGACAGAAGGCTGGTGAGTAGACATTGAGTCAGCCGGTCAATATCCTTGGAGCCATGCCCAGCTCTCTGCACCTGGAGATTGCAGGTGGAAATAGCACCAAGAAAGGAAGCCTTTGCCAAGAATGAGGACAAGCCAAGAAGTCCAAGAATGCGAAACATCAGTCATAAGAAGTTCCACTTGACAAGCTGACCCTCTGTCTAGGAAGGGCCTCTGATATATGGGGGCTAGGGAGGGTATGGGATTAAAGGGATAGTGCAGATAAGTGGCGCACACTTAGGCCTGATGGGAGACAAAGCAATTAGCCCAGAAAAAGGACAACAGGACATGGGGGTGGGAAGGCCTGACGCAGAGCCTAGCCTTTCCCAAGTTCATTGTCAGGGATAAGCTCATTTGAGCTGGGCTCCATCAGGGAGCTCCTGAAGACACCCAAGCTCTCTGGCATTTCCTCTGATGTCTGCATCCATTATGTTTGTTCATGTTTTTGGAGAATTGAATTTTAGACTCCCGAACTGGAAAGCTCAGGGATAACAGGATTAGAGCATTTCCTGTGCCTTCAACACAGGCATGCAGAGAATCACAGCAGGAAGATGAGTTCGCCCATAGAGAGACCTCATCCCCCAGGGTCACTTCACAGGGACATGTAAGCTGCCATCTTCAAAAGCTGTGGCTCTCCTGGATCCTCTCAGCAGCCCCTCCTTCATCTTCCAGCCCCCAAGAAGCAGCTTCAAGGTACAAGGGGGACAGGGCAGGGATAATGTCAGCATTCTTTCTGACCATCCACACCAACCTCTGACCACAGGACTGACTGGATATCAGCCAATGGCACCAAAGTGGACAAGTTTGCCATGTCCCCTCCAGCATCAGAGATCACGTGGGTGAGATACATGTTTGTCTTCATTCATTCTACAATTTTTTATTGAATAGCTAACGGCAGGCCACAAGGCAAAGACAAGGTCACTACTGTCACAGAATTGCATCCTAGTGGGAGACAGAAAAAATATACAATAAGGACATAAGTTAGCAAAGCCTTATTTCCCCAACCTCTTAAGGTTAGAGAGTCCCAGGGCTCAGTCCTTGTACCACTTCTCTTTTTTATTTATACCCACTGATGACTCCCATACAAATGGCTTAGCCCAAGTATTGTCTCAGAACTTAGACGCTACCCAAGTGTCTACTCAGTATTTCCATATGGAGATAAATATATATATAAAATATATAAATATATAAAATATATAATAAATAAAATATATATAAAATATATGATATATCATATATCATATATTTAATATATGGTATAAAATATATATTATATATATTATATAAATATATATAATATATAAATATATTTTATATATTATATATAATATATTTTTTTATATATCTTATATATAATATACTTTTATATTATATATAAAAGTTTGCTCCTATAATATACTTTTATATTATATATAAAATAATCTATAATGTACATAAAGTCAAATTTGACAAATTCAAAACTGAACTCAAAAATCTTCATAAATTCACTCCCCATATAAACTTGCCATCTCTGTTAATGGCAATACAATCCTTTCAACTGCCCAGATCTAAAATTTTGAAGTCATTCTTGACGGGTGTCTTTTCCACATATCCTATATCCAAGTTGTTAAGAAACCCCACTGGTGCTACCTACAGAATATATTCAGAATACAGTCAGTTTGTCACTCAGTAGCCAGAGGGATCCTGCAGGGTGGGTGTCACATCTCAGGAATTGGACAGTCTGGCATGGACAGCCTGAGCATGGACAGTCACTGCAGGTGGCCATGCAAAGTGGGAGCATCCAGGTCCTAACACTAAATCCATTCAAAAGGGCAGAATACAGAATGGAGGAGGGCTTCTGCTATAGGGGCCAGGAAGAAAGGCTCTGTCCAGCAGGCAGCTCTGTATCCCAGGGGAACAACAACCTCTGGCAAGAGTCCAAGTAATAGTCAGTGAAAGAGAATCCAAGACAGGGAGATGAGATGTTCTAGGGAGAGAATGTCCAGCCACGGGGATGCTTGGCTGGTGATTCCCAGAAAGCAGGAGAGCAGCACGGAGAGGAAAGGGGGTCCCACCACTGTCCTTAAGAAAGTGCTCAGGTCTCTGTTCTCAGTTTACTCCAACCCTGAAGGGAATCCAAGACTCTCCTCTCTGCCTCCATCTCAAGGACCAACAATCTAGACTGAGACCAAAGACACTATCAGGCCAATGTGATAGGAAGGATGGACACAGACAGGAAAGGTAAGGGACTGACATGAGAAATTCTCACCCTCATGACTCTGGAATGTAAGGGTCTGGGCCTCTTGGCCTTTCCTTTAAGTGTTATGTGCATCTTCTTGTTTCTTGACCTCCCAAGAGAGCTTTCATAGTAAAATAGGCCCAGGACTTTCTCCCATCCCTTTTCCATGCCCCACTCCCTAAATAAGAACTGAGGTTCTCATTCTTTAACAATGATTAGCAATTTATATCTATGCAAGGGAAAGGAGGCCTGAGCAGGAAAGCTTAGGCCGGGATGCAAGGGGGCCTGCCCCTCTCTGTATGTGGTCTAAGTTGCTTTAGTAGAACCTGGGATTATACCTAGAGCTTTAGGGCCAAATTGTAACATAGTGTATATTTGTGGGTTATATAGTTGATATGGTTTGGCCACCCAAATCTTACCGTGAATTATAATCATCCCCAGGTGTCAAGGGCAGGACCAGGTGGAGATAACTGAATCATGGGGGCAGGTTCCCCATGCTGTTCTTGTGATAGTAAGTGAGCTCTCATGAGATCTGATGGTTTTATAAAGGGCTTCCCCCTTCGCTTGGTTCTCATTCTCTCTCCTGCTGCCCTGTGAAGAAGTGTCTTCTACCATGACTGTAAGTTTCCTGAGGCCTCCCAAGCAATGCAGAACTGTGAGTCAATGAAACCTCTTTTCTTTATAAATTACCCAGTCTCAGGTATTTCTTCATAGCAGTGTGAGAACAGACTAACACTGTAGTCAACATATATCTGCCTACAGAATCTGGCAGGACAGAACATAGTTTGGCATTTTGACTAGCTCCTCTTCAGAGTCACAACTAATGTTTACAGTGTAAGGCACGATGTGTGCTTGGCCTGCCTATCTATTTAGAAGACTATAGGGAATGAGTCTGCAGCCTCTCATTGTCGGACAGTCAATGCCATGTCCGTTTGTACTGGTTTAAACTCTCTCTAATGCCCCAAATGCAAATATACAGACACGAAAAGCCCCAGGTCCCAGGAGTCCATCTGTCTGTGTCAGCAGTAGCCGCCCCACACCCACTCTCAGCACCACCATCCATAGAGCAAACTCTGTGTCATTTTGCTCCTATCTTCAGCTCTAAGGCCACCCACGGCCTCTCCTGACTCCCATCCCCTGCTTTCTGCTTCTTGGATTTCCCAGGCAACAGTATGTGGTCAACACCATCCCATAAAGAAGCTGCCAGAACATCACATCCTGAGCATCCTAGAATGGAAATGTAGGTAGTGGGTTGAAGCTGGCAGCCACTCACTCTGTTTTCTCTCAAATCCCCACTCTAGCTGGCTTGGAACTCTCTGATTAACTCCCACATTGGCTGGTAATTTATCAGTAAGCTTTGGCAGAGCCTCCATATGGGAAGCTCCAGGATGAAGCCATGCTCTCCTTGGTGAGAATGGGAACCCCACAGACGGGGGCCTCAGGTGGACAGCGAGTTACAAAAGTGCTCACTTCCCAAGGCCTTTCACACCCAGCAAAGCTTTCCTTCTGAGCATGCAAACTCCTATGGATAGCTGTAATCATTTACCCAGAGGGGTAGTATACTTTTAATGCATGTATACGTGTATATGTGTGTGTTTGTACATGTGGGAGAGGAGGGATCAGACACTGTCATCAACATCATTTAATATAATCACACTACACTGGGAAGTATCCAGCCTATGAACAAGTATGGAATAAAAATATCTGTGTGTAGACAGCCTAGGACAAAAGTCACCAAAATAGAAGGAAACAGCCTTGGTGGCCACTTGATTTTTATCCTGGCCGCCTATTTTCATCCTGGAAAAACAAAAGCATTCAGGCCAGACATGGTGGCTCATGCTTGTAATCCCAGCTACTCAGGAGGCTGAAGCAGAAGAATGGCTTCAACTCAGGAGGCAGAAGCTGCAGTGAGTCGAGATTGTGCCACTGCACTTCAGCCTAGGTGACAGAGCAAAACTCTGTCTCAAATTTTTTTAAAAAAATGGAAAAACAAAAGCATTCTAATCAAATGTCTGCTTGAGAACGATTTTCAGATTGGCTGAGACATTTTACTTATCGTTGCTCAGAACCGAACGGCAATTCATCTTCTCTGGATCAATGTATTCTTATTCTTTAACAATGATTAGCAATTTATATCTATGCATGAGAAATAGACAAATATGACAAGGTCCTGCCTTCACTATTTTTGGTCTTCAGAAACAGCAGTTAAAACTTTCTTTTTATGCATATTCAAACCAGATATTGGACACTATGTAGATGCTTCCTAAAAAAATGAATGAATTGACTTCAGTTTCTAGCAATGTGGCAGGAAAATAACCTCCTATCTATTACCAAATACTAAGAAACAGTGGACAAAGTAAAACAAAAGTCCTTAAATTGCGTGGCTGATCTCATAAGAAAAGAAAACTCCTAGAGACAAAAAAAAAAAAAAAAAAAGGGAAGCTGAGAACTAGAGTGGTGAGTGGTGCTGATGCAATGCCTGTGCTTAGAGCATTGGCAGGTCTCGATTTTTTAAAAAGAATAGCCATATACGGATGAGACACAAAGCCTTGGGCCTGGATAAAATGGGGAGGTAGACCTGAAAAATCATGCTCCTTGAAGTTTTATGGTCTTTGTGCAAAGGTAAAGTAAAAATATAGAAGCCCGTCTATCTGGACTGGGGCACAGAAGCCTGTCTATCTGGACTGGGGATCTGGGTAGCCAAGAAACATCTTCTTAACAATTTATAAGCACAGGCCTGCCCTACACTATCTGCATTGTCTCAGAGCCTCACAATTAAGAATGCCACATAAAAGCAGCCCCTTCTATTAATGCCTTGAGCACAAGATAGAAACAAATGTAAACCATCTCTAGAAGGAATATTCTCTTATATACGTTGCACAGAATACCACTAAGAAAGCTCCATAAACGAAAGCTGGTACTCCCAAATTGCAAAACACATAAGGACAGAAGACAGAGGGAACAGGAGTTATAAGAAACAGCAAATAACAGAATTTGACCCACAGAATTTTCAGTTAATAGAATTGTTCAATGCAGAGTGTAAAATCAAAAATGCAAATTCATTGGTAATATAAAAGAAAGGGTCAAAAACAAAAAAGGAGCAAGGTTTTTAAAGTGACATAAAATTTCTATAAAGAAATAATACAGTTATTGGCCAGGCATGGTGGCTCATACCTGTAATCACAGCACTTTGGGAGGCAGGCCAAGGTAGAAGGATAGCTTGAGTCCAGGAGTTTGAGACTAGCCTAGGCAACACAGTGAGACCCCATCTCTACAAACAATTTTTTAAAATTAGCTGGGCATGGTGGCACACACTTGTGGTCCCAGCTGCTTGGGAGGCTGAGGTGAGAAGATCACTTGAGCCTGGGAAGCAGAGGTTGCAGTGAACCAAGATTGTGCCACTGCACTCTAGCTTGGGCAACAGAGAAAGACTGTCTCAAAAAAAATTATAAAAAATGAGAAATAATATTTATTAAATTTTATAGAAACTTGGATCAATTTTCCTTCTTAAAAAAATGCTAGATAATTTCTTTTTTCTTTTTTCTTTTTTTTTTTTGAGACAGAGTTTTGCTCTTGTTGCCCAGGCTGGAGTGCAGTGGCACAATCTTGGCCCACAATTTTCTTTCTAAAAACCTCAAAGAGCTGACAACTAGGGGATTGTCAGGCCAAAATCTATATGACAGAGAAAATCAAATCCTTAAGTTACATTTGTTCTGAGGGCATTTGCCAAGCCAAAAGAACTTCAGTCTTAAGTTTACTCAGCTTCACGAGGCTTGGGAGACAAAAGACGAAGCCCAAAGCCTGCCCAACATGGGTAATCTCACAGTGAATCTCCTTCCATAAGGTTGGGAGCCCAAAAAGCTACCCTCAAGATACACTTTAAATAGAAATAAGCCCAGCCCACCCTCACACTCCCAGGGGACCACATGAAAAGCTGCCTTGGTACAGAGAAGAGCAGGAACTAAAACATTAACAAAAAACCCCATTACTGAAAAACTGAAACTGTAAGTCAGATTTTTCAGCCCATTTCAATGGCCCAAATAACTTCAAACAATGAATTCAGCTTAAAGAGAACTGGTATCAGTAGTGTTCTTAAGCATATGGAAGAAGCAAATGAAATCCTGCCTCGAAAAATGAACCTTCAGCCTAGGCCTCAAAGAAATAGAACAAATAAATATCCATAAAAAATTTACAGCTTATAGCCAAAAATAATCAAGCACAAAAGCAAGCAAAGCACCATGAATAAAAATAGCAGAAACAATATGCAGCAGAAACAGATCAGCAAAGGCATTATACACTTAAATTAAAAGGTGCCATGTGCAGAAAGCTGAAACTAGACCCCCTCATTACACCTTATACAAAAATTAACTCCAGATGGATTAAAGATTCCAACATAAGACCTAACACTATAAAAACGCTAGAAGAAAACCTAGGCAATACCATTCAGGACATAGGCATAGGCAAGGACTTCATGACTAAAACACCAAAAGCAATCGCAACAAAAGCCAAAATAGACAAATGGAATCTAGTAAAACTTAAGGGCTTCTTCTGCACAGCAAAAGAAACAATCATTAGAGTGAACTGGCAACCAATAGAATGGGAAAAAATTTTTGCAATCTACCCATCTGACATAGGGCTAATATCCAGAACCTATAAAGAACTAAAACAGATTTACAAGAAAAAAACAACCCCATCAAAAAGTGGGCAAAGGATATGAACAGACACTTTTCAAAAGAAGACATTTATGCAGCCAACAAACATATGAAAAAATGTTCATCATCATTGGTCATTAGAGAAACGCAAATCAAAACCACATTGAGATACCATCTCACGCCAGTTAGAATGGCAATCATTAAAAAATCTGGAGATAACAGATGCTGGAGAGGATGTGGAGAAATAGGAACACTTTTACATTGTTGGTGGGAGTGTAAATTAGTTCAACCATTGTGGAAGACAGTGTGGCAATTCCTCAAGGACCTAGAAATAGAAATTCCATTTGACCCAGCAATCCCATTACTGGGTATATACCCAAAGGACTATAAATCATTCTATTATAAAGACACATGCACACATATGTTTATCGTGGCACTGTTTACAATAGCAAAGACTTGGAACCAACCAAATGCCCATCAATGATAAACTGGATAAAGAAAATGTGGCACATATACACCATGGAATACTATCCAGCCATAAAAAAGGATGAGTTCATGACCTTTGCAGGGACATGGATGAAGCTGGAAACCATCATTCTCAGTGAACTGATGCAAGAACAGAAAACCAAACACCATATGTTCTCACTCATAAGTGGATGTTGAACAATGAGAATACATGGACACATGAAGGGGAACATCACACACTGGGGCCTGTAAGGGGGTGGGAGAGTAGGGGAGGGATAGCAGGGGGATATAGGAGATATACCTAATGTAGGTGACAGGGGGATGGAGGCAGCAAACCACCACGGCATGTATATACCTAGGTAACAATCCTGCACAATCTGCAAATGTACCCCAGAACTTAAAGTATAATAATAACAATAATAAAAGATTATAAGACAATCATGTAGTCTGTCTTTAAAGAAATAAAAGGCAAGCTAAAATAAATAAACAAATACATAAATAAATAAATAACAACAACCACCACCCTGCAGGCAAACCAAAACAATTTGCCCAAACAGCCAAGCAGATTTGAAAAGGAACAAAGTTGAAATTTAAGAACTGAATATGAATTTGGGCAGGACATGGTGGCTCATGCCTGTAATTTCAGCACTTTGGGAGGCTGAGGCAGGAGGATCACTTGAGGCCAGGGGTTTGAGACCAGCCTGGGTAATACAGCAAGACCCTGTCTCCATAAATACATCAATAATATGAATTAGGATTAAAATCTCAATGTGGATTTAACAGTAATTAGACAATCTAAACAGAGAATTCAGGTGGTATGGTGGCTCATCCCTACAATCCCAGCACTTTGGGAGGCCGAGGTGGGCAGACCACATGAGGTCAGGAGTTGGAGACCAGCCTGGCCAACATGGTGAAACCCCATATGTATATATAGTATTCAGTATGGTAGTGATACTGAAATAAATTATTTTTAATTTCAAAAAGCTAAAAAATATACTATAAACAACTCCATTATAGCCTGAATAATCTTATATCTTTTTTTTTCTTTTTGAGACAGATATTCACTCTGTCAACCAGACTGGAGTACAGTGGCATTATCTTGTCTCACTGCAACCTCTGCCTCCTGGGTTCAAGCAATTCTGTGCCTCAGTCTTCCAAATAGCTGGGATTACAGGCACCCACCACCACAGTTGGCTAATTTTTGTATGTGCAGTAGAGATGGGGTTTCACCATGTTGGCCAGGCTTGTCTCAAACTCCTGACCTCGAGTGATTTGCCTGCCTTGGCCACCCAAAGTGTTGGAATTACAGGTGTAAGCCACCGTGCCCAGTCTATATCTATTTTTTTAATAACTCTATGGTTAAAAACCTTCCCAAAGAAAACTCAAGGCCCAGATGTCTTCATAGGTGAAATTTTCCAAACATCAAAGAAGAAATCGTATTAATTCTACACAAAAACTTCCAGCATATACAAAAGTATATACAGAATACTTCTCAACTTACAGGACTAACATCCTGCATATCAAAATCAGGTGAAAACATTACAAGATAAAGAAATTAAAAAATAATACCCTTCATAAAAATACCCTTCACAGCTTCAAACATCTTTAACAAAACACTGACATATCAGATTCAAAATTCACAAAAAGAATAACTCATCATAACCAAATGGATTTATCCAAGAAATGCAAGGATAGTTCAGCAACCAAAATCAGTCAATGTAACTCACCATATCAACAGGCTACATCGTTTCAATAGATGCAGAAAAAGCCTTTGACAAGATTCAACATCCATTTATGCTTTTTAAAATCAGCAAACTAGGAATAACAATGAACTTTCTCAATCTGATAAATGACATCACTAAAACTCTACAGCTAGAATTATACATATGGCGAAAGACTTTATAGCATCATATTTTATTGGTGAAACACCAAATGGTTTTTCTCCTAGATTTGGATTAAGGCAAAGATATCCACTCTTAGACTTCTATACAACATTATACTGGAGGCCCTAAAAAGTGTAAAAGAAAAATAAATAAAGGCATATAGATTGGAGAGGAAGAAATTGCCTCTTTTTACTGACAATATGACTATTTTAGGATAAAATCACTGGAAAAAAAATCTATGAAAAACCTACTAGAAATAAGTGAGTTTGTCAAGGTTGCACAAAACAAGGCTAGTATGAAAAATCAATCTATTGCTATATACTACCAATGGAAACTAGAAATTAAATTTTTTTTACTGTACTTTAGGCTCTGGGGTATATGTGCAGATCATGCAGGGTTGTTGCATAGGTGCATACATAACCAGGTGGTTTGCTGCCTCCATTCCCCCTTCATCTATACCCAGCATTTCTCCCCATGTTATCCCTCCCCACCCTCCCCACTCCCCACTCCCCACTGTCCCTCCCCAAGCCCCCCCAACTGACCCCAGTGTGTGATGCTTCTCTCCCTGAGTCCACATGTTCTCATTGTTCAACACCTGCCTATGAGTGAGAACATGCAGTGTTTGATTTTCTGTTCTTGTGTCAGTTTGCTGAGAATGACGGTTTCTAGATTCATCCATGTCCCTACAAAGAACACGAAGTCATAGTTTTTTATGGCTGCATAGTATTCCATGGTGTATATGTGCCACATTTTCTTTGTCCAGTCTATCATCGATGGGCATTTGGGTTGGTTCTAGGTCTTTGCCATTGTACACAGTGCCACAATGAACATACATGTGTGTCTTTATAATAGAATGGTTTATAATCCTTTGGGTATAAAATGCCATTTACAAGCACACCAGAACACATGAAATACTTAGGTATAAATCTTACAAAATATGTACAAAATCTGCAGGCTAAATAACACAAAATACAAATGAAAGAAATCAACTAAATAAATAGAGGATATATCATGTTTCATGAATTGGAAGATTCGATATTGGTAACCTAGTAGTTCTCCCCAAACTAATCTAGTGATTTAACATAATTCCAATAAAATCCCAGCACGATTTTTATGTAAATCAACGATTGATTCTAAAATGTACATGGAAAGGCAAAGGAACTAAAATAGCCAAAACAATTCTGGAAAAGAAGAGCAAAGTTGGAAGATTAACATTACCTGATTTTCACACTTACCATAAAGTTCCTGGAATCAAATCAGTGCACTATTGAAGAAAAGATAGAAATGTAGATCAATGGAATAAATAGCCCAAAAATAGACCTACACATACAAGGTGAATTGATTTTGACAAAGGTACAAAGGTAATTTAATGAAGAGAGAACAGTCTTTTCAACAAATGGTGCTGGAACAACTGGATACTATATGCAGGAAAGTGAAGCATGATTCATAGCTTGTACTATATACAAAAATTAAAAATCGGGCTGGGCACGGTGGCTCATGCTTGTCATCCCAGCACTTCGGGAGGCTGAGGTGGGCAGATCACCTGAGGCCAGGAGTTCAAGACCAGCCTGGCCAACATGGTGAAACCCCATCGCTACTAAAAATACAAAATTAGCCAGTCATGGTGATGCATGCCTGTTATCCCAGCTACTCGGAAGGCTGAGGCAGGAGAATCACTTGAACCCAGGAGGCAGAGGTTGCAGTGAGCTGAGATTGTGCCATTGCACTCCAGCCTGGGCAACAAGAGCAAAACTCCATCTCAAAAATAAAATTAAAAATTGATAACAAATATAAATGTAAGAACTAAAAATATAAAACTGCTAGAAGAAAATTTAAGAGAAAATCATTGTGACCTTAGATTAGGCAACAACTTCTTAGCCACAACACTAAATATACAATCCTTGAAAGAAAATTAAGAAATCAGACTTTACCAAAATTTAAAACTTTTTGCTCTATGAAAGAGGGAAAATACAAACCACACACTGGGAGAAATATTTGCAAATCACGTGCCCGATAAGGACTTGCATTTAGAATATAATAAAAATTCTTAAAACCCAACAATAATCAAACAAACAACCCAATGTTTTTATCGGGCAAAGGATTTAAACATACATTTCACCAAAGAAGACATACAAATATCAGGTAAACACATAGAAAGATGCCCAACATCATGAATCACTAGGGAAAAGCAAATTAAAACCACAATGAGGCCAGGCAC
This sequence comes from Aotus nancymaae, assembly GCF_030222135.1. Classification (NCBI taxonomy): domain Eukaryota; kingdom Metazoa; phylum Chordata; class Mammalia; order Primates; family Aotidae; genus Aotus; species Aotus nancymaae. The sequence continues at coordinate 25,376,493 of NW_026988413.1, forward strand.
AGTGGCTTATGCCTATAATCCTAGCACTTTGAGGGGCCAAGGCAGGAGGATCACTTGAGCCCGGAAGTTTGATGCTAGCCTGGGCAATATGGCAAGATCTCATTTCTACTAAAATTCAAAAAACTTAGCCAGGCATGGTGGCACATGCCTACAGTCCCAGCTACTTGGGAAATAGAGGCTGCAGTGAGTCCTGATCATGCCACTGCACTCCAGCCTGGGCTACCAAAAACACAAAACAAACAAACAAAAAACACCACAGTGACATATCACTGCACACCTATTAAAATAACAAAAAGACAAACAACCCCCTACCTCCCACCCTACAACCAAAAAAGCTGACATAGCCACTTTAGACAACAATTTGGCATTTTCTCATAAAGTGAAACATACTCTTGCCCTATATAACCCAGCAATCCCACTCCTAGGTATTTACCCAGATGAAATGAAAATCTATACTTACAAGCAAACCTGCATGTAAATATGTATAGCAGCTTTATTCATAATATCCAAAATCTAGGATCTGTCTAAATGTCTTCCAGCTAGGAAATGGATAAGCAAACTGTGGTAAATCTATACTATGATATACCACTCAGTAATAAAAAGGAATGAACCAGTGACACACACACCAATCTCACATGCATTGCGCTGTGTGAAAAGAGTCAGACTCAAAATGCTATATATTGTATTATTCCAAATATAGTAGTTTTTTAAAAGCTAAACTATAGAAACAAAAAAATCAGTGGGTGGTAGGAGGAAGGGGAAGACTGAACTACCAAGAGGTTCAGGGGAAATGTGGAGGATGATTAATTGATTCTATATTTTGAATGTGCTGGTGGCTATACAATCATTTGCGCCTATCAAAACTCAGAATTACAAACTAAAAAGGATGAATGTTACTATATGTGACTTACCTGAATTTTAAGCCATAAAAAAGAAGGATGAGTTCTGTCCTTTGCAGTGACATGGATGAAGCTAGAAACCATCATTCTCAGCAAAGTAACACAAGAACAGAAAACTAAACACTGCATGTTCTCACTCATAAGTAGGAGTTGAACAATGAGAACACATGGACACAGGGAGGGAAACATCACACACCAGGGCCTGTCCGGGGGTCGGGGCCTAGGGGAGGGATAGCATTACAAGAAATACCTAATGTAGATGATGGGGTGATGGATGCAGCCAACCACCATGGCCCATGTATACCTATGTAACAAACCTGCGCATTCTGCACATGTACCCCAGAACATAAAGTCTAATAAAAACAAAGTGAAAACTAGGAAAACAGCATTAACCATTTAGAAAGATGTGCAGCCTTGCTCACAAAAGAGAATGCAAACTAAACTGCCCTGAAATACTATTTTTCACCTTTCAGATTGGCAAGAGTTCAAAACTATGATAATATATCCTATGGGAAAGGCTATGGAGATACAGGCATTCACATATATTGCTGGAGATAAGGTATACCCCTATGGAAGTGAATTTGTCAATAATTAGCAAATTTACGTAGATATTTATCCTTTAATTCAGAAATCAATTTCAAAGTGACATTGGTAAAAATACAAAAAGACATGGGCAAGTCTATTAATTGTAACAATCTCTAAAATAGCAAAAGCCTGGAAACCAAATATCCTCAGCAGAAGACTAGCTGAATACTCCATGGTACATTCACAAGTAGACTATTATACAGCTGCAAAAAAAGGCATACTCCTATGTAGTGATGTCCAGGATCTGTTGCTAAGTGAAAAAGGCTAGGCAGAGAAAAACACATGTGGTATGTTATCATTTTATCTAAGAAAAGGTAGGGGGTTATAAACATATATATTTTTTGCCTATATTAAGAACAAATCATAGAAAGATAAGACATAAAAATATTTCAGCTGTTTCCTATAAGGGGAGCATTGAAATACTGTGGAGGTGACAGGAATAGAAGTCAGGTTTTGCTGAATATGTGAAACTCTATAAATGCTTTATATAATTATAAGAAAATTATAAAGTAATCCCTAAAAATCAAAAGCAGATTCATGTAAATGAACCTAACCAAAACTAACTTATGCCATCTAGTTAGTGACATAAACACAAATAAATTACCCAAATAATTTAACTGAACAACCCTAGTGGATATATGCTGAGGGCCAAGGAAAAAAAGGCAAAAAATCCTAAACTATTTATGGGGAAATCAAATGAGAAATTTTGTGGGTGTTGTAAACCAGGATTTTTGGTGTGGAAGAATGGAGGAGCTTAAGTGAAAGTCTGTAATCCTGAATTTCAATTTGAATTGAAAATATCAGTATAAACTCACGATGTATTAATATGTTTCTCTAGTTACATGATTTCTAACTCTGTTCATTGAAAAGGCTTAGAAACAATGACCAAGCCATGGCAATGGCACCCTAGTCCCCAGACTGTGGGATTCAATACTATTTTCACTAAAAGAAACCAGGACTCCTTGGAGAAATGGCTGACTCCAAGTGAAGGCAGGAAATGCTCTAAGATGGCAAATATCTTGTCATATGAGAAAGAAAGGCAGCTACCAAAACTAGGCTCATGTCAAGAAGGACTCAGGAACCAACCCATAGACAATTACACTGATCAAACATGGGACAATTTATATGTAAATAAAGAAAATATTGGCAGCATATTGACCGACATCAAATGTGTTTACACATATATGGTTCATAATTTCTTGGTCACCTTTAGAGGACAATAGGGAACCAAACTGCTATTAAGAAAACTGACGGCCAGGTGCGGTGGTTCTTGCCTGTAATCCCAGCACTTTGGGAGGCCAAGGTGGGCGGATCACCTAAGGTCAGGAGTTTGAGACCAGCCTGGCCAACATGCTGAAACCCCATCTCTACTAAAAATACAAAAATTAGCAGGGTCTGGTGGTGGGTGCCTGTAATCCCAGCTACTCAGGAGGCTGAGGCAAGAGAATCACTTGAACCCGGGAGGCAGAGGTTGCAGTTAGCTGAGACCATGCCACTGCACTCCAGCCTAGGCAACAAGAGCAAGACTTCCTCTCAAAAGAAAAAGAAAGAAAGAAAGAAAAGAAAACAGACAAAGGGAAAGAATTAGGCATTTATCTTAGCTTACTGTACTTCAGCATAATCAAATAGGTAAGGAAGGGAAGTTTCTCTTTGTAGAGGTATTCCTGCTAATAAATGAAGACCAAAGAAGGAACAATAGAATTATAATATCAGCATATTTTGTAGCCCCTAACGAATTAATAGAATTAATATACCTAGGTAATAATCATCAATGTCAGCTAATATCACAAAAAAAGAGACAGGTACTGTGTGCTGCCTGATTGAAGTATGCAAAATAACCTGTCAGGAGTTCTTGAAAAGAAGTCTTAATCTCAAATCAAGCCTCTAGATATAACTGCTAATTTACAGGTAATATAGGAATGAGAGGAGCACATTGATTGATACAGTAAGAATGAAATCGTTTGAAGTTAGGTAGTATGATGCCTCCCACTTTGTTCTTTTTGCTTAGAATTGACTTGGCTATGTGGGCTCTCTTTTGGTTCCATATGAAGTTTAAGGTGGTTTTTTCCAGTTCTGTGAAGAAGGTCATTGGTAGCTTGATGGGGATAGCATTGAATCTGTAAATTACTTTGGGCAGTATGGCCATTTTCACGATTCTTCCTAACCACGAACATGGAATGTTTCTCCATCTGTTTGTGTCCTCTCTTATTGCATTGAGCAGTGGTTTGTAGTTCTCCTTGAAGAGGTCCTTTACATTCCTTGTTAGTTGTATTCCTGGGTATTTTATTCTCTTTGTAGCAATTGTGAATGGCAGTTCGTTCTTGATTTGGCTCTAAGTCTGTTATTGGTGTACAGGAATGCTTGTGATTTTTGCACATTGATTTTGTATCCTGAGACTTTGCTGAAGTTGCTTATCAGTTTGAGAAGATTTTGGGCTGAAACGATGGGGTCTTCTAGATATACAATCATGTCATCTGCAAATAGAGACAATTTGACTTCCTCCTTTCCTATTTGAATACCCTTTATTTCTTTTTCTTGCCTGATTGCTCTGGCTAGAACTTCCAGTACTAAATTACAAGGCTACAGTAATCAAAACAGCATGGTACTGGTACCAAAACAGAGATATAAACCAATGGAACAGAACAGAGGCCTCAGAGGCAACACAACACATCTACAATCATCCGATCTTTCACAAACTTGACAAAAATAAGCAAAGGGGAAAGGAGTCCCTGTTTAATAAATGGTGTTGGGAAAACTGGCTAGCCATGTGCAGAAAGCAGAAACTGGACCCCTTCCTGACACCTTACACTAAAATTAACTCTAGATGGATTAGAGACTTAAGCATAAGACTAACACCATAAAAACCCTAGAAGAAAATCTAGACAAAACCATCCAGGACATAGGTGTAGGCAAGGACTTCATGACCAAAACACCAAAAGCATTGGCAACAAAAGCCAAAATAGACAAATGGGACCTAATCAAACTCCACAGCTTCTGCACAGCAAAAGAAACAGTCATTAGAGTGAATTGGCAACCAACAGAATGGGAAAAAATTTTTGCAGTCTACCCATCTGATATCCAGAATCTACAAAGAACTAAAACAGATTTACATGAAAAAAGCAAACAAGCCCATTCAAAAGTGGGCCAAGGATATGAACAGACACTTTACAAAAGAAGACATACATGAGGCCAACAAACATATGAAAAAATGCTCATCATCACTGGTCATTAGAGAAATGCAAATCAAAACTACATTGAGATACCGTCTCACGCCAGTTAGAATGGCGATCATTAAAAAATCTGGAGACAACAGATGCTGGAGAGGATGTGGAGAAATAGGAACACTTTTACACTGTTGGTAGGAGTGTAAATTAGTTCAACCATTGTGGAAGACAGTGTGGCGATTCCTCAAGGACCTAGAAATAGAAATTCCATTTGACCCAGCAATCCCATTACTGGGTATATATCCAAAGGATTATAAATCGTTCTACTATAAGGACACATGCACACAAATGTTCATTGCAGCATAGTTTACAATAGCAAAGACCTGGAACCAACCCAAATGCCCATCGATGATAGACTGCACAGGGAAAATGTGGCACATATACACTGTGGAATATTATGCAGCCATCAAAAATGATGAGTTCATGTCCTTTGTAGGGACATGGATGAACCTGGAAACCATCATTCTCAGCAAACTGACACAAGAACAGAAAATCAAACACCGCATGTTCTCACTCATAAGCGGGTGTTGAACAATGAGAACACATGGACACAGGAAGGGGAGCATCACACACTGGGGTCTGTCAGCGGGAAATAGGGGAGGGACAGCAGGGGGTGGGGAGTTGGAGAGAGATAGCATGGGGAGAAATGCCAGATATAGGTGAAGGGGAGGAAGGCAGCAAATCACACTGCCATGTGTGTACCTATGCAACAATCTTGCATGTTCTTCACATGTACCCCAGAACTTAAAATGCAATAAAAAAATAAAATAAAATAAAAATACATATATAAATAAAAATAAATAAATGATCACAGATATATTATTGACAAAAAAAAGAGAGAGAATGAAATCGGCAAAGTCCAGACTGTGGGAAACCACAGAACAAACTACACAGTTCTTCAACAATCACAGCAAAAGAAGAGATGGAAGAGAACCAGAGAGTAAAAGAGACTTAAGGGGCATAGGAATGACTTGCAATTAGTGGATGTTTACTGGCTCCTTATCCAAATGAAGAAACTGTACAAGAGAAAAAGAGAACCAGAAAAAAATCATATTGATAATATTAGTGAATTGTTATGTTGTCATATTTTTTAAAAAAGAATTCTTAGAGATACATTCTAAGAAAATAAGAATGAAATGACACAATGTCTTATTTTTCCTTTTCAAAATAATCTAGAAAGACAGAGAAATGAGAGAAAGTTATAAATGAAACAAGATTAGCCATGTTGAATCCAAGTATGGGTACATGGGAGCTTGTTATATTTTTAAAAAAGAAAAAATAAAGATGGGCTCAATCATCCTGTAAGAAGCCCAGAAAGGAGAAAAAATGAAACATAGAAGAGGTAGTGCAAAAACACACAAAATGTAAGAGTCCATATAAATCCAGATATGTCGCTAATTAAAATCATGTGAAATAATTACATATTCCAGTTAAAAAGTAAAATATTACCAGTTAAACTCTATTATAGGCTGTTTTCAAGATACATCTCTAAAATATAAGGTTACACAAATATCAAAAGGAAAAGAATGAAAAATATATAGCATACAAATGTTAACCAAAAAAAAAAAACAAACAAACTATTGCAGGTATACTAATATCAGACAAAACTAACTGATGATAAAGGATTTCTAGTGAAAAAGTGAGTTCCCTTGTAATACAAAAAGTACAATTCATGAGAGTACTATAACAATTTTAGATTGTATTCATCTAATAACACAAACAATATGAAAAGCAGATTTGACAGATCCAGAAAAAAATATACAAATACCCAAACATAATTGGGAATATTAACATATTTCTTCAGTAACTTAGAATGAGCAAACAAATTAGTAAGAATAAGAGGTGGGCCAGGTGTGATGGCTCATGCCTATAATCCCAGCATTTTGGGAGGCCGAGGCGGGCAGATCATTTGAAGTCAGGAGTTTGAGACCAGCCTGCCCAACATGGCAAAACCCCGTATCTACTAAAAATACAAAAAAATTACCCCGGTGTGGTGGCACATGGGAGACTGAGACACTAGAATAGCTTGAACCTGGGAGGCAGAGGTTGCAGTGAACCAAGATCGCGTCACTGCACTCCAGCCTGGGCAACAGAGTGAGACTCCATCTCCAAAAAAAAAAATCCATTTTCAAGTATATATGGAATATTTATAAAAACTGATAATTTAATTATGATAAAGTCGATTTGTATAATTTTCAAAATATTGATATGCTATAGCACATATTCATTGATTAAAATGTGATTAATCCCAGCCTGGGCAATATGGTGAAACTTCATCTCTACAGAAACTTAGCTGGGCATGGTGGTGCACACCTGTGGTCCCAGCTACTCAGGAGGCTGAGGCGGGAGGATCACCTGAGCCCAGGAGGCAGAGGTTGCAGTGAACTGAGATTGCACCACTACACTCTAGCCTGGGCAACATAATAAGACCCTGCCCCCTCAAAAAAGTGATTAAGGCAGGAGTCAATATAAAACAAGTATAACTAGAAAAATACTAAATGTTTGGAAATTAAGAAACAAAGTTCTAAATAATCTGTAGGTCAAAAAGAAATTATTATATAAATTAGAAAATATTTTGAAATGAAATAATTTGAAGTGAAAATATTTTTACACTGAGAACACTACACGTTAAAACTTCAGAAACTCGGCCGGGCACGGTGGCTCACGCCTGTAATCCCAGCACTTTGGGAGGCCGAGGCAGGTGGATCACGAGGTCAAGAGATCGAGACCATCCTGGTCAACACGGTGAAACCCCGTCTCTACTAAAAATACAAAAAATTAACTGGGCATGGTGGCACGTGCCTGTAATCCCAGCTACTCAGGAGGCTGAGGCAGGAGAATTGCCTAAACCCAGGAGGCGGAGGTTGCAGTGAGCCGAGATCGCGCCATTGCACTCCAGCCTGGGTAACAAGAGCGAAACTCCGTCTCAAAAAAAAAAAAAAAAAAAAAACTTCAGAAACTATGCCAGAGGAATGTTTATAGTCTTAAATGCATATATTAGATAATAAGAAAGGATGAAAACTTTATAACCACAAAATTGAAAACCTAAATAAAATGGCCTCTTGTCTAGCAAAACCTAGAAAAACTGACCCAAGAAAAACAGAATCTACACTAATCATTAAAGTAATTAAGTCAGTAGTTAAAACTCATTTGCAGGAAAAGGGAGACGAGAGGGCTCCCTGGGCCATATCATCTTACAAGCATATTCTACCCAAACCTCAAGAAAAAAATGCAATCTTATTCAAATTGTTTCAGAGAAGAAAAGAAGGAAGAAAATAATCAATGTATGAGGCTTTAAATTTTTTTATTCCAAAATCAGACAAGGATAGTATAAGAAAGAAAGAAACATTTCAGGCCAACCTCATTTATGAAAAATAGATGTAAAAAAATGTTAAACAAAAACTTTTGACAAACAGAATCAAATCATGTTTAAAATAATAATACTATCATTAAGGCCATGTAAGATTTGTCTCACAAGGGCAAGGAAAGTTTAATACCAGAATATCTACTCACACAAGAAATCACATTAACAGAAGAAGATAGAAAAACTACATCATTAACTCAGTAGAGACGATCTTTTGCTTAAAAATGCATTAGGAACTTATTAATCTAGAAATAGGAGGGATCTTCTTAATAGCTACCCAAAACCTTATACTTATAGTGAAATAGAAGTATTTATTTTTAAAATCAGGAACAAGGTAAGGATACTAATAATCTCATTGTTCTATTCAACATTTTACTTGAAGTATAAAACTGTAATTATTCCAGAATAATATGATGTCTACCTAGAAGGCCCAAGATGATTTTAAAATTAATTAAAATTTATAAGAGAATTTAACAAACTTGTGAAATGAAAAATTATTATACAATATTTAATTATAATCTATATACCACTATCAAAATTAGAACATTTAATTTTTATAAATGTAATTTACAATAGCAAATCAAATTAGAAAGTTTCTAAGAATAACAATAGGTGTGCAAGATCTTTATTGATAAATTATTAAATACTTTTTAATGTCCTTTAAAAAAAGAAATTAATAAATAGAGTGCAATGGAACAATTATGGCTCACTACAGCCTCAACTTTCTGGGGCTCAAGTTATCCTCCCACATCAGCACCCTCCAAACCCCTATATCCCTTCCCCTCATCCCCTTCCTACTAGCTGTGACTGCAGGCATGAGCCACCATGCCCAGCAAATTTTTTTTAAGAGACAGGGTCTCACTATATTGCCCAGGCTGAAATCAAACTCCTCGGCTTAAGCAATCCTCCTGCCTCAGCCTCCCAAACTGCTGAGATTACTGGTGTGAGCCACAGTGCCTGGCCTGTAATCTCATTTCATACCTATTTGATTGACAAAAAAATTGACACTACCAGATCCTGGCAATGATACGATGCAAGAGGAATTCCATATGGTGCTCAGAAAACGCACTTTGGAGAGCAATTAACATGTAATCCATATCTGGAGTAATTCCACTCCAAAATGTGTCTCCTAAAAACTCTTCTACACATGGTCAAGAAGTTTATAAAAGTGACTATTGCAGCATTGTGTATAATAGTAAAAAACTGGAAATACCCCAAATGTCCATCAAAGAAATGCCAGATGACATGGCTCATGCCTGTAATCCCAGCACTTTGGGAGGCTGAGGCAGGCAGATCACTTGAGGTCAGGAGTTCAAGACCAGCCTGGCCAATGTGGTAAAATCCCATCTCTGCTAAAAAAATACAAAAAAATTAGCCAGGAGGGGCAGTGCACATCAGTTATCCCAGTGAATCAGTAAGCTGAGACAGGAGAATAGTTTGAAACTAGGAGGCAGAGGTTGCAGCAAGCCAAGATCGCGCCACTGCACTCTAGCCTGAGCAACAGAGCTAGATTCCGTCAGAAAGAAAGAAAGCGAGAAAGAGAGAAATAGAGAGAAAGGAAAGGGATGGAAGGGGAAGAGAGGGGAGGGGAGGGGAAGGGGAAGGGGAAGGGGAAAGGGAAGGGGAGGGAAGGAAAGGGCATGGTGGCTCACTCCTGTAATCCCAGCACTTTGGGAGGCCAAGGCAGGTGAATCACCTGAGGTCAGGAGTTCAAAACCAGCCTGGTAATATGGTGAAACTCCATCTCTACTAAAAATACAAAAGTTAGCCTGGTGTGGTGGCGGGCTCCTGTAGTCCCAGTTACATGGGAGGCTGAGGCAGGAGAATTGCTTGAGCCCAGGATGCGGAGGTTCAGTGAGTCAAGATTGCACCACTGCACTCCAGCCTGTGTGACAGAGCAAGACTCCATCTCAAACAAGGAAAAAAAATGTATAATTGTGGCCAAATGAATTAAATAGAATACTACACCACCGTGAAAAGGATTAAACAAAAGCTGTGTGTATCAGTTTGACAAGTCTCTAAAAATTATTTGAGTGAAAAAGGCAAATTACAGAAGGGTAAGTACAACTTGATAGCACAATACTATTTTTATAGTTTTGAAGTGTATAAAACAATACTACTCATTATTTAAGGATACATATATTTATAGTGGAAGTATAAATCTGAGAATGATAAACACCAAAATTAGAATCGTAGTGACTCCATAGCAATGGACAGAGGACAGGGAATGTGATGGAAGGATGTGGAGCAAGGGTACACAGGGAACGTTCTCATTTTTTTCCTTATGTTAGATGGTGGACATGGTGTTCCTTTGTATTTGGTATCTTTTGGTATGGCTGAAATTCTTTTCAACTTTTTATTTTGAAATAATAACTGATTCACAGGAAGTTGCAAGCATAGTACAGAGAGGTCCCCTGTGTCCTTCACCCAGTTTCCCTTGATGATTGTGTGTTACATAATTATGTCAATATCAAAACAAGATATCGACATTGTTACACATCAGTGTACAGTTCATATCAATGTACCACATGTGTGGATTCATGTAACTCCACCACACTCAAGATACAGCACCACAGTCTGGGCAACATAGTGAGACCTTGTCTCTACAAAAAATAAACATTTGGTCAGGCACGGTGGTGTGCGCCTGTAGTCCCAGCACTTTGGGAGGCCAAGGTGGGTGGATTGCTTAAGTCCAGGAGTGCCAGATCACCCTGGGCAACATGGCACAACCCCATGTCTGCAAAAAATACAAAAATTAGCCAAGTGTGGTGGCGTGCACTTGTCGTCCTGGACACTTGTGAGGCTGAGGTGGGAGGATCACCTGAGCCTGGGAGGTCAAGACTACAGTGAGCCATGATCCTGCCACTGTACTCCAGCCTGGGTGACAGAGAGAGACCCTATCTCAAAAAATAAATAAACAAAATTAGCCAGGTATGGTGGCATATGCCTGTTGTCCCATCTAGCTTCTCAGGAGGCTGAGATGGGAGCATCGCTTGAGCCTAGGAGGTCAAGGGTGCAGTGAGCCATGATCAAGCCAATGCACTCCAGGCTGGGTGACAGAGCGAGAGCCAGTCTTTAACAAAAAGAAGCACTAAAATATTCCTAATACTATCCCTTTAGAATTACACCTTCCCTCCCCTCTGTCCCCCACCATCCCTAACCTCTGTCAACCACTAATTTGTTTCCACTGTATACTTCTCTCACTTTGAAATTTTATATAAGCATAATGATACAATATACATCATTTTAAGATTGGCCTTTTTCACTCAGCATAATGCCCTTTAGAACCACCCAAGTTGTTCCATGTATGAATAATTCCTTTTCAGTTCTGAGTAGTATTTCGTGTAATAGATGTACCACCATTTATTTAACCATTAGACTATGTAGAACATTCTGGTTGTTTCCAACTTTGGGACTATTACAAACAAAGCTGCTATGGACAATCATATAGAGAATTTATGTGAGCATATTTTTTTATTTCTATTGAACAAATGCCTAGTAGTATAATTTCTGGGATATAGAGTAAGTACATGTTTGTTTGTTTTTTTTTTTTTCCAAAGAAATCGATCAATTATTTTCCAGAGTGGCTATACCATTTTACTTTCCTATCAGCAATACATGAGAGATCCTGTTTCTCCACATCCTCACCAGCATTTGGTATTGTTATTATTTTTTTTATTTTAGCTGTTCTGAGGAGTGTGTAGGGATATCTCATCATGATCCTAGTTGCATTTCCCTGACAACTAGTGATTTCCTGACAACCAGTGTATACTTCATGTGTATATCTTTGGTGAAATGCCACTCTATGTCTTTTGCCTAGTTATTGTTTTTTTTTTTTTTTAGCATTGAGTTTTGAGATCCCATATAGTCTAGATATGAGTTCTTTATCAGATACGTTGTTTGCAAATATTTTCTTCCAGACTATAGCTTGTCTTTTCATTCTCTTAAACAAGGTCTTACCCACTGTAAAATATTTTTATTTTAATGAAGCTCCATTTTTCAATTTTTGATTTTTTTATGGATAGTGCTTTTGTTATCATTTCTAAGACTTCTGGAGGTCCCTTATTTTCTTTTAAAAGTTTTATTATTTTATAGTTTACATTTAAATCTATAATCCATGTTAGCCAATTTTTTTATAAAGTATAAGGTTATAAAGTTAAGTCAAGCTATTTTAGGTTGCATCTTTGTTTTTTTGGCTTATTTGTTTCACTCCTAGACATCTAGTTGCTCCAGCACTATTTATTGAAAAAACTGTACCTTTCCATTGAATTACTTTTGTATTTTTTTCAGAAATCAGTTGGCATGCAGGGTAGAAAGAAAGAAATTAAACTGTCCCTACTTGCAAACGACATGATTACCCATGCAGAAAATTCCAAGGAATTTACAACAAACACTCCTAGAGCTAGTAAATGAGTTCAGCAAGGTCACAAAATACAGTATCAACATACAAAAATCAATTACATTTCCATATCCTACAAATGTACACAGGGAAACAAAAATTAAAATTACAATGCCACTTATAACTGCTCAAAAATAAATAAAATATTTAGGTAAAAATCTAGCTCTTTCTGCCATCTTTCTGTGCTGCCACAATGGTGTGCATGAATGCCCTGGCTGATACTCTCAAAGGCATCAACAATGCTGAAGAAGCAAACGCCAGGTTCTTATTAGGCCATGCTCCAAAGTCACTGCCCAGTTTCTAACTGTGATGGTAAAATATGGTCACATTGGCGAATTTGAAATCATTGATGATCACAGAGCTGGAAAAATTGTTGTGAACCTCACAGGCAGACTAAATAAGTGTGGAGTGATCAGCCCCAAATTTGACATCCACCTCAAAGACCCAGAAAAGTTGCAGAATAATCTGCTCCCAACCTGCCAGTTTGGTTTTGTTGTACTGACAACCTCAGCTGGGATTATGGACCATGAAGAAGGAAGCTGAGAACACACAGGAGGGAAAATCCTGCAATTTTTTTTTCTAGAGATGTAATACATATTGACAAAATGCCTCAGGAACAGAAAAAAAATCTGAAAAAAAAACCAACACATACAGGAGTATGCTGAAAACTGCAAAACACTAATGAAAGAAATCAAATATCTAATTAAAATGAGAGACATACTATGTTCATGGATTGGAAAATTCAACATAGTAAAGATGTCAATTCTCCCCAAATTTACATACAGGTTTGATGCAATTGCTGTCAAAATCCTGGCAAAAAAAATTTGTCAATGTTTTATAATCTTTTTTTTTTTTTGAGATGGAGTCTCACTCTGTCACCTAGGCTGGAGTGCAGTGGTGTGATCTCAGCTCATTGCAACTTTCACCTCCCAGTTTAAGCGATTCTCCTGCCTCAGCCTCCTGAATAGCTGGGTTACAGGTGCCCACTACCACACCCAGCTAATTTTTTTATTTTTAGTAGAGACAAGGTTTCACCATGTTGGCCAGGCTGGTCTTGAACACCTAACCTCAAATGATCCACATGCCTCAGCCTCCCAAAGTGCTGGGATTACAGGTGTGAGCCACCATAACCAGCAATGTTTCACAATCTTAAAAAATTTCTTAAATCAGTGTTTACTGATTTCAGCTGAAAGAATGTATGTCTGTATGTATGTATGTGCATGTATATGTATGTAAGTGTGGGATTAAGCCTTAATTCAATTCAGTGAAATAAAACCCCATCACTGGGCTTAGTGACTCACGGGAGGCAAAGAAGTCAAAAATCTCTTCTGCTCATTATGTTCATTTTATATGAGATACAAAATAGAATCACCTGTAAAACGAAGAAGTATGTGGATCACTATATATTACATCTTGTGTCCAGAAACGCTTTTACTTTGCCTTTTCTTCCTTCACCCATATCTGAGAACCGCACAGGAGCTATGTCTTTCCCTTGAAGCTGCCTCTCAGAACAAAACTGAACTCAGATGAGGTCTTCAAGAAATACCAGAACTGACTCCTAAATCTAGTCACTTTTTCCTTCACTTTCCTCTTGTCCTCTTCCAAACTAAGAGAGATCCAATATCTACTTGGGTCATTTGAGATCCACACAGTGTTCTTCCCTTCATCTTACCCAGCCAGGAATGCTATTTATTCTTTTGTCTTCTTCAACAGTTGTTCTCTGTTCCACATTACCAGCAGGCCACAAGTATCCTAGTCTGATTATGGAACACTCATTGATATTCACCATGAGTACCCTTGTGGGTTTCTTCTCGACCCACAGATGTGCCTAGACTTCTATGAATGTCAGTACTGAGAAAAGCAAGCTAAAAATCAGTCCTGAGTCAACGAGGAGGGCACAGAGCTCTGAGGTAGGACTCTGAGCTATGGGGCTAAGGGGACATCTGGAGTGTTTGACTGTGGTGACTCACAAATCAGTGTGACACAAGATTCTATGAGAAAGTCAAATTCCATTCAACAACTGCTCTTAGTAGTGATTGGAAATTTTGTTGGTTGATAATCCAAATATAACTCACAGACTTAATTTCACACATTTCAATCCAGAAGTCTGGATGCTATGTGAACAAAGCCATGAGTTCCACTGCTCTGCTACCTTCAAGGCAACTTGAAACACTCTACAATTGTTCATATGGTACTCCTGGCCAAAACACTGGTTCTGGCTTCACAGCCAGTGGTAGATAGGATGAATTGTAATTAACAAATCAATGAGTATTTACTGTCCGAGCACCCTCTGAGTGCCAGGTTTTGCACTAAGCACATTGGTAGACAAAAAGGCAAACAAGTTATGGCCTCTCCTCTCCAAGATCTTACAATCTAATGATAGGAAAACAAGGAACTATCACATAAGAAACAATTGACAATGTCTTAAGTAATATGCTGATGTCTACATTCTGTAGGTAAGTTACAAGGAGAGTGATCAGAATAAATGGCAATGTCAGGGAAGATTTCATGGACAGGGCAAGATTTTCACTGTGAATTTCAGATAGCTGGTGATTGGGTGGGTGGCAAGGAGAAGAGAAGATGTTTGAAGCAGAAGGAATTTGCCAGTCCCACGAAGACAGGAAGCAGTCTAGCTAGCTGCTGTGCCCACTTCCAGAGCTACTTTGAGTGTCCCTTCCACAGCAACTGGGAAGCATATGGAGATGACAGCCACCCCAGCTGATCCAGATAGATCCTCAGCTCACTAGTTCTCTCTAGAACTTAAGGGGCCAGTTGCTGATACTTCAGAAAAGCACAATTTAATGAAAGAAGCATAGAGTTGGGGGTAGGGCTAACTCAAGTTCATTGCTTAGATGACCTCAAGCAAGCTACTTTTCCTCTCTAAGCTTTAGTCTTTTTATGTGGTAAACAAGACTGATAATGGTACCAAACTCATAGGATTGTTGTGAAGAATAAATAATGCATGCACACTGCCTGGAACGTAATACATACATCATTAAAAAAGTAACTCTTGTCATTGTTTTATACAGTCAGTATTCGTGTAGATTTATCCATATGGATGCCCATTCCTTCCTGCATCCTTATGCTTCTACCTGGGATCTTTTTCCTACTGTCTGGAAATTTTTTTAGTATTTCCTTTGGGGTAGGTCTGCTATTTTAAAAATTTCCCATTTTTGTTTGCCCAAAATGCTTTATTTCACCTTCACTTTTGAAGGACATCTTCAATTAATGGGTATAGAATTCTAGGTTGGCAATTATTTTCTTTCAGCATTTTGAAAATATCATTACATTGTTTTCTGGGTTCCATCATTTCTAGTGATAAGCCAGCTATTGAAAGTAATGAATTGCTGTTTGTTTGAAAGTAATGAATATTTTATCATCTTTGGATGGTTTTGATATTTATCTCTTTCCCTTTTGTCTCAGGCCATTTTAGTAAGATGGGCCTAGGTACATAGTTTTATTTGTGTTTATCCCCCAAAAAAGATCTGTAGTCCTGGATCTTCAGAGTTTATATTAATCTCATCCTTCTCTGAGCACCCAAGCCTTCTATCTGAATGTTGTTTATGTCCTCAGGTCTCATTTCTACCAGCAGCTAACTCTCATTTCTACCAGCAGCTACCTATGGTGATAGGCAGCCATCGTTCCGCTCTTCTTCTGAAGATCCTTTCTCCCTTCTAGGGGCATGATTATATGTTCATCTGACTTTCCATTTAGGAACCACCTCTTCCCACTCTCAGATTGGATGTTTCTAGCAAAACTAATCCCATCCTTGGCTCCAGGGCCAGGGATTGGTTCAGGGCTGGGACAACAAAACCTGGGAGCCTTAGCCATGAAACATGCAGGAATGTGGGGATTTGAAGCTGAAAGGATGTCATACTATATATTTTTCTACCTAAAACACTGCAAAGTTGGCCAAGTACAGTGGCTCATGCCTGTTATCCCAGCATGTTGGGAGGCTGAGGTGGGTGGATCACAAGGTCAACAGTTCGAGACCAGCCTGGCCAACATGGGGAAACCCTGTCTCTACTAAAAAATACAAAAAGTAGCTGGGCATGGTGGTGGGTGCCTGTAATCCCAGCTATTCAGGAGGCTGAGGCAGGAGAATCACTTGAACCTGAGAGGTGGAGGTTGCAGTGAGCCGAGATAGTGCCACTGCACTCCAGCCTGGGCGACAGAGTGAGACTCCATCTAAAACAAACAAACAAAAAAAAAAAAACACTGCAAAAGGTCCCATGTCACTTAGAAGAGAAGCTAAAAAGTCTATATAGATCTTGTACTCCACCTCTCAAGTGCTTCTTTGATCTTTAACCCTATTATTATTCTCCTCATCTACTCCACTTCAGCCACACTGCCCATATTGATATTCCTGAGACATGCCAGGCGCAACCCTGCCTTAATGCCTTTGCTCTAGCTGCCTGGACCAACTTTCCTCAGACGCACATGTGACTAACTCCAAATAGAGACTTGAAGAAGTCTCTCTGCAAATCTCCCTTTCTCCACAAGACCTCCTCTGAATGCCCTATTTAATGCTGGCACTCACCATCACCACCTCAGTCCTCCTAATGCCCTTTAAATTCTGCTCTGCTCTCTCTTTTTTCCAAATCACTTCCTCTTTCCCATGTATTCTTTAATTTGCTTATTCATACATTTACTTATGCAAACATCTAGTGTAAACATACACTAGGATCTAAGCTTGCAGAGGGCAGGGATCTCTGTCGCTTTGTTGATTAGGATCTCTCAAGCCCTAGAACAGTCTGTGCTCACAGAAGGACTGCATCCATCTCCATCAGCTGTGGTAGCACTTGGAATTACCCCTTGTTTCTGTAAGCAGTATCCCTGCACCCCACCTTTTGTCTGGTTACTTGAAAGATATTATGCTCAGCTAGAGAGAGTGTCCCAAGAAACTTTCACCTTCACAGGCTGCTGTGGCCCCAGTTCACTTTTGCTCTCATAGGCAGGGACACCTCTTGCCCTAAAGCCACCCCTTCCCACCCTCAACACTTTAGGAGAAATTCTATTAATCAGGCAAATGGAAATCATGGATTTCCACTGGACTCTGGGAAATTGAGATTGAGCTAAACAGAAACTCTAGGTAAAATAAATCTATTGACTGCAGTAAAATAAATCTGGGAACACAGTAAATCATAGCAAGCATAAATGTGGTTCAAATGGCCTCCTGATGTCAAAATGTAAATGTTAACCAAAAATGTCACGCTTTTGTACTTTGTAGGTCATTTTCATGTCTATATTTCATATTATCTTCAAAACAACCCTAAGAAATAAATCATGCCCATCTTTGGAGATAAAGAACTGATACCCAGGGAGAAGGGAAGAGGCAAACAGAGCGATCCGGCCATGTGGTGAGCCTGGAACCCAGGTTCTGCTGTCATAGAACAATTTTTTCTGCTGGGTGTTTGAAGCCTAGGGCTGTGTGGCAGTGCACCCGGGGGTCTTAAGGCCACAGTGCAGATGTGATGCATCTCCCCAACTCACCAATTCTATTCCCAACGTTCACAGACATGAAAAATGTTATCCTTGCCAGCGCGGTAGCTCACGCTGGTAATCCCAACACTTTGGGAGGCTGAGGTAGGCAGATCATGAGATCAGAAGTTCGAGACCACCCTGACCAATATGGTGAAACCCCTTCTCTACTAGATATACAAAAATAATTAGCCAGGTATGATGGTGGGCGCCTGTAGTCCCAGCTACACAGGAGGTTGAGGCAGGAGAATCGCTTGAACCCGGGAGGCAGAGGTTGCAGTGAGCCGAGATCACGCCACTGCACTCCAGCCTGGGTAACAGAGCAGGACTTAGTCTCAAAAAAAAAAAAAATGTTATTCTTAAATTAAAACAAACACAGATTTTGCATAAAGCACAATGCACAATATTTGCATACATTACTAAGATAAGAAAATTCAGCTCAAGACAAATTTCCATCCTTGCAAAATCAGCTAAGAGCTCTGTAGCACACTTCCATCACCTCTGCGTAGCCCTGACATTAACCAGCTGTGTGATTTTGGGCAAATTACTTAATGCTTCTTAACATCCCTAATTTTTTTTTACCTGTAAAGTGGAGTAATAATGCCCTCCTCATAAGTTTGTTCTTATGAAGATTAAATTAAGATACATAAGAGAAACCCCCAAAACAGAGCCTGACGCAGAAAAAAAGAAGAAGGAAAACATTCATTTTCTTATCATTATTATGTTGGAATCTTTTCTTAAAAAAATATGGAACCCAAGAAGAAATTATCTCATTAAAGTCCCAAGATCTTAATGTGTTCAGTTTAAGGTTTCACTTGAGAAGCAAGAACTGGAAAAGATTTGGAAGATAGAAATTGCAGGAATGATCAGGGATTAAAAAGTAGAATGCTTGAGGAAAAGTTAAAGGACACAGATTTTCTTTAAACTTGAGGAGGAAAGAGCTGAAAGAGACTTAAAAACAACCTCTGCAAAACAAAGAAAAGGGCCCAGCTATTGTCGATCTCCACCAGTATGGAAGGGAACACCACCTTGGCCTGGTTGGGGCTGAGGGTTGGGGGCTTGGGTTAGGCCTCAGAGGAATCGGTGTGGCTATTGGGAATGTTAGAACTACCGAGAGAAAAGTGGGCCCATTTCCTGCAAATTTCCTTGGAGGTTCTAAAAACTGATCCAGGCACGTGGATGAGGACAAGCTGATCTTTAAGCAGAAAGTTTGGTCATCATGCCGGGTGCAGTGGCTCACGCCTATAAGCCCAGCACTTTGGGAGGCCGAGGTGGGTGAATCACAAGGTCAAGAGAGCAAGACCATCCTGGTCAACATGGTGAAACCCTGTCTCTACTAAAAATACAAAAATTAGCTGGGCACAGTGGCGGGTGCCTGCAGTCCCAGCTACTCGGGTCCCTGACACCACAGAATCACTTGAACCCAGGAGGCAGAGGTTGCAGTGAGCCAAGATTGCTCCACCGCACTCCATCCTGGTGACAGAGCAAAACTCCGTGAAAAGAAAGAGAGAAAGAGAGAGAGAAGGAAGGAAGGAAGGGAGGGAGGGAGGGAGGGGAAGGAAGGGGAAGGAGAAGGAAGGAAGGAAGGAGAGAGAAGGAAGGAAGCAAGGAAGGAAGGAAGGAAGGAAGGAAGGAAGGAAGGAAGGAAGGAAGTTTGGCCATCTATGTAGTCGGTTTGCTGCACCATGAGTGGCAATTTCCTGCACTGTCTTCTCCTCTGAGCCTGCCTGGCTGCTCCACATTTCTGTTTTACTTATTACTTTGCACAAAACTATTTATGGTTCCTACCAGAGGATAAATGCTACCTGGAAGGCTTTCTCCTGGGAAGGAGGCATCAGCACTCTCTAACACCATAACTCCTTCAACAAGCTCTTGCCAATCACGAGAACACTCAGGAAAGGGACACAGAACGAGTGCTGTTGTTGTTGTTGTTGTTGCTGTTGTTTTGAGATGGAGCCTCGCACTGTCGCTTGAGCTGGAGTGCAGTGGCGTGATCTCAGCTCACTGCAACCTCTGCCTCCTGGGTTCAGGCGATTCTCCTGCCTCAGCCTCCTGAGGAGCCCGCCACCATGTCCAGCTAATTTTTTTGTCTTTTTAGTAGAGACAGGTTTTCACTATGTTGGCCAGGCTGGTCTTGAACTCTTGACCTCATGATCCACCTGCCTCGGCCTCCCAAAGTGCTGGGATTACAGACATGAGCCACCACATCCGGCCACAAGCATGTTGTAAAGCTCAGACCAGAGGAAGGCAGGGACACTGCCCAACTGAAGATGACAAGGGGAGGGTGTGCTCAGGCTGCAAGGAACAGGCTGGCGGCATTGGAGGGGCCCCAGCTTGGAGCAGGAAGACAAAGGGTAATTCCTCACCATCCTCTGTTCATCCTGCTTTAAGCTGACTCTGTCCCCTCAAGTGGGAGCCACCTGTAGGCAGGGACTTTTTCATGTTGATGACTTCATTCCCAGGGCCTAGAAGAGCACATGGTCCCCCGCTAGGCACATAGACAGGTCAGGGACACACAGACATTGGGCCTGCTCCCACATCCACTGCAGGCACTTGGGCCAGCCGTGCAGCTGCAGCTGTGACATCGAGGTCCCTGGGGACCTGATCCAAGGCTAACACTTCCAGACCTGAACTCAAGACCGCCTTGTCCTCTCTCCACCTCTCTTCTCAGTACCATTCCCCAACCGTCCTTCTGGTTTTCCCACTGCCTCTTCCCCAAGATGTGCCTGCCCCTCCTCTGTTCCCATCTCTTTCCCTCTCCCATTCTGTCCCATCCCTTCCCCCAAATCTAGCCTGCCCCATCCACCTTGTCTCTTTCCCCAATCTGTCCCCCTGCCTTCTGTCCGCCCCTGCCCTCTTCTTCCCCTCTGCCACAGCTCTGCTCCTGGCCAGCTCTGCTTTGCCATGTGTCCCCGCTCAGCCCCCAGTGCTGGTCCTCCATCCTCTGGCTCCATCCTACTCTCCCTTCTGTCTGTATCCACATGTGGACCCATCACTGGTTCTCTTTAGGAGGGAGGAGTGGCCAGGCATGGTGGCTCATGCCTGTAATCCCAGCACTTTGGGAGACTGAGGCGGGCAGATCCCCTGATGTCAGGAGTTCGAGACCAGCACGGCCAACATGGCAAAACCCCATCTCTACTAAAAATAAAATAAATAAATAAATAAATAAATTGGCTGGGTGTGGTGGCTCACACCTGTAATCCAAGCACTTTGGGAGTCCAAGGCAGGCAGATCCCCTGAGGTTGGGAGTTCAAGACCAGCCTGACCAACATGGAGAACCCCTGTCTCTACTAAAAACAAAAAAAGTTAGCCGGGCATTGTGGAGGGCACCTGTAATCCCTACTACTCGGGAAGCTGAGGCAGGAGAATCACTTGAACTCGGAAGGTGGAAGTTGCAGTGAGCTGAGATGGCACCACTGCACTCCAGCCTGGGTGGCAGAGCAAGACTCCATCTCAAAAAAAAAAAAAAAAAATAGTCAGGCATTGTAGCAGGCATCTGTAATCCCTACTACTCAGGAGGCTGAGGAAGAAGAATCACTTGAACCTCGAAGGCAGAGGTTGCAATGAGCCGAGATGGCACTACTGCACTCCAGTATGGGTGACAGAGTGAAACTCCATCTCCAAACATAAATAAATTTTTTTAAATAAAATGGAAGGGAGGAATGAGACTATTCCTAGGGCCCTGAAATGGGATGCCACACTCCCTCCCTAAGTGAGGGAGAGAGAACACACATCTGGTACATAGTAGAGGCTGGATAATGTGTGATGAGCCAGTGAGTGAATGAATGAATGCTGGAGAATGAATACTGTAATAACAGGAGAGAACGGAACAGAACGCTGACATCCTCCCCGCAGGACTTTTGGCAGCATGGAGTCCTTCTCAGGTGCGAGTAAACATTGTGTGCAATCCCTGCTTTCTGGGAAGAGGGATCCTGCGAGAGACAGCCTGCATCACCCAGGAAACAGAGTGACCTCCAAGGCTCAGGACAGGACTGGCCATAGTTTCAGATGGCAGAGAGAACAATGGTGCTGAGGGGCTCCACCTCACCATGAGACCTCCCTCAAAAACTCCCTCTAGGCAAAAAACAGTAACAGAAACCCTAACTGCAGGTGAGTTTGTCTTTCCTCCAGGGGTTGCAAGTCCCTGGAAACACCCTGGCCAAGCCCTTTGTGGTTGCGGGCACCGTCCTGCTACATCACCTGCGATGCTGCGTGGGGGGACCCATCACTGTGAATGGAACCTGGCACCACCCTTCACTGTCAATTCAGTGGTGCTGACAGCCATGTCCTGGGGTCATCAGGAATCCAGGAAGGGGAAATGGCTGAAAGCAGCGCAGGGGCTTCCAAAAGCTAGAGCAGCTGGCAGCCCGGGTTCATGTCAGGAGTTTGAGTTCGGTGGGAGGGGACTGAAGAGACACTGGTCGGGGCAGAGGACAGCCCCTCTGGTCCGAGCAAGGTCAAGAGGGGCCTGGGTGGAGGCGGGGAGACTGCCTCAAGGCCCGCTGGGTGGGTGCACCCTTGCCGTTGTCACTACCTGGGCTCAGCAGGGTGCCCTAGAGGGCCCAGCGAGTGGGATCTGCCTGGCGACTTTCAAACCTATCCCACGCGTTCATCTGAGCCACATCCACGGCCCCCTCACCCCCCGCGTGAGACACAGCAGCCCCTGAAGGCCACCTTGGCCTCCCCATTAGCATAACCAGGACACCTACCCCGCTCAACCCCTGCCCCCAAGCAAGGAAATCAGCACGTGTCGCCAGGCCTGTCCCCCACGGTGGCCCTGCCATGTCAGGCTCTCTGCTCATCGAGCACGCACACGCGGCAGAGGTCATTAAAACATTCTCGACCTGCGACCCGCAGGCACACACCCACTCGCAAAGGTAGCCTCCGCCCAGCCCAGGGCCGTGGCCGCGAAGCACCGGGAGGGCCCCAGGCATGTGGTGCTACTGCCCCCTGCCGGCAGCTTCTGGAACACCGCGGGCTGATGTCAGAAGACAACGCACAGAAGGGCCTCCTCCCTTCCTCCGCTCAGCTTTGCACCAGGGAACACTCAGGGGTGCGGCCCTCACTGGGGACATGGAACTGGCCACAGCCAGGAGAGTTTCCAGCTTGCAGAGAGGGAACGGGCAGCCCAGAAAAGGAGAGCAGGGGGAGGAGAGAAGGGAGCGCGCAAGCCAGCCTGAAGAGTAAGTGTATATATACCCACCGCTGCCGTCTGCACCGCCCTCCCCAGGTCACAGAGCGCGTCATGTTCACTGAACATCACAGCTCTTCCAGACGGCCCTGAGAGGTAGGGCAGGGCAGGTAGGGTTCCTTCTGTGTTGCCAATGAGCTCATGGAAGCCCAAGGAGCTGGTATCCCTCAACCACAGACACGCAGCCGGGAGTGGGATGCGCCCAGCATAGCATCTGCCTCCTTGCTCAGGGCTCTGATGTGTGATATTAAACAAGTGTTTCTGGGCCCCTGTGGTGGCCCCAAAGCATATACAGCCGTGAGATCCTGTCCTGACAAAAACTCCCTCTACCCCCAGAGCTAGATCCAACCTGTTGCCTGGTGACAGGCAGGTGTGGGCGGGGAGAGGCTGGGTCTGACAATGGTCTGTATTCTCCGTAACAGACTGAAGGGTACATTAAGCAAAGATAAGCAGAGGTCTGAGAATATATAAGTATCTTAGAGCACAGAGGTCCCACCCCAGCGTAGCAGCTAGTCAGCCCCGAGGATGCTGAGATGCTGGCCAGCCCCCGCGACAAGGCTGGAGTTTGGATGGTTGCTCGTTTAATGCTCTGCTCCTGTTGCTTTCCAAGTGTCCAGGAAGAGCCAAGGTGCATTGATAAAAGTAGCCACACACCCTGGACTCCTTCTTTGATGATGGAACCCTCTTCCTCCCTGGGGCTAGATCATCCCAAGTTAGCACCCCCAAACTTCTATCTGGCATCTTCCAGATTCTCCCTATTCTTTTATTTTATTTTTTCTTTTTCTTAGATGGAGTCCCACTCTGTCGCCCAGGCTGGAGTGCAGTGGCACACTCTCGGCTCACTGCAACCTCCGCCTCCAGGGTTCAAGAGATTCTTCTACCTCAGTCTCCTAAGTAGCTGAGACTACAGGCTCCTGCTACCACACCTGGCTAATTTTTATACTATTAGTAGAGACAAAGTTTCATATTAGCCAGACTCAGACTGGTCTCGAACTCTTGACCTTGTGATCTGCCCACCTCGGCCTCCCAAAGTGCTAGGCTATAAGGCATGAGGTACCGCGCCCAGCCCTATTTTCCCTGTTCTTATCTGATCTCCTACTGCCTCTGAGCTCCCCTCTGCCTGTCCTGCCCTTCCCCAGGGCTATGGTCACACCAGGATCAAGGGCACAACTGGTCCTTCGAAGCAGGATTAAACTGATTGGAGGCAGCAAACCCATTCCTCATCCCTGTCTCCAAGTCACCACAAGCGATAGCAAAATGCATCCTCTGCTCTGGACCGAGGAGCCAGTGACAAATGGGAGACTTGTTCTTCCTCTGGAATTTTTTTAATGCGGAGAGAGGAGAGGAGGAATATTTATTAGTGTGGAAATGGGACTTGTCAGAGCCTGTGAACGCCCCCACACATGTCTGTTCTCAAGGAAGAAGAAAGACAAGTTAAGGAATCTAAGACCCTTGTGAGCTGTGAAGCAGTCTCTCCAGAAATAAAATGTGCACCCAAGCAGGGGCTCCAGTCAAACACTTTCACCAGCTTGAAAGGGCAGCGGCCAGAGTGGAAAATGCAGCCCAGCTCCCACTGCCACCCCCGGCCCTGCTGCACCGTGGACAATCCACCTCACCCACCTGACCTGATCCTGCCATCCTTCACATCTCCCTGCTGCCCCAGGGCCAGAGGGGCTAAGGCAGCTTGGAAATAGGCCAAATCGGGCCCAGGGCATGCTTCCTGCAGGAGGCATCACCTCACAGAGAGCTCTGGGGTCTTCCCTCTGTCCTCAGGTCAGGCCTGGGCAGCTTTGAGCCTTGTGGCCTCCTCCCCTGCTCACTCCCTCATTCATTCGGGGACCACCCTCCCTCCATGCGCCAAGACAGTGCAGGATCCCATAGGGAAAGAGAGATGAGTAAGACCCTGTCCTTGTCCTCCATCATGCTTGAAAGGGACAATGGGCGACCAAAAGTCACATTTCTGTGTCCTGTTACTGTGTCATGAACTTTGATGCAGTGACCTCATCTCGGGTTCCTGGGTGAGAGGTGGTTTCGGAACTCCATTGCACAGAAGAAGAAACTGAGTCCCAGAGAGATGCGTGGTGGCCCCAGCCTGAGCCTGACCCGCAGACTTCGCTCCACGCTCCTGCCCACAGCTGACTGGCAAGGCCGGTCCTTCAGCCATTGAAGGAGTGGGTTTGATCCTCAAGACAGAGACATGATCACTGGCTGGGGTCCTCAGCTCTGAGGGTGTGGACTTCCACCCACAGTAGCTTCTCCCACAGACCAGAAGTCCCCTCTGAAAAGCAGCCCAACCAGGGGGAGGGGACAGATAACCTGTTTCTGAAGGCTGAAGCAAAGTGGAGATGTCAGGCGTCCTGCATCAGAGCTCAGAACTGAAGTCCTCCCTGGCGCTGCCCAGAACGGCCTTCAAAAGCCACCGTCTGCAAGAGTAACCCCACCTGCTACTCCTGCCACTCCCTGTATAGCCCCGGGCTGGAAATGTCTATCTAGAGAGGCTTTCCTGGGGAGAATAAGAAGATTCTGGCCTAGCCTCGCCCTCTCCAATCCTCTCTGCACCTTCCTGACCACTCTGTCCCCCAGGGGAAGCCAATGACGCCTGCAGCTCTGTGGCCGCGGCCATCCCAGCCTCATGTGTGGTTCTCTCCTGCCCTCTGGTGGACACACCCCAGCAATGCATCCTGCATAACCCAAAAGCAATCACCTTTCCTCCCACAGCCTCTTCAATCTCTGTCCCTCTTCCCACAGGGTCCTGTATCTGGACCTTGCACCAGCAGGGCCATACTGAAGAATACTGAGGGTGGGGGGTTGCTCTCTGCTCCCTCACTCCCACTCCCCAACTCCTCCTACACATCAAGACCACCTCCTTTCTGATCCCAGCATTCGAGGAACTTCTGGCCTAGCGTCCAGCTCCTTCTGCATGGCTTGGTGCCCTGCTCCTGGTGCCATGGGGCCTCCCCTGAACCATAACCCCATCTCCCTGGGTCTCCTTGCCTGGATCTCATCCCTGCTGTCTGCCTGCCAGTCTGGTCTCCTCCCTCACTGAAGGCTCTGATCACAGGTAAGGGGTTAACCTGGCCCTAGATGCTCAGCTGTGCCACCAGCTTCAAGGCTCTGGGAAACCTGTTTCTGAGCCCCTGCTTCATCGGGCTTGCTGGATTTGCCTGCTGGCCTTGACTTCAATTTAACTGGCATTGACCAAGCAGCTCTACTATTTACCAGACATCATCCTAGGAGCAAAGAGCATAACAGAGGAGAAGCAGCTACAAATCAGTCTACCAGGGAAGGCAGACACGGGCAAGAGGTACCCGAGCAGAATGTGCTGGGTGCTGAACCAGGAAGAGCATCTGAGGACAGCAGGGCCTGGGAGCCCCAGGGAGAGGATTTGTGGGGAAATTGACCTGAATCCTAGGCAGATGGGGAGCAGGCTCCCTGGAATGGAGCAGAGGGGATGCTGGCTGTGACGACCACCACTATTGAGCACGCCTTTACCTACGCTATTCTCACCTCGCCCTGATGCCGAAGTTAAAGCTGATGTTATAATCCTGCTTTTGACAGATAATAGAGCCTCAGAGCATTAGGGTAGCCGGCCCTGGGTCCCATCTCTAGCAAGTGATTTGAACCTGATGCCGTGTTCAAGGCACCATTCTGTTGCTTCCCTAGCAGAAGGCAGAGCATGAGCAAACGTGTGGAGACTGGAAGTGGCAGCCCACTCAGGAACGGAGAGTGTTTCCAGGCCGGCTGAGGCAGCGCCGCCTGAGCATGGCACCTGCACTCTCAGAGCCACACAGAGGGCGGATGAGGAGGGCAAAACGAGGGGTGTGTGGCCAGATGGCTCTCACTCAGCCTTCCCTCCTTATTCTAAAAAAGCCATTGGTTTTGGGGGGTTTTTGTTTGCTTTTTAGGGGGGTTGTTTGTTTTTGAGATGGAGTCTCACTCTGTCTCCCAGGATGGAGTGCAGTGGCGCAATCTCCATTCACTGCAACCTCAGCCTTCCGGGTTCAAGCAATTCTCCTGCCTCAGCCTCCAAGAAGCTGGGATTACAGTCACGTGCCACCATGCCCAGCTAATTTTTTGTATTTTTAGTAGAGGCAGGGTTTCACCAGCTAGCCAGGCTGGTCTTGAACTCCTGACCTCGTGATCCGCCTGCCTCAGCCTCCCAAAGTGCTGGGATTACAGGCGTGAGCTGCGCGCCCGGCCAGCCTTTGGTTTTTATCACAGTTCTTGGTCACCCTAAATACAAACTAAATTTCCTAGCCTTCCTCACTGGTAGATGCGGCCAGCAGCTAGGGATACTCCAGTAGAACCTATGTAAACAGCTTCCAGGTGACGCTTTGAAAGGAAGGAGAATGCCTCTTGCACCTCTTCCTGCTGGCTGGGTTGTGGGTGATGGCGAGCGGCGTGGGTTCACGCAATCAAGGGCACACCGCAGGAACAGCAGAGCCGCAACACGGGAGGTGTCACAGAGCCGTCACACTGTCCCGGGACTGCTTATCCCCGGGCTGTTACTTGCAAAAGAGAAATCTACTCCGCTCACGTGTAAGCCCTTATTTGGGTCTCTGCCACGGCAGCTGAACCTGGATTCTAGCTAACACAAAAGCAATCATAGGGGTCTCAGCCAGACAGCAAAGTCGGCAGCTATGGAAGGGAAGAGGCGGGGGCAGGAGGATCCTCAGATTCTGGGGCACAACTCCAGTAGGATTTGGCATGTGGTTCAATATGGGTGGTGGGGAAGGAGGCCTGGCCAGGTATGAAGCAGACAGCAGAATGGAGGTATTTGAGACAGGCCATCTTCTTCTTTGTCATTTCACTTCTGGATTTAACTTTCTCCTATGTTCATCTCCCCTTCTTCAAGACCTCTCCTTTCCCTGGACCCAAAAAAATCACTTGAGCAAGACCTCCCCTGCCTCTGCCCCTCACATGTGCTTCTCTTCGGTGGACACCACCTTAGCCCAGCACCACCCAGCCTGGGTACTTCAGTGTCTTTTATAGACTCTGCAAACAGCACCTCCCCCTGGAATCTTCCCTGACTGCTCTGAGCTGGGTTAGGTCCTCAGTCTCTGTGCTCCCTTCTGACTCAGCATGGACCTCACCAGGAGCTCCTGGAGGGCAGAGACCTTTTCTTTTCTTTTTTTTTTTTTTCTTTTAAGAGACTGGGTCTAGGCCGAGTGCAATGGCTCACACCTGTGATCCAGTACTTTGGGAGGCCAAGGTGGGTGGTGGATCACTTGAGGTCAGTAGTTCAAGACCATCCTGGCTAACATGGTGAAACCCCATCTCTACTAAAAATATAGCCAGGCGTGGTGGTATGCACCTGTAGTCCCAGTTACTCAGGAGGCTGAGGCAGGTGAATCGCTTGAACCTGGGAGGCGGAGGTTGCAGTGAGCCGAGATCACGCCTCTGCACTCCAGCCTGGGTGATAGTCCAAGACTCCATCTCAAAAAAATAAAATAAGAGACTGGGTCTCACTCTGTCACACAGGCTGGTGTGCAGTGGCATCATTACAGCTCTCTGCAGCCTCCATTTCCTGGGCTCCAGCGATCCTCCCACTTCCCCCGAGCAGCTGACACCACAGAAGTGCACCACAATGCGTAACTGACCATATTCACCTTTGGATCGCCATGCCTGGCATCCTGCTTGGCACATGATGGGCACCCAAGAGATGCCAGTATCCAGGATTTTCCTTTACCCTGTGCCTGGAAACCACCCCCTGGCTCCCCATCACCATTCCCCCTCGGCAGCCTCCACCCATCTGAGCGGCAATACTCAGACAAAACAAAAACAAACCAGTCAGTGTGGAGAAATGAAACCTCTAAAAGTAATGTCAGGTAGGTTTCTTCAGCCGCCCTCACCACACTCTGATTCAGAACTGCCATTATCAAAAGGTAACAGGTTTCCATAATCTTACTCCCCATTTGGGCAGAAAAACATGAAACACGCTTTCCCAGGGATGTTTAACTGGAAATCTTCCTTACCTTAAAATTTAGGTCTCCATTTCAGAAATGATTCAGCCTTAGATGAAAGAAGACAAATGTCGCTATTTTACGGAGAGGAAGTTATGAAACACCACGCACGTCAAATCTCCATATACCTTCTCCTCCTAATGCAACAAAATGATACCTTTATGCCGTTCAATCAAAGGCTCACTGAGCCGGCTCAGAGAGATGGGGCTGCAGCAGTAATCATCGATGTTTCTGGCAACCCCTGGCACCAATCTATTGCATTCTAAACACATGAAAGGCTTCCTCAATTTCACTCCCCACCTTCATCAGCCACAGCAGATAATGATTGACTGCCTGTTATACGTGGGACACTTTGCTAGGTGCAGAAAGAAAACTTGAAATTTCCCAAAGATTTCAAAAAGGAGAAGAGCTATACTTTAGAAGTAAGTTACCTGCCTCTTAAATAAGCCATGAGTATAAAGAAGATTGTAGAGACTTTTTTTTTTTTTTTTGAGACAAAGTCTCACTCTGTTGCCCAGGCTGGAGTGCAGTGGCACAATCTCGGCTCACTGCAACCTCCGCCTCCTGGGTTCAAGCGATTCTCCTGCCTCAGCCTCCCGAGTAGCTGGGACTACTGGCACACGCCACCACGCCCAGCTAATTTTTGTGTTTTTAGTAGAGATAGGGCTTCACTATGTTGGCCAGGCTGGTCTTGAACTCCTGACCTCATGATCTGCCTGCCTCGGCCTCCCAAAGTGCTGGGATTACAAGCGTGAGCCACCACACCCAGCGATTGCAGAGACTCTTACAGAGATGGTCTAGACCATTGTACATTGTCAGATTGCTCCGTGTACAATGTTTGCCAAATACAGGACAATGATGCCATCATAATCATTCAATGGCATGGTAACCTAATCAATGCAGGAGACAAAACCTTCCAAAGAGGATCTATAGCTTTTCTGATCCTCACCCAGCCCTGCCAATTACAGATGGGCAAACTATTTCCATGATCTCATTCTCCATTTTATCATGAAAATGTGCAGACCGAGTCTGTGTTTTGAAATCAAGGAGGCCTGCAAAGGGCCGCTGATCTCCAAATGTAGTCACACATAGATTTAAAACAAATGCAATGGCTTGAGGGAGGAAAAAGACAGGATTCTTTGAACACAAAAACTCTGCATGCCTTTTTTAATGAGTTGAGGAGAGGACAGAAACGTCATTGTCCTGCAAATGCTCACTGAGTCACGACAGCAGTGTGAAGCCTGTATCAGTCATTTCTTCAAGCCTCTTTCCACATTCCAATCACTCAGCATCGTTATTAGCAAGAGATTAAAATTTACATGATTGTACTCATCTGTGCAAGAAAACGTGAAGGGAAGTTTCTCAATATTTTGAATTGGGTTTTATATATCTGACATGCATCATTTCTATCAAATGTCTGTGTACTTGTTTTTGTTAAATTTGGAGAAAGAGGTTCTCTATTCTTTTTTAATATGGAGCCTGAGAGAGACTAAAACCCAATTTATGTATTCTAAAAGATGAGAGAGACCAGGCATGGTGTCTCAAGCCTATAATCCCAGCTGTTTGGGAGGTTTGAGACAAGAGGATAGCTTGAGGCCAGGAGTTTGAGACTAGACTGAGCATCCTTAGCAAGACCCCATCTCTACAAAAATAAAATAAATAATTAGCTAAGCACGGTGGCACGTGCCTGTAGCCCCAGCTGCTCAGGAGGCTGAGGCAAGAGGATCTCTTGAGCCCAAGAGTTTAAGGCTGCAGTCAGCTATGACCACATCACTGTACTCCAGTCTGGGTGACAGAGTGAGACCCTGTCTCTAAAAAATAATATTAGGCTGAGGCATGGTGACTCACGCCTGTAATCCCAGAACTTTGGAAGGCCAAGGCAGGTGAATCACCTGAGGTCGGGAGATGGAAACCAGCCTGACCAACATGTAGAAACTCCATCTCTGCTAAAAATACAAAATTAGCTGGGTGCGTGGTGGCACATGCCTGTAATCCCAGCTACTTGGGAGGCTAAGGCAGGAGAATCGCTTGAACCCAGGAGACAGAGGTTGCAGCGAACCGAGATCGTGCCATTGCACTCCAGCCTGGGCAACAAGAATGAAACTCCATCTCAAAAAAAAATAATAATAATAATATTTAAAGATCAAAGATGAGAGAACTGAGGCCCAGGAAACACCATGGACTGTGATGCAAGGAACAGGGGCCAGTTACCTGGACGGGACCCTGAGACCTCACTCTGGATTTCCTGGGCACTGAGTTTTCCAAGCCCAACTTCTCATGGAAACAGCGGGTTTCCTCCCTGACCTCCACCCTAGCCCTCTGCAGAGGAGCTGAAACTTCTCCCAGGCCCAGGTCTCCAGGCGCTGAGCAGCTGGTGTTCCCAGACAACTCTCCTTACAGCTGGCACTGAAAGCCAGACGGACCAGCACCAGGCAGTGAGGTTTCCCTCCCTGCCATCAGTTTGCCCCACCCTTGCCACACAGGAGCGAGACCTCACGGGTAAAGTCCTCCCATTGGGATGCAAGGCCATTCTGTGCACCCAGCAGAGCACCTGGCCCAGGAAGGCCTCTTTGGGGATACGGGATGGGAGAGAGGGGTCTATACATTTTCCTTCTGCTGAGTCAGCCTTGTAAGTTCTCTTTACCCATGCCCCCTCCCTAAAAGAACTTTATTCCTAGGGCTGGGTGCTCATGCCTGTAATCCCAGCACTTTGGAAGACTGAGGCAGGCAGATCACCTGAGGTCAGGAGTTCGAGACCCACCTGACCAAAACAGAGAAACCCTGTCTCTACTAAAAATACAAAAAATCAGCTGGGCGTGGTGGCACATGCCTGTAATCCCAGCTACTTGGGAGGCTGAGACAGGAGAATCGCTTGAACCTGGGAGGTGGAGGTTGTGGTGAGCCAAGGTCGCGCCATTGCACTCCAGCCTGGGCAACAAGAGTGAAAACTCTGTCTCAAAAAAAAAAAAGAACTTTATTCCTTAACATAGCATGTGAGATTGTGGAATGTGTACCGAGCCCTGCTGCATCAGTGGCACCAGAAGGGACCTCTGCGTGACTATGGTAATCATCATAGGAAATACTTTGTGCCATACAGAGCCAGTCAGCAACAATAGTTGGGAAGAAAACCCAGGCGCCCCCGACTCCCAATCTGCTACATTGTTATAACTTATGTCAAAACACTTCCGCATAGATGGTAATACATATAAACATATATCACAGTTATACATGTACAGCCTAGGGGAAGTTATTTAACATTTGAAGTTCCTTAATGGGGAATACATACTCCAGGGGCAGGTAGTTAGCATCTCAAATACTTTCATGAAAACCCGATACTCAAGAGGTAGCTACTTACAAGCATTCCAACCAACTAGATCTCTGATTGACACGACAGCTTTTGTTAATTAGCATCACGAATGTTAGAAAACATTTTCATTGCTGAAATGAGTGCGGTTCAAGATGCATGAATGGAATAAGTGTATTTCATAGGCCTTCTCACCCAGGCGAAAGGAGTGTGTAAGAATCCTCTGAACCCAGTTGCTTATGCCCTTTGGGATAGCAACCCAGGTCTTCTTCATTTGTTGATTGTGGAGGGTTGTCAGCTTATCCCAACTAGAAAGTTAACTGAAACTTCTGCTCAAACATTTCTTCATTTACCAGGGTATGCAAAGTGCTCCTAACAGAACCTAAGAGTCAGGGACGTGGGACATCATGAAGCTTACGTGAGTGGGCTTCATGACCTTTCTTGCGCCTGTTTGCTAATAAACGTTTGTGCGTGTAACAGAATTCATTCTAAGATCTACTTTCACTGGACCATACCATGGGATACAAACCATAGTAGGCAAAAACAAACCAAAACAAATCTATATTCCCCACCCATCTCTAAATAATATCAAGGACTGATACCAAGCAAGAAGAACCTAAAATAGCAAATGATCTAATTGGCTTGGGCAAGTCTGCAACAACATTCACTACATTTTCTGCTAAACTATTCAGTCCACCATATCTTACAATGCATCACCCTCCTTAATGAGCAGAATCAAGATTCAAAATCACTTTAGCAAGCTAGAATGCAGACTTGAGTCATCAAGATGAAATTTCACAGAGGTAAAAGTCAAGTCCCAGAATCAAGTGTACAAACTGTCAATTGCAAAATTATAGGATGGGATGAGAGACTGGGTTTGCAGCAGACTTGTATCATAATCTCTGAATTACAGGTTTAGTGGAAGTTTACAGAGTAAACAGGAAACACTACTAAGTGTTCAGATGGCATCTAAAGCTCAAGGGAAAGAGCAATTTCACAGTGTTCTGCCTTGGCCAAATCACACCAGGAATATGGTAATAAATTCTGGGTTCCATATTTTAAATCATTTTGACAAATGAGAATATATCCAAAGGAGAGTAACCAGAAGGATAAGGAGTCTTCAAAAATAAACCTCACTTAAATAAATAACACATGAAGTCTATCCTGAAAAAAAAAAAAAACACAAAAGAAAGATATATTTAAACATCAAAAAGTTGAAAGCTTGTTATGAAGAGAGTGTTTTGTAGACTAAGAGGTAAAAGATTTCCTCTAAGCAGAACAGATAGCTAGAAGTGTCAAGCACTGGAAGGTACTGACTATGGGATCATTGCTGTCTTATGAAGCACAGTCATCACCATCATCACCAATATCATCAGCATCATCACCATCACCACCACCACCATCACCATCACCACCATCATTACCATTACCACCACCATCATCACTATCACCATCATCATCACCACCATCACCATCATCATCACCATCATCATCACCATCACCATCATCATCACAACCATCATCACCATCCTCACCACCATCATCACCATCATCACCACCATCATCACCATCACCATCACCATCATCACCACCATCATCACCATCATCACCATCACCACCATCATCACAATCATCATCACCATCATCACAACCATCACCATCCTCACCACCATCATCACCATCACCATCATCACCACCACCATCACCATCCTCACCACCATCACCAACATCACCACCATCATCACCATCACCACCATCACCACCATCATCACAATCATCACCATCACCACCATCATCACAATCATCACCATCACCACCATCACCACCATCACCATCATCACCACCATCATCACCATCATGACCATCACTACCATCATCACCACTGTCATCACCGTTATCACCATAATCACCATCACCATCATCACCATCATCATCACCATCACCATCATCATCACCATCATTACAACCATCACCATCATCATCACCATCCTCATTTTACAGATGTGGTATTAAGACTGAGACCAGTTAACTGACTCATCCCATATCACATTGCTTGCAGGAAAGCCACTTCCAACACTGCCATTTTATTACTTTTCATTCTCTAAGAAGCTATCTCTTTTCTCCTCTTTTCTTGGCCAGAGTGAAGGGAATGTGAGTCAGGGGTCTACCTTGAGTCCTTTCTTTGCTGCTTCTCCCTTGTGGCAATTGGTAAGATTATGGGCATTTATTTATTTATTTATTTATTCATTCATTCATTCGAGACAGAGACTTACTCTGTCACCCAGACTGGAGTGCAGTGGCATGATTTCAGCTCACTGCAGCCTCCACCTCCCAGGTTTAAGTGATTCTCCTGCCTCAGCCTCCTGAGCAGCTGGGAATACAGGTGCCTGCCACCATACCCAGCCAATTTTTGTAGTTTTAGTAGAGACCTGGTTTCTCCATGTTAGCCAGGCTGGTCTCGAACTCATGACCTCAAGTGATCCTCCTGCCTTGGCCTCCCAAAGTGCTGGGATTACAGGCATGAGCCACCATGCCCAGCCTATGGGCTTTTGTTTTAGACAAAGTCTTTAGGATCCAATCCCCAGTTCTACTATTTATCACTCATGCAACCTAGGGCAAGTTACTTAGCTCCTCCAGTCTTTAGCTTCTCACTCATAAGGTAGTGTTCATGGGAAGAAATTTCTCATGGAGTTTATTTGTGAACTAGCTGAGCTAAGGCGCATGTACCACTGTTAAGGTGCCAATGCACAGTAAACACACAATACAAGTGAGCTAAGTATTGCCCACCTTCCACATGCTGAGCACTGTAAAGACACTGCAAGATCTGCAGAGCTTATAATCCAGCTGCAAAGCCTTCTTCTTCCAGGAAGCCCACCTCAAACAAATAACAGAAGGTTTGAAAAGCTTTGCGGGGGGTATGTAGTATTGGTAGTCTCAAGGGGAATGAATTTCCATTCCAGCTACTCAACTTCCAAAAGCATGACTCCCAAAATTGATCTTCCTGAAAATGCCTACAGCAGAGGACTCCACTCTCAAGATTTCCTTTCTCCCGCTTTACAAAAGAAAGTCACACTTTTTCTCACCCACTCAGAATCTCACTGTACTTTTCACATCTTCATCCTCGGATGTGAAAACATCTGGGGCATCAAACGAAAGAGTGATGTTGAAGCACTGGTTTACAGGGTGAGAAAAGGAGTGACTCCATTTACTTTCTGCACATCAAATGATTTCTCAGCACTGTACCTTCTGTGAAACTGAAGGAGAACTAATCCAATGGCTAGCAGATTGCTAAAAATAATTTTTGATGGTAGACCACGGCACAATTTCTAGGCTTAAAAGTTTAGAAGTTAAATAACTGAATAACAGATCAGACAAAACTTCTTCCTTCTCCCCTCTTATTTATGTGAATGAAGCTGTTAGGTGCTCACATCTATTAAAATAAAAGAGCTAAATGTATACTGAATCCTGTCTCATTCAAGCAATAAGCAATATTTGCCCACGTATACTTGACCTAATGTGTCAGTCCCATTTATCTCAGGAGAGGATATATTTCCATTTTAAAAATATTTAAGTATTTATCAAAATGTATTTGATATTTTGATCAATAGCATAGCTGCAAAAATGATCCAGAAGAAATATGTCCAACATTTAAGTATTTATGATCACAGAAAACAAAATTTAACAACTCCAGGGATGTGTGGGAAGGGAAAATAAATAAATAAATAAATAAAAAGAAAATGTAATTTTATAAACATTTGTGTATTGCTGAGAAGCATGAAATGATGATCAGTAAAACACATTTAAAGGCAAAATCAGAGTAAAATGTTCAGCGGGAAGTGGTACAGAAAAAAAATGGGTTCAAAGAGGCAAATGATGTAGTTTCCAACTTTTTAAGAAGTTGTATTTGCATTTGCAATAAATGATGGTAGGTATCAAATCACTAACATATTTAGATTACATTGAATATATTTTTAATGATGTAACAGTTTTATTTTTAAGTGAAAATATTTCATGTATGTTGGAAGTTATCTTTTGCAATTACTTTTATTTATTTTGAAAATGTTTATAAAACTTTTTTTTTTTTTGAGACTGAGGTTCACTCTTGTTGCCCAGGCTGGAGTGCGATGGCGCCATCTTGGCTCACCTCAACCTCCACCTCCCAGGTTCAAGAGATTCTCCTGCCTTAGCCTCCCGAGTAGCTGGGATTACAGGCATGCACCACCACCCCCAGCTAATTTTGTATTTTTAGTAGAGATGGGGTTTCTCCATGTTGGTCAGGTTTACCTCGAACTCCCAACCTCAGGTAATTCACCCACCTCGGCCTCCCAAAGTGCTGGGATCCACCGTGCCCAGGTTTATACATCTTTTTTAGTGTGTTACAAGAGTCATTGTTTTTCAGAACTATTTTAAGCAAAAGAAGGTAAAGACTACTGAGGTAGGTGCTATTCATCTCTTCCAAAAAGACGACTGTCTACAAATTAACACAACCAATTCTGCTACTCTCTCCCCGTTTTTCCCCATTTACACAGTAAGCATAGTTCTTATTCAGTAACAAGGAGGATCTGGGAGACTTTACATTCCGGAAAGATGAGGATAAAAATAAACCCAAAATTTCTAAAAATTTTGGAAAAATATAACAAAAATACTGTTTAATGTATACCTAGCTGAGCTCATGAGAAGAGGTGGGTCAGGAGATTTGCAGGTCCCAGAAACCAGGTGGGAACTGAAATCCAGGGCAGTAGGTTTAAGCTGACGCTATGGCTGACCCAGTTCATCTGAGGACGTTCATCTGCCCCAGTTAAGTCTGAGCTGTTAATCTCAGTAACCAGCAGCTTCCTATACTCAAGTATAGGAAATGAGATTTTGTATAGTACAAGGTGGGAAGTTAGCACTGAGATCCCTTAGTAGAACCAGAACTCTCAAAAAAATGTGACCTCAGCAGAAGGGTGGATTCAAAAAATTCATTCACTAGGACAGGCGGACTGCAAGGAAATTTATCTCTTCCTTCCTGGTTTATTAGAAAAGTCTCCCCTCAGAATTTTAGACATTGTCTACAACTTATATGAGTTTGGGGTTTGGCCGGGTGCAGTGGCTCATGTAGGGCACGGGGGCTCGCGCCTGTAATCCCACTACTTTGGGAGGCTGAGGCAGGCGGATTGCCTGAGGTCGGGAGTTCGAGACCAGCCTGGCCAACATGGTGAAACCTCATCTCTACTAAAAATATAAAAATTAACCAGGTGTGGTAGCATGCACCTGTAGTCCTAGGCACTCAGTAGGCTGAGGCAAGAGAATCGCTTGAACTCAGGAGGCGGAGGATCACTCCACTGCACTCCAGCCTGGGCAACAGAGAAAAACTCTGTCTCCAGAAAAAAAAAAGAACCAACTGTGGGGTGGGGGGCACAGATTAGTTGTCTGCAGAGAGAGCCATGACACTAAGCCAGAAAGACACCAAGACTCAGGAAACTGTTCTGCAGTGTGGGTTTGCAGAGAACAATTATACACTCACTGATGGTCAGACAGGAAGGGATCTTGGGCATCCTTTTCCTAAACCTTTGTTTTCCATAAAAGGAACCAGAGGCTCAGAAAGGAGAATTAACTTTCACCCGGCTGTACCCCAAGTTTGTGAAGGAGATGAGGCTCAGACTTGGTGTCTCCAGTGTCTCCAGCCCTGAACCTGCAGCAGAGCTGGCTGAGAGCCAGCCTGTGTGAGTGGCCCCGCCTGCCCTGTTTCCTCCCTTGGAGGGAGCCCCTCCTCCTCCATCAGTGCAGCCTTCTAAGAGGGGGGCACAATGGGGTGTGGGTAAGATGGGCAGGAGGCAGGATGTGTTTCCTTTATTAGTTGGCGTAATTACCCTGCATGGGAGTAGAATTAGATGAGAATTTTATTTTTGTGTGGTGATATAGTTTGGCTGTGTCCCCACCCAAATCTCACCTTGAATGTAATAATCCCCATGTGTCAAAGGTGGGCTAGGTGAAAATCATTGAATCATGGGGGGCAGTTTCTGTTCTTGTGGTAGTGAATGGATCTCACCAGATCTGATGGTTTTATAAAGGGCCGTTGTCCTGCACACACTCTTGCCTCCCACCGTGTAAGACGTGACGTTGCTTTTCCTTCTTCTGCCATGATTGTGAGGCCTCCCCAGCCATGTGGAACTGTGAGTCCATTAAATTTCTTTTTCTTTATAAATTACCCAGTCTCAGGTATTTCTTCATAGCGGTATGAAAATGGACTAATACAAATATACTCTTTTCAGGGGAGAATGAAATTCTGCTAATAAGACTTTACTTCAGGTTGCATTGTAATAAAATAATCTCTAATGGTAAAACTTTAAGCAGGTATATCCTAAGAACAAGAAGAGACAAGGAAGAGATATAAGCACCCCTCTCCATGCCTCAGCCCACACTTAGGCCACCCTATCTAGCCTCTCCATGAGCTACCTCTAGCACAAGAAGCCAAAGGGAAGAAAAGGGACTGATCCATGCCTAGGAGGAGCAGCACCAGCCAGACAGCCTGCAGCAAGCCCACAGAAGATCTGGAAAAGAGCAAGGCTAATTTAGGCCTGGAACGTGACTCAAAGCCACCAGAAGCAGCTGTCACCCTGCTTATCCCCCTCCCGCCCTGCCTATCATTCACTCCCCCGGGTCCCTGCAAAAAAAATTCCTCCTGCCTGTACAACAGGACCTGTTGGCTCCTAAGTGAGGGAGCAGCTCCTCTTCCCTTGGTGACACTTCTGTGTGGGCTTTCTAACCATATGTTTGAACATGTCACACAGCCCTGAAAAAAAAAGACACTAAGGCTTGTTCCTTGGGGACCCTGGTGTCAGTGAGGGTGGACCTTCTCACCTGAGGAAGCAGGTGAATGTAGACTGGAACAGAGGCAGCCCCCATCCTACATGAATCATCTAGGGACAGCAGAGGGAAATCCACTGAACCCTTGGGTCAATTGGCCCGAAATTAAATTTAAAGGGCAATGACATGGAACTGAAGGACGGTCATTCCATTAATAAGAGCAGATGCGGTTAGGAGCACGGCCTCTAGTGTCCAACAGACCTGGGTCCTGGCTCTGCCAATTTCTGCTCATGTGACTTCACATATCTACAAAGCAGGATAGTAACAGCTACTCCAAGGAGTTACTGTGAGGATTAAACAAGATAGTGCATTAAAAGTACCCAGTTCTGTGTCTGCATGTGGTAGGTGCCTGATAAATGTTACTTCCTTTCTTTACGCTGGACCAGATACCAGTGAGGATATGCATAATAAAAAAATGATGATTGCAGAGAAAAGATATGTACAGAGGAAAACCCTGAAGACCCACAAGAGGATGGGACCAGACAGATCAAATAGAAGGAACAGCAACAAGTTTGGACAAAATCTTATGTCATTTCATTATAGGACTATAGAGTCGGAGTTTCAGGGATCCCTTGGCTCCTCACCCCTCAAACATTTTTTTTTCCACCCAGGTGTGTCTGCATCTTTCTGCAAACTGATCTACCCAGGTGCCAAGACCTATGCTAGCCAAGCAAGAAGCTCCTGGCCCAGAAGGTGGTTGACTTAGCCTCTGCTCCGTCCCCTCTGGGGATCCCCTTACTTTATACCAATCCCTTGCCTGAATCCTGATACTTGGTTGCCCAAGGCCTTGATCGGGGTCCCTGGTCCGTCTTTTGTTCTCCAGGCTCCAGGTATGCATTCCAGGCAGCTTTCAGTTGACCTGGCCTGGC
The DNA here is from genome assembly GCF_030222135.1 of Aotus nancymaae. Lineage (NCBI taxonomy): Eukaryota > Metazoa > Chordata > Mammalia > Primates > Aotidae > Aotus > Aotus nancymaae. The sequence goes on from NW_026988413.1 coordinate 25,416,621, forward strand.
CCCTCTTTGACCAGACCTTGGACACTCATTTCTCCCTGTCTCAGCTGACCGCCCTGATTTCAAACCTTCCAGGATTTCAGTCTTCCAGTCTTCATCTTTATCTGCCTAGATTCTCACTCTTCTCACTCTTCTACCCTCCTTTACAAGTCTATCCCATTCTTGGAATGCTGGGCTTATCAGATTTGTCTAAGGACCTTGAGCCATGTGGGATGTTACGGTCACGTCTGATGGGGGAGGAAGATAGCAGTGCAGGAAGCTGAGTTGGGCACTACCCCTCTAGCTGGGAAAAGGGAAAATCTCGTCAGTACTAAGCAGCTTGCTGTCTGGGAAACCAATGGTGAGTGCCTTGGGTTGCATTTCTCCGTGCCCTTAAAGATAGAAGCATCCATGTGACTTGCTTTGGCCAATGAATGTGAGTATTTGAAGCCTCCCACCAGTGACCAAATCGTATAAGCCCAGCACCCCAAATGCCTGAGTCCCAGGATAACAAGTAGCAACTCAAAGACCAACTGGAATCCAGTGATGACCATTGCAGGGTAGGAGTTTAAGGGAATACTCAAGACAAAGCGCTGAGTTCTCTCTCCTGTAAGGAATAGCACTGGCTGAAACAATTACTCTGAAAGGCAACTGGCAGTATCTAGGAAAGCCAAGGACATGCACACCCCATCACTCAGAAGTTTCATTTGTACTGGTCAGGGTAGATTAGAACAGTGATTCTGCAGTTAAAAACAACTCACGGCCGGGCACAGTGGCTCACACCTGTAATCCCAGCACTTTGGGAGGCTAAGGTAGGTGGATCACAAGGTCAGGAGTTCAAGACCAGCCTGGTCAGTATGGTGAAACCACGTCTCTACTAAAAATACAAAACTTAGCCGGGCATGGTGGCACACACCTGTAGTCCCAGCTACTCAGGAATCTGAAGCAGGAGAATCGCTTGAACCCAGGAGGCAGAGGTTGGAGTGATCCAAGATCGCACCACTGCACTCCAGCCTGGGCAACAGAGGGAGACTCTGTCTCAAAAAAATGAAAAATAAACTCACAAATAATCAACGGTGTAAGACAACGAAGGTTTATTTCTGCCTCATGCTGCTTGTCTCTCACAGCTTAGCTGGAGGGTCTGTTTCACACTGTCCTCACTCAGGGACACAGGGTGATGGAGTCTCATTCTGCAACTTCAACAGTGACCACAGTAGGGAGAAGAAAAGGGCAAGCTGCATACAGGCTCTCACAGGCTTCAAATGCTCACATTCATTGGCCAAAGCAAGTCGCATGGATGCTTCTATCTTCAAAGGCACAGAGAAATACAACCCAAGGCACTCAACTTTGGTTTCCCAGACAGCAAGCTGCTTAGTACTGGGGAGATTTTCCCTTTCCTAGCTAGAGGGGTAGTGCCCAACTCAGCTTCCTGCACTGCTATCTTCCTCCCCCATCAGACATGACCGTAACATCCCACATGGCTCAAGGTCCTTAGACAAATCTGATAAGCCCAGCACTCCGAAGTCAGGCTGCCTATCACCAAACATCTTGTGTCTCCTCCCTAATAAAGCCACACTCTTACACTTTCCCTACAGAAAAGGACACTGACATTATGGAGGAAGCTTTCCACTGGAATGAACCCCTCCCCTGAGGGCAGGTGGTCTGCCCCTTGGCATCACCAAGAGAGACTGCATTCATGAAGCCTTGCTAACCCTGCTCCTGTGAGTTTGTCATTTTTTAAAACAGCACCTATTTCTTTATTCATGTCTTGTGACATTGTAGAATTCATTCAACCCAGCCGGGCACGGTGGCTCACACCTATAATCCCAGCACTGGGAGGCCGAGGCGGGTGGATCACGAGGTCAAGAGATTGAGACCATCCTGGTCAACATGGTGAAACCCCGTCTCTACTAAAAATACAAAAATTAGCTGGGCATGGTGGCGCATGCCTGTAGTCCCAGCTACTCAGGAGACTAAGGCAGGAGAATTGCTTGAACCCAGGAGGCGGAGGTTGCAGTGAGCCGAGATCGCACCATTGCACTCCAGCCTGGGTAACAAGAGTGAAACTCCGTTTCAAAAAAAAGAAAAAAAAGAAAAGAATTCATTCAACACTTTCCATGACCAATGTCAGACTTGAGGGACCCAACTAGCACAACAGCTTAGAAGAGAATCAGAAATACTGGTGAACGGCACTAACGACTCACACAGTCTAACCTTATTCAAAACCCAATATTCGGTTTACTCTTATTCCTGGATGCAAATATACTCTTCCCCTGTCAAGGGAGAGACCTCAAAAGCCCCATCCCAGCATAGCATCAAGCTCAAACTCCAAGATAGCAATTTTTCACAGTAATTTTTACATCCAAGTGATGAGTAGTTATCTCTAGATCTTGAGTCAATGTCTCTTTATTAGGAGACTAAGAAGATAAGCTGCCTTCTCCATGTTAATAACATGGGACAAGAAATTGGCAGTAGCCGCACGCAGTAGCTCACATCTGTAATCCCAGCACTTTCGGAGGCTGAGGCAGGTGAATCATGAGGTCAGGAGTTCAAGACCAACCTGGCCAAGATGGTGAAACTTCATCTCTACTAAAAATACAAAAATTAGCCACGTGCGGTGGCAGGTGCCTGTAATCCCAGCTACCTGGGAGGCTGAGGCAGGAGAACTGCTTGAACTCCCAGCGGGGCAGAGGTTGCAGTGAGCCAACTCTCTCTCAAAAAAAAAAAAGACTCCATCTCAAAAAAAAAAAAGAAAAGAAAAAAGAAAAGAAAATGGCAGTAAACACTCCCATTCAGAAAAGAGAATAATGGGTCAGAGCAATTCTGAAATCTCAGAACATTCTCCCCCAGGGATAAAGTGTATTCTTGATTAGATCTTGACTCCATCTCCTGGAATATTCTCTGTAGGCCTGAACTCACCCTTCAAGAGATATCCCTTTTCCACCATCTTTGGCCAAAACTGCAGGGGAACCCAGAAGATATGCTTTCCTTATAGGCAGAGCATCCTTCTAAGCACATTTTCTGGGGGACCCAGAAGTTGTTTTAAGATTCAAATGAAGTCTAAATGAGGTCGGTGGTTCTTTTGGCAGTATGTATAATTTTCTCAAAACCCTCAGTTCCTTATCATTTGACTCCAGGCAATGCCAAGGGTCAAGCTTCCTGTATAAATAAAACTCCTGTTAGCTATATTTCTTGACTTTCTTGCTACTATGCCACTCTAGATTTAATTGAAGGTATTTTGGTCCACACCCTTAATCTTTTTCCCTGGTACATTTTGTCTTATTGCTAGAACAGGGGCCTTTACTAAAAGATGCCTTAATACATCCAGAGATGTTTTACATGGGTGTAACATCCATGGCTGTGATTTAATCCTTGCTTACAAAACTGAATTTTAATCATTCTTTGTCTGTCCAAGCCTTTCTCAATTTTATCTTTGACTGTTTGGAGATAAGAAGCATTTGCTTTTTCCAGCTCTAAAAGGGGTGTACATTGGCCAACTCTTTCCTGAACTCATCTCTTTCTTGTAATACTTTGCCAAACATTGTCAAAAGTAAGTAACACACAATTAATATTCTGCTGGCCAGGTGTGGTGGCTCATGCCTGTAGTCCCAGCACTTGGGAAAGCCAAGACAGGAGGATCACTTAAGCCCAAGAGGTTCAGACCAGCCTAAACAACAGGGTGAAACCCTGTCTTTACAAAAAATACAAAAGTTAGCCTGGTGTGGTATCATGCGCCTGCAGTCCCAGCTACTAGTGAGGCTAAGGCGGGAGGATCACTTGAGCCCAGGAGGTCGAGGCTGCAGTGAGCTGTAATCACACCACTGCACTCCAGCCTGGATGACAGCATGACACCTTGTCTCAGAACAACAACAACAACAACAAAATTCTGCTTTCCAGACCCTTTTCCTAAATCTACAAGTTTATTAGGTAAATTATCTACCTCTCAAATTCCTACAAATGCTGTTGTCCACAATGTTTCTCTGCTGCACAATGTGGGTAACCCTTTCTCCAGCTTTCTGGGCGTTTCCTTACCGCACATTACACAGCACCTAAGCCAGCACCATGGACAAGTGTTTTGCTGAAAGAGTGCTGCTCTGCAGGTACTGATTTATGTTTCAGACAGAATGGAAGGTTATGCTGACTGAACAAGATAAACTAAATCTCAGGAGCTAAAAATCAACGCAGACTTCTTCCTCATGCTACATATCCATCATGGGTCAGCTAGGAGCAGAGCTCCATGCTGTTCTACCCACCAGATGTAGGAGGATGTAGCCTCACCATGCAGATGAGTCAATCCCAGCATCTTGGGAGGCCAAGGCAGGAGGATTGCTTGAGCCCAGGAGTTCAAGACCAGCCTCAGCAATATAGGGAGACCCTGGATCTGCAAGAAATAATAAAAGAATTAGTCAGGCTTGGTGGTACACACCTGTGGTCCCAGCTACTTGGGAGGCTGGGGTGGGAGGATCGCTTGAGTCTGGGATCATGGCAGTAGGAAGGAAAGGGAAAATCACATACTAGATCCTAACAGCTTCCACCTATAAGTGACATTTACCACCCCCACTTATATCTCTTTGGCCAAAGATGTCTCTTAGCTGAGTCTAACATCAAGGGGACAGGGAGTGCAATTCTGTCCAGCAAGAGGAAAAATGGAAATTTGGTGCATGGTAAACAGCACCAATGACTGACATTCAGCTTATACATATACCCTTGAGAGCCTCACACATATGTGGCCAGGAAAATTCGACTACAAGCGTGGTTCTTGATACGTATTTTGTAAGAGCAAAAAATAGAGGAGGGAACAACTTAAGTGTCCATCATTGAGAGAATGGATCTTTTCAATTGTGGTTTAAAAGATCCATTTAAACCACAATTTAATGTGCTTTAAATCATATTTGCATAATGATTTCTTTTTTTGAGAGAGAGAATCTCACTCTGTTGCCCAGGCTGGAGTGCAGTGGCGTGATCTCAGTTCACTGTAACCTCCAATGCCTCTCAGGTTCAAGCGATTCTCCTGCCTCAGCCTCCTGAGTAGCTGGGATTACAGGCATGTGCCACCACGCCCAGCTAATTTCTGTATTTTAGTAGAGACGAGTTTCACTATGTTGGCCAGACTGGTCTCAAACTCCTGACCTCAAGAGATCCCTGTGCCTTGGCCTCGCAAAGTGCTGGGATTACAGGTGTGAGCCACCATACCTGGCCTATAATAAAATATTTTTAACAATTTAAATGAAAAACTAGAACTACAAGCATCAACCTGGAATCAATCTCAAAAACATAACATTGAGTGGAAAGGGCAATTTGTAGAATACAGCATGATGCTATTCGTGTAAATTTGTAAATATATACAGCATTAAAACATAGTGTTCATGGAGGTACATGTAACTGTTGAGTTGAACAAGCAGGGATCATGAGAATAATCATAACGCAACTTTATTGTTCTCTATTCATATTCCTTTAAACGTATTTAGTTAGGCATGTTCTTCCTTCAGCCCAGAGAAATTTAGGCAGTTCTGTCCAATAAACAATGTTCTCCAGTTAATAATGTCTTAGTGTAATCATTATCACTTTTTACTTTATTTCGTTACTCCCTTTATCAGTCAATTATTGCCATAATAATGCTACATCATAAAGCAGCCCAAAGCTCAATGACCCACAGAAATAAGCTTCCATTTCTAGCTGGCAAGTCTGAGGGTCAGTGCAGTGGCAGCACTGATCTGGGCTGGCTCAGCGCTAGGCATGAGCTCCATTAGAAGAAGCTCCAGGGCTGGGCATGGTGACTCACACCTGTAATCCCAGCATTTTGGGAGGCTGAGGCGGGCAGATCACTTGAGGTCAGGAGTTCAAGACCAGCCTGGCCAACATGGTGAAACCCCGTCTCTACTAAAAATACAAACAATTAGCTGGGTGTAGTGGTGCGCATCTGTAATACCAACTACTCAGGAGGCTGAGGTAGGAGAATCACTTGAACCCAGAAGGCAGAGGTTGTGGTGAGCAGAGATCGCACCACTGCACACTAACCTGGGAGACAGAGCAAGACTCTGTCTAAAAAAAAAGAAGCTCCAAGTGTCTCATTCTTTAGGAATCCTGGTCTACCTGGGGAATGTTCCTCTCTTGATGGCAGAAGCGCAAGACGAAAGTCTCCAGTGCAATGGCATTGCGAGCCTCTATTCATGTGACACCTGCTCACAATCCTCTGGCAAGTCACATGGCCAAGTCCCATACCAATGGGGTGGAAGTACACTCTGCCATGGTGGGTGGGGAGGGGAGGGAATGCTTACAAAATACGCAGCTCAGGCCAGCTACAGAGGAGCCATCCAGTGGCGAAAGAGGCTGACTCCTCCCCCACCTTGCCAACTCTAGTTTCTGACCCCTCCAGGTCAGTGAAGCGAGAGGGAGGGAAAGGGGCAGGAAGTTTTTACTTATACCGGTATCACCCTCTGTAGCCTGGGAAATGGTTGGAGGTGACTCTCATGGACACTGCCACGAGTTTTCAGGGTCTTCGGGGATCTTCAGAGCTCCCAGTCTCCTGATAACGGCCAGTGCATGTCCTATCCAGCTGGTTACTGACTCCCTCCACAGCCCTGAGCATCAGCAATGTCCCCAGCTTCTATCTACAGAAGGCTCTTTATCCCCCTTCCCCAGACCATCTTCTTCATGGGCTCTAGAAGATCCTATGCAGCTCTCTTGCTCTGAGGCACAACTGGTCTCATGTTCTTCACTCCAGCAAACTATGGGAGTACAGGGAGCCCCCAGTGAAGCCACCTACCTTGGTTCCACCTTCAAAGCAGCTGGTCAGCCAGTGACCACCTGTATTAGTCTATAAAGATACTACCTGAGACTGGGTCACTTACAAACGAAAGAGGTGTAATTGACTCACAGTTCTCCACGGCTGGAGAGGCCTCAGGAAACTTACGAAAATGGCAGAAGATGAAGTAGAAGCATGGTGGTCATGCTTACATGGTGGTCAGAGAGAGAGAGAGAAGCGGGAAGCACCAGACATTTATCAAACAACAGATCTCATGAGCTCGAATTCACTATCACAAGAACAGCATGGGGGGAACCACTCCCATGATCCAATCACCTCCCACCAGGTCCCTTCCTCAACACATGTGGATTACGATTTGGATTACAATTCGAGATGAGATGTGGGTGGGGACAGAGCCAACTCACATCACCACCTTTTAGATTTCTCAAGTGAGAGTCTAGCTCTAGTTCCCCAAACACCCTAAAGTGCAGAGGATGCTCATCCAGGCTCAAGGTTGGACACAGGCCCTTCTCACCTCTCCCCTTTGAAGATCATGCACCTCGGAGCTCACTAACAGGAGCTGATGCCATAAATCCTCCTCAAATCTCGAATCTCTGGCTCATTTATACTCTCATGGTGGTGAGGGTTAGGGGCTCCTCAGCTGGTCTTCCTTCATACATCCTCCAACGGGACCTCACGTCTCATCTGTTGTCTGGGCACCTCAGCTGGAACTTCTGCTTTACCTGCTATATTGATATGCAAACCTGTGTAGCAATCACACAGAAACATGAGAGAGAAGGAAATACTGCAACATCAGGATGGTTGCTATGCCCCTGGGGAGTAGAAGATGACAAGAAAGGCATTAGAGAGGGACACAGAGGGTGGCTCGGATGGTGAATTGTATATGTCAACTTGGGTGGGCCATGGCACCCAGATATTTCATTTTTTATTCTTTTTTTTTTTTATTTACTTTTTTTTTTTTTTTTTACATGGGGTTTCACCATGTTGGTCAGGCTGGTCTTGAACTCCCGACCTCAGGTGATCCGCCTGCCTTGGCCTCCAAAGTGCTTGGATTACAGGCGTGAGCCACCACACCCAGCCCAGATATTTCATTAAACTATTTTAGATATTTCTGTGAAGATAGTTTTCAGATGACACAAACGTTTAAGTCAGTAGGTATTGAGTATAGTGGATTTGCCTCTGCAAGGTGGACAGGCCTTAGCCAATGAGTTTGAAGGCCTGAGTAGAGCAAAGACTGACCTACCACGACCAAGAGGGAATTCTGCCAAAAGACTGTCTTTTTTGGGGGGTTTTGTTTGGTTTTTAGTTTACACAAAGGCAATTTATTAACAGCAAACAATTTGAGAAGTCCCGTTCACAGACAGTGACCACAGCAACCCTCCTTCCTGAGGATACTGTCAGAGGGGCTGGGGGTGATGTCCTCAATCGACCGGATCTTCACACCTGAGCAGGCAAGGGCTCAGAGGACCAACCGGGCCCCAGGTCCAGGGGTCTTGGTCCTATTTCTTATGCACCTCTGGACCACATCCTGAGCAGTCAACATGGCAGCACATGGGGAGGATTCATCTCGGTCAGTCTTCTCCTTCATCCCAGCAGCCACACGGCAGGTAGTTCCTTGCCAGAAAGATCAGTGACATGGACAAAGGTGTCATACAGGCTGCCTTAGGATTCAAGCTGCAGCTCCTCCCTGGGTCAGCAGTCTGCTGGCCTATCCCAGGCATTTTGAATTTACCAGCATCCACAATTGTCTGAGTCAATTCCTTAAGAGAGAGAGAGACAGAGAGAGAGAGAGACGGAGAGAGAGAGAGACCCTCTGATACACTTTGACTCTGCGTTCCTACCCAAATCTCATCTCAAATTATAATTCCATGTCAGGGGAGGAACCTGGTGGGAGGTGACTGGACCATGGGGGCAGACTTTCCCCATGATGTTCTCATGGTAGTGAGCCAGTTCTCATGAGAACTGATGGTTTAAAAGTGTGGCACTCTCCCCCACCTCCCTCTCTGTCCTGCTCCGCCATGGTAGAGACATGCTTGCTTCCCTTTGCCTTCCGCCATGATTGTAAGTTTCCTGAGGCCTCCTAGCCATGCTTCCTGTTAAGCCTTTGGGACTATAAATCAATTAAACCTCTTTTCTTAATAAAGTATCCAGTCTCAGGTAGTTCTTCATAGCAGCATGAGAATGGACTAATACACCCTCTTTTTTTCTGTTTCTCTGAAGAACCCTAACTAATATAAGGACTTAACTATAGATGGGCAAGGTGAGGCAAGATGAGTATCATGGCTTGTAAAAGTTTTTCTATTTATTGTTAAAACCTACATGGCCAGTTCCTGCCTTTTGCCACAGTGCATTTTATCCTTAGGTCAGGTTATGTTGCTCTTGGCCGAAGACTGCTTTGAGACAAATGCATTCCTGCAAACTACGTTGTAAATCCAATTGTCACAAAGCAGATTGAGCTTTCCCATGGAAACAATGTCACACTGAAGAATAACAGTAGGACTAGTGCCCTGCCCTTGCACAGAACTTTGTAGTTCAAAAAGGACTTTCACGTACACTGTTGCATTTACTCCTGGAAAGCAGGCAATATGTTCTCTTCTTGTACAGAAGAAATTGAGGTCCAAAGAAACAATTTGCTAGGGTCAGATGGTTCATAAAGGACCCAGCTGGGACTCAGTCCTCATTTGGTGGTCGTTTCAACTTCTTAACCATGCCAGGTCTCAGCTTCACACATAACAAAAAGTGTAGCCGGTGCAAAAATTCCAGAACTCCAGGCCTCCACAACTAAAATTTTGCTCTTTTTTTTTGAGATGGAGTTTCGCTCTTGTTACCCAGGCTGGAGTGCAATGGCGTGATCTTGGCTCACTGCAACCTCCACCTCCTGAGTTCAAGCAATTCTCCTACCTCAGCCTCCTGAGTAGCTGGGACTACAGGCGCGCGCCACCATGCCCAGCTAATTTTTGTATTTTTAGTAGAGACGGGGTTTCACCATGTTGACCAGGATGGTCTCAATCTCTTGACCTCGTGATCCACCCGCCTTGGCCTCCCAAAGTTCTGGGATTATAGGTGTGAGCACCGCCCCTGGCCTGAAATTTTGCTCTTAAGTCTCACACACACACACACACACACACACACACACACAAGCAAATGAGCATACCAATTCCTCAAGAGACCCCTGAACTATAAAGCAGACATTTAATATATAAATAACCACCACAAAGGCCCGGTGTGGTGGTTCACACCTGTAATCCCAACACTTTGGGAGGCCAAGGCATTAGGATGTTTGAGCCCAGGAGTTTGAGACCAGCCTGGGCAACATGGCAAAACCCTATCTCTAAAAAAAAAAAAACACAGAAAAATTAGCCAGGCATGGTGGTGCACATCTGTGATCCCAGCTACATGGGAGACTGAGGTGGGAGAATTGCATCAAGGTTGCAATGAGCTGTGTTTGTGCCACTGCACCCCAACCTGGGCAGTAGAACGAGATCCTGTCTCAAAAAAAAAAAAAAAAAAAACAACTTGGACTTGGCCTCTCCAGACCCCGTGCTGGGAGGCACAGCCTTTGGCTGTGATGACACTCCTACTTTGATATTGCTGCTATACTATATCTATACTATATTCTGCTCTAGTAATAAGTTGCAGATTTGGAAGCACCGCCATTGTGAACTCCCAAACCTTCTTTAGAAATTGAGCCCATTAAGCTCTAGCTATAGTGCATCGCCATTGTTACAGCTTGAGTTATTTATGTTACCCCAAAATTTATGTGTTGCAGTTCTAACCCCCAGTACCTCAGAATGTGGCCTTATTTGGAAAGCAGGTCATTGCAAATGGAACTAGTCGAGATGAGTCACACCACAGCAGAGTGGGCCCCTAACTCAGCATGAATTATAAAAAGGAGAAATTTGAACAAAGGGAGTACATGCAAAAATTGGAGTTATGCTTCCACAAAGCAAGAACCAGCAGATTTTAGGAGGAAGATCTGGAACAGATCTCTCCCTGGTGCCTTCAGAGAGACCGCAGCTCTGCCTACACCTTGATCTCAGACCTAGAAAGCCTCCACATAAGTTTCTTTTTGTTACGCCACTCAGCTTGTGGCACTATATTATGGCAGCCTCAGCAGACTAACACGTGTGCTGCAAGGCCCCATTCTTTCCCTCTCCTACCTGCAACAAATGCTGCTCTCAACCTGGGATCCCTAGGTTTCCCCGCCCATCACCCTCCACGTGGGACCCTATGACTTAACCTCTCTTCTCCCCAAGCAAATGCGTTCTCTTTCTAGCCAAAGCATTGCCACTTATTTGCAATATACAAGTCGTTTGTCCACGGCATGGGGGTTATTTGCCCAGAGCCCTACGTACCTGCTCTCTCATATGAAAGGAGAATACATCTTGGGGCCCCCAAATCACTAAGCTAAAGGGAAAGTGAAACTGGGAACTGCTTAGGGCCAACCTGCCTCCCATTCAAAGTCCCCCGCTCTGCTCACTGAGATAGATGCATATCTGAATGCCTCCTTTGGAGAGGCTATTCAGAAACTCAAAAGAATGTGACCATTTGTTTCTTATCTACCCATGACCTAGAATCCCCTTCCTGCTTCACGTTGTCCCGCCTTTTCCAGACCAAACCCGTGTTCATCTTGCATATGTTGATTGATGTCTCATGTCTCCTTAGAATGTATAAAACCAAACTGTGCTCAGACCAACTTGGGCACATATCATTAGGCCCTTTTGAGGCTGTGTCACAGGCAAAATAAACTTTCTAAACTGGCCGGGCACAGTGGCTCACGCCTGTAATCCCAGCATTTTGGGAGGCCGAGCAGGCGTTCCTGCCTAAGCTCAGGAGTTCATGACCAGCCTGGGCAACACGGTGAAACCCTGTCTCTACTAAAAATACAAAAAAAATAGCCAGGCATGGTGGCTCACGTCTGTAATCCAAGCACTTTGGAGGCCAAGGCGGGCAGATCACCTGAAGTCAGGAGTTCAAGAACAGCCTGACCAACATGGTTAAACCCCGTCTTTATAAAAAAAAATTAGCCAGGTGTGGCAGCATGTGCCTGTAACCCCAGCTACTCGGGAGGCTGAGGCAGGAGAACTGCTTAAACCCAGGAGGCTGAGGTTGCAGTGAGCCAAGATTGCACCACCGGGCCTGGGTAACAAAGCATGACTCCATCTCAAATAAAATAATATAAAAATAAACTTTCTAAATTAACTAAGATGTGTCTCAGTTTTTCGGGGTTCACACTCAAGAAGACACGGTGGCCAGGTTCAGAATCCCAAAGTGTCAGACAAGATGAGGCCTTAGAAGTCAGGTCTTCCAAGCCTTGCAATTTGAAGAGAAAGAAGATGAGGACAAGGAAAAGGGGATCTTTTCCTAGGATCACATGCATAGGTCATTAATATTAGCAATGTGACGATGACCCAGGAGTTCTGACTCTCCACCCAGTGCCCTTTTTATCTGTTCAATCCTAGGTTTGTTTCCAGGGGTGACTCTCGTCACCAGCTGTCCTGATGTATACCTGTCTTGCTCCTTAAAAGTGAATTGGTCAGAATGGGGAAGGGAGAGAGAAAAAAAAAGTGAACTGGGGGACAGGCATGGTGGCTCATTTCTGTATTCTGAGCACTTTGGAAGGCTGAGGTGAGAGGATTGTTTGAGACCAAGAGTTCAAGACCAACCTGGCCAACCCCCACCTCTATTTCAAAAAATAATTTTTAAAACAAATAGAGTGAATTGATTTTAGAATAGCCAGGAGTGATGGCTCATGCCTGTAATCCCAGCACTTTGGGAGGCCAGGTGGGGAGGATCACTTGAAGTCAGCAATTCAAGATCAGCCTGGGCAACATAGTGAGACCCCATCTCTACAAAACATTTTTTTTTTTAATTGCAGGGCATAGTGGCACATACCTGTGGTCCCAGCTACTTGGGAGGCTGAGGTGGGAGAACGGTTTGAACCTGAAAGGTCCAGGCTTGCAGTGAGCCATGATTGCACCCCTGTACTTCAACCTGGATGACAGAGCGAGATCCTGTCTCAAAAAAAGTAGTAGCAACCTTGATTGAGTCATCTTTGCAACCTTTTCAGTCCTTCACTGTGTGGGTGTTTAATTTTTTTTTTTTTTGAGATATAGGGTCTGGCTATGTTGCCCAGGCTGGTTTCATTTAAACTACCAGGCTCAAGTGATCCTCCCACCTCAGCCTTCCAAGTAGTTGAGACAACAGGTGTACACCAGGACACCTGGCTCATCAAAAAAAAAAAAAAAAATTATAGAAATAAAGTCTTGCTATGTTGCTAGGGCTGGCCTCGAACTCCTGCTCTCAAGCGATCCTCCCACTCAGTCTTCCAAAACTCTGGGTTTACCGTCATGAGCCACCATGCCTAGCCTAACAAATGTTTTAATTCACTTTTCCTCCCTGACACCACCGAGGTCGCACGCGTGAGACCTCTCCGCCGCTATGCAGATGCCACCGCGATGCGCTACATCGCCTCCTACCTGCTGGCTGCCCTCGGGGGTAACCCTTCCCGGAGCGCCAAGGACATCAAGAAGATCCTGGACAGCGCTGGCATCGAGGCGGACAACAACTGGCTGGCTCAACAAGGTTATCAGCAAGCTGAACTGAAAGAACACTGAGGACATGATTGCCCAGGATATCGGCAAGCTTGCCAGCGTACCTGCCGGTGGGGCTGTGGCTGTCTCTGCTATCCCAGGCTCTGCAGCTCCTGCTGCTGGTTCTGCCCCGACTGCAGCAGAGAGAAGAAAAATGAGAAGAAGGAAGAGTCTGAAGACTCAGATGATGACATGGGATTTAAGAAACAAATGTTTTGCCAGGCGCGGTGGCTCACACCTGTAATCCCAGCACTTTGGGAGGCTTAGGCGGGTGGATCACCTGAGGTCAGGAGTTCAAGACCAGCCTGGCCAACATGGTGAAAACCTATCTCTACTAAATATACAAAAATTAGCCATGGTGGTGCATGCCTGCAGTCCCAGCTACTCAGGAGGCTGAGGTGGGAGAATCACTTGAACCTGAGAGGCGGAGGCTGCATTGAGCCAAGATTGAACCACTGCACTTCAGCCTGGGCAACAGAGTGAGACTCCATCTCAAGAAAAAAAAAAAAAAATTCTAAGTTCCATGTCCCAGGAACCTACTCAGTCCTGGACAAGTCAGGACTGTTGGTCACCCCAATAAGGAATGACATCTCCATGCAATCAAAGATCAACAGGGGCCAGGTGTGGTGGCTCACGCCTGTAATCCCAACACTTTGGGAGGCCAAGATGGGCAGATCACTTGAGGTCAGGAGTTCGAGATCAGCCTGGCCAACATGGTAAAACCCCATCTCTACTAAAAATGCAAAAAATTATCCAGGCATGGTGGCACACGCCAAAATCCCAGCTACTCGGGAGACTGAGGAAGGAGAATCACTTGAACCCTGGAAGCAGAGATTGCGGTGAGCCAAGATTGTAGCACCCTACTCCAGCCTGGACAACAAAAGCGAAACTCCCTCTCAAATAAATAAATAAGATCAACAGGGCACAAGAGCGCTGTGTTAGGAACAGCGCAAAGGCAAGCCTAACGTCTCCCAGCTGGAACCCCCTCCCCAGCCCACCCCACCCCGGCTCTCTGCAGTTCCTTCCCCGTAGAGGGCTCACAGGGAGTCGCAGTTCTGCTGCAGGGTGGTGGCTGCCCCACAGCTCCAGTCCTGATTTCCTGACAATTCAGAAAGCATTTCCATGTTGGCACAAAGTTTCTGTTTCCTATTCCCTCCCACACTATTTTTAGGTCCAGCAGACATTTCCTGCCTTAGCCTGTCCCACCCACCTCGGTGTCTACTCCAGCCTCTGATGTCAGGGTGCGTGCAGGGTGGGTCTCAAGGATGAAGTATCTGATTCCAGATCTGGGACCCTGGCGTCCAGGAGCAGCTTAGTGCCCAGCAGGTGATCGCCCCAGGCGAAGTTGCTTTCCTGGTTTACTTTGTAAGCTATAAAATAGTAGTTTCTCATTTCCTTTTCCTTCAGCCTGTCTATGCCAAGCTCCCTGTGCATCAGTCTACAGCCTTAAAGGCGGACAAGCCCAACATGGTGGCATACTGGCTGACTGTGCTACAACTCACTGCCAGCAGACAGCAAAGTTTCAGGCTTAAAGTTCTATCTGCAGCCTCCATTTTCCAAACATCTCCCCTTTGTCAGGCACTGTTCTTGTCTCATTAAAGCTCACCACAAGGCCAGGCGTGGTGGCTCACACCTGTAATCCCAGCACTTTGGGAGGCTGAAGCAGGCAGATCACAAGGTCAGAAGTTCGAGACCAGCCTGGCCAACATGGTGAAACCCTGTCTCTACTAAAAATACAAAAATTATCTGGGCATGGTGGCACATACCTGTAATCCCAGCTACTCAGGAGGCTGAGGCAGGAGAATCACTTCAACCCAGGAGGCTGAGGTTGCAGTGAACTGAGATCGTGCCACTGCATTCCAGCCTGGGCAACAGAACAAGACTCCATCTAAAAATAAATAAATAAATAAAAGCTTACCGCAGGCTTATGAGGTGGCAAAAGTCTCCATTTCCCAGGTTAGGAATCTGAAGCTCAGAGAGGTAAACAATTACTCCAAGGTGCACAGTGGCAGAGTCTCACCCAACTCCATTTCACCAACCGAAATGCCTCTACATCAGCATTTCTCAGCCTTTTCTTTTCTTTTTGCAATTGCCCTCCTATGGAGCCTTGATAGACAATTTTTCCCCAATGCTCCATCCTTTATGCAATGTTAATACTACGGATATACCACATATCAGTTTGTGGACTGAATGTATATCTGTACTTTAGACATTTAAAAAATAAGAATTTGGGCCGAGAGCAGTGGCTCCTACCTGTAATACCAACAGTTGGGGAGGTTGAGGCAGGAGAACTGTTTGAAGCTAGGAGTTGAAACCAGCCTGGGCAACATAGGAAGACCCCGTCTCTACAAAATGTTTTTACAATTAGCTAGGCATGTTGGCATGCACCCGTAGTCTCAGCTACTTGGGAGGTTAAGGTGGGAGGATCACTTGAGCCCAGGAATTTGAGGTTGCAATGAGACCGCTGCACTCCAGACTGGACGACAGAGCAAGACCCTATCTCTAATGAAAAAAAAGATTTTTTTACTCTTCGGGAACCAATTTCAGCCCCTTCAGGTGGTTTACATGCTTGTGGACAATGCCAGCAGCACTCGAAGTCTTACTGATTTATTCCCTTTGCATCAAATGCTGGTGGAGAAGAAGGTAAAACCACAGAGAAGTGTTTCCCAAACTGACAATCCCCAAATTCTAGCGTGGAGAGGTGGTTCCCAGGAAGGACTCTATGACCACACGCACCTGCGAAATGCTGAACACAACCCCCCATCTCTTGAAAAGTCATTTTATCAAAACATCTGGGTAGCTACTTCAAAAAAGCTGTTTATCTATTTTTACAACTTAAATTAAGATATGTTGGTAAATTAAGGTGGATACATTGGGCCGGGCGCAGTGGCTCACTCCTGTAATCCCAGCACTTTGGGAGGCCGAGGCAGGTGGATCATGAGGTCAAGAGATCGAGACCATCCTGGTCAACATGGTGAAACCCCGTCTCTATTAAAAATACAAAAAATTAGCTGGGCATGGTGGCGCGTGCCTGTAATCCCAGCTACTCAGGAGGCTGAGGCAAGAGAATTGCCTGAACCCAGGAAGCGGAGGTTGCGGTGAGCCGAGATCGCGCCATTGCACTCCAGCCTGGGTAACGAGCGAAACTCCGCCTCAAAAAAAAAAAAAAAAAAAAAAAAAATCCTTAATAGAAAATATACAGCAGGTTGGTGTTATGTGGAGTGGAAATGCCTGACCCCTGACACCTGGCCACCTTTCCCATGAACTGGCAGGGATGGAACCTGTGCTGGGATCCCGGCGGGACTGCTCCAGCATGGCCACCTGATTCTGAGGGGGTTGCAAGCTGGTCCTGTACCTATCCTGTTGTGCATGCGGGGCCTGCAAGTTGCCACATCCTGTCACAGCCCCCTCCTCATCCATGTCATCCTCACGAGCACCCTGGGAGGCAGGCAGCTTTGGAGCCTTCACTCCTAGTACACTGAGACATTTAGGGAAACCTAGAAAGAAATCAGCCCCGCTTGGTACAGATGTGAGAGAAGGAGGTGGAGACAAGACGCTGAGGAGAAGACAGACAGACAGAGAGGGGGACAAGGGCGACAAGGACCTATTCTTTTTTTTTTTTTTGAGACAGAGTCTCACCCTGTCACTCAGGCTGGAGTGCAGTGGCCCAATCTCAGCTCACTGCAACCTCCACCTCCCGGGTTCAAGCGATTCTCCTGCCTCAGCCTCCCAAGTAGCTGGAATTACAGGCACGTGCCCCCATGCCTGGCTAATTTTTGCATTTTTAGTAGAGACGGGGTTTCACTGTGTTGGCTGGGCTGGTCTCAAACTCCTGACCTCGTGATCCGCCTCGGCCTCCCGAAGTACTGGGATTACAAGTGTGAGCCACCGTGCCTGGCCCAGGACCTACTCTTAAAAGAGGATGTGCCCCAGTGGCTCACACCTGTAATCCCAGCACTTTGGGAGGCAGAGGCAGGTGGATCACTTGAGGTCAGGAGTTCGAGGCCAGCCTGGCCAACACGGTGAAACCCCACCTCTACTAAAAATATAAAAATTATCCAGTCATGGTGGCAGGCCCCTGTAGTCCGTTACTTGGGAGGCTGAGACAGGAGAATCGCTTGAACCCAGGAGGTGAAGGTTGCAGTGAGCCGAGATTGTGCCACTCCACTCCAGCCTGGGCAACAGAGCAAGACTTGGTCTTAAAAAAAAAAAAAAAAGAAGAAAAAGAAAAAAGGATGTGCCCAAGCCACGGCCGTGGCGAGATGCCCGGTCGCCCTGCTACGCCACTCTTGGCCACCAGGTGGCGGGCACAGGTCAACTAAGCCAGGCAGGGCTTAGGAGCCGCTGCCCAAAAGGCGGCCCAGGCAGAGGCAGCACTGCCAAGGTGGGAACATGCACAGGAGGACACCGCACAACACACACATGCAACACACACCACACACACCCCTACAACACACACCCCACAACACACACCCACAACACACATCACACATATGCACCCCAACACATCACACACACCCCTACAACACACAACCCACAACAGACACAACCACAACACAGTACACACTACACACATGCACAACACACACAACACATCTCAACACACACACTACACAACACACATAGAACACACAATACATACATCTATACAACACACACCCCAACACAATGCACCACATACCACATAATACATGTCACACATACAAAATGCAACACACACCACACATATTCCTACAACACACACCTCACATCAGACACACCCACAACACAGTACACACAACACGCAACACATCCCAGTGCACACACTACACAACATACATATACACCCCAACACACACTACACACACCTCTACAACATACTACAACACAATGCACCACATAACACACAACACACATATACACCCCTCCAACACGCATGCCACAACGCAATGTACACGTCACACACCCCACAACACACATCACACATCACGCACCCCACAACACAACACACAACGGACCACACACACATATCCACCACACAACACACACATCCCTACAACACACACTCCACAACATACATTCCCATAATGCAAAGTGCCAGGCAACACAACACACACAACAGATCACACACCACACATACACACCCAAACACACACCACACACACCATACAACACACAATAAACACACCCACAACACGACACACAATACACACACATCCCCACAACACACACTCCTACAACATACAATGCACCCCAATACCCACTACACAATACACACACCCCAACACACACATACTATGACACACACATAACACTACACTCTACCACATACATACACATACCCTGCAACATACCATAAACACCACACATGTATACCACAACACAGTACACAACATACAATACAATGCAGCACATAAAGCCTATATACAAAGCTCACAAACCACACAGACACCCCACAACACACAACATCCCTATAACACACATCATCACACCCACACATATACACAACACATGCAACATACACACAACACATAATGCAATACATAAACCCTACATACATATCACACAACGCAAAAACCCCACAGCACACACACCACAAATGCACACCCCCCACAACACACATCACTACAACATATACACAACACAACATACACATTATACCACACACACAACACATACCACACCACATAGCACACACACCCCACATACACAATGCATCACACACACACCACAGCACACACACACATCACCACAAACACCACATACAGCACACACAAAACACACATCCCACACACACACCACACATGCAGCAACTGCTCACCATCCCTGACTCCACTCTGGGAGATGCTAGATTCTTCTCCCCCACTCCACACCCTGCTTATTCAGCCTCAAACCCTAAACCGCCCCCCACAGCTCTCCTCCCCTTTTTCTCCCTGTATGTACACATTCCAAAGTGCTCTTCATCTTTTCCCAAACATACTTGCCCAGGCCTTTCCCTCCCACTGTCCCCTCCCTCCACCGTCCACTCCTCAGAGGGAAAAATAGAACCTCCCCCAGCGGAACTCATTCTGCTTCGCCAGGAGCTTTCCACCTGCTTTCCCTTTGACCATCTCAACCGTCCTATGAGGAAATTATGAGGACTGCCATTAGATGAGGTGGCATAAGGAAATGTGGTCTCGGCCGGGCACAGTAGTGGCTCACGTCTGTAATCCCAGCACTTTTGGAAGGCCGAGGCAGGTGGATCACCTCAGGTCAGGAGTTTGAGACCAGCCTGGCCAACATGGCGAAACCTCGTCTCTACTAAAAATACAAAAAATTAGCTGGGCGTGGTGGCGGGAGCCTGTAATCCCAGCTACCTGGAAGGCTGAATCAGGAGAACTGCTTGAACCTGGGAAGCGGAGGTTGCAGTGAGCCAAGATTGCGCCGTTGCACTCCAGCCTGGGAAACAGTGAGAGACTCTGTCTCAAAAAAAAAATAATAGCCGGGCACGGTGGCTCACACCTGTAATCTTAGCACTTTGGGAGGCTGAGGTGGGTGGATCACCTGAGGTCAGGAGTTCAAGACCAGCCTGGCCATCATGGTGAAACCCCATCTTTAAAAAAAAATTTTTTTTTAATAATAATAAAGAAAAAAGAAAGAAAATGTTGTCTCTCCACACAACAGAACTTGATGCAGCTATAGAAAGGAAGGAAACCCCGCTACCTGCTACAACACGGATGAACTTTGAGGTCATTATGTGAAGTGAATTATTACACATATGTCCAAGAAAGGATTCCCCTTACATGAGTAATCTAAAGAACTCAAACTCACAAACTCACAGCAACAGAAAGTAGGATGGTGGTTGCCAGGGGGAGGAAGGAAAACGAAGAGTTGTTCAACTTTTTTTTTTTTTTTTTTTTTGAGACAGAGTCTTGCTCTGTTGCCAGGCTGGAGCAGAGTGGCACAATCTCAGCTCACTGCAACCTCTGCCTCCCGGGTTCAAGCGATTCTCCTGCCTCAGCCTCCTGAGTAGCTGGGACTACAGGTACATACCACCACACTCAGCTAATTTTTATATTTTTAGTAAAAATGAGGTTTCACCATATTGGCCAGAATGGTCTCGATCTCCTTACCTCAGGTGATCTGCCCGCCTTGGCCTCCCAAAATGCTGGGATTACAGGTGTGAGCCATCTCGACCCGCCTGGAAATGGGGAGTTTTTCTTTAATAGGTACCATTTCAGCTTTGCAAGATGAAAAGTTCTGGAGATTTGTTGTATAACAATGTAGATACACATAACACTGCTGAACTGCACACGTGAAAGTGGTTAGGAGGGTAAATTTTATGGTACGTGGTTTTTTACAATTGAAAATAAATGGCCAGGTGCAGTGGCTCATGCCTATAATCCCAGTACTTTCAGAGGCTGAGGTAGGCGGATGGCTTGAGCCCAGTTCAAGACCAGCCTGGGCTACATAGGGAGATACCCCCCACCCCCAATCTCCTCAAAACATTTAAAAATTAGCCAGGTATGGTGGCACCTGCCTGTAGTTCCAGCTACTCAGGAAGCTGAAGCAGAGGATCACTTAAGCCCAGGGAGTCAGGGCTGCAGTGAGCCGTGATGATGCCCCTGCACTTTAGCCTGGGAAACAGAAGGAGACTGCCTCTAAAATAAGTAAATATAAACTAAGAATGAATGAATGAATGAATCTGAGTGAATGGTGGCCCAAGCACAGAGTTGGAAATCTGAGACGGTGCAGCCAAGAGCATCCCTGCCTCGTCCTCCCCACAGTTTCACCCACCTGAGACCAAGTTTCCACAAACAACCAAGCCAGTTTCAAAGGGGAAGGGAAATCATAAGAACCACATGGAGGAGGTGGAAGGAGTTTGTTTACATGATCTTTGGAAGGATTTCTGAGTTCAAGATTTGTCATGTGCGCTCCGTTGAAGGCCGTTTTAAACAACAGCTGAGTGAATCCCTCCTTCCCAGGCACCTCCAACACAGCCCCCAAACTGCAGGCACCTGCTCAGTGCTGGGCACACCCTTGTCAAATGATTTTGTCTGCGCCTCAGCCCCCGACCCCGCGTAAGCCTAAAGCACACAGCCAGGGCTCCCCAACTGGATTCCAGTTCCAGAGTCCTCAGTAGCATCTACTCAGGGAGCGCAGAGACAGCCAGCATCCCCAGGTAACTGCATGTTTTCTGCCCACACCCTCTTGAAGCTACAGTACTTAAATGTGGCCTCGTCACCTGGATGTTAAGAGAGCAAGAGCCCAGGCAAGGTGGGAACAGAGTGGACCTATCAGGAAGATAAGTGATGACGGCATTTCTGACCCCGTGGGCAAAAGGCCTCTGTGAGAGCTCGCGGAGGCAAGTGTGTCGAGGCAGCCAGGGCTAGAGATGGAGGCCAAGCATCATCGCCTATGGCCTGATTCTACCACTTTAAAGGGAAATGCCTCCCCCGCTCATGATACATGGCAGGCACTTTGCCCAACTTACCTGATTTTGTCCAGGTAACCACCCTGAACCATCCCAGGAGGCTCCGAGTTGTTGAGTCAGGCAACCAAGGAGGGGTGGTGACGGGATGGGAAGTGAAGCCTGCCTCTGAGAAGCTAGCACTGTCCCCCATCCCCCACCCCACTGTCCCGCACTTCAGCTGTCAGCCACGGGGTCCAGGGCCTCTGCGTGGGGACATCACCAACTCAGCTTCACAGACCAGCTCAGGCTCAGCTCCTGAGAGCCTCCTCCTTACTCAACCCGCGGCATAGAAAGTGTTAATGTGAGAGTCACAGCCAAGCTCCTCACACCTGTTCCCTAACTCTCTGCATTTCTCAAACCCCACTGGTTTCCAAACCAGTCCTGGACCTTAATTCCTCACGAACTTTTTTAAACTTGTAATTGTAAATGAACTTTTCCTTCCTGCCTAGCCTCAGATCACCCCAGTCTTTTGGAAAAAGCGACATCACACTTTGCATTGCTGCCTGCTGGTCAATTTCTTCTGTTCCAGCTCTGAGTTTTTGGCAACTCTTTCCCTTTTCTTCCCTTCCTTGGACTCTCCTTGCCAACCCTTCAATTGTCTTGTAATCCTCCTCAAAGCATTCCTGCTAGGAACATATTTACACTCCTCAATCTCTTGTTTTCACAGAAGAATAACACAAAATCAAACACCATCACCACCACAATCAAAGCAGATAACTCCCGAGCTCCGGAATGACGCCTTTAAAGAATGGAGTCAGGTTTGACTTGGCTGGGGGCTGGGGGGTCGGTGGAGGGTTGGGGCAGAGGAGGAGACATTCCTGGCTTAGGAGCAGGGAGTTTAGGGTTATCTCGAAATAATTGCACTTAAAAGTGGTTGCTTCACTTCAAAGGAGCTTTTAGGGCTGGTGTGGGCTCTGGCCATCAGAGCCTGTCCATTGAGCAGGCAGTAAAAATGTGAGAAAGAACAGAAGCAGGGCCCCACCCGCCACACCACCCTGGGTCCTACACATAGAGCCAGGCAGTCAGGGCAGACTGCAGAGTTCTTTATAGGCATTGCCATGAATCTCACCTCCTCCCAAAGCAGCCTCTTTTGTGGCAAAGGGAGAAACTAAAGCACAGGGCAGGTGATACCCAGTTCTTATGGAGTAATGAGGATTCTGGGCCACCCTGGGGCTCTCTCTACTGCCCCAACGATCCCCCACCAGACTTCCTGCCTCACTTGGTGGCTTTCACACACACCCCAGCCGGCGGGGGACAGTAGTGGTAGAAGGGGCTTCCGGAGAGACCCAGTGCCCAACAGGGAGACCAGCATCACATACACCACACCTGTGCCTCCATAGGGCCAGGCCTCTGGGCTGATTCTTAAGAAGCAATTAGAAAAAGTAATGGTGGGGTCTGGCTCGGTGACTCACGACTGTAATCCCAGCACTCTGGGAGGCTGAGGCGGGCAGATCACCAGGTCAAAGGATAGAGACCATCCTGGCCAACATGGTGAAACCTCATCTCTACTAAAAATACAAAAATTAGCTGGGAGTGGTGGCACACACCTGTAGTCCCAGCTACTCAGGAGGCTGAGGCAGGAGAATCACTTGAACCTGGGAGGCGGAGGTTGCAGGGAGACTCCATCTAAAAAAAAAGTAATGGTGGACAACCTTTAGTGAGCACTCACGCTAGGGATTTGGCTATACACCAAGGGCATTTGTCTCCTTTAAGCCTTCTCACCACCCAGCGAGGTAGCTGATATAACCATTTCCAAAATTCAGACAGTGGTTCAACATCACTAAACATTAGGGAAAACTGAAAATCAAAACCACAGTGAGGGCTGGGCACCATGGTGCACACCTGTAATCCCAATACTTTGGGAGGCCTAGGCGGGCAGATCACTTGAGTCCAGGAGTTCGAGACCAGCCTGGGGAACATGGTGAAACCCTATCGCTGCTAAAAATACAAAAATTAGCCAGGCACAGTGATACATGCCTGTAGTCTCAGCTACTTCGGAGGCTGAGACAGGAGGATTGTTTTGAGCTCGGGATGCAGAGGTTGCAGTGAGCTGAGATCACACCACTGTATTCCAGCTTGAGCAAGAGCAAGACCCTGTCTCAAACAAGAGAAAAAAGAAAAATAAAAAAAAAAACACAAAGAAGCATCACTTCACACTCCTTAGGAGGCCACTTTCAAAAAAAAGAAAGAAAAGAAAGTGGCCAGGCGTGGTGGCTCATGCCTGTAATCCCAGTACTTTGGGAGGCCGAGGCAGGCAGATCAACTGTGGTTGGGAGTTCAAGACCAGACTGACAATCTTGGTGAAACCCCATCTCTACTAAACATGCAAAAATTAGCTGGGTGTGGTGGTGCACGCCTGTAATCCCAGCTACTCGGGAGGCTGAGGCAGGAGAATCGCTTGAACCCAGGAGGCAGAGGTTGCAGTGAGCCAAGATCATGCTGTTTCTCTCCAGCCTGGGCAACAAGAGCAAAACTCCGTGTAAAAAAAAAAAAAAAAGGGCCGGGCACAGTGGCTCACGCCTGTAATCCCAGCACTTTGGGAGGCCAAGGCGGGTGGATCACGAGGTCAAGAGATCGAGACCATCCTGGTCAACATGGTGAAACCCCGTCTCTACTAAAAATACATAAAATTAGCTGGGCATGGTGGCGCGTGCCTGTAATCCCAGCTACTCAGGAGGCTGAGGCAGGAGAATTGCCTGAACCCAGGAGGCGGAGGTTGCGGTGAGCCAAGATCGCGCCATTGCACTCCAGCCTGGGTAACAAGAGCGAAACTCGGTCTCAAAAAAAAAAAAAAAAAAAGATTAAGATGATAAATTTTATTTTATGTACATTTTATCGCAATTTAAAATTTTTTTAATTAATTTATTTATTTTTCGAGACAGAGTCTTATCACACACTCTGTCACCCAGGCTGGAGCGCAGTGGTGTGATCTCAGCATACTGCTCCATGCAACCTCTGTCATTGAGGTTCAAGTAATTCTTCTGCCTCAGCCTCCTCAGTAGCTGGGATTAGAGGTATGTGCCACCATACCCGGCTAATTTTTCATATTTCTAAGAGAGACAGGGTTTCACCATTTGACCAGGCTGGTCTCAAACTCCTGACCTCAAGTGATCCGTCCACCTTGACCTCCCAAAGTGCTGAGATTACAGGTGTGAGCCACCTCACCCAGCCTATTTAAAAGATTTTTGAATGAGAAAATTGAATTGTCAGAATTAAGAAACTCTCCCAAGGGGCAGTACTGAGATTTGAACTCAAGATCCACCTGGGGCCAAAACTTATGCTCTTAACCACCCGATTTCCAAAGGTTTCTGTAGAGTCAGCCACATGGCCTTGCTTGTGCCCTGGTAACCACAGCACACTTTTCCCAGACCACACCCCAGTCTCAGATGCACTTGGTGTTTGGGGTATATGCACCTATTAATCCAAGCCTATTTTTTGGGCACCTATGCACCAGGCTCTGTGCCAGGCACAGGGTATGATGATGAGTAAGACAGAACAGGTCCCTGTCCTCATGGTACTTATATTCTATGAGGAGAGACAGACAATAAATACATAAACAAATATCTGGAAAGTGACAGATCATAATGAGAATTGTTCAGGAAAGAGACCATTAATAAGAAGGGAAGGCCAGGCACAGTGGCTCACACCTGTAATCCCAGCACTTTGGGAGGCTGAGGTGGGCGAATCACAAGGTCAGGAGTTGGAGACAGCCTGACCAACATGGTGAAACTCCGTCTCTACTAAAAATGCAAAAATTAACTGGGTTTGGTGGCTGGCGCCTGTAATCCCAGCTACTCAGGAGGCTGAGGCAGGAGACTCACTTGAACCCGGGAGGCAGAGTTTGCAGTGAATGGAGATTATGCCATTGCATTCCAGCCTGGGCAACAGAGCGAGATTCCATCTCAAAAAAAAGAAAAGGGAAATAAGGGAGGGTGGGAGGATACAGTAGGTGGCTTTAGGTGGCTTTAGGTGGGATTGTCAGGGAATGACCCTCTGAGGAGGGGATATCTCAAATGGGGCCTACAGGTATTGCCTACAGAGGATACAGTTCATCAAAGACTTGAAGCCAGGAACTAGCTCACCATGGTGAGAGAGAGGGCGGCAGAGTGGCTAACCCAGAGAGAAGGAGGTGAGAAGCGGCAGGAGATGGAGGTGGAGAAGCAGCAGGGCCAGGTTCTAAGAGGCCTTGGAGGGGACTTGCTGAACAGTATGAATTTTCTAAGGGCAATAGGAAGCAATTGAAAGGTTTCAAACAGGGAGTCCTGGTGTTTGATTTTTTTCTTTTTTTTAAGACGGAGTCTTGCTCTACTGGCCAGGCTGGAGTGCAGTGGTGCGATCTTGGCTCACTGCAACCTCCACCTCCTGGGTTCAAGCAATTCTCTGCCTCAGCCTCTTGAGCAGCTGGGATTACAGGCACTCACCACCACACCTGGCTAATTTTTGTATTTTTAGTAGAGACAGGGTTTCGCCATCTTGGCCAGGCTGGCTGGTCTTGAACTCCTGACCTCGTGATCCACCCGCCTTGGCCTCCCAAAGTGCTGGGATTACAGGCATGAGCCACCACACTCAGCTTTTTTTTTTTTTTTTTTTTTAAGATAGAGTCTTGCTTTATTGCCCAGGCTAGAGTGCAGTGGTGTGATCTCGGCTCACTGCAACCTCCGCCTCCTGGGTTCAAGTGATTCTCCTGCCTCAGCCTCCAGAGTAGCTGGGACTACAGGCGCACACCACCATGCCTGGCTAATTTTTGTATGTTTAGCAGAGATGGGATTTGGCTATGTTGGCCAGGCTGGTCTCGAACCCCTGATCTCATGATCCGCCCACCTTGTCCTCCCAACGTGCTGAGATTACAGCATAAGCCACTGCACATGGCCTTGATTTTTGCTTTAGAAATAACTCAGGTGTGGCCCTTTTCTATGTAAAGTGAACTTGTCCTTGGGGTGTCATCAAACCTCTGGTCTATCAGGGGGACTCAGGGCTCAAACCAGGACCTCTTGGAGTCTCCTGGATGGAGGCGTCCTGGCCCGTGATCCAAATGCACTCTACCCAGATCATCTGCACCTCTGCCCGCTGAGGCACGCTGACCTTTCCACAAGGACTCCCTCAGAAAGAAGAGGGCCTTGGAGACAGCACCATATCCCAGAGGAGCTGAGAAACAGTCTGAACTGGCACAGAAGGGCTGGGGGCTAAACCTGCCTTTCCCCAGCCTTCATTTCCCCATCAGTAATAGGAAACCAGCAGGAAGAGAGAGGAGAAAGTCCCTGCTCGTCTTTGCTGAATTATGATGTAAGGGATCAGTGAAGGAAGGACGTGGGAATTAATTTCCTAAGTTACAAGGTGCCCTTTCTCTAAAAGGTGGAGTATTTTTAGCTTCCTAAGCAGCTCAAGAGAGTCAGGAGCTGTTTATACACAAGACAGCTGAGACGCAGAGATGAGGGTTCTGAAGGCCCTAATCACTAACAGAACCACGAAAAAAAAAACCCCGGGTGTTCCCTTCCCGAGTGAGGCAGCTCCAGGGCCCTGTGTCTGTCTATAAGCAGGAGCCTGTGCTCCCAGGATCTGCCAGCCTTGTGGCTATTACACCGGCTGTCACCCAAAGCCTGCCCTGGACCTTCTGAACTCTCTATCAGCTGCCAGCCCGGATACAATCCATCTCCATCTGCCCAAACTGTCAGAACTTCGTGGTGGGGAGTGAAGCTTTGCTTGACCACCACGATGGTTTGCATTAAAATAACCCAGCTTCCGTTAGGCGGCCTGGATGGAGCTCCCCATGTGCTCAGACTCTGAGCTGAGCATTCTGTCTTCTCTGAGCCTCAGTGTCCCTGCCTCTGGGATGTCCTCACTCCCTCCTTCTCTGCCTCCTGCCAGCCCTGTTCTCTGGTACCTGCAATGGCCATCCCTTCAAAGTTGGCATAGCTAGGGCTTCATCTTCAGCCGTCGGGTCCTCTCACCTCACCCTCCCCTGGACTGAAACTATCACCCCCTTCTTGAGGGAACCCAGCACTACCCCCAGCCCTAATCCAGCTCTGGACTAAAGAGGCCAACAGCCTACAGGACTCCAACCCCCTGTGACTGTCCTACAGACACTAAACTTTGCTTGACTGACGTCATAGTAATTATTTCCTTCCCCAAACTGGCTCCCTGTCCTGGGTTCCATCTCCTTAAATGCCATGGCATTGGCAGTCAGACATCCCTCCCCTCTGACTTCACTCATGCTCATTTCCCATGGGAAGTGACAAACAAAGCAGTAGAGTTCTCCTTTCTTTTTTTTGAGACAGAATCTTGCTCTGTAACCCAGGCTGGAGTACAATGGCCCGGTCTCAGCTTACTGCAACCTCCGCCTCCCAGGTTCAGGTGATTCTCCCGCCTCAGCCTCCCCAGTAGCTGGGACTACAGGTGCATGCCACCATGCCCAGCTAATTTGTGTATTTTTAGTAGAGACGGGGTTTCACCATCTTGACCACGCTGGTCTCGAACTCCTGACCTCGTGATCCGCCTGCCTTGGCCTCCCGAAGTGCTGGGACTACAGGTATGAGCCACCGTGCCCGGCGAGCTCTCCTTTCCTCATGCCTCTCCCCACTGTCCCCTCACATCCCCACCACCAAGCCCAGCCCTCACTCAGGCCTGCGGCTCTGTCACCTGGATAACCACAGTGTATCTCAAATGGCTGCTAAACTTCTGAGCCGCCCCCAACACCGACCACCAGAGGTTTTTCTCCAAATTATACATCTATCCACATGTGTGACTCCCAACTCCAAAGTCTTCCATGGTCCCCCAGAGCCTCCGAGCCCTTCCTAATCCACTGTGACCACCTTGCAGAGGCTGCTCTCACATTCTCAAAGCACCCTTCTCCTCAGCAAGGCCACATTAGCCATTTCCAACCATGCACTTTGTTTGTGTGTTTGTTTGTTTGTTTGTGACAGTTTCACTCTTGCCAGGCTGGAGTACAATGGTGCAGTCTCAGCTCACTGCAACCTCCACCTACCGGGTTCAAGCGATTCTCCTGCCTCAGCCTCCCAAGTAGCTGGGATTACAGGCACCTGCCACTATGCCCAGCTAATTTTTTGTATTTTTAGTAGAGATGGGGTTTCACCATGTTGGCCAGGCTGGTCTTGAACTCCTGACCTTGCGATTCTCCCCCGCTTGGCCTCTCAGGCATGAGCTACTGCGCCCGGCCAACCATGCACTTTTTATTCACGTTCTTCATGCAGTCCCTCTGCCTAAAATGCTCTCCACTCCTACCACTAGGCAAAACCTAGACTCCATTCAAATACCCTCTCCAGGGAGGTGGTTTTCTCTGACCTGCTGTCCTCGGGGCTGCATCACCCTGGCTCTGTCTTTAGCCACCTGGGCTACGGTCCTTAGGGTGATGGTCAGTTTCACCTGCCTGGGAGCTCCTGAATAAGGGCAGGTCCCACCTCTGTATTTCTGGCTCCTCTCAAGGTATTAAGCACATCAGGTGTTCAAACATTGACAGAATTATATTCATTCATACATTCATTCATTTATTCAGTCAATAAACATTTACTTATAATGGGGACAGGGGAGCCAGGTGGTGGTGGTGTGCAAGGATGCTTGGCCCAGAATCCACTAGAGAACCAAGATGTGCACACTCAGACCTGTACCATCTGACACATAAGAAGGGCTGTGTGAACGCGGCAAAGGGCAGGGGTGTCCATGGAGGGACATATCGCCACACCGTTACTGCCTCTTCCCCAACAATCCAAGGGGCCTCCTGGGCCCCAGGCCTGGGAAGGGATTGGAAACCATTGCCAAACACCAAGCAGCATCAAACGTTCCAGTTCAATTCTGACCAAAAATGCTTCGGGCACTGTGCTAGGAGCCACTCAAATAGGTGAGTTCCCACTGTCCTTCACAGCCTCGAATCCCATGACTTTCAGGAAGGCCTCTCTGTCTGCCCCAGGACACAAGAACATTCACTCCTCCAGATTCCGACAGCACTCGCTCCCCTGCCAAGTGTAAAATTGCACTCCACTGGATTTTTTTTTTTTTTTTTTTTTTTTTTTTTTAGACAAAGTTTTGTTTTGTTGCCCAGGCTAGACTGTAGTGGCACGATCTGGGCTCACTGCAACCTCCGCCTCCTGGGTTCAAGTGATTCTCCTGCCTCAGCCTCCTGAGTAGCTGGGATTACAAGCATGTGTCACCATGCCCAGATAATTTTTGTTTTTTTTTTTTTTTTTGAGACAGAGTTTCGCTCTTGTTACCCAGACTGGAGTGCAATAGCGCAATCTTGGCTCACCGCAACCTCTGTCTCCTGGGTTCAAGCAATTCTCCTGCCTCAGCCTCCCAAGTAGCTGGGACTACAGGCGTGTGCCACTATGCCCAGCTGATTTTTGTATTTTTAGTAGAGACGGGGTTTCACCATGTTGACCAGGATGGTCTCGATCTCTTGACCTTGTGATCCACCCGCCTCAGCCTCCCAAAGTGCTGGGATTACAGGCGTGAGCCACTGCGCCCGGCCTTAATTTTTGTATTTTTAGTAGAGACAGGGTTTCATCATGTTGGTCAGGCTGGTCTCGAACTCCTGACCTTGTGACATGCCTGCCTCGGCCTCCCAAAGTGCTGGGATTACAGGTGTGAGCCACTGCGCCTGGCCTCACTGGTTATTTTCTATCTATAGGTACTGTTCTTTGTATCAGTCAGCACCCAGCAGGAAACAAATAGCACACTCTAACTAGGATGATTGTAGGAGAGGTGTTTTGTTTTGTTTTGTTTTTGAGATGGAGTCTCGCTCTGTCGCCCAGGCCGGACTGCAGTGGCATGATCTCAGCTCACTGCAACCTCCACCTCCCGTGTTCAGGTGATTCTCCTTCCTCAGCCTACCAAGTAGCTGGGACTATAGGCATGCACCACCACACCTGGCTATTTTTTGTATTTTTTTTTTTGTGTTTTTTTTTTTGGTGGATACGGGGTTTCACCACATTGCCCAGGTTGGACTCAAATTCCCAACCTCAGGTGATCTGCCACCTTCACCTCCCAGAATGCTGGGATTACAGGCGTGAGCCACCACGCCCAGCCTATTGTAGGAGAGTTTTTTAAAAGAAAGGGGCTATTTATACAGGGCAGATTAAAGAGGAACCAGAGGAGACAGGGCTCCACCCCAGGGCTGGAACAAGGCACCAATTTCCCCTTTGAACTGAAGGGAATTGGAAAAGGCTTACCACCAGTCCTGGGAGAAGAGGGCAAACAGGACACTTGCACAGGAGGAGCGGCTGTCCATTCAGGGATCCCCAGAGAGGGAGCGGGAGGAATAAATCCCCAAAGCATCTTCCTCTATCGCACTGATCTCCTGCTGGAGCTTCCCACTGGCCAAACGGAGGGCAAGGAAGGCCCTGGTGTAGTCTGCATGAAATGCAGACAGAGTGGAGCTGGGCCCCCAGGGCAGACAGGTGATATCTGGCATATTCTCCAAAATTCTGGAAGCTCCCAGGCACAAGAGGTGTTTGTTCTGCACCTGGCATCAGCCTTGCTCAGAATGCACCTTGAGAGCATTCTGATGAATTAGCAACTGTCATGTTCCTTCTTAAGTTTGCTTCTAGCCCTCCTCAGGGCCAGACTCATTCAAACAAAAGGGGATCTGCAGACAGAGACCAAAAGCCTGGAACTCTCGGGGAGAGACGGCCTGAGCTGGACTTTAGGCCAGGAAGGCAGTGTCTCCGCACGTCAATGACTTCACCTGTTAAAAATAAAACCAATTAAAAACCTGTCAGAGGCCGGGTGCAGTGGCTCACACCTGTAATCCCAGCTCTTTGGGAGGCCAAGGTGGGCAGATCACAAGGTGAGGAGTTTGAGACCAGCCTGGCCAACATAGTGAAACCTTGTCTCTACAAAAAATATAAAAATTAGCCAGGCATGGTGGCACGTGCCTGTAATCCCAGTTACTCGGGAGGCTGAGGCAGGAGAATCCCTTGAACCTGGGAGGCAGAGGTTGTGGTGAGCCAAGGTCAAGCCACTACACTCCAGCCTGGACAATAGATCGAGACTCCGTCTCAAAAAAAAAAAAAAACCTGTCAGAGGATTGTTACAAGGGTAAAGAGATACTGTACGAAGCATGTAGAGGTGTGTCCATCAGATAACAACACTCAAACTCAATACATGTTCCTTGTCGCTGCTGCTTGCTGAAATCTCATGGTCTGCAGAGCAATGGGCCCTGGCCCCAGCTCTGATAAGACCCCCCTAGGCAGAGCTGGGTTTCCTTAGAATCCATTTCCACCATCTTCCCTTCCTCTTCCTGCCCCCTAGCATCTCTGGGTCCAATGTCCTATAACTTTCAGGCCTTAGCGGTGATGGGAAGTGCAGCTGCTTCCTGCAAATGCCGCTGCTGACACAGACCCTGAAACCGACAAGGTGCCTGCCCACCCAATGCAAGACCCAGGGTCGGCCTCACAGAGGCACTGGGATTTGCAGTCTTTGTCCCCTAACCCACCTAGACACTCTGGGTTTGGGTCTTCCATCCAAGACTGTCCAACACCTGACTGTGAAGTCCTGGGACCACCGTGTTTCCAGGGGTACCAATGTTTCCCTCTCCAACACAGAGCCCATCACCTGGCTTGCAAACATCTAGGGAGGGAGGCTGGGGAATGGGGCTGCTGGGATTCCAGGGCTCCCCACCAATACCATTTGACATCATTCCCAAGTTGTACCAGGAACCGTGGGAGCCCACAAGCCTGCCTGAAGTTTCTCTAAACATCAGGGTCCCGGGTACGAGGTGGCTCCAGCCACGCCCCCAGCCAGGAGCTGGCAAGGCGTGCAGGGCTTTGCCCTTTATCATCATGTCAGCCCAGCCAGGAAGCATCCCCACCCTGCTCATCAGCACCATAAACAGGGCCCAGAGCAGAAGAGGTGGGGGTGGAGGTAGGGGGATGATGGACTGCTCTCTCCAAAGCGGTCAATTAAGAAGGAAGAGTTAAAAGGGCCACTGTGTTATTCCACTTATGAGAGGAATGTGTCCTGGGGTGGTGGTACCTGCTCTCACGGCTCTGGTGCTGTCCGTGATGGTGATAAGGGGCTTCTGGGGGAGTGAGGCTCTGTCTCCTGGGAGTGCTCACCCTGAACTGCCTGCAGGACCCACAGCAGGGTATCCGGTCAGCAGTTTCAACCAGGACTCCAAACCCCCCAGCAGGTCCCCCGGGCCTCTCTGGCATGTCCTCTTTTGTCTGCTCTGTGTCCTATTCTCCACCCTCTGAGATGATCAAGTCCATCTGTTCCCAGACCTATGCAGATGTGGTCATAAGAGCCATGCAGGTTGAATAGGGGAGCTACACTCCATCTGCATCAGGGCCCACGCCAGTGTAAATGCCCAGGACTGGGAAGATACCTGAGGGAATCGGAGAAAGAACACTCTCGCCTGCTAGCTGATGCTCACAATTCCACCTTAGATATTCATTTCTTCAACTCAAAACTCCATATTGGAGGCCGGGCATGGTGGCTCATGCTTGTAATCCCAGTTTGGGAGGCCGAGGTGTAGTCCCAGCTACTCAGGAGACTGAGGCAGAAGAATCACTTGAACCTGGGAGGCAGAGGTTGCAGTGAGCCAAGATTGCACCATTACACTCCAGCCTAGGCAATAGAACAAGACTCTGTCTCAAAAAAAAAAAAAAAAAAAAAATCTATAGTCACTCTTGGCAAAGAGCTCTTTTGCCTCAAAGACTTCCCTGGTCTTGGCATGTCCTGGGTTGTTGTTTCGTCCCTTCACCACAAGTCATCCCTTGTGGGTAGAGGACCAAAGGGATGGTCATTCAGGGGAAGGAGGGGTGAGCAAGGCTGATGTCTATTTCTCTACCAAGTTCAAGCATGGCGGTGGGGGAGTCAGAAGCCTGAACCAGGGATGGTTGGCAGGAGGAAAAAATGAGCGTGGCCTCCTCCCCATCTGATCCTCCTGTGGTGGCCCACCATGTTTGCAGGAGTGCGGTCAACAGGAAATAGCTACAATGTTGTGTGTTTGTCAGTGGTTCATAACTCAGGATAATTTAGTTCTCCACAAGAGACCTAAAGAGTTACTTATCCACGTCCTCCTTAACTCATACCTTCTCCCCAGGAAGGCCAACAAAAACGTTTCTCTTTTAAAGCCTAGTGATGAGAAATGGCTTGAACTCCAACTGTGAAAACCTGCATTTAAAGCATAGATACAACACTGCTCAATTAAATATGTATACATATAGATTCAATCTTTTCAAACAATAATAGCTATCATCTCCAATGTGGCTAGCTGTTTCTCCAAATTCCAAGGCACCAGTAGACAGCTTAGAAAGAGGTGGGGTAAGTTGGGCGCGGTGGCTCATGCCTGTAATCCCAGTACTTTAAGAGGCCAAGACAGGCAGATCACAAAGTCAAGAAATCGAGACCATCCTGGCCAACATGGTGAAACCCTGTCTCTACTAAAAATACAAAATTTAGCTGGGCGTGGTGGCACGCACCTGTAGTCCCAGCTACTCCAGAGGCTGAGGCAGGAGAATTGCTTGAACCCAGGAGGCAGAGGTTGCAGTGAGTGGAGATCAGGCCACTGTATTCCAGCCTGGGCAACAGAGTGAGACTCCATCTCCTAAAAAAAAAAAAGAGGTGAGTTAAGCCAGGTACACTGGCTCATGCCTGTAATCCCAGCACTTTGGGAGGCTGAGGCAGACAGATCACTTAAGGTCAGGAGTTCGAGACCAGCCTGGCCAACACTGTGAAATTCCATCTCTATTAAGAATATGAAAATTACCCAGGCATGGTGGCACATGCCTGAGTCCCAGATGCTCAAAAGGTTGAGGTACAAGAATCACTTGAACCCAGGAGGCAGAGGCTGCGGTGGGCAGAGGTTGCAGTGAGCCAAGATCACATCACTGCACTCTAGTCTGGGTGACAGAGTGGGACCCTGTCAAAGAAAGAGAGAGAGAGAGAGAGAGAGAAAGAAAGAAAAAGAAAGAAAGAAAGAAAGAAAGAAAGAAAGAAAGAAAGAAAGAAAGAAAAAAAGAAAAGAGAGGTGAGTTAAGAACAAGCGCGACTTGAGTCATAAATACTCTCAAGAGACAGTCCCTGTTAGCTACATAAATTGATACCAAAACTTTTAGATAAAATCTGAAACGATCTGTCCCTAGCGGAATTTTAAGAGCAAGATGGAATTTGGAGGATAAATCCCTTATCTTTAAGGTTGACATCAGGGAGATTGATCACCCACAAAGACAGGGCACTCGCTCCTTCTAAGGGAGGGACACAGCCCCTCTGCTCAGCGGACCACAGACCTGACCCAGTGGGACACTTTCTGCGCTCCCGTGGTCGCCCAGAGACTCTCCTGCCTGATGCAGCCAGAAACTCCCTCATCCAAACAGCCTGAATATCTGCCAAATGCTCCAAGTGCAGAGAATAGCATTTTTTAATTTAGCTGCCTTCCTGCGTCTTTGTTCTTTCTTGTGCTTCATTATCTTGAGAGGTCTTTAATAACTGAGCAGGCCTGGAACATTCCTCCTCGGCTTCTCCCACATGGCTTTTTCCACCCCAGTGCTTGGAGGAGGATGCTGGAGCCCTGAGCTGGTGCTGGCTGGAGCATCGCCTGCTGGGGCCCCTGGCACAAAGCCCTGGGGCAGGAACTGGGAAGAGAGGGTCCTGGGGCCTCCTTGGAATTGTCAGCCACAGGAAATGAGATTTGGAGCAGAAAAGAAGAAGGTATGTCGCCAACACTTCCTCCCCACCCTGCACACACACACACCCAGGCATACATACACCCATGAATCCTCTGACAGCAATGTGTGAGTCATTGTATCCCATGAGTTGTCAGGTCAGAGGGGTTTCAGGGGGAAGAGTATCTTAGGTTTACAATACGCCAAATCAGGTGTTTTCCCACAGCTCACTCTGACACTAGGAACACACCCCCAGGGACAGGATATTATTACATAAATAGTGAGTCCCCAGCTGGTCAACACCCAGGTGGGAACTATAGAACATTCCAGATCTCCAAAATGCTTCTCAAACCATCATGTTTTCTGCCTCTCCAGGTGGGAAGAAGGGAGGTTGGTGTTGCCAGTGCCACAGATGCAAGCACCGGACTGGGATGGAAGCACCCAGGCTGGGGCCAGCTCCGGCCCAATGGGCCCACTGCCACATTCAGCAGGCTACGTTCTGTAAGACCACCAGCAAGGGTCAGGGAGGCGTCTCAAAAGAGGTGATGCTAGAGCCAAGCCCTAGACATCCCATGGTTTCTGAGCTGTCTTCTACAGGAGGGCTCCCGAGTGTGAGCCCAGATACCGAAGGTCAAAGACCACTTGCAACTCAGAGCAGGGCAGAGCTGCCAGAGCGCAAGACATCTGAGAGCCGATAAGCCTAGGACCAGGCACGGTGGCTCACGCCTGTAATCCCAACACTTTGGGAGGCCAAGGCTGGCAGATCCTTTGAGGTCAGGCGTTCAAGACTAGCCTGGCCAACATGGTGAAAGCCCACCTCTACTAAAAATATAAAAATTAGCTAGGCATGGAGGTGCATGCCTGTAATCCCAGCTACTCCCTACTCTGGAGGCTGAAGCAGGAGAATCACTTGAACCCGGGAGGCAGAGGTTGCAGTGAGCTGAGATTGTGCCGCCGCATTTAGCCTGGGTGACAGAGCAAGACTCCGTCTCGTGGGGGGAGAAAAAAAAGAGCTGATAAGCCTAGAAAGGAAAGCAAGGCAAGTCAAGTCAAAAGGATTTGAATGTTGAGGAGAGAGTTTGGATTCCCTTTGCTCTAGAAAATGGATTTCTAACAAGGGCTTTAGAGTAAAGCAACATTCTGGTAATGGTTAGAAGCACAGCCCTCAGAAAGAGAGAGGCTGCCTGGCTTCCAGCGCCAGCTCTGCCACTTACTGGCTATGCGACCTTGGGAAAGATACTTAATCTCTCCATGCCTCGGTTCTGCCATCTGTAGAATGGGATAAAGTAGTTCATGGATTATCTAAAATCATCTTAGACTCGTTGGCTAGGTGGCCACAATGACACAGTTCTCATTACTTGTGCACACATACCAAGAATTACAGAATTAATGTCAGTCACTTGGAAGAAAATCACAGTTTTGAGAAATACTGCATGCCTTAATGGCACAGAAAAGATTATGTAGAAAAACCTAATTCTGGGTTATGATGACTCAGAGTTTTGAAACAATTCAGAAGGATGGGACTCTGAGGATGTAGAAATTTTAAGTGTATCTAAACATTGATTTCATTTATAAACATCCTAAGTATGCACAAAATAGAGCTATGATTTTGAAAACACACGTCTAAACAAACCTAAAAATAAAATTTTATATTTAGCGCAAAGGGCACTTTCATTAAATATAAAATTATGCCGGGCGTGGTGGCTCATGCCTGTAATCCAAGCACTTTGGGAGGCCAAGGCAGGTAGACCACCTGGGGTCGGGAGTTCGAGACCAGCCTGACCAACATGGAGAAACTCTGTCTCTACTAAAAATACGAAATTAGCCAGGCATGGTTGCGCATGTCTGTAATCTCAGTTACAGGCTGAGGCAGGAGAACGACTTGAACCCTGGCGGTGGAGGCTGTGGAGGTTGTGGTGAGCTGAGATCGGACCATTGCACTCCAGCCTAGGCAACAAGAGTGAAACTCCATCTCAAATAATAATAATAATAATAATTAATAAATAAATATAAAATTACAATTCTACATGACAAGAAAGCATTGTGTTATAATTTTTCTCTCTTAGTATGTCTTACAATTGGTGGCACATTAAAGTCAATGAGATATGGTTAGAACCATACAGATCTTTTAATAGTGTTAGAGGTCACGCCTGTAATCCCAGCACTTTGGGAGGCCGAGGCGGGCAGATCACGAAGTCAAGAGATCGAGACCATCCTGGCCAACGTGGTGAAACCTCATCTCTACTAAAAATACAAAAAAATTAGCCAGGCGTGGTGGCATGCACCTGTGGTCCCAGCTACTTGGGAGACTGAGACGGAAGCATCGCTTGAATCCAGGAGGTGAAGGTTGCAGGGAGCCGAGATTGCACCACTGCACTCCAGCCTGGCGACAGAGCAAGACTCCGTCTCAAAAAAAAAAAAAAAAAGAGTGTTAGGGGGAGTAAATGGGCTAATATTTTGGAAGTACATAAAGTGCTCCTGGCGCACAATGATGCCAATATGCATGCTATTAGATAAATGAATAGAATATATTTTATTTTTATTTTTCATGTATTTATTTATTTATTTTAAGAAGGAGGCTTACTCTGTCACCGAAGCTGGAGTGCAACAGCATGACCTCAGCTCACTGCAACCTCTGCCACCCTCAGCTCCTCAAGTAGCTGGGATTACAAGCGTGCACCACCACACCTGGCTAGTCTTTTTATTTTTAGTAGAGACAAGGTTTCACCATGTTGGCGAGGCTGATCTTGAACTCCTGACCTCAAGTGATCCGCCCACCTCAGCCTCCCAGAGTGCTGGGATTATAGGCATGAACCTGTGCCTGTCCAGATAAATGAATAGACTGATTTGTGTTTTGTAAATGTTCCTAGCAGGGCTGTGCATTAAAGGAGTAGACTATATGGGCACAGGGCAGGAGATCCCTGTAGTGGTCCAGGAGAGAGGACAGGCAGAGGGGATGGGCAGACGAGAAAGAGTCTTGGAGGTGGGTCCTCACCCTTCTGTTACTGGATGTGTGCACAGAGGAGGTGAACGCAACACATGAGATTTCTCCTGGGGCCGCATAGTGGGGCTTTCAGGAAAGCCAGAGAAGCCAGTATGAAAAAGAAAACAGCCAGGCGCGGTGGCTCACGCCTGTAATCCCAGCACTTTGGGAGGCCGAGGCGGGTGGATCATGAGGTCAAGAGAGCGAGACCATCCTAGTCAACATGGTGAAGCCCCGTCTCTACTAAAAATACAAAAAATAAGCTGGGCATGGTGGTGCGCGCCTGTAATCCCAGCTACTCGGGAGGCCGAGGCAGGAGAATTGCCTGAACCCAGGAGGCGGAGGTTGCGGTAAGCCGAGATTGCGCCATTGCACTCCAGCCTGGGTAACAAGAGTGAAATTCCGTCTCAAAAAAAAAAAAAAGAAAAGAAAAAGAAAACAGTGGGTTCAGTCAGCACAGTGGAACAATGTGGTGCTTGTGAGCTCTTCCACCCATCCCTGTTATTCCACACTCTTCACCTTCCCCCGACCCCCGCAATGTCTCTGTTTCTTTTGTACCCACTGCCCTTGTTCAGGCCTTAAGAACCGGAGTTCTGGCCAGGCACAGTGGCTCACACCTGTAATC
This sequence comes from Aotus nancymaae, assembly GCF_030222135.1. Classification (NCBI taxonomy): domain Eukaryota; kingdom Metazoa; phylum Chordata; class Mammalia; order Primates; family Aotidae; genus Aotus; species Aotus nancymaae. Next base: position 25,455,611 of record NW_026988413.1, read on the forward strand.
CCAGCACTTTGGGAGGCAAAAGCAGGTGGGTCACCTGAAGTCAGGAGTTCAAGACTAGCCTCAACATGGTGAAACCCCATCTCTAAAAAATAAAATAAAATAAAAGAACCAGAGTTCCACTCTGCAGCACAGTGGGTCTCAACCATCAGTGGGTCTTGCCCATCTCTCCTGCCTGTCCCAGAGCACCCCACCCACACCCAAAACCTTCGGGTCTGGCTATCAGCCCTGGCATGTTCCTGCGATCATGTCATTTTCCAGGTGAGTCACTGTCCATTTCAAGGAGAAAGGCTGAAGGGGAAGTTTGGGACCACCCTCGTGGTTCACACCCTCCACCAAACAGGCTTTCCGTGAAGTCCGCACGCTGAGGGGACAGTCCAGCCCTGCCCTGTGCACCCTCAGGCCCAAGTTGAGAAAACAGGCAGAGAAAGAGGCAGATCACCATCCAGCCTGATCTGCCCTGAGCCCTGACATTTACAAACGGCAGCTGGGGGCGGCCTCGGATCCAGGGGAGGCAAAGGAAACAAGCTGGATGAGGTCAGAACAGCCCACCCCACCACACCCTCTATGGATGCCTTGGAACGAATCCAAGCTGGGTTTTTGGTCACTGTGCATCCACCTTCCACCCCAGGCCCATCTGAGTCCTACAGAGTCTGCTCCCAGCCAGCCGCCCCTCGGGTGGGTCACAGGAGCATCCACCCAACACTGGCATGGGGAGACTTTCCAAAACCCCGTGGCGTGCTCCACTGCCTGTGCTCTTCCCTTGCCCCAGCCAGCGGGGAGGGGACAAGACCACCTTATGCCACCAGGGCTGAAAAGGGGGAGCTGAGCCTGAACGAGGAACAGAGGACCAGGAGGTCACAGGGTACCCACAGGAGGCTGGGACCTGAGAGGCATGGGTCATGCCTAGAAAATGATGGCCTTGGTGGCTGTGAGAGTCCCCAGAGACCAAGAGGCTTTCAAGGAGACTCGGAGGCAGAATTAGAGTTGGGACAGGCAGGGGGAGGGATGGGGACATTCAGAGGAGGGAGGAGTAGGCTGGAAGTTGCAAAGAGAGACGCAGCAGCCAAAAGTTGTAACCAGAAGTTTCATAGGGAGGTGGAGGGGGCAGTGTGGATGGGGAACTGGAGAATGATAACCCCAAGAAGGCCCTGAGCTGGAGGCCGGAATGGGGTCCTTGGAAGGCATGGTCGGCAAGCCAGCTGGGGCTCCAGTGGCTCAGAATGAAAACCTTGGAGAAAACTTAAAAAAAATAAGCAGCACAGATTTTGGCAGTGAATTTTCCTGGGTCGGTAGAGACAGAGGAGGTAGGCGGCGTGTGGGTTTAGCGCAGGGAGATGAGTGTTGAGAAAAGCTGATTTATTGGATTCACTTTATGTCTTGGTGCTTGGCTTATCCAATTGTTGAAGCTCCAACTTCATCTGTGCAACTTCATGTTGGACAGCTTTGAGGGTATTCTGACCAGGTGCCTGCTCTTTGAGGGTGGAGACATTCTTTTGTTCATCTTTTTTTCTAGCAGTGTGATAATTTAAAATATGCAGTAACTGGCCTGGCGCGGTGGCTGACGCCTGTAATCCCAGGTCAGGAGTGCAAGACCAGCCTGACCAACAGACCAGCCTGACCAATATGGTGAAACCCTGTCTCTACTAAAAATATAAAAATTAGCCAGATGTGGTATCGGGTACCTGTAATCCCAGCTGCTTGGGAGGCTGAGGCAGGAGAATTGCTTGAACCCGGAAGGCGGAGGTTGTAGTGAGCCGAGATCGTACCATTGCACTCCAGGCTGGGTGACAGAGCTAGACTCTGACTCAAAAAAAAAAAAAAAATGCAGTAACTGGGGCATGGGGTCCCGCCCATGAGAACAGGAATCAGCCAACACACCTTCCCCATGACCATCAGCTGGGTTCATACCCTCTGCAGTGCTGGGTCCCAAGAAATATTTGTTGCATTGAAATGACAAATGAGCATCAATTTAATGAAGGGAAATATCAGTCAGTTTAGTCAAGTAACTGGCTTGACTTGGGGATGGAGGTACCTTTCTTTTCCTGAAATTCTGGTCTTAATGAGGGCCCTAGGCTGGCACACAAGCTTGGAGCAGTATCACGGGGAGGGCACTGCCCTGACACCTGCTGTTTCCTTCACATGGGCAAGCTGGTCCTAAATGAGGGGCCAGCCCATAGGGAGCAGCTGGGCCCCGCTGTGTTTTCAGAACTCAAGATTGCCTCTGGCATCAGCAAATAGCACCAGAAATTTTAATCAGAATGCAGGGACAAAGTAAATAAATAAAAAGAAACCAGTGACAGCTGCCTGCCATCGCCCTAATTAAAAACAAATATGCAATCCACCATGGTCAGCTTTCTGCAGTTCCCTGGCTCCCCCTACACACACACACACACACACACACACACACAGGCAATAGGCCACCTATGTAGGGACAGAGGCCACAGCCATGGGGGCAGAGCCCTGGGACCAGACCTACCCAGACAGATGCAGCCACAGAGCTCAGCTCCCCTGCACCCTTGCGTCCTCACCTTAGCCTTGAGCTTGTCCCTGAGGGCTGGATCTCCACCCCCAGACTTCCCAACATGCTGTTGCTTAGGACTGGGAAACTCCTGGCACAGGTTTCCAGGGCCCACTCCCTCCTTTCATTCCAAAATTGCTCAGATGTCACCTCTTCAGAGAGGCCTTCTCTGCACAGCCTATGAAAAAGAGCACACATGCAAATTGGTGCCTTCTTTTTATATTTATTTTTGAATTCATTTATTTTTTGAGACAGGATCTTGCTCTGCTGCCCAAGCTGGAATGCAGTGGTACAATCTCAGCTCACTGCAACCTCAAACACCTGGGCTCCAGTGATCCTCCTGACTCAGCCTCCTGAATAGCTGGGACTACAGGCATGAGCCACTATGCCTAGCCAGAATTATTCCTTTATTTTTTTTGTTGAGACAGGGTCTTTCTATGTTGCCCAGGCTGGTCTCCAATTGCTGAGTTCAAGGGACCTCGCAGCTGAGACTACAGGTGCTAGCCACCACACCTGGCCTCCTATCACCTTCTAACCCCTTGCGTCATTTTATTTGTCTTCCAAGTCCCCCTCTTTGTGTGAGGTTATATTATTTCTACTTGTTTTCACTGGTTTATCTGTTACCCTCCCAGCTACCTGAGCTAGCCCTGCACATTCATAGCAACTTGTGGACAGGTACGGCCATGCTCACTGTGTCTCCTGAGCTGCTCAAGTGATACTTGGCATAGATTAACCTGCCAATAAATGTTTACCAAATGAACAAAGGGTTTTTCCTTCCATGTCAAGATGACTTCTCCGACTTGCTGTGGGAAGTGGAGCTACTCCTTCCAGTAAAGGGCGAGGTGTAGCGTGTTCCCCTTCACTCTCGTCACAGGGTCAGCCACCCGAGGCCCACACAGAGGTGGGGCTAGGAGGAATGACCATCATGATAGCTTCCATATGCCAGGCCCTCTGCTAAGTTCTCTGCATGTTTTTTTTTTTTTTTTTTTTTTTTGAGACAGAGTCTTGCCCTGTCACCCAGGCTAGAGTGCAGTGGTGTGATCTTGGCTCCCTACAACCTCCGCCTCCTGGGTGCAAGCAATTCTCCTGCCTCAGCTTCCCAAGTAGCTGGGATTACAGGCACCTGCCACCATGCCTGGCTAATTTTTGTATTTTTAGTAGAGATGGGGTTTCACCGTGCTGGCCAGGCTGGTCTCGAACTTCCGACCTCAGGCAATCCCCCCACCTCAGCCTCCCAAAGTGCTGGGATTACAGGCATGAGCCACCGTGCTTGGCCCTCGCGTGTATTCATTTATTTATGTATTCATCATTTAGTTATTCCCTGTGCTGACCTTGAGTGATGGCTATTTGTACCCCCATTTATCAGATGAGAACGCCAGGGCTGGGAGGAGAAAGTTGTTTCCCAAAGTCATTGATCTCATCCATGATAGAGCCAGAACTTGGACTCACATCAGTTTGACTCCAGAGCTCAGCTACAAAGAAACGTTTTCCTAGGACAAAACTAGAGCCGTTGAACCATCCCTACCAAAACCTCCCCTCCACCGCCCAGAAAGCACCCTGCCCTGTCCCTGCTTCCTGGAGGTCACCAGACCACCCACAGAGGGGCGCGTTTGCCACCTGCACACTCACAGCCCTGACGGTGCTGAAGGAGTTAATGAGACTCAGCCTTGCACCCAAGCTTCCCAAAGACTCATCAAAGCCTTTGCAGGGATGAGGGAGAGATGGGGCGGGGGCAGGGGGAAGGTGCAAAGGGCAGGCTGCTGGGTGGAATGCTCTCCTTTCTAAGCATTGTCTGCCTTTATCACAGGGCAGGGAGGGGCTTGCTCAGAGGCCCCCTTTTCCCTGAGCCTGATAGGCATCTCCTGGAGTTATCTCAGCCACAGAAGAAAGCTGTCAGCCCAGGGCAGCCAGATTCCCGAGACCTAAGACAATGGGGTGGAGTTTCCGGCCAGGGACGGCAGCAAGATGGGAGGCAGGGCCCCAGGTCGGCCAGCAGCAGACAGAAACACAGGGCATGGGCAGAGAGACCCACAGGGACAGGGAGACCCAGGCTCCAGGACACCCCAGCTGTTGACTCACTGCATATCTCAGGAACTAGTCACTTCTGTGTGTCTTTGTCTCCTCCGCAAAAGGACAAACTCACCCCAAACCTTCCCCTCCAGGGCTCAGAGGAGACGGGCCAGGAAAAGGGAAATGGAAGGCCAGCTCCAAACAGAGAGAGCCTTTAAGAGATAGCATAGTTTTCACCAAGAGCGGTAGCTCATACCTGTCATCCCAGCACTTTGTGGGGCCAAGGTGGGCAGATCACTTGAGACCAGGAGTTCGAGACCAGCCTGGCCAACATGGTGAAACCTCGGCTCCATTAAACATATAAAAATTAGCTGACTTGGTGGCATATGCCTGTAATCCCAGCTATTCAAAAAGCTGAGTCAGGAGAATCTCTTGAACCTGGGAGGTGGAGGTTGCAATGAGCCGAGATCGCACCACTGTGCTCCAGCCTGGGCAACGGAGTAAGACTCCATCTCAACAAAAAAGAAAAAGAGGCAGGGGGTGGTGGCTCATGCCTGTAATCCAAGAACTTTGGAGGCCAAGGCAGGCAGATCACCTGAGGTCGGGAGTTCAAGACCAGCCTCACCAACACGGTGAAACCCTGTCTTTATTTTTTTTTTAATATTTTAAAAATAAAATTAGCCGGACGCGGTGGCTCACGCCTGTAATCCCAGCACTTTGGGAGGCCGAGGCGGGTGGATCACAAGGTCAAGAGATCGAGACCATCCTGGTCAACATGGTGAAACCCCATCTCTACTAAAAATACAAAAAATTAGCTGGGCATGGTGGTGCATACCTGTAATCTCAGCTACTCAGGAGGCTGAGGCAGGAGAATTGCTTGAACCCAGGAGGTGGAGGTTGCGGTGAGCCGAGATCGTGCCATTGCACTCCAGCCTGGGTAACAAGAGCGAAACTCCGTCTCAAAAAAATAAATAAAAATAAATAAAATTTTTAAAAAAGAAAGAAAGAACGCAGTTTTCCAGCCTCCTGAAGTATCCTGTGCACAGGCGCTCCATGAGCACTTCCCATAGGTATCTTCTCACCTTAACTCCCATAACACTCTGAGAAGTAGGTACTTTCATTGTTCCTACTTAACAGATGAGGAAACTAAAGCTCCAAGGGGTTAAGTCACTTGTCCTAGGAAGTTCTGTGCTGCATTTTTTTTTTTTTTTTTTTTAGAGATGGGGTTTCACCACGTTGGCCAGTCTGGTCTTGAACTCCTCACCTCAGGTGATCACCCACCTTGGCCTCCCAAAGTGCTGGGATTACAGGTGTAAGTCACCAGACTGGGCGACAGGGCAAGACTCCATCTTGAAAAAAAAAAGAAAGCATCATGTTTAGAGCATGGTCTCTGAGTACAAGTGTGTCCATGGGGCAGATTTGAGGGTCATTGTTGATGCTGAGAGGTTAAATTTGAACAGGGCATTTGAACAGGGCACCCAGACCAAAGATCCAACTGATTTTCCTAGGTGTGACCCCAGTACCCAGCAGAAACTTTGAGGTTCCTGTCAACTCTATTTTTGTCCCTGTATGGGAAAACTGACTACATTTCCTTTTATTTGGAACCAAGCCCAACTCTGAAGTTGGGTGGATGTGACCACACTTCCGCACCCAAGTTTCCGCAGGGTTGAAAACAAGGCTGGGTGTTGCAGGGAACAGCTGTGCTAACAAGCACGGCTCTTATCTGTCGGAGTCTCGTCCTGCCGGGGTGTCCCGGAGAGCTAGGGCAGTGGCTGAAGAGTGACCAGCCATACCCCATGGGGGCCCGGTGGGTGTGCAGGGAGCCTGAGCCTGAGTCACAAAGGGGCTGGCTCATCAGATAAGGAGCCCCTGAGAAAACCCTCAGCAAGGACCTGAAGATTCCGTTCACCAGGGTGGGGGACTTGCCCCCAAAACTGCTTCCAGAACCTTCTCCAGAAAGACTGGCCTGATTGACCCCATCTCTACCTGAGCTACCTCCTTTCTCTGCATTCCAGTACCCATGTCACACTGAGTCAACCCATCTCTGTGCACAGGGTCTAGCTCTCTTTCTAATAAACTATAAGCCCTCAGAGTCATCATGTGTCCTCTTCCATGCTGGACCCTTTATCAAGGCCTGCCTTGGAGGGGGCTTTTTCCATCTGCCGGGATGCCTCAATGGTTCTCAACTGTGGCTGCGCGGCAGAGCCATCTCAAGAAAGTTACAAAATACCCCTGCTCTGGGCTTACCCCAGAGTTTGCAGTTTAACTGGCGTGGGGTACAACTCCAGCGTTGGTATTGATTGATTGGAGACAGCATCTTGCTCTGTGGTCAGGCTGGAGTGCAGTGATGCAATCACGCCTCACTGAAGCCTCAACCTCCCAGGCTCAAGCAATTCTCCTGCCTCAGCCTCCTGAGTAGCTAGGACCACAGGTGCGTGCCACCATACCCAGCTAATTTTTTTTATTTTATTTTATTTGTAGAGACAGAATCTTGCTGTGTTGCCCAGGCTGGTCTCAAATTCCTGGCCTCAACCCATCCTCCCACCTCAGCCTCCAAAAGTGCTGGGATTACAGGCGTGAGCCACTGCATGCAGCCCTTGGTATTTTCCTTTCTTTCTTTGTTTGTTTGTTTGTTTTTGGCTCCCCATTGGAGAATCGAACCCCGGTCTCCCGCGTGACAGGCAGGGATACTCACCAGCCCTTGGTACTTTCTTAAACAGGCAGCCAGGGCTGAGGTCTTCTCCTCTGGAGTGTGGACACCAATCTTGAGCTGCAATTCCCCGAATCTAAAGGCTGGGAGTTTGAAATGAGGAGCCCAGGAGGGAGCTGGTAGAATCCCCCGACACAGGTCTCTTTACAGAGCACAGAGGTCAACATAGTGAGTCCCTCATTGGACTGGGGCTGCTGGCTGGGGGAAGGGAATTGGTCACAGGATTCAATCTTCCTCCCTTTCGAAGCAGAGACCATGGCTTCCAGTCAGGAAAGATATCAAAATGCTTATCAATGGGCATGATCGGTCAGAATAGGTCCCTGATCATCAGGACCGATGCCAGACCCACTGCTACACACCCGCTGGATGCCAGCCCAGCTCTGTGCTTCTGTGCTCACCCTTTAAAACTCACCACAACAGGCACTACTCAACAAATGCTCAGTCAACATCTGCTGCAATTTCTAACTCTGCGTCTCTCTCTCTCTTTTTTTTTTTTTTTCTGAGACATGGTCGTGCTCTGTTGTCCAGGCCGGAGTGCAGTGGCTCACTACAGCCTCAACCTTCTGGGTTCACGTGGTCCTCCAACCTCAGCCTCCTTAGCAGTTAATTCCCCTATTGAGAGTGTAAAAGTCATAGTTAGCAAATTCAGGAAAGCGTGAAAAGGAAACCCAAGGCTGGGTGTGGTGGCTCACACTTGTAATCCCAGCACTTTGGGAGGCCGAGATGGGCAGATCACCTGAGGTCAGCAGTTCGAGACCAACCTGGCCAACATGGTAAAACCCCATCTCTACAAAAAAAAAAAGAAAAGGAAACCCAACTCATACACACACTCAGTCACCCACACTCACACACATACACACAAATACACACTCACACACTCATACACACTCCCACACACTCATACACACACACTATCACACACACACTCGCCCACTCACACACTCTCTCACACACACACTCTCATACATACACAAACACACACTCACACACACTCATGCACACAATCACTCTCACACACACACAGTGACTCTCTTGCTCCTCCTGCCCAGAATGCCCAGGTGTGTCTCCAGGAGGTAACCTCTTTGATGGGTGGCAAGCTGTCCCACCTGCCATCTGGGGATCTGGAAACCCCTCCAGACCGTGTCCTACCATTCCACTCTTTCTCCCTGAGAGAACAGGAAAGGGGTGGAAACCTTAGCCCTGTTGGAAGAGAAAGGGAAAGTGAGTAACCAGGATGGGCTACGACCTCCCCAGAGCAGGCTGAGTCAGTCCGCAAACATCCTGGAGTGTAAGGAATGGAGAGAATACAAAAATGTGCCACCCTATCCCTGCCCCTGAGCCTTTCACTGTGTAGCGAAGGAAACCAGACAGCCTGTCTCAACTCCTGGGACTAAATGAGTTAATAACTATAACGTTTAAAATAGCACCTGGGGCCAGGCACGGTGGCTCACGCCTGTAATCCTAGCACTTTGGGAGGCCAAGGTGGGTGGATCACCTGAGGTCAGGAGTTCAAGACCAGCCTGGCCATCATGGTGAAACCCCATCTTTAAAAAAAAAAAAAATATAGCACCTGGAACATAGTAAGTGCTCTGTGAGTGTTTGCTGATAATCTTCTTTTTATTACCCAAGACCTTTTGGCATGTAAGGGTCAAGAGAGTATGAAAAATCAAAAGGCCTCTTTGTTTGGAAGCAGGAAAGATTGCTGGGTTTGGGGTGGTCAGGCATCATTTCCCGGATCCTGAGAATGGACAAAGCCTATGCCCTGAGCTTTGGAAATGCCCCAGGAACAAAGGCCAGCATGGGCAGGAGCTTGGGCAGGCCGCCCAGCTGGGCCCCGTGCACCCACAGTCAGACCTCCTGCGGCTCTCCTTTTCTTTAGGTGTGGTGGGATGAAGCGAGGAGGATTCCCCTGGGCAGGTGTAAGAACCTGCAGGCCATCACAGTGCAGCTGTTTGCTGAGCTCTGCTCTGGTTTTGTCTGCTGAGTGAGAACTGCAATCCTCAAGCTAAGGGAAATTCCAGGGAGGCCTGGGAGAAAGATCTGAGAAAAGCCACATTACCTGAGAGAGCAGAGGGGCTTTTAAGTCTGAAAAAACAGCAGGAAGGGAAGAGGAGGCCTGGGAGCCTAGTGCCAATGAACAGGGATGCCGGAAAGGGTAGAAACGTCTTCAGGGCAGGGGCGTCTGATGTTGAGTGTTGCTGGGTGATTAATGTGTGGTGTGACCCTCTCTTCTGTACTCTATAAGACCTCCAGCAAAAGCTACACTTTTCCCCAGGGCTTAGGGGTCAGATTTTTTTGTCTTTTTGTCTTTTTTTTTTTTTTTTTGAGACAGAGTCTCATTCTGTCACCCAGGATAGAGTGTAGTGTCGCAATCTCTGCTCACTGCAGCTTCCACCACCCTGATTCAAGCAATTCCCCTGCCTCAGCCTCCCAAGTAGCTGGGATTACAGGCACCTGCCACCATGCCTGGCTAATTTTTTTTTTGGTATTTTTAGTAGAGACGGGGCCTCACCACGTTGGCCAGGCTGCTCTCAAACTCCTGACCTCAGACAATCTGCCCGCCTAGGCTTCCCAAGGTGCTGGGATTACAGGCATGAGCCACCACGCCCGGCCAGAGATCAGATTTTTTTTAAGAGGCTGTAGCAAAGTTGGCTGACCCCAAAGCCTGGCACGAGACAGGCACAACGTCCCCCCAGGGGGAGCAGGTCCGTGAAGACTGCTCCCGCTCTTCATTTCAGGCCAAATTGGACTCCACAGGATAAGCCAGAAGAGGAGGAAGGGCTGAAAAGAATCCTACAAGATGATTTGGCAGGGTGCAAGACCCAACGACACTGGGGTGATGGGCTGTGCCGGGGAGGCACGTGGCCAGCTCACACACAAGGGAATGTTTGTGCAGGAGGCTCCAAAATCCCCTCCGTGCATATATATCATGTCTTATCACTCTAGCCACCGGGCAGTGGGTCCTAGAAAGAGCCTTTGTGAGGGGTGGGCCCCAGCAGTTTCCTTTGATCCATCCTTATCTACCCTAGAGGGCGCGAGGCCCAAGGCTCCCTCAGGGCAGGCCTATAATTCACCCATCCTGGCCTCTAGGCTCTAGAGGGGTTTTTGCTGGTGAAACTGCAGTCCTAGTCTGTACCAGCCACACCCTCCCTCCAGGCCCTGGGGATTAGGCCACGGGGGCTCCTGCATTCCTCCCCACCACTCCGGTCTCCTGTGTGTAGCAGCCTCTCAAACTTCTATGGGGCAGGCCCAGATCCGCCACTGGCCCCCAAGGAAGGCTGTGTGGCATTTCAGCCGGAGAAAAGAGGAAGTGAGATCGTTTCTCCCCAGGAACCTCAGGCCTTCCTCTCAGACAAGCTGTTTCCCCTGGCATCTGCCTCCCACTGCCCAGTGAGTCCAGCCCAGTGTCTGGAGCTAGGAAGCACCTCCTCAGCACCTGACAGACCAGCCTCAGCAACACCAGGGAAGCAAGTGCCAACAGGAGTGGTACAGAGCCACCCACCTGCCCCCGTCCTGTCCCCAAAAAGCCTCCATCTTTACTCTCCCAAGAGAGACAACTCCATGTCCCAGATAGGGGCAGCCATTCCAACCCTTGCCCTTGGAAGGCTGAGCCGTGCCTTTAATCCTTTTATCCCCAAGATTAGCCTGGGTCTCTGCTGAGTCTTCCAGGAAGGGATGGATACTTCTGGAAGACTCCTCTCTCCTCAGGACCAACCTCTTTCTTTCTTCTTTTTTTTTTTTTTCCTTTGAGATGAAGTCTCGCTCTGTTGCCCAGGCTGGAGTGCAGCGGCATGATCTCGCCTCACCGCAAACTCTGCCTCCCGGGTTCAAGCGATTCTCCTGCCTCAACCTCCTGAGTAGCTGGGATTACAGGCGAGCGCCACTGGACCCAGCTAATTTTTTGTATTTTTAGTAGAAATGGGGTTTCACCATGTTGGTCAGGCTGGTTTCGAACTCATGACCTCAGGTGATCCACCCGCCTCGGCCTCCAGAAGTGCTGAGATTATAGGCATGAGCCACCACGCCTGGACTTTTTTTTTTTTTTTGAAACAGAGTTTTGCTCCTGTTGCCCAGGCTGGAGTGCAATGGTACAATCTCGGCTCACCTCAACCTCTGCCTCCTGGGTTCAAGAGATTCTCCTACCTCAGCCTCCCGAATAGCTGGGATTACAGGCACACACCACCACACCCGGGTAATTTTGTATTTTCAGTAGAGACGGGGTTTCATCATGTTGGCCAGGCTAGTCTTCAACTCCTGACCTCAGGTGATCGGACCCCTAGGCCTCCCAAAGTGCTGGGACTACAGGCGTGAGCCACCGTGCCCGGCCTAGGACCAACCTCTTTCTTTTGTCCTCAAGGAGAGCCTGTGTGATACCAGAGAAGATCAGGGCACCAGAACCCCTGGGTCTTGCCCATTTCACTCCCCATATCAACTATGCATGCAGGAACCTGAGTTGAATACCCACCAACAGGAGTGAAGAAGGATGGGCTGGGCTCCCTCCACCGCTGGAAGGTGAGATGTGGGCCAGCTCCACAGCCAAAGAGCTGTCTCCCTTGAAGAGCTTCCAGTTAACTTTTCCTCTGCAGAGAAGATAAACAAGTGGGCTGGTGATATCAGGGACCACCCAGTGCTTAAAGCCAGGGAGGATGGCTCCTCTGAATTCAGGTTTGTATTTTGGTGCTATTTTACCAGTAATAGAACCTCTCACCTTGGCAACAACCTTAAGAGGTAGAGAGGGCTGGAGATTTACTGTCTCTGTGTCAGAGACACGAGGAGATGGAGACTGAGAAAGTGATACAGCTTTCCCAGACCTCCTAGCCACTATGTGACACCCAGATTCAACCTCAAGCTCCTGGCTCTTCTCTGAACTACACACAAAGGAAGGAAGAGTGCCCAGCTCGGTTCCCTTCTCTGGCACCCTGGGGTTATGAGGCAGGAGAGAGGGGAGAGTTCCTCAAGGTAAGCCTGAGGTACACCCCAAAATTCCACATCTTACAACAATCAGTGACTAGCCACTCATCAAGCATGCGGTAAGTACCTACCTCATCCCAAGTACCGCGGTAGGACATTTCTAGTGGGAAGAGAGGGACATTAAACAACCAGTGACAAGAAAGCCAGAGCTATGGGAATCTAGTCTAGGAACCAGGGACAGGTTCCTGGAAGGAGTCCATTTAAGAGAAAAGCTGAAGGGTAAATAAGAGATACCCAGGCATGAGGAAGAGCATGGACACCCTGTCGTCTACGTGGAGATCTTTAGCAGATAATTGAATGTAAGAGGGATCTGGACTACAGACAGAAGCTTTGCACAGTGGCAGCATCATAGCCAATGAGGTTTATCTGAGGCACGATTATTGCTAACTGAAAACTTTTCCCAATACCCCGCCATGATGACTTGAAATATAGCCGGCATTGGCAATTTTTGGCGGTCTCTATGGGGACTGAATCATAAAAAAAATTAAAAACAGACTACTGATTGAGAAATTAAGTAGCCTACGGATAGATGGCTTTAGCCTTTCTGTGCCCAATATCCAAAAATTTCCCCAAGTAGGCAGACCCTAAGTGAGAAAAGCATGCAAACAATTTCTTTTCTTTCTTTTTTTTTTTTTTTGGAGATGGAGTCTTGCTCTGTCGCCCAGGCTGAAGTGCAGTCACGCAATCTTGGCTCACTTCAACCTCCACATCCCGGGTTCAAGCGATTCTCCTGTCTCAGCCTCCCGAGTGGCTGAGACTACAGGTACGCGCCACCACACCCAGCTAATTTTTGTATTTTTTTTCTTTTTATTTATTTATTTTTTAATAGAGACAGGGTTTCTCCACGTTGGTCAAGCTGGTCTCGAACTCCTGACCTCAGGTGATTCACCTGTCTCAGCTTCCCAAAGGGCTGGGATTACAGGCATGAGCCACCACACCCGGCCTCAAACGATTTCTAAACAAGCTTCGGCCGGGCGTAGTGGCTCATGCCTGTAATCCAAGCACTTTGGAGGCCAAGGTGAGCGGATCGCCTGAGGTGGGGAGTTCAAGACCAGCCTGACCAACATGGTGAAACCCTGTCTTTAAAAAAAAAAAAAAAAACTTCCTATTATATTTCCAGTTCCAATCAGCAAGACCAACAAACCTTTTCATATGGGAACTCTAGATCCAGTGGCTACTGTCTCCAAAGCCAACCATTCTTCCTAGAGTCCACCATCCCTTCCCTTCTGCCCCATGCCCACCCAAACTGGGTTTACCTCTGTCTTCCTCTACACTGGCTCTCTGCCCCCACTACAGGGCAAGATACTCCCATCATGAACATCCTCATCTCACTCCTGTGGCTCCCTCAAGCCACGCTCCTGGTTCTCTCCCCCTTTTCTGTGCCAGGCATGTGCCTGTTGCTCTCAGATCCACTCTTAGCCTTCTCCTGCTCTCCTCTGCTCTAAACTGCAGGGGGACTGACTCCTGCAAGCTCTGTTCCCTAAGTTCTGCTGCAAACGAGCTTCCAAACAGCAGACAGGGTTGTCCCACGAAAGGCGGAAACCGGAGATAGCAAGCGAGCATTTCTCCCCCGCACTCTCTGTGGGTGGGGTCTGCAGCCACACCTGCATCTCCCTCACATTTCCAGCTCTCACCCAGCAGCCCCTGCCAAGCTTCTGGTTCCCACCAGGTATCCCTGACTCTGGGCTCTTGTCTTGCCACATGTCCCTCCTTTATGATGCTGAGTCCCGAGGTCAGTTCCCGCTCGAGATCACCAGAATACCACCTCCTCCTCCTCTGCTCTTCCAGTCGCAAGGGCAGTGGCAGCTTCCCCATGAAACCAGCCTCTGGCTTCCGCTTCCTCACTGCCCTCTGACCTTTCTGCATTCCAAGAACCTTGGATCTAGCTATCTGCATTATGTTCCCTGCATTGCAGTGGTCCTTAAACATCTTGGTGTCAGGGCTCCTTTACATCTTTCTTTTTTTTTTTCCTCCTGCGATGGGTTCTTGCTCTGTTGTCCAAGTTCGAGGTGCAGTGGTGCAATCATAGCTCAAACTCCTGGGCTGAAGAGATCCTCTGGCCTTTGCCTCTCAAGTAGCTGGGACTACAGACATGTACCACCATGCTCATGCTCAGCTAATTATTATTATTATTTTTCAAGACAGGGTCTTACTATGTTGCCCAGGCTGCTCTCAAACTGGTTGCCCCAAGCAATCCTCCCACCTCAGCTCCCAAGTAACTGGGATTACAGGCATGAGTTACCAGGCCCAGCTTCCTTTACATTCCTCTTTTTTTTTTTTTGAGATCGAGTCTCACTCTGTCACCCACTCTGTACACTGGCGTGATCTCCACTCACTGCAACCTCCGCCTCCCAGGTTCAAGCAGTTCTCCTGCCTCAGCCTCCTGAGTAGCTGGGATTACAGGAGCCTGCCACCACACCTGACTAATTTTTGTATTTTTAGTAGAGACCAGGTTTTACCATGTTGGTCAGGCTGGTCTCGAACTCCTGATCTCATGATCCATTTGCTTCAGCCTCCCAAAATGTTGGGATTACAGGTGTGAGCCACCGCACCCAGCTCCTTTGCATTCTTAAATATCGAAGACAGGAAACAGCTGGATTTGATATACTGATATTTACCATATTAAATAGTAAAACAAAACAATTAAATATTGGCTGGGCACAGTGGTTCACACCTGTAATCCCAGCACTTTTAGAGCCCTAGGCAAGAGGATTGCTTGAGGCCAGGAGTTTGAGAGACCAGCTTGGGCAACATAGAAAGACTCCATGTCTACAAAAAATTTTTTTTTAAGCCAGGTATTGTGGCACACACCTGTGGTCCCAGCTGCTCAGGTAGCTCAGGTGGGAGGATCACTTCATCCCAGGAGTCAGAGGTTGTAGTGAGTGGCGATTATGCTAATGCACTTCAACCTGGGTGACAGAGTGAGACTCTATCTCAAAAAAAGAAAAAAAATTAGATATGTATTCATTTAAAGTAACAAGTCCATTATTTGTTAACATATTTTATTACTTTAAAAAATTTTATTAATGAATATATTTATATTCAAAATAATGAGATGATAAAGCAAAAAAATACGTTTGTGAGAAAGTGGCATTGTTTTACATGTCTGCAATCCTCTTTATTGTCTGGGTTAATAGAAGACAACTGGCTTCTCATATCTGCTTCTACATTCCATGTTCAGTCTACTGTGATATATTCTTTTTATTGAAGTATCTTTTTTTTCGTTTTTTTTTTTTGAGACAGAGTCCCATTCTGCCACCCAGGCTAGAGTGCAATGGTAGCTGGGATTACAGGCCTGCACCACCATGCTCAGCTAATTTTTGTATTTTTAGTAGAGACAGGGTTTTACCATGTTGGCCGGGCTGGTCTCTGAGGTTTGTTCTTGCCGGGTTTAAAAAGGAAGAAACTGAGGCTGAGGCCAACACAAGAAGATCCAATATAAAGGAATTTATTCAGGCTCCCAGGCGAGGTCCTGCAGCCTGACAGGAGGGGCCAGAGAAGTCGCACAGACTCCTCCCAGACGTGGGGTTTTATAGGGAGTGGAAGAGCTCGATTGGTTGTGGGAGAGCAGGACTACTATTGGGTAAGGTTACAAGCCTTTGTTTGCATACAGGACTTGGCTACTATTGGTTAGAATTACTCAGCTGCTATTGGTTAGAAAGACTTGGCTGCTATTGGCTAGAATCACAAGACCCTGCTTGTATACTGGGTTCTTTAAGGGAAAGCCAGGCTGGGTGAAAAAGGGAGAAGGAAACATGCCCGAGCTTGTCCGAGCTTTCGGGGGCGGGGGGGGGGGGGGAGGGGGGGTGGTGTGCATCTGAGCTCCCGGTGAGGCAATCGGCCTCACACTCTCAAACTCCTAACCTTGTGATCCACCTGCCTCGGCCTCCCTAAGTTCTGGGATTACAGGCATGAGCCACTGCACCCAGCCTTTATTGAAGTATCTGAGGAAAATCCAGCTTTGCAGATTTGTAGCTGAAAAACAGAAAAATATTTTAATAGCTGTTGCAGATAATACTGGATATTCTTCTTTGCATGCCAAAACTTTGCAACAAGTGGTCATTTCTTAAAGGTAGCTTGCAATGTGAGATCTGAATCTACATCAGTGAACATTTTACACGCTCATACAATAAAATGCATTAGTCTTTCTTGTATTTTACATGAATCTATTGTCTATGCATGACTTTTTTAACCTCATGCATTGGTCATTTAAAAAATATTAGTTCAGTGAATTATAAAAAGCTTCTGGCCGGGCAAAGTGGCTCACGCCTGTAATCCTAGCACTTTGGGAGGCCAAGGCGGGTGGATCACAAGGTCAGGAGTTCAAGACCAGACTGGTCAACATGGTGAAACCCTGTCTCTTCTAAAAAATACAAAAATTAGCTGGGTGTGGTGGCTCGTGCCCGTAATCCCAGCTACTTGGGAGGCTGAGGTAGGAGAATTGCTTGAACTGGGACCCAGGAGACGGAGGTTGCAGTGAGCCGAGATTGCGCCACTGCACTGCAGTCTGGGCTACAGAGCGAGAATCCATCTCAAAAAAAAAAAAAAGCTTCCAAGTGTGGGCCCATTTTATCTGATATCAAAAAGCTACATTCATTACCATCAACACCAATCTTACCTGAAAAGCCTTTCCGTATCAGGCAGCCATCACACTCACAGCAACACATACAAGTTTGGCAAAATTCTAATTTCTGCTTTAAAACGGAAACTTCGTAATTGGCCACAAATACTATCGGTTGTTTTTTATTATTGAAGTGACAGGCTCAGTTTGTTCATTTTCAACAAAGTATCTGCAAAACATCCAAGTCTGAACAACCACAGTTTGCCAGTTATTCTTTCAAATTAAAAAAAAAGAAATGAGAGCCAATGAAGAAAGGGTCTAGTTCAGTTCATAGGTCAAAAAAATCATGCACTTTTTTTTCTTTTCTTTTCTTTCTTTCTTTCCTTCTTTCTTTTTTTCTTTTCTTTTTTTTCTTTGTTTGAGATGGAGTTTCGCTTTTGTTACCCAGGCTGGAGTACAATGGTGCGATCTCGGCTCACCGCAACCTCCGCCTCCTGGGTTCAAGCAATTCTCCTGCCTCAGCCTCCTGAGTAGCTGGGATTACAGGCATGCACCACCATGCCCAGCTAATTTCGTGTATTTTTAGTAGAGACGGGGTTTCACCATGTTGACTAGGATGGTCTTGATCTCTTGACCTCGTGATCCACCCGCCTCGGTCTCCTAAAGTGCTGGGATTATAGGCGTGAGCCACGGCGCCCGGCCTCCTTCTTTCTTTCTTTCTTTCTTTTTTATGACAGTCTCACTATTGTCGCCCAGGCTGGAGTGCAGTGGTGCAATCTTGGCTCACTGCAATCTCAGGTTCAAGTGATTCTCCTACCTTAGCCTCCTGAGTAGCTGAGATTACAGGCATCCACCAACACGCCCAGCTATTTTTTGTATTTTTAGTAGACATGGGGTTTCACCTTGTTATCCAAGATGGTCTTAATCTCCTGACCTTGTGATCTGCCTTCCTCGGCCTCCCAAAGTGCTGGGATTACAAGTGTGAGCCACTGCACCTGGCATCAGCAAACATTTATTGCACCTTCAATGTGGCAGCTGATACAGAAGAACAAAGAGATCCTTCCTTGAAGGAGGCTGTAGTCTACTGGAGTGTGAAGAATGCTGGACATACGTGTGTGTGTGTGTATGTGTGTGTGTGTGTGCATATATGCCTATCTTGTGTCCTGGGAAATCCTTTGGTCTCAAGTAGACTGGGACAGTTGGTTACCCTAGAATAGAACAGGTTCAAGAAGAGAGAAAAAGCCAGGGATCTGGCTAATTCACTAATGAACCACCTTGGGTTGGTAAGCATTGGCTGGGCTGGGCACAGTGGCTCAGGTCTGTAATACCAGCATTTTGGGAGACTGAGGCGGGAGGATCAGTTGAGCCCAGGAGTTCGAGACCAGCCCTAGCAATATGAGAGATACCATTTCTACCAACAATTTAAAAATTAGCTGGGTGTGGTGGCACACAGCCATGGTCCCAGCTCCTTGGGAGGCTGAGGTGGGAGGATCATTTGAGCCCAGGATGTTGAGGCTGCAGTGAGTCATGATCGGTACTCCTTGAGCCACAGAAAGTCAGCTAGCTTGAAATTGCCCCACCAGATTTCCGACCTTAGATTCAGTCTTGGAAGATTTTTGTTGTTGTTGTTGTCGTTTTTTGTTTTTTTGTTTTCTTGAGATGGAGTTTTACTTTCACTCAGGCTGGAGTGCAGTGGCACAATCTCGGCTCACTGTAACCTCCACCTTCCGGTTTCAAGTGATTCTCCTGCCTCAGCCTCCCGAGTAGCTGGGATTACAGGCACCCACCACCATGCCCAGCTAATTGTTGTATATTTAGTAGAGACGGGGTTTCACCATGTTGGCCAGGCTGGTCTCGAACTCCTGGTCTCGTGATCTGTCTGCCTTAGCCTCTCAAAGTGCTGGGATTACAGGCGTGAGCCACTGTGCCCGGCCTGTTACTTTTTTTTCAAGACAGAGTTTCCCTCTGTTGCCCAGGCTGGAGTTCAATGGCAGGATCTCGGCTCACTGCAACCCCCACCTCCCAGGCTCAAGTTATTCTCATACCTCAGTCTCCCAAGTAGCTGGGATTACAGGCATGTGCCACTACACTCAGCCAATTTTTGTATCTCAAGTAGAGACAGGGTTTCACCATGTTGGCCAGGCTGGCCTCGAACTTCTGGCCTCAAGTGATCCATTTGTCTCGGCCTCCCAAAGTGCTGAGATTACAGGCATGAGCCACGGTGCTGACCAGAAGATGTTTTCTTCATGTGACAGATAAGCCACTGCACTCCAGCCTAGGTAACAGAGTGAGACCCTGTCTTTATAAAAGACACACCGGGCACTGTGGCTGATGCCTGTAATCCCAGCTCTTAGGAAGGCAGAGGCGGGAGGACAGTTTGAGCTCAGGAGTTTGAGACCTGCCTGGGCAATATAGCGAGACCCCGGTTTTTTTTTTTTAAATATGGAACGCTTCACGAATTTGCGTGTCATCCTTGTGCAAGGGCCATGCTAATCTTCTCTGTATCGTTCCAATTTTAGTGTATGTGCTGCCGAAGTGAGCACGAGACCCCTTTTTTTAAAAAAAAAAAAACAAAACACTAAAAAGTTGGCTGTACATAGACACAGAGAAGGTCTGTCTACATATGGGGGAGGAGAACCTTTTTCTTTGAAAGCATTTCCAAAGGTGCTACAGCTTTCCCTCACCTTTCAATAACTCCTCAGAGGGAACACACTGGGATTCCATCCCCCATCAACAGACAGAGGCATCTGCACGCTCCTTCTGCTGGTAGCCCAGGCCCCAGTAGAGTCTTGCTTTGGCGATATCTCCAAGCAGCTGTCTTTAACCCATTCCTGTCCAGCCCAGCAGCTTAATCCATGTGCACGCTGGCCCCTGAATGCGCATTCTGTGCCCCTCTAGAGCCTCAAACACCCTCGAGGGGTATCAGGGCAGCTTCAGCTAGAGACAACATGACTCTTAGTGTATTCCCCTCTGAGAAGAGACCCAGAGCCCCCCTCCCCCAGCTGAGACAGGGTCAGGAGAAGCAGCAATGTTGTTCTACTGATGCCACACGTGCACCAGACCCCATGCCTGCCCGCGAGCCACAGTCACGCTCAATACCGCCTCTGTTGTAAGGCTCCTTGTGAAAAGCCCCAGTGTTGCAACTCCCGGCTCCAGCAAAGTCTTTGGCACAAGGTCTCTATTCATGCCAGGCTTGCCTTTCTTGGCCACACACAGGCAGCTCTTGCTCCAAGAGGAAAGCTGCTGGGTGCAGGGTGGATCTTCCCCCTTGGCTTCCAGCGAGGCCAAGACATGCCGCCTGAATTTCCTCTCTCCACCCAGTGCCACCTTCTGTCTGCCCCCTGGGAAACCTTGACACCAGCTCAGAGGGACAGAGCCAAGGAGAACCCTGTCTACCCCTCTGCCGACCAGCATCTGAGCCTCCAGCTCCACGAAGTGTCAATGAGAGGACATGCACGGACAAAGCATACAGACAAAACTTTCTTCCTCTTCCAATGAGCTAGGGGCTAAAATGAGCCTTCTGCAAGATACCTATCTCTAGGGACTGACTGGAGAGTCAGGGCTGAGGAGTGAGGCTGCGGACAGGATTTTTATCAGGCTAGTAAATTAGCCGCCTGGCTTTCTGAAGCACGTGCAGTTTGGTGAGTCCTTTATGATTCTGCTGATCGTTCATGTCCCAAGCAATAAAACATAACAGCGGTTCTCAAACTTGAATGTATCTCAGAATCACCTGGAGGGCTTATTAAAACCCAGCCCAGGCCAGATACGGTGGCTCATGCCTGTAATCCCAGCACTTTGAGAGGCCGAGGCAGGCGGATCACAAGGTCAGGAGTTCAAGACCAGCCTGACCAACATGGTGAAATAAAGTCTCTACTAAAAATAAAAAAAAAAAAAAAAATTAGCCAGTGGTGGTGGGCATCTGTAATCTCAGCTACTTGGGAGGCTGAGGCAGGAGAATTGCTTGAACCTGGGAGGTGGAGGTTGCAGTGAGATCACGCCACTGTACTCCAGCCTGGGCAACAGAGGGAGATTCTGTCTCAAAACAACAACAACAAAAAACCAGCTGAGCGTGGTAGCTCATGCCTGTAATTCCGAGCATTTTGGGAGGGTGCAGTGGGAGGATGGTTTGAGCCCAGGAGTTTGAGACCAGCTTGGGAAACATAGTGAGACCCTAGCTCTACAAAAAATAAAAAAATTCACCAGGCATAGTAGCTCACACCTGTCGTCCCAGCCACTAGGGAGGCGGAGGCGGGAGGATCACTTAGCCAGGAGTTC
The DNA here is from genome assembly GCF_030222135.1 of Aotus nancymaae. Classification (NCBI taxonomy): domain Eukaryota; kingdom Metazoa; phylum Chordata; class Mammalia; order Primates; family Aotidae; genus Aotus; species Aotus nancymaae. The sequence goes on from NW_026988413.1 coordinate 25,476,656, forward strand.
AAGACAAGCCTGGACAACATAGTCAGACCCTGTTAGAGTAGGTAGCTAGGCAGACATGAGCAGGGCAGGAGACAAATGTCAGGTGACCACCAGGTGATGATCAGGCAGTTGTTAAACTGTCTAAAACAATAATTAGTCACAGCTGGCACCAGGGAAAGGCAGTCCCAATAGATAGAACACAGCTGAAGCTGGTGATCAGCTGCTTTCTAACAAGATTTCAGGAGCTGGAGAAGTGGGCTCAAGCATGTGCACTCAGAGGCAAAATTTCAGGGTTTAACAGGTACATGACCTTCCTCTAGAAACACTCGACTGGTAAGGGAAAAAGGCCTCAAGAAAGCATGTGTACAACTTCAGTAAACACACTGAGCATGCAGCCCCTCCAAGTGCTGGCGGGCCACTGCACACGAGGACAGCCCACCCCAAGGGAAGAACTAGGAGAGGAGACGCAACCCCCTAGAAGCATGTCAATGTACAAAACCCCAATTCAGCAGGGCACAGTGGCACCTGCCTGTAGTCCCAGCTACTCAGGGGGCTGCGGTGGGAGGATCGTTTGAGCCCAGGAGTTCTGGACTGTAGTGTGCTATGCCAATCAGGTGTCTGCACTAAGTTTGGCATCAATATGGTGACCTCCCAGGAGCAGGAGACCACCAGGTTGCCTAAGGAGGGTTGAACCAGCCCAGTTTGGAAACGGAGCAGGTCAAAACTCCCGTGCTGATCAGTAGTGGGATCTCGCCTGTGAATAGCCACTGCACTCCAGCCTGGGCAATATAGCGAAACCCCGTCTCTAAAAAAAAAAAAATTTCACTCCTGCTCTAAACTTTGCCTCAATCTCTCACTCTGCTTGAATTCTTCCTTCTAAGGAGGTGAGAATTAAGGTTGCCATAGACCCATACAGATTCACTGCTGCTAACAACTCCATCTCTACAAAAAGTAAAAAAAAATTAGCCAGACGTGGTAGAATGTGCCTACAGTTTCCAGCTACTCGGGGGCTGAGGTGGGAGGATCGCCTGAGCCTGGGAGCTTGAGGCTTCAGTGAGTCTTGATTGTGCCACTGCACTGCAGCCTGGGCAGCAGGAAGATCCTGCCTCAGGCTGAGCATGGTGGCTCATACCTGTAACCCCAGCACTTTGGGAGGCCGAGGCAGGTGGATCTGTTGAGCTCAGGAGTTTGAGACCAGCCTAGAAAACATGGAGAAACCCCATCTCCTCAAAAAAATACAAAAATGACCTGGGTGTGGTGGCAATACCTGTAATGCCACCTACTCGATAGGCTGAGGCAGTACAATCACTTGAACCCGGGAGGCAGAGGTTGCAGTGAGCTGAGATCACACCATTGCACTCTAGCCTGGGTGACAGAGCAAGAGCCTGTCTCACAACAAAACAAACAAAAAAGACCCTGTCTCAAAACAAAAACAAAAACAAAAACAAAAACAGATTCCCGGACCCACCCCCAGAGTTAGTTCATTAGGACTAGGATGGAGCCCCGAAATCTGCGTTCCCAGCAAGTTCCCTGGTGCTGCTGATGCTGCTAGTCAGGGAATCTCACTTAGAGAACCACTGGAATAGGGTCTCTCCTGACCTCAAGGAGCTTACAAACCATTTGAGATAGCCAGTGTACCCTAAGTTCCTAAAGACAGTTCCATAGCAAAAACTACCAATGAACACAATGTAGCCAGAATACACAGAACAGAGGGAGTACAGGAAAAAAGAGAAAGATGTTTGCTGGGTGCCTACTATGATCCTGTCCTCACTTAACATGATCCGCAGGAGACCTTGAAGGAAATGAAAATGTTTCACCCCAATATATTTCTTTGACTTTTTTTTTTTTTGAGACGGAGTCACTCTGTTGCCCAGGCTGGAGTGCAGTGGTGCAATCTTGGCTCCCAGCAATCTCTACCTCCTAAACTCAAGCGATTCTCCTACCTCAGCCTCCCAAGTAGCTGGGATTATAGCTCTACCACATCCAGCTAATTTTTTGTATATCTAGTAGAGATTGGGTTTCATCATGTTGACCAGGCTGGTCTCGAACTCCTGACCTCAGGTGACCTACCTGCCTCAGCCTCCCAAAGTGCTGGGGTTACAGGTGTGAGCCACCGCGCCTGGTCCAATTTTTAGTAGAGACAGGGTGTCACCATATTGACCAGGCTGGTCTTGAACTCCTGACCTCAGGTGATCTGCGTGCTTTGGCCTCCCAAAGTGTTGGGATTACAGGCGTAAGCCACCACGCCCGGCCCTAATCTGCTTTTTGTCAGTTGAGATTTCATCAAACCTTCAGATCTATAAGGGCGCAAAGCAGCGTGGCAGGGGTCCTAGCTGGGGTTCTATCCCCTCTGGGCTGTCGCCCCGGCTGGCATACCGCCATGGAACTCAGCGCCGAATACCTTCGGAGAAGCTGCAGCGGGACCTGGAAGCGGAGCACGTGGAGGTGGAGGACATGACCCTCAACTGTTGTGCCTGTAGCTTCCGAGTCCTGGTGGTGTCGGCCAAGTTCGAGGGGAAGCCGCTGCTTCAGAGACACCGGCTGGTGAACGTGTGCCTAGCAGAAGAGCTCCCGAACATCCATGCCTTTGAACAGAAAACCCTGACCCCAGAGCAGTGGGCCTGTGAGCGGCAGAAATGAGGGACTAGGACCTGCACAGCCATTAAATTATAAATCTGGACCAAAAAAAAAAAAACCTTCAGATGGCCATGGGGAGACTTCCTTTGGTCCCTACAACCTATAAGGTGAGTAGTTGTTATTCCCATTTCACAGGAAAAAAGAGGCCCAAAGGTCCATCCCCGGGCCAAGTGGCAAGCGCACAGGTTCTCAGGCCAGGTTGCCCAACACCAAGAGGGGAGGTGGAGCTTGTCAGAGAAGCTTCTAAGAGGCAACGTGACTCAAGCTGCAGGGCGAATGCAGTGAGCAGGATACACAGGGAAGAAGGCATGGGGAGCTGGTGAAATGTCATACGGAAATCAGGGGTGTGGAATAAGTGAGAAGTGTGATGGGTGTGGGTGGCCAGGTCAAAAGGCCACATCAAAGGGCATCACAGGGTGAGTTGGAGAGGCTGGGAGGAGGACATCCTAGCTGCTGTGGGGCCTTCCATGCCACACCAAGGCCCCTGGGCCAGGCACTGCAGCTAGAGAGTGCTACTGCAGAGTTTAAAGTTGGCAATAGCACCACTAAGCCAGTACTTTGGAGAAAGTATTCTGCCTGCCAGAGGGGACCAAAGAGAGCTTGAGGCAAGTCTAGGAAGCAGACAGGTCCTGGCAGAGAGGCGACTTCCCTAATTTTTTTTTTTTTTTTTTTTTGAGACAAAGTCTCACTCAGGCACCCAGGCTGGAGTTCAGTGGCGCAATCTCGGCTCACTGCAACCACCATCTCCTGGGTTCAAGTGATTCTCCCACCTCAGCCTCCCAAGTAGCTGGGATTACAGGCACCCACCATCATGCCTGGCTAATTTTTGTATTTTAGTAGAGACGAGGTTTCACCACGTTGGCCAGGCTGGTCTTAACTCCTGACCTCAGGTGATCCGCTCACCTCAGCCTCCCAAAGTGCTAGGATTATCGGCATGAGCCACTGCGCCAGACTTCCCTAATATTGTTACGTGATAACTAGAACAGCCCTGGATGGGCTGTGTAATCCAGTTCTTATCACTCCCAACCTCTCCCCAAAGATTATCTATGAGTGGTTATCTTTGGTGCTTTTTCTCACCATCTGAGGGATCCTAGTGACGTGCAGAGAAGGGAGAAGAGGTCAGGGTTAAATAAGCTGGCAGAGTGAGGGCTGGCAGACATTTACCCAGATGGCCAAAGACCCCTGGCACATCAAGCGTCACTCAATCACTTCAAGATGTCTTACAGAGAGAATACTCGGGGCTCTTTCTCTGTCTCTTTTTCAATCCTTATGACAGAACAGCAGCTTATTCTTTTTTGTTCAGCCTCCAAAGGAGAAGAACAAAAGAGCCCTGAGCCAAGTGAGTGCTCCTCTTAAAGGGTTCTCAGAAAGTGAACGAGTTTCCACTGCCCCGGCGTAGGTGAGGTGCTTTTGTCTGCTCGACTCGCCCTCCCAGGGGCTGCTCCCAAGGGGGACAGGAGTGCACGAGTGTGCACTGCCTGCTGCAAATGTCCCAGCCATGTACCGGCAGAACCACGCACAAGGCCCATCAGTCAGCCGGATCACAGAACTATCTTCTTACATGAGGACAAGTGCATGGGCGGAGCCGGGACATACCTAATTTCATTTCTCTTCAGATACAGGCTTTTAGTGAGTGGGCCACAGGCCAAGCCGGGCCCGGAGGAGAAAGTCGCCATTCCCATCCACAGCGCCTGTGGAGCACAGCCAGAGGTGGGGGGAGATGCCATTTGAAGGAGGCTCTTTGGAAATTCTTCACATTTTTTGGCCTTTGTCTCTGGGCATTGAGATGGAGACCCATATTTTACTCTGCGGAGAGTTCCCAGTGTTCCTTTGCATTCAAAAGGAAGATCCTAGAAGAGAGTTGAAAGAATTCTGTGGCTTTTTCATCTCAATGACCAATGGAGGCATTGAGGGGTAGGGGGTCCAGTGAGATTTATTTCACTGCATTTCCCTTTCTGTCTACAGCCCCAGGCCCAGGCCCAAGGCCCTAAGTGATGTAAATGTGATGCTCTTTCTGGGAAGAGTAGCTCTCCCGGACTCCCTGGGTTCCCGGGTGACTGTGACAGGGAGCCAGGACGCCTGGGTTCTGAGGACTCTGCAGGACCTCAGGCAAACCACCCTGAACTTCGAAGCTGCATTCCCATCACTTTCCAACGTGGTAAAGAGTTTGGCTGCATCCTCTGACTTCCCATCCTGGCAGCAGTGAGGGCACCAATAGTGATAGTCATAGTGTGTTCAATGTAGGAACATAAATAAGGAACAGGAAAATCGTGGATAAGTTCCATCAGGAGGTTAGCCAGAAGCCTTTTTCGGCCAGGAATTTCAGATTTCCGCATACCTTTCTGTCCAGCAAGCCTTTTGCAATTATGAACGAGGATCCCTGTTACCAATCTGAGATCCCGATCCTTTCATTCCCAGATGAATTGCTCATCCCTCTCCCACCACATGCCATTTTGCATCCAAATCAACAAGCAACTGGTGATTCACAAGCAACTGTGGGGAGGGAAACTAGGAGGCTGCCCCTGAATACTGTTCTTTGGCTGTCTCTTCTCACGCTCTTCCTGATTCTGGGACTCCAGATCACCTATACTTTGCAGGGCTTATGTCTTCCATTGTTTTGCTTTCTTTTTTTTAGTTGTACTTTAAATTCTGCAGTCTTTGCTATTGTAAACAGCGCCACAATGAACATGCATGTGCATCTGTCTTTATAATAGAACGATTTATAATCCTTTGGGTATATACCCAGTGATGGGATTGCTGGGTCAAATGGAATTTCTATTTCTAGATCCTTGAGAAATCGCCACACTGTCTTCCACAACGGTTGAGCTAATTCACACTCCCACCAACAGTGTAAAAGTGTTCCTATTTCTGTCTTCTATTGTTTTTCTATTATTGAGAAAGGCGTCGCTTGAGCCACCCTATCCCTTTTGTGACTAAAATAAAGTATCAAGCGTCCAAAGGAGAGATCTTACAGAAAATGGAGCACATATTTCTTTGATAGTTCCCCAGTACTCTCTCAGCATCCCCTCTTACAGACCCTTGGACCCACAGTCAGGTTTTGTCCCCACCCACAGACCTGATCCCCCTCCAAGAGGAAAAACTAGCCCAGGCTGAGGGCCACCAGCCTTTAGTAAATGAGTCTGCCAGGACATCATTAACTTACTGGAGGACCTCAGGGGAATCACTTAGCCTCTCAGCTTCAGCTGTCTCCAGCAGAAAAGGAAAAGTTTGGACTAGAAAAGTTCTAAGATTCCTTCCAGCTGGGTGCAGTGGCTTACACCTGTAATCCCAGTATTTTGGGAGGCCGAGGCGGGAGGATCACGAGGTCAGGAGTTCAAGACCAGCCTGACTAACATGGTGAAACCTCCATCTCTACTAAAAATACAGAAATTAGCTAGTCGTGGTGGTGCATGCCTGTAATTTCAGCTACTCAGGAGGCCGAGGCAAGATAATCACTTGAACCTGGGAGGCGGAGGTTGCAGTGATCAAGATCTTGCCATTGCACTCCAGCCTGGATGACAGAATGAGATTCCATCTCAAAAAAAAGATTCCTTCCAGACATGACAGACATGACAGACTAAGGCTCAAGTGTGAGCTCCACTTTTTTTTTTTTTTTTTTTTTTGAGACAAGGTCTGGCTCCGTCACCCAGGCTGGAGTGCAGTGGCACAATCTTGGTTCACTGCAGCTTCAACTTCCCAGGCTCAAGCGATCCTCCCACCTCAGACTCCTGAAGCTCCACATCTTACTGCAGGACAATTCATCCATTTTCTTCTTCAGCTGTTCAGGTGCTGGCCCTGCCCCAGGGGCCTGGTTGTGGCTGGAACACAGTAAGTATCCAATTCCTTTGCGGTTCAACCCTCCTGTGGGTGGCTACACAGTGCAAACCACAGACAGACAACTGCCATCTCTCTGTGCAGTGTGGGCCCTGACCAGACTGGCCATGTCTCCAGGCTCTGACCACTGTCACGGCACTGTAAAGACACCCCTCTCAGGGCCGATGCCCCTGTGTTCCCTGAGGGAACTCCTTTCTGAGTCCTAGAGTAACAGCCTAAACAGATGCTTAAAACTTGTCTGCATTTTGACAACTTCTCCAAAAGTATTTCTATTACTGCTTTTTTGTTTTTCACTTTTCAAATTTAGAAAATACATTTCCCTATGAAAATGTATTATACTGACTCAAATTTTAAAAACACAGTTTCCTCTGAAAATGGATTATATTGACTTGCCTCGGCCCTCCTTTCCTGAGATGAGCCCACCAACTCCTTTCCAGTGAAATCCTGATCATTGGGAAAATGCCCTTTTCCTTTTTGTGCTAGATGGCCTCAGCTTCCCGAATCAAGGGACAGTGCAATGTTCACTTCCACCAGCCTGGCTCCACTTGAGCTGCAAGCTCCCTACAGCCCTCTGCTTGCTTCAGTGAAAGAGTGTGCCTCTGTGTGTGTTGCTTCATATGTGTGTTTATTTCTGTGTGTGTGTCTCTGGCTCTCTGGCTCTGTGCGGATCTCCCTGCATGTGGCTCTCTGTGGCTCACCGAGCCTCTCTCTCTGCCCCGCACTGTGTCTGTCCAGGCGTGTGTTGGCGTGTTTGTCTCTCTGTCTGCACAGGTCTCTCTGGGTCTGTACACAGAAGCTCCTGCTACTCCAGTAGAGTCAGCCCGCTTCCGTTCACTGTCCCCAGGAGCAGCCTCTGTTCTGAACCTTTGCCTTTCCAGAAGCCAGAGTCAGCACAGCCAAACTCCCTCCAAAACACAAGTCCAATGCCAGGAGGACAGGTGAGTGATGAGCCTTTCACCAAGTCTCCAGAGGATGACACAGGAGAACTTTTATTCCATACCTCATCACATCACAAAAATTCAATCACACGTCCCGGGTAAATGTCATGGCTCGCTCTTTAGAATTCTTTTTAAAGTGTCACTTTCATCGTGTAGTTGACACTGGAAGACCTGCCTCACCTGCAGCACCCTGTAACTCCACCACCTGTACCATGGGACCTGCAGCACTTAGGCCACAGCTGATTGGACCAGGGGTGGGCACCTGACCTGGATGCTGCCGCTCTATTGGTTGGCCAGTGTCCTATGAGGAAGCCCGGCCCCAGAACTGGTGATAACCTGAACCAATCAGGTTCTTCTGCAGCCAATGCCCAGGGGAAGGTGGGTGGTGGTTGGCGCAGAAGCAGAATGGCCCCAGAAGAAAAGCAGAGAATAGCCCTGGAAGGAAAGCAGGAACCGGGGGGATGGACCATGAGACCGCAAAGCAGAGGAGACTCACTGGTCTCAGAATGAGAAGCTGCAGGTCCAAGGATGTACAGCTCCCGGCTCTGTCACAGTGCTTCTCTGTACCCCAGTCCCTACCTAGCAGGGGCCACAGGACACATTGGGTTACTGACAAATCCTGTTAAATGGTGCCTGGATGGAGTCCTGAAACACCTCCTTGCCTTTGGGGGCTCAGAAACCGATACCCCAAAATATGGCGAGGTGACTTGCTGAACTGGAGAAGCCTCAAGGTCTCTCTGACCTTTCCCCCACCCCACCATCTCCTCCAAAGAGGGGGAAGTTCCTTTATGTGCCTGAGATCCAGACAATTGTTTTTTCTTCCCCTCTCTGTAAGACCAAGAATGTAACCATACCTGAACAGACCCTTTCGCTGTCAAAGAGAACGATTTCTGGTTAATCTCTCTTTCCTGATCCATTCATTTTCCCCAGTAATCCTCCCAACAGAATTCCTGTTCTCCCCTGTCCATAACCTGTTTTGCCGGGTTGAAATACAAGCTTCTGAACCTCACTGGGTGAGGGGGTCATCATGCTGAGAGCTTCCGTGTCTACATGTTAAATAAATGTGTATGTCTTTTCTTCTATTAATCTGCCTCATGCCAGTGATTTTCAGGGAAACTTCATAGGGCCAAGGGGAAAGCTCTTCCTTGACCCCTAAACTGTCAAATCACATCCATCCTCCAAAAGGCCAGCACTTGGCTGATTTCTGCTCTTCCTGCCTTGGGGGGCTTTACCTGGGTGCATTGGAAGCCAGCCCTCAAGAGCCTTGTTGCCTATTTTCTCTCTCTCTCTCTCTCTCTCCTTCTTTCTTTCTTTTTCTTTCTTTGTTTCTTTCTCTTTTTTTTTTGTGACAGATTTTCACTCTCATTGCCCAGGCTGGAGTGCAGTGGCACGATCTTGGCTCACTGCAACCTCCATCTCCCAGGTTCAACTGATTCTCCTGCCTCAGCCTCCCAAGTAGCTGGGATTATGGGCATGTGCCACTACACCAGGCTAATTTTGTATTTTTAGTAAAGATGGGGTTTCTCCATGTTCGTCATGCTGGTCTCGAACTCCCGATTTTAGGTGATCCACCTGCCTCAGCCTCCGCAAGTGCTGGTATTACAGGCATGAGCCACTGCACCAGGTACCTATTTTCTTTCTTTTTCTTTTTTTTTTTTTTTGAGACAGAGTTTCGTTCTTGTTGCCTAGCCTGGAGCGCAATGGTGTGATCTCGGCTCACTGCAACCTCCAACTCCCAGGTTCAAGCGATTCTCTTGCCTCGGCCTCTGGAGTAGCTGAGATTGCAGGCATGCACCACCACTCCTGACTAATTTCGTATTTTCAGTAGAGACGGGGTTTCACCATGTTCGTCAGGCTGGTCTCAAACTCCTGATCACAGGTGATCCTTCTGCCTTGGCCTCCCAAAGTGCTGGGATGACAAGCGTGAGCCACCGCACCCAGCCTTGTTGCCTATTTTCATGTGATATACATACAGGTTAGGTGTGCTGCTCAGTGGGTCTCCGGTACCCTTCCTCAAATTACAGTCTGTGAAACTGAGGCCCTGAGGGAAGTTTGGGTCAATTCCCCATATACAGATTTGAGACTGGCGTAAACATCACTGAGAGGTTTTCCTCTCCCATCATGTCCTCCTTATACCATCATCTGAGGACAGTTCTTCCCCCAATACCCAGCCAAGAGAAATCTTGGATCTCTTTGTCTTTGAATAGCAAGGACCATCCACAAAGCGCATACTACTTTGTTGGGTCCCATGAGTTCCCTCCACCCAATGTGCTTTACTCTGGCTGGGCCATACAGTTAAAGGGGAGTGAAGCTGGAGAAGAATGTGTGGAAGTTTGAGGCTTTCATCTCTTAAACAAATAGCAAATTCCTCCGGGCTGCCTGTGCTGGAATTAAACAATGATGTGTTCAGGGAGGCTCTAAGGCGTTCCCTTAGCAACGCCCAGGCTGTTTTCAGGCAATATCTAGCTAAAGAGGAAAGAGAACAAAAATAATAAAGGGACGGGTTTGGATGGAGTCCAGGAATGGGGGTCTTTTGGCTGAATGTGTGTGTTTTGTGTCCTGATGTGTTTGCAGTCCTCCTTTATGCTAAATTTCCTCTCGCCTCCCCTGGTACCTCCTACTGTTGACGAGGTGGGCTCACTGGAATACTAATGTAGACTGAGAAGAGCACATGCTACACTGGGGGACAGGTTAGGCAGGGAAAGATGTCACAGCTGCGACTACCTAAGGGAGAAGGGACACACACGAAACCTGCTAGGCTGGCTGTTGCTATCACAAAGATCACGGGAGGAAGAGGGTGAGCAGCCAGTCTCCTCAAAGGTGCTTGGGCCTTAGGCAGGGCAAAGGCCTGTATGGTAGAAATCCATCAAACCCTCCTCACAGTGTGGTCTGTGGCCAGCAGCAAATGCATCCCCTGGGAGCTTGACAGAAATGCAGAATGTCAGGCCACCCCAAGCAAACTGAAGCAGTGTCTGTATTTTGACAAGACACCCAGGTGATGTATGTATGCCTATAGTTTGAGAAGCACTGATCAGGACCCTTTCCCTGTCTCTTCCAGGATTCTGCAAATCATTTTGTTTATTTGTTTGAGACAGTCTCTCTCTGTCACCGAGGCTGGAGTGCAGTGGCTCGATCTCTGTTCGCTGCAACCTCTGCCTCCCAGGTTCAAGTGATGCTTGTGCTTCCGCCACCCAAGTAGCTGGGATTACAGGTATGCACCACCATGCCTGGCTCATTTTTTGTATTTTTAGTAGAGATGGAGTTTCACTATGTTGACCAGACTGGTCCCGAACTCCTGGCCTCAAGGGATCTGCCTGCCTCTACCTCCCAAAGTGCTGGGATTACAGGTGTGAGCCACCCAGCCGGATCCTGCAAAGCTATCACCACCTTTCTAGAGTCAAAGTGGACTACTAAAGTAAGGTGACAATTCCACATAAAACTAAGCGATTCACTTTGCTTATTGATAATGCAGTTTTGGGGTGGGTGTGTGTGTGTGTGTGTGTGTGTGTGTGTGTGTGTGATGTTTTGTTGTTGTTGTTTTTTGAGACACGGTCTCATTCTGTTGCCCAGGATGGGGTGGAGGGCAGTGGTGCAATCTTGGCTCACTGCAACTTCCACCTGCCAGGTTCAAGCCATTATCCCGCCTCAGCCTCCTGAGTAGCTGGGATTACAGGCACCCACCACCATGCCCAGTTAATTTTCTTTGAGATGGAGTCTCACTTTGTCACCCAGGCTGGAGTGCAGTGGCATGATCTCGGCTTGCTGCAACCTCCATCTCTGGAGTTCAAGTGATTCTCCTGCCTCAGCCTCCTGAGTAGTTAGGATTACAGGCACCCACCACCACACCTGGCCAATTTTTGTATTTTTAGTAGAGACAAGGTTTCCCATGTTGGTCAGGCTGGTGTCTAACTCCTGACCTTAGGTGATCTGCTCGCCTCTGCCTCCCAGTGTGCTGGGATCACAGGTGTGAGCCACTGCGCCCAGCCAATATTTGTTTTTTTTGTTGTTGTTGTTTTTGGAGATGGAGTCTTGTTCTGTCAGTCAGCCTGGAGTGGAGTGGCGCCATCTCAGCTCACTGCAACCTCCGCCTTCCCGGTTCAAGCAATTCTCCCTGCCTCAGCCTCCCAAGTAGCTGGGATTACAGGCACTCACCACTAGGCCTGGCTAACTTTTGTATTTTTTTTTTTTTAATAGAGACAGAGTTTCACCATGTTGGTGAGGCAGGTCTCGAACTCCTGACCTCAGGTGATCCCCCCACCTCGGCCTCCGAAAGTGCTGGGATTACAGGCATGAGCTACTGACCCAGCCTTGATGTGTTTTGTTTTTGTTTTTGTTTTGTTTTTGAAACAGAATCTTGCTCTGTCCCCTAGGCTGGAGTGCAGTGGCACAATCTCAGTTCACTGCAACCTCCATTTCCCAGGTTCAAGTGAGTCTCCTGCCTCAGCCTCCCCGAGTAACTGGGATTACAGTTGACCACCATCACACCCAGCTAATTTTTTTGTATTTTTAGTAGAGACAAGGTGTCACCATCTTGTCTGGTCTTGGACTCCTGACCTCGTGATCCACCCTCCCTCGCCTCCCAAAGTGCTGGGATTACAGGCATGGTGAGCCCAGCCAATGTGTTTTTTAACATTGATTTTCTGCAATGACGATGACAAAGATGGTGCTGATGATGAAGATAACATGGGTTGAACTGTTCCCCCCTGCAAAAAGATATGTTAAAACCCTAACCCCCGGGACCTGCAAATATGACTCTATTTGGAAATAGGATCTCTGTGGATGTCATCGGGTCATTGGGGTGGATCTCATCCAATAGCTGATGTCTTTATAAGAAGCAAGTTGGGCACAGACACACAGGGAAAATGCCATGTGATGATGGGGCAGAGACTGAGGTGATGGTGTCACAGCCAAGGAATGCCAGGGATTGATGACAGCAGCCAGAAATTAGGAGACAGGCATGGAACAGATTCTTTCTCAGATTTCCCAAGAAGGAACCAATCCTCCCAACACCTCATTTTCAGACTTCTGGCCTCCAAAACTGTGGGACAATAAATTTCTGTTCTTTGAAGCCACCTAGATAATTGTGCTTTGCTCTGGCAATCCTAGCAAACTAATAAAATACTTTCCTCTTGTAAAGCACTTTTGTGTGCATTTTCTTGTGAAAGCAGAGGCAGAGAATCATTTGAATACTTTACAAACAAGAAACATCCTTTAGCTGGGTGTGGGAGCTCATCCTGCAATCCCAGCTATTCAGGAGGCTGAGGTGGAAGGATTGCTTAAACCAAGGAGTTTGAGGCTGCAGTGAGCTTTGATCACTCCAATGCACTCCAGCCTAAGTGACAGAATGAGACCCTGTCTCAAAAAAATAATAACAATAAATTGGCCAGGTGCAGTGGCTCACACCTGTAATTCCAGCACTTTGGGAGGCCGAGTGGGTGAATCACGAGGTCAGGAGTTCGAGACCAACATGGTGAAACCCTGTCTCTACTAAAAATAGAAAAATTAGCTGGGTGTGGTGGCACACACCTGTAATCCCAGCTACTCACGAGACTGAGGCAGGAGAATCGCTTGAACCCAGGAGGTGAAGGTTGCAGTGAGCCGAGATTGTGCCACTGCACTCCAGGCTTGGTGACAGAAGGTGACTCCATCTCAAAATAATGCTCGGGAGATAAAAGCCGCTTGATGCATTGGGTGTGGTCAGATCCAGTGACTCCTAATCTGATATACTTCTGATGCAGCCACACCCTGATGATAATGGGTGATAAACTCAGAGTACTAGTTTAGCGGGTCTTAAAAGGATCTCAAGTGCTGTTGGATGCTCAGAGCACTAGTTTAGCATGTCTTAGAAGGATTACGAGTGCTCTTCCCTCCCCCATCTTACCTACCCCTTCACCCTCCTCTTCCACGCCCATAAAATCAATGAGATTATGCACATAATAAAAGTGTTTGGAGCCCAGAGCTGAGGTCAAGGTGGTTCCCATGCTTGCGTTGGTCCCCTGGACTCATGCTGTAAATTCTACTCTTGTGTCTCTGTCTTTATTACCTTTTCTCAATCCTTCATCACCGCCAGGACTAAGGGCACCCACGAATGGGGTTGGGGCTGGTTCCCAAGGGGTTATCAAACATCACTTCACCTCCATAGTGACATTGCCCCTGAAGTCCCAAGATCCTGTTTTATATTCCTAACACCTAACACCATCCACAGTGCTCCTGCCTATCAACTTAATTACTGTATATTTCCTGTCTCCCTTAATAGTATGTAAATTCTGGTCCCAAGAACATAGCCTTGTTCAAGACAGGCCCTCCACAAACAATGGGAAAGAACCCGTTAAAAATATAATGGCAGGTTGGGCATGGTGTCTCACGCCTGTAATACCAGCACTTTGGGAGGCTGAGGCAGGCAAATCACAAGGTCAGGAGTTCGAGACCAGCCTGGCTAACATGGTGAAACCCCGTCTCTACTAAAAATACGAAAAAAAGTTATCTGGGCATAGTGATGGGTGCCTGTAATCCCAGCTACTCGGGAGGCTGAGGCAGGAGAATCGCTTGAACCTGGGAGGCGGAGGTTGCTGTGAGCCGAGATCATGCCACTGCACTCCAGCCCAGACAACAGAGTGAAACCCCGTCTCAAAAAAAAAAAAAAAAAAAAATATATATATATATATATATATATATATATATATATATAATGGCATTTGTATGTACAGAAAAATTAAGTGGCCCCTGAGAAGGCGTTGGGTCCAAGTAGTCAGTCTATGGGAACATGGCCATGATATGATTGTGGGGGGAGCAAGTTGAAGAATCGTGCACACTGCACGATCCTGGTTTTGCTATATATATATATATGCAAATAGTCATGGGTTTTTATTTTTTTTATGTGGAGATAGTCTCTCTATGTTGCCCAGGCTGGTCTCAAACTCTTTATCTCAAGCAATCCTCCAGCCTCGGCCTCCCAAAGTGCTGGGATTACAGGCATGAGCTATCCTGCCTGGACGGTACTTTTGTGTCTATATATGTACACACAGATATATATGTTTAGATATATATTATGTATGTGTATATATGCACGTATATATGTATGCATGTGTGTACAGACATACATATAGAGAGAGGGGACAGATGTACACTATTACAGTGTGTGAAAGGAAAATAAAAACTTGGGACTCCAATTAACTCTGTCAAAATGAAAAAATTAAGCTGAAAGCTGAGTCATGCAAGAAGCTGCTTTTCCTTTTGTTCCTAAGCAGACAGTAGCTACAGATAAAAGGTTAAACATCTCCACAGATGTAGCAAAAATTAGCCGGTGTTGGCGGCAGGCACCTGTAATCCCCAGCTACTGGAAAGGCTAAAACAGGAGAATCGCTTGAACCCGGGAGGCAGAGGGTGCTAAGACAGGAGAATCACTAGAACCCGGGAGGCAGAGGTTGCAGTGAGCCGAGATCACGACATTGCACTCCAGCCTGGGGACAAGATCAAGACTTTGTCTCAAAAAAAAAAAAAAAAAAGCCCAGGTGCGGTGGCTCACGCCTGTAATCCCAGCACTTTGGGAGGCCGAGGCGGGTGGATCACGAGGTCAAGAGATCGAGACCATCCTGGTCAACATGGTGAAACCCCTTCTCTACTAAAAATACAAAAAATTAGCTGGGCACAGTGGCGCGTGCCTGTAATCCCAGCTACTCAGGAGGCTGAGGCAGGAGAATTGCCTGAACCCAGGAGGCAGAGGTTGTGGTGAGCCAAGATCACGCCATTGCACTCCAGCCTGGGTAACAAGAGCGAAACTTCATCTCAAAAAAAAAAAAAAAAAAAAAAAGAAGATTCATCCTCTTATTAGCCTATATAGAATAGGTTCATAGTATCTGGATTCTGTAGAATTCCGTAGATTATCACCTTCTAACCAAACATGACCCATTGCCACCGTAGGTCTGTTCTACAATTAATTCAATTTTTAGGGAAGTCATAGGGCATCCAGAAAAAAAAAATTAAATTGGCTGGTCTGAAGGTAGTGAGTTATCTCAGTTGATTGTTCACAGTCAGTTACAGATCGAACTCCTGTTCTACTCTTTCCCCTCTTCTCACTACTGCACTTGACTAGCCTTTAAAAAATAAAAAATTTTAAAAAAAATTAAAGCATGTCTCAAAGCATATTTGGGTGATGTACGATTTTAGGAATCCTTGGGCCCCAAAAAGCCCTGAAGACCCTAAATCAGGACACGGGTGAGTCCTTTCCAGTTTTAACTCACAAAGATATTCTCCTACATTTTCTTTATTTCTCTCTCTCTTTTCTTTCTTTCTTTTTCTTTCTTTCTTTCTTTTTTTGAGACAGAGTCCCCCTCTTTTGCCCACGCTAGAGTAAACGGTGTAATCTCGGTTCACTACAGCCTCTGCCTCTTGGGTTCAAGCAATTCTCCTGCTTCAGCTTCCCGAGTAGCTGAGATTACAGGCGTCCACCACCACACCCAGCTACTTTTTGTATTTTTAGTAGAGACGGGGTTTTACCATGCTGGCCAGGCTGGTCTCGAACTCCTGACCTCAAGTGATCCGCCCACCTAGGCCTCCCAAAGTGCTGGAATTATACCATGAGCACAGTGGGAACCAAGAGACTGGGACCAGGGCCAGGCTAAAGGAGGCAAGGCATAAGGCCAATTACTTGCAAAGGCAGAAAATGTGCCAGTCAGGAGAGGGACAAGTGGGAGGAAGATCAAGGACAAATTCTACCTCTGTGGCTCTTTGGCCAAGGGTTGGCCAACTAGGCCCCCGGTCTGGGGGAAGATACTCTCTTGTCCCTTTTACTTTCTTTCTTTTTTTTTTTTTTTTTTTTTGAGACAAAGTCTCACTCTGTTCCCCAGGCTGGAGTGCAATGGCACGATCTCAGCTCACTGCAACCTCCACCTCCCTGATTCAAGCGATTCTCTTGCCTCACCCTCCCAAGTAGCTGGGATTACGGGTGCACCCCACCACACGTGGCTAACTGTTTTATTTTTAGTATAGACAGTGTTTCACCATGTTGGCCAGACTGGTCTTGAACTCCTGGCCTCAACTGATACCCCCTCCTCAGCCTTCCAAAGTCCTGGGATTACAGTTGTGAGCCACCATGCCCAGTGTCCCTTTTTCCATTCCTGTTGGCTGTTTAATTGTGCATGCCTGGGCAGGGTGGCAGTTTGCAGAATCAGCAGGCAGGGCTAGAGCAACCTTTCCTCCCCTTCAGGACATAAGGGAGCTGCTTTCCTCCACAGACTTCTAGGCTCTTTGCCGAAAATCAGCAATGGAAGTGTTGACCAGCTGGTGAGAGGGAAGGTCCGGTGGGTGCGTTAAGTCAGGAGGAAGAGGGTGGCCAGAGGGACTTGCTGAGAAGGAGTGGGACCCCACCCATCAGACTTCAGGCTCACCTTCTGGTCCTCCAGGTGACCAAAAGGCTCGAAGGGTGTCTCTCTGCCTCTCCCTAACACAAAGAAGGAGAAGCAGGGATCCCTGCCTCCAAGGAGAGTGCAATATGATGGCATCTTTTTTTTTTTTTTTTTTTTTGAGATGAAGTCACACTCTGTTGCTCTGTTGCCCAAGCTGGAGTGCAGTGGTGTGATCTCGGCTCACTGCAACCTCCACCTCCTGGGTTAAAGCGATTCTCCTGCCTCAGCCTCCCAAGTACCTGGGACTACAGGCACGCACCACCATGCCAGACTAACTTTTGTATTTTTAGTAGAGACGGGGTTTCATTATGTTGGCTGGGCTGGTCTCACACTCCTGACCTCATAATCTGCCCACTGCAGCCTCCCAAAGTGCTGGGATTACAGATGTAAGCCACTAGACCTGGCCTTTTTTTTTTTTTTTTTTTTGAGATGGAGTCTTACTCTGTCACCAAGGCTGCAGTGCAGTGGCATGATCTTGGCTCTCTGCAATCTCAGCCTCTCAGGTTCAAGCTAATCTACTGCCTCAACCTCCTGAGTAATGGGATATGGGATTACAGGTGCGCGTCACCACACCCAGCTAACTTTTGTATTTTTAGTAGAGACAGGGTTTCATCATGTTGGCCAGGCTGGTCTCCAACTTCTGACCTCAAGTGATCCGCCCGCCTGGTCCTCCCAAAGTGCTGGGATTATAGGCATGAGCCACTGCGCCCAGCCGTGACAGGGGTTTTTGATAGCTCAGCACAGACAGTGGAAAAGCATTGCTATTTCTCCCCAACCATGCCAGCATCTGTTGTTTCTTGACTTTTTAATAATCCACATTCCGACTGGTGTGAAATGGTATCTCATTGTGATTTTGATTTGCATTTCTCTAACGATCAGAGGTGTTAAGTTTTTTTTTCATGTTTGTTGGCCGCATGTATGTCTTTTTTGGAGAAACATCTGTTCATATCCTTTGCCCACTTTTTTTTTTTTTTTTGAGATGGAGTTTCACTCTTGTTGCCCAGGCTGGAGTGCAATGGCACGATCTCATGGGTTTCTCAGGTCCAGCAGGAGAAGCTGGGAGCTCCCCACTTCAGCCAGCACGGGGCCCTGTTGGCCTCCTACCAACCCACCCAGATTCTGCTTTCAGCTCTGCCGCGCTGAGCCCCTAGCCTCTCAGCCTCAACGTCCCTGTACATGAGGCAGGCAGAACAGGTTCTTGTCAAGATGCAAGGCTATGGTACATGTAGAGAACCCAGACTGGTACCTGGAACAGCAAAGGTGCTGGGTACAAGGCGGGCTGAGCAGGTGGATCACCTGAGGTCAGGATTTGAGACCAGCCTAGCCAACATGGTGAAACCCTGTCTCTACTAAAAAGACAAAAATTAGCCAGGTGTGGTGGTGCAAGCCTGTAATCTCAGCTACTCAGGAGGCTGAGTAGGAGAATCACTTGAACCTGTGAGGCAGAGGTTGCAATGACCGGAGATCTCGCCACTGTAGTCCAGCCTGGGTGACAGAGATCCTGTCTCAAAAAAGAAAAAAGAAAAAAAATGAGGCAAGGCATGGTGGCTCACGTCTGTAATTCCAGCACTTTGGGAGGACAAGGTGGGCAGATCACCTGAGGTTGGGAGTTCAAGACCAGACTGACCAACATGGTGAAACCCCATCTTTAAAAAAAAAAAGAAAGAAAAAAAATGTAGGAGAATATCTTTGTGAATTAAAACTGGAAAGGACATCTTTTACAAGTGTTTATAGATTTTGGGGGTACAAGTGCCAATTTATTTATTTATTTTTGAGATGGAGTTTTGCTCTTGTTGCCCAGGCTGGAATGTAATGGCATGACCTTGGCTCACTGTAACCTCCACCTCCCAGGTTCAAGCGATTCTCCTGTTTTAGCCTCCCGAGTAGCTGGGATTAAAGGCATGTGCCACCACACCCCACTAATTTTGTATTTTTCATAGAGACAGGGTTTCTCCATGTTAGTCAGGCGGGTCTTGAACTCCCGACCTCAGGTGATCTGCCCGCCTCAGCCTCCCAAAGTGCTGGGATTACAGCTGTGAACCACCTTGCCCAGCCGGCAAGTGCAGATTTCTTGCACGCATATATTGTGCAGTGTAGTCTAAGCTTTTAGCATACGCATTGCCCAAAGAGTGCACATTGTACACAGCAGGTAATTTCTCATCCCTCACCCTCCTCCGACCCACCCACCTTTTGGAGTCTCCAGTGTCCATTATTCCACTCTGTATGTCCATATGTACCCATCGTTTAGCTCCCACTTAGAAGTGAGAATACACAGTATTTGACTTTCTGTTTCTGAGGTATTTCACTTATGACATCGACCTCTAGTTCATCTGCAAAAGGCACGATTTCATCCTTTCCTGTGGCTGAGTAGTATGCCATTTTCTTTATCCAACCCTCTATTGATGGACGTTTAGGCTGATTCCACATCTTTGTTATTTGAATAGTGCTGCAATAAACATACGAGTGCAGGCATCTCTTTGATGTAATGATTTCTTTCCCTTTGGGTAGATACCCAGTAGTGGGATTGCTGAATTGAATGGTAGTTGTATTTTGAGTCTTTCAGAAATCTCCATACTATTTTTCACAAAGGTTGTACTTATTTACATTCCCACCAACAGCGTCTAAGTGTCTCCTTTTCTTCACATCCTCGCCAACATCTGTTGTTTTTTGACTTTTTCGTAATAGCCATTCTGACAGATGTGAGATGGTATCTCATGGTGGCTTTCATTTGCATTTCCCTATTGATTAGTGATGTCCAGCATTTTCTTATGTTTCTTGGCCACTTGTATGTCTTCTTTTGAGAAATATCTGCTTGTGTCTTTTGCGCACTTTTGTAATGGGGTTATTTGTTCTTTTCTTGTTGAGCTGTTTGAGCTCCTTATAGATTCCAGACATTAGTCCTTTTGTTAGATGCATGCTTTGCAATTATTATTTCCCATTCTGTAGATTGTCTGTTTGATGTGTTGATTATTTCTTTTGCTATGTGGAAGCTTTTTTTTTTTTTTTTTTTTTTTTTTTTTGAGACGGAATTTCTCTCTTGTTACCCAGGCTGGAGTGCAATGGCGCGATCTCGGCTCACTGCAACCTCCGCCTCCTGGGTTCAAGCAATTCTCCGGCTTCAGCCTCCCGGGTAGCTGGGACTACAGGCATGTGCCATCATGCCCAGCTAATTTTTGTATTTTTAGTAGAGACGGGGTTTCATCATGTTGACCAGGATGGTCTTGATCTCTTGACCTCGTGATTCACCCACCTCGGCCTCCCAAAGTGCTGGGATTATAGGCGTGAGCCACCGCACCCGGCCTGGAAGCTTTTAATTTAATTAAGTCTCATTTGTCTATTTTTGTTTTGTTGCATTTGCCTTGTAAATATTTGCTGTTATTACTGTAGTCTAGTCAGGAGGAATAAAAAACCAAACTAGGATGGGACAGTAAGAAGAGACGGTGACAGGCCGGGCACGGTGGCTCATGCCTGTAATCCCAGCACTTTGGGAGGCTGAGGTGGGCGGATCACGAGGTCAGGAGATCAAGATCATCCTGGCTAGCACTGTGAAACTCCATCTCTACTAAAAATAAAAATAAAAAAATTAAGCAGGCATGCTGGATGTGCCTGTAGTCCCAGCTACTGGGGAGGCCTAGGCCAGATAATTGCTTGAACCCGGGAGGTGGAGGTTGCAAAGAGCCGAGATCGTGCCATTGCACTCCAGCCTGGGCGACAGAGTGAGACTCCGTCTCAAAAAAAAAAAAAAAGACGGTGACAAGGAAAAAACGAACAGAATAAATACAGTCAGCAATTGGATTTAGGGAGTGAAGAACAGGGGAGCCTGGGGAAGGCCTGGTTTCTTGGCCTGGGTGCAGGCAGGGTGGCAGGAAAGCCGAGATCGGAGGCATCGAACCATTGTGGCCATGAACGTGTGAAATACTCTCTTAAACTCCAGCCTGAGCACCTGATGAACATGGAGCAATGGAAAAATACCTGTAGCAGTGCAGAACAGAGGTGAGGCAGGTGTGGGGGCACAGAGCCTCCCCAGCTGGCCCAAAGAGGGCTTCCAGGGTGAGAGGTGGATAGACTGGCCCAGCACAACTGGTCCTAGTCCTTGGAGAGTTTCATCCCAGTGGTAGGGCAGCACCTGTCCACCGTGCTAAGCCTGGGATGGATGCGTGGGCATGCAGATGTCCAGGGAACTCCAAGGAAGGGCTGGGGAAGACTCCAGGGCAGAAGGTGTGAGCAGGGACACAGCCAGAAAATGTGTCTGGGACGCATCCCTCAAGGACAGAGATGCTTTCTAGGGTGGAGAGGATGGGTAGAGCCATCCCCAGAGAGGAAGCTGTGCAAACGCAAGCCCAGACACAGGAAAACATCCAGCCTGCGCAGAGGAGACCAGGAGGTTCCTGAGAGGGTGAGAGGGCAAGGTGGCTAGAAAGGCTGGGACTGAATTGTGAAGGTTCCCATGACAGCCTGAGGCATGTGGACCATACTCTGGTGGAGTCCGGACCCCCCAGCTCTGCTCTCAAGAGAGACTCAGTGGGAGCTGGGTCAGCCGTGGTGGTGCTGGGCATTCCACTCCACTCACGCCAGGAGCCCGCACTCAGCCACCCCACACACTAATACACTACTCACACCACACACACCACCCCACACACCCCACACACTACATACCTCACTCACACCTCACATTCACACCACATAATACATACACCACACACACCACACCACACACCCACACACTACATACACCACTCATACCACACACTCACACTACACACTACATACACCATTCACACCATGCACACCACATCACACACCCACCCCACACACTACATACACCACTCACACCACACACTCATACCACACCACACACTCCCCACACTACATACACCACTCACCAAACACACCACACCACAAACCCCACACACTACATACACCACTCACATCACACACACCCCCCACACACTACATACATCACTCACACCACACACCCACCCCACACACTACATACACCACTCACACCACACACTACATACACCATTCACACCACACACTCACACCACACACTCATACCACACACTACATACACCACTCACACCACACACTCACACCACACACCCCACACACTACATACACCACTCACACCACACGCTTACACCACACACTACATACACCATTCATACCACATACACCACATCACATACCCACCCCACACACTACATACATCACTCACACCACACACACCACACCACACACCCCACACACTACATACACCACTCACACCACACGCTTACACCACACACTACATACACCATTCATACCACATACACCACATCACATACCCACCCCACACACTACATACATCACTCACACCACACACACCACACCACACACCCCACACACTACATACACCACTCACACCACACACTCACACACCACACACCCACCCCACACACTACATACACCACTCACACCACACACACCACATCACACCCTACACTCTACATACACCACTCATACCACACACTCACACCACATTACACACCCCACACACTAATACACCACTCACATCACACACATCACACCACACACCCCACACACTACATAACCACTCACACTACACACACACCACACCACACACCCCACACACTACATACACCACTTGCACTACACACTGACACCACACACTACATACACCACACACACCACACACTACATAGAGCACTCACATCACACACACACCACACCACACACCCACCCCACACTACATACC
This sequence comes from Aotus nancymaae, assembly GCF_030222135.1. Taxonomy (NCBI): domain Eukaryota; kingdom Metazoa; phylum Chordata; class Mammalia; order Primates; family Aotidae; genus Aotus; species Aotus nancymaae. The sequence goes on from NW_026988413.1 coordinate 25,499,206, forward strand.
CACCCCACACACTACATACACCACTCACACCACACACTCACACCACATTACACCCCACACACTACATACACCATACATACACACACTGCACCCCACACACTACACACACATCACACACACACTGCACCACCACACACACCGCACACAGCACACTCTGCATCATACACTCATGCCACTCATTCACACCACACACTCAGACCATACACACATTGCAGCACCACATATACCACACTCTGCACCACACTCACACCACATATATACACACTGCACCACACACACTACACACACACTACACACACCACACATACCATGCAGTCAAACCACACATACACACACCACACCACACACACTGCACCACACACTCACACAACACTTATACATGCTGTACCATACACACTACAAACACTACACACACCCTGCACTACACACACCACTCATACACCACAACACACAACACATACACACTGCACCACACACTCACACTACACATGTCGGGGGCCGGTGAGAGCAGCACGTCTGCCGGGGTCTCTTGGTCTGCAAGAGGGTCCCAATACCTGGAAGAGAGAGTGCGTGGAAGAAAAGAAAAGACAGGACAGCTGGAGTCTGGAGGGCTGGCCAGGCAGTTCCCAATTAGCAATGCCTAAAACCAGCAACTTTATTGTACACAGAATTAGTATATATATCTTTTTCTACCTCATTTTACAGGAACATTCTTTGCCCCACCTCATTTACATAAGCATTCTTAGTCCCATCTCAATTATCAGAACAGATGCCATTATCTTCATAAAGGGAAGAGGGAGCCATCCGGCTACAAGCTTAGGCAGTGGAAAACACACAATGGGTACAATCAAGTCACACAATGGGTACAATCAAGTCACGCAGGTGGGTCTCATTATCAGGGTGAGGAAACCTATAGTTAAAAATGTTAATGATCTATGCAAGTCATCAGAAAGGCGATAGACCCATTAACTTTGCAAATAGCAGTCACAGGAACAAGCATGGGACCCATCAATAGAGGGTAAACAAAGTCATAAAACTAGCCCAGAGCAGGTACTTCAAGAAACAATGCCTAGTAAAATCACACAGCCTTCACCCAGCCTTTAGGTCAGTGGACCAGAAATAGGCTTCTGCAAACTCAAACTTCTATTAAATCTCTCTTTCACTGGTCTCGACTGCCTCCAGGGGGTGGGAAACGTGTCCGGGCTCAAGCTCCATTATGGCGCGGACACTGAGTGGTCTCAACGCTGGAGCGATTCCCACATACACACACACCACACCACACACCACACACCACACTCTGCACTACACACACCACACATACATATGCCACACCACACACTTACACTACACATACACATCACACACACACTGCACCACACAAACACTACACACACCACACTGCACCACACACACCACACACTACACCACACACACTACACCACACTCAGACCACACACACACACAGGATCACACACACCACACACTGTACCACAGATGCTGTAGCACACCACACATACATAATGCACCACACACATTTCACACACAACACACACAGTCCACACACAGCATTTGCACATACACATGCCACCACCAAGCACACATTACACAGGCACACTACATCCTTCACCACGTGCATACATGACAAACTGCACCTATACACCAGCCATGCCCACGAAATCACATATACCCTGAAAACACACACATGCACACACACTGCACCACACTGGAGTTACGCCTCCAATAAATGTGAGCACGGACTTGTGAACAACTTGAAAGAATAAAGGGTACAAGGCTTTCTGCCGCTGGCACCACCGGGGGGCATTCAGACCCTAAATAAGGTTTGCATCTCCTGGATTTTGGGAGACCTCAGGGAGCTCGGTCCCCACTTCCCGTCAGCATCACAGGACTTCTCTCACCACTTGTGACCAGGCCAGGGCAGAAGCTGCCCCTCCCAGCTGGAATTCCACCCCCGCAGGCCTGCTCCAGTCCCTCCCATCTCCCTCTGACGCACGCACTTTGGCACCTTCCTGTCTTGGAGGACCCTGCCCCCAAAGGGCCCCCTCCTGCCTCTCCTTGGATAAGCACAGGTTATCTGCCCATCTGCTGGCCACTGGCCTGTTTATCTTCTTAGGGCTTTCTTCCTGAAATAGCTCAGGGTTATCTAAGCTGCCGGTGTGGGCCCGCCTGCCTGACAGCCTCCTTCACCCCTCCAGGGAGGGTGGCCCCTCATCCCTGGAAGTCCTTCTCCTTTAATCCAGACCTGAATTCCATAGTTATTAGACCAAGCTGGAGCCCTTCCGTACCTCCACCTCCATCAAGTTCCCCCACACATCCAGGACAGTACCCGATGGCTTCTGCCCTCCCTCGGGGAGGTGGTCAGGGCTCGTGAGCTGCCCAGTTACTGCTTAAAGTTGCCAAAATCAAAGCCAAGCACATCTGAAAGCCTCTACCTCTCCTACACTGCCGTTCCAGCAGTCATGTCAAAGACCTGGTGTCCAATAGTTCGCTAGGGTGACTACAGCTAACATCAATCGATTGTCCACTTTAACTTAGCAGCTTAGCCAGGCCGGTGACAGGCACCTGTAGTCCCAGCTACTCAGGAGGCTGAGGGAAGAGTACTGCTTGAGCCTGGGAGTTTGAGGCTGCAGGGAGCCATGATTGCGCCACTGCACTTCAGCCTGGGAGACAGAGAAAGACCCTTTCTCCAAAACAATAAAATAGCTAGAAGATGATAATTCAAATGTTCCTAACACAAAGGAAAAAAATATCTAAGGTGCTGGATATCCCAATTACCCTGATTTCATAATCTGAATTACCAAACTATCACATATACCCTGAAAACACAAATACCCATTACGAGCCACCATGGTCAGCTGATTTTTTAATTTTTATTTTTATTAAAGATGAAGTCATGCTTTGTTGCCCAGGCTGGTTTTGAACTCCTGGCCTCAAGCGATCCTCCTGCCTCAGGCTCCCAAAATGCTGGGATTACTGGTGTGAACCACTGCACCGACCCTAAGCATGCTTCTGTATTTATTTGAGACAGGGTCTGGATCTGTCTCCCAGGCTGGAGTGCAACGGCATGATCTTGGCTCACTGCAGCCTGGAACTCCCAGCTCAAGTGATCCTTCCACCTCAGCCTCCCCAGTAGCTGGGACTGCAGGCATGCACCACTATGACTGTCTAATATTTTTGGATTTTTTGTAGAGACAGGAATTCACCATATTGCCTAGCCTGGTCTGGAACTCCTGAGTTCAAGCAATCTGACCGCATTGGCCTCCCAAAGTGCTGGGATTACAGGTGTGAGCCACCACACCTGGCCCAAGCATGCTCCTTTAAAACAACAAGTCCAGGCGCAGTGGCTCACGCCTGTAATCCCAACACTTTGGGAAGCCGAGGCAGGGGAATCGCTTGAGGTCAGGAGTTTGAGACCAGCCTGGCCAACATAGTGAAACCCTGTCTCTACTAAAAACACAAAAATTAGACGGGCGTGGTGGTGAGTACCTGTAATCCCAGCTACTCAGAAGGCTGAGGCAGGAGAATTGCTTGACCCCGGGAGGCAGAAGTTGCAGTGAGCCGAGATCACACCACTGCACTCTAGCCTAGGCAACAAAGCAAGACTCTTATCTCAAAAATAAAATAAAATAGTTGGGTGCAGTTGCTCATGCCCATAATCCCAGCACTTTGGGAGGCCAAGACTGGCAGATCACAAGGTCAGGAGTTCGAGACCAGCCTGGCCAACATAGTGAAACCCCATCTCTACTAAAAATACAAAAATTAGCCAGGCACGGTGGCACACGCCTGTAGTCCCAGCTACACGGGAGGCTGAGGCGGGAGAATCGCTTGATCCTGGGAAGCAGAGGTTACAGTGAGCCAAGATCGCGCTACTGCACTCCAGCCTGGGCAACAGAGCAAGACTCTATCTCAAAATATAAAATAATAAAATAAAATAAAACAACACCACCTTTCTCAGACTCCAGCGTAAAATCTCAGTCGCCTTCTTGAGCCCTTGCCACCGCAGCAGTGCCCCTCACCAGCACCACTGCCCACGCCCAGTCCTTCCAGGCCACAGTCCTCAGACACCCTCCCCCCGGGCACTGGGATTCCAAGTCTCCTACATCACGCATCACAGAAATAGATTTATGCTGACATTCCTCCTCGGCACTTCCCTGCTTGAGAACCTTCTATGGCTCCCTGTTTCTGATTGCATCAAGTCTGAACACATGTATCTGGCTGTCAAGGCTCTCCTCCACTTGTCTAACATCAAATCCCATGACTCTGTAAGTATTGCCCCCAGCAAGCCCCACACAAGCGTGCTCCTGGGGCCTCTATGCCTCTGCCTGAGCCGGCAGTATTTCCTCTACCTTGTCAAAACTTCCTCCCACTCCAAGTCCTAGTTTTGTTAAGTCCTTTTCCAGCCTTCCCATCATTCATTGATTCAGCTTATTTTGTTTTATTTTACATTTGAGACAAAGTCTCGCTCTGTTGCCCAGGCTGAAGTGCAGGGGTACAATCTTGGCACACAGCAACCCCCACCTCCCAGGCTCAAGTGATCCCCCCACTGTAGCCTCCCTAGTAGCTGGGTCTACAGGCACGTGCCACCATGCTCAGCCAACTTTTGATTTTTTTTTTTTGAGACGGAGTCTCACTCTTGTTGCCTAGGCTGGAGTGCAATGGCACAATCTCGGCTCACCGCAATCTCCACCTCCCAGGTTCAAGTGATTCTCCTGCCTCAGCCTCCAGAGTAGTGGGGATTACAGGCATGTGCCACCATGCCCAGCTAATTTTGTATTTTTAGTAGAGACAAGCGTTTCTCCATGTTGGTCAGGCTAGTCTCAAAGTTCCAACCTCAGGTGATCCACCTGCCTCGGCCTCCCAAAGTGCTGGGATTACAGGCATAAGCCACTGTACCTGGCCAATTTTTTTATTTTTATAGGCAGAGTCTCACTATATTACCCAGGCTGGTCTCTAATTGCTGGTCTCTAATTGCTGGGCTCAAGAGATCCTCCCACTTTGGCCTCCCAACATGCTGGGATTATAGACGTGAGCCACCATGGCTGGCCCATTCAGCCAATTTTAACTGAGCACTTACTATGGACTGATGTGGCAGGTACTGCCTCTGCCAGCCTCTCCTCTGAGCTCCAACAGTATGAGTCACTCCTTCCACACACTTGGGCACAGACCCCGGGGGTCTTATCATGTGCCACCTTATAGGCCTTGCGTCTCACCAATCGTGTCACAAACTACATGACAGCAAACTTGTCTCCACATCTCCTGTGTCCCCCATGGCCCTGGCTCTCCAGTTGGGAACTTTGCAAACCACAGGCTTTTGTGTTTTTCTTTGGAAGACTAGCACAGAATCGCCAACTTTTTATTTTATCAAACGAACACATTTTTTAATTACCACGTGGTCAAAAATGAAGGCACATTTTAACACTAAGAACGGAGAAAGAACATAATCTTAGAATAAACTTTTGAAATCACTGCTATATTGCTAAGCTTATTCCATTTCAAAAGTTGTTTATTCAACTTTGAATGGAATAAGTTTAGCAGTATAGAAAGACTCACCACATTTTTCTTTTTCTCTATTTCAGAAAATCTCAGAATAAAAGGACAATCTTTTCTATGGAATAAATTTAGCAAGATGGAAAATTCATCACATGTCTTTTCTTTTTCAGTTCACAGGGGGCAGGTGGCCACTTTATCAACGTCCATCCCAGCATTTGGGAGCCACTGTCTATAGCCCCTCACCAGGGCTGAGCTCCGCTCAAGTGAGTGGAGCAGTCCTTTGATCTCTTGCTTTGGTTATTGGCAGGAGAAGTTATCCTGAGTGTCCTCTCACCAGATGGGGCCTGGGATCCATGGACATGTCTGGCCCATGTCTGACCCCACACTCAGCCTTCTATTCCCTTAGACTTTGTCTCAGACATTTGTCTTGATTTTTTTTTTAAATGAGCCCTGCCTAAACAAGACATCAAAAAATTCAGTTATAAACTCACAATTGTTCCTCTCTGTAAGGCCGATTGCCTCGCCGGGAGCTCGGACGCACACCTCCACCCCCTTTTTTCCCCCCCGAAAGCTCGGACAAGCTCGGGCATGTTTCCTTCTCCCTTTCTTGCACGGCCTGGCTTTCCCTTAAAGAACCCAGTATGCAAGCAGGGTCTTGTGATTTTAGCCAATAGCAGCCGAGTCTTTCTAGCCAATAGCAGCCAAGTCTTTCTAGCCAATAGCAGCCAAGTCCTGTATGCAAACAAAGGCTTGTAACCTTACCCAATAGTAGTCCTGCTCTCCCACAACCAATTGAGCTCCTTCACTCCCTATAAAAACCCACGTCTGAGAGGAGTCTGTGCGACTTCTCTAGCCCCTCCTGTCGTGCCGCAGAACCTCGCCCGGGAGCCTGAATAAATTCCTTTGTATTGGATCATCTTGTGTTGGCCTCAGTTTCTTCTTTTTAAACTCGGCAAGAACCCAAGAACAAACCTCACACTCTCCACAGAAATCTTTAGTAAAAGGCGAAAGATTTATTTATTATGATGAGAAACCAGAGCATTGTCTTGATTTATTTTTAAGACAGAGCCCAGGCTGGAGTGCAATGTCACAATCTTGGCTCACTGAAACCTCTGCCTCCCAGATTCAAGCAATTCTTCTGCTGCAGCCTCCCGAGTAGCTGAGATTACAGGCATCCACCACCACATCCAGCTAACTTTTGAATTTTTAGTAGAGACAGGGTTTCACCATGTTGGCCAGGCCGGTCTTGAACTCCTGACCACAAGTGATCACCCGCCTGAGCCTCCCAAATTGCTGAGATTACAGGTGTGAGGCACTGCATCCGGCCCATTTGTCCTGATTTTGTGCTCCTGGAAGCTGGACTCTGTAGGCACGCAGGTGTTTGTGACACTCATTGCTTCCTACTCTTGGGCAGTGAAACCCTTGAGTCTCAGAGGGGCCAGGAGGGAGGGGGCATCTGGAGTGGTAGACAGGAGTGGGAAGCAAATGAGTCCCAGACACAGACGCCCACAGCCGCACAGCTCCCAGGGTGAGAGCCCTGATCTTCAGTTCCCGCACCTGGGGTTCTGCCCTCTCCCTTCCCTCTCTGAGTGGGGCTTCTTCAGGACGGAATTGCAGCCTCAACTTTCCACTGCTCAGCCCTGCATCCCTGCAGCTGCTTCCATAAAAAGCCAACACTGCCTGGATGGGAGAGAGAGAGAGAATTTTTCCAAAGGATGTGTGTGCACATTGTTGGGAGCAGCAAGCATTTCGGTGAACCCCAGGTCACAGCACAGCCTGACAAATGGCAGGAAGTTCAAGACTTGGGCCTGATATTTTTTGCACAAAGGCCCCATAGCCCAGCCAGGTGAGCTGGGCCCAGGGACAGACACAGGGGCCACCGCCCGGCACTTCCTGCCCTTTGTTGGCCCGTGGGACAGCCTTCCCGGCGCTCCAAATGGCCTTTCTTTGGTGCCTGACTCCTGTGCTTTATTTATGGAGAGGATCTCCTCAATATAGAAACGGGTGGGCCAGGAGCCGGTGGCAGGATGTGGGAATGCAGACTGGCAGGATGCCTGCCAGCGGGGACAGGGTTGCCGAATTAAAAGAATGTGGCCATGGACACCCGATCATAAGCCTGCCTGATATTTATATATCTGATGAGATGTCCCGCATGCTCCCCTGGCACATTTCAGGGCATCACAGCCCACCCTGGCATCAGGCCTCCCTGTGGCCCCACCCTTGGGTTCTCATGGCCTGGTTGGCCTCCGCCTAGGTGTGAGTCAGGTTACCTGCCCCAACCATCCAAGGCTATGTGGGCTCCTTGCAGGAAGGGGCCATTTCTTTCTTACATAGGAGAACCTCTGTTGCTGGCATCCTGAGGATCAGCCAGATACCTGGGGGGCGTGTTTATGGGCAACAGTGCACGGAGGACCCTTTCATGCTCCCAGTCTTTTCTTCATTAGCATCATTTCTGGTGGAATTCTTCCCAAAGGCAACCACACATACTTCTACTGTCTCAGACAGAATACTTAGAACAGATTTTGTGCTTTCTTGGAAAATTGGGGTCTCAGTACTGAGTCCTGGGTGGAGAGGTACAGAGAGCCCTGACAGGTAGGTTTGAGATCCAGCCTCCTATGCTTTTTGTTTGTTTGTTTTATTTTGAGACAGAGTCTTGTTCTGTCACCCAGGCTGGAGTGCAGTGGCACCATCTCATCTCACTACAACCTCCGCCTCCCAGGTACAAGCAATTCTCCTGCCTCAGCCTCCCAAGTAGCTGGGATTACAGGCACATACCACCACACCTGGCTAATTTTTATATTTTTAATTAATAGAGAGGGGGTTTCCTCATGTTGGCCAGACTGGTCTCAAACTCCTGACCTCAAGTAATCTGCCTGCCTCAGTCTCCCAAAGTGCTGGGATTACAGGCGTAAGCCACCGTGCCTGGCCAAGTTTCTTCACCCCCTGGCTTGCAGAGGTTGTCCTGACAATACTGTTCATTTAATTCGCATGTTCTGCAGTTCCATGATTTGTTTTGTACCATGTGGTCATGGAGTGCTGTCAATACAAAAGTGATTGAGTTACATAAGGCCATTTGTCCTCCACACTAAGTCACAGCTGACTTTTTGAGTTCTCATGACCATTTTTGGTAGATTTCCTTCTCTCCTATCTTGGTTTTAAGCTTTTTTTTTTTTTTTTTTTGAGACAGAGTCTCACTCTGTTGCCAGGCTGGAGTGCAATGGTGAGATCTTGGCTCACTGCAACTTCTGCCTCTTGGGTTCAAGCGATTCTCCTGCCTCAGCCACCTGAGTAGATGGGATTACAGGTCCCCACCACCACGCCAGGCTAAATTTTGTATTTTTAGTAGAGATAGGGTGGGGGGGGTCAAAAAAAATATATAGATGGGGTTTGAACATGTTGGTCAGGCTGGTCTTGAACTCCTGACCTTGTGATCCGCCCTCCTTAGCCTCTTAAAGTGCTGGGATTACAGGCGTGAGCCACAAGCTAACTTTTAAAAATTGATATTGTAAAGGTGAGGTCTTGTTATGTTGCCCAGACTGGTCTCAAACTCCTAGGCTCAAGCGATCTTCCCAACTTGGCCACCCAAAGTGCTGGGATTATAAGCATGAGCCACTGCACCTGGCCTAGGCTAATTTTAGACACTTGTTTTTTGTTTGTTTGTTTTTTAATTTTTAAAATTCTTTTTCTTTTAATTAAAAAATATTTAAAATAATTATTTTAAAATATGGAACGCTTCACGACTTTGTGTGTCATTCTTGCGCAGGGGCCGTGCTAATCTTCTCTGTAGCGTTCCAATTTTAGTATATGTGCTGCTGAAGCGAGCACGAGACCATTGTTTATGGATCCATCTACAGCAGAAGCTCTTTCTCTTTCACGTTTCTGACTTCTTGATCTGCTGTAACTATATGCAAATCTAAAGTGAACAGCTCAGAGTAAATACATAAATGCACAGACTTATGTGTGTATCTGAGGCATAATTCCGACTAATCAATGACTTTTTGTTTCCTTTCTAATTCTTTTTTTTTTCCTTTTGTTTATTTTTTGTTTTTTTGGTTGTTTTTGTTTGTTGGTTTTTTTGTTTTTGTTTTGTTTTGTTTTGAGACAGTCTCACTCTGTCTCTCAGGCTGGAATGCAGTGGTGTAATCTCTGCTCGCTGCAACCTCTGCCTCCCAGGTTCCAGTGATTCTCCTGCCTCAGCCTCCCAAGTAGCTGGGATTTACAGATGCTTCCCACCACTCGTGGCTAATTTTTGTCTTTTTAGTAGAGACAGGGTTTCACCATGTTGGCCAGGCTGGTCTCAAACTCCTGACGTCAGGTGATCTGCCCGCCTCAGCCTCCCAACGTGCTGGGATTACCGGTGTCAGCCGCCACACCCAGCCCCTTTCCTAATTCTTGATCCTATCGTGGAGAAAAGAAGTTGTCAGAAAGCCGAAAGCACCCGGTATGGTGGGTCATGCCTATAATCCCAGCACATTGGGAGTCCGAGGCAGGCAGACAACCTGAGGTCAGGAGTTGGAGACTAGCCTGGCTAATATAGTGAAACCCTTGTCTCTACTAATAATACAAAAATTAGCGGGGGCATGGTGGCTGACACCTGTAATTCCAGCTACTTGGGAGGCTGAGACAGGAGAATTGCTTGAACCTGGGAGGTGGAGGTTGCAGTCAGCTACGATTGCGTGCTCCACTGCACTCCAGCCTGGGCAACAGAGCGAGACTCCATCTTAAAAAAACAAAAAAAGTCAAAAGCACAATGATGTACTACTATACCTTGCCAATATATCTATTATACCTTTATGGAACACAGTAGGAACTTAATAAATTATTGTTAAATGGGATATCTTCCCTTTCTACTCAAAAATTCGCCCAGGATATCACTCTGCCTCATCCGAGTTTATTTCTGAGCAAAAATGTGAAGTCTGAAGCAGACCAGGCCTGCATGCTTGTTTCACAAAACCCTGCTCCTAACATTCCCTTCCCTTCCTCAATGCCTCTGTCCCTTTCTTGCATGGAGCCTCAGCCCATCATTCCCATGGAAAAAAAGGGATAAGGTATTAATTAGATTATCCTTCCTTCTTAGAATGCATTTTGGAAGCCCCAGACATCTCTAGAGGCCACACAGAGGCATTTCAGGAAGGTGATGCTCAAAAGATGATAATAACTGGGCCAGGGGTGGTAGCTCACATCTGTAATCCCAGCACTTTGGAAGGCCAAAGTGGATGGATCCCTTGAGGTCAAGAGTTTGAGACCAGCCTGGCCAACATGGTGAAATCCCATCTCTACTAAAAGAAAAAAAATCACAAAAATTAGCTGGATTTGCTGGCGGGCACCTGTAATCCCAGGTACTTGGGAGGCTGAGGCAGGGAGAATTGCTTGAATCCAGGAGGCAGAGGTTGCAGTGAGCCGAGATTCTGCCACTGTACTCCAGCCTGGGTGACAGAGCAAGTCTCCATCTCAAAAAAAAAAAGAATTAAGTGACTTAATTATATGAAACATCATATATGACATAGTGGCTGTCACAGAAGAGGCACTCAGTGATTGTTAGCTTTTTCTCTAAAAGCGTCCTTCAAGATCACACCTCTCTCTCCGAACAAGAAGACTTAGTCACTGACTAAAATACCTCCCCATGTTCAATGCAGGTGGCTAAGACGTTTCAAGGCTCTGCTGCTCCCTGGAGCTCTGAACTTCAAAGCATTCCATGCACCTTGGTCGTGAGCACGCTCTGTGCTTTGCTCTCCAAATAGACCTAGAGCTTCTGGAAGGTAGGGACTCATCCAGCCAGCCCGGTTCTCCTCCTGTGGTGGGCCCAGGGAGGGACCAGCAAGCTGTCTGCTCTCCAGTCAGTGAGAATGCACTCACAGCTCTCGATCTGTGAACTTCCCTTCTGGCTTGCCACTGAAGTGTGAAGTGCTCTGACAGCAAGGCCAGGAAGGGTCAGGAAGTGCCTCTGACACTTGCAGTTAAGGAAGGATAATTTAATAGTCTCAGGAACAGTCACTACTCTATTTTCTCTGACAAAACCAGTCTAGGCGTGTAAAACCAGCCACAGAGACTGTGAACTGGACACTACTCTCTGGCTCCTTGCTCCCAGCTTGTAGGGCCCACCCCAACCCTAGGGAGTGTCTCACATAAGAACACAGTTCTCCAGGCTGGCCACAACCTCCTGCCCTCCCGCCACGGTTCCAGGCCCAGATGGCTTCTCTGTGCTAGTTAGGAAAAGGTACTGCGTGTTCTGGGCAGCCCACGCCCACATCAGGGCACAATTGACCTCATCGCTCAAGGTAGCCCTCCAGGCTCCTGCAGTGATGGTGGCCACTAGGTGCCATTGGTCAGGGCTACCCTGACTTCAATGGAGCTTCTGGCCATCACAGCCTGGGCCACTGAGGCTACCGTGCCCTCTCACTGCTCAGTAGAGATGTTACTCAAGCATATTTTTTTTTTTTTTGAGACAGAGTCTTGTTCTGTTGCCCAGGCTGGAGTGCAGTGGCACGATCTCGGCTCATTCCAACCTCTGCCTCCCAGTTCAAGCGATTCTACTGCCTCAGCCTCCCGAGTAGCTGGGATTGCAGGTGCCTACCATCACACCAGCTAATTTTTGTATTTTTAGGAGAGACAGGGTTTTACCATATTGATCAGCCTGGTCTGGAACTCCTGACCTCAAGTGATCCACTCACCTCAGCCTCCCAAAGTGCTGGGATTTGCAGGCGTGAGCCACTGCTCCTGGCCTTTTATTTTATTTTATTTTTATTTTTATTATTTTTTTGAGATGGAGTCTCTCTCTGTCACCTAGGCTGGAGTGCAGTGGTGCAATATAGGCTCATTACAACCTCTACCTCCCAGGTTCAAGTGATTCTCCTGCCTCAGCCCCCCGAGTAGCTGTGACTACAGGTGCACGCCACGAGGCCCAGTTAATTTTTGTATTTTTAGTAGAGATGGGGTTTTACTATATTGGTCAGGTTGGTCTTGAACGCCTGACCTCGTGATCCGCCTGCCTCGGCCTCTCAAAGTGCTGGGATTACAGGTGTGAGCCATTGTGCCCGGCCTGGCCTTTTTTTTTTTTTAAAAAAAAAAAAAAGGGTCTGCTGGCGTGGTTTTGCTTGTGAGGGTTGTAAGATGGTAACGCTCCTGGACCATAGAAATATCCTGGCATGGGTGAAAGTTCCCGAAGACCTGAAAGATCCAGAGGTGTTTCAGGTCCAGACGTGTCTGCTGGAAGCCATCTTTGGCAGGGAAGGATGTCGAATCCCTTACATAGAGCAGGTGAGCAAGGTCATGCTCAAGCTAAAGGCTCTGGAGTCTCCAGACTTCACCAAGGTCGTGGTTTACGGCTCCTATATATATAAGCTCCAGGCCAAGTGGATGCTCCAGTCTATAGCTGAGTGGCACTGCCAGCGCCAGGAACGAGGGATGCTCAAACTTGAGGAAGCCATGAATGCCCTCGAACTAGGCCCTTGGATGAAGTGAACCAGCTTCCGGCCAGGATGAAGGCCAGGATGTAGAGATTAGTTTGTGGCCAGAGCTGGAGTGATTTCTCCAGCTTGGTTTAAAATCTGTTCCAGCCTGATGAGTTGAGGGAAAACCATCTGTTTAGGGGTTTCTTTCTTTTTTTTTTTTTTTTTGAGACGGAGTTTCGCTCTTGTCACCCAGGCTGGAGTGCAATGGTGCATTCTCGGCTCACCGCAACCTCCACCTCCTTGGTTCAGGCAATTCTCCTGCCTCAGCCTCCGGAGTAGTTGGGATTACAGGCAAGTGCCACCATGCCCAGCTAATTTTTTGTATTTTTAGTAGAGACGGGTTTTCACCATGTTGACCAGGATGGTCTCGATCTCTTGACCTCGTGATCCACCCGCCTCGGCCTCCCAAAGTGCTGGGATTACAGGCGTGAGCCACCGCGCCCGGCTGTTTAGCGGTTTCTAAAGTCTTGTTGTGAATATCTCTTTGATGGTTGCCAATAAAAGTTTTTTTCCCCCATTTAAAAAATTAACAATAAAGTTTTAAATCAGTAGGTAAAACAAACAAACAAACAAAAAACAGCGTCTCACTGTCATCCAGCCTTGCCCTCCCAGACTGAAATGATCTTCCCACCTCAGCCTCCCTGTAGCTGAGACTACAGATTTGCACGACCATGTGTGGCTGAGTTTTAAAAATTTGTTGTAGAGATGGGGTCTTCCGGTGTTGACCAGGCTGGTCTCCAACTCCTGGGCTCAAGCGATCTGCCCACCTTGGCCTCCCAAGTTTCTGGGATTGCAAGCATGAACCACTGTGCCTGGCTTCTTGTTTTTATTTCCTCTATGATTCAGTCTTCTTGCTATGGGAGCTGGGCCACAGGACAGCCTGGGGAATAGATACTTTCTGGTCTCAGAGTTGAATCTTCTCTCTGTTCTTGGCCTATTGTTCTAGAACCTGAGTGGTGTGTGACTCTCTCATTCCTTATGACAAATTCTCTGCTTGAAGGCTTTTGAACTCTCCATGTAGCTCCATGCAGGTAAAGGAATCCCTCTGATAGACCTGAGTCCCAGGGGAAACACAGCCTGGTTTCAAACAGGAGCGCCTGTAATACACAGTCATCCCCGGCTCTCAGGATGCTTTCTTCTAATTGCCCTTCCATGCCTGAATGCCCACCTGTGGAGCCTCTGGTGAAACATTCACTCATAAGTCCTCCTGGGGCATCCATTTTACAATGCTTTCATAAGTTTTTTTTTGAGATGGAGTTTCACTCTTGTTGCCCAGGCTTGAGTACAATGGGGTGATCTTGGCTCACTGCAACCTCCACCTCCCAGGTTCAAGCGATTCTCCTGTCACAGCCTCCCAAGGGCGGGAATTACAGGTACCTGCCACCACACCCAGCTAGTTTTGTATTTTTGGTAGAGACGGGGTTTCTCCATGTTGGCCAGGCTGGTTTCGAACTCCTAGCCTCAGGCGATCCTCCCGTCTCGACCTCCCAAGGTACTGGGATTACAGGCGTGAGCCACCACACCTGGCCTAGGTCTCAATTTTCTTATCTGTAAAATAGGAAGACAATTGTTTGTTTCTCATAGGTTTGTCATGAAAATTAAATAATATTTGCTTCAACAGGGCCCAGCACACAGTAAGTGCTCTGCAAACAGTAGCTACTGATCATTAAACTTACCAGACACACGAAGAAGAAAACATCTTCAAAGACTGAATCCAAGGTTAGAAATCTGGTCAGGCAAGTCCAGGCTCGACAACTGTCTGTGGCGCAAGAGGGGGCTCACTCTATATATTTAGTGTGTTTCAGGTTCCAAGTAAAACCTCACTGCCTGGGGTGGAATTTTGGTTTCAAAAGTGGAGAGAAAAATGCTCAGGGGTCACGAGAGAAAAATGAGGAGGCTGGGGTTGGGGGTGGTCCTGTGGAGTGGAGACCTGGGGTTATGGGACCCGCAGGGCACTGGGCAGAAGCAGGAAAGTCTCAGAGCTTTATTTCTGTGGACAAAGCAACAAGCTGCAACCATGGTACTTAACAGTTGCACAGACAATGCAGTCTTTTTTTTTTTTTTTTTGAGATGGAGTTTCCCTCTTGTCACCCAGGCTGGAGTGCAGTGGCACGATCTCGGCCCACTGCAACCTCCACCTCCTGGGTTCAAGCAATTCTCATGCCTCAGCCTCCCAAATAGCTGAGATTACAGGCGTCCACCATCTCGCCCAGCTAATTTTTGTATTTTTGGTAGAGATGGGGTTTCACCATGTAGGCCAGGCTGGTCTTGAACTTCTGACCTCAGGTGATCCGCCCACCTCGGCCTCCCAAAGTGCTGGGATTACAGGTGTAAGCCACCACACCCAGCAAAACTATAATAATCTTGAGGCACCCTATGATAGAAGATGGGGTGTTCATCCCTGAGTTAAATGAGTTGCCCTGGTCAGTATTAGATAGTCACCTGTGTGAAGCCCATCAGAGACTGTAATTAAACAACTAATAATATAAACATAGTAATATATTATAGCTACAAGGAATGTTTATTTTTCAAAGCTCTTCAACAATTTTTGCCTCCGGAGTTCCAAATACTCTCTGAAAAGTAATAAGGGCGCTGGGCGTGGTGGCTTACGTCTGTAATCCCAGCACTTTGGGAGGCTGAGGCAGGCAGATCACTTGAGGTCAGGTGTTTGAGACCAGCCTGGCAAACATAGCAAAACCCTGTGCTACTAAAAAGTATAAAAATTAGCCGGGCTTGGTGGCGGGTGCCTGTAATTCCAGCTACTAAGGAGGCTGAGGCAGGAGAATTGCTTGAACTTGGGAGGTGGAGGTTGTAGTGAGCCGAGATCGTGCTACTACACGATCTGCCTGGGTGACAGAGCCAGACTCCGTTTCAAAAAAAAAAACAGGGGGTCCTGATATCATAAGCCAGCTGATGGTAAACAAAGCACAAAAACATGACTTTTTGCTTTTTAAACTACCTTTGGAGGAGGATTCATTTATCCAGCCAGTATTTATTGAGCACCTACTAAGGCCAGGCACAGGCGTGAAGACAGAGACATGGCCCGAGGTCTCAGGGAGCTCTGAGTGTCGTGGGGTGGGGACGCTACTGCACACACAAATAAACCAATGTGGAAATGCGTGACCCACCTGTGCCATAAGGGAAGAGAAGGCAAGAGCTCTGTATGCTCTCCGATTCTCTAAGTCCATGATTTTACTCAAGCCCCTAAGCTACTTGGTGGTCAGAATTCTTTCCAACCTGAGAATCCTGGAATTCCCATATGGCCCCTGCAAACAGCATGTGCGACGGTGCGGGCAGAGGTGGCTCTACTTTTTCTTTAGCCCCTCAGCTGCCTGTGCTGTAGGCTGGCCGTCTCGGAGCTGTGGACTCTGACTGTCTTCCTGCCAGACAGGCAGATCTTACAACCCCTGTGCACTTTGAGTGTGCAACTGTTATCAAGTGCCCCGGTGACATGGGGAAGAACAGTGCTTGAGAGGTTAACGAAGTCGTGGGAACCTCCACGGCTAAATCCCAGTCTTGTGTGTTGCTGTCATTTGTCAGTATCTGGGCCACGTGTTTGCTCTAGCGGGTCTGCAGCCCTGTCCCCACGAGTCCCGGCAGGGCTGCTCTAGTTTTACTGTTGAGGGAAGGACACCTGACTAGATACTTTTCCCAGAAACCGAAGGCCCTGAGAACAGAGTGTGCACTCTAAGAGCAGAAAGCATGATGGACTTGCATACATCTGGGCTTGATTTGTGAATCAAACTTCCAGGAAAGGTGAATAGAACCCGGTAGCAATTACTAATCAATCAAGACAGTAAGGAAGCCCCCTGCGCCTGTGAAAGGAAGAGGTGGGGAACAATAGTGTGAAAACACTGGGGTGGAGTGGCAATTCTGATTTGGGCAGATGGAGGAAGTAGTCCAGAGCTGAGAAGGATCCTGTGATTACATGGAAAGTTCTGTGTGTGTTTGCCTTCAATGCAGGGCATGGTCTCTTGTGTATTGTATAATAAAGGCTCAGTAACTGGAAACTAAGGCTAAGTACATGTCCATTCTTACGCAGGTTGGGTGGGCCTCTTTGGGGATCCAGGGTGGCGTGGATCTGAAAAGCTTACAAATGACTTTGGGTAAGTGATTACAAGAGATTGTGTGGGTGAACCAATCATTTCCTTGTATTTATAAAAACACTAGTAGTCGGCTGGGCACAATGGCTCATGCCTGTAATCCCAAGAGTTTGGGAGGCTAAGGCAGGCAGATCACCTGAGGTCAGGTGTTAGAGACCAGCCTGGCCAACACAGTGAAACCCCATCTCTACTAAAAATACAAAAATTAGCCAGGAGTGGTGACCAGCACTCCAGCCTGGCTGACAGAGTGAGACTCTCTCTCAAAAAAAAAAAAAAAAAAGCCAGGTGCTGTGGCTCACACCTACAATCCCAGCACTTTGGGAGGCTGAGGCAGGAGGATCACAAGGTCAAGAGATCGAGACCATCCTGGCCAACATGGTGAAATCCCGTCTCTACTAAAAATACAAAAAAAAATAGCTGGGTGTGGTGGCCGGTACCTGTAACCCAGCTACTTGGAAGTCTGAGACAGGAGAATTGCTCGAACCCGGGAGGTGGAGGTTGCAGTGAGCCGAGATTGCGCCACCGCACTCTAGCCTAGCGACTCTGTCTAGCCTAGCAAGACTCTGTCTCAAAAAAAAAAAAAAAACAAAAACACCAGTAGTCTGCTTCATCAGCATCATATATTTTAGATTGCTCCTGGGACAGGCAGTTCATCTTTAGCCATGTTTATGGGACACAGAAGGCAGAGTTGTAATACAATGAAGATCTCTTTGCAGCCACACATTTAGTCAAGCTCTGAATAGTGTAGTAGTTTTAGGAGTCAGGCTGCCGGGTATGAACCCTGACTCCACAACTGTTAAGCTGTGTGGTTTTAGGCAAGTTACTTAATTTCCACAAAGTCCTCCGATTCCTTATCAGTCAAACAAGATTAATAACAGCACTTATCTCGTGGAGCTGTTATGAAGATCCAGTGGGCCCATCCGTGTAAAACACCTAGCTCAGCGCTAGCACATACGGTAAGGATTGGTGGGTGTCAGATAGAGTTCACGTTTTCACGTTGCTCTCGTTATTGATGCCCATGTTGCAACTACCAAGCCCTCAACCTGGGTCAGATGCCGGGCTGAGAATGGAACGGACACAAACAAATAGAGTGAGGTTCTTGCCCTCAAAGGAAGAACTTGAGGTCTGTCTGTGTGCCTAACTAACAAAAGGCACATGAAGTCAGACAGTGAATGAAGGCACCAGCACAAAGCAAAGGGAATCCAGAGGAGGAAGTGGTTCTTTCTGACCCAAGGGGCACGGCCCAGGTCAGAACAGGCTAGGAGGTCACTGGCAGGTGGGAGCAGGTCAAATCCAGGCACAAAGAGCAACATCAAAAGCATTCAAGAGTGAAAGTGAGGCCGGGTGCAGTGGCTCATGCCTGTAATCCCAACGCTTTCAGAGACCAAGGCAGGCGGATCACTGAAGTCAGGAGATCGAGACCAGCCTGACCAACATGGTGAAACTCCGTCTCTACTAAAAATACAAAAATTAGCCAGGCGAGGCGGCAGGCGCCTGTAATTCCAGCTATTCAGGAGGCTGAGGCAGGAGAATGGCTTGAACCCAGACGACAGAAGTTTCAGTGAGCTGAGATCACACCACTGCCCTCCAGCCTGGGCAACAGAGTGAGACTCCATCCGCGCCCCCTAAAAAAAAGAGTGAAAGTGAGTGTCACAGTTGAATCTAGAGAGTTTTCTCCCAGGCAGTGGGAGAAGAGGATGGAAAGGTTAGTTGGGGCCAGAATCAAGGAGTTTGGGCAGGTGTGAGATGAAATTCCATCTGACTCTGAGGCCACCTCTCTGGTGGCAGGTGGAGGGAAGGCAGGAGAGGATGCAAAAGCCGGGCACTGCCACGGGGGTAAAGGAGAGCTGACACAGCTCTGTCTTCAAGCAGCCACAGTCAGTCTGGGAAATTAGACACATTCATGTCAACATCAGGGAGCAGGGCCACATAATGAAGCCTCATTGACATCATTTGGATGTGTGTCTCCACCCAAATCTCAGATGGAAATATAATCTCCAATGTTGGAGGTGGGGCCTAGGGGGAGCTGATTGGATCATGGGGGCGGATTTCTTATGAATGGCTTTGCACCATCCCTTTTGGTACTGTCCTTGCAATAGTGAGTTCTTATGAGATCTGGTCATTTAAAAGCATGTAGCATCTCCTCCCTCGCTGTCTTGCTCCTGTTCTGGCCATGTGATACACCTGCTTCCCTTTTGCCTTCCACCATGATTGTAAGTTTCCTGAGGTCTCCCTGGAAGCTGATCAGATGCTGGCCCTATGCTTCCTGCATAGCCTGCAGAACTGTGAGCCAACTAAATCTCTTCTATTTTTTTTTTTTTTTTTTTTTTTGAGATGGAGTTTCGCTCTTGTTGCCCAGGCTGGAATGCAGTGGCGTGATCTTGGCTCACTGTAACCTCCACCTCCCAGGTTCAAGCGATTCTTCTGCCTCAGCCTCCTGAGTAGCTGGGATTACAGGCACCCGCCACCATACACAGATAATTTTTTGTAATTTTAGTAGAGATGGGGTTTCACCATGTTGACCAGCCTGGCTAGGCTGGTCTCGAACTCCTGAACTCAGGTCATCCACCTGCCTCAGTCTCCCAAAGTGCTGGGAGTACAGGCGTGGGCCACCACACCCAGCTAAATCTCTTTATAAATTATCCAGCCTCAGATATTTCTTTATAGCAATGTCTTAAAGCAAACTAAATACGGCCTGAGAAGGGCTCCATACTTCCATATTTGAGTCCTTGTAGATGAACTGTAACCTAGCTTAATAGACAAAATTAAAAACCTAACTTAGAAGTACGCATCTGTAACAATAGCCAAGTCTTGGCTGATCCCAGTGGCCATACTTCAACCACTCATGCATTGCTGAGTATATAAACTGTGTTCAAATAAGACAAACACCGAGCTGTAACCAGTCCAACCGTTCTGTACCTCACTTCCAATTTCTGTACGTCATTTCCCTTTTTTTGTCTAGAAATCTTCTTCCACCACGTGGCTGCGCTGGAGTCTCTGTGAATCTGCTGTGATTCTGGGGATCGTTCATTGCTCAATTAAACTCCTTTAAATTTAATTCAGGTTAAGTTTTTATTTTATCAAATGTGAGAACAGAGTCTCACGTGTTCTCACATGTCTGCCTTCAGGTTATCCTAGGGAAATAAAGTTTTCATCTGCTCATTTGTAAAATGGGATCTCGGTAATATATTTACCTTTCCAGACATATGAAGATTAAATCATGTTAAGAAAGTAAAGTGTTTAGCACCATGCCCAGAACACAGGCAAAATTCCATGTAGTGCTATTCAAGTGCTGCTTCTGGCCCTGGCCAGCCTTCGAGGTGGAGGAAGCTAACTGCACGCTGTTTTTATTGTACAGGGCAGGGGAATGGGAGAAAAGGTCAGGGGCTGAGTGAGAATGAAAAGCAGGTTGTAGTGTATGGCAAAGACTGAGCCGAAGGTGATGCCTTGGGCTTTTTTTTTTTTTTTGAGACGGAGTTTCACTCTTGTTACCCAGGCTGGAGTGCAATGGCGCGATCTCGGCTCACCGCAACCTCCACCTCCTGGGTTCAGGCAATTCTCCTGCCTCAGCCTCCTGAGTAGCTGGGATTACAGGCACGTGCCACCATGCCCAGCTAATTTTTTGTATTTTTAGTAGAGACGGGGTTTCACCATGTTGACCAGGATGGTCTCAATCTCTTGACCTCGTGATCCACCCACCTTGGCCTCCCAAAGTGCTGGGATTACAGGCGTGAGCCACCGTGCCCGGCCCTGTCCCTTGGGCTTCTTTTAGTTCAGCGTAAGTAGGAATCGA
The DNA here is from genome assembly GCF_030222135.1 of Aotus nancymaae. Lineage (NCBI taxonomy): Eukaryota > Metazoa > Chordata > Mammalia > Primates > Aotidae > Aotus > Aotus nancymaae. The sequence goes on from NW_026988413.1 coordinate 25,520,061, forward strand.
CTTGTAACTCCCTCCCCCAGTTCATCTTCATGGCACATCTTTTGCTCCTGTGGCTTTTTGAGTTGTAAGACCAACAGCTGTGGGGCACAGATGCTTGCAATGGGCTGTTAGAACAGGAGCTAGAGTTCTAAGCTGGTTCTGGAACTGGCGTTATTGATGAGTTGAGTGAGTGAAGACTTCACCTCTGGTAAGATCCCGAAGGACCCCTTTTTTTTTTTGAAACAGAGTCTTGCTCTGTCACCCAGGCTGGAGTACAGTGGCACGATCTCGACTAAATGAAACCTCTGCCTCCCAGTTCAAGTGATTCTCCTGCCTCAGCCTCCCTAGAAGCTAGGACTACAGGCATGTGCCACCACGCCCGGCCAATGTTTTTGTATTTTTAGTAGAGATAGGGTTTCACTGTGTTAGCCAGGATGGTCTCAATCTCCTGACCTCGTGATCTGCTCGCCTCAGCCTCCCAAAGTGCTGGGATTACAGGTGTGAGTCACTGCATCAGGCCAAGAAACCTTTCATTATAAACCTCAGCTGGTAGATTTCAGTCTTTGCAACTGATGACTCTTGACCACCTCCTTTTTTTTTCCTGTGTGTGTGTGTGTGTGTGTGTGTGTCTGTGTGTGTGTGATGGAGTCTTCCTCTGTAGCCCAGGCTAGAGTGTAGTGGCATGATCTCGGCTCACTGCAACCTCTGCCTCCCGGGTTTAAGCAATTCTCTGCCTCAGACTCCCAAGTAGCTGGGATTACAGGCATGTACCACCACACCCAGCTAATTTTTGTATTTTTAGTAGAGATGGGGTGTCACCATGTTGGCCAGGCTGGTCTTGAACTTCTGACCTTGTGATCCACCTACTTCAGCCTCCCAAAGTGCTGTAATTACAGGTGTGAGCCACCGCCCCTGGCCACCTCCTTCTTATTAAAACATTCTCCTGCCTCCGTGTCTACGGCACTCTTCTCTGTTGGCTGACTTTCTATTCAGCAACACATTCTCCATCTCCTCTTCCTCAGCCCATTCCTTAATGTTGATCTTTTGAAGGGCTCTGCCTTCAGCCTCTTCTCTTCTCCATGGCAGAATATTCCCGGCCCATCATCTAAAGTCATGGCTGCAACCCCATCTGCTTGGTTGTGGTTCTGGGATCTGAATTTCCAGTCCTGACTGCAGGTCTGAGCTTCCCTGCCACAGATACACACTGTCTAGGCCAGGTGTGGCCACTCACATCTATAATCCCAGCACTTTGGGAGGTCAGGCTGGGAGGATAGCATGAGGCCAGGAGTTTGAAACCAGCCTGGGCAACACAGCAAGACCCCATCTCTATTTATTAGAGGAGAAAAAAAAGGAAGGATCTTCTAGACATAGCCTCTGAGTCTTGTCTTGGATATAACTTTGAGACATGGCCATGGTCTTCAGAGTCAGCCTATTTGAAATTGGACTCATCATTTCTTCTCCCACATTTGCTTCTCTTCTTATATTCTCCATCATGATTTGTTCCATTTACTCTCCCTCCATCCATGGCACTGAGATAATTGATGCAGTCCTGCCATGTCTTTCTGCCCTCAACACACCACACACACCAGCCCACACACCACGTCCACATCCAATGGGTCACTGAGTCCTTTATCAGTGCCAACCCCTCAGATACCTCTTGCATCAGGCCCCTTCTCTTCTTTCCCACCACCACTGTCTGAGGGCAGGCCCTTTAGGGACAGCTGAACTAGCCTCCCCAAATGCTGTGCTCACATTGGCCCACCCTTCCTAAGCTCACGGCAGCTAGAACGACATTTCTCTTATGGAAAGCTGCTCTTGCCTCTTCCAGCTAAAATCCTTCAGTGACTCTCCATTGTCTAAGCATCTCACCTTTACCCACCCCCCAAGGCCCCATCTCCCATCACCCCCACAAATCCTGTGCACTGCTGAGGGCAAAATACCTGCGGATCTTGCTTCATCTGCCCAAAAAGCCTCCCTTTCACTCTTCCCTTGGTGGAGTCCTACAACTCTTCCAAAACCCAGTTCCCTCCTCTGGAGCCTTTCTTGACCTCCCCAGGTGGGTCTGAGCCATCCTCCTCTCCGCTTCCCCCGTGCCTGTGCATGCCATGTGTTACAGCTCCTACCACACATTAGACATGTCTGGGTACAGGGTTGCATTCTCAGCACAGTGCACAGAACCTAGCATGCTCTGCTGGTTAGAGTAGATGCCATCGAATGATAATACACAAGGGCATGACTTTGGGGTGAGCTGCCCAACTTGAGTCCCAGCTGATACTCATAGACTTGCATGACTTGCAGTCAGAGATAATCCAACTTTGGAGATAAAATCCAACCACTTCCTCATCTATGCAGCCTTTGAATATCATGCATCTGCTTGGGGTCAGACATCACCATACTGGGCACTGGATTCCAAGATGAACTAAACACTGCTCCAACTCACAAGGAACTCAGAGGTCACTGATTAGAAAGCCCAGGTAAGAGCATCCCTGGCTCCCTACGAGTAGGAGCTGTGGTTCCAGGATAGATACAAGTGTGCACTCATCTTTTATTGGGGGATGTGGTAGGGAACGCTCTGTCTCACCTGTAGATGTTGTGACTGGGGGGTCGATATTACTCAGGATGAGGTTCAAGAGGACTTACTGAGCCTGCACTTAGGTAAGCAACATCACCAAATTGCACCTGGGGCAGAGAATTATGACCTCTAACATTCACCGCCAGGGGCCATGGAAAAATATGCAACCTTGTGCCATAGGTTCCCGTGTCACATTTTCCTGGTGACATTCATGTTTGCATTCAAGATCTGTATCTATAGATCTTTATCTGTATCTATATGTATGATAGTGGTGTAACTGAGGGACAAGCCCAAACTGGACTTACTCTGTGATAACAAAATGTTATGTTTTAGGCACAACAGAGCCAAAAACTACACGTCACCATTGCCCCCAGCATGAGCAACAGAAAATAGCTGGAACTCTAACACCACCTTAAAAACAATGAGTTCTCCCTTGAGCTAAAAAGATTAAGAGACTTGACCTGAACCTGAATGCCAGAATTCTTTCAGAAGCCAGAGGTCCCAAGGCTTGGAAGATGCCGGGCTAAAAGTCCACCTCAAGATACCTTTCTGTAAATGGTCAAATTTAAAGCCCTCCAATCAGATGCTGCCAAGCCAACATTCCTAAATCTTTTCCTTTGCCTTCTGATCCTATAAATTTGCCCCAGACCCCAAACTGGGGAGACAGATTTCTTTTTTCATTTTTTAAAAATTTATATTTCCATACATCTTCTGAAATCTTTTTTCATTTTTAGATGGAGTCTTACTCTGTCACCCAGGCTGGAGTGTGGAAGCACAATCTCAGCTCACTGCAGCCTCTGCCTCCCAGGTTCAAGCAATTCTCCAGCCTCAGCCTCCTGAGTACCTGGGATTACCAGTGCGTGCCACCACGCCTGACTAATTTTTGTATTTTTAGTAGAGACAGGGGTTTCAACATGTTGACAAGGCTGGTCTCAAACTCCAGACCTCAGGTGATCTGCCAACCTCAGCCTCCCAAACTGCTGGGATTACAGGCATGAGTCACTGCGCCTGGCCAGGGAGACAGATTTGAATTCACTCCTGTCTCTTTGCTGACTGGTTTCGCAAATAAAGCTGCTACTTTCTCAAAATCTAGTGCTTCATAGTGTTGGCTTCTGTGCCCATGGGACATAAAACCCATGTGCTTGATAAAAGTATGATGAGCTGTTCTTGATGGTCTGAGGAAGTAAAGGATGAATAAGGAAGACCCCATGTTGGCTGGGCATGGTGGCTCATGCCTATAATCCCAGCACTTTGGGAGGCTGAGGCAGGTGGATCACGAGGTCGAGACCATCCTGGCCAACATGGTGAAACTCCGTCTCTACTAAAAATACAAAAATTAGCTGGGCATGGTGGCATGTGCCTGTAGTCCCAGCTACTCAAGAGGCTGAGGCAGGAGAATCACTTGAACCCGGGAGGCGGAGGTTGCAGTGAGCCAAGACTGTGCCACTGCACTCCAGCCTGATGACAGAGCACGACTCTGTCTCAAAAAAAAGAAAAGAAAAAAGAAAGACCCCATGTTAAAGAAGCTGAACGTCTACTAGGGGAGGTAATGCATGTATACAAATTACCAAAATGAGCTGGGCGAGGTGGCTCACGCCTGTAATCCCAGCACTTTCGGAGGCCGAGGTGGGTGGATCACCTGAGGTCAGGTCAGGAGTTTGAGACCAGCCTGACCAACATGGTGAAACCCCTGTCTCTATAAAACAAAACAAAACAAAACAAATTTAAAAAAAATTAGCCAGGCGTGGTGGCGGGTGCCTATATTCCCAGCTTCTTGGGAGGCTAAGGCAGGAGATTTGCTTGAACCTGGAGGCAAAGGTTTCAGTGAGCTGAGATCTCACCACTGCACTCCAGACTCAGTAACAGAGACTCCATCTAAAAAAAAAAAAAAAAAAAATTGCAACAAATCCCAGAAGGAATGATCCTGCAGAAACTTCCTGATGAGAAGCTTCAAAAACAGCATCTGTAAAGTGCTTTGGGTTTCAGATATAAGCTCAGGTGTTCTGGGCTGGCAAGGTCATAAGTTGGAGTGCAATGCTAAAGGGGCCAAAGGCACAGGCCAATTACCTGGGGACAGCTCATCTCACTGGCCACAGGTGACCCCTAAACCCAGCCAGCCTCATTCCAGAAAGCCACATTGTGCATAAGTCGAGGGGGCTGCTGGATACTGGGGAGAGTCCAGCACAATTCTGACTTTTCTGTGTCTTCTCTAAGCCCAGATGTCTGCTCTCATTTTAATTTTGCATGATCTTGTAATGGCACCAGCCCCAAATCATGTGAATTTAAAATGCCCTAAGCTTCAAAATATACACTCTCTCTTTATAAAATTAACGTTTTTTTATTGCTTCTGAGTTTTTAGAGAAATTGAATCACTGAGTTCAAAAACACTGTTTAAATCAGACAGCGTGCTATATGCATTTTTAAAATCCCAGTTTAAAAAAAAAATATATATATATATATAGCTTGGTTTCAGAAGAGAAATAAGACTTTTGTTGACATGATGTCAGGGGAACAGTACTAAAAAAACATCAAAGATAGTCTCACACACACATATCCCAGAGTATTCACAGGGAACACCCTCTGTCTTTCCCATATGCGGTATGGAAAACCGGGCCAGAACGATCCTGCAGAAACTTCCTGATGAAAACAGCCCCGTCAGCCCTTCTCAAGCTTGAGGCCGGCTGCCACGGAACCCCAGCCAGGGCGCCAGCGCTTCCTTCGCGGTTCCACCGACGCAACGCCTCGCAGGCAGCGCCTGCTTGCAGCCAACCTGAGGGGCTCACGGAGTCCCCTGTACCAGGAACGCAGCAATATCCTGGGGAAAACCCCTCCACCCAACCCCACCTGGCAGGGAGACTCCAGGTTAGCAACCTCCGAGTCACGTGAGCCAAATTCACGCCGTACCCGGGTTCCAAGGTTAATCATCCCTCGCCCCCTCCACATCCCGGCTCCGCTGATGTGCCTCTTTTTCAGGAGGGCCTGGGGTTTGCGTCTCCCAAGCAACTTTGGGGGCGGGGGGGAGAAGGGGAGAAGTGGGGGAGGGGAGAGGACCTTCTTTGTTCTTTCACCGGATAAACTGTTAATGGAATTCTCCAACACCCACCCCCAGCCCCAGTGTGCAAATATCTCTGATCCTCACTTGGAGGGCGAGCAACTTCATTCACTGAGACTTTTGTGTTCCTGGCCCTAGGCTAAGTATTATCCTGTATGATCACACTTAAGTCTACCAACAATCTTTGAAGTAGGTGTTATTATCCCTATTTTACAGATGAAAAGAAATGAGGTACTGACAGTGACTTGCCTAGGATTTTAAAATTAATAGATTGGCATGGTTAGGTTTTGAGCCCAAGTCTGTTCCGACCCAGAAGCCCTAAATCTTTATTGCTGTTCTTTATAGAGCAGGAATAAGAATAATAACCACTTCTTACAGAGCAATTACTATATTCCAGGCTCGGTGCACAGTAGTTCTCCAAACTACTCTGAGGCAGGTTTGCCACTTACCCATTATGTGACCTCAGCAAGTTTCCTAACCTTTTTTTTTTTTTTTTCTTGAGAGGGAGTTTCGCTCTCGTTACCCAGGCTGGAGTGCAATGGCGCGATCTCGGCTCACCGCAACCTCCGCCTCCTGGGTTCAAGCAATTCTCGTGCCTCAGCCTCCCGAGTAGCTGGGACTACAGGCGCGCGCCACCATGCCCAGCTAATTTTTGTATTTTTAGTAGAGACAGGGTTTCACCATGTTGACCAGGATGGTCTCAATCTGTTGACCAGGATGGTCTCAATCTCTTGACCTCGTGATCCACCCGCCTCGGCCTCCCAAAGTGCGAGGATTATAGGGGTGAGCCATGGCGCCCGGCCTCCTAACCTCTTTTTGACTCAATTTCCCTGTCTGCAAAATGAGGCTAAAAATATGGCTGTTGTGGGCCGGGCGCGGTGGCTCACGCCTGTAATCCCAGCATTTTGGGAGGCCGAGGCGGGCAGATCACCTGAGGTCAGGAGTTCGAGACCAGCCAGACCAACAAGGTGAAACCCCGTCTCTAAAAATACAAAATTAGCCGAGCGTGCCGGTAATCCCAGCTACTCAGGAGGTTGAGGCAGGAAAATCACTTGAACCCTGGAGGCGGAGGATGCGGTGAGCCAAAATCGCGCCTTTGTATACCAGCCTGGGCAACAAGAGCGAAACTCCGTCTCAAAAAAAAAAAAAATGGCTGTCGTGAAGAGTAAACGAATTAACATACTTAAAGCCGGTACACGTTCATCCCTGAAGTTGTTGCCGTTGTTTTTTAACCATCATCTCCATTTCACAGGTAAGGAACCTAGCCTTGGAGAGGTGAAGTAGTGAATTGGTCCAGCTTGCCCGGTGCACACCCTGCCGCAGAGACCCGCTCAGAAGTCGTGCAGGGTGAGGGCCCGCCGGTAGGTGAACTGCACTTGGCAGGTGGGAGGCGAGCTTCTCGGGGGTCGCCGCAGAACGCGCCGCAGCCGGGGAGGCCGCGAATGGTTATCAGCTGCCACGCAAGGCTGGAGGTCCGCCCGCTCCGATGTGCGCGCAGTGTGAGGGCCCGGGCGTGCGGGGGGATCCCGCCGAGGCCCCTCAGAAGCACTTGGTGGGGGACACCTGTTCGGGACACCCGTGGGCGGGGCCCGACTGCCCCACGGGAACCCCCGCCCTGGCTCGCGCGCTCACACTCACGGCCCCTCAAGGCGCGGGGGCCGCCCGCCCGCCCGGCCTCCCGCCCGCCCGGCCTCCCGCCCGCCCGGCCTCCCGCCCGCCCGGCCTCCCGCCCGCGGCGCTCCCGGGCGGAGTTTCCTCCTCTGCTCATTGTTCACGGCCCAGTGCCCGCCCAGCCCCGGCCCCGCCCGGCCGGGCCGCCGCCGCCGCGGGCGGGCTTCTGGAGGAGAGGGAGGGGAAGAGAGAGGGGGAGGGGGAGGGGGAGAACTAGAGGGAGCCAGCGGGGGGAGGGACGGGGGCGGGGGCCGGCGCGGACGGGACGGGCCGGGAGTAGCCGCAGCCGCCAGTGGGGCCGCAGCCGCGCAGACGCCGCCCAGGACGCAGCAGCTGCCGCCGCTCTTCTGCCGCTGGCTGTGCGCCCCAGCTTGGCTCTGCGGCAGCAGCAGGGAAGAAGGGCCGCCGCAGCGCGACTCGGGAGCCCCGGGCCACCGCCGGGCCGCCGGAGCCACCCACAGGCCTACCTGAGCGGCACCCACGCTCCCACCACCCGGACGCTCGGACCCTCCGCTCACCCTGCAGCCACCTGCTCCTGGCCTCGAGGCGAGACACGATGCGCTGTGCGCTGGTGCTCTCGGCGCTGCTGTTGCTGCTGCCGCCGCCGCCGTCGCTGTCGCTCTCCCAGAATAGTGAGTGGCCTGCCCGGGCTCCGCCGGGACCCCTACTGTGCCCTTGCGCCCCCTGCCCGTCCGGGCTAAAGGGAAGCCCAGCGCGCCGCGTGGTCCGACCCGGAGCAGCCCTGCTACCCCAGGGTCCACACACGGGGCCCTGACCTTGCACCATCCACGCCCCCTCCAAACTCCACAACGCGGCAGGTGCAGGGCCCGAGCGTGGATTCGTCTCCAGTCTCCACTCGGGAGGAGTAGGCGGTGGATTCGGCCCGGGCAGACAGGGGCGCGCCGGTGCTAAGTGGGTTTGCTGGGAAAGAAAAGGGAAACAGGGCACCGCGAGGCTCCACGCTTCTGCGGGACCCTCGGCGTCTGAATACACCTTTGCTTCGTGTTGGAGGTAATGAGGGGCCGTATTGTGTATCCGTTAATTCTAAGCAAAGCGGCAGGCGAGAAGCTCCCGGGGAAGTCCCTGAAGCAGGTGACAAGCCTCCAGACACGGCCCACGCGGGCAATGTGCTTAACCGTTTGCAGAGAGGTTTTTCCAAGGCATGTGTGCAGGCTCAACCCCCTGAGTCCGTTCTGGGGCAGGTAGAGGGATGTAAGTGGACCTTCCACAGCCCCAGAGTCACTTGGTTGAGCGGGGGTCTTACCTCCGTGTCGCCAAAGCAATCCCTTCTTAGGTCGTGGCCACGATGGTGAGACCCCCTTCTAACCCTCTTGTGCAAACGGGAACTTCTCTCTGGTAGAAGAGGATTGGGCTGCGTTTTAGACCCACCTTAGAAACTGCACCTGTCTCTCATGAAATAGAGCTGCACCTCAGAAACATCCCCTCCCTGTTTCTTCTTAAGGCGAAATGTTACTCTTTCTCTTTGTGGGGATAGGCGATGGCTGCAAACTCAACCAGAGCGGGTGTCACTAAGCACCTAGGAACAGCAGGAGTCAGTTCGGCCCCAGGAGAGAGGTGCATTTCTCATTCTCTCTTGCCCACCTGAGTATGTGTCTGCAGGGAGAAAGAGTGGAGGTGGTGTACTCACCCTAGGGCCAGGAGGACTGCGGGACGCACAGACAGGGAAGGGACTGCCGCGAGCAGGTGCTGGCAGTTTGGGACTGGACTCTAAGGGGCCAGGGGAGATGGGAGGGCAGCACAGTCTCTCCTCTGCACCACAGGAAACCTTTAGTAGTGGGCAGGGGCTGGCACTCAGGGAGCAGGCAGGCTTGGACATCCTCTCGTGGCTGGTGGGAGACTCCACCAGCTTGACTAGGACAGGGAAGGGCACTCCGGCAGGGGAAGGGTGCGTGTACCTGGAAGAGGGGCTGCAGTGTGAGGGATAGTCAGAACAGCTTTCAGGGTGGCAGTCACAGAAGAGCTGCCACACGACATCCAGGGTTGAGATGACGTCGGAGTGTGGTGGCACTCCTCAGCCCTACTCTGGGGTCAGCCGGACTTCAGGGTGGGCCTTCACACGACCCTTTTGTTGGGAAGCCTCTTAGAACCACCCAGAAGGGCACTGGGCTGTGTCAGGAAAGAGGGGTTAGTCCCTAGTGCTTCTGAGCTTAAGGAAGCTGAGCCCCCCTTTCTTTGAGGAGTGGGAGGTGCTGTGAGACCAGACCCTTACTGTTCTGCCCTAAAAGGAAGTGTTCCTAAACCACCAGTGGGCAACGCACCTACTCTAGCTCACTGCTGGCTTCAAGGATGGGACCGTCTTTCCTGACACCTGGGCACTGCCAGAAACCATGTCACTTCCATGAAGCACCACTTCTAGCCTAGCACGGGGCATGCATATGGTAGAAGCTTGGTATGTGGCAAACAAAAATGACCATACAGTGCCTGCCCTAACCAGCAAGTAACTTGGCCTGTCCAAGCACCGCGCTTATTCCAACATGCAGCACTGTCGGGAAGCACTTAGAAAAGTGCATAAGTGCTAAGTTGGGGGTGGGGGGACGATGATGATGATGATGGTGATGATTTGCATATATTGAGGCTAGAAAAGGCTTGTGGGAGGGTGCATGGCAAACTTGGTCTGCTCAGTAGCTACGGTGCATTTTACACTATCCTCTAGGGACTCAGTAAGGCCAGTTTCATCTTCTGTCCTTTTTTGGTTTTTTTGAGACAGAGTCTTGCTCTGTCACCCAGGCTGGAGCCCAGTGGCACCATCTTGGCTCACTGCAATCTCTGGCTCACTGCAATCTCCGGCTCCCGGTTTCAAGCAATTTCTCCTGCCTCAGCTTCCCAAGTAGCTGGGATTACAGGCACGTGCCACCACGCCCAGCTAATTTTTTTGTCTCTTTAGCAAAGGTGGGGTTTCACCTTGTTGTTCAGGCTGGTCTTGAGCTCCTGACCTGGTGATCTGCCTGCCTTGGCCTCCCAAAGTGCTGGGATTACAGACGTGAGCCACCGCGCCCGGCTCTTCTGTTCTTCTTAAGGTGTGGCTGCCTGGGCTGCTGTCATCAGGAATAGCGTAAACACTGCCCCCCACCTGCTGAATTCTCTGATTTGGTTCAAAGCAAGAAAGATTTATTGCTCGAGTCTCTGTAACAAAGGAATTATCCCCAGACAGGTCCATTCCCACCCTTCTCCTCCAGCTAACCTTCTAATATGGGCAGATCATGCAGCCTACAGCAGAGAAAGCATTCACCTTAGGGGCCGGACAATTCATCAGACCCCTTTTCAGTGCTTTTTGGTTTGATAACCATTTGGTAGAACCACGATGGTAAATCATGCCTCTGTGCCTCAGTTTCCTTGTTTGTGAGATAGAATAAAAGAACCATAGAGACCTCTAGTACCACCATGATAAGATATCTGGGGTTCCGTGTTCCTCAGGTGCCAAAATAACAGGCTGATTCAGTGCTCTCAATCTAATACTGAATGGATGAATTCTGGACAACAGAAAAGCAGCTTGGTGGGGTGAAAACACTCAGCTGGTGGGTTTAAGGGACCCCCCCAGGCATTGGAATTCTGCTAATGTTTGTGGGTATCAGTGGATGTATGGTAATAAAAACTGAAGCCCCAGTGCCACTCTGTCGGGGAGAGGGAGGCATCGCTGAAAGAGTGGTAAGATTTGGAAGGGGTGGTCTGGAGAAAGCTTCCTGAAGGAGGTGGGGTTTTCACATAGGGATTTTAAAATTAAAAGGGTCAGTTGAGTGTGACTGAGGCTCTATGAACTGTAGCATGTAGGGGGAGATGCAGATGAGGGACTGGTGGGGTGGAGGGCGGGAATCTGTGATGGTGGTTCTTGAGATGGGGTCAGTGAAAGGCTGGAAGGAAGGCTTTAGGGAGGAGATCAGCTCTCAGAGCGGGAGAGAAGAGCAAGTTCCATGGCGGCAGGGTGTGGCCACTCACCCTGGAATCCCAGCAGCTTTGGGAGGCCAAGTGGGAGGATTGCTTGAGCCTAGGAGTTTGAGACTGGCCTGGGTAACCTAGTAAGACTGCCTCTGCTAAAAAGCAAAAAAACATTATTAGCTCGGCATGGTAATGGCACACACCTGTAGTCAAGGCTACTCAGGAGGCTGAGGCAAAAGAATTGCTTGAACCTGGGAGACGGAGGTTGCAGTGAGCCGAGATCACGCCACTGCACTCCAGCCTGGGCAACAGAGGGAGACCCTGACTCAAGGAATAAAAACAAGGTGCCCAGGGATGGGGTGGGGGAATGTGGGCGGGGGGGGGCGCCACTCCTAGCCACCATCATGCATTGTCTCTGCTGAGACGCTTTCCCTGGTTTCCTAGGGAGAACCCAGGGGTGTTCCATGATCTGTGTGTCTCCCCCACCATGCAGTGAGCCTGTTGAGGGGCCAGCAATATACTCATTGCCACCTCCAAGGCCTAGCCCAGCACCTGGCGCTGAGCAGTTGCTTGGGATACTCTGGACTGTGGAACTGAGGGGAGCTGGCCTCAGCCCTGGCTCCAGCCTACCTCGAAGGGGAGCCCCCAAGCCAGTTTGCAACTTGGGAAGGGATGTCTGGCCAGTGGGCTTGTTCTCCAGCAGCCAGAGCTGGTGGGAGCAACTGCTGGGGGTTAAGGCAGCTTCTGTGGGGGCTGGTGACCCCTGTGACGCAGGTGGCTGCTGTGGGGCTGGCTCAGCACTTAGCTCAGAGCTCTTCACTCTTAGGGGAAGTGGGAGGACCCGTGTCTACAGTTCACTGGACTTCTCGGGAGAGGACTTAGATGACTCCTATCCTGGGACGGGCTGCGTCTTCACACCCTTTGAGGCAGGGGCCCTCTTCAGGGCTGCTAATGCAAGCTTTGCTCTAGCCGAAATGGAAGCCATGTCTGCATCATCAGAGAAAAAGACTGCCATTGCCCAGCCCATCCTTACGCACCAGCCTGAGCCTGCCTGGACACTTTCATCGGACCTCAGCCAGGAGCTCTTTACCCAGCTCTGGACTCATTTCCTGTTTGCACCCACTGGGCATGAACCAGGGCAGGGAGCTCAGCTGGCAGGGTTTCCTATTGTGTCCCGGACCCAGGAACATGGGCGAAGTTGGAGGGTTCTCTCTTTGTCATGTGTCCTGTTTGCTCTATGGGGCTGTTAAGAAATCAAGTGATGTTAGCTGCGCGTGGTGGCAGGTGCCTGTAATCCCAGCTACTCTCGGGGCTGAGGCAGGACAATCGCTTGAACCTGGGAGGTGGAGGTTGCGGTAAGCTGAGATCGCACCACTGCACTCCAGCCCTGGGCAACAAGAGCAGAACTCTGTCTCAAACAAACAAACAAAAAAGGATATCAAGTGATATAGCAGATCCGGGACAGTGACTCCCAGCCTACACAGGCCACATGATGGAGACATTCTCTGTAAGAAAAGCCTTCAAGAAAATTGACACAGAGGATCCTTTAAAGGAGCCTCTTCATATTTGCAGTAACACTTGCCATACAACTGCTTCAAGTAGGCAGCCTGCGGGCTGTGCCATGTGGAATTCAGCTGGCAAAGGGAACTTTCCACACCACTTCTAAATGAGCCAGAAAATCATAGGACACAGAATTCTAGAGCTGGGGAGCCTTCTGGAAATCATCTACTACAACCTGCTTATGTTTCAGATGGGGGATTGCAGACCGGGGACGTGGGTTCATTTGCCCAAGTTCCCAGTGACTCCCAATAGATGGCTTCCCAGGAGATGGGCATGTGCACGTGTGCATGCGTGTCAGCTGTAGATACCAGAATAGAACTCAGCCCTTTCAGTGCTGATTCCCTCCTGGGAATTGGAAAAACTCACCAAAGCCTCTTTATTATTATTATTATTATTATGGACAGAGTCTCGCTCTGTCGCCAGGCTGGAGTGTAGTGGCTCGATCTTGGCTCACTGCAACCTCCCCCTCCATGGTTCAAGCGATTCTTCTGCCTCAGCCTGGGATTACAGGCACCCACCACCATGCCTGGCTAATTTTTATGTTTTTAGTAGAGACGGAATTTCACTCTGTTGCCCGGGATGGTCTGATCCCTTGACCTCGTGATCCAGGAAGGGCTGGCAGGGCAGCAGACACCAGATCACTGGAGGCTGAAAAGATACCAGCAAGAGTGGGAGAAAATAAGAAAATAGACACTGAGTACAGACAAGCCATGCAGGAAGCCTGGCGATCAAGGCAAGGAAAGAGAGAAGGTCTTGGGTAGGAAGGAGATATAGGGACAAGAAAGGCCCACCTCAGCTTCCCATAGTGCTGGGATTATAGGCGTGAGCCGCATCGGCATTTTTTTTTTTTGAAATGGAGTCTTGCTCTGTCGCCAAGGATGGAGTGCAGTGGCACGATCTCAGCTTACTGCAACCTCTGCCTCCCAGATTCACGACATTCTCCTGCCTCAGCCTCCTAAGTAGCTGGGATTATAGGCATGTGCCACCACATCCGGCTAATTTTTGTAGAGACAGGGTCTCACCATGTTGGCCAGGCTGGTCTTGAATGCCTAACCTTGAGTGATCTGCCCACCTTGGCCTCCCAAAGTGTTGGGATTACAGGCGTGAGCCACCATGCCTGGCCAAAAGCCCCTTTAAAAAGGATTTTTAGGATGGTGACAAACCTATACTGTGCACACATCTCTCTCCCCACCCCTCTGCCATCAGGGTAAACTGAGGCTTGGGACCACTTTGCTATTTAAGAGTTAGGCTCCTAAGGGTACCTGGAATACTGTGCCATAGCACTGGCCACCATGCATTGTGCCTGTCTATGTTTGTCACTGGCCCACTGGCCGAGGACCCCCTGTCATGTCCATGGCCTCTAGCCAACTAGGTGGTTAAGAAATGTTTGCGGGGCTGGGTGCAGTGGCTCACACCTGTAATCCCGGCACTTTGGGAGGCCGAAGTGGGCAGATCACCTGAGGTTGGGAGTTCAAGACCAGCCTGACCAAGATGGAGAAACCCCATCTCTACTAAAAAAAAGAAAGAAAGAAAGAAAGAAATGATTGCAGGATAGCTGGCTGCACAAAATGCAGTGTTCAGCTGTAGATTCATCAGTGGCCCCCTGCCCATGTCTCCTGTATCCCAAGTTCTTGCATTGTCTCTGAGTCCTGGCCCCACCCTGAACCAATGGAGCAGCAGCAAGTACAGACCCTCAGCTAAGGGCCACCTCCCACCATCCCCACCCCCTTCCCCAACACACACCACCACCACCCTCTCTTCCTTTGTAGCCTTATTCCCCTTGGGTCAGCCACCTCACACTTCCCAGGGCCAGGGTGCAGGGTGGCACCTCGTCCGCCAATTGTCATGGCCGGAAGGCGGTGTGCCTCCGCTCAGGGGGAAGAGAATTCCAAGCAGCGGCTGAGAGAGGCATGCTTTCTGACCCCTGGATTGGGGTGCAGGGGCCTCCCAGAGCCAGGCCCCTAGGGATGTGTGGACTGACAGGGGTCTAAGCTGTCTGATCTCTTACCTTCCAGCTACCTGACCCTGGTCAGGTAGAAGGGACAGCAGTGAAGCCGGTGAGGAGTGCACTCTGTAATTCTTGAACGTATTGGCTGTGTGTGAGGCTGAAGCCACAGCTCCTTCTTACCTGAAATTCATGGAGCTCTGCCTGAGGACTGAGGCCCTTTGTATCCAGCCAGGTTCCCATGCCAGCCTATTCCCAGCAAACCGATTGGAACCACAGAGCCCTCCAGCTGGGGTAGCTTGCCTTTGGATAACCTTTATCTCACAGACCATTTCAGAGAGGGGAAACTGAAGCATAGATGCAGGGACTTGCAGTAGGTCACACAACCAGCTCTTCTGCCAAATATGTATGTGGTTCACTCCCTCACTTCAGCTCTCCCCATGAATACTACCTTCTCAAAGAGGACTTCTGGGGCTGTTCTGCTTAGAAACCACCTCCCCCTAGCACACCCTTTTCCCCCTACGCACCTTTATTTTCTCCACAGCACTCGTCACCTGATGTATGTTCCTTGCTTTGTCTGTCTGGCTCTCCCCCATTAGACTGTAAGTTCCATGAGGGCAGGCACTTCCGTTCTTCAGAGCTGTAGCCCCAGCATCTAGAATAGCACTTGGCACAAAGTAGCTGTTCCATAAATATTGGCCGAATGAGTGGGTTAGTGTGTGGGTGGCAGGGCTGGCTTGGAACTTAACGTCCTGACTGCCAGCCTGTTAAGCTGGCAGCTCTCCAACAAGTTAAGGCTCTTAACCTGATTCCAGAAGGAGGTGGCAGGTGGGGGCTGGCCCTGGGTCCTGGGAGAGCAGGCATGTGGGCAGGAGGGAGCGGGGACTCCTGGTAGGAAGCAGGGGGTAGCTGTGGGAGGTGCAGCAGCATCTGTCTCCTGTGCTGTCCCCACCCAAAGGATCCTTCAGCTGAGGATCAGGGCTTCTGTTTGTTAGCGATTCTCCTGCCTCAGCCTCCTGAGTAGCTGGGATTACAGGTGCATGCGCCGCCACCCCCAGCTAATTTTTGTATTTTTAGTAGAGACAGAGTTTTACCATGTTGGTTGGTCTGGTCTTGAACTCCTGACCTCGTGATCTACCCGCCTTAGTCTCCCAAAGTGTTGAACTTGATTTGGCTGCTCATGGCAACTAAAAAGAAGTAGTGGATTAAATAAGACAGGCATCAGTTATGTCTCACTCATATCATTGAAGTACAGAGGGCTGGTATGGTGGTTCTGTCACCATTCACATGTGGTCTCATGGTCCAAGGTGGCTGCTGGGGTTCCAGCCATCAGGAAGAAGGAAGGAACAAGAAGCATGTGGTTCCTTTTGAATGCACCTCCCAGAAACCATGTGACACTTCAGTTACATTTTATTGAACAGAAGTTAGCATGTGGCCACTCTAGCTGAAAGGGAGGCAGGAAACAGAACTTAGGGAAGAGTAATTTTTATTTCAGGCACCCAATTGTCTAACAAAAACAGTGGTTCAGTTACAAAGAAGAAGCAGAGGCTGGGCGCAGTGGCTCACACCTGTAATCCCAGCACTTTGGGAGGCCAAGGCGGGTGGATCACCTGAGGTCGGGAGTTCGAGACCAACCTGACCAACATGGAGAAACCCTGTCTCTACTAAAATACAAAAATTAGCCAGGCGTGGTGGCAGGTACCTATAATCCCAGCTACCCGGGAGGCTGAGGCAGGAGAATCGCTTAAACCCAGGAGGCAGGGGTTTCGGTGAGCCGAGATCACAGCATTGCACTCCAGCCTGGGCAACAAGAGCAAAACTCCGTTTCAAAAAAACAAACAAAAAGAAGCAGAGAATGGATATTTGGAGCAGGCAACTAGCAAATGCTACTGCAGAAGCAGTCCCTGCCAACCTTGGGCTTCTCTGTAGCAGCCCTCCATCCTCACCTTGCCAGTCAGATCAGCTTCGCCTCTACACAAGTGAAACATGCCTCTCAGGCAGTCTGGTCCCGCCTAGCCCTCCGGTTACGTGGCTGTAGCCTTCTACTCCTGAGGAGCAATTCCTGGTAATGCACAAATAAACTTGTCTCCTTCCTAATCGGGTCTTGAGCTGCAACAGGGAGCTGAGGTGTCCCAAGACCCCTATGAGCCAGGCCTTGGCCAGGGTAGGTAGTGGGAAGATGTAGGTTCTCCCACTGGCCTGTGGATAGGGAAGAAGTGTTTCTTTTCCCCATGTCTCCCTCTCACTTCATTCAGAGTGGGTGAGTGCAGGGCCAAGAAGATACTGTCTTAGGGGTTTGGGCTATGAGACTTCACTGGCAGCAGCCGCTGGGGCCAGTGGCTTTGAAACCTGCGGGAGGTATTCTGCGAGCTGCTGTGGGGGCCACCTAGGGCTTGGGGTGCATATCTAGAGAGGAAAATGAAGAGGAGGCCAATTTGCAGGGAGTTTTACGTCCACCCTCTTCACAAAGGCCTACCGTTGACTGTTCTGTATGATAGATCTACATAAGAATTCCTTTGACGGTCCGGGCGCCCGCGGCTCACACCTTTAATCCCAGCATGTTGGGAGGCCAAGGAGGGTAAATCACGAGGTCAGGAGTTCGAGACTAGCCTGACTAACATGGTGAAACCCCGTCTCTACTAAAAATACAATTAGCCAGGCGTGGTGGCGTGTGCCTGTAGTCCCAGCTACTCAGGAGGCTGAGGCAGGAGAATCACATGAACCTGGGAGGAGGAGGTTGCAGTGAGCTGAGATCACGCCACTGCACTTCAGCCTGGGCCACAAAGCGAGACTCCATCTCAAAAAAAAAAAAAATTCCTTTGACAAAAATGTTTTGCTGTGATGGTGAAGAGAAGAAAAACAGAAATTTCTGCCGATGTCCTAGACTCCTCTGCAGCTAAGAGGCTTGGATTTAGCCACAGCTTCAACACTTGCTAGGCTTGGGATTTCAGTCTTGTTCCTTGACCTGGGCTTCTCCGGAGGGAAAATAGGTATTGTGCCCTCCTCCACAGCAAGGCCTAAATACGATCATGTAAGGCCGGGCGTGCTGGCTCATGCTTGTAATTCCAGCACTTTGGGAGACTGAGGCAGGCAGATCACAAGGTCAGGAGCTCAAGACCAGCCTGGCCAACACAGTGAAACCCTGTCTCTACTAAATATACAAAAAAAATTAGCTGGTCGTGGTGGTGGGCGCCTGTAATCCCAGCTACTCGGGAGGCTGAGGCAAGAGAATCGCTTGAACCTGGGAGGCAGAGGTTGCAGTGAGCCAAAATTGTACCACTGTACTCTACCCCGGGCGACAGAGCTAGACTCTGTCTCAAAAAAAAAAATCATGTAGGTGGTGCCGTCTGATATGCAGAAAGCATCCACACATGTTGATTTTATTTTTTGTATTGGCGTCAGCCCGAGCCCAGCATGAGGTGTGAGTCAACATACCCTGTTACCCTACCCACCACACCATGCTAGAGCAGCGTCCTGTGACATCACAGGGCCAGGCTTTCTTCTTCAAGTCCCTTCCCTTACTCAGGCTGGGGGTGCGGGTGCAGGGAGGTGGGGTTAGTTTCAGATGGCAGTTCCAGATAAAGGTGGCCACGGTGGGCTTAGCTAAGAAGCAGTTGACATGGCCAGCCCTGCCTTCCTGTTCCTGCCTGGTGCTCCTCAGCCCAGCCCTAAGGGCCACTGCCCTTCACTTTGGGGCTTTCAGTCAAAGCACTTTTTTGGGGGAGACAGGGTCTCACTCTGTCGCCCAGGCTGGAGTGCAGTGGCACAATCTTGGCTCACTGCAACCGTGTCTCCTGAGTTCAAGTGATCCTCTGACCTCAGCCTCCCCCGATTACAGGTGCCTGTCACCACACCTGGTTAATTTTTCGGTTTTTAGCAGAGAGAGGGTTTCCCCATGTTGGCCAGGCTGGTCTCAAACTCCTGGCTTCAAGTGATATGTCCACCTCGGCCTCCCAAAGTGCTGGAATTATAGGCGTGAGCTACCGTGCCTAGCCGAAAACAGGCTTTCTGCAGCCACCTGCACCCTGATCTCTGGGAGCCGCTGAGGTGGTTAGCTACACAGTTTAATCAGTCTTCCACCTCCTGGCTCTCCACCTGGATAAATGCTCTTGTGATTGGCTAATCAGCTCCTGGCCACGCCCACTGTACACTCCCTCCTAGCCCTGGGATCCGAGTCTCCCTTTCACTTTCCTTTCTCAGATCCTCCAACCCTGAGCCTACCCTAGTGCTTGCACCAAATTCCTCTTGACACCATCGAACTAGGTGGTGAAGCACTATGTTGATCTCTCTCTGGCCAGCTCTACATTTTCCTTCTCAGGAAAGGGAGGGCCTGGGGGAGGTGCATGGGGCTACAACCCAGCAATTAAGGAAAGGAGTATTTCCTCACAAGGACAAAAGGTGGGAGGAAGATAGGAAGGGAAGGTAGGAAGTACTCACAGATCTGCCTTGGGGGCGTTGCTCTGTGCCTCAGTTTACCCACATGGTAAATCTGGGCTAGCACCATATGGGGTTTTTTAACTTTTATATTCTATAAAGCAGGCTGCATTCCACACCATCCAGCATGAACACTTTGTAGTCCTCGAGATTTTAATAGTTATGCTCTCAATGAATATTTAATAAAATGAATACATTTCCCTTCTTAGAAGGTCAAAATACATTATGATCTTACATGCTTTGAAATGTCCTCTAAGGGGAATTACTTATTACCTTTTTTAACCCATCATTCCCCAAGCATACTTTAACCATGGGACAATTTCCTTTCTGGCGTCCTCTTTTTAGTAGAACATCAATTGACATCTTGCAAAACACTCGTGTTTCCTCAGGATATTTTGGGGGAAATACTGTTGTGAGGGTAGAGTGACCAACTGTCCCAGTTTACCCAGTATTAACAGGTGATCTTGGGATGTGGGACTTTGAGTTCTAAAGCCCAGACACTCCTATGTAAAGACCAAGCTGGAAAAGCATTAACTATAAAAACACACCCATGTGTGTCTAGCTGAAATGAAAATGAAACCTCAGGCCAGGCGCAGTGGTGGCTCACGCCTGTAATCCCAGCACTTTGGGAGGCTGAGGCGGGCGGATCACCTGAAGTCAGGAGTTTGAGACCATCCTGACCAACATGGTGAAACCCTGTCTCTACTAAAAATACAACAATTAACCAGGCGTGGTGACGGGTGCCTGTAATCCCGGGTACTCAGGAGGCTAGGGCAGGAGAATTGCTTGAACCCGGGAGGTGGAGGTTGCAGTGAGCCGAGATCGCGCCACTGCACTCCAGCCTGGTGACAGAGGGAGACTCCATCACCCCCCTCCAAAATAAGAAAATGAAACCTCAGAGGGCCCTCTGACCTTAGGGGATTTATAGGAAATGACATGGCAGGTCGTGGCCAGTTTGAAGGCTGCTTGCACCAGAGTCCATTGGGAACAACTTACATTCAAGGCTGGTGGCCCCTCGAGTGTTTGCAGTGGTGTCGCTTCTCAGCCAGAAGTCGGAGGCTCTGTTGAAAGAACTATGGAAATGTGTGTTTTTGTCATTTGATCTCTCTGCGGAGATGGGGGCAGACATTGTTTGCCGGTTGCCTGCGGCTGGCTCTTTCCTGTTGTGCCTCTGCCCCCTGCTGCTTTGCGTCCCTGACCCTGACAGCATCACGGCGCTGTTCCAGATCCTGAGTCCCGTCATCCTGTCATCCTGTCGTCCTGCTCCAGCAGCTTGGAGAAGGGGATTCCAGGGCGTTCTGGTAGCCAGCACTGTCAGAGTGGCTCACGGACAGTTCTGGCTGAACGGGGCCTGCTGGGTGCCTGGGTCTCATCCACCTTCATGCTGTCACTGTTCCTAGGAGTTGGTGGCTGAGGGGGTTGTGTGCTTGTTTGTTAAGCCACCAGCTTACATGTGATTTTTCAACTCCAGCTGGCACCTAAGGCACTACTCACAGGTGAGACAATGAGGGAAGATGCTTGTTGCTCAGCCAGATGCAGCGCTGCACTCCGCCCTAGGGGGCGCTGCCTAGCATGATGTAGGGCGTGCAGGGGTGGGGTGGGGGGGGCGCTGGGCCCTGGTGCTCCCTCCCCAGGCCTGTGTTGTCCTGACTGCTGCCTAGACCTCCCCCGTCTGGAGGCCCCGAGAGCACCATGCAAAAAGTTGCTTCTCGTCCTGAAGCCATCCTGGGTTTTGCTTCTCTGTGGCCTGGGTTCTAGAGAGCTTGTGCTGTGGATGAGCTTCTGGGGAAGGGCAGGCTGGGAGCCTGACTCTGCATCCAATGGAGGTTGCACTTAGGCAGGGAAATTCTCCAGCTTTCCAGCCCTGGGTGAATCTGGAAGTCTGGTCCTGTTCACACAGAATCACATCTCTCAATGCTACAGGCACTCTAGGGCAATCGTGTTCACATGCCCACTATAACTGGCCCTGGGGCCTCCTGTCAGTTAAGTTCTGGGTGTTCATGTGTGGGTGTGGCATGTGTGCACAGGGGTGGTGGCAGGCATGGTGAAGAAACCCAGCAGGGGCCATCTGAGTTGGGTGTTGAGCTGAGGAGTGGGGAGAAAAGGAAAACGGGTTTGCAAAAGAAAGAGATGCTCTGTCCAGACACAACCCACTGTCCTCCTTGCAGGCATCAGTTTCCTCATCGGTGAATGCAGAGCAGACCCAGTGACTCTCAGGGGCCTTCCTGTTTAGTATTTCCCATGGTCTAAAGCTGGGTGATTTCGGCCCCAGGACTGCTAGCGTCATAGGACTGAGGGGTGTGTGTGGCTGCATCTGCAGAGGGAACCTAGCTGGACAGTGTGGATGTTCTGAGCCATTGGGGAAGGCTGGAGGGGGCTGTTCTCATGCATTTGGCTTCTGGGGACAGGCAGGGACACCATGGATTCCTGGGTAATGTGAGGGGGGCCATGGGCACGTGTCCTGTGGTGTCCTGGGGTCTCTGGGGGTTTTGCTGGCCTTGGCCCTTTCTTCATCTCACTGCAAGTCAGATGCCTCCCCTTCCCTGTCCATCAACCAGGAGGGGTGCAGCAGCTGGGGCCAGGCGTATGTGGGCACTCAGGCCCCACAGGATTGGAGATGAGTGGGGACCACAGTTCTAGATGCCAAAGAAGGCATGGCGGCACCTGGTCCTCTGACTGCTTGCTCATCTCTACTTGTTGGGCTGAGATCACATGACATCGAGGGTTTCTCTAGCTCTGACATTACGACCCTGGGATGCAGAGGAAGGTGATGCCTGTGTGGCTTTTAAAGAGCAGGGGACAAGGGATGGCCTGGCATGGTGGTTCACGCCTGTAATCCCAGCACTTTGGGAGGCTGGGGTAGGAGGATCATTTGAAGCCAGGAGTTCAAGACCAGCCTGGGCAACATAGTGAGGCCCTGTCTCTACATACAGTTTAACAGTTAGCCAATCATGGTGGTGTGCACCTGTAGTTCCAGCTACTTAGGAGGCTGAGGTGGGTACTACTCGCTAAGCCTAGGAGTTTGAGAGGCTGTAGTGAGCTTTGATTGTGCCGCTGCCCTCCAGCCAGGATGGCAGAATAAGACCCTATCTTTATTTTATTTATTTATCTATTTATTTATTTTGAGACAAAATTTCGCTCTTGTTGCCCAGGCTGGTCTTGTACAGTGGCGTGATCTCGGCTCACTGCAACCTCCGCCTCCCAGGTTCAAGTGACTCTCTTGCCTCATCCTCCCAAGTAGCTGGGATTACAGGAAATGTGCTATCACATCTGGTGAATTTCGTATTTTCTGTAGAGATGGAATTTCACCATGTTGGTCAGGCTGGTCTTGAAATCCTGACCTCAGGTGATCCGCCAGCCTTGGCCTCCCAAAGTGCTGGGATTACAGGCATGAGCCTTTTTATTTATGTATTTGTTGAGACAGTCTCGCTCTGTCGTCCAGGCTGGACTGCAGTGGTGCGATCTCGGCTCACTGCAGCCTCCGCCTCCCGGGTTCAAACAATTCTGCTTCAGCCTCCCGTGTAGCTGGGACTACAGACACGTGCCACCATGCTAGCTAATTTTTGTATTTTTGGTAGAGGTGGGGTTTCACCATGTTGGCCAGGCTGGTCTCCAACTCCTGACCTCGTGATCCACCCACCTCAGCCTCCCAAAGTGCTGGGATTACACGTGTGAGCTACCATGCCTGGCCCACCCTATCTTTAAATAAATATGAAAATAATAAACGTTTAAAAAGTAAAAAACACTGGCTTCAAAACATAAATTTGGCTGATGAAAAAAAGAAAAGCAGAGACCATCCCAGCCCCTGGTCATAGAGCACCGTGTACTCAGCCCCAGCCTGGCCCTGACCCCAGCATCCAGCTCTGGGGGTGGCATCAGCTCCTCATGCTGTGCATCTCTAGGCCTTGTGCCAGCATAGACTAGGCTGTAAGGGAAAACAAGAAAGGTGCCGGGCACGGTGGCCCGTGCCTGTAGTCCTGGCTACTCAGAGGCTGAGGTGGGAGGATCGCTTGAGCCCAGGAGTTCTGGGCCGTAGTGCGCTATGCCGATCGGGTGTCTGCACTAAATTTGGCATCAATATGGTGACCAACCAGGAGCAGGGGACCACCAGGTTGCCTAAGGAGGGGTGAACCAGCCTAGGTTGGAAACGGAGCAGGTCAAAACTCCCGTGCTGATCAGTAGTGGGATGGCGCCTGTGAATAGCCATTGCACTTCAGCCTGGGCAACATTGCGAGACCCCGCCTCTAAAAACAAAGGCAACAGCTCCTGGGATGGGATCTCTGGATCCTGTGACCCTAGGAGCTGTGCCTCTCCCTAGGAGCTGCACTATTGCCATGCTCCAGAGGGAGGGAGGTTCTGACTGGCACTGTACCCGCTTTCCAGATGGGAAATCCAAGGTGGGAGGATGGTGGTGATTTTACCTAGAGTCATGTCTTGAGGCTCCAGGTAGTCCTTTCCACTTTATGTGTTGTTGTTGAGGCAGGGTCTCCCTCTGTCACCCAGGCTGGAGTACAGTGGCACAAACATGGCCTACTGCAGCCTTGACCTCCTGGGCTCAAGCGATCCTCCTGCCTCAGCTTCCTGTGTCACTGGGACCGCAGACATGCGCCACCATGCCTTGCTAATTTTAAAAATTATTTGAAGAGATGAGGTCTCACTATATGCTCAGGCTGGTCTTGAACTCCTGGGCTCAAGCGATCCTCGTGCCTCAACCTCCCAAAGTGCTGGGATTACAGACAGGCATGAGTCTCCTTTCCACTTTGGATTAAGCTTCTTTTTCTCTCTTTCTTTTTTTTTTTTTTTGAGACGGAGTCTTGCTCTGTCACCAGGCTGGAGTGCAGTGGTGTGATTTCAGCTCACTGCAACCTCCATCTCCCGGGTTCAAGTGATTATCCTGCCTCAGCCTCCCAAGTAGCTTGGACTACAGGCATGTGTCACCACACCCAGCTTATTTTTGTATTTTTAGTAGAGACAGGTTTCACCATGTTGGTCAGGATGGTCTTGATCTCTTGATCTCATGATTGGCCCACCTCAGCCTCCCAAAGTGCTGGGATTACAGGTGTGAGCCGCTGTGCCTGGCCTTGCCTTCTTTTCTTTTTCTGGGCATGGGAGTAGCCAAATGAACTTGGCCTAGACATCTGGGCCTCTGCACCCACCTTGCAGGGTAGCCTGATGGAAATGCAGTAAAGAGGGCAGAGAGAGAAGGGAGCACGGAGCCAGTGAGGGCCAGGGGGCAAGACATGGTGCTTTCCTCTCCTCCTCCCCTTTTGGAGCCCAAGTCTGACTTAAGAATCAATCTTGTGTGATCTAAGCAAACCTGACCCCTATCCTGACCTGTGAAACTTCATAGGGAAACATTTTGCTCCCAGTTGCTTGGGAATAGAAGAGCTGTGAATTCACTGCTGTGAACATGTGTGTGTGTGTGTGTGTGTGTGTGCGCGTGCGTGCATGTGCGCATGTGCATTTACTTAGGCATGCCTTCTGTCCCCCCTCTCTGATGTCATGAAACTACTTTTAGGGGATGAATTTTCAGCTGTTTGGACACCTGGCTCCAAATGGGGCTAGGCCTGGGATTTTGATTCACTTCCCTAGGCGGTGCCCGTAGGAAACCAGCTTCCTTGACGAACTCTTAAGTCTCAAACGCAGGGAAGGCCATGACGACTTGGCTTTGTTTAAAAGGAACATGGCCTTTAACTTTCCCCGAAGGCCCTGGCAGGGGACGAAGGAACCGGTCCTCAATTGTTTAATGATAGCCACTTACTTGGTTTGTTTGTTCTTTTTTTTTTTTTTTCTTTTGTGATGGAGTCTTGCTTTGTTGCCCAGCTGGAGTGCAGTGGCATGATCTCGGTTCACTCCAACTTCCACCTCCTGGGTTCAAGCATGCCTCAGCCTCCCAAGTTGCTGGGATTACAGGTGCCTGCCACCACACCCAGCTATTTTTGTATTTTTAGTAGAGACAGGGTTTCACCATGTTGGCCAGGCTGGTCTTGAACTTCTGATCTCCTAATCCACCTGACTCGGTCTCCCAAAGTGTTGGGATTACAAGCATGGGCCACCACGCCCAGACTGTTTGTTCTTTTTAAGTAACACCCCTCCACCCCATCTCCACTCCACTCCCTGTCCAAAAGATACAGGCTCCACTGTCATCAACCACCAGAGAAATTTGGATCGTATGTTCTCTGGGAGGTAGTCATGCTTTTTCTTCCACCTCCTGGGCCAACGAGAGAGTTAGGTGATAGTTTTAGCTTTACTTGCCCTGCTTTGCAGAGTAAGCAGGTGACCGTTGGAGAGCCTTCACTCCTTCTCATGCCCCACCCCCAGCACGCACAGATTTAGTCTGGGATTTTGCCTGGGGAGCGTGCCCTGCTGTGAATTACTCTGCAGCAAGAAGGACGCAGGTGTTATTCCTGGAAGAGGAGCATGCTCTCCAGGACAGAACACAAGAGTATAGAAATTTGCAAAGCTGCACTTGCTGCCTTAACCTTCAGTGTCCACCAGACAGAAGCAGATCATTCCCTGGGAAATTGACAGGCTCCATTTCACAGAACTTTCTCTCTCTGTTCCCAGACGCACTGTCCGTTTCAGAGGTGAATATCCCACAGCCGTACATGCGGGACTTCCCTCTGGCTTGGGGCCCTTGTTTGTTTTAGGCCAGGAGTGGACACTGGGCCCTGGCGAAGGTTTCCAGAGGCCACTGAGAAACCCATACACATCTGGTTATTTTCACGGCTGCAGGAGGCGGGAGGTGGCGTGGGAATGACAACGTTCTCCCTCAGAAAAATATTTACCAAGGTTGTTTTTGAACTTACTGCTAGGGGAAGAGTGGCGTGCCAAATGTCCGTGCGCTTTGGCTCTGGAAGTGTGTGTGTGCCTGGGGACAGGTCGCAGGTGCTCCTGGGAGCAGGGACAGAGCCAGCTGAGAATTGCGTGGGTCTGGACCCGCTGTGATCGGTGTGCGGGGTAGAACACTCATCTCCAGGACAGTTGGGTTAGAATCTGGCTCTCTGACCTGGGGTGGGGCCTTCCCTGGGCTAGTCTGTCTCTCTTTTTCTGAACGAGGTACACAGTAGGCCAGACACTGTGGCTCACTCCTGTAATCTCAGCACTTTGGGAGTCTGAGGTAGGAGGATCACTTAAGCTCAGGAGTTTTGAGACCAGTTTGGGCAACATCGTGAAAACCTGTTGCTATCTCTACAGAATAATGAAAAACATAGCTGGGTGTGGTGGTACACACCTGTGGTACCAGCTGCGTGGGAGGCTGAGGTGGAAGGATCACCTGAGCCCAGGAGGAGGTTGAAACTGCAGTGAACCGTGATCATGCCACTGTACTCCAGCCTGGGTGACAGAGCAAGACCCTGTCTCTAAAAAGATTAAAAATAAAAGGTACATCTTAAAGACATGTCCTCAGAGGATGCTGGAGACAAATGAGATCATAAGCATGAAGAATGTAGCGCAGAGTCCCGCCAACATGGGAAGACCTCAGTATTTGCTCAGTATTAAGTTTAGAGTCATGATGATAAACTGCTCTTGGGAGGTGTCATTTAATAGGTGACACCTATTTTTTTTTTTTTTTTTTTTTTTAGTAGAGACGGGGTTTCTCCATGTTGATCAGGCTGGTCTTGAACTCCCTCAGGTGATCCGCCTGCCTTGGCCTCCCAATGTGCTGGGATTACAGGTGTGAGTCGCTGTGCCTGGCCTAAAAATATGTTCATTTTGTTCCAAGACAGATGTGTCTCCCTTGACAGATGAGGAAACCAAGGTCCAAAGAGGTCCCCGACTCACATAGGCATCCAGGTCTCCATCTGCAGAGCTCACTCTATTCACTGTATCTGTGGAGGCTGCATCACGTCTTGGATGTGGTCATTTAAACTGACCTTAAAGATGGGGTGAGGGGCCGCTCTGCCACCTCCCCCAGGTGCTGTCCTGTGGTGGTGATTTTGGTTTGTGAGCCCATCTGGGGCAGGTGAGGTGAGTGAAGGTAGCTGGGCATCAGCACTGTCCCTGCCCTCGCCTGCCTGCTGGCCGGTGGGTTGGCTGTCTCTGGGCACCCCGCCCAGGCAGACAGATCAGGATTCACATGGTCTGTAGCAGGCCAAGGGATTAGGAGGCCCTGGGGAGGGTATTATTTTAAGGAGGTTAGTCTGCTCCTTCCAGCTCAGGAAGAACCCAGCCCCTTCCCTGGGCAGGCTGGTGGTTCCTAGACAAAGCCTGACACCACGTACAAAGCTCCAGGGGCTCGGCATGGGGATGCCCCCACTTGTCAGGAACAGCAACAACAGCAGGAGTGGGGGTGGGGAGGAGAATGGGGAGTGCAGGACCAGTTGAGAGGGGCGAATCAGAGCGGGTATCAGTGGGCCGAGCCCCAGGGAGTGGCAGGGGAGGGATCTTGGGTGGCAACACCGATTGAATTCCAAGCTCTCCTGTTACCTCTCTGCCTTCAGCCACAGAATTATCGTCATGAGTAATCCAAAGAATGTATTTTGAAATTATACAAAGAATTATAGAAGCTTCCTGCTGAGGCTCGAGGTCCTGTTAGGGGGCAGGGATGGGCTTCAGCCCTCTAACCTCCACTTGGAGGGTGCAGTGTCATCAACTCTGGGCCTGATTTTCATCAGGTGGGACTGCAGAGGTCATCGAACCCTATGCTGTCTGCGTTATGTGGAAACTGAGCCCTGTCAGGTGCCGTGCCAGGGTGGGACTGAGGGGGATGAGACTGGCTCCCCGCCGACGGCTTCTGCCCCGGCCACTCCTCCCTGCCAGGCCTCAGGAATGGGAAGCTCGGTCAGAGAGTGGGTCTGGGACACAGAGCGGAGTGGGGCAGCCCACACAGGGACAGCCTGAGGGGCTGCCTGGGGGTGGCATCTTGCCAACTAGGCCACAGCACAGGGGAGGGGCCAGGAGCTGGTCCCCTGGTTCATCTCCCTCCTGTGCTCTGCAGGGCCACAGTGGACCTGTTTGAAGGGCATGCCTAAGTTCCCCAACAACAGAGACTGCGATGGTCATGGAAGCCCTACTCTCGATCGCCCTCAACCGGAAGCCACCCAAATGCCCATGAGTAGCAGAATGGGTAAATAAATAGTGGCATGCGCACACAATAGAGCACTCCACTGTGATGAGGGCGAACGGTCTGCGACCCCACACCACACAAAACAAATGCGGAGTGAAGGAAGCCAGACTCGAGAGTCACGATGGTATGATGTGAAATCCCACAACAGGCACAACCCCGGATCTTTTCAGCACAATAGTGGTTATCCTCCGGGGTGGAGAGGAACACAGGCAGCGCTTCCGAGACGAGCAGTCCCGTTTCCTGATCTTGTGCTAGTTAAATGCGCGTGTTCCCTCGAGGACAGTTCATCAAGCTGCACCTTTTTTCTTGGCGGCTGGGGGCAGTCTCGCTGTCACGCCCAGGCTGAAGTGCAATGCTGCAGTCTCGGCTCACTGCAACCTCTGCCTCCCACTCCCGGGTTCAAGCAATTCTCCTGCCCCAGCCTCCCGCATAGCTTGGACTACAGTTGTGTGCCACTATGCCCGGCTGGCTTTTGTATTTTTAGTAGAGACAGGGTTTCACCATATTGGCCAAGTTGGTCTCGAACTCTTGACCTCAAGTGATCTGCCTGCCTCGGCCTCCCAAAGTGCTGCCATTACAGGCATGAGCCACCATGGCTGGCCTTGTTTTTTTCAGACAGGTTCTCAGTGTCACCCAGGCAGAGTGCAGTGTTGCAATGACAGCTCACTGCAGCCTTGACCTCCTAGGCTCAAGCAGTTCTCCCACCTCAGCCCTGCAAGTAGCTGGGACTACAGGTGCACACCACCAGGTCTGGCAATTAATTATTTAACTAATTTATGCATACATATATACAGGGTTTCACTCTGTCATCCGGCATGGAGTGCAGTGGCACAAATTATGGCTCTCTGCAGCCTCAACCTCCCAGGGCTCAGGTGATCCTCCTGCTTCAGCCTCCTGAGGAGCTGGGTCTGCAGCTGTGTGCCACCATACCCAGCTAATCTTTGTAATTTTAGTAGAGACGGGGTTTCATCATCTTGGCCAGGCTGGTCTTGAAGTCCTGACTTCAAGTGATCCAACTGCCTTGGCCTCCCCAAGTGCAGTGCTGGGATTATAGGCGTGAGCCACCTCGCTGGCCATGTGCCATTTTTCAAATGCCTGTAATTCTTCAGTGAATCATTTTTAAAAATGATAGGGAAAGGGGCTGTTCTGAGAACCTCCTCACTGAACACAGTAGAACCTGCTGTGAGCTCGGGACAGCGAAGGAATGAAAACACCAGGCTCCAGGCAGGCAGTGCAGGTGAGCCTCCCAGGGAAAGGCGCGCTGTGGACAGGGAGCAACAGGGAGAGGCCCCTGGAGGAGAGGCAGGGAAGGCCAGATTGGGTGCCTTAACTTGCTGTGTTCGACTCACTGGGGTTGCTGGCTGACTTGTACCCCAGCCCTGACACCGGCTACCGCTGGCCCGAGGGTGTAAGCACCATCCTGGAACACACTTATCAGGTGTTTGCTGGGACCGGGTGCTGTGCAGGTGCCGGGGATATGAAGGAAACAGTCATGGTCCCTCCCATGGAAGCCTCAGCATCTGCCCACTGAGGGGTGGCAACATCAGTGGATGGCACCAGTCATCAGAGGGGAGTGCATCTCTCCAAGGACGCATCATGCTATATGCCACACCCCCCAGTGTCTATTACTGGATTGTGGAACTTTCAGATTTTAAAATCTATCTTAGTTTTTTTTTTTTTTTTTTTTAATTTAGATGGGGTCTCGATCTGTCTTGGCTGGAATGCAGTGGCCTGATTTCGGCTCACTGCAACCTCTGCCTCCCGGGTTCAAGCGATTCTCCTGCCTCAGCCTCCTGCGTGGTTGGGACTACAGGTGTGTCCAGCTAATTTTTGCATTTTTATTAAAGATGGGGTTTCACCATGTTGGCCAGGATGGTCTTGATCTCTTGACCTTGTGATCTGCCCACCTTGGCCTCCCAAAGTGCTTGGATTACAGGCATGGGCCACTGCACTCAGCCCTATCTTACTTTTTAAGTGGTTGAGTAGCTAGCTAACCACTTAGGTCTTTCCGTTTGCCATATGAGTTGCAAATATTTTTCCCAATTTGCCATGATGTGGCTTGGTTTCTAACAGGCTGGTACAAGTGACATTCATCAGGCTTTTTAGGGAAGTCAGAATAGGATCCACAGCTGGGTTAAAAACATGGACCTCTTTGGCCAAGCACAGTGGCTCCTGCCTATAATCCCAGCACTTTGGGAAGCAGAGGAGGGAGGATCACTTGGCCTCAGGAGTTTGAGACCAGCCTGGACAACATAGCGAGACTCTGTCTCTATAAAAAAAAAATTAATACATTAGTTGGGCCTGGTGATAAGCACTTGTAGTCCTAGCTACTCGGGAGGCTGAGGTGGGAGGATAGCTTGAGCCTGGGAGGTCAAGGCTGCAATGAGCTGTGATTGTGCCACTGTACTCCAGCCTGGCAACAGAGAGACCATCTCAAAAAAAACAAATGGCCAGGCATGGTGGCTCACGCCTGTAATCCTAGCACTCTGGGGAGGCCAAGGCAGGTGGATTACCTGAGGTCAGGAGTTCAAGATCAGCCTGGCCAACATGGTGAAACCCTGTCGTTATTAAAAAAAAAAAAAAGAAAAAAAAAAAGTAGGCCTAGCCCCAGGGGATCTTAGACATCAGCGGTCGGCACCTGACTGCTTGGCCGGCTGTATTTGTCAGTAAAGCTTTTTTGGAACACAACCAAACCCATTTACATACAGGTTGTCTGTGGTTGCCTTCAGGCCCATGAGGCAAAGTTGAATAGTTGCGGCAGAGACTGTATGGCCCCCTACAAGGCCTAAGACATTTACTTCGACCTTCTATGGAAAAAGCGTGTGACCCCCGCTGTACGTTACTGTGTACCAGAGAGATTCCACACACGAGAGGGCGGTCTTTCCTGCACACGGTGCCGTGGAGAGAAAGCTGCTCCCAGTCAGACTGGCGTCCCAAACTGACCTGTTGACTTGCCAGGGCGTTGAACAGTTTCTTCACTTTTGTGTGTATGTTCCAATCGATGTAGTGTAAAACAGCGTAGTAACAATTTTTAGGGGTGCAGTTCAGCGGCATTAAGTACGTTCACATTGTCGGGCAGCTGCTACCACCACCCACCTGCAAAAGATTTTATTCATCATCCATCACTGAAGCTCTGCACCCATGAAATGCCAACTCCCCCTTCCCTGCCTGCCAGACTTCCTTCACCTTCAAAATGGGGATAATAACACATATCTCATGTCATTTTGAGAATTAAGTATCTCCTTAATGGCCCCCCATTGATGGTTAATATATTTTTCTTTTCTTCTTTTTTTTTTGAGATGGGGTCTTGTTCTGTCACCTAGGCTGGAGTGCAGTGGCCCGATCTTGGCTCACTACAACCTCTGCCTGCCAGGCTCGAGCCATCCTCCCACCTCAGCCTCCTGAATAGCAGCTAGGACTACAGGCACACGCCACCACACCTGGCTAATTTGTGTGTGTGTGTTTTTGGTAGAGATGGGGTTTCACCATGTTGCCCGGGCTGGTCTCAAATTCCTGATGTCAGTCGATCTGCCCACCTCAGCCTCCCAAAGTGCTGGGATTCCAGGTGTGAGCCACTGCACCCGGCCACAGTCAGTATCTTTGAATACATTTGAGTTCCCTGCCTTCTTCATCCAGAGTCACACTGATCACTTCCATCTTGGTCCACACCCATCATGATGGTCAAGGGAAGGAGGCGGAAGTGACTGAGCTTCATGTCCCTGAGCAGGAAACCCAGGCCCGAGAGGGAGAAGGGCACACCCAGTGAAGTCTGAGCTCCGGTCCCCTCGACCCCCACCCCACCCCTGTGCCCATCC
Organism: Aotus nancymaae; assembly: GCF_030222135.1. Lineage (NCBI taxonomy): Eukaryota > Metazoa > Chordata > Mammalia > Primates > Aotidae > Aotus > Aotus nancymaae. The sequence goes on from NW_026988413.1 coordinate 25,552,050, forward strand.
CCGCCAGCCATCCCTGTGGCCCTGACACCAACGGCCTCACAGAGAGCTCTCATAGCAGCCTTGCCCCACCAGGACTGGGGTACGGGGTCGCTATCAGGACAGAACTTGAGGCTGACAGCCGGAAAGCCCCTCAGGAAACACTTCCTGGAGCTGGGGTCCCCCAGGCCTGGGTTTCCTTTCCTTCTCCAGCAAGGTTCAGGCTCAGCCCCTCATCTGAGTCTTCTCTTGACCACAGCTGCCCTGGTGCCTCATCCTCTCCCCTCCCCAGATCAGCCCTGCCTCCCTGGGAAGGAAGGGTCCCATGGGTCTGGGCAGACCTGCACCCACTCTCACCTCAGCAAGGCCTGTGCAGGTGTGAGTGGCTCTAACAGGGAAGGGGAGGTGGGGTGCGGCGCCAGGCGGGAGAGTGATCGCCTTTCCTTCCCCCTGCACTGCTCAGCAGGAATGTAATTATCGATGACATAGATCGGGCACTCCATGTGCACACACTGCTCTAAATACTCAAAGGTATAGAGTTTGTTACTTTTATCACCCTACTCTCCGCTTTTGACAGATGGGGAAACCGAGGAACAGCATTCAGACATTTGTGTTAAGTTGAGACTCTCGCCTGGCTCTACAGCTAGTGTGTGGAGTGGAAGCCAGTGGTCTGACTCCGAGGTACATGTTCCTAGCCTCTGTCCTGTACTGCTTTGGTAGGGGAGCCACAGAAGGGCACCTCTGGGGCAGGGATGTGGGCAGATGGGAGCCAAGTATCCTTGGGTGCTGTGCCCTGCTCCCAGGTATTGGGTACAGGAAAGAATGAGGACTTGTCAGTCCCAGGAGGAAGAAGGGGTGTGAGCCAGGGCGTCTTACAGGGCATCTGGCCACAGTGCCCTCCCTGAGAAATGCACCCAAGTGAAAGCTGCCCTTCCCCATCGCCGGGACATCGCCACGCTGGACAGTGGCAGCCCTCTCCTGCCCAGGGAAGCAGGCATGTGGGCCCCACCCTAGGGGGAGCGGCGGGTGCCAGGCAGGCCAGCTGAAACAAGCTGATAAGGGCAGAACAATTACAGATTTGACATGCCTGGAATTATCTCCCCTGAGGGGCAGCTCCGGGCCCCTCTGGGAGAGGTGATGTGAGAGGCAGCCCTGATGACCCTACCTCTGGGGTGCTGTCCTGCTGAGCCAGCAGAACTGCCAGGGTCCCAGGGAAGGGACGGGGTTGTGGGGGGTTTTGGCGCAAGACTGAGCCTGTGCCTGCGCTTGTCTACCTGACACTCAGCCTGGGTGGGGGTAGGTGAGGGGAGCAGGTTGGGAACCAGGCCCTGCCCCGGACAGTTGGAGCAGCCCTTCCTGCTGTGTCCTTGTTATTAACCTCCACCCTGAACCCTTTGTCTCAGCTCTGGCTTCTGTTAAAGTATAACAATATACTATCAGCTGGATGGCTTAAGTCGCAGACATTTATTTCTCACAGTTCTGGGGGGCTGAAAGTCGCAGATCAGGGGTCCACCATGGTCAGGTTCTAGCGAGGGATTTCCTGGCTTGCAGACAGTGCCTTCAGGCTCTGATCTCACGATGCAGAGAGAGGAGTTCTGCTGTCTCTTTCTCTTCTTTGTTTTTGAGATGGAGTCTTGCTCTGTCACCCAGGCTGAAATGCAGTGGTGTGATCCCAGCTCGCTGCCACCTCCGCCTCCCGGTTCAAGCGATTCTCCTGCCTCAGCATCCTGAGTAGCTGGGACTAAAAGCACACACCACCACACCCAGCAAATTTTTTGCATTTTTAATAGAGACGGGGTTTCTCTGTGTTAGCCAGGATGGTCTCAATCTCCTGACCTCATGATCTACCCGCCTCGGCCTCGCAAAGTGCTGGGATTACAGGTGTGAGCCACCGTACCCGGCCTCTTCCTCTTCGTAAAAGGACACTGATCCCATCATGGAGGGTCCATCCTGAGGACCTCATCTAAACCTAAGTATTTCCCAAAGGCTCTGCCTCCTGAGACTTGCACACTGGGGGTTAGGGCTTCAACATATGCATTGGGTGTGGGACCCAGACATTCAGGCCGTCATACCCCTTATACCCAGGGAAGTTGAGCCACCCCACTTTTGGGGTCCTTAGCCCAAGCAGGGGACCATTTGGAGGGAAAGAGAGCAACCCCAGGAGTCACTACCCCCTATTTCCAGATAGGGACCTATAGCAGACCAAAAATCCTCCCTTCCTCAAAAAAGATACAAGTAAAAATCTTGGTACCTGTGATGATTATCTTATGTGGACAGAGGATCTTGACAGGTAATAATTAAGGACCTCAAGATGAGAGCGTCCTGGATTTAAGTGAGTGCGCCCTAAATCCGATGACAAGTGTCCTCATAAGAGGCACATAGCGAAGGTGGCCCTGTGACTTCTAAGGCAGAGGTGGAGGGTTGCTGCTTCAGCCACGAATGCCGGAAGCTCACGCCTTGGTTTTAGACTTCCAGCTTCCAGCATGGTGAGAGATGACATTTCTGTTGTTTCAAGCCCTTGTGGTAATTTGTTATGGCAGTCGTAGGTAAACTGATTTAGGACCCGAGGTGCAGACATGGACCAAGGTTCACCCAGGCACAAGCAGACCGGGGAGATGGCTGTCTCTGGTTTGCAAGAGTGAGGCGAGTCAGTTTCTCCACTGCCTTCCCATACTGTCCTCTGCCGACAAGCCCCTTGCTCTTCTCCCAGGTCAGGTTCCTCCTCCAGGCACTCACATCTGGTTGGCAGCTTGCAGGGCAGAGAGGAGGAGACACTGGTTTCCTTTTTCTTTTCTTTTTTTTTTTTGAGACAGAGTTTCACTCTTGCCCAGGTTGGAGTGCAATGGCATGATCTCAGCTCACCGCAACCTCCGCCTCCTGGGTTCAAGCGATTCTCCTGCCTCAGCCTCGCAAGTAGCTGTGATTACAGGCTCCCACAACCATGTCCAGCTAATTGTTTTGTATTTTTATAGAGACAGGGTTTTACCATGTTGGCCAGGCTGGTCTTGAACTTCCGACCTCAGATGATACCAAAGTGCTGGGATTATAGGCTGAGCTGCCATGCCTGTCTGACCTGGTTTTCTTAAAACCATGGAGGGCAATTGTTTATGAGTGGGTGGATATAGCATTAATAAGATTCCAGAGCAGAAGACCAGAGCCAACAGCTCTGGACCAAGGATAGGACCCACTGGGGTGGAGGGATCCGGAAGGGCCTTTTCATTGGAAGGAAATGAGTGCCCAACTAAGGAAGAGCTGGGCCAGGGAATTAGAAAGACCCACCTGGAATGAAAGACACTGACTTAAATTTTTTTGTTTTTTTTAAGACATCATCTCTCCCCATTGCCCAGGCTGGAGTATAGTGGTGTGATCACAGCTCACTGCAGCCTCAAACTCCTGGGCTCAAGTGATCCTCCCACCTCAATATCCTGAGTAGCTGGGACTACAGGTGCTCCCCACCATGCCCGGCTAATGTTTTGATTATTTTGTAGAGATGCAGTCTTGCTTATGTTGCCCAGTCTGGTATCAAACTCCTGGGCTCGAGTGATTCTCCCACCTCGGCTTCCCAAAGTGCTGGGATTACAGGTGTGAGCCACTGAGCCCAGTTCTGACCTGATTAAGAAAGCCCGAGACACACAGAGGTGGGACCGTAACATGGGGAGCATCACGTCCTTCACAAGGAAGGCAGGGGAGAGAGGGGGGCTGCATGCAGCGGCAAGAGGGGGCACCTGATGCCTTGGTGCTGGGAGGAGTCCTGGCCAGGAGAACAGAGAGCAGCCCCAGGTATCTTAAACTAACCCAGCTCTCCCATCCCACCCCACCCCGCTGTCCTGCCCAGCTACCAACCAGAAGCCTGGCAATAAAAGGGCCAGTGTACAATAAGCGGCAGGACTTGCAGCCTGAGAAGGTGCGCCCTAGAGAGCTGAGCCCTGGGGAGCTGGGGGTGGGAGCATGGGGTGTCGACTTCAACTTGGCTGAACCTGCAAGGGCATCACACCAGGCCCTTCCCAAGTCCCAGCAGCTCCCTGCACCCCCTGGAAAGAAGGGGCTCATGCAGCAAATGTCACAGTTTGGACAAATGAGTGTTAGGGTTGGGTACCCTTGGAACGGCCTTGCCTGTACCCCTAGTGAGGCCCAGAGCAAGCCCTCTGAAGCCACTGACTAGGATAGCTCTGCCATCACAGCCACCGCAGGCTTACCTAGTACACAGCTCAGGAGAGTGCGTGCATAAGGAATCTTCTGGCCTACCTTTCACAGATGCATTTCAGGAGGGCGGACAGCTTGCCCAGGCCTGGGAGTCCAAGGCAGAGGCAGGATGAGAAGGTTCCGACCTCCCATTTCCCAGCCTGCACTCTTCCCATCGGCATGCCAATCCAGGAACACATCCGCTCGACTTGCCTGTCTTTCCCCTTAGAGCTTTTTTGTTTTATTTCTGTGGAGATGAGTTGGGGGTGGTGAGCAGGGGATAAAGAAGGAAGGAGAGGTCGACGCTGGTGTCCAGGCTGGAGCCTCCCATCCACCCCCTCCCCGGCCCCCTTCCACACCCCTCTTCCTGGAGCATTCTTTCCAGTTTCCTTTCCCACTATTAATAGTCAAGAGTCAATCCCAGGTCTGGAAATAGCCAGGAACAGGAAGCAGGCCCTCCTTGAAGACTGAAGCAGCCTCCCAACCCCAGGGGAGCAGGCTGAAGTCTGCCTTCTCCCCCCACTGTCCCCCTGGGGGAGCTGGCGCTGTGTTAATTAATTCAACATAGGCTTCAACTCCAGCAGACTGTCATGTCATTTCCACCCTGCAGTTATGTACTGACCTCTGCAGCCCTGTCCGTCACTCACTGAAGACTTTGACTGCGTCCTCTCCATCTCAATAGGTGCCATCATTCTTGGTGACGTCAGTGCTCACTTGAGTAACAGTGAAATGCCCTGGCCTCTGTTTCCCGACCCTTTCTCATCTCTACTTCATTCGGTCATTCCCGTTTCACCCCCTGAACTTTATTAGCTCCTCAAACTCTATCACCTCTGAAATCTCAGCATTTCCTCCTTGGATCACTGTCTCTCTACCTTCCAACTGAACTGCTCAAGTAAAACCTCATCACGATGCTTGAACTCAGGACTTAACAAAGTCCAGTAACCTTCCTCGTTACCTGTCGGCCCCTACCTGGCCTTATTTCTGTTTATCTATCCTCTATGTGAACAATTCACCATTAGAATCCCTACCTTACAAAGATATCCCCAAATTCCTTACACTCTCTCCTGATGTCATACCTAGCAAGACCCCATTCTCAGATAAACCTTTGCTTCCATTTTTCCATACCAAGCAGCTGAACATCGCCCCAGTAAAATCTGAACATCCGCTACAGTAAAATCTGGCTGATTGCATTAACTGTGAATTCATGATCACATGCCTCAATTTGGCACTAAGTACTACTTGACAATATTTTACTTCTCTAGACTAGTGGTTCTCAAAGTGTGGTCCTCTGGCCAGAAGCATCAGAATCTGTTGGGAACGTGTTAGAAATGTGTACTGCAGGCCGGGCGCGGTGGCTCAAGCCTGTAATCCCAGCACTTTGGGAGGCCGAGGCGGGTGGATCACGAGGTCAAGAGATTGAGACCATCCTGGTCAACATGGTGAAACCCCGTCTCTACTAAAAATACAAAAAAATTAGCTGGGCATAGTGGCGCGTGCTTGTAATCCCAGCTACTCAGGAGGCTGAGGCAGGAGAATTGCCTGAACCCAGGAGGCGGAGGTTGCGGTGAGCCGAGATCGTGCCATTGCACTCCAGCCTGGGTAACAAGAGCGAAACTCCGTCTCAAAAAAAAAAAAGAAAAGAAATGTGTACTGCATATCCCAGGCCTGCTGAATCAGGAACTCTAGGGCTGGATCCAGCGGCAGGTGTTTTTACAAGCCCTCTGTGTGATTCTGATGCTTGATGAAGAACCTCTGCTCTAACAGGTTCACATTCCTATTTCCACATGAGTATTTTACACTTTTCCCTCAAACACTCCCTCCTCCTTTTTTCTGTCTATATCACTATAGCTGATTTCATCTAGACTTCATTGAGAAAATTAAAGCTGTCAAATGTAAACTCTTTCTACTACCAAAATACAGCTGTACTTAGGACTGTATCCATTTTCTTCCCTCCTGTTTTAAAGATGGAAGTATCAGCCGGGCGTGGTGGCTCACGCCTGAAATCCCAGCACTTTGGGAGGCTGAGGCAGGTGGATCACTTGAGGTCAGGAGTTTGAGACCAGCCAACATGGTGAAACCCCATCTCTACTCAAAAATACAAAACTTAGCCGGGTGGTGGGCGCCTGTAATCCCAGCTACTTGGGAGGCTGAGGCAGGAGAACCGCTTGAATCCAGGAGGTCGAGATTACAGTGAGCTGAGATCAAGCCACTGTACTCCAGCCTGGGTGGCAGGAAGACTCTATATTAAAAAAAAAAAAGTGGGCCGGGCGCGGTGGCTCACGCCTGTAATCCCAGCACTTTGGGAGGCCGAGGCGGGTGGATCACGAGGTCAAGAGATCGAGACCATCCTGGTCAACATGGTGAAACCTCGTTTCTACTAAAAATACAAAAATTAGCTGGGCATGGTGGCGCGTGCCTGTAGTCCCAGCTACTCAGGAGGCTGAGGCAGGAGAATTGCCTGAACCCAGGAGGCAGAGGTTGCGGTGAGCCGAGATCGCACCATTGCACTCCAGCCTGGGTAACAAGAGTGAAACTCCATCTCAAAAAAAAAAAAAAGTGTCTGACTGTCCAGTGAAGGCCAGGTCCTCTACAGGCACTGAGTCGGCACAGGTATATTCCCTCTGCCTCTTAAGGACCCTATGAAACAGTAGAAAGAGAACACATACACAAAGCATTCATACCAGCTCTAGCATCTCCTGCCTTCAAAAAGGAAACAAGTTTCTGGACTGTACCAGCTCCCTCCAGTGCTGCCATATGTCTCTGAGCCCCTAGCGTTTGATAACGACTTGTCCATACGTGCAAACTCACTTCCTGCCATTCCTTGCGTCTTCAGTCTGCCTGAGTCCGGCTTCACCTGCACTGTGCCCACTGAAACTGCACGTGGCGGTTGTCGGGGACTTCTCTTGGCAGTCTCATCACTCAGCCCAGCCGGCCACTCCTTCCTTAAAACAAGAATCTAAAGCAGAATCTTCTGCTGCATCTCCCCATTTCCCCCGGAGAAAACTGGGATCCTAAACTTAGTGTTAAATTCTCTGTAAAATTTTAGTAACATTTTCTGTTTCCCTAAAAACACTTAGTTTTGCCGATTTTTCAACCCCGTAAGTGGAACCAAGTGTTCTTGTTCTTCCTTTTATTGTTTAGTTTTTTTTTTTTTTTGAGACAGTGTCTAGCTCTGTTGCCCAAGCTGGAGTGCAGTGGTGTGATCTCGGCTCACTGCAACCTCTGCCTCCCAGGTTCAAGTGATTCTCCTGCCTCAGCCTCCCAAGTAGCTGGGATTACAGCACCCGCCACCACGCCCAGCTAATTTTTGTATTTTCAGTAGAGACGGGGTTTCACCATGTTGACCAGGGTGGTCTCAAACTCCTGACCTCATGATCTGCCTGCCTCGGCCTCCCAAAGTGCTGGGATTGCAAGCGTGAGCCACCGCACCCAGCCTCTTGTTTAGTCGTAGTCTTTAGATTAATGCTAATAGATGTAGATGCAGTGCACTCATTTTCAGTCCTGTATGGCATTCGAGGAGAATATACTATCAGTTTATTTGTCCATACGACTACTATCAACTGTACTGTACTGTCAGCATTTCTTGGTACCTATGTGGGGCCAGTGTAAAAATACTCTTAGGGGGATTCTTGTAAATGCACTGTGATGCATACTTGTGTCTCCCTAGGATAAATGCCTAGTGATACAATTGGAAGTTGTGGGCCGGGCGTGGTGGCTCACGCCTATAGGTGGGTGGATCACTTGAGGTCAGAAGTTTGAGACCAGCCTGGACAATATGGTGAAACCCCATCTCTGTTAAAAACACAAAAATGAGCCAGGCGTGGTGGTGGGTGTCTGTAATCCCAGCTACTGGGGAGGCTGAGGCAGGAAAATCACTTGAACCTGGGAGGTGAAGGCTGTAGTGAGCTGAGATGGTGCCACTGCACTCCAGCCTGGGGGACAGAGGGAGAGTCCATCTCAAAAAAAAAAAAAAAAAAAATACCAGCATGGTGGCATGTGCTTGTAGTCCCAGCTACTCAGGAGGCTGTAGTGGGAGGATCACTTGAGTCCAGGAGTTCTGGGCTGTAGTGCGCTATGCCGAACGGTGTCCGCGCTAAGTTCAGCATCAGTATGGTGACCTCCTGGGAGTCGGTTGCCTAAGGAAGGGTGAACTGGCCCAGGCTGAAAACGGAGCAGGCCAAAAGTCCTGTGCTGATCAGTAGTGGGATCGCACCTGTGAATAGCCACTGCACTCCAGCCTGGGCAACATAGCAAGACTCCATCTCTTAAAAAAAAACAATTGGAAGCTGTGGATGTCTTTCTTCGATAACGCCACACTCTTTTCCAAAGTGTTTCAACCAATTTACACTACTTCATATTCTTGCTATCACTTGGTACTGACCTTGAAATATTTGTCAGTCTGATGGGTATGAAAAGAAAATTCTTTCTTATTTTGCATTCCTTAATTACTAACATTTTCAGATATTCTTAGGCTGTTTGTGCTATTTTTTTTCTGTGAAATGCATGTTTAATTCTTTTATTTTTTTCTATTGGATTGTTTTCTTAGGTATAGAAGTTTTTGGGGGCTTGTCTACAATTTTTTGGAATACCACTGTAAGAATGACTTATTTATTTAATCATTTATTTATCAGAAGGGACTCATGGATATTGATTTTATCCTTGGGGTTCTAATTCAGTATTTCTTGTTTTTTTGCTCACATTGTTCCAGGTTTGGCCCATTATGAGCTCTTCCCTGCTGACCTCTCTTTCTGGTCTTGCAGGCTGGACTTGCCTTCTTCTTTTTTAGATGGAGTTTCGCTCTTGTTACCCAGGCTGGAGTGCAATGGCACAATCTCAGCTCACCGCAACCTCCGCCTCCTGGGTTCAGGCAATTCTCCTGCCTCAGCCTCCTGAGTAGCTGGGATTACAGGCACGCACCACTATGCCCAGCTAATTTTTTGTATTTTTAGTAGAGACGGGGTTTCACCATGTTGACCGGGATGGTCTCGATCTCTTGACCTCGTGATCCACCCGCCTCGGCCTCCCAAAGTGCTGGGATTACAGGCTTGAGCCACCGCGCCCGGCCTTTTTTTTTTTTAGCACTTCTTTACTTTCTGACATCACACGATGTTCCAGGCTCATCTTGCATTTTCCCTACATCAGCACTAGAATCAAGCCATTTCTCCAAGGAGCCTTGGTTCATTTTATTGTAGAATGGTATCAGAAACCAAACATGGACCCTGGGTGTACCCTATGCTACTGGTTTGTCACTGCTCCTAGATGCTCTAAGTGGACAGAGCTGAAAAATATACATTTGTTTAGTATGTATTCATTTCCTTATCTATCATCTATTTGTCTATTACAACCTGAGTCGGGACTGACATTGGTGTCTCTCATCAAGTATCTCAGGGTTAGCCTCCTCTCTACCTGTTTACTTATTTGTAACTTCTTTCTCGGACAGTTAGAGACCTGGCTTATGTTATCTATAATTTGTCGAATCATTTGTTCAATCCTAGTATACATGTAAAGTAGGTTTGAAATTGACATGCCCTTGTGAGGAACAGTCTTGTTACTTAAAATACATTGTTTATATGCAGTTCTTTTGTTACAGTATCTAGTTAAAAAACTTTTCCAGGGTCATTTAGGTCAACTCTTGTTCTCCACCCTCTTCAGCGAGGTTATGTTATACTTTTTTTTGAGATGGAGTTTTGCTCTTGTCCTCTAGGCTGGAGTGCAGTGGGGTGCGATCTTGGCTCACTGCAACCTCCGCCTCCTGGGTTCAAGCAATTCTCCTGTCTCAGCCTCCTGAGTAGCTAGGATTACAGGTGCACGCCACCATGACCTGCTAATTTTCGTATTTTTTTTTTGGTAGAGTAGTAGAGATGGGGTTTCGCCACATTGGCCAGGTTGGTCTCGAACTCCTGACCTCAGGTGATCCGCCCGCCTCAGCCTCCCAAAGTGCTGGGATTACAGGTGTGAGCCACCACGCCCAGCCCATGTTACACATTTATAATATAGTTAAATTGATTTTCATAGTCTCCATTACATCCTAGGATTTCCTGGACATGCCAGGTGATTATAATTGGTATTAAGTAAAGTTAATTCTTAGAAGACACAAATCTTTGGGTTTCAACAAATATAAAGTCTTGTGGATTCTTGTCCATCACTCACTGTCCTAAAAATAACCTTGTATGGAGTTGAGGAGTCAGCTCCTCCCATTTCCCTCAACCTTTGGTGCCCACCGATCTGTTTTCTATCCCTATCATTTTGCCCTTTCCATAAAATCAAAATGGAATCAAATGCTGTGCAGACTCTTGGCTTTTAGTTAGCAAAATGTATTTAAGTCTCATCTATGCTGTCACATGAATCACTAGTTCATTCCTTTTTATTGCTGAGTAGTCATTATATGGCCATATAATACCCATTCACTTGCGGAGGAGTATCTTGGTGATTCTCAATTTTGAGTGATTGTAAGTAAAACAGTTATAAACATTTGCATGGAGGTTTTTGTGTGACTGTAGGTTTACATTTTGAGTAGGTAAATAAGAATGGAATTGCTGAGTCATATAATAATTGTTTGCTTCACTTTAAAAGAAACTGCTAAACTGTTTTCCAAAATATCTGTACCATTGTGCATTCCGACCAGCAATGCATGAGAGTTCCTGTTGGGCATTTGGGATCGTCATTTGTTTGATTTCAGCCATTCCAGTAGGTATGTAATGGTGTTGCATTAGAGCTTGAATTTGCATTTGCCTGATGACTAATGACGAGCATCTTTTCGTATCCTTATTTGCCATTGTATATCTTCTTTGGTAATTTTCCTTGGAGATCTTTTGCCTGTTTTAAAAAATTGGGTTTTTATGGTTGGGTTTTCCTTGTTGTTTTGTGTGTGTGTGTGTCTGTGTCTGTGTGTGTCTGTGTGTGTTTCTGTGTGTGTGTGTGTGTGTCTGTGTGTGTATGTGTGTATGTGTGTGTCTGTGTGTGTATCTGTGTCTGTGTGTGTCTGTGTCTGTGTGTGTATCTGTGTGTGTGTGTGTGTTTCCTATTGAACTTGGTAGGAGTTACAGTACAGTGTTCAATAGGAGTGGAAAGAGAGGACATCCTTGCTTTGTTCTCAAATTTCACAGCAAAGCATTCAGTCTCTTCCCATTAAGTATGATGTTAGGTGTAGGTTTATTTGGAGACATCACTAATTAGGTGAGGGAAGTTTCCTATTATTCCTGGTTTGCTGAAAGGTTTTTTTTTTTTTTTTTTTTTTTAATTAACCCCACCCGCAGTCCCCCTGAAAGGTTTTTGTAAATCATGAATGGATGTTAAATTTTGTTAGGTTGGCGGGCGGGGTGGCTCATGTGTAATCCCAGCACTTTAGGAAGCTGAGGTGGGCAGATTGCCTGAGCTCAGGAGTTTGAGACCAGCCTGGGCAACATGGTGAAACACTGTCTCTACTAAAGTACAGAAATTAGCTGGGCATGGCAGTGTGCACCTATAGTCCCAGCTACTTGGGAGGCTGAGCCAAGAGAAGTGCTTGAACCTGAGAGGTGGAGGCTGCAGTGAGCAAGATCGCACCACTGCACTCCAGCCCGGGTGACAGAGCGAGGCTCTGTCCCTGGAAAAAGAATTTTTTTTTTTTGTTAGATGATTTTTCTGCATATATAAAGGTGATCATATGGTTTTTCTTATTTCGCTTTGGTGAATTGCATTGACTGATTTTTCAAATACTGAACTGTCCATGAGGTGAGCCTCGCTTGGTCATGATGTATTGTCCTTTCTGGGTAGTGCTGGATTTGATTAGTCATTAGGGAAATAAAAATTAAAACCACAATGAGAGATTACTTCATGCCCACTAAAATGGCAATCATGGAAAAGACAATAACTGTTGGCAAGGACTGGAAAAATTGGATTCACAAAAGCGTTGCTGATTGACATGTAAAATGGGGCAGCCACTTTGGAAAATGGCTTGGCAGTCCCTCAAAATACTAAATAAAGAGTTACCACGTGACCCAGCAATTCCACTCCTAAGTATGTGCCCAAGGGAAGTGAAAACATGTCCACACAAACACTCGCATACAAGTGTTTATAGCAGCATTATTCATAATAGCACAAGGCTTAAAACAGCCAAAATGCTCATCAACCGACGAATGGATGAACAAAAAATGGAAGCTCCACACTATGAAATATCACTCAGCAATACAAAGGAGTAAGGATCGGGCCCCTGCTAGCATGGATGAACATGGAAAACAAAAGCGGAAAGGAAAAGCTTGAAAACACATCATAGTGAAAGAAGCTAGTCACAGAGACCACGTGGTGTATGATTCCATTTACATGAACTTCCCAGAATAGGTGAGTCTGGAGACAGAAAGTAGATGGGTGGCTGCCTCATGTGTGGCTTTTCTTTTGCTGTGTCTTTAGTGTGAAGGTTTATGTTAATCAAGGCAGGAGTTGGGCTGGGTTTACAATTTGTTGTTGCTATGGATACCGTGAATGCACTCGGGGCTGCCAAGTCCTCCAGTAATCTCTCTCTCTCTATCCCTGCTTGGCTGTAAGTCATCACTGTTTGCTGTTCCTCAAAGAGTCTGCCTTTTTCAGCTCCCTCCAACTGTATTTTACTGTTTTTATTTGAGATGCAGCCTCGCTGTGTTGCCCAGGCTGGAGTGCAGTGGCGCGATCTAGGCTCATTGCAACCTCCGCCTCCCAGGTTCAAGTGATTCTCCTGCCTCAGCCTCCTGAGTAGCTGAGACTACAGCACATGCCACTATGCCCGACTAATTTTTTGTATTTTTAGTAGAGAGAGTGTTTCACTGTGTTGGCTAGGCTGGTCTCGAACCCCTGACCACAGGTGACCTACCTGCCTTGGCCTCAAAGTGCTGGGATTACAGATGTGAGCCACCGCACCCGGCCGCTCCACTGTTATTTTTCACTTCACCCTTGCTGGCCTTGTAGAACAGGAGAGGGGACCATTCCCTGATGTTGCGTTTAAGTGTCACTCAGGCACTGGGAAGCTGAGCTTGAGGGCGTCCTGCCTCTTTCCTAGAAGTTACAGCTGGGTTTAGCCCGTAGCCCTGCCCTGCTCCAGGAGTAAGGCGCTGTTTCATTTTTCCTGTTCTCTTGCCTGGCTACAGAAGGTTTCCGCCAGTGCCCTCAGGGTGTAGTTTTTGTTGATTTCCACTGGAAAGGCTTTTTTTCCTTCCCTATAGAAATGTGGAGGGAATGGAGTTTCAGCACTGGCTGTTTTCTTCCCCCCGCCAGCCCCGCCTGCAAGGGGTTGCTTTTTCCAGGCTTCCTGTGAGCACCTGGCGGGGTTCCTAGGAGGAAGCTGCCCTGGGTTGTGGGCCTTCCCATGCCTGCAGCTCCCAGGGCTTCACATTTTCATACTAACACATAAACAGCTTTTAGAAACTCTTTTAGAAATTGACCTCAATCGGCCTGGCATGGTGGCTCACGCCTGTAATCCCAGCACTTTGTGAGGCTGAGGTAGGCACATCACGACGTCAGGAGCTCCAGGCCAGCCTGACCAACATGGTGTAACCCCGTCTCTACTAACAGTACAAAAATTAGCTGGGCGTGGTGGCATGTGCCTGTAATCTCAGCTACTCAGGAGGCTGAGGCAGGAGAATTGCTTGAACCCGGGAGGCCAGCCTGGGCGACAAAGTCCATCTCAAAATAAAAAAACAAATAATCTTCTTACCAAACTTTGTCCAGGCGCCCGCCACCACACCTGGCTAATTTTTGTATTTTTAGTAGAGATGGGGTTTCACCATACTGGGCAGACTGGTCTCGAACTCCTGACCTTGTGATCTGCCTGCCTCAGTCTCCCAAAGTGCTGGGATTACAGGCGTGAGCCACCGCACCCAGCCTCTCAGCTTTTTTCTTGTAGTCAGAGTAGCAGCAAAGTTCTTCCAGTCGCTACCCTTATTAGCTGAAACTGGAAGTCCTATTGTTTCTTTTAATGAACACAAATTCTTAACTTCGACGCTAAATGTGTGAGTCTTTTTCTTCGGTTTGCGCTTTTCATGTTTTGTTGGTCAATAATTGTATATTAAACCGTTCCTTTTACAGACACATACTAAAACAGAACAGACTGTGATAAAGTTCATGTAAGGCCAGAATGACTGGATCTTGGAATCCTGGAGTTTTTTTATGATCAAAGTATTAACTACCTAATTGATTTCTTTTTTTCCCCCTTTTTTGTGGTTTTATAAGTTTTTTTTTTTGAGATGGAGTCTCGCTCTTGTTACCCAGGCTGGAGTGCAATGGCGCGATCTCGGCTCACCGCAACCTCCGCCTCCTGGGTTCAGGCAATTCTCCTGCCTCAGCCTCCTGAGTACCTGGGACTACAGGCACGCACCACCATGCCCAGCTAATTTTTGTTTTTTTAATAGAGACGGGGTTTCACCATGTTGACCAGGATGGTCTCGATCTCTTGACCTCGTGATCCACCCGCATCGGCCTCCCAAAGTGCTGGGATTATAGGCGTGAGCCACCGCGCCTGGCCTGTGGTTTTATAACTTTATTGGATGTATTCGATAGTCAGCAGTTAGTTCTTATCCACATTGACTACAGATTTTTGAAAGTGGTAACAGGTACGTGGGTAACCAAAGTATAGAGCTTGTTTGGTGACTCTTCATCCTTATGCAGTTTCCTGGACAACTGCACCAAGGATAGATAGGGAACATCCTTTATTTCTTTGGCCCAGGCAGCTTTGACGAGCCTGGTATCAGTGCGGACCTCTGGAGTTCCCATCTCCTGCATGGCAAATTTCTGACCCTCTGTGAGTGCCCGAGGGGCATGCTTCTTGAAGCCCACTCCATGGATGTGCTTGGGATTGTTGATGGGTGCATTCTTGGGTCACCACCTCACTGATGGCAGAATGGCTTTTCTTCTTACTAACCTTTGCAGGAGCCATTTTACTGCACCCAAGTTGGAAAGGCTCAATTTCTTTCTGATTATAGAATAAATGATTATTTCCATTTCCATTTTCCTTGAGTTACTCTAGTTAAGTTTGCTTTTCCCAAGAGATTTGTGTGGGCACAGTGTCTCACATCTAGAGTTCTTGCACTTTGGGAGGCCGAGGCACACGGATCGCTTGAGCCCAGGTGTGAGACCAGCCTCGGCTACGTGGTGAAACCCTGTCTCTACAAAAATTACAAAAGTTTTAGCTGGGCGTGGTGGTGCATGCCTGTAGTCCTAGCTACCCAGGAGGCTGAGGTAGGAGGATTGCTTGACCCCAGGAGGTTATAGTGAGCCAAGATCACACCATTGCACTCCAGTTTGTGGGACAGAGTGAGACCCTGCTTCAAAAAAAAGAAAAAGAAAAAATAAATGTGTCCATTTCATCTGCCTCAAATTTATAAGTATTTGCCCATAAGGTATTATGCTTTAAATATCCATTATTATTTTTTGTACCTCACATTGTTTACTTATGCCTTTGGATTTTTTTCCCTTGTTTTTGAGACGGAGTCTCACCCTATTGCCCAGGCTGGAGTGCAATGGCGTGATCTCGGCTCACTGCAACCTCCGCCTCCCGGGTTCAAATGATTCTCCTGCCTCAGCCTCCCAAGTAGCTGGGATTACAGGTGCCCACCACCACGCCTGGCTAATTTTTGTATTTTTAGTAGAGATGGGGTTTCACCATGTTGGCCAGGCTGTTTTTTTCCTTCTCCAAAGACTTTTTAGTACTTTATTAGTCCTTTTTAAAAAAATCAATTTTTGATTTTGCTATTTGCTATTGTATTTTGGTTCCTATTTCATTGGTTTTTTTTCTTCAGGTTTATTTTGCGGCTTTCCACTGTCAGATTGAAGGTGTTAGATACAGGACCAGGCTTGGGCTAGTCTTAAAGGAGCACAGTGGAAATTGCAGCGTGGCTCCCACCCTCAGAATGCCTGTTCTTGCCCTAGCCCGTACCCAGAGGTCTCCAAGAGAGTTAACTCCCTGTGATCAGCTGACTGAGGAGTGAAAAAGCCAGGCCTGGTTTTATATGATTTGGGGTCATATGCTAGTGCGAGCCGAAAGTGGATGGCGACAGGAGAAGATCCCTATTTAGGGGAGGTCCTGAAGGGTGGTGTCGAAAGAAAATTCTCCCAGTGGCTAGACTTTAAAGAATACATTTCCTGGTCTTTTGTTTTTGAAGGAAAGGCGCTGAGGCCAGGTTCTGAACAGATTCATCGGCAGGAGCTGATGATTTTTTTTTTTTTAATACGGGGTTTCACCACGTTAGTCAGGCTGGTCTTGAATTCCCAACCTCAGGTGATCCGCCCGCCTTGGCCTCCAAAGTGCTTGGATTATAGGCATGAGCCACCATGCCCGGCTGGAGCTGATGATTTTTAAAGCAACGCTAGGGAATGTAGAAGCAACGGCACTCGCTGGGGCATCAGTGGGATTCGGAAGGTCAGGCAGGCGGGTGGAGGGACCTGCCAGGATAGGTCTGGAGTGTGAGGATGTGTGCACGGCTCTAGAGAAGGCTCTTGGTAATCAGATGGACAAGATGACCCCTTCTGCCTATCAGTGTCTTTCTCCGTCGCCTAATATGGCACTGTGGACCCATGGCCAAGTGGCTGTGGTGGAGGGAGGCACGTCCCAGACCTGCTTGTGCCCTCTAGGCTGCCAGGCTTCTGTTAGCAGCACCGTTTCTGGACTCCCAGGATGCTTTCTTCACTATCATGATTACCCCACAGACCATAGGAGCTCACTCTAGGGCAGAATAAGTGGCCTATTACATTTAATCAGATTTACGTAGTGTGAACCCTACATGTGGCTAAATAATGCAGCAGGAAGGAATATGGATAGAACCAGGGGGTTCCCCATGGTGCCAGTCATAAAAGTAAATGGAAAGACCTCTTACGGACAGTATCCTTGCACACTGTCATCTCAGATAAAAGCCAGCATCCAGTACTGATGTTGCCAGTGGTGTGAACTGGTGCTCGATGCTGGTAGAAGTGATGACCTCACCAGACACATTCAGGAGAAGAGGTCTCGGGCACTGTTTCTGACTTACGCTTGATTCTTTAGCAACCTCAAGTATTTTTATTAGCCAACGATTTACCCTTTTATTATTTATTTATTTATTTTTTGAGACAGAGTCTTGCTCTGTTGCCCAGGCTGGAGTGCAGTGGCATAATCTCAGTTCACTGCAACGTCCGCCTTCTGGGTTCAAGCGATTCTCCCACCTCAGCCTCCTGAGTGGCTGGGATTACAGGCACGCACCACCACACCCAGTTAAATTTTGTATTTTTTAATAGAGGTGGGGTTTCATCATGTTGGCCAGGATGGTTTCGATTTTTTGACCTGCCTGCCTTGGCCTCCAAAAGTGCTGGGATTACAGGCATGAGCCACTGCGCCCAGCCCCAAATTACCTTTTTAATACATTTATTTTCTCTTTGAAGCAGACAGTGTTACTTTCTAATGTTTGAAAGACTCCTGGTTTTTATAGTGAGATGCAGATTAGGAGACTGAATGGCATTCCCCCGAAAAAGACATGGTCAGATCCTAACCTCTGGTACCTGGTATCTGGGCAGGTGACCCTATTTAGAAATGGGGTTTCTGCAGATGTAATCAAGTTAACATGAAGTCATACGGAATTAGGGAGGGCTCTAAATCCAATGACTGGTATCCTTATAAGAGGAGAGAGACGCGGCCGGGCGCAGTGGCTCATGCTTGTAATCCTAGCACTTTGGGAGGTTGAAGTGGGCAGATCACCTGAGTTCAGGAGTTCGAGACCAGCCTGGTCAACATAATGAAATCCTAAGTCCATTAAACATACAAAAATTAGCTGGGCGTGGTGGTACACACCTGTTGTCCCAGGTACTTGGGAGGCTGAGGCAGGAGAATTGCTTGAATGGAGGAAGCGGAGGTTGCAGTGAGCCGAGATCGCGCCATTGCACTGCAGCCTGGGCAACAAGAGTGAAATTCCATCTCAAAAACAACAGCAACAACAACCACAAACCAAATTCTCTGGGTCCTATTTTCACATAAGAGACCTGGTGAGGTTATGAATTAAGTTAACACCGTAATTCAGCAACTCATGGAATCAAGCTTTAAAGTCTTCTGGCCATCTCAGCCCTTCAGCTGCAAACAAAGAGACTCGTTGAATGTGTTCTTGGAAAGTCTCTGGTTTTCAGTCTGTGCGTTCCTAGGAGGATTTAGGAATTTGAACTTGTTTAAACCAGTAGTTTTCACTGGTAGTGATTTTGTCTCCCTCAGGAGACATTTGGCAATATCTGGAGACATTTTTCATGGTTACAACTGGAAAGGGAGTGCGTATGTGTAGAGATGCCAGGAATGTTGCTAAGCATTCTGTGTATAATGCATAGGACAACTTCCCATAGCAAGAGATATCCAGTTCAAAATGTCAGTAGTTTCAGAGTTGAGAAATCCTGTTTTAAGCTGTTCACCACTGTAAGAAGCAACCAGCCAGGGCTGTGTGCTGTGGCTCACACCTGTAATCCCAGCACTTCTGGGAGGCCGAGGCTGGAAGATCACTTGAGCCGAAGAGTTTGAGACCAGCCTGGGCATTATAGCAAAATCTCGTCTCTACAAATAATACAAAAATTAGCTGAGTGTAGTGATGTGTGCTTGCGGTCCCAGCTACTTCAGAGGCTGAGGTGGGAGGACTGCTTGAACCCAGGATGTCAAGGCTGCAGTGAGTCCTGATCGCACCACTGTACTCCAGCCTGGGCAACAGAGCAAGATCCTGTCTCCAAAAAATAGCAAGCCAGGTATGGTGCCTCACACCTGTAATCCCAGCACTTTGGGAGGCTAAGGCGGGTGGATCACCAGGTCAAGAGATGGAGACCATCCTGGCCAACATGGTAAAACCCCGTCTCTATTAAAAATACAAAAATTAGCTGGGCATGGTGGCATGCACTTCTAGTCCCAGCTACTCGGGAGGCTGAGGCAGGAGAATTGCTTGAACCTGGGAGGCAGAGGTTGTAGTGAGCCAAGATGGCGCCACTGTACTCCAGCCTGGCGACAGAGCGAGACTCCGTCTCAAAAAAAGAGAAGAAGCAATCATCCCACAGATTCCTTAATTCCTCAGATATGCTGGTATATTCCCTTAGCAGTCTAGTATCTTGCCAGATGACACTGTGACGCCATCAGTAGTAAGAAGCACGATTATTTTATAAACTATTAAGAAAAAAGGCCTGTCAAACCCCCACACTGCATTGCTTTTTAAAACACATCTGATGTGCGTGACTTTCATACTCTGGCAGCGGCCACTCGGCCAGACCAAAGCCACTTCCTGGGCACTTCACTTTAGATTAGAGGTGATAATGTGACTGCTTATCCTCAAGATGTCATGGGACACTTGAGTCCTGTTCCTTAATACTTGCAGAATTTTGACTGCCCTTTGTCCCCAGTGAGGCCTGACAACAAATCTTGCTGCTGGCAGCTGAAGTCTTGCTGCCGGCAGCTGCTCCTGATAGACATTTCTGCTTTTCAGTAGCAAAATGTGTGTATAAAAGATACTGGCTACTGTCCAGCGAACGGAGTAGCTGGGATTGCCAGAGGCAACATTCAGGGCTGCTTTGAACGTCACCAAAGCCAGGCTGTAGAACTGATCCGAGGCGGCCAGCGCGGCCCACTCCTGCCAGGCGCTGTCACTGCCTCTCGGGATGCCTCGCCTCCGTGCGTGATGTCGTCACTCCTGCCTGCAGAGCCCCTCACGGGCCGCCGTCCCCTCCCTCACTGGCTGGAATGGGAGTTCTCCTTCATGATGGCACTGCCACGTGCTGGTGCTCATCCCAGGGAGGCTGGTCGGGAAAGAGCTGGCATTTTCATAGGAGCATTGCCATAGGAGGCAAATTCTGTTGCCATCAAGTCTCATGGGGTGTGGAACTCCCAAATAGAAATGGTTTGGGTGCTGGCTGGCAAAGAGAACGGCACGCAGTCACAAGCCCCCTTCCCACCACTCCCTTCTGCTCCAGACAGAAGACTAGGAATCCTCTTGGATTCTCTTCTTCCCTCACTTAGGACATCAACAAGCAGTTGATCCCCAAAACAGTCTTGACCTATCCGCCTTTTGTCCCCAGTGTCAATAGCGTCCTATGGCCAACCCCGTTCACTCCAGCTGGATTACTGTAATTGCCTCCTAACTTCTCTTCCCTTTTCCACACGTTCCTCTTTCCAGTCCGCATTCCCCAAAGCAGCGGAAACATGTTTCTTTGTAAGTCATCCTATGCCACTTCCTTGCTTTAATGCCTTCACTGCCTTCTTTTTTGCAGCTAGAATAAAATCCAGAATCTGCATGTTGGCCTCTGAGGAAAGTGATCTTATGTCTCATTCTATGCAGGATGTGATTTTATTATTTTTATTTTTTGAGATGGAGTCTCACCTGTCGCCCAGGCTAGAGTGCAGTGTGGTGCATTCTCGACTCACTGCAACCTCTGCCTCCTAGGTTCAAGTGACTCAGCCTCCCAAGTAGCTGGGATTACAGGCCTCCGCCACCTTGCTTGGCTAATTTTTATTTTTGTATTTTTAGTACAGACGGGGTTTTTCCATATTGGCCAAGCTGGTCTCGAA
Source organism: Aotus nancymaae (assembly GCF_030222135.1). Lineage (NCBI taxonomy): Eukaryota > Metazoa > Chordata > Mammalia > Primates > Aotidae > Aotus > Aotus nancymaae. The sequence goes on from NW_026988413.1 coordinate 25,572,703, forward strand.
CTGCTGGGATTACAGTTATAAGCCACTGTACCTGGCCCAATAGGATGTGGTTTTTTTTTTTTGTTTGGTTTTTTTTTTTTGAGACAGAGTCTCACCTGTCACCCAGGCTAGAGTGCAGAGTGGTACATTCTCCACCTCTCAGGTTCAAGCAGTGCTCCTGCCTCAGCCTCCCAAGTAGCTGGGATTACAGGCACGCACCACCATGCCCGGGTAATTTTGTATTTTTAGTAGAGACGGGGTTTCACTGTGTTGGTCAGACTGGTTTTGAACTCCTGACCTCTGGTGATCCACCCGCCTTGGCCTCCCAAAGTGCTAGGATTACAGGTGTGAGCCACCGCGCCCTGTATTTTTAAGAGAGCCTTTTACTCAAAAATGTCTGGTTTGGATGCTTAGTTGCTGTCACTGATAAGACCCTGCATTTTCTCAGCCCTGTGCCTGACCCCTTCTCACCAAACTCCATTCCTGCTTATCCTCTTTCAGCTCCTTTCCCTACTTGGGGGCTTTGCAGATTCTGCTCCTTCTGCCATGAACACTTTTCCTCCCATTCTCCACACATTGCTCTCCTTGTTATCCTCCGGGCTTAGCTTAACAGTCATCGCAGAGATGCCTTGCCTTCTGCAGAGATGTCTCTGCACCGTTCCCTTCCTCGCTTCTGCCATGTGGTAAGCAGATTTAACCACCCTGTTTAGTCTCTCTCTCCCCGACTGAGTGTAACCTTCTTGAGGGTATGACAGACCGTTGTGTCTCCACTGCCTGACACAGAACCTGTTTCCTCAAGAAATATTTCGTTAAACAAATCCTTCCTTCCCTTTGCCCCTGGCATGGCAAAGCTGCCACACTGCACACAGTCGGGGCACAGCTCTGTGTAACTTCAGTTTATCATCCATTTCTTCTTCTAGATTTAACTTCCATGAGAACAGGGTCCATGTGTTTTTTGCTTAAGCTCAGCACAGGGCCAGGCACTTCAGGGAGCATTAGTCTGTGGAATTTTCTGTGGGGCCACGTGCCTGGGAGCTGGAGAGGAGGAGACAGAGATGTTCCTGGCAGCCGGTTCAGGGGCAGCGCATTGAGAAACTTGAGGGAGATGTGTGTGGGGCTGGACAGGAGGGCAGGGAGGGAGCGTACGACAGCCTCCACGTGTGGCGGGCCTCGCTGGCCTGGGCCTCCCCTTCGGCAGCATTTTGCTTTTCTCACTCTGCTGCACTCCAAGCTCCTCTCTTAGAGGTTTCTTGAACCTCAGAAAAATCTGGAGTCTGCCGGACACGGTGGCTCACGCCTGTAATCCCAGCACTTTGGGAAGCCGAGGCAGGCAGATCATGAGGTCAAGAGATCGAGACCATCCTGGCCAACATGGTGAAACCCCGTCTCTACTAAAAATACAAAAATTAGCTGGGTGTCGTGGCACGCGCCTGTAATCCCAGCTACTCGGGAGGCTAAGGCAGGAGAATTGCCTGAACCCAGGAGGCAGAGGTTGTGGTGAGCCGAGATCACACCACTACAGTCCAGCCTTGTGACATAGCAAGACTCCGTCTCAAAAAAAAAAAAAAGAAATATCTGGAGTCACCAAGGACCCAGGACTTCAGCAAGGCCTCTGAATCCTGGGGAAGAGCTAGAGAAGCATGGTGAGAAAGCCTCCCAGCCCTAACTCCATTCTGTATTGTCTTTGCAAACAGCAGATTCGCCTGCTAATGACTCACCCAACGGAACAGCCCCAATCGCACCAGTAGCCTCCAGCAGGCAGGACCAGGCTCTAGCAGCCAATGTCACCAGAGAGGCTACAGCTACAGTCCAGCAGAGCACAGGACCCACCTCCAAGGCCCCGGTCAAGGCGAGCATCCCTGATGTGTCCAGTGACTCAAGAACTACAGCCCCAGTTCAGCAAGACAAAGTGAACATTACAGTGACTGAAAAAGGAGACTCAGGCAACCCTACTGCCACCAGCGATGATCCCAAGGGCATGAAAGATGGAGCTGGCACTACGTTTGCACCCTCCACGACCACAGCTCAAGCTGACACCACCACCAGCCAGGATGGAGCAAAAGATCCAGTCACATCTGGGGACCAGAGTAGCCACAATGTGACCGCAGACCTCACACCTACTAAGGCAGAACATCCGACGACCCCTCACCCTACAAATCCAGTTAGCGCCCCCCAACCCACTCAGAGGCATCTTGTGGCCACCCCGACAAGCTCGGAACAGGACCATCTTATGACAGCTTCAAGTGGTTCAAGCACTGCGGCTGGCCCTGACTACACCTTCACAGGCCCTGGGATGAACCCCACACTGCGTAAGTAATGTCTGGTTTTCTTTAAGCGCAAAGAAACTTTAGGGCCAGGTGTGGTGGCTCACACCACTAATCGCAGCACTTTGGGAGGCTGAGGCAGGCGGATCACCTGAGGTCAGGAGTTCAGGACCAACATAGCCAAGTTGCATTTATTCAGACTTAGTTTCCATTTGAGGGAGCAGCAGAGGCCTGCGGGGCTGTGGATTCTGATGAGACTGCATTGTCTTGCTTGCCCAGTTCAGCAAGCAGACAATCCGACAGTCTGTTTGTGGGTGAGACCCTGCGTGGTGATGGTGGTGGGTATCAGGAGGATTGGGAGTCCTAGAACCATGCTTCTTCAGCCTGTTTCATGGCATCCCACAATAAGAAACACATTTTCATTTTACATCACAATCCAAAACATGCATGTGTAATATATATGTTATTGAAACCAAAGTTTCATAAATACTCCTTACTATACACTATACGTTCTAATAGTTTCTATTCCATACCTATTTACTTTTTTATTTTTGAGATAGATTCTTGCTCTGTCACCCAGGCTGGAGTGCAGTAGTGCAATTTCACCTCACTGCAACCTCCACCTCCTGGGTTCAAGTGATTCTCCTGCCTCAGCCTCCCGAGTAGCTGAGACTATAGGTGTGCACCACCACACCCAGCTAATTTTTATATTTTTATCAGAGATGGGGTTTACACCACGTTGGCCAGGCTATTGTCAAACTCCTGACCTCGTGATCCACCCACCTTGGCCTCCCAAAGTTCTGGGATTACAGGTGTGAGCCACCGCGCCTGGCCAATACCTATTTATTTATTTATAAGAGCTGATCTTCAGCCTGACCAACATGGAGAAATCCTGTCTCTACACAACGAAAAATTAAATAAAAATAAACAAAACAAAACAAAAACAAAAGAGCTGGTCTTAACCTAGTAAATCAATTTCAAAATCTGCCTATGGATCATGAGCCTTAGGATCATGACCCATCTCAGATCTGTGGACCCAGAATTTCCGAGTGCTGCTGGCGATGTTGCTGCAGACTGGTCAGCAGACCACCCCTTTGCAGGAGGGTGCCACACAGGAGGAGTGTGGGCTCCCGCTGGGATAATCCAGGATTCAAATCCCTGCCCTGCGACTTGTTGGCCCGGGAACTTGGGCAAATCACTGAGCTCCTCGGAGCCCCAGTTTCCTTGTTTATGAAATAGGGATGATGACCGTTCTTTCTCCAGAGGGTTGTCGTGAGGATTTAGAAGGAAAGTACCTTCGAAGCACTTAGTCCCTTGCACAAAGTAAATGCTCAGTGAACGTTTGCTGCGGCTGCTGTGACTTCCTTTGCCGGGTAATTCCACTGGCTTGTCCAGTCTGACCCATCCTGTAAAGTGTCATAGGAGTTCACGTCTCCCATCTCTGGGAGGTAAGACCAAAGAACCTGAGAAAACTATTAGAGCAAGAAAAGACCGTCCTCTTCCCGCAGGGCTGCACTCATCTTTTCTCATTACCATCGTTTCCCAATGACAGCGTCATCAGTTCCCTCGCAAAGAACTCAACAGACCTCCAGCCAGATGCCAGCCAACTCTACGGCCCCTCTCTCCCAGGGGACAGTGCAGCCCACGAGCCCGGCAATGGCATCGAGAACGTCTCCCCTCCCAGAGACCACGAGCTCCAACCCCACAGCAGGGTCAACTACCCACCAAGTCCCCAAAACACCTTCTCTCACCTCGGCTCATGGGGATAGCTGGGTAACTCCACCAGGAGTGGGGCAGGTAGGAGAGCGAAGACTCAGGTGGAGGGGGCTTTAAGACAAGTCTTTTCTTTCCTCCAGCCAGGGCTCCGGGCTGGGGCTGTGAGCAGCACTTACCCATTTCCTCCTCCCTCTCCCTGGTTGGCCTGATCCTGGCTTAGGCTGCCCTTAGGCCATGCAGCCAGGACATACTTGGCTCTGGAATGGTTCCAGTCATGCCCCCAGCTTGCCTTGAACTCCTTCCTATCTGGGTCACCGCTTAGTGGGAGGGAAGAGTCAAAGATTCCCTGACTTTTAGCCCAAACCTTAATCTCAGTGGCTTCTTCCAGATAAAGTGTGAGGCTCCTGAGACACCGAATGAGAAGCAGCTCATCCTGAACTTCACAGGAAACATCTTCTGTGTGAGTAGCTCCCTGATCGGAGCCCTGCCCTCAGGTCTGCCCCCAGGGGCAAGTTCCATGCAGGGCTGAGGGAGGTAGAGGGGATGCAGTGTTCTAACTGCATTTTTAAGGTGCATTCGCTTTCCTGTCCTCATTTCTTCCTAGTAGGAAGTAGTCCTTTCCCATCTTATAGACAGACCAACCATGGTTTAGACTTAAGTCAGGACACACCCACAGGACTGACGCAGGGCCAGCATCCACCCTCCCCCGCCACCTGCCCCCACTTTGCTTGGCTTTCACTGTGTGACTATTTCCAGTATGCCGTGTTGGGGGATGCTAATCCTAGTTCCTGTTTGCCCCTAGCTCTGGGAGTGACTTTAGTGAGTTGATCTCTTTGGTTTTCAGATATCTCAGTTGAAAATGAGAGGTGAGGTCAGGTGTGGTAGCTTACACCTGTAATCCCAACACTTTGAGAAACTGAGGCAGGAAGTTTGCTTGAGGCCAGGAGTTCAAGAGCAGCCTAGGCAACATAGGGAGACTCCATTTCTCCAAAACAAAAAAAGAGGCCAGATGCAGTGGCTCATGCCTGTAATCCCAGCACTTTGGGAAGCTGAGGCGGGTGGATCGCCTGAGGTCAGTTCAAGACCAGCCTGGCTAATGTGGGGAAACCCCATCTCTGCTAAAAATCCAAAAATTAGTTGGGTGTGGTGGCAGGCGCCTGTAATCCCAGCTGCTTGGGAGGCTGACATAGGAGAATTGCTTGAACCTGGGAGGTGGAGGTTACAGTGAGCCGAGATCCCGCCACTGCACTCCCGCCTGGGCAACAGAGCAAGACTCCATTAGGAAGGAAGGAAGGGAGGGAGGGATCGAAAGGGAGGGAGGGAGACCATTCTCTTTTAATGGTCTGTGGCTTCACATTTCCTGGTCTGTGGACTATCTGAGAACCTTGATGGATGAATAGTGCTGGGAGATTCTCCCTCTAACCTGAGGAGTTGGTGGGGTGGGTGGGAGAGGAAAGGGCCCACCCTTTCTTGTCTGGGTGGTGTGCGTGTGTGTGAGCATGCGTGTGAGCACACCTGTGTGAGGGAGGTGGCAGCGTGTGAGCAGCCTTCAGGTCCCCAGTCTCCCTGGGGTGAAAGGCTTTGGTCTGGGGATGTGCTGTGTGCACTCAGTAAATAGCTGCTGAGCCCTGTGGGTGCAGGTGATGGCTGGCTCGCTGCTGCCCTCTCCCGGTCAGTGCCAGTTGTTGCAGTCACTCCCTAGGAACTAGAACTAGCACTGAACAGAACATGGTGTCTATAGATAGGATGGAGAATTTGGGCTTACGACACTTTATCGCTGCCTGAATTTTCTGCAGTTGTTTTCTTTTGGGTGTCCATTATGCTGGCATTTTCCAAGTGAACTTTACAAAAGCTTCCATCTAGACCAGAGTTTTAAAAGGGAGCGGTGCTCTCCTGGGTTGGGCTTATTGGACAGGGCAGGCATTGCTTGAGATGGGCGCTGGGGACAGTCAGGCACCCACCCAGCCTTTCCTCAGACCCTCTTTCTGGATGTAACTTGCTAGGCTGTGTGATTGTTTGTGAGAAGCATTTTTTTTTCTTTGCTAGAAAAGATGGAAAACCCTGGATCTCTTCCTGATGTCAGGGTGGGGAATTAGTAGGCCTCAGAAAATTCCATTAGAAACCTCAGGGGTGGTTTGTGTGGGTTCTGTGCTAAGCCATCCCTAGAGTCCTTTTCTTTTGTCTTAGTCCTTTATTCCAGAATCAGGCCAGAGAAGCCCCAGGGAAGGTGCCCCTAGATGGCATGGCAGGACTGGGCAAAAGCTGCCCAAGCTTCCCTCCTCATCCTCAGCCCTAAAGCCACGTCAGCCACAATCTTTCCTCTTAGGGCTAAGACCCCCTTCAAGATATCCCAGGAGTAGCTTCAAGATCCCATCTTGTTCCCCTACTCAGTGAAAGCCCCTTCCCGTCAGCTTGTCCTTGGCTTCGGAGTCAGAGGCTCTGTTTAGGGCAAGGACACATGTATTTCAGCTTTGGGGTAGAAACCCTTCTAAGAGCTGCGGCCTCCCCTCCTTATTCTCTGAACTGGGCATGAAAGGCTGGTGAATGGGAGTTCAGGGGGACTTGGAGTCTCCCTCAGGCTGTGGGGTGGAGTCACTGTGCAGTGCCCCCCTGCCCCCAGCACTTTCTAGGGAGGGAGATGAAAAAGATCCCCAGTTGGCTGGGCGCGGTGGCTCATGCCTGTAATCCCAGCACTTTGAGAGGCTAAGGCGGGTGGATCACCTGAGGTTGGGAATTCGATACCAGCCTGACCAACATGGAGAAACCCCATTTCTACTAAAAATTCAAAATTAGCTGGGCATGGTGGCGCATGTCTGTAATCCCAGCTACTTGGGAGGCTGAGGCAGGAGAATCACTTGAACCTAGGAGGCAGAGGTTGTGGTGAGCCGAGATCGTGCCATTGCATTCCAGCCTGGGCAACAAGAGTGAAACTCCATCTCAGAAAAAGAAAAAAAAAAAGACCCCTAAACCTCAAATAGTTTGAAGGGAAAGAAGGGGCATTAGGATGAAAGGAATGAAAGGTGCAAGCACAGACCAGATAAACAAGGTATGGGGAACGTGCTGATGGGAACGAGGCAGAGATGGCAGGAACTGGCCCAGGAGAACGGCACACAACCCTCGGCTCCTGGCAGGCCTGCATGGAGCACCAGCTGGGGCTGAAGAGAGGCAGGTTCCAGCAGAGCAACGATGTCCTTCCAACCTCAGCTGGAGGGCAGCCCACAGGCCTAGGCTGCTGTCACGCCGCCCGAGGAGTCACCTACGCTCTCCCCACCACAGGCAGGGGGCCCTCTAGATGAGAAACTGGTCATGCTGATATGCCGAGCAGTCAAAGGCACCTTCAACCCGGCCCAAGATGAGTGCAGCATACGGCTGGCACCTGTTCTAGGAAGTCAGGCAGTGGCCATCAAAGAAATCACTATTCACAGTGAGTGGAGGGCAAGGGGGGCTGGGCTGAGGCCTGTGTGGGTGGGAATGGGGACTGCAGGAGCCACATCAGAGGGTGGGTCACAGTGGTGCCCCTTCAGTTTGCTAAGAACGGTCAAGCCACACCCCCTCCCAGGTCGTCCTTACTCTGGAGACCCAGATACAGTGCGTCCCTGTCTTGGGGCACAGTCCCTGTCCCCCACTGTCTCGCTCTGGGCTGGGCCATTGGGCAGCATCTCCCTCCTCTCCCACAGCTAAGCTCCCTCCCAAGGATGTGTACGAGCGGCTGAAGGACAAATGGGATGAACTAAAGGAGGTAAGCGGCTCCAGGTGTGGGGACAGTGTGGCTCAGAAATCCCTTGTGGGAGGTCTGGTTACTGAGCCCCGTTCCTCTCTCCGTGGGGAGGAACCCTTCACGTGCTTGCATGGAGGAAAGGGCAGCTGCACGGGCCCCAGCAGAATGCAAGCAGAGGGGCTCTCCAGTGAAGCGGGGTGGGGGGTGGCGCGGAGAAAGGGGGGGTGCCTGAGCCTGTTTTCTGCCACCTCTCCTGCAGGCAGGGGTCAGTCATATGCAGCTGGGGGATCAGGGGCCACCAGAAGAGGCCGAGGACCGCTTCAGCATGCCCCTCATTATCACCATCGTCTGCATGGCATCCTTCCTGCTCCTTGTGGCAGCCCTCTACGGCTGCTGCCACCAGCGCCTCTCCCAGAGGAAGGACCAGGTAAGCAGCTGTCTACAGCCATGCAGGGGAAGCAGCCTAGGTCACCAGAGGAACTCTCCCCTCACGATTCTCGAGTTGCAGAAGAGGGAAGGGAGTGGGCCCTGGACCCTTTCTAATGGGCAGAGGCCACCTGTGATAGGCAGCCACCTCGGTCCACAGAACATTACAGAGGCAGTGTGGCAGAGGACAGAGTGTGGGTTTTGGAGTCAGGAAAACTTATTTATTATTATTTTTTCAGACAGGGTCTTGCTCCTCATCCAGGCTGCAGTGCAGTGGCACGATCTCTGCTCACTGCAACCTCTGCCTCTTGGATTCAAGCAATTCTTCTGCCTCAGCCTCCCTAGTAGCTGGGATTACAGGCATGCACCACCATGCCTGCCTAATTTTTGTATTTTTAGTAGAGCTGGGGTTTCACCATGTTGGCCAGGCTGGTCTCAAACTCCTGACCTCAAGCGGTCCACCTGCCTCAACCTCCCAAAATGCTGAGATTACAGGTGTGAGCCACCACACGCAGACTGGAGTCAGGGAGACTTGGTTTAAGTCCTAGCTCTGACCCTGAGTCAGTCAGATGAGCTCTTTGAGCAGCAGGTTCCTCATCTGCATGGCAGGAATAACTTTCTTGCAGAGCTGCTCTGAGGATTCACTGATACAGAAGCAGGCCTTGGTGTTCCTGTCTAACCCCAAATTTCTAACGCCTACCTCATTAGAATTCCCACCATGATGGTGCCACGCAGACCTGTGGTTCTCACTCATCCTGTCCAACCTGGGGAACTTTAAAATGCCCATGCTTGACTGCTTCCTATAGCAATTCGTACAGAGTCTCTGAGTCCATCACTGTAGTTGTTAAAAGCTCCCCAGGTGATTCTAGCATGCACTCAAGATTGTGTCTGAGAGGGACAGAAAGTGCCTCTGCTAGATGGCTGCTATGTGCCGCAGGGATGGTTCTAGGGACACCGTGCCCATCCTGCCTAGGTTTAGAGAGGGCTCAGTCAACCAGCCTGAGAGAGGTCATTTTAAAATAGTCTTTCCCCATTCATTACTACAGGTGATGTAGGTGCCTGGAGAGGAGGCTTTGGGGGAAGGAATGAAAGGGAGGAAAGAGCTTAGTAGACTCTGGAGAACAAAGTCCATCTCCACTCACTTCACAGGTCTGCCACCAAGGCGAGGGTGAGGGGCAAGTCTTTGTTCCAAACTAGTTCCAGGCAGGCTGAGAGCCAGAATAGCCACCAGGAGCAGCCAGCCCCACAGGGGAGCAGTGAGAGCCTGCTTTAGCCACAGTGGGGCTCCGGGGTGGGAGGGGTACTTGCGCTATATTAAGCTCCGAACTCTCTGAAATCCCCTTCTCACCGGCTCACCTTCCCACTCTAGCAACGACTAACAGAGGAGCTGCAGACGGTGGAGAATGGTTACCATGACAACCCCACACTGGAAGTGATGGAGACCTCTTCTGAGATGCAGGAGAAAAAGGTGGTCAGCCTCAATGGGGAGCTGGGGGACAGCTGGATCGTCCCTCTGGACAACCTGACCAAGGATGACCTGGATGAGGAGGAAGACACCCATCTCTAGTCCAGTCTAACGGCGGCCTCCAGCAGCACCACAGAGCTCCAGACCGACCACCCCAAGTGCCGTTTGGACGGGGAAGGGAAAGACTGGGGAGGGAGAGTGAACTCTGAGGGGTGCCCCTCCCAATCCCTCCAGAGCCTTAAATTTTCCTTTTTTGAGCTGAACAAATCACATTCTGTCCAGATTCCTCTTGTAAAATACCCAATAGTGCCTGAGCTCAGTGCTGCTGGATGACGAGGGAAATCAAGAAAAAGCCACGTATAAGGACTTTAAGAGATCAACTAGTGGAATCCCTTCATTCCGTAGCGGGATTACTGAGACCTGAAGAGGGTAAGTGATTTGTCCAAGGTCAGAGCCACTTGGTGACAGAGTCAGGACGAAAACAAAGATTCCATTTGCACCATGCCACACTGCTGTGTTCACGTGTGTCCTCCCACCAGAGCTGTCCCGGGCAGGGGTGAAACTCTAGCAGGTGGCTGGTCTGGAAAGGAGGGCAGGGCTCCATCTTGGCTTGGTGGGATCTGACGACTTGAAAGTCCAGCTCCTAAGTTTTCCTTCTCCTACCCCAGCCTCGTGTACCCATTTTCCCACCCCGTGTTCTTCCCCCTCCCTACGGTCAGTGTTTGTTCCCACTTACTCTGTCCTGGGGCCTCCGGGATTAGCACAGGTTACTCATAACCTTGAACCTCTTGTTCTGGATTCTGATTTTCTCACGTGTGCTTCGTGAGATTGGGGCTTAACCCACACAGGACTCCCTGCATGAACCAGGTCTGCTTTGGGGACCCATGTGCAGGTGGGACCCATGTGCAGGCCCTCCTCTAGAAGGAGACGCTCTGCAGGCTGGTGTCTCAGGGCAGCTGATTAGGGGGTCAGCAGGAACACTGGCCCATCGCCCCGGCCCTCCTTGCAGAGGCTCCCCACAATCTTCTTTGGCCTTCCATTTTCACCAGGGACTAAAAACTGCTGTAGCTACTGAAAGCAGTGTTCCTTTTGTTGTTCACTGCTCAGCTGATGGGAGCGATTCCCTGAGACCCAGAGTAAAAAAGCAGTGGCTGTGGGAGAGGCCTTCCCGCGGCCCCCGCCATCGCCCCCCATCTGCGATGTGTCTTCAGAGACAATCCATTAAAGCAACCAGGAAGGCTTTCCTCTTTATTTCATAGGAAACTCAGGGACATTTCAAGTTGCTGAGAGTTTGTTTTCTAACCCAGCCCTCCACTGCCAAAGGCCAAAGCTTAGATAGTTGTGGACATCCAGTTAGCTCATCTCGCTTATTCTGGTTCTCCTGTGCCACAGGGAACGAGGGGCCTGGACGTTAGGTACATGAAGAGCAGCCTGGGGGCAGACTGTTCTGGGAACTCTCAGTGTCCTGGCTTGGAGCTAGGCCTTGCTGTTTCCTCTTCTCTGTGGTCCTAGTGGGGCTGCTGCAGTTCTCTTGCAGTTTCTGGTGGCATCTCGGGGAAGCACAAAGCCATGTCTTTTCCCTAATATAGGATTTTTACAGGCTCAGCAGTTAGTTGCCATGTAGAAGGCTCCTAAGCAGTGGGCATGGTGAGGTTTCATCTAATTGAGAAGGGGGAATCCTGTATGGAATTTTGAACTTTCACCATGGTCTCCATTGTGCTGGGCGTAAATTCCCTGGGACCAAGTAGGAAAATGGGCAGAACTACTTAAGGGAATGAAAAAGGTTATCTGCTTGGGGATGGCTCATTTTTTGAAAGGGTAGGGGGAGGGGCTGGGGAAGATCTCTTCTTCACCCTGTCTGCCTAATTCCTTCCTCATAGTCTGTAGCCATCTGATATCCTAGGGGAAAGGAAGGCCAAGGGTTCACGTAGGGCCCCAGCGAGTTTCCCAGGAGTTAGGGGGATGCGAGGCTAACAAGGTCCCAAAACATATGCCCTGATTCTCTATAGTGTTTGGCGGTAGGCAGGATGGAGAACAGTGCCCGTTTGAGAGAAAACAGGAAATCTTGTAAGGCTTGAGGTGTTTGCTTCCTTCTTGCCCAGCAGTGGGTTCTTTCTTTCCACCTAGTAGGTTTCTGTCGTGGTCCCTGTGGGAGAGGCCAGACTAGATTATTCCTCCTTTGCTGACACGGGGTCACAGTTTACCAGCCAGGGCTTTCGATAGAAACAGCAAATAATAGGCCTCTGCAAATTGATCAAAGGCTGCAACCCTAAGGCCTCTTGGAGACAGATGACTGGCAAGGACTGGAGAGCAGTTGTGCCTGGTCAGATCAATCACAGCTCCTGACTCTCCATCACTCTGTCCAAGGAGAACCCGCAGAAGCTTTAGGCTGATTCAGAGGTTCCTTCTTTATGTTTGTCCAAACTGTGTTAGTCTAGTCTTAGGGCAGCTTCAGAATCAATCTGACACCTTGCCTTGCTCTTGCCACCAGGACACCTAAGTCAAAGGCCAAACAGCCATGCATCTAAAGGTCACCATCTTCCACCACCTTTACTGGGTTCTAAATGCTCTCTGATAATTTGGATTCTGGGTCCTGTAAGAGGTAAGAGGAACACTAGAAGCTCAGCATGTCTTTTAAACAGGTTGTACCAAAGAGAGTTTAGTGGCAACTAAACTTCTCTGTAGCTATGGTTTCCCTAAGCTGCAGAGAAGGCCAGAAACCATGAATGTGACTGGAAGCCTACTGTCACGTGAGTGGGGAGAGAAGCAGCAATGCTGATGAAGGAGGTACAGAAAGTTCTTTGCATCGTAAGACAAAATACGGGTTTAATCTAGTCTAGACACCAGTTTTTTTTCCCTCTTGATAAGGAAAGCTAACAGTTTATTTAAATCACTTCTTGAGCTTTATCTTTTTTGACAAAATACTGGAGAAACTCTGAAGAACAAGTTCAAACTGATTGATAGATATAGATCTATTTTTTGGATAATGTAAATACTGTGGCCACGTTAATCCACCCTGCATCGCTTTAAGTGAACCTACTTTGAGAAAACATTATGTTAGCTGAGTGATGGCTGAGTTTTTTCTCTGAACAGGAATGTAAATGTCTTACTAGAAATGACAAGTTTTTGATTTTTTTTAAACAAAAAATGAAATATAACAAGACAAGCTTATGACAAAGTATTTGTCTTGTAAATCAGGTTTTTTTTTTTTTTTTTTTTTAAATTTTAAAATGCGACCCTGCTCCCTCCCCAGCAAAGTCGCAGCCCCATTATAGTAAAGGTTAGAGTCAATATGCCCTGGTTGGCAGGCAACCCTCTAGTCATGAGAGAGGGATTTCAAGTTCTAGTCCAGTCTTTTTCTACAGACAGGAGAATGTGAAGCCCACAAAGATAAAGTGACTTGCTCAAAGTCCATGGTTTGGGACAGAAACAAACAAGATTAAAACCTGGATCTGTAGATCAGTACTGGTGCCTCAGAAGGAATAATCAGCAAATTAAGAATTGCTACTTGAAAGCGCCAGAATGACACAAAGGACAGAATTCCTTTCCCGATTCTTACCCTAGCAAGGCTAGGGAGGGCACAACACGAAAACAGGAACTGGTTTTCTATATTTTCTCTGAATCTCTTAGGTTTAAGATGTAAGTGAACAATTCTTTCTGCCAAGAAATAAGTTTTAGATGAGCTTTTATGCATGTAACTTATTCCAACAGGATGGAGGGACCAAGGAAGCAAGATGGGGGAGGCAGAGAGGGCAAGAGTAAAACAGTAGCATAGCTTTTGTCATTGTCACTAGCTGATCCCTCAGGTCTGCTGCAAACACAGCATGGAGGCGAGAAGCAGATGATGCTATCTGTGTGGGTCTTTTTGTTCACAATGAATGTTAAACAGTTTGCCCAGGAACTGGGGGATCATATGTGTCTTAGTGGACAGGGGTCTGAAGTACACTGGAATTTACTGAGAAACTTGTTTGTAAAAACTATAGTTAATTATTGCATTTTCTTACAAAAATATATTTTGGAAAATTGTATACTGTCAATTAAAGTGTTTTTGTGTAAACTGGTTCGAGCTCTGGTATTTTGCTCTGGCTTAACATCTTCACTTGAGTAAGAGGCTCATCGCCAAAGTACCTGAGGATGTCAGGTCACACCCATGAGCACAGGAGCCTCTGCTGACTTACACTTGTCCAACGTTGCAGGCACAGAAATTAATTAGGAGAGAGGAGGGAAGCTGAAAGAAAAAAAAGGCGGAGGTGAGGGGTCCTAAAGGTGGTGATGAGTCTTTTTACGTTATTCAAGCTGTCCTAGTGACTGTAAAGGACCTCACTTTCTCCTAAGATGTTTTACAAATGTTTTACTGTCTTCCTTCCCGCTACTTCTGCCTCAGATACACTGTGAATCACCACTACCAGAAATCCCCAAGGGGGCTGCTGAACACTGATCAGGTATGAAAACACTGGCAAAGAGACAAAACAAAAATATGAAAACAAAGCAGCTCTGTTCTGACCCTGTTTCTGCCCATAAAAGGATCTGTTTACTGCCGCAAGAGGCTTCTGCCTATCCCTCCCCCAAGTCTGCAATGAAGATAGAGGTTTAGGGACGGAATCACTGGAGATGATGATTCTTTCTTCATCTCCTGTGTGGTACTATCCACAGCTGTATGCTTCCTCACTGCAAGAGGAAAACGTCATCATTCCCAACTTGCAGAAGGGAAACTGTCAGGTACAAATGGCCCATAATCTTAGTTGCTAGACGACAATCTTGTCTGTCTGCCGAGCATCTATTTACAAATACCTTATCAGGGGCCACAAATTAGACCTACATCACTGACCCTGCTCCTTGCCTGCCAACCAAGACACACACTCAGTTGTCAATTTCAATGTGTTACGCTGATTTGTCACTCTGAACCTCCCTTATAAGCTCCCTCCCAAATCACAGATTTCTTGTGTATCACAAGGTAAAAAAGTAAATAAAGAATAGGACTGGCTACATAATTAACACTAATGATGAACACTGAGATAGCTAGTGCTTTCAAAGACCTTGGCAGGGTATGGTGGCTCATGCCTTTAATCCCAGCACGTTAGGAGGTCGAGGTGGGAGGACAGCTGGAGCTCAGGAATTTGAGACCAGCCTGGGTAACACAGCCAGATCCCATCTTTGCAGTTTTCTTTTTTTAAAAAAAAATTAGCCAATTGTGCTGGCACATACCTGTAGTCCTAGCCACTCAGGATGCTGAGGCAGGATCACTTGAGCCCAGGAGTTGGAGGCTGCAGGAAGCTATGATTGCACCACTGGATTCCAGCCTGCACAACAGTGAGACCCTGTCTCAAAAAAAATAATAGGACCCCTAGGAAACAAGATCTGCTGCCAGTATTTACTTAACAGAAGAAATGAGACAGAGAAGTTGTGACTGTGCACAATGCTATGCAGAAGTCACTGGTAATCAGGAAATAAAAGCCAGGACTCCTGATTCCTCTGGGGCTCTCCATTCTATGGCCCAAGTTTAGAAGGCAGCTGTACAATGTGTGCTATGTACATTGCCAAGGGTCCCAACGTCCTCTTGGGGTTTGCCAACCATCAAAACTTAGGAACATAGTGCTGGGCAGGCTACTTCTACGTAGTTTCTATATCCTTCCCTGTACTAAGAATGTCTCTGGCAAGGATATAGTTGACTGCTGCTGCTTTTCCTGGGTGAAAGCCCGCAGGAAAAAAGGCCCCTGTAAGACAGTAATGAAGCTGTCCTCTGCTGTCCCAACTGCCCTATGCCCCAGAAAGCCCCAAGTCTGCAGTCCCCTCTTCCTTTTCTCTTTCCAAGACATGTAAAAGGCAAAGGAAGATGTCATATAACGTGGTGCTAAAGTAAAGAAGAATCGTCATCCACTAGGATTTAAACTTAGCCAGGACTGCACAAATCTTAGATGGGCTTTCCAGTCATATTACTACCTTCAGAATCTCAATGGTTAGTGATAAACAAATGTTGCCTGGATTTATATTTCCCCCCAATTTCTATGAACTCTGCAGTCGTCATTTATATGAGAAGTTATGGGAACAGGGGCACACACAGCCATTTCCCCATTAGATGCTCAGCTATCTTCCTTACACAGTAGAAAAGCCCCTAACGCAGCATCTTTCAGTGTCCGTAGTACAGTCTCCACACGCACTTGGCCTGGACGCAGCCGGCTCTCATCTGTGTTTAGGGCCAAGGCTTCTTTACTTACTGCTGTCGTCCCACCAGAAGGTAGTGACAAATATATCAAGGGTGGTATCCTGGATTTTGATCCCTTTGAGTTAATTCTCTGGAAGACTGACCAAGGAAAGGTCAATTCCTTACCTTACCACTGCACCTCATGCTTTCCTGTTTTGAGAACACAAAGAAACGTTACTTAAGAGCCACACGCAAAGGATACCCTAGAAATGAAAGCTCTGCAGAAAGGTTTGGATTATTCAATTTGTAAACTGAGAAAACATGATCCCCATTTTGAATAAAATCAGCTGACAATTCACTCCAGAATGCAGGTCACAAAGCCAAGAAGATGTAAAGCAGACCAGGAGGGGGAAAGGGTGGAGGGGATTTCGTTACTGAGAGTCCCACCACTCAGCCCCAGCGATCCAGTACCTTTATCTGGCATATTTCTCAGCTTATTTTTTTCAAGGTTTGGCCCATAAAGTGTCTTTCCCCTTCACTGGGGACAGGGATCCAGAATTTCTCCAACTTCACAACACTTCTAGGTTCTCTTGCTCTGCTATCTTTTCTCAATGAATTTTCCATTTCAGTCTTCTAGTTTCTAGCCTGTACAAGCACATCCCCTTTAAAGAGGAACACAAGCCCAAATGGACAAAGCAAATAAAATAAGGCTGGTCATTAAAAGTAGGTAGAAAAACATCATTTCACGAAATAATTTACCAGTGGTCTTTAAAAGTGGAAGCCTCCCCAAAGAAACTTGGTGAGCACAGCCAGTACTTCTTTATGTGAGCATTGTCTTAAAGGAAAACACCCGATGGCCCTTCTAAAGTGTATCACTTTCAATTTTTGGAAGCCTAAATAAAACTCACCTTTCCGAGGGAAAAAACAACTGCAACGTATATAAACATTTTAAAAGTTCACTTCAAAAGCAGTTTGAGCAAATATAAAAGAGACATCTTGTAGCATCCATATATAACTTTTTATTAAGAAAATGAAAATACATTCTTTCTCCATATGTACATTACATACAACATAATTCTACAATTGCAATCGTTCAGCAGATCACTCATTTATTTATTCACAAAGTAGAGTTAACACATTTACCAAAGCTGGGATCTGAAAATTATTTGTACTAAAAAAAAAAATACTAAGAAATCCATAGAGATTGGATAAAAGATAAACCAGAGAGGATCATGAGGGGGATGGGGAAGATTGCAGAACATGACAGAGCCCAACAATGATTTGAAACAATTGATGTCAGAAGAGATCTGCTACCCATAAAGCATTTCTGTTTAAAAGCTCCAACCAGCTCATGCCAGCTTTCTAGAGTCCCATGATTTCCATTTAAGACGATGTAGATACTTTAGGAAACAATCCTGACCTCACATTGCCACAGAAGAGGGTGTGAAAGACCAGAACGAAACAAGTTTGCAGTTTTCTCCTCCACATATTGAGTCTCATCTGAAATACTGAGGTACAACATGTGTGAATCTCAGCTAATGTGTAGAGAAACACAATTTTTTGAGAGACATTTGCTTAAACATGGTTAAGAACTCTAGTTTTATGGACTCCTTGCTTCACGTTCATTGTGTCTGTTTCTCTTTTGGCTTCTGACAAGTAGCTCATCCTTTTTGAATGTGAGTTTAATTATGGCCATATTAAAAAGTTCATCATAAAGACTCCTCCTCATAATATGAATATGCTCCATATGCCCATAATGGTACGTAAAGGACTGGGGAATTCAAATGAGTCTTAGGGATGAAACTTCCAATGACTTGAGCAAGGCAGCTCCCTAAAGCTTCTAGATAACCTATTACACCCAGAGTTCAAGCTTAAAGAGACCTATCAACACAATTATTTTCAGATTGTCTAGAAAAGGGCAATGCTCAAAGGAATATAAATAAGGGTGGGAACATATGCTTAGAGTCTGGTCCTTTCTCCATGTGGTTAAAAAAAAAAAATGGAATGGTTGTGTGTTTTTTTTTAATATTTTCTGGCCTTTACTATGTTTGGTAATGGAAATAAGTCAGAGCAAATAAAATGAAGAGGTCTTATCACTTAATACTGTTTTTTCTTCTATATTAAGTATAAGTTAGTAATTTCCTAGTTTATAACGATAAACCTATTTTGATAATCACTAACATCAATACATTTTATCATAAGTCCCATAAAAGCTATTTAACATTCTTCAATTTTCAGCTAAGCTGGTTGTTACCACACCACATTTCCAGTCCAGGAGATGTTTTCAAAAGGAGAAGGAGCAACTCACACAGCATTAATAAGCAGACTTGGAGAGACAGATTTTATTGGCTATGGATGAAGTTGTATCTTTCTCAATCTAATTTTCAGTCCAACTTGGGTTTTGAGGATCTATCTCTATCAGAAGGGATCTTATTTCTGACTACTATTTCCAATTTATAAAAGAGCTGACTTAAAAAAATTTCTAACATCTTTCCCAAACTGTTTACAAGTACACCATTTTTGAAAGATGGAATACTGTTTGTTCCCAAGACCAACATAAGAAAAGGAGGGCCTCATCTTTGCTTTCCTGTATTCTTCCTCTGAGGCTAATGACTGAACTGTATATAGCTTTCAGAGTGGGAGCAAGGCAAGAAATCTCTTTAAAAACAAAATTTTTAAAAATGTATGTGTATATATATGTATATTTATAAAACATGTACGGATAAAGAATTCTGTTTACAGAAAAGTTACATTATTTTGCAACTCTATGCAGAAGACTAAACACAATAGATAATTAATACTATACTATCTAATTTCTTTTCAAAAGACATTTCACACAAATCCAAAACGTAAGCTGGCTTAGAGAATAAGACAATCATAACATCTTTTGCCCAGGCTAATTGTAATGCTTAGGAAAGGAAGTCCACTTTGATTTTTCTAAATGGATGGTTTGTAAGTAAGGAAGCAAAGTGTTTACAATTGATTAGTCACCAAAATCATTTTTCTGGGAAAGGAAAAAAAAAATCCCAAGAAGATCAGTACATGCCATTTTAATAAATTTATCTTCCCCCATGGAAGACAAGTCGTAAGTAACATTTTGGACTTTGTTATCTTATTATTAAATTTGGGAGTGAGTTGATAACTACTTGGTATTATTTATCTTATAACTTGGTATTCAAGACAACACACTATAGCTGTCACTTGCAAACACCTGATGGCATGGCTCTCATGGTGTAGGATTCTCTCATTTGTTGCTCTGCCAGCTGCAATGGGATTGGGACTTATTCTATATACCTCCTCTAATTTAATCAATCACTTTATAGATGTGGAAGAGACCTAAAGAAAAAAAAAGTATGAAATACTTCTAATGCCAAACCCAGATCTCATTATTTCTTGGCAAAGCAGAATTAACAGAGATCCTTGGGATAATATATAATTAATTTAAGGCAAGAAAACTAATCAGTTCAATTCTGTATGTGTTACAAGTTATACATGAAATGACAATTTCCTCCTATGTTAAAGGGCTAGAAAATAAAACCAACCAAATGACATGAGCTAAACTGTAACAAAGGCTTTCTTGAGATTTGTTAACAAAGGAGAAATAAAGCTCAAAATTAGCTTTTTGAGTGACTCCTTAATCATGCACACAGGCTTGTTCAGTATATCACACAGTGTTTCTTCTTCCTGCCAATTAATTTGGCATTCATTAAGTAATGAATGAAACTGAAGAATGATGATCTCCTCAGGCTGGTATGTGTGTGGCAGACAGCTCAGATATCTGAGCTAACTGCTGTGATTGCTAGCATCCCAGATGGTACAGAGCCATGTTGCAGCAAGAGCTTAAACTCAGTGAATAAGCAAGGGAACCCCCAAATTCCATGCTGAAATGTTTTATTGCTGGTTTTCCTGCTGGATCCTTATCAAGAAAACTGGCTGTATATAAGAAACTGCTCACCTAGCTTAAGATCTAGAGCCCATTAACACTGAATTTTCTGCTTTAAGGTCTCAAACAGTTATTTGGGAGAAGGGAAGAAAGGTAATTAACCAAGAAATGCTATTTCCCAAAGACTATTCAGAATTACTGATTATTCTAGAAGCATGAGCTCTGAACCCTTTCGATAGTCTTCTTCCCAGCACCTCATTAACAAAATTATTTGGGGTTCGAAATGAAGGATTTTCTTTTTCCTTTTGTGAACCTCTAAAATCCATGAGCAAAAAGCTCCTATTTTTCCTTCTCTAACATACCCTCATTCTCTTCTCTAGCTCATTCCTGAAGTTTAATACTTCCAAGTCAAAATGCCTTAGATAAGCAAAATAGGACACTGCACACAAATGTTTAATAGTTCACTAAGACTGTCTGAAAAGCAGATAAAAAGGAAGACATCTTAGAACTGGTTCAATTCCCTACCAAAAACATTTCCCCTTTCTTGTTGTTGACTCTACAGCTTTCAGGTAACAACCATGTTAAACTTTTCTGTTTTCCAGCAAGCTCAGCAGTGTTTGGGGAAAGACAGCATATTGCAAATCTTATTTCCAAATAATGACTCCAATTAAGAAGATAAACTAGAACTACCTTTTCATTTTGTATCTTTAAGCTGTGAAGCAGGATCCAGTTCACAATCTAAAACTTTAGAGAAAAAGGCAGACAGTGATCATTTCCCATAATGGCATTTCTCTCTGCACTGTTAGATAATCTAATTTACTCTAACCTCTAATGACTCCTTAGGTTTAGGGCTACCGAAGCTACCGTCAGATGGTTTCACTGGCTATGACTGGCATAAGAGTTAGTCATTTGGAATTGGAGCTAAATTCACTTTTTTTTTTTTTTTAAGACAGGGTCTTGCTCTGTTCTGTTGCCCAGTCTAGATGCAGCATTGCAATCACAGCTCACTGCAGCCTCAAACTCCTGGGTTCAAGTGATCCTCCCACCTCAGCCTCCCAAGTAGCTGGGACTACTGGCATGTACCACCACACCTGGCTAAAAAAAAATTTTTTTTTTGAAGTAAAGATGAGGTCTTGCTGTGTTGCCCAGCTGATCTCAAATTCCTGGGCTCAAGAAATCCTCCTGTGTCAGCTTCCCAAAGGTCTGGGATTACAGGCATGAGTCACTACGCCCAGCCTAAATTCACATTCTTGAGGGAAAGAGATATTTATAAGGCTGTGTTATTTTTATTTAAGAAAAAAAAAAGAAAAGAAAAGCAATCATTTCATGGCAATTGAAGCCATTTCTAATATTCAACTATAGCAGAAATTTAAAGTCAATTCTTAACCCAAATTCCAACTTCAGCTGAAAAATCAATGCTACACATGGAAGGTAGGAACAGAAACAAAAAGGTTAAAAAATACAATTAAAAAAAAGACAAAAGGTAAATGGAAATCCTGCTGATATGCTGAATTCAGGAGCTCTGCTATCAACTTGTACTTTATCAAGAGTTCTATGACAAGAGTTCCTAATGCCATGAAAAGAGGCCAACACAGGTTTCTCCATTATAGTTGCCACATTCATTAGTACTATCGCCAAATAAAAATGACTCAAGTATTTTACAGTAATATCTGAATGTTATTAATTCCTTAATATACAATTTTTAATTTCATTATTCTCTTGTCATAAATAAGGATAATAGAGCATTTTGCCTCAGAATGATTTTGATCTTTTTTTTTTTTCCCCAAGCAATACAATGTTCCTACAGAATGTCACAGAAAACCTAGGGCTAAAAAAAGTCAAGAATAAAGTTACATTTGCTAAGAAAAATAAATGGAAAAACAATTCACTTTGGTGGATAGAAGGAAATCAATGTTTTAAAAATCATGTATAAGTAGAACCTCTAAGATAGCATTTACTGAGAAAAAGAAAAAGCATTTGGTGAAGAAATCAATATACTGCAGTAATGAGTCCTCACTCAAAACAAATGAGGGCAACATCATTCATGTGAGCTAGTCAGCTTCATATTATTTCAACAAACTTGGAAACTTCTACCTTCAACCAACAGACCTCTAGACTAGAAGTTTTGGATAGCCAAGTCATTTCAGCATTAAAACAAATCACAGGGAGATAGAAGTCAGGGTCCAGAACCACAAAATAATAGTGTTTTTTGGCCAATAAGGATAACAAAATTCTTTGTGTTAAAGCATCCAAAAATCTAATCTGTAAGTACTGTCATATGCAGACCCTCTGATACTCCTCCAGCCATAAACTTTTTCTGGGGGAGCCTTCAAATCCCAGATCCAGGTCTATTTTAGGAATTCAAAATTTGGTGAGAATTTAGGCAATAATTTCTGCAAAGGGATGAGATTGTGGATGAATGTGGATTTTTAAAAGAAGGATTTGGAAGAGTATCTCTTTTTTTTTTTTTTTTAACAGTTAGATGACTTTATTTAGAGTATACGTTGTAATGATTCCCTCCCACAGAAATCACTTCAAACTGTAATTCTCAAGTACTGTGCAACATTCAACCAGCTAAGAATTTCACATAACTTTCAGGAAATAAATGACCCACAATTACCCAGGGAATTCCATGTAGTGTTAAGAATAATTATAGGTAACTTCTTCATGTAATTACCATGAAATTGAGTATAATTTAGAGAATAAAATCAGGAACATACTCCTAAGTGCTTTTTTGATCCATTAAGCATCATTCTCAATCTCTCATTAAATGCTTGGGTGCCTCAAACTAGTTTTTGTTTATAGGTTAGATTTTAAAACACTGTTTTATTAAAACTCTGTTAATGTATCTCTACATAGCATTTTTTTTTTTTTAGTAGAGATGGGATTTCTCCATGTTGGTCAGGCTGGTCTCAAACTTCTGACCTCAGATGATCTGTCCACTTCCACCTCCCAAAGTGCTGGGATTAGAGGCATGAGCTACTAAGCCCAGCCTACATAGCATTTTTAAGGCAGATGTGAAGAGTTCAACTGTAATGGTAAGCTCCCAACCATTTATATACAATATACATATTTTGCCCGAGAATGCAGTTTTACAAGCTTAAATCACTGAGCTCTAAACCCAACAAAACTTTCTATGATAAACCAGTGACTTTATAATGTCTTCTATCAGTTTTTGCTTATTAGACATAGAGAGGTCAGTTTTTGTATAAATGAAAAACCAGGACTAAAAGATGGCCTTCATAAAAGTTAATACTGTCTGTCAGCTTCAGCACAGAGGTAGGCATTCAAGTTTGAATTCCTTTGCTTGAATAAGAGTGATATATTCTTGAATCAATCAAACTGGCCACATGAGGTCTCTGCTATTACCAAAATAAAATGCAAATGCATTTAAGAAGTGTCTTGAAAATCAGATCATTTCTCATGAAGTACAAGCACTGAAAATAATGTTAGCTATCTAGTTTAATTTCTGGTTGAAAAGAATGTATTATACCAGGAAAAAGGAAGAATGAGGTTGAAGCTGGAGATAATACAAATGAACAAATTGTATCCCACTTAATTCATGTGTCTAAAGCATTAGGTAGGTGTTTCAATCAGGGATTTGCCTAAGCTAGAATGAAATAATTGTTAGGTAGTAAAGCATACACACTTGGCTATATAAACAGTGTACCTAAATACCAAATTTGATTATTTAAATTATAAGATATGCTGGAATTCTTGGAAATACATGTAGCTCCTCACTAAATTGTGACATGTTGTGAGCAACATGTCAATCTTGGTCATGGATATATGAAGCACTACATTCTCTGCAATCACTTCCAGCAGTGCTCCCATTAAAGCCCCACAGTACAGAGTCTGATTTTCCAATTACTTCTCAGTATATCTATCTCACTTTGGCAAGAGAAAATGGCTTGCTATGATTCAACCCCATTTAAGCATGGTGGTGAGCAAAAGATTCCAGAAACGAAGAGGCGAAAAGTGAACCTAAATAAAGTGAGGAAAGATGAAATTAAAACAAACAGGTTTTCCCAAAAAACTAGTAGGGAAGCAATTAGGGAAAAACAAAAATAAAATTATTGAGGTCAAGAACTTCGTTTCCTCCAAACAACATTTGAGGAACTGATGAAAAAAATTACAAAGAAGCACTGTAAAAATAAATGGTGGAGGACAACAGACTTTCACTTGCTTAATCACACTAAGCAAAACTAGAGCTTTTAAATTTAGGAAGTCTTAGCAAATTCAAGTTCTTCCTTGTCAATATTCTGACTTGCACCTGTCTCCACAAAAGATTCAACAGGCTATGTTAGTGATATTAATATTTTATGTTCTTATGTCACTCAGGGGAATTGTTTTATGAAACCGTACAAGCATGTAAGTAAACTGTATTTACTTGACTGGACAGTCACTTGGTTATTCAGCAGCTACACAAGTTGGTAGGTGCTGAATTACGTAGCTTACCTTTCACAAGTAAAGGTACAGATCAAATTGCTTAAGAAATCACTGTTGACTGCTTTGGGATGCTAAGAAAGCCACGGAACTCATAACTTAAGCCTAGAACTAGCAAAAGTATATTTCTATTCATCCCCAAAAGAAGCAAAACCATGTACTAAAGACAGAATAAAGTGGGATCTCAATGTTTCATTCCTACACATGACACATTCTGAAAGTGCAGGTTAATTTCTTCTTTCTTTGGTGAAGCCTAATCTTGCTACTCAGGGACATACTCACTCTTATGAGCCACTGGATCAACTGACACTTCTTATTACAAGTCTGCTTTAGTATGGTGGGGATCAGCTTCATACAACACGCTTTTCGAGCAAATGTAAGCACTAGCCAGATGTAGGTTCCCCATACTGCATTCCACAGCACCTCATCAGAAGATATGTACCTCTATCTCTCACAGAAAAACTGACTCAGGGAAAAGTCCATCTGCCATACCGTTCTTTGTAATTAAAAAATATTTGAACTATTCACAAAGTCCGGTCTATATGCTTAGTGAAATGCCTGTCAGTTGTATGCCACTGAACAACCACAAATAATTTCTCTTAAAAATATCCACAAGCAGACGCAGAGAGACAATGTGTATAAAAATAAATAAAAGCAGAGCTCTGGAAACTCAGCCTCCTCTCTCAAATGAAAACACTACAAAGAGATAGTACAAAGAGAAATGGGAGCCCTGGTTCTGCAGAGATCTTCTGGACAAAAGAGTAATTTTCTCCTAAAATTGCTATGAAGATATCAATGAACATATTATTCACTACTAGATCCCTCCTGCTCATCATTTTTAGAATGGCTCTTAAAGGTTCTGAATTATAGTCTCCTCAGTTTAAGGTTTCTGTGACTCAAAGTCAGATGCTATTGTAATATCTACTATAAAATATCATTATGGAAATATTATATACCAATCTCAGATAGGTGCTTAGGTCAATCTCAGGTTTCATTTTTAGTACTATGGCCAAGAGTGCAAACTTGAGCCCTCAGTTCTGCCTACTGTTTAACGTAACACAATACAAGTCAGTACATACACAGATATCACCTTAACATACATCAACTGTCCTAGAGAACTATATACTTGTTAAGAATAAAGTAAAGAGGTAAACAAGTGACACCACTTATACGCAGTTGTGTGATGGGAGGTGAAGTGAAGTGGGAAGGGATGAGAAGGCAGGCCAAATGACCAACAGCAACAACATTCAAAATACTTGTAGTGCTGAATCTGTTAATAGTGCTTATTTCCCCCAATTAAAAAAAAAAAGAAAATTCTGAAAAGGGTAAACTGCCTAATTTTCCTTTTATACTCATTAATTCTTAAAAGATAACATAGGAAAAAATATATATATTTAACTGGAAAGTATACCAATTTCACTTTATTAGCCTAATTTAGGAATAGGATGAAGAGAGTGGGGTTGAGGTCAGGTATGAAGGAAAAGGGTAAAAACCTGTGATGGTTAAGATCCCTTCAGAACTCTGGTGCAGTCCTCAATCACTGCAGCTTTATTGTCAGTCAATGGAGCTGCAATCCAAAAGACGGAAAATCGACTCTCGTTTTCCATTTCTGTGTCCAGTGACTCTTCAGTTACAGTGTAATGAGGTCTACCAGGTTGCCTTTAGGAGGAGTCATGCTGTCAGGAAAGAAATTTACTAAGGTGTCAAAGAGCTGAGTTCTTTGAGCATAGGTGTGATCCACATCAGAAAAGCCTGGTGAAGAAGATACAAAGAAACATCCATTGTGTTTAACTAGAAAAACTAGTTGAGACTAGCAGCAATGTACTTTATAATGGACAAAACAAATCAGGCTTCAAAACCAGACAGACACTACTGATCTGACCCCAGTTCTACTACTTGGCTGTGCTGTGATCTTAGGTAAATTCATCAGACTTTCTGGCTTTCAGACTTTGTTTCCTCAACTGTACATAGGTGATAATCCTATTCACTTTATACAGTTACTGTGCAGATTAAATGCAATTACATGAAAAGCATCTAGCAGAAGGACTGGCACTTCAGTTTACTAAATAATACTGATTTCTCTTCTCTTCCTTACAAGGTTGTTCCTCTGCTAGTCCACTGAAGAAATTCCACTTGTCTTTTCTAATTGTTAATGCTTCTGAACCACTAAAATTTTTTTTGGTAATAAAAATATAGTAAAATCAAAATGAAAGTGATCTTTAGAAATTAGTCTAAAATCATTAATGTCTCAGAGACAGCTGGAAGTAGTCTCAGAGAACTGAGTGATAACAGAGATGACTGAGGGAAAGAGATACAAGTACAATATGTAGAATGGTACCTGCACATAATAAACACCATATCTCTTACTAGGCACACTTTATGTGAGGATAGGGCAATGAACTACTTTTATCCCAGTAAATATTAGAAAGCATATGTATGGCATTTTTAAAAGGTAGGGACTGTTAATCTAAAGGATTTAGACTCCCAGCAATATCAGAATATTTACTCATTTGCTCAATTTAAAATATATACGAGTTCTAGATTTGCTACATATGTACCACTACCAAGAAAAACTCAAGATTTCTTTGCTTTTATTGTTTTTAGAATATACCTCACTGAAAGTATAGTCTAAGCACTGTACTAAAATGGTTTAGTTCTCTTTTATGTTCTGAATTTGTAAAAATACAATCGTGTTACATTTTTAAAAGAAGATATTGATTCTGTAATGCTACTCTAATGAAGTAATACCATCTTCTGGAGATCAGATTACTTAAGAGGGGAGAAAACACTGAGTTCCTATGTGCTAGGTACTTTAGGTATGATTACATTTCCTTGTCACAAAAACAATGCAGTATTATAATCTCCACTTTCAGATGAGACAACTTAGATTCAATAATCTTAAAGTTATTACTATTTTTGTTATTCATCTACCTCTTTTACACAGAAAGATTCAGTAATTCAATAGTCTCACAGCTAGGGAGGGAAGAGATGGAATGTGAACCTATGCCTGTCTGACTTCAAAGCCCTTTATTTATTTTTATTAACTCATAGTCATTAAGTGCTTAACTTGTAGGGCAATGTACTAAGCTCATTTAACTCTCAAAGGCACATCTTTTATTTTTATTTACTATTTACCTATGGGGAAATTTAAATTTACACTATCATTAGATGAATGAACAAATTATGGCAGATTCCTATTATGACTAATTAAGTATCACTCCATAAGAATACAACTGATCTAGTGTAGCTTCATAAAAATGTCTACAAGCCACATCATTAACTTTAAAAAATTATGCCTCAGAATATGTTTTTACATTATATAATAAATTAAAACAGTATATACAAACCTCTATATTTATATGGGGGTGTGTATGCATATATACAGTTGATCTTGATCATTTACAGATTCCATATTTGTGAATTTGCCTGTTTGCTAAAACTCATTTGTAACCCCCAAACCAATAATTGTGTTATTTTTGTGGTCACTGCAGACATGTGCAAAGTGGCAAAATATTTGTGTCACCATATGCACAAGTCCCCAGCTGAGGCTGAACTTTGTGATCTCTGCTGCTTTCTTGTTTCAGCTCTTACATCCACAACAGTCCTTTCGCCATCTGTTTGGCACCACATTTGCCATATTTTTGTGTTTTTGGTGGCTTCACTGTTTAAAATGGTCCCTAAATGTAGTGCCAAAGTGCTGTCTAGCATTCTTAAGTGCAAAGAGGCCTTATGCGGAAAATAGGCACATTAGATAAGCTTGGTTCAGGTATGAGTTAGAGTGATGTTGACCATGAGTTTAATGTCAGTGAATCAACAATATATATTAAATGAGGAATCTTTAAACAAAAACACACATAACATGTGGTTACAAATTGATCAGTAGATAAAATGTGACCAGAGGCTTGTAGGAACCTAATTCTGTATTCTACTTTGAATAATGAGAACCAATTGTATCTGTGTGTGTGTGTGTGTGTGTGTGTATGTGTGTAAAGATGTATCACATATGAGTGATTATACTTGAGGGTAAAAGAGACTGAGGAAAGTTGTTTAGGAAGAATCTTAAGCTTTATATGTAATCAATGTTTTTTTTTTCTAAAAATAAATCAAAAAGGGGTGGGGATCTAGGAACTCATCAAAAGTAACAAAACTACTTAAAGGGCACTGCTAGGGCAAAAAGGTGATATTGATTCTAAACCTCATGGTCCTCATCACCATGGTTTATCTTACTTCATTTTCACCATAAAATGGAAAGAGAAAGTAACCATTTGAGCAGTGGAAACTGGCAAAGCTCAGTGAGAGGTAGCACAGTTAGTGGTTTAGAGAAGGTGCTCTGAAGCCATACTGACAGGGTTTTAATCCTGGTTTTGCCATCCACTAGCCCTATGCCTGGGCAAGTTACCTTAGCCTCTCTGCACCCTAGTTTCTTCATATACAAAAAAGGATCACAAAGTCGCTACTTCATATGGTTACTGTGGGGATAATTACCAGTTAAGACATGCAAAGTACTTAGAACAACACCTGGTCCTAAAGTAAGCGCTGAATAATATTAATTAGCTATCACTATACCACTAGTAGTATGACTGAAGCAAAGACTGCTCTAAAAGAAAAGTGACCTGTTAGGAATAATTTTTTTGTTTTTAGAGATAGGGTCTTGCTATGTTGCCCAGGCTGGACTCAAATTCCTGGGCTCAAGTGATTTTCTTAACTCACACCACCGTACGTGTAGGAATATACTTCTAACTTAACATCCTACACGTAGCTGAATTTTCCTATTTGCGGTAATGGGGAAATCACAAGAATTTTTTCCTAGCATACACATTTTTAAATGTATACTCCTTATTTCTAACACTAAACTTCCTATTTGGACTGTAAACTTCTACAATGAGTTGTGAGGACCAAAAAAGGACAAAGCTGGGCAATACAGTGAGATCTCATCTCTACAAGAAATTTTAAAAAAGAAAAAAAAAATTAGTTCAGCGTGGTTATGCATGCCAGAGTAGTCCCAGCTACTCTGGAAGCTGAGGCATGAGGATTGCCTGAGCCCAGGAAGTACAGGCTGCAATGAGCTGTAATTGCACCACTGCACACTAGCCTGGACTTCAGAGCAAGACCCTGTCTCAATCAATCAATCAATAGGAAACATGCTTTATATACCAGATTTTTCCTACTTGTCACATACCTTGCAGAAAATAAGTTTAATTGCTCAATTCATACTTTCTAGAACTAAGATATAGCTCTTAAACTTAACAAAGTGACTGAGTTCAATCTTAAAAGTGCCTAGAGCCACCAGAAGCTCTAAAATCAAGATCTTTGGAGATTTTCTCTGAAGTCACTCATTTTTCTAAAACCAAGACAATGCCACCTTCCATCTTTCTGATTCTTTAAAATATTACATACAATATTAATACTTTTATTTAATTCTCACTAAGACATGAACATAAGTTGGATTATTTCTGGAGGGAGTCATTCAGAAAGTTTGGTTAAGGCTTTTTTTTTTTTGCAGTACTTAGAAAATGAAATACTCATTTATACAATGAAAGGTACGGTAAATAACCCATTTTATTTTTATTCTAATTGGCATAAAGATAAAATTGTCTGACAGAAAATGAATAAGAACAGGAACTAGGATCTCTAAATAGGCATGAAACCTTATGAAAAGTACTTCTTGTTTATAAAAATCAAATTTCTCATTATTAAAATTAGCAAACAATCTGAATTTGCTCCTTATCCAAATTCACAAAGGTGACTTAAAAAAAAAAAATAGAGACAAGATCCTGCCACGTTATCCAGGTTAATCTTGAACTCTTGGGCTCAAGATGATCATCCCACCTCAGCCTCCGAAAGTGTTAAGATTACAAGCGTGACTCATTCTACCTGGCTAGAAGCTTACATTTTCAAGGCAGTCAATAGTAATGGTACCCTGAATGGAGCATTTACTGCTTTACTGTGTTAAGTGTTTTCCAGAATTATTTAATTCTCTCAGCAATCTGAGGCAAGTACTCTCATTGCCTCCATTTAATAAAGAAACTGATAACTAGAAAGTTTAAGTAACTTGTTCAAGATCACTTTAAAAATAGATTCTGACTCTTAACCACCACCCCACATTCCAACTTCCTAATTACTATGCTATACCACCTCCCTTCAGACAAGACAGGAAACAAAATCCCACAGGAATTTTTTCTTCTTCTTCTATTTTTCTCTTTTGTGTTTGTATTGTTCTCAGTATATCTGAGGTTTGTTTAGAATCCAAATAAAACAAACTAATCCTGACAAAATATATTAGTTGGCAGTGAATAGGACAGAGTCAAAAGAAAGGAGTTAAGCTGAAGGTAACATATTTGCTGACACCACCCTAATTAACATATTTAAATTACAGCTAAGAAATTCTCCTTCCAAAGGCTAAAAATAAGTCAGCAAGAGAGAGTTTAGTGCTACCCACTCATAAATAAAAAGAATGGGCCTGGGGTGTGGTATCATAAATAATAAGGCACACAATCATTCAAACTGAGTATGTGCCAGACACCCAATTCAGGTGTCACTACATTTGTTTCAAATGCTAGAATTCAGAAGGGCATGGACTTTCCAAAATAATGCTTATACCTAGGTTCTCCAGCATCACAGAGCTGGGATTTCTAGTAGCTTAGGGAATTAAATTTGAGTGTATGGAAGAGTGGTAAATCATTATCTAAATTCTTAGGAGAACCTTCTGGAGTCAATTTTATAGCAGTCTAGTCTAGTCTTGAGGAATCCTACATATTCTGAAGTTGGAACTTAGGACTGGAGTTGCCTTGATCAGTAGAGAAGCCTCCATCACTCGCTATGAGTAAAGGGCAAGACCTTAAGAACACCTCTATTTTTTCATCCCAGTGAAAAGCACCAGAATTATATATACTCTTTTTTACTTTGAGGTACAGTTCACTTTTAAGAGATAAAAGGTCAAATAATGAAGAAACTAAATGGATATTCCAAAATGTTATTTTATTCCCAATATAAAAAATAGTATTTATATTATATAAAATAGAAAATTTCAATACTATAGCTCAACTCTAAGGCAAATAATAACAGCACCAACATCAATGGGATTAATATGCTTTCACTGACCAGAGGAAAGCTGGAAATTTCCATACTTCAAAAGACTACTATCTTGGTAAAAAATGAAGCTATGAATAAGTTATCCTAATGAAAATGCCCTTAAAAATTCACCCAAGTAAAGGTCTGTGTTCGGTTCTGCAGACTACTCAGTTTATTATAGTCTTGTTTTTGTTTTTGTTTTTGTTTTTTCAGACAGAGTCTCGCTCTTGTCTCCCAGGCTGAAGAACAATGGCACAATCTCAGCTCACTGCAACCTCCACCTCCTGGGTTCAATTCTTCCGCCCCAGCCTCCCAAGTAGCTGGGATTACAGGCACCCACCATCATGCCCAGCTAATTTTTGTATTTTTGTAGAGGTGGAGTTTCACCATGTTGGTCAGGCTGGTCTTAAACTCCTGACCTCAGGTTCAAGGTCACTCGCTTCAGGCTCCCAAAGCGCTGGGATTATAGGTGTGAGACTGCGTCCGGACGATTTTTCGTTTTTCTTTTTAAAGACAGGATTTCTCTCTAGTCACCAAGGCTGGAGTGCAGTGGCATGATCTTGGCTCACTGCAACCTCAACCTTCTGGGTTCAAGTGATCCTCCCACCTGAACCTCCTGGGTACCTAGAACTATGGGCACACACCACTACACCTGGCTCACTATGTTACCCAGGCTTGGCTCTAACTCCCGGTTGGCTCAAACTCTCAAGTGATCCTCCACCAGCCTCAGCCTCCTGAAGTGCTATAGTTATAGGTGTGACTGGCCTACAGTCTAGTTAATAATTCATTAATACTAAATGAGAGTACTACTAAATGAAGTCTGATGCACAATATCTAAAGTGTTTGAGAAAAACTTGAGTTTCAACTAGAAGTTATATTGAACAATTAAGATAACAAAACTCCCATTTTTAGGAAAGAGATAATCTATCTTCTGTGATTTTTAGGAAAGAGATAATCTATCTTCTGTGCTCCCAAAATACTGCCTACCCCATCGCTATTCTCTTGACAACACACAATTCCACAAAGAACAAACTGAGAGGAAAAACTAATCAACAAGTATTATCTCATAGTATGCATCAGTAATACAGCCTGCATTCCAAAGCAGTGCTATACAAATTAACTTATTTTGATTGTTTTTCTATTGCCATCTGTTTGCATACTAACACAGCAATTGGTATATGACTCATTGCAAACTGAACTGATAAATGATACCTAAAAGTAACTTTGTAGGTTATTAGAAATTTTGCATGATACCTTGAAACTTCATTTGCTCATCTATTTGTTTGAAACATCTCACCTGATGCTTCATGTAAAAGAAACCAAAATCCAACCTTCCAAATGCTAGGGCATCTAGATGGATAAACTATTCTGCAGTACTTACCTAGAGCTGTAAAATCTGAACCAGATTTGAATAGAGCTGATGCCAGGAGCTGAAACTGTTAAAAAAAAAAAAAAAAAAAAGAAGCAAATTAGCTGGCTAAGTGCACTGAAGGAAAATAACCTTCTGTAACTTTGACCATTTGTCAGCAACTACGTATTTCTGCATATGTGTGACACAGGTCTATTCACCAAATAGTGGCAAGAAGAACACATTCAGATTAAATAATATACTGACTTTTTATCAGGCTGCTATTAACATTTTCCAAAATACTGGGCCATGTCCTGGAATTATTTTATTTTTAAAATGTATTAAAGTATGTATTTATTAAGGAACAACAGCACAACAAAGTAAGAAAGAAAACTGTCATTTCAGAATCTAACACATATGAACAGATTGGTGCCCTGGGTCCAGTTATTAAATTTTTAGTATATATGCATTCTCATTTCAAAAATAAATGTAAGCCACTGTAAAATACCTGATGTCTCAGCTGTGCAAGTCGAAATTCCAGGAAAAAAAGCGTGTATAGACCATTCCTAAATTACAACTTAGGTTGAGATTCCACAATTATATATAATTATATTGTTAAAACCCACCGGGCTTTTTTAATGGACATAATGTTGTAAATGTTGTTAGATTTCCAGGCTGCCAGTTAAAGTTAGTTTAAAACAGAGAATGTAATTGAACAGTGAAGAAACAGAGTAAGACAAAACTATTACAACATTAGCAATTTAACAAATAGGCACAAAATAAAAAATTTGGAGAACTATGTACATTTATCCTGAATGAGGATGCAGGAAAAGAGGTGAGTTAAAGGAATGAATTAGAGCAAACAAACTCCTCAATGGAGTTACTTGACACTTCCTAAGACTTGAGCAGTTAATACCACCAATTCCTCAAAATATATTTCACATCTATGTTTGCAGCCTTTTACATTTCAGGTTTTAAATCATACTAATATTTGTAAGCCCTGATTAATGGTCCTTCGAAGATCAGAAATTGTACAAACCTTCCATAGGTATTTATCTAAGCAAGAGTTAGGAAAAGGGGAGATAAAAGAAAAATTTAAAAACATATGGAAGTTCTTTACATATTCTGGGTATCAGTCCTCTGTCAGATATATCTACTGCAAAGATTGTTTAGTCTGTGGCACGTCTATTTATTTAGCCAGGGTCTTCTCTGTCACCCAGGTGGGAGTGTGGTGGCATAACCATGGCTCACTGCAGCCTCGATTTCTTGAGCTCAAGCAATCCTATCTCATTTTTAATTTTTTTAAATTTTTTTCTAGAGACGCTGGTCTCAAACTCCTGGGATCAAGCAATCTTTCCTCCTAGGCCTCCTAAAGTGCTGGGATGACCAGTGTGAGCCACTGAACCTGGCCATGTCTATTTATGTTTCTAATAGTCCTTTAATGAGTAGAAATTTTAACTTTTTTGAAGTCAAATTTATCAAGATTTTTCTTTGATGATTACTATCTTTTGTGCATGTCCAAGAAATTTTTACCTATTCCGATGTTGTGAAGATAATCTCCTATGTTTTCTTCTCAAAGCCTTATTCTTCTGGATTTTATACTTAGATCTGTAATCCATCTTAATGTTTCAGTAAACAGTGAGAAAGGTTTGAAATATCCAGCTATTCAGTATTATTTGTTGAAAACTTTCTTTTTCCCATTGGACTTGGCACCCTGGTCAAAAAACAAGGGACCGCATATGTATGGGTCTATTTCTGGACTCTCTTCTGTTGTACTGATCTATTTGTCTATCTTTAACCCAGTACCACGCTGTCTTGATTATTGTGGCTTTATACAGTCCTGAAGTCAGGTAGTATAAGCCTTCCAATTTTTTTTTTCCAAAATTGTTTTGGCTAGTCTAAAACCTTTGCATTTCCATGTAAATTTTAGAGTCGTTTGTCTATTTCCTCAATGACAACAACAACAAAAAGAAACTTATACTGCATTAAGATAAAGACCAATTTGGGGAGAATGGACAGCTTTAAACAATTTTTAGTGTTTCGATCCATAAATACGATATGTATCTCCATTTATCAAGGTCTTCTTTAATTTCTTACAAGAGACTCATTCTACTCATTTGGTATTTCTGATGCTAATATAAACAGTATGCTTTTCATTTTCTAATTGTTCACTGCCAGTATAAAAATAATTGCTAATTATTGCTTTTTCTTTTCTATTGACCTTATATTTTTGCAACTTGCTAAATTCACTTGTCCTAGTATATTGTTTTGTACACAACGTGGGGTTTTGAGAATGTAAATAATCATGTTACCTACAAATGCAAACAAATTTACTTTCTCCTGTTCAATCTATATGCTTTTTTTTTTTTTTTTTTTTTAAATTATACTAGCTAGGACTTCTAGTACAAGGTTGAATAGAGGGGCTGACAATATACATGATTTCCTTGTCACAATCTTAGGGAAAAGGGTTTAATGTTTAACAATTAAGTATAGTCCTAGCTATATGTTTTTCACAGGTGTCCTTTAGGAATTTAGATTCAAGGGTTTTTTTATTCCTACTTTGCTAAGAATTTTTATCATGAATTGAGTCTGAATTTTGTTAGATGCTTTTCTTCACTTACTAAGATGATCTATGACTTTCCTTCTTCATTCTGTTAACATGGTGAATTACACTGAATTTTTTTCAAATGTTAAACTAGCTATATATTCTTAGAATAAACTATTACTTAGTCATAGTACACTAACCTTTTAATATATTGCTAATTAAGTAAAATTTTCCTAAGAATTTTACATTTATGTTCATGAAAAATAATAGTCTATGATTTTCTTTGCTTGTAATGTCTCTCTTGGGATTTTATTTTATTCTACTTGAGATAGGATCCCTCTGTCACCAAGGTTCAGAGTGTAGAGGCATAATCACAGCTCACTGCAGCCTCAACCAACCTGAACTCAGGTGATCCTCCCATCCCAGCCTCCAGAGGAGCTAGGTCTATAGGCATGCACCACCACACCCAACTAATTTTTTGTATGTTTTTGTAGAGACAGGTTTTTGCCATGTTGCCTAAGCTAGTCTCAAACTTGTGGGCTCAGGTGATCCACCTCTGAGCCTCCCAAAATGCTGGGATTACAAAGTGTGAGCCACCATGCCTGGCTTCTGTTGGGGATTTTACATCAAAGTTAACCTGGCTTTATGAAAGGATTTAAGAAGTATTGCCTTCCTCTAATTTCTGAGAGTCTATGTAAAATTGGTATTTTTTTTCTTCCTTCATTAAATGGTTGATTTTTCTTCTCGGTGATATGGTTTGGATTTGTGTCCCCACTCAAATCTCATGTTGAATTGAGGGAGAGGTTTGGTGAGAGGTGATTGGATTACAGGGGCCGATGTCCTCCTTGCTGTTCTTGTGATAGTGAGTTCTCCTGTGATCTGACGGTTTAAACATGTATGGCACTTCCCCGCTCATTCTCACTTTCTTCTGCCACCATGTGACAAAGGTGCTTGCTTCCCCTTGTAAGTTTACTGAGGCGTCCCAGTCATGCTTCCTGTTAAGCCTGCAGAACTGTGAGTCAATTAAACCTCTTTTCTTCATAAATTACCCAGTCTCAGGTAGTTCTTTATAACAGTGTGAGAACAGACTAATATACTTGGTATGTCTTGCTCGGGGCCTATCAATTTATTTACCTTTTCAAAAGGCCAACTTTTCACTTTTAAAATTTCTCCACTGTTACCTATTTCATGAATTTCTTATTTTCTACCTATTTGGGGTTGAATTTCCTCCTCTTTTCTAACTCCTAAGGTGAAAAATAAATGTTATTGGTTCCACATATAGGATAAAGAGAAAACTATTATCTAAACCATCTGATTAAATAAATGGAATTAGGTATGTACTGGCCTAAGGATTTTAACACATACCAAGTGATATTACAGACCTCTCTTCCAAACTCTGGATTCAAATATCCAACAGTCACCTCAACATCTTAAGTTGGCTGTCTCATAGATGTCTCAAAATAAACAGTTTCAAAATTAAACTCCTGAATGCCAGCCAGGAGTCCCCACAAACCAGGTTCCCCCAGAACTTTCTCACTTCAGTTGACGGTAACTCCATCCTTCCAGATTTTCAGGCCCAAAATTTTAGAGTCATTTCTTTCAAACCCTAGATCTAATCTATGATAAAATTCTGTTGGTTCTATCTTCAATCACCATAGCCTTCTTGCTATTCTATTAAACCTTGCCAGAATGATCCCATCCTGAGATCTTTGTTCTAGACCTCCCTCTGTCAGAAATTATTTTCTCCAAATTATCTCTCTCAAGTTTTTGTGCAAATCTCATTTCTAAATGAGGCCTATTATGATCATCCTATGTTACACTGCAACTGCCCAATTCGAATCCTGTAAACTTCTCCCTTTACCCTTTTTATCCCATATTTATTTTTCCATAACACTTATTAAATTCTTTCGGGTCTTGAACTCCTGACCTCAGGTGATCTGCCCACCTCACCCTCCCATAGTGCTGGGATTAAAGGCATGAGCCACCTCGTCTGGTCCAATACTTGTTATATTCTAATGTACTATGTAGTTTGCTTCTTTAATGTTTATTGTTCATTGTCTTTCTCCACTAAGATGTAAGCACCTCCTGGGCAGGGATCTGTTTGGCTTGCTGACATAGCTCCTCTGCCCAGAAAGCCTAACCTATTATGGGGAATCGATACACATCTGTTCAATGAATGACACCAGTACTCTGGAAACGCCACAGAAGTGTAATGAATACAAAATGTGTTATCGTAGCTGAAAACTTATTCTCATTTCTCCCCTATCATAGAAGTCTTCTCTGAAAGTAGTATAATTGACTCAGACATCCTTTTCTCAGGCCTTTTCTAGAAAAAAATATCATGTTTTATAAGGTTTACTGCCAGTTCAGAACCAATGTTCTCAAGCCTGGAGGAACCAAAGAACATTTTTTTGTTATATAGTTGATAGTCAGCTGTCACTGTCCTGACAACAGGCACAATGATGACGATTAACAACTGTGAAAAAAAAATCTAAAAAACACTTTTTGTGTTTTGAGACTTAAATGAGAAAGTCATTTAAAACATGACATTTTTGTAAAACATACAAACAGCGATTAGGAGGAAGTCGGGATCGCAGCTCCGAAAGAAGGCGCAGAGGGTGAGTGGACGCTGCATTTCCAGACAGATTTTTACTGACCACAGACCAGGGGATTAACAGGAGGAGGAGCCGCACGGGTCACCAGCGCCGCTGGTTTGAGTGGAGCGGCGCACCGCTCGGCCTACGCCCTGAGGTGGGGGGCGGCGGATCCACGTACAGAGCGAGAGAGACTGAATCACCTCTGAGCCAGCAAGGGGAGCTGAAGCAGGGATTCAAGCCAGGACACTCCCGGGCAAGGGCACGCCACGAATCTCAGAGCCGCTGCTTTGGCTGATGCAGCGGCTCACAGGGCAGCGGATTTTTACTGCCCACAGACCAGGAGATTCACAGGTGGAGAAGCTCCACGGGTTGCCAGCGCCGCTGGTTGGACTGGCGCGGCTGCCCTGCCTGCACCCGAGGCAGGGAGCAGCGGCCCCTTGTGCAGAGTGAGTGAGACCGGATCCCCTCTGGGCCAGCAAGGGGAGCTGAGGCAGGGACTCAACCCAAGAGTTTCCCGGGCAAAGAGGACGCCTCCGGAAACACGGTTGAACACGGGACGGTCCAGCTCTGTGGAGGAGGGGCGTCACCCACCGGGAAACACCCTGCAGTTCCCAGGACAATTTGCCCACAGCAGCTCAACGAAGCCTCTGCAGGCTGAGTGTGACTAGGCTGCCACCTTGTGGGCAGGGAAAACCATTGCAACAGCGGAAAATCATAACGCCCTAATTCCCTGGGACAGACCACCTAGGGGGAAGAAAAGGGGGTTTATGAGTTCAGCTACTACAGACTTAAAATTACCAAAATCAGAAAGACAGCAACTACAAAGTCGATAGGTGGATAAATCCACAAAGATGGGAAGAAACCACAGCAAAAAGGATGAAAACACCCAAAACCAGAACACCTCTCCTCCTACAAGGGAGCACAACTCCTCACCAGCAAGGGAACAAGACTGGATGGAGAATGAGCGTGATGAAATGACAGAATCAGCTTTCAGAAAGTGGATAATAAGAAACTTCCGTGAGCTAAAAGAACATGTTCTAACCCAATGCAAAGAAACTAAGAACCTTGAAAAAAGACTTGACGAAATGTTAACAAGAATGGACAACTTAGAGAGGAATATGAGCGAATTGATGGAGCTGAAAAACACAACACGAGAACTTCGCGAAGCATGCACAAGTTTCAACAGCCGAATTGACCAAGCAGAAGAAAGGATATCAGAGGTCGAAGATCAACTCAATGAAATAAAACGAGAAGGCAAGATTAGAGAAAACAGGGTAAAAAGGAATGAACAGAGTCAACAAGAAATATGGGACTATGTGAAAAGACCTAATCTACGTTTGATAGGTGTACCTGAATGTGACGAAGAGAATGCATCCAAGCTGGAAAATACTCTTCAGGATATTATCCAGGAAAACTTCCCCAACCTAGCAAGGCAGGCCAATATGCAAGTCCAGGAAATACAGAGAACACCACAAAGATATTCCTCTAGAAGAGCAACCCCAAGGCACATAATCATCAGATTTGCCAGGGTTGAAACGAAGGAGAAAATACTAAGGGCAGCCAGAGAGAAAGGTCGGGTTACCCACAAAGGGAAGCCCATCAGACTTACAGCAGATCTCTCAGCAGAAACCCTACAGGCCAGAAGGGAGTGGGGGCCGATATTCAACATCCTTAAAGAAAAGAACTTTCAACCCAGAATTTCATATCCAGCCAAACTAAGCTTCATAAGTGAAGGAAAAATAAAATCCTTTGAGAACAAGCAAGCACTCAGAGATTTCATCACCACCAGACCAGCTTTACAAGAGCTCCTGAAGGAGGCACTACACATAGAAAAAAACAACCAGTACCAGCCACTCCAAAAATGCACGAAATGGTAAAGAGCATCAACACAATGAAGAATCTGCCTCAACCAATGGGAAAAACAGCCAGCTAGCATCAAAATGACAGGATCAAATTCACACATAACAATATTAACCCTAAATGTAAACGGACTAAATGCCCCAATCAAAAGACACAGATTGGCAAATTGGATAAAAAGCCAAAACCCATCAGTGTGCTGTATCCAGGAAACCCACCTCACAAGCAAGGATACACAAAGGCTCAAAATAAAGGGATGGAGGAAGATTTACCAAGCAAATGGAGAACAAAAAAAAGCAGGAGTTGCAATTCTCATCTCTGATAAAATAGACTTTAAAGCAACAAAGATCAAAAGAGACAAAGAAGGACATTACATAATGGTAAAAGGATCAATGCAACAAGAAGAGCTAACGATCCTAAATATATATGCACCTAATACAGGAGCACCTAGATACATAAGGCAAGTTCTTAAAGACTTATAAAGAGACCTAGACTCCCACACAATAATAGTGGGAGACTTCAACACCCCATTGTCAATATTAGACAGATCAACGAGACAGAAAATTAACAAGGATATCCAAGACTTGAACTCAGACCTGGACCAAGCAAACCTAATAGACAGCAAATGCAAAAGAACGGAAACCATAACAAACAGTCTCTCAGACCACAGTGCAATCAAGTTAGAACTCAGAATTCAGAAGCCAACGCAGAACCGCACAGCCTCATGGAAATTGAACAACTTTCTCCTGAATGTTGACTGGATAAACACTGAAATGAAGGCAGAAATAAAGATGTTCTTCGAAACCAACGAGAACGAAGACACCACATACCAGAATCTCTGGGACACATTTAAAGCAGTCTCTAGAGGAAAATATATAGCAATAGGTGCCCACATGAGAAGAAAGGAGAGATCTAAAATTGACACTCTATCGTCAAAATTGAAAGAACTAGAGGAGCAAGATCAAAAAAACTCAAAACCTAGCAGAAGACAAGAAATAACTAAGATCAAAGCAGAATTGAAGGAGATAGAGACACGAAAAACCCTTCAAAAAATCAATAAATCCAGGAGCTGGTTTTTTGAAAAGATCAACAAAATAGACAGACCACTAGCCAGACTAATAAAAAAGAAAAGAGAGAATAACCAAATAGATGCAGTAAAAAATGATAAAGGGGATATCATCACAGATGCCAGAGAAATTCAAACCATCATCAGAGATTATTACAAACAACTCTATGCACATAAACTAGAAAACCTGGAAGAAATGGATAAATTCCTGGACAGTTGCCTCCTCCCAAGCCTAAACCAGGAAGAAGTCAAAACCCTGAATAGACCAATAACAAGGTCTGAAGTCGAGGCAGCAATTAAGAGCCTACCACCCAAAAAAAGCCCAGGTCCAGATGGGTTCACAGCCGAATTCTACCAGACATACAAAGAGGAACTGGTACCATTCCTACTGAAACTATTTCAAATAATCCAAAAAGAAGGAATCCTTCCCAAATCATTTTATGAGACCAACATCATCCTAATACCAAAACCCGGCAGAGACTCAACAAGAAAAGAAAATTACAGGCCAATATCCATGATGAACATAGATGCAAAAATCTTCAATAAAATACTGGCAAGCCGATTGCAACAGCACATCAAAAAGCTTATCCACCATGATCAAGTAGGATTCATCCCAGGGATGCAAGGCTGGTTCAATATACGCAAGTCTATAAATGTAATTCACCACATAAACAGAACCAAAGACAAAAACCACATGATTATCTCAATTGATGCAGAGAAGGCCTTCGACAAAATTCAACAGCCCTTTATGCTAAAAACTCTCAATAAACTAGGTATTGACAGAACGTATCTCAAAATAATAAAAGCTATTTATGACAAACCAACAGCCAATATCATACTGAATGGGCAAAAACTGGAAGCATTCCCTTTGAAATCGGGCACTAGACAAGGATGCCCTCTCTCACCACTCCTGTTCAATATAGTACTGGAAGTTCTAGCCAGAGCAATCAGACAAGAAAAAGAAATAAAGGGTATTCAATTAGGAAAGGAGGAAGTCAAATTGTCTCTATTTGCAGACGACATGATTGTATATCTAGAAGACCCTATCATCTCAGCCCAAAATCTCCTGAAACTGATAAGCAACTTCAGCAAAGTCTCAGGATACAAAATCAATGTGCAAAAATCACAAGCATTCCTATACACCAATAATAGACTTAAAGAGAGCCAAATCAAGAACGAACTGCCATTCACAATTGCTACAAAGAGAATAAAATACCTAGGAATACAACTAACAAGGAACGTAAAGGACCTCTTCAAGGAGAACTACAAACCACTGCTCAACGAAATAAGAGAGGACACAAACAGATGGAGAAACATTCCATGTTCATGGTTAGGAAGAATTAATATCGTGAAAATGGCCATACTGCCCAAAGTAATTTACAGATTCAACGCTATCCCCATCAAGCTACCAATGACCTTCTTCACAGAACTGGAAAAAACCACCTTAAACTTCATATGGAACCAAAAGAGAGCCCGCATAGCCAAGTCAATTCTAAGCAAAAAGAACAAAGCAGGAGGCATCACACTACCGGACTTCAAACTCTACTACAAGGCTACGGTAATCAAAACAGCATGGTACTGGTACCAAAACAGAGATATAGGCCAATGGAACAGAACAGAGGCATCGGAGGCAACACAACATATCTACAACCACCCGATCTTTGACAAACCTGATAAAAACAAGCAATGGGGAAAGGATTCCCTGTTCAATAAGTGGTGTTGGGAAAACTGGCTAACCATATGCAGAAAGCAGAAACTCGACCCCTTCCTGACACCTTACACTAAAATTGACTCCAGATGGATTAAAGACTTAAACATAAGGCCTAACACCATAAAAACACTAGAAGGAAACCTAGGCAAAACCATGCAGGACATAGGCGTAGGCAAGGACTTTATGACCAAAACACCAAAAGCATTGGCAACAAAAGCCAAAATAGACAAATGGGACCTAATCAAACTCCACAGCTTCTGCACGGCAAAAGAAACAGTCAATAGAGTGAATCGGCAACCAATAGAACGGGAAAAAATTTTTGCAGCCTACCCATCTGACAAAGGGCTGATATCCAGAATTTACAACAAGCTAAAAAAGATTTACAAGAAAAAAACAAACAAGCCCATTCAAAAATGGGCGAAGGATATGAACAGATATTTTACAAAAGAAGACATACAAGAGGCCAAAAAACATATGAAAAAATGCTCATCATCACTGGTCATTAGAGAAATGCAAATCAAAACTACATTGAGATACCATCTCACGCCAGTTAGAATGGCGATCATTAAAAAATCTGGAGAAAATAGATGCTGGAGAGGATGTGGAGAAATAGGAACACTTTTACACTGTTGGTGGGAGTGTAAATTAGTTCAACCACTGTGGAAAACAGTGTGGCGATTCCTCAAGGACCTAGAAATAGAAATTCCATTTGACCCAGCAATCCCATTACTGGGCATATATCCAAAGGATTATAAATCGTTCTACTATAAGGACACATGCACACGAATGTTCATTGCAGCACAGTTTACAATAGCAAAGACCTGGAACCAACCCAAATGCCCATCGATGATAGACTGGACAGGAAAAATGTGGCACATATACACCATGGAATATTATGCAGCCATTAAAAATGAGGAGTTCGCGTCCTTTGTAGGGACATGGATGAACCTGGAAACCATCATTCTCAGCAAACTGACACAAGAACACAAAACCAAACACCACATGTTCTCACTCATAGGAGGGTGTTGAACAAGGAGAACACATGGACACAGGGAGGGGAGCACTATACACGGGGGTCTGTTGCGGGGGAGTGGGGGGGACAGCGGGGGGGGAGTTGGGGAGGGATAGCATGGGGAGAAATGCCAGATATGGGTGAGGGGGAGGGAGGCAGCAAATCAAACTGCCATGAATGCACCTATGCAACAACTTTGCATGTTTTTCACATGTACCCCAAAACCTAAAATGCAATTAAAAAAAAAACAAAAAACATACAAACAGAACAAAAACAAGTTACTATAGGAAATGAAGAGCAGTAAGGCCCTTCTCAGTGAGTGGAATGATTTCCTACAATGAAAGTGAAGATCTACATGTCTCACTGACAAATACTGTAAGTATACAGTGAACTATCACCACGGGATTTCTTTCCCTCAAACAGACTGCTGGATACAAAACGTTTTAAATGTTAAATCTGTTCACGCATTTTTAAACAAAATAATATTATTACAGACCAGTAATTCTCAATGTCAGAAATGTTTTCTATTTTCTATTCTTTAAGAGCTGAAAGAGGAGAATCTTAGGATGAGGACATTGTTTTAAAAAGTGTCTAAGGTGATTTTTAACTACACACATACACACACAACCATTTCTTTCTAACTTCTACTAGAGCTAACCAACTCTTGCTAGATTAAGCTTTTATGAAATGGAATAGAAGCCGGTGGCACACAAAATCATAAGCTGTTAATGTTTTAAAAAGAAGAAAAACAGAAACCAGCTACCAAAATTTTTTAAATGGCTCAAATGAACTTGAGATACCTCCCTGTCCTGTTTTTTTCCCCATTAGTTTAACTTTAAGAACAAACTGTCTTGCTTTCTTTGGCCTACTTGCAGATCACACAGCTGAAATTATTTACTTTGAAATATTTTGTTTTGGTTTCAAAAAATAAGGAAAAAATAATTGCTCCCAGTTACAGCCATTTTACATAGAATATGGAGAAAACACAAGGAAATCTATGCAAAACTCTAAATGCATGGCCTAACATTAATATTAATGGACTCTTCAGAACTAAGTACAGTTATAAGTCATAAAAGATTAAACCAAACATATTCTGCCACTTGGCAAAACTGCAATTATTTCTCCTATTTCCTCTAGTATTATGGATTGATTGAAGACTCAAGGAAAGACAATTAACTGTCTCCCTTTCAAGGGAGTTCTAAAGTACGTTCTGCAGATTCTTTACCTACTGAAGGGCTATAATCAATATTGAGAGACTTAGGACCTAATTTTATAGTACGAAACTTTGAAAGACTATCTCTTTGTTATGGTGCTGAAGACACGCAGGCTCTATTGCTTGAAAGTACAATGAACCTGGAGCCTGAAAGTGATTCAACATTAAATCTGACACCTGTGTCAATGCTGAAGTG
Source organism: Aotus nancymaae (assembly GCF_030222135.1). NCBI lineage: Eukaryota > Metazoa > Chordata > Mammalia > Primates > Aotidae > Aotus > Aotus nancymaae. The sequence continues at coordinate 25,617,358 of NW_026988413.1, forward strand.
TGCCGGGCACAGCTTGATACTGCTATTACAAAGCCAAAGCAAGGCAGCAGCTAACAGGGAAAGGGACCTAAGGATCAGAACTACATATAATCAACACGAATTCTGTGAGTGGAAGCAAATACACTGCAGTTCAGATGTTGCTAGATCAACAATGATGGCTGGCAAAAGGAAAAAAATGACAAAAAGAATATCAGATATTAGTAGAAAGAGAGCATATAAAACCACAAAAATCATTGCAGGCATATTCACACACCATGGATAAGCAAACGTGTCCTTGAGGATATGAAATCTTTAGAAACAGTTGTTTCTATCCCAATGCTATGTAACAAAAAAACTGAAAAGTAATGATTGGCTAAGTGATTTCCCAAGCTTAGCAACTAGTGATGAATGAAATTAGTAGCCTATAGACAAACTATACTGCTACAACATTCACATAACTAAATATTAAGGCACCAAGGATTCTAACTCCCACCAACCTCTCTTCATTTTCTCCCTAAGCAACAGGGGAGTTTTCTTTCCTCTCTTGGGGGATCTTGACTATCAACAGAAAAATTTACATTGAACCATTACATAATCCTTATGTAAAATAATCATGGGACTATGGACAAAGTAAAAATTCCTATTTGCTTCCCAAAACACAAAACTAAGTTAAAACTTTATAACTGATAATCTTTTTCTGAATGGACCAAAAGTTTTTGGTGACTGTAATCTTAACACATGAAAACATGCCTATTCAATTTTTTATTTCACCTTCTCTGTGACATTTTAAAGATTACTGATATCATCATATTTTCTTCATTTTCCATTAAACACTCAAGAGCAAAATCATTAAATATAAGTTAGGAATATATTTTTAAAATACTCAATTTCTGAAGTTTATTACCACCTTTCTTTACCTCTTTTGTTTCTTCTGGGTCTGAATGATCCACAGTTATATAAAGATCATTTTGTAAATATTTCAGAGCACTAAGGGGATCCATTTGGGCCTTTTCTTCAAACCTAGAAAATGTAAACAAGAATAATTGTCTGGAGTTATGAGAAAACATCAGAAGTGTCTTTCAGAGCTGGAATAAAACATTGCTATACTGCATATGAGGAGTTGTTCTGGATATCCAGAAAACTGAAGTTTAGGAATCCAGAAGTAACAATACTGCCATGTAGATAGTGTAGATGTGGAGTTCCTGGAAAGGTAACAGTAATGCCAGGTGGTCACAGACAGTTGTGGTGCTACAGGATGGGTAGGAGCATTTCCTACTCTTCTCTTAAAACTACAAGGTCGGACTAAACCAACTACGAAACACAGTGAATATGCTAGGTATTTTATAAAACAGAACTTCAAGAAATCCCACTGTGTTTCATCCAAAACAAATAGACACAAAAATACTTGCTTAGATTTGTATATTTTCTTTTTTTTTTTTTGAGTCGGAGTTTTGCTCTTGTTACCCAGGCTGGAGTGCAATGGTGCAATCTCGGCTCACTGCAACCTCCACCTCCTGGGTTCCAGCAATTCTCCTGCCTCAGCCTCCCAAGTAGCTACAGGCACATGCCACCATGCCCAGCTAATTTTTTTTGTATTTTTAGTAGAGACGGGGTTTCACCATGTTGACCAGGATGGTCTTGATCTCTTGACCTCGTGATCCACCCAAAGTGCCAGGATTATAGGCGTGAGCCACCACACCCGGCCGATTTGTGTATTTTCTAATGGAGATGCTTAACAGATACCTTGGAAACTGAAACAAGTAGGGTATCTTTAAATGAGTATCGTTGACACTGATTACTTTTAATGAGATTATGTCCAAGTCTCAGTCAGTAAAAACAACTGCAGCAACCACTTATAAAGCATTTGTAATATGCTAGATGCTGTATCAAGTATTTTACATGTATCATTTCATCTATCCTCACAATAATACTATGATGATGATCTATTT